>NC_044573.1:97476545-98761045 GCF_901933205.1 Camarhynchus parvulus | reverse complement strand
TGATGTGATTGTACTGTAAGTCACATAAGTGACATGGAATGAACTGTGGTCCATGTTGTACTCCTGCATATCAGATCAGAAATAATTGATTCCTAAAGCTCCTCTACTAGCAGCCCACACTGCAGAAAAAAGAAGCTATAAACACAAGCTTTACAGTAGATAACATGAACTTTGAAATAGAAACAATAACCAGGGAAAACAGTTTCTTTTCAAAGTCAATAACTTGTCATATATTCAACTTCAGTGGCTGAATATGCTCTTGAAATTTTCTGTGGGTATGAGTAATTAGAAGAATGTAGCACCTATTAGAGGCTGAATGGATAGGTGTTACTACAAACAGATAGTTACTGGGATAAAACTACATTGATAAGGTCGTAGAATCTATTTTCCATAGCAGCATAGTGGACACAGGGAGCATTTTTATCCTTTTACTTCTGTTCCTAGTATTGAGAAACAGATGCCCAACTGGACTGTGCACATAACAGCACAGCTTTAGGTATTATTGTATCTTCTGAATTAAACACAATTCTGTGTGGTGAAAGGTATCAGTCAACTTGAATTTCTCTGTTACTGCACCTTTTCTTCTTCTTCAGTCCTCTAAGATAGTTCCATTTTAGCAATTATCTAACACAATGTTTGTCAGTCTTCAAGTCTTGCAAGAACTACTTAGAATTTATTCCAGATATACTAGTGCCATTTTTCTTTATGTTAAAGCTTATATTCTGTACTCTCATTAACATCTTAGAGGGGATATTTGGAGATGACATGGCCTATAATATGCAATTCCAATCAGAAACAAAAGTTTGTTTATTTCCTCAGCAGATGCAGGATGGGTTTGATGTGTGAGTTTGACAGACCAAAAAGAAGTTCTTTGGCCAAAATGATCGGCATACCAGCATGAAATGTCTGCCCAGAGGACTGCTGCCTAAAGCATTACATAATTTATTTGCAAGATTAACAGTAAATATTTTGCCAAGAATTGCTTCAAGTTCCTAAAATTGGCTTCCTGTTATTATTATTAGTGAGGCTGGGTGCAGACAGGCATGAGAAATGCTTTTTACCTACGTCATCTAGCAGTCACAGCAAGGATGACAACATGCCATCACGAGGCCTGGACTGCTGTGGGATGGAATCTGTAACAGCAACGATGTGCACTGCTTTCATCTGTCTTTTATCACTGAATTATTTATTCTTCTTGTCAGTAAGTTATGGGTTTCCTGATATTTACAAGCCTATTTACAGCCTAAGGTGGGAGTCATCAGCCCTTCTTTCTTTAGACTGCACACACTGGCAACTCATTTTGCTGCTGAACTATGTTTTTAACAAAAGCCATACAGAAAAAAGGCCGAATATAAAGCTAGGCAGCCAGACCCGAAAGCCATTGCCAATATACCATCTACCTGTTCACAAAAACCAGAATGGATCAATGGATGACTGCTCATGCCAGGCATTGTGGAACAGGGAAATAATATCAAACTGTAAATTTAAGCTTCATCAGATAATCCTTGGCTTCCTTTGCTCCTCCCTGTTGGACATCACTGTTTACACTATGTATGGCTGGATAAGGCAGGCACAAGTGAATTAAAGAGAATATACCCTTCCTGGTTCATCCCACGACCAGTCAGTCCGTCCCAGGTTTCCCTGGTCTCTCTTTTGGCTGTGACACATGGTATCTTTGAAATGAAACTGTTGGTGCTGGCACAAAGGCCAGTGGAGATGACTGCAGATGTGGTAGCAGAGCAGAAGATGGCTCTGTTGGCCATCAAGATTCATCAGCAAATGATCCATTTCCACCAAATTATTCTGTTGGTCTTGGCTGAGAGGTCTGCCCACTTTGCACATGAGACAGTCTGATGCCCAGCGACCTCTGAGTAACCAGGCTGATCTTCCACATCTCCTCACAAAACTTAGCATCCTTTTCTTCTGGTGATCTAGTGATCTCAGCCCATTAATCCTGAACAGTGGTGACAGATCAATAGACTTAAAAGTTCCTGGTAAGAAAATCAAAATGTGCATTACATTTTTGAAAGCTAATACGATTCTCCTACATTTTCTGTGTTACAGCTGAGTTGGAAATTAACACTTCTACCATTTTGTATATTGTGTCTATATTTTTTTCAATGAAGTTGCCAGACTAGAGGTTTGGGAGGTAGATCTAGCTGGCAGAAATGTTTTGAATGTCCTCTGTCTTACTTTCAAGTACAGAGAGAATAGTGTATGAACTTAACAACTACTGAATATCTCTTGGTGTGTCTGGACAGTCAGATATTCTTATCAATGAGAGCCATCTTCACATTATATGGAAGGGAGGGGAAGAGAGAGGAAACAAAGGTCATAGAGAAACTCAAATTACCATGCATTATTGCCCATGGGAAGTATGTCAGATATGGTGTCTTCTCCTACCCACTGATATGGCTGTTTCCTTGCTGTTTTTGGTATTTGACGAAGCATTCATTGTAATTACCTTAAAAACTGTATTTTGACATCGGTATGAAAAAATTCCTAAAATGAGTAGGGTTTCTAAATGTCCTCGGAAAATGTGTAGTCTTCCATAGAATCCTGCAAATAATGCTTACAGACTCATTTGGGAAGGACAGACAGTTCATTTAAATCTGTCCTGGGGTTCCACCTTGTGTTCTGAGTTGTCATTATGGGACAGGAATATAAGGAGGGGAAAAGAGGCTTTACAAATACATCTTCTGCTATTTAAAGCAAGACATACCGGCATGCAATAAAGACTGTCATAACCCATAATTCTCTTATTTCTAAAATAAGCCACCCCATCTTAATAAGGTGCAGGTGGCACTTACCATAGTGAGAGTCCTGCTTTTCTCTTTCTCCAAGTTGTTTCTTCATTCCATTTCTAAGGGTGCTTGAGACTCCTCTTAGCTTGTTCAGACACGCAGACTTACTGTGGGTTTCATTCCAGCCTGATTCTGAGATTCTGTCACAACCTCTTCCACAGGTGACCCCATCCCCCCAGTTTCAGCCTAAAAATCAGACTGCTGTCATGAAGGACAGACAGAGCTTTCTGTCTGGAGAGGTCCATTAGAGAAGTCCATTAGAGAAAGACTTATACCAAGTGTATTGTTGGACCTGCAACACCATCCCTGACTTTTAGTACAAATTTTTAGATAATTTTTCACTGAACTATATCATCTGAATGGTCTTGGGGATTGGTAATTGTGACGCTCCTTCTACTAAACCATAATCCTATGTTGCAGCACTGTGCATGTCGATACTGTGCTTGTTTTCTCTGCTGTTGGCAGAGCTTCATTTGCAAAATTCTAAATCAGATCTCTTGGACAACAAAGGACTAAGGGTCCCTGTATGGGCAGAAAAACTGGCAAGTGGGAAGTAGATACAAGGTATGGAAGACAAAGGCAGGGGTAACAGGGGTGGTGATGGCAGGCTGCCCAAACTCTGTCTTTACTCTGTGCATGGGGTGAGCAGGGGAACAAGGAGAATTTACTATGAGCTCTGTTCTAAACCACACTGAAGTCAGCCTGAGCTCAGACCATCCACCCTGTCTGCTCATGACCCTACATCCCAACATGTTCTTTTTGAAGCAGTGAAGAGAATAAGGCTTGGCCAAGACAGACAGTCAGACAAAAGTATGTACCACTCTAAGAAATTCCACACTGAATCCCTAATAAGCCGTAAAAAGCAAATGGGAAACTCTGCCCTTAACATGAACAGAAATCTTGGTACTCTGCATTAAGCCACTAACTACAATTGCTTCTCATCTCATGCTTTAGAATTTCAGTCATTCCCTGCAGAGGGAAGCAATGATAATTTCCTGGCTGAGCACAGACATTGTTGTCAAGTTTTTGTTAATTTTTTTCCCTTAAATGACACACCAGATGAGACGAGCAAGTACTTTGGATCAGTACTACTTCTTTGTTAGGTGTGCACATGGTATGACTCATATGACTGGACTATACTAATAAGCAAGATCTGAGACTTGGAGAAAACATTTTGAAACACGCATCTAACCAAATATTTTGGGTACGCTACTTCATTGTATTGTATTATTTTTATTTTTTGCTCAGTAAGCAGGTATTTCTATGAAGCTAAATGGCCAATAAGGTGCAGAAATGCAAATTGTGTATTTAATAGTCCATTTGTTCTTTAAATCTTTGAAACAAGAAGCATGGAGCTCTGAAAGTGCTCTCTTTGAAATCAATAGGCTACTTGAGGCATTAAGTGCCACTCAACATGGGTAAGTATGACCAAATGTCTTGTCATATATTTCAAAAGGAAATATTTCAGTTGCAGTTTTTAAACAGATTAGGTATCCTGAAGGTAGGTAATTTCTCCAATTAGTAGAAAACATATCTGATGACTAAACTTATTAGCTGTTTAATTGACTAAATTATGTGACTATAAATTTTCTCTGTTGTACCAAATTATCACTACTAGTTCTAGCTGCATTATAATACACTCCTCATAAAGTTGATATATTTGTTATTTAGTTGCCTGGGACATCAACTTGCAAAGAAATTACAGGTTAATTCAGGTGTTATAAAGCAATGTCATATCAAGATATTTCCAACTAATTATTGTTTTTACATCAGAGGCAATATCTCCTGTGACAATTCACTCTTGTAGCAAAAAAGGAACTGAATTGTTTTAAAAAAAGTTGAAGTACATTTGACAACAAGAATACCTACCTCCATAATGACATGACGGGTGCAGCTAGTAAAGTATAATTACTTGAAAGTGTTAAAGCATACTTGATGGGGTTCACATTTAGGTGTGACAAATCCTTTTAAATATACTTCACTGGATATAAAAATACTTATAAAGTATTTTTTATCCACTGAAGTATCACTCACTACAGCAGTTCTGAAGCTGAACATAATTCTGACAGGCATTTACATCAGCAAAGCATTCAGTGAAAAAGATGGCTAAACAGAAAAGCAAGTTTAAGGTCCTCTGGCCTTGGGAGTGTAGAACACAGTATGTATACATCACTTTCTTGCTCAGTGAGAAACACACTAACTTAGTTAAAATCTGGGTCTTTACTTGTTAAAGTTTCATTTGCCTTTCCACAATCTTACACGTACTTTCAGCAGTGCATAAGACCACTTCCTGAATAACTGGCTGAAAAACCCTGTTATCCTTTAGCTTAAATGTGAAAAAGATGCCATTCCATATTTAATAAACATGCACTGGTTGTCCAATTAGTGGATGAATGTGTGAGGTGTATGTATATAAAAAAGGGATAATTTTTGTTGCCTCATCTTATTCACACAAATCAATATAAGATATGAATGTAGCCTTTTCGTGTTATTCCACATCACAAGGACAAAAATAAGTTTCCAAACTTATAAATTCTGAGAGTTGCTTAGAAAATAACTGGTTGAAAACAGATAGCTTCAGCCTTACTTCTGGCATGTAATTCCCCTCTATAGTTTACCTTGATGGTGGACGCCAACCAGAAACAGGTTACCATCACAAATATTTTTTGAATTTCCTTCTGTTTTTTTTCAAAACATTGTAAAAGCCATAAGTATGAGATATCCTTCACAACTTATGATCAGTAAAGGATAAAGAAAAAGGGGACAAATAAGTTCAGAATAACATCAAATAAGAAAATTATGTAATCACTTGTGAAAAAAATACACTTAATTTGCACCAATTTTAAAAGCATGGCTGCTTACATTTTTATGTCATCTGAATCTCTGTATATGGATTTGGACTGTCATTATTACTTTTTACTTCAAAAGTACTCAGGGATTTGTAAAATTTAATGTGGAAAATAAACCAGGAAATTTACATGAAAAACTAAGATAAAAAAGTGTACTTTGGCGAAATAATGTAAAAGCACAAATGCTTACCTTTGTGTTTGGGTGGCATAACTATTATCATATGCCTCATAGCTTGGATCATCATATTCACCCCCATATCCATCATCGTATCCCTAAGGGGGAAACAGAACACCACAGCTTAGGAGAGTGATAAATCAAAGCATATTATCAAGCTGTAAAAATAAATTGCATCAACATGGGCATGTCATGTTTGCCCACGATAATGTGAAACACAGAGCTGACCGAAGAGAATTGAGAATCGTGAAGAGCAACCTGTACATTGCAAGAATAAAGTAATCAGTCCCTCATTTAAGAACTCAGCTTATTCACTGGTAAACTGTGGTGCATTGTCCAAACCACAGTGCCTCAGTGGGATCTGTGTGGAATACTGATGAATGAATAATAAAACCAAGCATTTCTGAGCAGTTTTGTTACATAAATGGTTCTATAAATACCTACAGGTGAAATGAACAAATGGCAGGTCAAAGATACTGACTGTTCTACACTATTAAGAATGGTGATGTGATAAAATCTTATTATTCAGTCTATTGAAAAAATGCAAAACAACAAAACAAAGCACAGCAATCTATGAGAAACAGTATCTGTCAAGCAAGTAATGGCATATGACTTTTAAAAATAATGCAGAGTAAGCCCCTTTACTTTCACTGAGCATCTTACTCCTTTTAAAGACATGCTTTTCTGTGGCAAATTAACCAACAATTTAGTACAGGTTCCTCCCATCTAACTTAAGGTTCTCACTGAAGAGCTCAGACTGATGAGCAGGTCACCTAAGACAGAAAGACTCAAGTGACTTCAGAAGGTGGTTCAGCTCATCTAATGCCTGAATTTTCCACTGAGAGAGTGATGGGCAACTGTGATCCATTGTAGCTGTCTCTGAACCAAAGAATGCTCAGGAACCACACAATAAATAAATAAAGATATAATCCAAGGGATGACTTTTGATACGCTCTTTTCATATGACAAGACAACAGAGTAGGTAAGAAATGCTGCATGGAAACTATTTTTTTTTCTCTGTGATTTTTGGAAGCCAGTATTTGTAGTTAAATTGCAATGAAACATTTGATTGTCTAAACAAAACCTTGCTGTTAAGGGAAATGCTAAAAGAAATAGTGAACTTAAAAAACTTTGACTCGATATTAATTACAGCAAAAGGCAATTTTTCCTCCCACTAGCTATGCAAAATTTAATCAGGTTGGGGGAGAAGGGACAGCATGAGGCAGCTCCAAAATAACAGCAATCCAATAAGCAATCACTCTAGTACACTATCATAATCACCTTAAGTACAGTAAGTTTGGTACTTCCTTATTTCTGCTAATTAAACTCCCCAGTGGTATTGAATAAGACTTCACTGGCATTCCTAAATTCAAGAAAACATTCTATGGAGGAAGCATTCAGTTGTTTACTTAGGTCAAGCATATTAAATCTGCCTGTTCCTCTGGGCTACCCAGCAGTGAGGGTAAGTGTGGATTCCAGGTGGGAGGTTTCATCCCTGTGGTGCTTTAAGTCCTGAAGGATGGACAGGACTCTGCATAGTGATTTCACTCTGTCAGCTGTAGTAAAGTAAAGACTTTTAGGGCAGAAGGGGGTGTCCATTTTCAGTCTGGAAATGGCCTCTCTCAGAATCTGGAGTCCACACAAACCCCATCATCTTCCATTTTAGGTGGTAGTGCACCATTTTGACTTGTCTGCATTAGCATGAACTCATAGCAAAAAGTACAGCTAAAAACATATCCCTGCAGATGACAGTGATATATTTAACATCATATAGCTAAATACACAATCTTGCTTCAGGGGACAGGATAAGAGAAACAACGCACCCCAGGAGACAGATGTTAGTCACATTGGTTAGTATGCTACTGGGTGGGATCCTGCTACTGCGAAGATGAGGGTGATGGGAGTTCCTATATAAAGACAAATAGCTAGAGGACAGACATTTCAATCTGCTTACCCAACCATCTGAGAGAACAGGAAAGGCAACAATTACAAATTAGCTCTCTCAGTTTCTTGACGCCTGAGGTGGATCAACTCAGCATCAGCAGGGCAGAGAACACTTGTTAATATTTGACACCTCTGTGGGTTCACGTTACAGACTTTAACACTCTCCCTCAAGGCTCAGAGCAGGTCAATACAGTGCAAATGGTTTAAGTGGAATCGTTGGAAAACAAAGTAAAAAAAGCACAACGTACTTTTAATGAACAGAAAGTATTTTCTGGATAATATTCTTTTATTTGTGCCAATCTGTAAGAAAATTATCTTCTAATTTATTGAAAGTTTAATGCAATGTACCCAGACACCTACCACACCTTTAGGTATCGAGAACCAAGACTCAAAATAGCTCCTTTCACATCCTTGAAATGTATTAAAGTCACTGAGCAGTTTTCTCCTCTTTAACCTTCAGATTCTCAGAACCCACAACTTTAATGTTTGAAAATATTTCTTGGTCAGGCCAACTTTGAGAGATGAAGCACCTAGCTCCCAACTACAGCCAGCAGAAATCAGAAGTTGTGAGTCTGAGGGTGTCCAAATTCACATATTCTCCTCTATGTGTGACGAGGATGGTGCTCCAAAAGCAGTTTTGTATAAATCCAGAGACCAGAACCCAGGATGCCCTCCTCAAATATAGTGTACATTTTTAGTCAGTACTAGAGTCAGCATTAATGCACTTTTTAGGTCTATTAGTGCTTCTATAAAAACCAACCAACCAACCAACCAACCAACCAACCTTTTCCTGTATAGAAGTCTTTTTGTCTCATAACAACTGCCACCACCATTCAGAAGAGAAAGCCCCCTACAATGAACTGAGAAATATGCAATGGGCAACTATTAGAAATATTTAAAGTGATAGCCATTTCTAGGCTAGGTTTTTATGCCAGGCTACCTTTATCTCAGGTATTTCTTAATAAAACAACTTTCCAAAACAGAAAAAGACCTCAACAAAACCTCTTTACTTTGTGTCAAGGGAAAGGACAGTGAGTCTTCCAGTGACTAGGATTTGCTCTGGCCCTACAACAATACATCTTAGATACAAGATAAAAGAACAGAAATTCACATTTGAAGCTGTAGTAACACTAAGAATGTTTATTAACAATTTCAAGGAGTTTTGGTATTTTTTAGAGTTAAAAAATAATAAAAAAGAGCTGATAAGTAAAAATCTAAAGTAGAGCTCAATTTAAAAAATGAACTGTTTTGAAAATGAACTTCTCTAAGTATTTACCTCCCCACAAAAGGGAAGACTGGAAAAACTCTTAGGAGAATCTCAGAACAGCATCTGAAATTAGCATTTGCAAGGCTCACTTCAAAAGGAAATACTCCCTACTCTACTACTGATAATGAAAATTACAGTCAGTGGAAAAAGGGATGTAGAAGCAAAAAGAGACATGATTGAAAAGTGGCTTATATTCTACTACCTGAGTAGTAGATACCAATAAGTAAGTACCAATTTGATTCAGGACTCAAGAGACCATTGAGAAGAATTTATTTATTTAGATTTACTCAAATCCTCTTCTATTTTCAGACGGTGAAAAAGATATTCAAAATACAAACAAAATTTTAAGTATCATTAGTTACAAGGGTATCATAATGTAACACAATCTGATGTCTTTGAACATGAATTTTCTTCTTAGTGTTAAGACTCTGTTTCAAACAGTAACAGCCTCTACTTAAATGCACCAAGTTTAAATCACCTCTTCTCTGAATAGCCTTAGAAAATAGAATTTTCATGGTCTGAAAAATGGTAGGTTTCAACTCTGTGAAACCAAGAAGAAAAATAAATGAATGAAACTAATGAATACTGTCCTGCTCACAATATTTTATCTATGTCCTTGTAATACACGAGAAAATACATTGTAAGAGAGTTGAAACTCATTTGGTTTTTACAGAAAATAGCTCAACTCTTTCTAAAGCAGCAAAGTGCAAAATGGCTAGACTTTAAAAAAGGAAAAAACAAAAGCACAAACAGTAAGTCAAAATAAAGTGAGTTATGCAACTCAGTATTTTAGTAGGCAAATGTGAACCTGAAAAATACCTGCAGTCAGAGAACCAGAACAGCCCTTCTTGTCAGCTGCACCCAGCAGTACACAAAACTTAGTCCTGTACCTCAGAGAAGGTAAAGGTATAAATATCCACCTCTAGTTGTAACTCATACAAAAAAGCAGTTAAGGGACCTTTGCACAGTTGTCTTAGGTTGGAAATTCTTAGGGGTATTCCATTCCTATCTGCTAGAGGTGTGGCAGTTATCTTCTGTTAATTAAGCAATTTTCTTTATCTCTTCCACAACCAATTCTCCCTCTGGGGAGACATATGCTGTTAATGGGCCATTGAGTGTCACTGCATGATGGATAAAATTACATCATCCCATTGTGAGAAGCTCTGCCCAGGGGGAGGAGCCAAGCATTCCCACCTGGATATAATCTGAGATTTGGAAGACCACAAGCAGCTTTTCCCACTGGATTCCCAGAGGAGCAGCTCTTTCCCACTGGATTCCCAGAGGAAGACCAGGCCTATCTACACCACCACTGGATCTTCAGAGGAAGACTACACCCTTCTGCAGGATCACTGCTTCAACAGACTCACATCTGCCACTCCAGGAGGACTGCAGCCACCATTCCAATTGGACTGCTACCAGCACCCTGACCAAGAGTAACCAGTTGCACTGGTGACATTCTATCACATAAATGTAATTTAAATTAAAGTTTTCTTTTCTCCCTGTGAACTGAAAGGAATGGAGCAAAAAGCAGCCTTCAGCTGCCAAGAGAGGATGGGCTGCAATACACCCACTATTGGTTTTAATATATTTATTATATCTAATATTCCTCTTTACAAAGTTTCCAGCAAAGTAAATGGTGAACCCCTCATGCATCCTGATGCTCCCATAGCTGGAGAGAGAGAGAAATAGATGGAGCTGGCTCTGGCCATGGAGCAGCAAGATTTAGTGAATCAGACATAAAGAAATAATTACAAGTATCTACTAAAAAGTGACAACTCTTCTGCCCAAGTTTGGTAACTTATCGATCGTTTAAAGCATCTCACTGTGCTTTGACTTGCTAGACACAGCATCATATATGTTAAATAAATCCCAAAATAATCTAGGAAATTATATTTCCAGGCTTTGAATGGCTGGGAATTCCAAGAAATTTTACTTTTCATTTTCCAACCCTTGAAAACTGGAGTCCATCTCAGAGCTTTTAAATGCTCAAGTAAATGCTGTGGTACCAGGAAGGAGCAGAAATGCTTTCACAGGTGCTTAACAACACCTTAATCAGTATTTAATTTCAAACTATTTCAACTATTTTAAACAGATTTCACTATGATGTTTTATTAATGCTGGAAGTAGGTTATTTAAATACAACTTGGCCAAATGCAAGACACATATATAGCAAATGCATCCTCAAATTTTATAAGCTGCCTATGTCTCCAAATTTACAGAATTCCCTAAAGAAAAGACCTGTAGGAGTCATGATGATTAACAGCTATACAATTTTACTGCAGCACTGAAGAAAAAAAGCTCCTCAAAAATAGTCTTATATGTCAAAAAAGGAAAGAAAAGGAAAGAAAAGAGAAAAAAGAAAGACATAGGTTAATTCTTTCTGCAATCCTACTGTTTTTGATCCACTCTTATCCTCCACTTAAATATATTTAACCATTATGGATTCCATGAATTAGTAATACATAACAGTTAACAAATCTTCAAGTGCTCAAAACTCAAGGCAAATAAAGATTTATGCATTTATTAATGCTGAATCTGGTCTAGATGAGAGCTCAGGCATTCCTAATTTTGGAATCTTTATATCCTAATATTTGGAAGACACCCCATGCCTTTTTCACAAATTATAACTCTTGCTTAATCAAATTCAAAATTTGAGTTCATCACATATTTTCTGGAATCTAATTTTATAGAAAAGTATTTTTAAAAATAATTTTGGACAATGAATTTTAAATTCTCTTCTGTATGTGATTTATGCATTTTGCATGTTTTTTGAGTCCATACATAAGCATTTTAACTCATTCATTCATTTTTCTTGCCTTGTGAAGGACCATACAGGATTATTTAGAAGACATAACAATGATACCTCTTATTTAGTATTGGTTCAAGCCATCCAGCTAAACAGTATTTCACCACTACCATGATAACCTTTGATTATGTTTTTAAAGCTGTAACCTGAACAATGTATTCCATATATATATATACACATATACACACACATTTGAATGAATTAAACTTTTCTTTGCACTCAGTTTTTTTAAGTGCTGATGCAATGAAATTTACTATGAACAAAATAATTAGCTTTTAAAAGTTATGAAAATCAGTCACTAAAGAAACTAAATGTTAAGCTGATATCAGTTGCAGAAGAGATGAACTTGTTTTTTCTGCTTATGACAATGATTAAGCTTATTATACAAGTGTTGCTTGTACTGAATACAGCAATGTTTGCACTGCTGCTAATCACATTTGAATAAAAATGTTCCTGACAACCCTTCCTGATCCTGCATACTGTAAAATAGCAAAATCCAAAGTACCTACCCACAGCATCTTCTTAACAGCAATATTTAATTTTCTAACAGATATTGTCCAATTGGGAAAAACACTTTAGCAAGGATTAAATGTACTTTTATTCTTGGATTAAAAAAAATTGTAAGAAGAGTGAACTCAATTAACACAATCTTGTAAGGAATTATTCATAAAGGCCAGGTATAATTAAAAGAAAACATACGAAATATAATGGGACTTCTCATTTGTGAATATATTAATGAGCAAAACAGTAAAGAGTAGTTAATACTTATTGAGATATTTAAAGGTAAGCTTTAAATTGCTATTCCCTGAAGTTTGAGCATGCGATTAGAGAAATTGGGAATGGAAAAGAACAGAACATCTATTAGAAACTCTTGTCAAATGTGATTGCTCCTTTCAGCCCATTTTTTAGTGCTTTCTCTAATCAAATGCTAAATATTGCCAGGCGTAGGGATTCCACCATTTCTCTTGGGAGACTGTCTGACAGCCTAATAGATCTTTGCGTCAGACACCTCTACTAACTTTATCCCATATGACTAAATATATCCCACTGTACCAGTGAGATGCATTCTCACAACTCAGTATTCTCAGTGTTCTCCAATGTCTCTGTTATATTCTCTCATTTGCTTTTAAAAATTACTCAGATATGAAGATTCAAAGTCAATGTGACCCTGACACAGACAGAGATACATTGATCAGCAGACAGCACAGCAACCAGGGAGGGCCCACCCCAAAATCTTAATAAAAATCTCATAAATATCCTTGCCTTCACAAATAGGGTCCAGAGAATTGTTGTACTGGTTTTCTTTGACTGTAGTGGACCAAGAACGTTAAATACTACTACAAGTATCCTACAGTGAAAGCCTTCTAAAGGAATTGTCTATCAGTGGTGATAGCCGAGCTGTCTGAATTAAATCTTTAAAATCTAATAGAATTTTACTGCATTAAAATCCGTCCAGAAAGTCTGTATAGATCTCAGAATATGACTTTCACAGCTTAGTCTGCAAGTCTTTGTTCTGTGCACCAGATCAAATTTGAATACATTTTTTAAGGTGATGGAAGTGATACAGATACAGATCACAGTTACAAAATCCCTGTAAAATAGAGAATAAAAATCCTGTTACTGTGTATGGCATATTCCAAGACTCTGGCCTAGCTCTCTTGAAAACAAGGATGTGTTGTGATCTCAGACTGCAGCAAGAAGAAAGATAAAGGAATTGCAATAGTTTCCCCTATTAAATGCTACACTCTTTCTACCATGCACTTGTAACGGCTTTGGTCTAGCTTAGCCTTTACCTGCCCATCATTCATGGTTGAAAACTCAGAAAACTGACTGGGTCTTTGATCCATTAACTGACTTAAGTACATTAAAGGCATAGATACAGGTAAAACTGACACACTGAAAACACAATGGTAACTCTATGCTAATTCTTTTAATGCTTGCCAAGGAATAAAAAGACAGAAGAAGGAAAAGAAAAGGTAAAAAAGGCTAACAGCTCTGTTCATTCCAAGACTATTCTTCTCAGGAGACTGATTCTGACCTTTCCTGGTGCAAGCTGTCAACAAATTAAGGACTAAAAAGTATTAAAAATATTGATGGACTGCAAACCAGAACAGTACTGTTTTTCATTTATCATACACAAGTAGAAGTTCACATCTAATAACGCCTCTTCTACTCTAAGCACTGGGATGGAGACACCAAAAAGCAGAGTTCACCAACCTTCTCAAGCACGCCTAGGGTTGAATCCCCAAAGTGTACAGATCATCCTGGGCCATGGTCATCTACTCATGATGTCCAACAATGTAACTGCAAATGTAATTTCTGGTTCCTGTTTTAACAACTACATTAGATAAAGAGTGACAGGCAGACTACTTGCTAAAAGAGAAAATTCTTTGATGAGATTTTTCTCTCACCAATAGATGCAGAGGTACAATATAAACTGCAGTGAAGACTTGACTGATATACCCGAAATCTTGTGTTGTTGCTGGTTTTTGAATGAATAAATTTTATTATTATTTCTTAGATTTTTTACTAAGATCAGAACCCTTTTAGTTCCATATTCAGATTTGAAAATAATTTTTTGCAATTTTAGCTCTTTCAACTATTTGAATTTTAAAGCCTACATATCAAGTCAATTTGTATTATTCTTCTACTATTAAGTGACATAGGTTTTTTTATTGTTTGTTTTTATTGTTATAGTTTCAGCTTTCTTTTTTATTATAATTTTATATGAGGATACTTTTATTGTATGAAATATAGACTGTGATATATCATAATCAATTCCATTTCAGAAAGAGAAAGTAGGGAAGTGGGATGAAAAGAATTTGTTAGTTGCTATTTCCTTTAAAACATTGTTTCAGCATTCTACACATTCATCTCTATCTTTTTTATGCTATGATAATACCTTGCCCTGGATAACAAAAAAATCTAGGTATGGCTCAGATCTTCTTTCTTTTAAAGAACAACAATATTAACAGGAATTTAAAAATTGAATTCTTTGAAATTTGTATCAGGTCTTAACAAGTTGAAAAGGCCACAATGTCAGTTTTAGAAGTATTGAAGGAAAGATTGCTCATAGCTAAACAACAAAGAGGGTATGTCAGTGCATGCTGTGGTAGAAAAGGAGAAGCATATGGATACATTTTTCTACTATCAGTTCAGAGAACATGCCAGCTAACTCTTAGACTCTGCTTGAATACTAAAAAATCAGTAGAAGGTTATTCTCACCTTCATGGTATCACTGAGGTTGGAAAAGACCTCCAAGATCACTGACTTTAACCTCTGACTAAACATCACGATGTCAATTAAACCACAACACTAAATGCCGCATCCAGTCATTCCTTGAGCACCATCTGAGTGCTTGACAACACTTTAGATGAGTAATTTCTTCTTGATGTCCAGCCTGAATCTCTCCTGGCACAGCTTGAGGCCATTTCCTCTTGTCCTGTCGCAGGCTGCCTGGGAGGGGAAAGTAGCACAAACCTGGCTCCAGCCTCCTCTCAGGCAGCTCTAGAGAACAGTAATGTCTCTCCTGAGCTTCCTTTTCTCCTGGCTAAACACCCCCAGCTCCCTCAGCTGCTTCTCACAGGACTTGTGCTCCAGACCCTTCACCAGCTCTGTTCCCCTTCCCTGGACACACCTCAATGTCTTTCTTGCAGTGAGGGGTCCAGCACTGGAGCTGTGGCCTCAGCACTGCTGAGTACAGAGGGACAATCATTTCCTTGGTCCTGCTGGCCACACTATTCCTGATACAAACCAGGATGCCATTGGCCTTCCTGGCCACCTGGGCACACACTGCCTGCTGGCTCGTGTCCAGCTGCTGTTGACCAGCACTCCCAGGTCCTTTTCCACCAGGCAGCTTTCCAGCCACTGTGCCCCCCAGCCTGTAGGTCTGAACAGGGTTGCTGTTACTGGACAGTAGGATCACTATTCCACTATGTCAGTATTATCTCCTCATTGGCACTGTCCTTGTTCTGTTAATGCACTGGGAAAATGAAAGACATTGATTTAGCTGTGATTAAAACAGTCAATGACTCAGAAATCCACGTTAAAAGAAAATCTTCATGACTCACAGAGGCATTGTCAGCACTTTATACAGTGCTTCATAACAAATTTTAGTTGGGTTTTAAAACAGTGAACCCATGGGAAAAATAGTTGCATTGGTTTTTCCCCCTAGCCAAGACTAGGGTCTAGTCCAGTGTTAAAATGTATACAGGATTACAAAAAACCATCTGGACATTATTTTAAATTTCAAGATTAATTGTATTCAATTAACTTTTTAATTTTTTTCAGTTTCATAAGATGTCTTTTGATTAAGTTCATAAAACTCAATTCTAAAAGCTAAAGACTGCAACATGAAAGGAACTAAATACACAAAAATATACTTCCTGACTGTAGCAAATTGCACACTGAAGGGAATATGGTTTGAAAGGAAACTGACTATTTTTGTCACTGGCGATTTTCTGTATTCAAATATTATCATAAGGAACATCCAAATCAGGCTCACGAAAATATTTGACACCTCTGAGTCCCATCACTGTGAATCCAAATAACTCTATTTGAGGCTGAAGTAGATTAGCAAAACCACAGCTGGAAGTTCATTGACTTAAAATCTCTACCAGACTCTCCGTCTGTTAATGTATCTAAGAAGCAAAAGATGCTGACTTATCTATGATGCTGATTTCTCAAATGTATCCCTCTAGAAAAAGAAAAAAATCAAACTCCTCCTGATTTCAATATTTCTTTACATACTAGTAGCCAGTCAAGAACACAGACCTCAGTGAGGTCTACTGAACACTGACTTGCCTATTTAGCATTAACATTAAAAAGGAACTAAGTCATTTGGTCTAGCAGTATTTATTTCCTTGGTAAAATGTTTGGAGGTGTGCCAGTAAACAGGTGTGACTGGTAAACTCCTGAGCATCACCTTGAACATCTGGGAAGCCCAGAAAATAGGCTCAGATTGATAAAATGGAGGAAGGACACTTAGAGCACTTAATTACAAGCAGCAATAAAAAATACTAAATTATTAGTATGCAAATAAACATTAAGTGCTGCATCACTGGTGATTAAAAGCTGGCCTTCAGCTTTTAAATTGTAGTCATCTTGCCAATTGAAGAAAGCTGTATCTCAATTTCGACCTTGAGGCAGGCTGATGAATATTTTTGCAGTCAGCACAGGAGTGAAAATCAGATCATCTAGAAAACCTGAAAAAGTCCCTTGTTGAAATTAAAAGCAACATTCTTCTTGTTGATTTTATCATCTATAATGTCTAAGGATCAATGGTGTTCCTGTATTTCAAGATGTAGCTTGGAGAAGCTGAATGTAATTTAAATTTAAATTTGAGTCCATTTGGATAAGCGACACAATTTTCTTCTTTGAAAGAGGCCTTCCTCATCAGTGCCTGCTGGAGGTCAAAAGCACAGCTCAGTCTAGTTTTCTGGTTTAAGACTAACTCATTTTGGTGTCAGTGTGAAAGCTAGGTACCTCACATCTGATCACAGGGCGGACTTTAAGAGCTCAGTTCAGCAGCTACAGTTATCTCCTGTCATTTTAGACATAGGAACACATCCCAGTTTTTCCCTCTTGTCCAGCAAGGCAGGGGTTTCTCCCATGTCTTGTATGACATCAAGGATTCACTCTATACGTCTCAAGGCATCAAGACCCCTACAGTGTCTTCAAATGACATTATAACCTGTGTCCAGGCAGCCCAACTGACCGTGAATCAGGAGACTTGCTTGGAGATGAAGGGTGTAGCTACATTAGTGTTTTGAGCTGGGAGCTGCCTTAAGCACTGATCCTACAAAACTGAGGTGAACAACTAATATGTCTGAAATCTCAAAGCATCTAAGACTTTGAGATAGATATTCCTAAAACTTTTCTTCTGGGCAGGCTTGTAGCTTCAATCTTGGCAGAATTGAATGGCTCAACAACGACACACCACTAACATCTACTCACTGTCCATTAAGTTCTCCATTTATCATCCAGTAAAGTTTTGAGCTAGTTGGCACGCCCCAAGAATACCTAATACACACATCCATGAATGTGCCCAAAACCACAGCTGATATCCCTTGTTTCTTTCCAATAGAGCACAATACCACAATACTTGCATGGAGTACCAAAACTATCTTGTCTCTTCCATTGGCATTCTACAGGAGAGATACGGCTTCTCCTTATTCCTCAGTTTTCTACTGCAGAAGATTCAGAGCTGTAAATCATAATTATTCCCAATGGTCCTCATAAATAGATATTTATACCTATTTCCTCATAACTGAGCCAAATTCAAGCATGTTATATGAAGTTTCCATAACATTGCAACTGGGATGTTAAACACAGTATTTTAATATAGAAGAAATTGGAAATAATCTTTAAAGGTTCTTGATTTCCGTTTTCAAAATATCTTTATATTTGATCTTGGTATTTAAATAAATAATATCTCTGTAAAGTTTTTGTGTATTTACAGATTATCTTCTAATTCTCTTTTGCAATGATAATTTCATAATGAGAGACAGTATTTCATATTTTGCTTCTACTTTAACTTTCAATGAGAAAGCAAATGCAAAAAACACTGTATATTTCTGTTTCCCAAATAATTCTCTGCTATTATAAAAGCTAGCACTGATCACAGAAATGACAAGTAGGAAAGAAAAATATTTTTCTGCATGACTCATCTGCCTTCTGGATTGTTCAATACCTGTGGCAAAAACATCACTAATGTGTTGGTCTGTATATTTTATAAGTTACAGTACATGAACAACAAGCTATCCACTGAGCTAAGCATGGATAGCTCCTTCTTGAAAGAGTGGGAAAACTCTCAAGGACTTCAGTGGCATCAAAATTACAGGAAAAAATCTGGAAATTTTTTTTCATCTTTAGGTCTTTTGGATCATTTTGGGAATGTAACTGTAGGTATTAATATGGAAAGTAAAAATCTGTTATACTCTAGTTGTCTAAGAAAAAACATCATATTAATCGTGTAAATAATTATACTGATTCTGTTTACTGTATTAAAGAATTCAACTTTCAGGCAAACATATGATATAACAAATTATCACTATCCCTGTTATACAGATGCAGAAAACAGAATTTAGAAGTGTTAAGGTAATTAATCTGCATCAGATCAATGAAAAAAACTCAGAGTTATTTGGATCACATCATCACCTTGCTAAGTGGTATAAGTCATTCCTTGCTGATATCAGCTTTAAAAGCAGACTAGATATTGATGCTATGAGAAAGGCTGTTTTATAAAACTTTTATAGATATCTTATCAAACAGCTTCACCAACTCAAACACTTTAAGATCCATGATTTGGAGTCCAGAGCCAACAGTGAGAAGTTTATTTCACCTTGGAACATGCAACCTACTCTTGCAAAAAAGACTTGTTCAAATTGCACCGAAATACATCTCTGTGTTGGTGAGCTTAAGGCTTTGCTCATTACAGCCTACCCTTGTAAAACTTTCTCATTATCTCATAACAAGTGATGAAAATTCAGATTTATTCTTTAAATTCTGAAGGGTTTTAAGCTTATCTGACCGACATAGTATTCTTTTGCTTTGTGAAAACATTTCCTTATCTGATTTCACTAACACACAAAAGGCATAGTCTTCCCATCATTTTGTTGCTCACATATTTGTGATAATGGCAGAACAAAAAATTAATAAGTTTCTAAGATTATAAAAAAAAGTTTGTATACTTAGAGACGCCCATCAGTGTGTCTGAGATCTGACAGACATTCTCACAATAATTATTTGAGAAAAAAGTTCTCAAATAATTATTGTGAGACTGTTTGTGAGAAAATTGTAGTTGAACCAAGTATGTCTGGTATTTAAGAATAGGTGTCTTTTTTCACTTTTATCTTTTGTTTTTTAAAATTGTTTCATCTAAGCGGAATGATAGTGAAGAGATGTCTACCAATACTGTGATCACTGTTACTCTTTATCTGCATTTTATCTTTTAAATAAATCTCATCATATCATATTATTTCTCTTCCATTACTGGGTGTCTACAATCAGGTTGAGACAGGAGCACTGACAGCTGAAAATTGCTCGCCCTAAATATTTATGTATTCAGACCCCTAAACACTACATTTCAGAGGGAAGTAATTAAATTTTATCAGGAAATTCAAACATCCCCTCCTCAGATACAGCCTCTGTAGAACAGTCAGTTTGTTCTACTGCTAACAGTTGCTTTTGGTTAGTATTTTTAAAGTCAAGATTATTTAATAATATTTTGTTTTAATTAAATTAAAATATTTATATTTTGGGTCTTGTTTCTTTCTTTGTATTTTTCTGTATGTTTTAGACTAATATCTTGTGTACTCCTATGTTTTTCTACCTATAAAACACTATCAAGAGGCCTTAGAATGTCTGTCCAGCCATTCCTGGTGGATGCTTGCATAAAAGCAAACAAGCAATGGAAAGAAAATACAAGGAGTGTATGATGAAAAAGAACTTCTTCATAATTTACCAAAAGATGAAATAAACTGATACTTTCATTTTGATTTAATCATAGTACATTTCACAATTAAAAAAAATTCTGTCCAATTTTCCTTTCAAATTTGCCTATTAAAAAAGCAAAACTTTTGCCCTGAAATTGAGATGCTTCTGGGAAGGCATATTATTGAAAGCTGGTCTTTCTGAAGAACTGCTACTAGACAGGTGTGCATAAAAGTTAGAAAAAGCTTCAAAGAAATTTCTTTATTTACAAAATAAATTTACTACCTGCACTAATATCTGTTAATCAACATCGTAAAGCACAATAAAAGTATCCAAGAATGTGTATGTTTGAATTATCACAGATGTCCAATTCTGAGATATTTCTGTAGCACCTTAAAACCATCTTTATCTTCTTTCTTTAATTGCACCTTATATATTCAGATATAATGTCCTCTTGTTTTCACGGATAGAAAGTCTGAGATCTAATTAAGTCAAGTCATCTTGCATAACAAAATGAGATCATCTTATACTAGGCTTCAGTGTATGTTTCTCCCTTGTTCTAAAATGGTGCTTCTGTGAGCCACAAGAAATTTCCAACCACAGAATTTATTTCTCTAGTCAGGGTAGCTTGATTAGTTCCTCACTTGTACTGACAGTATATTTGTGCCTAACTTAAGTGCAGGGGTTGAGGAAATTACCTGTGAAGCAGTTGTAAAAAACTCAGATGTAATAGCAAAACTTATTCCTGGGGGGATAGTAGCCTCACTGTCTCCTCCTGACAGGCATGCTCATTACCCTGGCATGGAAGGAAGCAGCCTGGTTACTGATTCAGTTCCAGTTCTGCATTTTTCCCTAGAGTTGGCTCAATGGAAGTCAGACAGCTGACCATCTGAGCCAAGGAAAACTGCAGCACAGAAAACTGTAGCATTGCCTCAAGTCATTTGACTGGCTTGCTCACAGTATTTCTCTCTCCAAGGTACACCCCAAGAACTTCAGCTTCAGACAGGATTGAAAAACAGATTGAATATAAATGCACAAATGTAATTTATGATCATAATTCATGAAACACACAGATACTGCAGTTTGTAAAGACAGCAAGTGAAAAAATCTATAACTAAACTTCTGTCAGGAGTGAGAAACATATTCTCTAATATAAAATGGGAATATTTCTGTGTGCATAATATAGCCTCATTCCATTTCAGTGATGTTTCCTTGTCTATCAAGACCCAGAAGTGACTGCTACTGCTACCAGATGATAAGCAGTCAAGAAGAGATTTAAGATGAAAAAGATTAATCTAACAGAAAAGTTCTAACCATAAAAACTTTCACACTGGGTATGTCTGCACCTTGAATCCTGTGCTCAGTTCCTGGGCCCTCACTTCAAGAAATACATTGAGGGGCTGGAGCATCTCCAGAGAAGAGCAAGGAAGCTGGAGAGGATTTTGGAGCACAAGTGTTACAAGGAATGGCTGAGGGAGTTGGAGGTGTTTACTCTGGAAAAGAGGAGGCTAAGCAGGGACTTTATTGCTCTGCCTGAAAGGAGGCTGTGGCAAGGTGGGGCTGGTGTCTTCTCCTAAGTAACACATAACTGGACTAGAGGAAATAGCCTCAATTTGTGTCAGAGGGAGTTTAGATTGTATATTAGGAGAAGCTTCTCCGTAGAAAGAATTGTCAACAACTGGAACAGACTGCTGACAGAAGTGGTTGTGTCCCCATGTAGATGTGGCACTTAGGGACATGACTTAGTGCTGGACTTAGCAGTGCTGGGTTAATGGTTGGCCTTGAAGGTCTTACAGGTAATTTCCAAGCGAAATAATTCTGATGTAATCTGTGATGAACTGGAAGAGAGTCCAAATCATTTAGTTATGTGAGGAAGGGAGCATATTTTGCATAGGAAAATTCAAGAGAATTACAGGCAGAGCTCTGTGTAGAAAGATGAAATTGCAGAGAATCTGGAAAGAAGTCAGGATGGCATCCACTAGTCTGTCACACAGATTAGTGTCTTTCATTCAAGAAAAAAAAAATGTTTTAGAAAAGGTTTCAATTTTTTGATTAGAAAAGGTAATCCTAAGAGCATAAAGCTATTTTTCCTGGCTTATCTATTTCTGTTGTTTTTTCTTCCTTCAAACGGTCACAATTCATGCTAATATTTTCCTAAGCAAAAGGTAAAGGTACATGGTGGTGCATAGGAAACAGGTCATTTTATCAGAATCTGTGGTTCTGGCTGACCTATTGAGGGATTCTCGCTCCTTTTGGCTTTTTTGAAGCACAGCACTACAGTAAGTGCTGACACTAAAATTACATCAAAAGCGAAGTGACAGGAAAACAGCCCATTAGTATCTTTACTATTGATCATATGCCAGCTATTTTATCTATAACAAATGCCTTTTCTTTCAATTTTAAAATACAAACTAAAAAAATAAATCAATGATTTCTCCAATTCTGTAAATGAGTCAAAACAAAAATAGATGAACACTGTAGAGAAATTAGCAATACAAAGACAGCAGAATCAAGGAAATTGTAACAGCAGCATCTTTTTGACTGAGGGTTCTAAGATCTAAAGATTACAGCAAAGGAGATAAACCAAGTTTCCTGAATGCAAAAATAGATTACTCAATAAACATGCAAACAATGGCACTCATGAAGGTAATCCTTCCATTCTTGTCTTCACATCACCATCCACATAGGTAAAACTGCATTTTTCTATTCAATGGTGCTGACTGTAACTCAGTCTTTCACCTCAATTTTACCTGTATATTCAAACAAATGATAACTAGGAAGATGAGAAGATATAAAAATCTGTATGAAAATCTTAATTATTCCAGTCATTCCTGTATCATTTGGTATACTCTAGACTAGTTTTATTAGGATTTTGCTTTGGACAAAATTTCCAAAGCATACTTAACTACTAATTAACCTTGGTAGAGTATAAAATGTGTATTTAAGGGGGCTAAAATTAGGTCCTTATGAGCATGGGGAATGTTAAAAGCTTCTGCTAAATCAAACTGGACTGGAGCTCTACTAAAATTGTGGTGAGTATGTTTTTCAGATTAAGAAAATATTTTGACTGTAACATATCTAGTATACTGAATGATTGCTAAATTGGTGGCACGCATCACAGTACAGGCATAAAACCAGCACAAGAGGAATTTGATACAAAGAAAACTAAGTGCTTTTGTGCCATTTTTTGGTAGCTTCTTTTTCCCATTCCAAAAAGGAGGCAAGTAAGTCTAGCAAAAATATTGCAGAAGGGAATAGAAAATGGAAATTTCTATTTTTCTTAAAAATATAGTTAGGAAATTACTGAGTTTTAACTTCAGGATAAAAGCTTAGCTATCAGACAACAGCTGATCTATAATGTATAAACAAAACAGCTCACAAAATACAAACCTATATAGTGAGGGAAAATTCTCTTAGATCTACATGACTGAACTTCGTTCAGACATGCTGCTTTCCCTTGGCATGCAGAATTCACACTGAGATCAACAGAAGCCAGCAGGAGCACCACAGCTGAGTCAAGATTTCTTGCGACTCAATTTAGGTTCTTCCAGCATTAATATATTATGCAAATTAGATGTAAAAAAGAGTGTCTCTGTGGGGTATTTGTACATGTATACGAATCTGGGGAAAAAAGCCTGTGGAATGAAAACTTCTTACTTCAGGAATGTAGGCACATATACAGCCTGACTTTTAATTAATTACACATTTTGATGCATTTAAGAATCATGAATTTTATGTAACAGCTTAAATTAAAAAAATGTGTGTGAATATGAATCTCTGCTGTACATTTATGGAACAGAAAGTGATTTAGGGCTTGAGGGCTTGGAAAAATGGTAAGTTACTATGAGTAACATGGAATGTGAATTGAAAGACAGCTGTTCCATAGCAGTTACATATGCTCACCTTAAATTTAACAATTGTTTCTAGCTATCAGAAAATTACAAAAATCTGAACATTGGAAGGTTGGATCTTGACATTGTCTAGTCCAACACATAGTTTCCAAGAACCAGTCTCGTTTTGAATATTGCCCATTATGAAGACCCCACAACCTCTCTAAGCAAGATATTACACTGCTTGACCATCTCCACAGCGAAAGAAGTGTATTTTATCTAAGTGGAATTGCCTGTGTGTCAGGGTGCACGTAGAGCCTTTAGTGGCCCTGACCTGCTCACCTGTAAGCTTCATCCACACCCCTGCCCATGGGCCCAGGAGCCCTGTTTCAGCTTGGCCTTCCTTCCCTGCCTCAGTGACACCACTGGAGAGCCAGTCTCAGCTGAGTGACAGCTGTGCTCGTTCAGGACCATTGACCCTCCTGGCCTGGATCCCAGCTGGTCAGCTGGCTTCCCAGCCTGACCTTAGCTCTGCACTGTCACCATGGACTGGCCTGGCAGTCACTGAGCTGTGTCTGACATTGTTCATCCCCACCAGATCTGATCATGTTCTGTGGATTGACTCCATGGCTTGCCCTCAGATCTATCTTTGCTACAAAGTGACAAGATGATCTGGAGTCTTGAACCTGGGCACCACTCCGACTCTACCCTGCAGGGACACAGTGGGACTGAGCTCTGGGTGGCAGGGCCCCTCCCCTCCTGGTCATGATATTGGCCTCCATTACTGCTCTCAAGACAGCCCTTGCTGTTCTCGACACCGTAGTTCCACTGGCAGCTTGCACCATGTGCCTCTGGCAAAAATTCATGCCTTTTAACTTCTCTTTCTTAGGTATTTATAAGCACTGCTAAGATCTCTCTAGGTCTTGTGTCCAGGCTGAACAGTTCCCGTCCACTCAGCCTCTCTTCATACCTATGTCAGTGCTTCAGCACCCTAATCACCTTCATGGCCCTTTGCTGGACTCACTCCAGCACGTTCATTTCTCTTGCACTGGGGAGTCCAGAACTGGACTGAGTATTCCAGGTGTGTCTCAGCAGTGCTGAGCAGAGGATCACCTTCCCTGACCCCTTGGCAGTGCTCTGCCTAATGCAGCCCGGGATGCCACTGGCGTTCTTTGCTGTGAGGGCTCATTGTTGGTTCATGGTCCACTTGGTGCTCACCAAGATCCTCAGGTCCTTTTCCCTGAAAAAGTTTAGATGCTTGGTCCCAGCTTGTCCTTGTCTCACATGAAATGGGAGCCTGACTTGAAATGTCATCGCTATCCTCTTTGGCAGCAAATTCTGATTTCAGCTAAGCCACTGCTGAATTCTCCATCAATGATTTGTGTTATTGGGTCACATGAGAGTGGAAAACCTCGCGTAGATTTACAGAATTGATGTACAGGCACTGTGAACTGGTGGTAGGAGAATACTGCTGGAAGGGGAGGGAAGTCAGGTTTAAAAGTGGAACTTGACACTCCATTTGTTGAAATGTTGCCCTTGTGCTCAATTAACTAATTAGTCATCTGCATAAAAATTAATTAATGAATGCCCAGGGAAGCTGGAAGATCATCAAGAAGATACAGTTGTATAGTAGTATATAACACACATATTGTTTGTTTAGATATCCATGCCCTCAGATTAAATATATTACTGCATTTACTATATGGCACATTCAAATATCCAGTCCAGTTTGTGTCAAACAGAAGACTGCTTCATGTACTAAAGGAATTTTTCTTGATAAAAGTGGTGAATTAGCTTTCTTGAGTAGGGATGCAAAAGACAACTTAAATTTCAATTCAGTATCTGAAAACCAGTCTCACATATTATCATGTCTATTCAGGGAGTGCTTAGCTCAGTGGGCAGCCCATTCAATGACTTTGGACTCAAGCAGCTAATTTTCCCCTTATTTTTTGCTTGAAAACAGAAATAATTATTTAATAGCTGATATTCAACCATCAATTAGTTTTAGCTTATATATATTTGCTTTTCTTAAACATTTAATGATTTTCACATGATACGCACACAGCTAGTAAGCTTCTCTAAGCACATATAAGATTAAAAAGGAAAAAGAAAACAAACCCTAAATGCAAACCAGAAGTACACTAAAGAGAAGACAAAGCCATAAGCAGGAAGCTTTTGTTAAAATATGCAATTCACAACTTAGAAAATTCCAAGCTGTCTTAAATTCAATCTCAGTAGTATTTTAGGTCTGAATTGTGCCTAGACTCAATTTAATTACAATAAAATCCCACTTCAGTAGTCAGTTTCAGAAACACTATTGACCAAAGAAAAAGCATAATCTTTCTTTTATGACATGAACCATTTACTAATAAATATAAGGCTATAGAACAGGTAGCAAAGGAGTCATTACAAATATGTGACCATGAGGATATGTGCTCATTAAATGCAAGAGGGAGCAAAATACTGAAATAAAAAATACAGTCTGGTCACTTCCTCAGCCTCAGAATTGTGTCCTTTTCTCATCCAGCACACTAGATCAATAGCTAGAAGCTTTTATTCGATTTATGATATATAATTATTGTGCAGTGGTTATTTTCAAAATGCAGGCTTTTTTTGCTTTTTTGAAGTTAAGTTCATGGCTGTAACCCTATAAACAAATTAGAAATTTATTCATCTACCACACTGTTACCTATGTACAGCTTGTTTTCTTATGAAACTGAGCTATCACTACATATTGCTAATCCTTACTTGGATCCTTAATAATAGCATTAGTTTTCTATTTAATAGATACTACAAAAACCCTAAAAGAAAGGTACTGAGTATTAACACATGGAAGAAGGAATTAGATGGCTTATTTGAAGTAATTTTTGCATCTAAAAGCACTTGTATTTAAGACATGGTTGGAAGATGATAATCAGCATCACTCCTGCAGAATTCTTATAACTTCCAGATATTACATGCTCGAGACCCTAGACCAACTCTGAGAAGTAAAAATTCAAACAACAATGCAAACTAACATATGTTCCATCATTGACCTGACTCAAATATCTTCTCCTTTCTCTTCAGCACAGTAGATACACCTAGAAAAAAAGAGACAGCAATTTCTCATTTATATAGTTGACTCATAAGGAGTGAAGGAATTTCATGAATTGCAATTAGTACTGGTGCCACTGATTTGGGCAAATTGGATGCACAGGCTAATTTCCTCATTGACTGACTCAGCCAAATCTAAGGCTCATGAGAGAATATTGATCTAAATACCCCTTGAAAGTGCAAAAGAATTTTTGGTGAAGCTACTGACATTAAGGTACTGTTATAGTTAGGAATTTGTCAGACTACATCACTACTTTGTTGGATCAAGGCACATAGGAATGCTACAATATTCAAAATAAGCTGGAGCCTTAATTTTTCAAATATTTGGTTGAAATAATTCATACCCCTGTGTATGATTAGCACATGCAAGGAATGTATGACAATGATATATTCATTTATTCAGCCAGCTCTGAAGGAAAAATACAGTTTACTGTATTTTCCACATAGTCACATTTGCAAGGACTTTAGGACTACGGTAAATAAAAACAGAGAAAAAAAATCAGGACACTGTTCCACTACAGATCACTGGCCTGAAAGATTTTGACAACACAGTAACGAACATTTAAAATAAAGGGAAAAAAATTAAATGCTATTATCAAGATTGAGGAAGGCTGCTTGAAAATACACAGGCTTATGCTTCAAAATTCAGAAGACATGGATGAAATTAGGGCTGTAGTATTTGTGACAGCCATAGCTCTTTGTGTATCTTTGCAGCTTTTCTGTAGATCTTAGGAATGAAAACCCATTACCAGTCAATGCCAAACTGGGCAGTACACCTGCATAGCTCAGGTATAGCTAATCCTACACAGACATGGCTATTGTCAGGACCACAAACAAGAGTTTGTGGAACAGATTGTCTCCAAAGACTGTCACTCAGTAGCAAATAAAGGTAGAAATTGATGGGGAAAAAAAAGGTTTGTTACGAACAGTAATGCTGACCTTTTTTTGAGACTTCCCAGAAGAGGTGGCACCAAAGTCCTTATACTGGAGTACCCCATCAAAACCCTTCAAGAGTCATTATAGAATGCTGTGGGTAAAAGCTTAATTATAATAACAAAAAAATGTTTGGAAAGGGAGGAGGAAATGGTAATGCCATCTTTTCTTGCAGGGTGGTTTTTCCTTTATTTGGATTGTAGATTCTTCCTTAAATATTTTGATTCCATCACTGCTTTTTACCTGCTTGATAATTTTCACATATACACAATGACAGTCGTGATACAATGCTCTTTTACACAAAACATATATTCCAGAATTTCTTTCTTTATTTCTTATAAGCCTATAGGATTTATGAATAGAAAGATTTGGCGACACTTACACTTCAGTAGTCAGTCTATTCATTTTTCTAGTACATAAGGCCAGTCCATTGGCATGACTATTTTTTTGAATAATGACCAGGACAATCTTCTATGTCTGCTATCTATCTCCAGCCCCTCTGGAGGCTATGACCCATCTCGCTAGGCTCTTCTGTGTGGAGTACAACCTACTAGAATAATATCATGGATTTGGGGAAGAGGTCTGTCATATGCCTCCAGATACCTCATTTTAAAAATGCCATGAGTAATTTTTCTGCTGGATTGGATGGTTTAATATCACTGCAGGTTTTTTTTTCTTCGGGAGTTTCAAAACTACTTTATGCCATATTTTTAAGTTATGACCACTTTTAAAAGAAAAAAGAAGCACAGTTAGTTTTCATAGGCAAGGAAGGCATCTGAACCTTCAGATGCTACTACTCACCCAGATGCCAATTTAGTTCCCTGATCTTAAATTCTCTTTCCATGTCAGATTTCCTGAGAAAGGAAGAGCAACAGCCTCAGATCTCTCTCTGGTAGAGTCAGGAGACGACTCAGATACTGTACAGTACTTGAGCAGCGGCAAAACAGATTTTCTCATTGCTTTGAAAGCTGAGTTCTCTGTTTAGGAGTGTAAGTTCAGTAGATAGCGCCAAGGATGCAGAAACTACACCCACTCTGAACTGTAGAAGAAGAACTGTCTTCTAATTAGGCAAAGGTTAGTAGTTTATAGAACAGTTATCCCTGTGTTTTGCTAAGAGTGGGATTTTTAAAAAAAAATCTCATATATTACTGTATTAGCATAAATTTTCTCAAATACTGCATATCTAATGTAATTCTTCTGATTATTTCTGTCAACTTACAACCTCCAGTGTGTGATACAGACATCTGAATATCCTCTTAGGGAATAGGGCTGGGGTTTGAACTTCCCAGCATGTCCTTTGATTCCATCCAACTTTCTTTCTTTTTCCATTTATCTTAGATGTGCAAAAAGATGTGCTGTAGCTAAATGAAGCACATACTATCCTTCCTCTCTGGATACTCTTTGCCAAAATGGTAGGTAATAATAATGAAAGCAGAAACTTCTAGAAGCAAACCTCACAAGTGAATCTTTCTATTGATTTCATCAGCCAATGAACTGTCATGCATTTATAATGTAGGATTTTTGCGCACATTTCTATTAAAATTTGCACCCAGTCCTTGTAAAATTGTAATTTTACTTTCATTTTCCTGTCCAGGGCTTTTATGAGCATTTCCTAGTAGAAATACTTCTGTGATGTTTCATATCACTTGAGTAGTGATATCAATTTTGCAAGGAACATTTATTATATTTGAGCTATAGCAACTAGGCATTTATGCAACTTGCATATGACTCAGAGCTTGGAAGTACAGTTCTGTCCTTGTTACATCCTAAGAAAAATCTATGAACTTTTAGCATTGCTTTCCCTAAATGTATGTTCTTGTATATTTTACATACAGTACGAGTGAAATATTTAGATTAATACAAAAAATAGTGTAGTAACAGAAAATGCTGGCAGAATTCCGTTTTATAAAATGGAAGAGTTGTCCATTAAGACATTGCTAATATTTTTAAAATTCCAGATAATGGAATGGATTTAGAATGGATTCTTCAATCTGCTTTGCTGAAGAGTGGAGCTGGAATTTGTAAAATGGAAAAATGAAAAATCCAGGTTAGACTCAGTACCAACTCAGGTGGCAAGGCTTCAAAAAGGTCTTGTACCTTTGTGAAGGTAAGAACACAAAACCCACAAATATCTGGTGAATGTTTTGCAATCCTTATGGGTAGGCAGCAGTAAAAGAGGTGTGATAAATCAATAGAACAAATTGTCAGGCTGGTAATATGGCTTGCACTGTGCTGCTTCTCATTAGATGCAGCAGCAACTGCAGAAAAGCTATTACAGCATTCAGCACTGTTAATGAGATGTACTACCACAATTAGTCTCCTGACAGAGTATACAGTCTGCAACTGGGTTACTCTAAAATATTTTCACACATAAGAGAATTTAGCAAAGACAAATTTCTGATAGCTACCAAACCTGAAAACTTTCCTAAAATAGTTGTTGTAGGTTGATATAAACATTACCTTTGAAATCTGGCTCTGCTTTGGAAAAACCTGATCTGTAGTAAGATCCAAAGCCAGAGTTTTATTGATATTTAAGCCAATGCATTTGATAAGGCCCTTGATTATCTCCCTGAAACATAATGTCAAGTTCAAGTGCTGGTTGGACAAAGTGCTAGTTTCTAAATATTTTTCTGAAAAAACAGAATGGAGTTTATCTGGCACATCACTGTTTAGACAGGTCTGCAGCTCACAGTAGTTTGCAGTTTGAAGACTATAATCTGTAACCTGGGTATGAATTATATGGGAGAGAAAAAGGGTAAAAGGGTGATATTTCAGTGTTCTTTTTATATGGAATATGTTTAAGGAAATTTCAGGAAAATTAATTTAATTAAATTCATAGGGCTTATCTTAGTATACCAGCAGTTTTAAAACATTTTGATTAAAAAATACTTTCCTATTTGTTTCAACTACTGTTTAGGACCGTTTGGACTCTGATCTCTAGGTGTGAGGCTAAAGCCTGATGCAGCTTTTTCTGGTATTTCTCCATGGAAACATTCAGGTGTCTCTGCCAATATCTGAAGATTTCCAGCAGATTTATGTATTTCTTTAAACAAAGAAATCGATGATTTTTAAAATTTACATTTATTTCTTTTTCTAATCTGTGTTTTATTTTTTTGATAGTCATTGCAGTACCATACCATGCTATACAACATTCTTATTCTGTTTTCCTACTTTTGCTGAAAACATCTGGGCCCCGAGGGCTCCTCCAGTCCTGACTCTCCCTGTTCAGCCCCCAGGAGCCACAGGCCCCTGCCCCAGCAATGCTGCAGCAGAGCTGGACTCCAAGTGCCCACAGCCCTGCCCTGTCCTGGGCCCTGCTGAGCTGGGGGACCGTGTCCCAGCCCTGGGAGATGGGCAGTGCCCCAGTGTGCCCTGGCCTCCCTGCTCCTGCCTGGGGATGGGATGGACCCTGGCTCTCAGGCCATCTCAGGGGAGCAATGTGCTGCTGCTGGCCCCTCCCTGCTCCCTAGGAGAAAGTGGGCTCTGCTGTTCTACCGTCATTATTAATATGCCACCCTCTTTCTTTCTCTGCAATATTAGCTTCTAAAAATGCAAGAGTAACTCCATCTCCTTCATTCAGCTGTTCAAGATGTTCATGCCTACCACATGGATGTCTCAGTGCTTTCCCACTGGCAGATAAGTGTATCAGCTCTGTGACAACCTTCCAGACAGATAAACCCAAACATCTCCATCACTGTTAATTCTCACAGGTGGGAAACTAGCATCCTCTGCCTCCTCTTCTTTCTCCCCCTGACTCACCCAGTCTCACCTACAGATCTGCATCATCCCTCCTTGGCCAAGGGTCTCTGGCTCAGCTTCCAGCTCTCCTTATGGAAACTGCTCCTGCTGCTCCCTGCTGTCCTGTCTGCCATTACCACCCGCTGCTCCTTGTTTACCAGGAGACCTGCCCTGATCATGCCACTTCTGTGCCTGTGGATCTCCACTAGCTACTCCTTCCTGCTGCTCAGCTCCAGCCCCGGCTGCCTTGGCAGCTCTTTTCTCACCACATCTTCCTACCCTTGCTCCTAAACAGAACCACACTGTCCACACAGCTTTTTCCTTGAGCTACCTCTGCACTGCACTCTGAACACTGCAGAGCATTCTTCACTCCTTTTATTCAATCCAAACTGAAGAGTGTTAAAAATCAAATGCTACTTCTGAATGCAAGTTTTAATGTGTTTTAGGAAAAAATGTAATACAACCCTTCCCCTAAAAACCCAGCAAAACAAAACCACACAAACATGCCCATGCAGAACAGAAAAGCCAATAAACTCTAGCTATTCCTAAGAAAAACCCAGCAAAGTCCTTCTACCCTGTCCTATTGCCTCAAAAGGAGGTAAAATGTTAAAATACCTGCTGACTTCCTTTGTTTCCTTAATTACAATTTTGCTATTAGAAGCATGAGATTGCTGAATGTGCATGAACAGCATGTAGGTCACAGGAATAGGAAATTATGATTTATCCATGATACATTGCTGGTTTGCAAGATGTTTTGGAGGAATCTTTCAAACAAAAGGAAAGACTCAATAAAAAGCTTGATCCCTTTTGTGAACAGAGAAACCACATAGGGATGGCAAAGAAATACTGTGATTCCTTTTGGTAAATGGTAAACACATGAAGCAAATAAAATTGATTAGTCTACTTTTAATATATTTAGCTTGATTTTTTTTTCCTCAGGCAGCTTATCTTCCCCTTTAAAAAAGAAAAAGCAGCTGCAGTCAATTATTAACTAGGGTCAAATATTACCTATAATTTGTAAGCAAAACAAACTAATTCAAGTCATGCTTTTGTACACAAGGCTATGAAATCTCACTCTAACCTTTACATGGCTTTACAGCTCATTGGCGCACAGTAAGTACAGCCTCCTCTTAATGAAGCTGAGTCTTTATATTTTTAACACTCATTTGGAAAACCAATTAACTCTGGCTCTATTGAACAACTTGAACAGGAAATAAATCAAATGTTAAAACATTTGTGAAGAGCCAGACTTTCTGTAATTAGAGTACTGATGTGCCCAAGGCTGACTATGTAGTGTGCAACATTACAGATTGACAACTTCAACAGTCCAAAGCAATTAAAATTGTATGTTCCCCTTGCTACACATGCTAGCATCTAGCAAAACCACTGTATGATATTTACCCTTCAAATTTGGGTTCAAGTTCTTTATGATTTGTAAGAAGTATAATATTCCTTCTTCAATTTAGAACACTAAAACAGTTCTAAGGTTTTAAATTACATTCAATATGAATATCCTGCAGGAAGTGTAGAGTCTGTTAGGTGGGAGACAGCATAAATTTCCTAGACAACATTAACAGGTTCACTGATCACATGCAATGTTTCCAAAGAAACTGGAATTTATTGTGGCAAGCCTTAAAATGTATTTGCTATGACTTTCTTTGCTCTTCTGCACTATTTGAATGTACAAAAAAGAGGTTTATTAAATTTCAGGAATAAAAATCAGTTGTTCAGTATTTTTCCAGATGTTTAGTATTATCTCTAAACTTTGATTATTTGGACTTTTCCTGCCTATGAAGAAAAGCAGATGTGGAAATAAAGTAAAACATACTTTTTTTCATGACTCTGTTTCCAATGACTGTCATGGATTCTGATTTGGCTTAATTGGTGGTCTGAGTTATTCACCTGTCCCTGAAGCTTAGACAAAAACAACCCTAAAACAGGTATCTATATATACCCCAAAATAGGTGTCTCTAATGATGGGATCTACATAAAATCTTTATACTTAATAACTTAAACAGTGTAACATATATTTACTACATTCAGTGCACAGTTTCTTGGTGTGCATATATTTCATCTTGAATACCGGATACAAATCTTAGTTAAAGATAATACAGGTGTTAATAAATTCTTAGTAAAAAACACATGACCTCAAGTTGCATTCCAGAGAAACATCTCACAGTGACAGTACAGTGCTTCCGCAAACTATTTGAAGCACTGGAGTTAAAAACAGAGAAATAAATTTCATTAAGTGGCTGAAGAATTCCCTAGATGAAATACCTTCCAAAATTCACGCTCAGGCTGACTACTATGATTAAATACAGATGTGAGAAATCTGTGGGTCTACACATGCTATGTGAGTACCTGAGAGTAAGAAGCTCCCTCTCAAGGGCCATTACTATGCTGGTGTACTTGGACCCTGAAGTGCTCAGGGAGCCTGGACAGCTTTCTGGGTTCCAAAAAGTTGTTGAGTTGCCAAGGGAAAGAGAAAAATTCTCTGTCAGTCTTAGCAACAAACTGTGGAAATGGAGGACTAGTCCTTGCCCCTGAACTGTGGCTGGATTAAACACTTCAGAAAGTGGTTGCAAGATAAATTTATCAAGCTGGGGATGGTACCCTGTGCCAGAAAGACAATAAACCGAACACAAAGAAATTCATTTAAAGCCCATTTGATGCAATCTCAGTAAGTTTCAGAGTGCACTGCAAATGAAAACAGAATTAAAGTTCTGAAGAAGAGAAGAGTAAACACTACACAAGTTTATGACAGATATACCAAACTGCAGTAGTAAAGACCTAGAGTAGATCAACTACGATATCCTTTCCACTGCTTCAGTGAATTGGAGAGGCATTCAGGTACAGGCAGCTAGAAGAACCAATAACACCTGATTTACATTCTCTGTAGTTTCTGTGTCATTACTGGTACTACATGCCAACCAAATCTTTTATTTGTTTCTTTTTGATAGATCTGGTGTAATTCAGAGCAGCTTTGATAGTCTTCGCTTTGGTTACTTGAAAATGAATGAACAAGCTGCTTATATCCTCCCTTAGGGGATGAAGAAGCCAAATGGTCTAGGGACACTTGCTGGGAAAATTTCAGTTGGTAGTTGCTTTAGCACTTTAACAAACCAAGGTATCAAATTATTTTTTTAGAGTCTGCTACAATGCTTGCATGGGTAAATATAGTCAATCTCATTTCAAATATCTTGAAGGTACTGGTAGCATAAAAAAGGGAAAGACCTTTTGATGCATGATTAGATCTACTCTGTCTACTCTACTCTGCCTACTCTGCAGCTAGATGCCCCTCATATGAACAAATCTCACTGAAGTCCTAAAAAAGAGACCCCCTCCTTCTGACCAGAAATCACACACATTTATTCAAAGATGAAAATACTTTATCAGTCATCAGTGACTAGAAGACAAAACCAGGCTTCAGAAGCTTTAAATGTTGCAAATATTAATACTAGGAACTATTTATAAGAGATAAAAAACTTGCCTAACAGAAGAAGATTTTATTTCTGAGAAGACTGGACAAATATGGATAACTAAGACAGCAGAAGAAACTAGAAGTATATGCAAAAAGCTTTTCTGAAGACAGAAAGCCTTTCAGCTTTTTCTTCCATGTACTTTACTGAAACAATCAAGGAACCTAAGAAGCAAGACTTGATTCCACTTTTCACAATCTGTAGCTGAACATTATATACATACATAAGTGATACAGCTGTTCCATCTACAGCTGCTTTGCCTATGGGCAGCAGAGTTTTCTCCATGTTTTCTGCATGCTAAGTGGTTATAGCATAGACATGTAATATTTTTGGTATTTCATACTAATGAAATTTTGCTTTGCTAAGAGACCATAGACATTTTTGGGCAGTTTAGCTTATTTTGAACTCACTTTGTTCAGAAACCTTCCATAAGTTTTGAGTATCACTTTCTTAATATTCAAAATCTCCTTTTTCTTATAGCTCAGCCTCCAAAAAGATCAACTGTCTGCAAGTTAATAAAGAAAAAGTTAATTGTAATAATTTTGCGAACATAACCACTGATGCAAATAATACTGATTATTTCACAGACTTCTTGTCTTGGATATTCATACCTGTTTAGTATTAAATTCATAAATTCCGTTGCAGACTAAACTCAGGTGTTATTTTCTTAAGCAGCAACTATATAACCTGTGAGAATTTTATGTGCTTCTTTCTTAAATGTAAGACAAATTTGACATTTATAATTTCTACGGCATTTTTTCATTTATTGAAATAAAAAAATTAAATATTCTGTGTCTCATTTTCCTCCTTCAATGCAGTATCTGCTCTGAGAGACCAAAAATAATTATAAGGCGTTTTTATTATTTAGTAGCTCAACTATAGTAAGATCTTGAATTACTGCCTGTACACTACTAGCAAAAAGTGAAAACCCAACTCATTTTGTATGTCCTTGCACTCCCAATTTCAAGAGGAAATCATTAAAAGTAATTATTTTTTTTAGACTCTGACTCATTGTATCTTTATTTATGATCTTTTTCCACTGAAAGACATTTTAGTTCCCCTACACTTACTTTTTTTACTTTTTGTTCTTGGTTATTGAAATTCATTAGTTTTGACCAAGGCACAGAATACTTCCTCTTAGCTTTAGGTATGTGACTGGAATACTTAGCTTGAAAGCACTGTTCTACATACCTTGTACTCTTCACTGAGAAAAAAATGGAATTTTCACAGATAATTTGGCCCATGTAAGATCTGATTTGCTTTTCTGTGGAGTTGCTAAGGAAACACATCTTTTAATTTGAATATGGGCTCAGAAATGTTAAAAAAAGGACTCACAAGAATAATTACCAATAATCACTATCAAAATAGAAAGATGCAGCAACAGCCACAGGACTTTATTTGTCCAGTACTATTCAGTATTTTATTTAATTACTTGGATGGAGTTATTAAATATACAATTGTATAAATTACTTCAAGATGGAATGGTAATGCAAATATGTTGGAAATTCAAACTTATAACTTGAAAGTCATCTTCATACGTTGGACATAATTAAAATTTGTTGGCTAAAGCATACTTTTGGACTTAATGTTTCTGTAATAATAATCTTTTGCTTAATCAAAAGATTATGTACATTTTCTGGCATCTTAACTATTTATTTTGCTCCTCTCAGAAATCTTTTCTCAGAGTTACTATTTTTGCCTTTTTTCCTGTTTTACTTGTATGCAGTATTTTACTGCTGATTTCAAGAAAAGAAGCAGAAAATGGCTGTAATGGCAGATGTGGGAATATCATCACAATAATATGACTTAGAGAAAAAAGAGGAGGAAAAAGAGTAAGAAATAGATACACTTGAGAAAACTCTCATGAAAGATGCAATATAGAACATAATGCCCTTAAAAGCAAAGATGAGAATTTTCCAATTAATATGAAAGTATACAGAGAAGAAGAAAGGATTCAAAGAGTGGGATGATATTGTTGAAGATGCTAGAATATTTATTAAAAGGATTAGTACAGCAAATCCAATTTTAACTTGTACCATATTGCTGAAAGAATTTAACTCATGTAGCAAAATACATTATCCAGAATATTTGATGCAAACAATTATTATTTCAATTTGCATTTAATATAGTAGCAGGGAAAGTTTATTAAAAATAAAGAATAACTTATGAATCAATGTTTTACATTATATTTTATCATTTTTCTTTGGTATATTGGAAATTACTAGAACTTCTATTTCAATTTTCACCTGTTTTACAATGAAAAGCTTCTGGTAATACTGAGGAACTACAAAAATACATTAAAAAGAACCCCTTTCACTTTTTTACAAAAATTGTAGATATATTTGAAATTATAGCCAAAAAGTCGGAAATATATAGAAATCCCAGCTGAAGCAATTTCAACACATGTTTATGATGTGGTTAGACTTCCCCAAAAATGTCTGTAAGACATTACGGAAGAAATGGAGCAAATAAAATTCAAAAGAAGATATAGGTAAAGAAAAAAAGCAAAGAAGGGGAAGTATAAAGAAGTATCAGTAGAAAAGATGTGAAAAACAGAACAAACGATAACATTAGTATATACTTCTTTTAGAGCTTTAGATTCATGTTTGAGATAACTGGAATAGCTCAAACCTTACAATATATAGTGTAACATAGCTTAGAGCGTGACCTTCATCCTAACAAAGATAATCACATTAAAAAGAAGTCTTTTTTTTTCTTTAACATGAAACCAGAAGTTGATGAATAGACAATATTTATTCCCCATGAGGACCATACGACAATAGGTCGATGGATCAAGGGAAATAAATGAAGCCACACAACTTAGTGGAGTTTTAAAGAGCTAATCAGACACAGCACTCGATTTCCTGAAGCAGATTGTAATTTTATCTGAACAGGAAGATCTAGAGGAAATCTAGAACAAAAAATGGGAAAAAAAAAGCTTCCTTAAATTTTGTTTGATAGTGGTAGTAGACAGAATTTTGATTTACATTTCTAGATTAACCACCCTACCTTGCATACCCCCAGCAAAAATACATTAATGCTTGTTACAGTCACTGAAGAAAATAAACTCTTGAACCATGCTAAGTGGTTTAAGGTGTAAGGGATGAATTAGGACAGCTATACCCCTCTGCACCAGCACATGAGGAGGCCAGGTAGAGAGAATGACTGTGTGTCTGCAGGTAGAAGGGGCTCAGAGAGCTTGTTTAGGATCCTTAATATGACTGCAAGTGTGTGCCCACAAGCTATTTCTCCCTTATCATCCCAGACCAGCATTAATGGTGTCAAGAGAGCTTCTATGAACAAAAAACCAAAAAGACAATGAAGGTAGTTTCTAAATATGCTTATCCATGTGGGGGCACAGAGGGCATATTTGGTGAGATTTTTCAAAGATTTCCACTGAATTCCAGAGTGATTTTATGATTTTATGTGATTTAAAATAATCAAGCATATCAGATGTTGATAGTGAGTTTTATATCAAAAGCTAATTTTTTTTCACAGAATTAAAGCACTGCCTATTTTTCAAAATAGATCACCTTTTCTTTACCACAGCCTATAAAATACATTTAGAATTCGGGATTATCTTAGGTATTTAAATTTAATTCCCAAATTGGTGATGGGTGATTTTCTCAAGGCTGTGGCACCACAACTGTACACAATGCTGACAATGCTGACAACGATGTTCTGCAGAAGTGCCTTCCACAGTGACCCATTATTGAGCTATTTACTGATGAGTTATTTCAATGTCTTGTCAATATTCAGTTGTTTAATTTTGAGTGGATTTTTAAACATCTAAATTCATTGCTTTTTGGAAACAATAAACTAATGTTTTCAGTAATTTCATGGATGTACAAAATTACTTGTAGTTTAGAACTTGTCTGCTCTTTGGAAAATGCAATCAGCAAGTTTAGGCTGCTGTAATACCCATAACACACTAGACTAGCTTGTCACTCAACCTGTGGAACTTCTCCACTGTAGTTATTAGTCATGTATCCAAAATGTCTGGCCATCAACCAAACATGTGGAGAAAGTAGAAATTAAATGGCATTAAGGATCAAAATAAAGAATGACTTGGAAAAATCACCAACTGTATTTGCTATTTGTGATAAATTGCGTTTGCCTGGACAGGTTTTGGCAGCAGGGAAGGGCTGCAGGCAGTGGTGGCTTCTGTGAGAAACTGCCATAAGCTTCCTCCATGTCTGACAGAGCCAATACCAGCTGGCTTCAAAACAGCCTTGTCACTGGACAAGGCCAAACCATCTGTGACAGTGGGACTAACTCTGGGATAACAGAGTTTAAGAAGGGGGAAAAACCCAAGAACTGCAGTTAGAGAGACTTTGTGACAGAAAGAACTCAGAAGACACCGTGGTCAGTGCAGAGAGAGGGGCAGGAGATGCTCCAGGTGCCAGAGCTGAGGTTCCCCTGCAGCCCCTGGTGCAGCCCCTGGTGAGGCAGCTGTGCCCCTGCAGCCCATGGAGGACATGGGGGTGCAGAGATCCACCTGCAGCCCTTGGAGGACCCTATGCTGGAGCAGGAAGATGCCCAAATGAGGCTGTTACCTCATGGGAAGCTCATGCTGGAACGGGCTCCTGGCAGGACCTGCGGCCCCCTGGAGAAAGGAGCCCACTCTGGAGCAGGTTTGGTGGCAGGATTTGGGACCCCATAGGGACTCACACTAGAGCAGGCTGCTCCTGAAGGACTGCACACCATGGAAAGGACTGTGCTGGAGCAGTTTGTGAAGAACTGCAGCCAGTGGGATGGATTCATGTTGGAGAAGTTCATGGAGCTCTGTCTCCCATGGGAGGGACCCACTCTGGAGCAGGGAAAGAGCATAAAGAATCCTCCCCCTGAGAAGGGGACAACGCGTGATAAACTGACTACAACCCACATTCCCCATCCCTCTGCGGGTTGGAGGGAAGAGGTTTGAGACTGAAGTTGAGCTTGGGAAGAAGGGAGAAGTGAAGGGAAGGTGTTTTAAGATTCGGTTTTATTTCTCATAGTCCTACTCTGATTTGATTGGTAATTAAATTAATTTTTTCCCAAAGTCCAGCCTGCTTTGCCTGTGACAGGATCTGGTGACTGATCTCTCCCTGCCCTTATCCTGACCCATGAGGCTTCCATTATTGTTTCCCTCCCTTGTCCAGAGAAGGAGAGGAGTGATAAGAGTACTGACAGAAAATACTATGTACTGAAATGCATTTGAAGAAATTAAAACATTCCCAGAGAACTGCATCAGACACATTCAACAGCCAGAAACTGTAGTTGTAGAGACAGGTAAGTCAGAGTTAGGAAGAAAATGACATTGGATGGTGTAGTTAACAATATATTAGCAATATATGTAGTCTCTGTTGCCTGAGAAACAGAATTAAGGTGAAAACCAGCAAAAAACATTTCCTGAACAAAAAGGACAAGTTGTCTGAAAGTCATAGGGGGAAGAAAAAAAGAGCTACTAGGGAAATTGTTTTTAAAATCTCAAATCCTCCAAGCTGTAAGAATTCTGCTTACATTGAGTGACACTTTCCTTGAGGACACATGTCCTGGCAGTTTTCTCAATGCAGTACTCATGTCATCTGAGGCAGGGAGATCACTTATGCTTCCAAGGAGCCTCAGGTCTCCTCTGCAGACAGCTTTGATAAACAAGATTAATGCCTTTTCACAACAAGAAAAGGCACTTTCAAACCCTGACTTTTCAAAATACTCTATCACTAATTAAAAAAGTGGGTTAGCAAGATAAGTAGCACAGGAGCAGTAGGGTTAATAACAGAAATGCCCACATGGTGAAAGGAATTCCATCCACTAAACAGATCTGATAGTTGGTATATAGGATACCATTCATACTATTAAAATTTAAAGCCTTGAAAATCATCAGCATGGCCATGCAGAGTTCAAGGGTGCATTTGTGCTGTCCTAAATACTACTAAAATTTCCTACAGGACTATCCTGAATATTTCACATGCAAACATAAGCTTTTCAAATGTTCTGAAAGCCTTAGATATTCATTCTGACCAAGGAAAATGACAGCAACAATAGTAGACAGATGTCTAAAATTATCCGAAAGATGGTTACTTCATTGCAAGTAGTTAAATTGAGATGTTGTATTTCTGGGTATTAATATCTTGCTGTCAGAATTCAAATTATGGCAATGTTATGAGTTAGCGAACTTTCAAATGTTGTTTATCTAAACTGTTCAAAGACATTGGATAAAAATAAATTTGCAGTCTAGAGGAGAAACTCTGCCTAGTAATAAATAAAACATTTTCAGCTCTACATATAATATACTTCATTATTAGCCTGTATCTTGAAAAAAAGTATTGCTCAAATGCAAACAAGACAATTTTTTTAAATTCAGGAATATAAACTTACAAATGTAGTTGTAAGACAGGTGGTAATTAAGTCTATAATTGACAAAATCAAATCTGGTATCATCACTTACTGTTGAAGCTATTTCATGACTTATAGTCAGAATAAAAAACTACTGGTTGGAAAACTATTTCTAGATACACATAAATGTATCAAATTATTGAATATACACAAAACCCAACCCATTTACAAAATAACTAATTTTTTCACATTAATGGGCGTAGAATCAACTGGAGAGTATCCATTTCCAAGTCTTTACAAATTAATTAAAAAAATAAAAGGAGGCAGAGGAGGATACACTATTAAGTTTATGGGAAACCACAATTCCTTTGGATTTTAGTGACAAGTTTTCCTGCATGGCAAATGTAGAACAAAGTTGTAATATGGATAAATTGGAGCATGCATACAACTGTGTCAAGTATATTCACTACCCTGAATCACAAAGGATTTTAGGGATGTGCATATTTCAGAAATGGTCCATTCTATTATACATGCTAAGGTCAACTGGATATTTGCTTAAAAAAGGAAATTAAATAAGATTAAATACTATTACATAAACCTTGCTTGCTTTATAATGCCTTATTAAGTAGGGGTAAATAGGATTTATGCTAATCCCAAATTTATACCATTAATCCTGTTTTACAGTGCATTTATTTCTGAACTTTTTTTCTCTTACTACAGTCTTTTCAACATTTTCTGAGTTTACAAGACATTAATGTAATAAAATAGCAAGGGTGACTGCTTGGAATGAACATCTTGCCTGATCTATACAATTACAATTTGTATGGTCATTACCTGACACAAGAATGAGTGATGAGCATTTGACAAAGACATGGCAATTTGTTAGCATTGCCTGCTGGCTTGAGTGACACTTTTATATTACCTCTTTTTTTATTTTTTTTTCCTCCTGGAGTCTTTTTAAAGCTTTGGATCCTGATTAAATTCTGGGACAGGCAGTTGCTGCAGCCTCTAAAATATACTTTTGAAATAGCTTTGATAGTGTTATGTCATTCCCATGTTCTGGCACATTTTTTTCTGGATACTGATTATTCCATTGTTTACCTTACACCCCTGTGTTCACAAATCACCATCACTAATAACATTGCACAGCACAGGGTCACTGGATGAGGTAAAATCCAAATGCAAATTAAACTAAACCCCAGCATAGACTCATACAACATCAATCATCCTGGATTTTGGACAAGGCAGCTAATAATGACACATAAAGCTGCAACAAGGCAAAGCACAACACCAGCCATTTTGGTCTGAAATTGCCTTGTATTTTAGAAATCCCCTTGATGTAATAGGCCTGCATTGCAGCTGCAACACATCCTAGAATTTGCTCTTCCTCAAGGAATGTTCTGTGGAGACCAGGTACCATGCACAAATACACGCACATTCCCTGAGCTGTGGGAGTGTTGTTCTGGAAGTGTTGCTTAGTCACAGACTGTGCAATGCAACATGTCCTTACTCTTGTTGTAGACAGGGAACTTGCCTGTGGCTGCATCTATAAAAACAGCTGGATCAAGGGCAGGATGTCAGCTACCTCCAAGCTGCTCACACTGATGCAATCCTGCTCTTTTCCAAGCAGTTTCCTTCACTTCACACTGGTGCACAAATTATTAAAAGAAAGCAGCACCAGGCATTTCTGTGGTTACTTTTCTGAGCCCTTCCTGATACTTCTTCTGCACAATGGCCTTTGCACCTCAACATTAGTTTTTGATTTGTTTTCAAGATGTATCTCAGTTATGAATATATCACAAAGTACCCAGTGTCATTTTGTCCTTCCTAAGATAGATAGGTTGAGATTTTAACTGAATGGAAATCCTTCAGGGAAATCTAGGATTTGGAGAGAAAAAGGTAATGCTAACAGTAACCTCTTATAATTAATTTCTGACCCTTTTAATTACTTTTCTCACAGTAATTTTGACTGTGTCATTTATTACTGAAAATTTCCTATTTTGCTAAACCTAATACCTTACTAATGCTTCACTTCATGATTATATCCACAGATTTCAGAAGAAACACACATGAAGTAATATTATGAGAACACTGGCACCTGGCTTATGGCTTTTCAGCATGGAGTAACCACTTAAAACCAAACCATTCAGGAAAAATGAAGCCTGTATTTTTTTCTCATCTATTTTGTACAAGTATTGTTTAACACATGAAATAATTTTTGTCTTTTTTCTGTTAACAAAATCTATAGGTACTTCTTTTCCTATGTCTATTTAAATGATAAATTACTTTGATTTCAGTCCAGATTTACTTTTGGCTTTTGTATAAAATAAAGAAGAATTGATTATGAAGTTGATAATATATTTTCCTAATATTCTAAAGACACTCAGTTTGAAATAAGTTCAGCAAATTGAGCTCCCATATAGGCACACTTAAATAAAATGTTGCAGACGAACACTTTTTTGTGTGCATTATATAGTAAGCTATATTGCATATGGTATTGTTGTCATAATTGAATTCCAACTTGGATTTATGTTACTTGTTTTCAGCTCAGATGAGTAATTAAAAATTACACTCTTGTTCTTTTTTAGTTTGTTTCAGTATAAAAAAATATACAACCCCAAAATAACTTCAGTTTAATCTCCTCATTGTGAAGCTAATGCTTGCTCAACTGCCTGTAGCACTGTAAAGAACACAATTGTTACAAGAACAAATGCTAAACCCTGTTTAAAGCAATTCTTACAGTTGAGCAATTAATTGAATACAAACCCCCATAAATACCTTCAGATTTAATAGTTATGCCATTTAAAATACACTTCTCAGTCTGTAGTATGTCTAGTGCTAACAATGCTCTGCCAGACATATAAGTAAGAGGAATGCAGCAAACACACAAATACTGCAGACAGATACCGTCCATGGCAGTAGTAACAATGACAGAAGATGTGGAGACCATGATAATGAGAAAGATCCCTTTAATGAAAGGACATTTTTTGAAAGAGATTTCAATTAGGATAGGTTGAACATTCAGTAGAATCTTTATATTACCTTGTAGCAATTTTTGGCATTTGTCCTGGAAATATATACATTTTCTATTTTTCTATTTTCTATATTTATATTTCTATTTTTATATTTTCTATCAAAATCTTAGTAACTTGTGCTAATACCTGAGCCTTATTTGACCCTTTTCTTCTCCTATCCTGTGACAGCTACCTAATTAGAAATAACCAACACAGTGTTAAAATGATAACCCACAGACAAAAAGAGGATATTGCCTTCAGCAATGATAAAATTTTACTGCAGACCCCTTCTGACTTCTGACAGTTTGCAATGAGTGTCTGGACTGCTCTCAGCTACATTCTTTGCTCTAGTCCATCAGCACTTGAGGGTCCCCAAGGGCTTCTCACAACTCAGGAGACTGCAGAAGGTGCCCCGCAGATGTAATGTCTGCAGAACATAAAAATGGATAGTCTGCTCCAGTCTCCTCAGTACAGCAGAGCTTGTTCCTCCTTGGAACTTTTAAATCTGGAAATGTCATTTCAAAGACACTGATATTGTGTTACAAAGGGGAGTTCACTATTACATATGGGGAAGAAAAGTAGTTCTGAATATACAAATATCAAACTTTGACTCCTTGCCATGTCAGTATTAATTCCCAGCTGTCATAATTTGACCAGTACCTTTCCACATGGGTTCTTATTTTTGACATAGTCAAGTATTGCAACTCTTGGTCTTCTAAAACAGACTGATATAAAGCAGTGATTTAGTTTCATTACTGGCAGCATCTCAGGGCATATTTCCCAGGACTCTTCTAAATCACACTATACATTACCTCAGTTGACAACTTTGGGGTTGTATTTTATTAAAATGTTAAAATACCAGCAATTTCTCTTATAACTGTAAAACACTTACATGTACGGACAAAAGTGGACTCTAGAAAATATGTTCTTTGTGGAGAAAAACATTTAACATTTTCTTTGCATCATTTTTCTGACAAAAGATAGATTTTATTAAAAAAAAAGCAAAAAAGCCCAAGCAAAAATATCTAAGAAGGACTAGACTATAACTCCATTTACCTCCATGTGACATGTGACTCCATACAGTCTGCTTGGGACTAATTGTCTGTTGCAAAAAGCAGCATCTCTTAACAGCTGCTACTGTCTCCCACACTGGGGGCTGTTGTGCACAAGGCTGTTGCACATAGAAGTGTTGCCCTTCTTGAAAAGTGGCCAGTTTGGACAATTAATAAAAGTACAAGAGGACTCAATTTACTTACATGCCTAATAGGAAATCTGAAAGTTCATATAGTCAATAAAGAGAGACAATGATTCTAAAGAAAGGTTCAAGGTATTTGATCAAAGTAGTATCCAAGGAAGTACATCTGATGAGCATTATGGAAAAAATTATGCAGTATAAAAAGTATAGGACTGTTTTCACCTCTGAAAATAATTTTATGCAACCACCACAAACAGTCTCAATTCTCATTTCAGAATTTAGCTGTAATAAACCCATGCCTTCACTGGAACTGCTCCCCATGTACAATATTGTGGGACTAGGAATTAGACTCCATCTATTTAATTCATTGGCAAAGAATCCCCTGGCTCTGCTCTGTGCTCTATCAGATTATGTCCAGTCACTGCCAATGCTGCTATCAGCAGTGGTAACTGGTAAGATAAGATCACTATAACCACTTCTTTTCACATATCTATGAATTGTTACAGATGTATTGTCTGCAAAGCACACCTGCTGCAGTGAAATGTCACCAGGCAGCAATTTCCTTTTTAATGGGAAAATAAAACACCACAAAATGGTCTCCACCAGAAAACATATCTGAACTAAAAAACATGCTTTGTATGCTTTTATAATCTCTCCCCACAGCAGTTCTTCTTCCATTATTTCATCCCTGCTCATTTTTGGCATGAAGGCTTCAAGACTGTAAATGTTCTGGCATTAATTTTTTTGTTTTTGTTATAAATAGCTATATTCTTAGTATTATCATAAGGGATTTCTGCATTCCTTCAGTACTAAAACACAAAACAATTTATATCTATGTTGATGGAAATTGGTCATATACAAATACCCATGTACACAAACCAGATTTTTGCCAGAAAAGCAGGAGAATGGCTGTATGCTGAAAAAAGGGCTGCTTTCACAAAAAATAATGATCTCTAAATACCAGAGAGTGGAAGAAACACAAGATTTTGATCCAAAGGTCTTGTAGAATCTTTTATAAAATGACAAGAGGATAAGTTCCTCACCACTTTCCAGTGCCCCTCACAAGAGATTACAAATCCCTAGCCTGTATATTTCTTTATTGTCTTTTTCTTTTATAGCAACAGATCTATTTCGACAGCTTACAGCTGTGGTTTGAAGTTTTTGGAAAACATGACTCATAACATTTTAAAATTCCTTAGGTTAATGACATTAAGAATTACACTCACTTTAAAGTACAAGTCTGCATAACTGCCTCTTTGGATACTCGTCTAAAATTCAAATTCCCTAAATTTCCATTGTCACGTATCAACTAAGCCAGGAATATGTAAGTTTTTCATAACTAAAATACATCAGATGCCTGAAAAGCAGGTTTTTTTCTTAATGTTATCTTCCTAATATGATAAACTTCAAAATCAATCCACAAGGTAAATTCTTTGCCTACAGTACCCAAACCCAATGTGTGATTCCAAAGAATCCCACTTCACTAATTCCCACTAAATTTATTTGAAAATTTAAATTTTAGACTTACTATCCAAGATGTGGAATACAAAAATATGATTCTTTCCTGCTTGGGGACATTTTCACATCCCAGAGGATACCACTGGGATTCCACGTCCCATCTGCAGCGCCTTCTGAGCGCTCTGTACTCCCTGCTGCTGGCTCCAAGGCTGTGCTGTGCTGCATCCTGCCTCTCCTGTGTGGCGGTGAGGTGCCTACAGTTAGGGCTACAGCCACTAAAATGAAGGAAAGTTTTGCTAGAGAGAGTGGCTCCCGAGTGCTGAAGTGGCATATGATTTAAAAGGAGTTTCTTGTTTCAGTGTGCTCATCTTTGTATGCTGTATGGAAACTTTAGTGCCTTCTCTGAATTTCATGGAGCTAACCATACCTTCCCCAGGGCATTCAAAAACACTGGTCATTATCTATCAGAGTAGAAATTATCAATAATTAGTGGTAGAAACAACAAGCCAAAATAATACTATTACGTATATGTGCACTCCACCTTATTCGAATGAGCTCATTATCACCACACTTACCCCATATTGATGTAAAGAGATGTAAATTTGATCAGACCCTTAATTAGTCTGTCCTGTAAGCACATAGTAAACAATGTAAAAAATGATGTCAGGCATGTTGTGACAAGAAATACACAAGGCATCTCAGCTGCAGATCTTCCCTAGGAAACGTTAAACAGCAAAGAGAAACAAAATTTTACTTCTGACATGGAGAATTAAACACAGGCAAGTTACTAAAAGTAATGTAATTTGGAAGCAAAACCACAGTAAGATGCTGAGCACAAGCAATATGGGAAGTGAAGAATCATTGTGCAAGTTTCAGAACTGTGCAAGTAGAAACCTGACAGGTGTGGGGTTAAGAGATCAAAATTCTATTCTTTGTTATGATTATATTTTTGCTTTATTTTATTAAAAATGGCAATAAATCAATTAATGGTTTGAAAGCTCTGAGGTCTTGCTTGCCATTACTGTCTTTGCACTGAAGATCATTGGCATAGTGATATCACTCTGTGATGTTATTTGATTAGTTACATGTATTTCTAGTACCTGAGGTTGGCACTATCTAGAAAGGGCTGGAAATACAGTATTTGGTTTCACAGCTTCCCACTGCAGATACAACCTCTCAGCTACACCACAGATCATTTAAAAGTGCCAGTACTGAATTGCAGACTTGCTACAGTAGCATTTATTAAAACACATGCTCATTTGAAGCAGTAATTGTTCTGCTACCAGGGCACAGCCCTTCATAACATCCCTTTAACAGTATTTTTATGAAGATAGAACTTTAATTTTTCCAGTAGCTACAAAGTGCAATGCATGAGTACCTTTCCTCATTTGTTTTTCATTATGTATCACTACCCAGAGGCAATCATTAGCTAATTTGCTGATTTACAGTTGCAGTTTACTAGCTTTAAACAATGCTAAGTCATTATGATTCCATTCTTAGTGCTGTGAGAGGAAAATAACTGTCTTTTTATTCTAAGCTGCATAACAAAGTCCCTCAACCTATGTGGCTCTAGCTTTCCTCACATGTAAAACTGTTATGTTGTTTTCTTTACTAGAATTAACCCTAAGTGGTGTTTAGTCTACTTTCTCCTATACTGCAGAGAACTCTCATTTTGCCACCCATCACAATCCTAATGAGTTTATCACAGAAAGTATCAGCTATTGCTTACTCAATTTCCTTATGAAATCCATGTTGAAAAGTATATTTGTTACTTCTGGTTTTTCCTTAGTTGCCTGAGACATTTTTTTTTGCATATTGTAAAATGCAAGCAAATGAATTGGAGTGTAGTATGTCTGTTTAATTGCCCTAATATGTACTGAGATAAAATGCTCCTCTGCATGTTGGCAAAGGAGCACAGGAAGATGGTGGCAGGTGGGACAGCCCCTGCCCAGCTCCTCCTGCCACAGGAGGGTGGAGTGTCCCTGGAGGGACTGCACAGCAGTGTCTGTCTGTCTGTCTGAGTGCTCCTGAAAGGGCTCTGAGCATCAGCAACTGGAGAGGGGCTGGGACCTCTGGCGGCAGGAAGGATGTCATCCTCCAGGCAAAGCACTGGTGAAAATTAAAGCCCATTGTCTTCAGTATCTTCCATGTATTGTTTCTGGGGAGACTCAAGAATAAATGAGTGGTGAGGGATCCTACTAAAGTTAAAAACCTTTCTGTCGATGTGATATAAAAATCTCTTAAACATAATTTAAAATTGGATGTAATACATGTTTTTCTCAAAAACATCTGAATGAACTGAAGTTCTGGAAACAGAGTACACAATTTCTAAGAAAAATCTTCACAGCCTTCTGGTACAATTTGAAAACCTGTAGTTGGAATCTTTGTAATCTAAAAAAACCCTAATAGGTATGTGTTATGAAGCTGCACCAGACAGCTAAATTTTACATTGCCATATTACAGAAGATCAATCTCAGCCTACCTAACATGTTATAGTTACATGTTTTGAGCATAAACTGTGAAAAAGCAACAGATCAAATCTGCTGAGAAATGGATGTTTAAGAACGCCAGTGCTATAACTGCACTACCTTGTCAGTTAAACTGCAGCTCATTTTCTAAGTGTTCTGAACTAATTTAAACCACAGCAAGCCAGATCTAAACCACTGGGGGATGCCCCTACAGTCATGCACAGTCATCTAATAGAACATGCACACACCTTTCTTTCCTTGGATAGCTTATGAACAAGGAGTACCTACTTGATGAAAAACTTGGGCTTATCCAGATACAGTGGGTGTGTTTTGAATAAGGAGGATTTTTGATTTCACTTTCTCCACTTAAAGGCCTTTGGTATATAAATTAAAGAATTATGTTGAAAAATGAAGAACTAATCTAAAATGACTGGAATTGCAATTGAAACTATAGTCTGGATATTTTCCAGTTGTCTTAAGAAAAATTAAGGAAAGAATCCAAATGTTCTGGAGAAGGAAAAAAAATCCCAATGTGTAAATTGGTCCTGTTGCTGATGAGATATCACAATAAATAAAATTATACCAGTAATACTGTAAGATATTCTTACTTAAATTAGCAACAATGAAGTAACAAATGTGACAGCATGCCTATTTTAATGTTTGGATAATTATCAAAACCAGCACCTTTCTGTGACAACAACATGTAATCAAATTAATAGTAACTTGTGGAATGGTATTTCATCTAACACAGATTATTTTGAGGCTTTTACATTTTGGTGTTCATTGACAAAAAGCCCCAAAATCTCATGACATTGAGTTAGCCGTAACTATTTGAAAATAAACAACCTTTTTAAAGATGACATGATTTGATAATGTTCAGAAGAAAAAATGATGGTATAAAGCATTGCTTTGGTCACTGCTGCTATGAGCAAGGATTAGTCTCTGACTATCCTCTGTACCAGATAACTCTAACATTTTCTGAAATGTGCCCCTGTGACCTTATTTGTTTCCTTGTTAGTGCCAGACTTTCTTAAGGATTACTCTGATATTACTGGCGTATGATTCAGTCTCTGTGTATGAGCCCAAGAATATCACCTTTTCTCTACCTACTAGTTGAAATAATCACTTGTAATGTAGCTAATTTCCTGCACAAGAAATGGACTGTGAACTTCTCTCACCATTTATATGTGTTCTCACCATTCTGCAAAAATTTGCTTTCATCCTTACACCTACAGAAAACATAGTAAGAACCACCAATTCCTCAGTCTGCCTCTTCCTTGAAATTCTTCAAGAGTCAGAACATAATCCTCTTTTCTCTAGTAATAAAAATGCACTGAGTTTGTACTCTTCCAGATTACTATAGTGCTGATGATCTACAGGACAAGCCAGCCTTTATCCCAGCTCACCCTAGCAGTTGGTACTTGCCACACATTGCTGTCCTCAATTTAATGCAGACTACACCACTATCAGGAATGTGCTGGACTGCTCAATAGTATTTCAATGACTGAATACCTTCATGTGTTTCCACACATATTTTGAAGTATGAGTCACTGCCTTCCTTAAATCCTCTAGGGGAAAAGGCAGAACTTTGTTGAGAAGGATTTTTTAAAAAAACTAGGTTATTTATTCCCACCTATGCATATGATTAGATAATATTCTGAAAGTAAATGCAAAGTCAGTAAAAAGTGTGAGGATGCTCGGACCTGACTCAGTAGCATACATTCAAATGAGGTTTAGTGCAGTGCTGTTGCAACACTGCCACAGAGCTCCAGAGAGCTCAAAAGCACAGGCAGAACATTCTCCTGCTGGCTCAAAGGCTCCAGAATTTAAACACATGCAACCATATCCAAATAGAATTTGCAAGTTCAGATAAAGATTTAGTATTGAAAGCAAGTGTTAAAACTGAGCCCAGCAGAATGGCAGTAAGTCCCCACTTATCTTTCTCTAGTGCTATTTTATTGTGCTACTCCTACTGCTGGTTGTTAACTGGGGAAAAAAAAGGAGACCTTAGTAGGAGTAAAGTTCTAGCAATAAATGATGCTTCAATGGCTTACCTGCACATAAAAAAATAAAATTGCTAATTGTTCAAAGCATTTCAAAGGTTGCTTGCATGCCTAAGGATTTGGTAGGATAACTAGTATTAGAACTGTTTGAGAAAGAGGAAGATGCTTACAACCTTCCTTGTCTTATCTTGAATCTTCCTAACACAGCTTTGCTTTATCCTTTAGATTCTTTCATTTGCATTTTAATGTCTGCATTGTAAGTGCAGAAATTGAACCATCCAGATAATAGTTGTGCTACTTACATAAATAAAGATGTCATTAAACCCAGCAAGTTTCTGCAAGCCGCTTCCTACATTGCAGTCATAAATTGATCTTGGATATTGGTTTGAAGAACAAAACAAAATACATTTAACATCAAGTGGTTACTGTTCAAAGTGGAAGAATGACATGCTTGAAAAACGTGAATCAGAGAGCGCACAGTAAGTTTTCAAAATTTTATAACAGGCCAATAAATTCCACATGAATGATTTGTGCATAATGAATACACTTAGGACATTAAGTACAAAGGCCAGGAATTATGGCCAATTCATGTGACAAGCACCAATGGATACTTTCCAAATCCCACCAGCCACCTTCACAGAGCTTAAAACAAGTAAGCAAGCATGTTCATCCATCATACTTTCTTGTACCAGAGAAATATATCTCAAGGTGAACCTACATTATTATGTCAGTTTCAAGCAGGTGATTGATGCTATTTTTAATAAAGGCCAGCCTGGCCCAACAATTTGTAGGATAGTGGCTACAGATAGTACTACAGTTTAAGCCCAAGAAGAATCAAGTTTTCCAAGAAAATGGTATGTTTTGAAAGACAACTAGATCTGGTTACTCAAAATAGTCATGCTCAAATAGGTTGAAGTGAATGGATAGTCTAAACCACTGCCTGGTGACAAGTTAGAAAGTGAGCACCTCATTCCTGATACCATCACAGGTTATAATCTCACAAAAGATTGTATTCTTAAAATTTGATAGGAGATAGCACTAATGGAAAAATAATGGCCTACTAAAATATTTCAGGAAAATAACCCAAACTTTCTGAAGCTGAATGAACAATTATTTTCTAGTAACTTAAAATGCTGTCCTTAGCCCAAAAGACGTGTCTCCAGAGGAAGCATTTCATGGTGTTTCTAACAATAGAAATGAATATCAAGTAAAATGTGAAGGGAGGTTTGCTTGTTTAATTCTTAAATTTTGAGATAAAAGCAATTTGGGATTTTACTGGTGTTTACTGATGTGAAATATATACAGAGAAAGATGTACCAGCTCCTAATACATCATGGCTTCCATTTTTCAGGCATACAAGACCTAATCCAGCAAGGTGTTAGCTGTTACGAGACTTCCTGCAATGCATCAGGTTGATTGAACCATTGAGCTTCACAGATTTCAGAAATGCACATTCAGAGAACAGTGACATGTATTATCTGTTATGAATGACCGACCAGTCTTGTTCAGCCACGAATATGTCTCAGCACAAGTACAGATGGCCAGTTCTGCCCTGTGGTTAAGCTAAGGGAACAACCTTGGGACAAACTGCTGGACATTGCAGACAACTGAAGAAGAGCACACAGTTACTCCTGACCTGTCCTAGACTGACAAGGCAACAATGCAAGAAGATACTACCAAAAACCAAGCAGAATGAAAGGGGAGAATCCGATACAATGATAAAATCCCCCTTCTTCAGGTAGATTCTCCAGCATGTTAAGTCCTTTGGTGCCCACTGGATTTTATTTGGAATTGAAAGGATCAGGTCTTTCTGCGTCTGAAGTTTCTTATTTTGCTATACTCCCAACGTCTTCTCTCATGCTCTCCTCCACTCCACTACTCTCATTCGCTTTTCTCCTCTTTATGAGTAATCCTTTTCTCTCAGCCCAAGCTAAGCAGGGTTTATTGCTTTGTTCTCATTCTCTCAGCCAGGATTTTAATCTGTTTCACTGAGTCATGTTATTCCACTGCTCCAAGTACTTCTGTCTTTCCTTAGACTGCATTCTTCTATTTCAACACCATCTTTACATTTTTCTTTGAAAATTCGAGTTTGCTGTCCTTGCCTGCTTTCATCACCTGCTCCCTCTATCTTTTTTTTATTGCTTCTTCACATCTCTTTTCCCTTTTTGCTACAAGTTTCATTGAGGTTCTTCTTGGTTTCTAATCAGATTTAGTACACTTGTACCAATTCAAATCCAAAATAAAAAAGCTGGTCCACTGCTTACTCAAGATGTATTCCAGCAATTTCCTTTTAGATGCTAGAAAATTGTACAATCTGGAGGTTTATTTTATTCTTGGCAATTCTCTTTGAAAGCACTTTAATTATCAGTGAATGTATAATTTGCATGGATGCAAAAACACTCTGAGATAGTCTTGCAACTGTTCCCTTCCTGGAATATCTGTTTGCTACAGTTTTAGGAAACAGAATAATTCTCAGGATAAAACAGTTCTGACTCGCAAGCTGGAAAGAGTATCACTCTCAGCATATGTCATTGCTTGCTAGATACAAATACTGCTCTTGTGAAACTAATCTGATGCACTGCATCTGTAAATTTTTTTTCCATTCCATTACACTGCAGAAAAGTTTATGCAATCTAATGTGATTTGAAACAACTGCATGATAAGTCTGTATGGAATACTAAGTGTTTTGGGAGCAAGTGTTTCTCATATAAATGACCTTTATAATATAAATAAAATATCTTTGCCAGTATTAGAGAAACACGCTAAAATGACCAACAAACAACCACCCCCCTTTTTTTGCCTACAGTTTTCCTTTTAATAACTCATATAGTGGGCTGTTGGGGTATTGACTGAAATATGAGGAGGCTTAAGTCTGGGGCAAACCCTGAAGATTCTGGCATCCCAAATCTGAATTCTGATTTCTACTCTCCGCTGAAGATTTCACTCATAAGATCTAACCCCAAATTCTCAATATATTCTTTAAAATTTTAAGCACTATTTTCATTGGTCCCTTCCTTCAATTTGTTTTCTACTTTATTATGTAATTTAAACTACAGATATGCCTTTTAAGTAAATGGAAATGGATCTGTTGTACAGATTAAAGATGGCTTTTCCATTATGTTTCTACTGCTAGTGAGTGTATATTTGTGTGTTTTCATACAGAAAAGGATGCAGTTTTGCATCTAGCTGTGGTGCACCTGGGGAAAGGCCATTTGTTGAATAACTCTGGTGTTGAGATTAACCTACATCAATCCTTTCATTTCAGTGCAAGAAGAAAAAATTCTACAGGAACATTCTGTTGAAATTAGAATAATTATTAATTCACAAGACCTAGCTTTCCTTACTAATGAATTTATTGGTAATCAGACTTTCTGAAACAAAAAAAAAATCTTCTGCTCAATTTAGATTTAAGATATGTGAAATTCAGAGGACAGGGAGTGTTATCTTGTATTCAAGCAAAATCACCATTTAAAATATGGGAATAAAGCAACTTTGTGCCTGGTCTTTGACAAACAGATTCCTTTAAGAGACTGTTTGTTAAAGTTAGCTCCTAAGAGACCTAAAAATCATGTATGTGAATTGGATTTGTGTGTTGCAAGATTTTTGGCTCTTGATTGTACCAACTTTTCAACCAAATATCCTTCCAGAAAGAATTCCTTAAGGACTGGACCCAGATACATATCAACAGCAGTGAGCTTTCACCTACTCCTTCCACTTCCAGACCCTGGTCCACACTTTCTTAGCAGGTACGTGTCTTAGTCCAGGCTTTGCTTTTTGATGACTTGATAAATAATGCATGGTAACTACAATGCTAATTCTATGGGTTTGGGTAGGTAATTAAGAGAATTCAAAATGAGAGGTCTCTGTATTTTGGCTATTTTTCTCTTTATTGTAATCTCCTTTGAAACCAACAGCTATTTTTAGAATCTCTTACATATGTGCTGAAAAAGGCTCATCTGGCAAGATGAATGTGCTTTTTAATCCCACATTCACTGTGACAGTGATGACACACTGCCTACAAACTGCAGCTTGCAGACATAACTCAGGCATTCGGAAGAGACCTCTGCATCATATATCTTGTATTCCAGTTCTCAAAGCTTAGGTCAAAGATACCAAAAATGAGATATGCTGAAAGAGGTACCATCTATAAATTGGAGTAGAATGCTTCTGGTTGGCAACAGAGAAGATGGAACAAAAATATGAAGAATAGAAAACATGGTGTTGGAGCGTGACTCAATTTTCTGTCTCACTCTCATCATGAAATGGCTTTTTAGCAAAGTCAGCAGTATCAAGAATAAATCCAGGTCCAGAAGATCAAAAGGTTCAGCATCCAGATAGTAGTGTGTTGCACGAATCAGCAATATCTATGGGGGATGACTACAAGAAAAGCAACCCTTGTATTTTTTCTGTCAGAAATCTATGATGAAGGAAAGGTTGCATGGCAGCAGTAAGGCTGCAAAGAAAAATACCAAGAGCATAGTTCTCACTTTCTGTTTTACCTTTTTTTTTTAATGTATATTACAGATAAAAATGGATTGTTATCCACATTGCGGCTACTTGTCCCAAAAAAAGAAAATCCATGCAGTTAACATGAACACATTTTTAAAATAGTCAGGCATTATGCTAATAACTTTAATGTGCAGAGTATATGACTCACAGAAAGTGCAGGTGTGCAGGAAGCACCCCGATGATCAGACAATATTAGGACAAGTTGCTAACAGAGACATGAATATATTTTCATTTCATTCCCACCCACTTCAAGGGCAACAACTTTCACTAAAAACCCACCTTTCTCAAAATGCGAAGTTCAACAGAATTTATTTTTCTGTAAGAACTTCTTGTGGCTTGGTTAAAGACAATTACAAACATGCCTGATACTTTCACACATCCTGTTCATAGACATCAGTATATCTGAATAGGTCTAGTTGAGAACTTCATAGTTTCTGAGCTTCCCCACCTATGTATTCACTGTACATCTAAACAGGGTGAGAGAACAGGCCTGAAAACCAGAATAAAATGCCATAATGGGGCGTATCTGCACCACTGGTTCTTAGCAAAATCTGATTAGTGCCACATGCAGTATCAAAGTCCTCATTCCTCTGCACATATTAGATCTCTCCTCTCTAGAGAGAACCTTGAAGCTGCTGATTTTCTTATTCCAAATGCTGACTGGACTGAAAATTTTCAAAAACCTACTGATCAGAGGCTGTCTGAAAACTTCCATTATCAGAAAGAACTGAACTCTTCATGAGGAATTAAAGCTTTGCACCTTCTAGCATCAACACACAATTATGTCGTGACTTTCATGCAGGGTCTGGTAGTGCTCTGTAAACCACAAGTTTACAGTTCCTGTTCCTGAGACAGAACCTCCTCAGGGACCAGCCAGAGAGGATGGAGTGAGCTTCAGTATGAAGCTTTCACAATCCAATTTTCTTTCCCTCTTACTGCAGTCAAAACTTACTAATTTCTTTAAACCTAGACAAGTTCTAACTCAGATACACATAGTTTAAATTATGTTCATCCTTAACAGAACAAAGGACTTTTATCTAAAAGAATCAGGCTCATTTAATATGGGTAATTATGGTGCTCAGTCCCCATGCTGATGACATTAAGGACCAATATAACACTAGAAAAAATTCCTACACACAATGGAAACTCATTCAGAGAACAATGTGTGTTCATGTCTCATAGTTGTAAACTAGCTAAATAACTTTGGAATCTTAGATAAACACAAATAAAAAATAATCATAGCACTTCACAACTGAAGATAGTTGGAACTCTCTAGTTTCCAATATCTTAGTAAAAAATATTGTGAACATTTTAACATCTCAATAAATAACTTAGATACAACATCTCATGTATTTTCCAAGCTCTTTATGGACATTTTTCAGTTCCTATTTACCGTGAAAAGGGTCTGATACATTATTTCAGTCTAGATTAGTACCTACAGTTCTTATAATTTCTAGTTCAATAGGATTATTAGTCTTTCACCTAAAGCAAGACATTCCAAACAACAACACCTGTAATTTTTAAGCAAAGAAATTTCAGTCACGTTTTGAAATGACCATCACTGCGAGACTGGCTCAGTTATCTCCAAGGGATGACTTTATAGCTTTGAGAACTGACAGATTGTTATGTCCTGAAATTCATGCAGGGAATGGTATTGTGGCTGTAAATCACAAGGGCAACTCAGAGAGTGGCCAGAACCTCTGGAATAATCTTTACATTCCTGTTTTGCTCAATAAGCCTCTTAGTTGAAAAACTACCCATGATGAGTTTTTTTCTCCAGGACTGGTAAAGAATAGCTCCTGTGTCATTGACAGCTGCTTAATTAAATTTAAACAAGGCTTTTTGTTAGGCATTCATCTGTACTTGTACTCTTCCAAGGACTATAAAGGGCAAGAAACTCAAATCCAAAGTCAATTTGACTTTCGTGATTTGCTTTAAGGCATATTTATATCTAAACTGCTAATCTAAAATCCTGGAAGCAACTGTATCAATTAAAATAAATAAATCAAGTTCAATAAATCCATAGCTGGATTGGACTAACATTTCAGCAATTATTCAATATTCTGCTTTGTCTGACAGAGATACCCTGCCCTTGTTGACTGAGTCTACTCAAAAATCTTGTTGAAAGAGCAGGTTGCACCACAGTCCTAGGACAAGTCCTTTTCTGCTTGGCACACATTGAAATATTACTTTGAAGTTTACAGCTTCTATTGCAGCCTCAGCCTATGTGCAGTGAAAGAGATCCCCCTTCTCTTGACCCTCAGGTACCCACCAGAGTAACATCAGGAACATTTTGGAGCTTCATCCCACGGTCTTTCTAATTCCATCCTCAGAAAAAATGTGTCTGCTTCACAGTAACTTCTTACTGATTGCATCAGGTTTGAAAACTGTTACTGCTACTCACAGATTTCTTAAGATTTTTAAGCTTATTGCTGAGAAGAATAAGATGACATATCAACATTCTTGATCATTTGCTGGGTGGCCCACCTAGGAGTATCTCAGAGTACCAAAGCCTGCTTCAGCCCTCCCAGCAGTAATTTTCTTGGAAATAGCTAGAAAGAAATACAACTGTTCTCACTTTTCTCATTTTTTTTTTCAGAATAGCCACTTTGGATTAGCAGTGATTCATCTACGGATTTTTTGCCTTATTACATTGTTTACACTTCTGAACTCCACTCAGGAGATGAAATCAGGCTTACACGACTACCTGCCAATATACAATATCCTTATCTCGAAGAGTCAAACAGATAGTATATATAAATACAGTCTTAAGCACTCTGATGATTAAACAACAATCCAGTGAATCCTGCTGATTTTCTTAATTTAGTGCTCAGTTTCTTTACCTCTATATTCTCTTCCTCTCAGTGGATGAAGTAGGCTACAGCAACATTTTCTCTCTTTTCGGAATATTTTACAATGACTTTCTGAATTTTTTTCCCTTAATAAGGAAAATATAAAGCAATCTTAAAATTATAGGCCACATCAGGCAGATGTCAAGAAATAAATAAGCATTACATTCATAATGCTTTGAACTTAGAATCAAACTATATGCTTAGATTTTTTTATTTTATTTTTCTAAGAAGGTCAACAAATCTAAGGACAGTTCAAGAATACAACCTACAGTAATGAAACTTACAGCGTAAAATTAACCAGTACTTGCAGAAGAGCTAAAGTGTTCTTTACAAAACAAATTATTACATCATCATTTTGAGATAATGGAAAATACATGAAAAATTCTTAAAGGCAATTTCCTCCCCAAAATAATGTCCTAGTTTTATGTCATAGCTACTCAACACCTAAGTCATACAAATTTGTACACTCATACTACTGTGGCAACACGGATACAAAGCTCAAAAGGAAATTGTTCAATGAGATTTTCCCCCATATAGGGAGGGAAAAGCCTCATGTTACTTAAGATGGGAAGTTTATTTTAAGAGCTTTCAGCTTTCATTAATTATTTCTGCTCTACAGAATGTTAAAGAGTTTCTCAGACTTTATTCAGTGACCTGTTTGCTTATCCTCAAATATTCTGATCAAGAATGGATGAGCTGGCATTTTCTAAACAGAGTGGAAACTTAGTTCTTTGTACCAATTCCCTTCCTCCAACACAAACAACAAATGACTATGTACTCTGTACACAACTACTGAGGTCCAGAGGAAAGAAAGTAGAGCCTTTAAAAAAGTAGGGCCTTTCTTTCAAAACTGAATTTTATCTCAACATCCACATTCAGTCAAGGACTGTCAAAACAGTATTGCCTCTTTGCCACAGTGTAGTATACCTTCCTCTTAGAAAGGTCATAGATTTGCCAAAACAGATTAGTAGGATTTTTTTTAAAGCTAAAATAATTTTTCCCCCTTCCCTGTAAGTTTTCTACAAAATGAACAGCATATAAAAATAATCTAAGTTATTTAGAATTTAAATCCTCTGTTCAGAAGTAATTTAAGGACTTAGAAGCCTGCTTCGTGTGCAAATGTTGTGTCATTTAGGATCTTTTTTGGATCCAGGATCAAATTTTCTGAATCCTGGATAAACAAAGGAAACATACAGGAATTGGTGACATCCAAGATTAATATACTTTCTTGACAAATATACAGGAAAACGTAGAGAATTCAGAAAGGTACCCACAGTGCTGTACTGCTTAGTACCCTTTAGTTGTCCTTTTGGAAAGGATGACAGCAGAACATTGAATGACTCTTGATCCTCTCCACTTAGGTGCCCTTGTTTGGTTCACAGGAACACAAGTCCTGCCCCCAGAACTGAGCCTGCTGTAGTGGACAGGTGGGCACATTACTTCTGTAGGCATTCTGCAAGAGCTTGAATCTTTAAAACAGAATCTAGAAGACTGGAATAAAGGTAGTCCCTTCACTTTTGTTTTTTTTTTAATCCAGGATTTAATTCATCCAATATGTGAGACACTGACTTGCAGTTTTTCCTCTACTTCATTCCTGATGCTCCCAACTTAAGTGGATACTCCTGGACTGCAAAGTATTTCTGCCCAAGGAGAACACTCTCACTCCCCTTGACACTGCACTGTTGATGGAAACAGAAACAATTCACGTAATGAAAGGGCTGTCAAGCATTGCAGTGGGCTGCTCAGGGAAGTGCCAAAGTCAGTGTCCCTGAAAGTGTTCAAGAAACAGCTGATCATGGCACTCAGTGCTATGATTTCATTGACCAGGTGGTGTTTGGTCAAAGATTGCATTTGATGACCTTGAAGGTCTTCTCCAACCTTAATGATTCTATGATTCTAAGCACTGATTCAGCCATACAGTTCCTGGCTACAGCTACCAATGTAGTAACCTCACTTGTAAATATACATCACAACTATAGACAACAACACTATGCAAATAAAAGACACACTCTTGCATGGGAGATTTTTTTATCCTTCGAAAATAACAATTGGAACCCGAGTGAAATGAATAAAACTCTATGAAAATTAACTTTTTTCCCCTGCTTTTGCTGTGTTTAGCACACACAAGCCACTTTTGTTGCTTTTACAAAAATGGTGACATGTAATAGGCACCTCAAAAGTAATAAATTAGAAAAGCTCCAAATGGCTTTTTGGATTTATTTGTTTAGGGTGTTTGCATGAAAGGTGGCCTTGCAAGAAAGGAAAATGGCTGTTCAAGGAAAGTGAAAAATGACCAAAGTTTTGCTGCTTCTAATTTATTTGATAGATGCACTCAGGCTCAACAACTGCATTTCAGTGATTCTGTGGTTTTTTCTTATTTTTATTTTTCTCATTCTCTGAGCTGCAGTGTCCACACCTAAATTTGGCAAAATTTAACTAGTAATGAAACAGAGATCCCTTCTGCATCTCCTTTACAGCCTGATTTACATAAACTTGATTTACCTGCATTTGTTTATGATATTTTTCTTTATTTCCATATCATCTGTTAAGTGGTGCAGTTGTGTCAAAATACTTGCCAATCCCAATTTCCAAAACTAATTTTCGTTTATAAACACTTATTATTTCATTGTTATTTATAGCTAAATACAACTAAAATAACCCATTAAGCTTTTGCATATATGAACAATTTTGTTCAGAAAAACAAAGCAAACCAAGACTAATTCTGAATCTTTTTTTTGCAAACAGGTAAGGCAAAGGAAATTATCTATTCTTAAAATACAATTTGTATCAAAAGAAAGAAGCATGCATCTTAATTCTGCATGTCAGTTAAATTGTGCAAACACTGTTTGTCCAAAAAGTAAAATGATTGATGGCAACTGGTTGCTAAAATAGAAAGAAATACAGTTTGAATTCCAATGTATTTTCTTTTAAATACATTATTTTTTTCAGAAAACTTCCTGCTGCAGCATGTGTGAGCATTGGTACACATATGAAAAGTCCTAATAAAGAGAAATTCATGGGCTACATTACATTGTAGTGATCCACCTTGAGTAAAATGGTGAAGCATGAGACTTGGACAATTTATTTTTACAGTACCCAAATATGCACTGTTCAAATGTATATCTGCTTGTTTTACAGTTTAGTCCTCAGAAAGATTAGTAAGCAGTGTACATGATGTGATTTTTTGAGGTTTTCTGGGTAGAAAAAGGAAAGAACTGAGAAAAGGAACTGGGAAAAGTAGTGTGATTCTAATACCTAGTAAAAGAAACTAAAGTATGAAGATAAATATTAAAATACTTCAGTATAGTACATTATTTTATATATTTGCCCTAAATAAGACTCACTTTGCTATATCTGGTTGTTTGATTTTTTTCTTTTCACTTCACCTTTCTAAAAATTTGGATGTCAGAAGCTGCAAGGCTGAACAGTTAGAGACAATTATGAGGGACTCGAAAATCCAAATAAAAGATATCACAATATGGAGTTTCTAAACTTTAGGCTTCTGTGTTCCCATTTAGACTTAAATAATTTGTATCTGACAGAGACTGGGTAATCAAAAGAATTCATGTTAGTATATTATCTAATGGTTTATTAATATCTTCATTACAGAACCTCACTAACTGACGCAGAAAGAGTTGGAGGATAGTATGAACACCAAAGCTACAACTCAAGCACCTTTTCAGGAACTTATACATAATGTCATGTACTTACACAGATATACTGATTTTAAGAAATATTTAAATGTGGTTTGATGTTATTGCACGAAGTAGTACAGGGTCATGCTTGGGTCCCTGTATTCTTATGATCCTGCTATATAAGAAGCATTTATTTATATAATCTCACTGAATAAAGCCCCACTGCACTCTATGATTTCAAACGTGGCACTCCACAAATTTTTACACCATAACAAGAGCTACAAAACAACAATAGGTATCTATGAGTAACAGCACTTACAGTGATTGTAAAAGCTATTAAAATGCACGCAACCATAATTTCGTAATGAAAAAAACAGGCCTGTATGGAGAAAGAACATTTTTCATCTCTAGTCTTTTACTTTACTGTCCCGGAGCTTTTATAATCCATCTCCCTTTTCTAGTGATTGCTGCACTCTCTAAGAGTCCTATAGCTGAAACTCAAGGTACTGTGTTTCATAACAAAATCAATTCTCACAATGTTTTTGCTGCAGTTTTAAGAGGTACACTAAGTCTGCACCTTTGAGAAAATATAACTAATTAAATTGTTTAAAAAATGAGAATGTTTGAGAACTTCAATGGTCTACCCATATGACAGAGGTATTTCTATGAATATTCCAGTCACTTTAATACCATCATTGCTAAACAAGAGTGTCCTTTATCCAGTCCATCTGATTGCACAAGTCAAACTACTCTTTTAACTCACTCCTTTAGGACATTGGCTAGTATTTTTTTTCTTCCTATATTTACATTTTTTCCCCAAATTGTATTGTTACAAAAGAAGATAAATGCTTTAATTTTTATGTCTCTGAACCTTCAGACTGATTCCTTATGTAGTTCCTCATGCATGTTGCTTGCTGTAGAGGAGCTCTGTGCAGCATCAAGTTGTTATAAACAGATGAACTGTAAGAAATGGACCATATTTTTCTGTGATGTAGCTACAGATGATATATATATATATATATATACACACATATATCTGCATCTCACATGATGCTGCTGGGGAAGAAGCTGCAGGGTAATCAGCAGATATCCTGAGTTCTAGGCACAGCTTTAGTCAGGTTTGTCTATAACAATATCCACTCAGCGTATATACATACATTCCTAGGTCTATGAGAATAAAAGCTCATATATATAGTTGAGCCTTCCTTAAATACCCAGAAAGAACAGGCACATTGCTGGGGAGGTGTTGTTGTGCCAATCCATGAGATAATTCATCCAGCACAAACCTTTTTCTTCCTATATATAACTGAAATTCAGAGCTGCAAATGCAACAAATACAATAAGGGAAAAAGGATACAGGCATGCAAGGCTTCTGTTTGGGCCTTTAATTTTATCAGATACATTTCTTATTCTTCCATTTTCCTGAGTAAGCAATAAGTGTATGGATATAGGCAACTGGCTAAAAGACCCATTAATCAGTGAATGAAACTGAACTGTGGTCTGTAATATTTTTATTTTAAGTGCAATTGCTAAATATGTATCTCTACAGTTTTATGCAGAAGGATTTTTTGAAAGATGACAATATCACAGATGTATCAAACAGAATAACAGATGAACTCTGATGAAAGCTCTAACAACAGGAAGTGGTTTTTAAATACATGGCCCTAAAATTCCAGTAAAACTCAAATACTGTTTTGGAACAACCATGTAAGTTTTCAATTAACATGAAACAGTCCCTAAACTGTGCATTTTACTACATTAATCAAGCTCAAATTTTAGCTATAATGCAAACTCTTCATAAATAATACACAAACTAAAAGTTCTCTGTCATCTGTACATGGAGTCTATTGATATAAAGAGCACTCTGTATATCTACTTTACTAAGAAGTCACTGATCTAATTCACCAAAGGCTAGACTGAAAAGCACAAGAACAACAGGCATGCTGGAGGCAATGTTGGTGTGCTAATGTTAAGTGCCATGGTGTCTCACTCTCCAGAGCCCTTCCTGCAAACACAGCTCAAAGCTTCTGTAGCTGTCTGGCACAGCTGAAGTCTCTGCACTTACTGAGTGCAGAGATGTCTGTCTCCCTGGAAACTGATGAACCTTGAAGTCCAAAATTGTTCAGCTTTTTAGTACCTCAGTGGCCTACAGCTGGTTAAGTAACTTTGAGAATTGAAAGAAAAAACCCAAGGCTTCCTTCTAACTGAGCTGAATTCACATAGCAACTGAACTCTCAATAAGTCTAATTAATTTAAACTTGTCCCAAGTCTTGAAGAGCAATTCTTTAAGTTTGTATAAGTTTGTCAAAAAAAACCCGAAAAACCTATTTTTTGCTTTACAGTCTGTTGGGAAAGGATAACATGGGTGGAAACACAGTCGACTGATAATGTTTAGCCTGCAAATGGCTGTAGAGTTATTTTGTACCAATCTAGACTGTTCTCCATCAAATAAATAACCGAGTGACAAGTTGTGACTGAGCTAAGTGACAGCAGATAAGTATTTTTGGTAACAGGCTCCTAAACAATCACATTGTTAATGATCAAATGGTGCATTGCATGGTGCAGATAAATTTGGCTCTGTGAATAACACTGCATGTATTTTTTAATGCAGGATTTTATGAATACAATTGCATACACTATGAATATTTAAGGACCATATGCAGGCTGGATCATCAATTGAGAGATGCCCTTCACTGAGATCTCTATATAACAAATATAAATATTTATTACATTGTACTTGTAATAACATCATTTATAATACTAAAACATGTACAGCTGCATCAGCATTTTCTTTTATATTCTGTCTAGCACAGAAAATAATTCTCATCTCAAAACTTGGTAACTAATGTCAAGGAGAGAATTATTTCTGCCAAGTAAGGACAGCATGAAGGGGATGACAGAAGAACTTATCCTCCACAAAAAATATTTCTGCAACATTAATAAACAGACATAAGAGTTTCATGTATTTTATTAGTGAAGTCTGTTGAATAACTATGATTAAGACAATAAAATCAAAACAAATAAATTCAAATCAAGAAAATAATATAATTTATTTAGACCACAGTATCAATATGTGAGAAATTCACAGCAGGGATGAGTCTGAAAGCAGTATTCACTTTAGTACTGCACTGCTCTCAGGATATTCTTCTGCTCTCATGAGGCAAGCCTTATTTACTCAGTCTAAAATCTCTACAAATAAGATACAAACTTCAGTTTGCACAGCTAAGCAAAAAAGTCTAGACCTGCAGGTTCCCAGACACTAAAGATTTAGTGCTGACTGTGGATTCTGCTCTTAGAAAAACATAAAAAACTTGCCATTACTTTAACTCTGTATTTATGTTGCTGGATTTTTTCACAATAAATATATTTATACTTTTCAAGGACAATATTATCCAAAATCTGAATAAATCCACTACACCTTCATCTCACAGCATCCTTCTAAACCTCAGTAGGGTCCTTCAGATAATATAAATATTATCCTGTTTATCGCTTTTGTACTAAAAAGAAAATTTGATTTTTCAAGTCACAACAGATACAAGCTGAATAGAGCTTAGCACTTTTTCCAAGCACCTTGGGCATAAATAGGTAATCAATCATATTTAATCAATATGTTGTTCAGCCATGCAGATTCCCACGTCTATAATTCCAGCGTTATTCAAATGATCTTTAGTCTCAGTACATTCTTCATTGATTTTTTTTCTCATCCAGAAAAGGCATAGAAATAGATAAGTGCTACATCTTAAAACTTGGAAATACCAGTTTAGAAAACAAAAAGAAAAAGAAAGTAACCCCTGTTACCTATTTTTATATCCAATATGTTTCACTATTTTAAGGTTTGGAACAACCTTAGAAGTCTTCTTACTTGTCCAGGCCTCACTCTCATTGACAATATCCTACTTATAGTGATTATAGGAATGGGCTTCAAAAACATAAATTGCTTACTTTAACATATTTATTATAGCAGTAGCACAGGAGAAAACATGCCATGAATAGGAAGTTTAGGTCTTTATATGGTTTCCATCTACATCCAGGAATGGCAGACAGAATGGATTTAAAAGCACTAAGAATTCCCATTTAAATTATTAAGCAAAGTCTCCGCAATTGCAATTTTGTGGATTGCAGGTACATGTAAATGTTGATTATTCTTTTTAAAATCTAAAAGCGTGACAAAATGCCTCTTATTGTTAGTCTTTTCATTGTCTACGTTGGCACTGAATAAGCATGAGCATAGCTGTTTCAGTTTGAAAACTATTGAAAAATGTAAATAACTCATTGATCTTTGAATAAACAGTTGAATGTGGCATTTGCTTTTGTATTAAATAATTTGAAATGAGAGGAAAAACCGCATGACGTTAAAAGCACAATCTATCTTATTGTGTGGTTGTTTTCCAGTGACTTTGTAAAAGCACTGCTCTCCACTTATTTCAGAAGATAACAAGAATCTGTGCCTGGCTGGTTTGATCAGTGAACTGAGAGGTGAGAGAGAATATTTGCATTTAAAATTGCTCTTTAATCTGGCTGTCCTAGACCTAAGAGCTGTTACAGATTCACAGTGTCTTGACAGACCGGCCTATTCCTTGAAAACAAATTATATATTTGTTTGTAAAAGCAAGAAGCTTATCTAAGTATTCATATTATGATGAGTGGCTTTCTGTGCAAAATTCCTCTTTTTTATCCAAGAGTGAAAATGCAAGTGGAGGTAAAATACAAAAGCAATGTGTATTTTAGTCCCAAATGTATTCCATTTTGGTAATTCTTTCCATCTGGTGTAAGGAACAAGTGGTAAGTCACTTCAAAACTCACATCAGACCTCTTAGCAAGGCTCACCATAGCTTCTAAAAATGTAAAGAAAAATATCACTGGACAGTTCATTACTAGCTTTTGATTCAGAAGGAAAAAAAATACAGATCCAGAGTCAACTGCCCTCCAAAACAGGATCAGAAACCAACAGTAGTTTTGGCTTAGATTTGGATTAAGCACCCTTCTAATATTTAGCTTTAATTTCGAGTGGAAAAGTCTGGATGCTCAGATCAAAATATACTGTGCAGAACACTGCCTTTGCCCAGTCAAGTTGCCCCATCCTACAAGTGTTGAAGGTCAGGCTGGATGAGGATTTGAGCAACCTGGTCTAGAAACCCCCATGGCAGGGCGCTTGGAACTAGATGATCTGTAAGACCTTCCCACTCAAGCTGTTCTACTATTTGATGATTCTATTATTTATTGCCTCAATAGTAGCAGACCTACTCAAGTACTCTTCACTTCTGTATAAATCATTAAACTCAATCTACCATGCCTATTGCCTATTTCACAAGTTGCCAACAAGACCTTAGCCTTTAGAGGACCCTCAGGTCCTCCTCCCCAGAGCTGCTTTGCAGCAGGTCAGCCCTCATTCTGTGCTAGTGCCTGGCGTTATTCTTCCTCAGGTGCAGGACCCTGTATTTGTCTCTGTTGAAATTCAGACAGTTCTTCTCTGCCCATCTCTCCAGCTTGTCAAGGTCCCTCTGAAGGGCTGCACAGCCCTCTGGAGTATCAGTCACCCCTCCCAGCTTTGTGTCACCAGTGAACTTGCTGAGGCGGCCCCTGCTCCTTCATCCAAGTCACTGATGAATACCTTAAACAATACCGGGCTCAGTATTGAACCTTGGCAGACACCACTGGTGACAGGCCTCCAGCTAGACCCTGTGACACTGATCACAACCCCTGGGATCTGCCATTCAGCCAGTTTGGCTATTGGGTTTGTGTGGCCAGCTTTTGGTAGTGGGAGAGGGGGCTACAGGGGGAGCTTCTGTGAGAAGATGCCAGAAGACTTTCCCATGTTCATTGGACCCAAAGACAGCCTGCTCCAGGACAGAACCAGCACTGGCAAAGGCTGGGCCAACCAGAGTTGACAGTAACACCTCTGTGATAACATATTTAAAAAGAAGAAGAAAAAAAAAGCAGGCCATGTAATTGTGGGCAGAGAAGAGTGGGGTGAGAGTATGTGAGAGGAACAGCTCTGCAGACTCCAAGGTGAGTGCAGAAGGGGGGGCAGGAGGTGCTCCAGGTGTCAGAACTGAGCCCTGGTGCAGCCCATGGTGAGGCAGCTGTGTCCCTGCAGCCCATGGAGGGCAATGGGGATGCAGAGATCCACCTGCAGCCCAGGGAGGAGCCCCACACTGAAGCAGGTGGGTGCCTGAGAGGAGGCTGTGACCCCATGGGAGGCCTGTGCTGGAGCAGGCTCCTGGAGGGAATCTGCAGACCTGTGGAGAGAGGAGCCCATGCTGGAGCAGGTGAAGAACTCTTTTCTCTGAGCAGCAGCAGAAATAACCTGTGATGAACTGACTGTAACCCCCATCCCCTGTCTCCCTGCACCTGGGGAGGGGGAAGAGCTGGGAAGGAGATGGGGGCTTGGGAGGGGAGATGTTTTTTAGGTCTTATTTTGCTTCTCATTATCCTGGTCTGATTTTGTTGGTAATAAATTCAATTAACATACCCAAATGAGTCTGTTTTTCCCTTGATAGTATCACTCACTTTGGTGAGTGATTTCTCTCCTGGTTTTCATCTCATCTCATAAATCTTTCATTATATTTTCTCTCCCCTGTCCAGTTGTGGAGAAGAGTGATAGAGATGCTTTTGTGGATGTCTTGCATCCAGTCAGTGCCAACCCACTACAACTATCCTGTCTCAACCTGTTAGCGTTCGGAAACGTATAATCACATAGGCAATTATATGTAGGTGCTTTATTAAGAGCTCTGGAAATCAGGGGTGTTTTCACCTCGAATCTGATTTCGCCCATACATTCGAGAGGAACAGGTTTTTATATTCTATCGTTACATAACTTCCATGTTAATTATTAAACTTATATTGTTCTATTGTATACATAGATTTCAGCTAAACATAGCCCCCTTAAGTTCCCAACGTAGTTTCTCATGATTCTTCCTGTGATTATATAATAATTATATTTAATTACTAAACAATCATCACATCTAACAATTATATCATTTATCATACCGCTTACGCAGGTGCACTGATCTGAGAAAACACAAAGCCTAACATTTTCAGGATCTATCTTTAGCATTTTCCAGGGTCCCATTATCAAACCCAACAGTTTTCTCACTTTTACACTTCTTCGTCTCTCCCTGACCTTGCCAGGGACGTGAGCACCTGCGTGTGGCTGCAGTTAAAGCACAACACCAGGTCACAAACCCTCTTGATACCAAAAGCTGCATGGCAGCTGCCAGTTACACTCTCCATCCAGATTCACACCCAATAAACTGCTTTTAAAGTGAAGAAAGTCCACAAAGTAACTACTTTCTCTTTGCATGTATTTTCTAATGTTAGTACCTCCTCTTCCTGTGGCTAAGAAGTTCCTCTAAGATACCATCTAGGCTGCAGTCAATATAAAGCAAGTTTCAAAGGCAAGTAAGGAAAAAGGCATGAGGTGAATCACTCCTCCTTCCTGCTCCAGCCCTCTTTTCTGATTGTTGAATGTTTTTCTGAATGTTTTTCCCTCTGGCTAGGTCTGACATTCAAAATGTTGGACATGAATATATTCACCACAATGACAGGACTTTACTTTTCTTGAGACATCTGTTTTTATGAATTCTCAGAAAGGCCATCAGGAAACCTCAAAATATTTACACAGTGGATAATCCAAACTTTTAAATGCTTTTTTATCCAAACCGATTTGAACAGTTAGAAGTTTCAAGGTCAAACAGTCAATACAATCTCTGATTAGTAGTGCTCAGCAAATGGCTAAAGATTTTTTTTTCAGGAAATGCTGTCTAAACATTTTTAAAAAATCTGTTGTAGCCATTTGATTCTATTTCTTGAATTCACTTTCAGATCAGCATTCAAGTTACTACATTTCATTAGAGCAAACAAAAATACAGGATATGGATACTCACAATCAATGACAATGCATTCATTTGTACCGCTAATCAAACCAATGGTGCTTGCAAATAGTAGGAAAAAAATGGTGTGAAATACTGTAATCAAAAATGAAAAATATAACCTCATAAGGAAATTCTAATACACTTTTGGGTTTCTTAGAAGCAGGAAAAAAAAGTAAATTGGATAAATTATTCATTATAAATTAGTTTTTCATCTGTAGGATTAAGGAGGAAAGAACAACAGTTATACATGACATTTGCTGCAGGCCCACAAATAGATTCACTTGCTTTTAGTGTCCAGCCAAGTATCTGATTTATTATATGGTTTATTTGGGAAGAAAAACTGTGTTGATTACTTTCCGCAAAATAAAAATATTTTCTCTAAAACATCATTTTCAATATTATATGCAGATATGTTACAGTGAACTTTTCCTTCTACCAGCAGAGCATCATCATTATCTCAGCCCATAAGATACCAAAATTATTTATATTGAACTTACAAACTTCCATAAAATAACAAGAAATTTTCATTGGAAACTGGTGCATGATAGCAAGCTCACATGTTCCTAGTTGTGGAATATAGATGTTGAAAGGACACAGGAGATGGAAGATCTCCAAAACATGAATTTTGACCTATAAGGCAGCACTTCTTTTTTGCTGCTATTTAAGAAGAGGGAAAAACCCACAAACACATATGTTTGTTTTTATTGGACTAATGTATCACAAATTAAACTGGCTATTTTAATTGCATCTATGTTTTGTGCTCCTGAGAGTGCAGGCATTTCAATAATATGGGGAACGGGCTGAATGCCTTCCTAACCTGGATAACCCAGCTGCCTTACCTTCTCTCTCATTTTGCTTTTCATACATTTACCATCCAGAAAAAGTGCAAGAGATGCTCCCTAGGTGATGCTTAATACTCAAGGACATTTACTAGTACTGTAAATGAAAAAAGAAATTACTTCAATTATAATCCTGACTTTACATTACAAAGGCTCTGTATCTGCACAGAAAAGAAGGTCTCATACATTTTGATAATAACAGACAATAATGCACTGTCAAGGAAGTGTATACTTATGAAATTCCATTTCTTAGCAGGACTTTTAGCTTATTAATTAATGGAAACTGTGTTGAAGTAAATAATAGAGGAGCGACTTCCCCCTTCTTAAGGGGGGGAAAAAAGTTGTGATTCTTAGAATTAACACAATGTGCATCCCTGATTTGAAGTGGCCATGACACTACAAATACACACGGCTGAGTGAAACTTTAACAACAAAAAAATAATTTCTGATTAATTTTCCTTTCTTCTGTTCTAGGAAGACTATTAATTGAATAAAAGTGCATCTTTCCCTGGTGGTGGTAGGATTAGGGAGTAAATTGGATTTTCATCTTACTCTTGGACTTGCCATAGCCGGAAAAATTCAGACATTACATTTGATAGCATTTTCTTCTCTATTTGGATATCTGTTGTTATGGTGATAGTTCCAGGAGGAAACATTAATGAGGATTACTTGAAAGCTTTGATGTGTATAGCACAATTATTTTTAACACCTCATAAGAAAAGGTGACAGTCAGTTAGTACTGCTCCTGGCTAGAGATGAATCATTGTATCAGCTTTCATGAAAACTACCTGAATTTCTATTTGTTATGTATCTGTAACATAGTGTTGAATACAAATATGCAATAAAAAGGATTTGAAACAACAGCATGCCTTCCCCCCCTCCTCATTTTCTCACAAAGGATATAAGCTGCTATTCTTAGGAACTTGGTTACAGTAAAAACTGACTTGAAGTACACAATATAAATTTTACAATATCTGTATTGCTCTTTTGTGACACCCCAAGAACTATCCAGTATGAGCTCTCATATCCATAAGCAAGCTGTGAACAAATCTCCAAACCCACATCACTGAGCACAGGTCTGCAGACACACTGCATCATCCAGACTGTCGTTCACCTGCAGGGAAAAGCGTTAGAGACAGAGGAGCTTTCGGCCTGGACTATTCCATCTCGGAAGGGCTCCATGTCCATGACAGAGCTTGGCTCACACCTTGTGAGCGAGGGCATTTACTTACATAGTCCTCGTAGGGCTCGTGCGCGGGCGGCGGGGGCGGTCTGTACCCCGGCACGGACGGGGCGCCCCTGGCTCGAGGCGTGGGGACGCCCCTGGCCACGGGCGGCACAGGGAGCGCTCCGCGCGTCACCGGCGCTCCTCGGGGCGCTTGGGCACCTCGTCCAGGCAGCGGCGGGGGAACGGCACCCCCACGGCCCCTGCGGGGAGCAGAAAGGAATGGTCACTCTGCTGTGTACAACGAGGGAGGACATGCCCCATTCTAAAGGCTCTCACGTTTTTACTACTATTTAAAGCATCATGTAACTCTGAGGTTTTGGCAGCTACAATGTCAAGCACTTTTAGGCAATATCTCAGGCAGAACTCATATTATGGAAAGGCATTATTTTTAAACTACCCAGTGCCTTTTGCACCTGATCCTCTTGTTGCTCGTACTAATAAAATTCTGAATCATTGCAATTCACAGGGTTGCAGAATTAGTCCAAAGCAGTTCTAGAAGATGAAGAAAATGAGGAAGCTCGTCTGTTGTTCTCAAACTATTTTACAAGAGCAGTCATCACTATCATTTTCATGCTTATTGGTGGGTGAGAGAATGGATTGGCAGAAGATATTGCAGGACAGCAGAAACTGTCAAGGCAAAGGAGAGGAAGAATATAAAAGAAGAGGAATAACTTTTCTTCCTGTCTAATTTAGTTCAGCACAAAGGATTGGTAGTGTGGGATTCTACCTTCCCCCACCGCAAAGAAAGAACAGACCATATAGACAAGCATGGAAAGAGGTTTAACATCCTCCTGGCTATTTATGCTATATCTCCCTTGCTGTACAAATTAGTAAGTCAGAAGAAGCTGTTACTGCTTAAAAATACTTGTATCTATACCATATGATGAAATAGAAGGGGGATAAATCAGGCTAGCAGTCTGTGAGTTTTGCTTCAGAGAAATATGCTCCTGGGTGTGCAGTCTTTTTGGAAGACTGTGAATGCCAGGTATAACAACCCTGCATGACACCCAGATCCACAACTGTGAATGGAACTCAGGTCTCCTGTAGCAGTAGGAACTGTGGCTTGTTCCCTGCTGAGACAACCAAACCCATTGGATTAGCTTGTGATGTTTGTTACTTTACTTACAAGTTTCAGTAACAGACTTTAGACTTGCAGAATCAGTGAATGGTTTGTGTTGGAAGGGACCTTCAGAGATCCTCTAGTCAAAACCCCATGCCTTGGGCAGGGACAACTTTCACTAGATCTAATTGTGAAAGATATGTCCAACTCGACCTTGAACACTTCCAGTGATTGGGCACGCACAACTTTTTCCAGTGTTTCTTCCCTATGTCCAACCTCTTTTCACTTAAGACTAGCAAAAAGTCTCTCTCTTTCTTATTAGCCCTCTTTATACATGGAATGGCTGCAATGAGGTATCCCAGGGGCCCTCTCTTCTCCAGGCTGAATAACTCAGCTCTCTCAGCCTGACTTCGTAAAGGAGAGGTGCTCCAGACCTCTGACCATTTTTTGGTCTTCCTCTGGACTTGCTTCAACAGGTTTTTTCAATATTCTCCTGGGATTTTTGACTGGAAAAAAGGGAAGGCATCCATGATCGTAGGATCTGTGCAACTGATTAAATCATTTAGGCATTTTGCAGGAATTAGAGGCCAGAACTCCACCAGTTATGCTTTGAACCCAATTTAAAATCTGCTAGTTTGTTGCAGTGACATTCTGAAAAAATATTATTAAGTCAAGCTGTTCAGAGATCATGAATGTAAGGAAGACTGAGCCCACACACTATTTGAGTAGAAGATGGTGATGAATGCCAACTGCAAAAAATTCTGTGTAAGCGCATCATACAACCAATTAAAAAGCTCATGTAGGAACAACTGATGGTAAACAAGATAGACGGCCTCAGGGAAAAACCTCAGAGGTCATAGGAAAGATCAGCCCATTCAATTACTGAACAACTCCTTGGTCAGCATAACATAAGGTACCCCCATATCCTATTTCTTCCAAAAAAAGTCAATATTTTAGGACTCATCTTGAAATTACCTCTATGGAGAGAAGATTGGAAGCAGCTAGGTAGCTTAGATACTTGAGGCAATGAAGTTCTTAAGGGTTCACCGGGAAAAACAAGCCTGAGAGAATGTTCTAAGATTTTACACTGGCCTTAATAATAAGCAGAGATATATGTTATTTAGATATGAAAAATGCTTGGGCACATTCACACCCCAATGTTTTTAGATTATGCCAATCAAATTCACTTAAAACTAATAACCCATCAACACATAACATATAATGAAGTTTATATATATAGGTATATTTGTATATACACACAGTATAGCTGTACTATGTATAAAAAGTAATTACTTGACAAATAAAGTTCCATCTAAATTATGAGGCCTTCTCTGACTACACTATTATTTTGACCAAATATTTTATGCTACTGACCATACTGCCTTAGTAGTAGCATAAAAGTACTCTTAGAAATATCCTTTTCCTGTCTTCATAATCTGCTCTCATTTGTTGTCACTCACTGAGCTCTGTGACCTATAGATCAGAAAATCTGGAACAATATAGACCACACTGGTTATCAGAAGATAAATGTTTTGGTTTACTGATGGTTTACTGACCAGGATATGTATGTAACTGTCTTTTATTTTATTTTATTTTTTTAACTTTTATTATGTCATAGCTCAGGTTACCACACCTTGAAGGAGCTGCAGGTGGCACACGGATCCCTCTTCCTCGAATGCCCCGTCCACGTGATGAATCCTCAGAACCATTCAAATATGAAAGCTCTCTCAGCTGCTCCTGGCGAATTTCATCATTATAATCCTGAAATGCAAAAGGTGAAACTTCCTGAAATTTTGTATGTTGGCTGAGCTGGCAAACCACCCAAACCAGAAATTCTGTGGACAGTATTTTGGTGAATTGTTCTGTATTACCACTGGTATGCTGAAAAATTGTACAAGTGGGAGTGGACAACTGCCTATAATATATGGACAGAAAAATGTATATATATCTGGGTAGTGAAGGTGGTCATAAAGAGCATGAACATGCAAAAAAAAACCCGCAAAAGGCATAGAAGACATAAACACAGAGAAATGTATCTGTATGCAAAATGCAGATGGACTTTGACATACAAAAGGTATTAATTTCAATCGACTTGTAATTAGACCAAAAAAGGTGTTTTATAATGTTTTTTTGGTTTTTTTTTTTGCAAACTTCCCTGGCTACCTTTGTGCACCTAAAATACAAATTCAACCTTATTTTGAACATTAGCATGACTGGATGATTTAATTCAATACCAATTAGCATTACAGAACATAGAATTCACTTATTTTGTATATCCTAAAACAGTCAAGTAACAAAGCTATGTTTACTATAAAAAATTATTAAATGAAATAAAATAGGCCCAATATAAGTCAACAGGGTATTGACTTCATCACTGCAATTTCTGTTGGCTCAGTAAACAGAACACCAGATAAACTCACTGATACAAAATAGAATCGCAGACTCATAAAAGGGTTTGAGTTGGAAGGGACCTTAAAGATCTAATGCCAAGCCTCCTGACATGGACACTGTGTTAACTTCCTCTTCACTGGAATGCATGATTGGGTGAGGTGATCCTTGAATATTAACTATGTCTATCGGGCCCCTCTGCCTTCCAGGGCTCTGTCCTACTGCACTCCACTGAGCAGTTCCCTGGAGAGAGCAAAGTCTGCTCTCCTGAAGTCCAGGCCAGACCTTGCTGTGCACTCTCCTCCCTGCCCTAAGGCTCTTGAACTCCATCACTCCATGTTCACTGCAGTCCAGGCTCGCCTTGAGCTTCACCTTCCCCACGAGCCCCTCCCTGTTGGTGAGAACAAAGTCCAGCATAGAGCATCTCCCCAATGGCTTCCCTAGCACCAGGAGAAGGGAGTTATCCTCGATGTATTCCAGGAACGCACTTGCCCTGCTGTGTTTTCCCTCCAACAGATCTTGTGGACATTGAAGACCCCATGAGGACCAGTGCTTGTGAACCTGAAGCTGCTCTTTTCTGTCTATAGAGGGTCTCATCCACTATAATACATAATAATGGACATGTTTACTTGCTTTATGTTTGTCCAAATTCCTCTGTCAGAAATTCCTTTTTTCTTTTTAGCTTCCTTCCAGTTACCCAGCTTTTTATGGGCTGATCACTGTACTGAAAATCTGCTGCAGCAGCCAGCTCACTGGCAGCACAGCTGTGTGATAGCTAATTATTGTTTCAAACCAGAAAGATTATTGAATTTCAGCTCTTTTGTCCTTCCATCCCTCCACAAGCAACTGCCATTGACTGTCATGTAAGGACCTGAAAATGCATTATAAGTGCCACCTCTTTCAGACAAGATGAAGACAAAGCAAATGGTGAGTTTGAACTGAGGCCTTGCTTGTTCCTTCTCTCACCTAAGGAGGTCCAGGAAATCTGTTTAAAGATATGATCCTGATCCTGCTGTGTGTTCTAAGAGTGTAGGCCCGGTCACAATTTCCTTTCTAAATTCTAGAGAGTGTAGCTGGAGAAAAATCTATTACTGAAATTCAGAAAAGAACCCTATTTATACATATATAAATATGTAGTGTGTGTATTTACATGTATAAATAATATAGTGTGTGATAATTGCAGCATAATCATAATTTAAAATAAAATCATCAAATGTATTAGGCAAATCCTGAATTTGATAATAGAATAGATAATGGCTTTCATTTCATACCATCCCCAAATCTTTTTGAACAGTTTTCTATCCTTCTAACATTAATAATTATAAACCAAATAGATCTTCTAAGTCAATGTGTTCTGTAAAATACAGAGGGAAAAACAAAATCAGTGAGATCACATTTACAGCAATTGTTGGAACAGGTACCATCCACTGTGCCCTCTTAATATCATCTGTTATTCATACTGGCTTTACAAGGATTAGGACTTCAAACTTGCTAATTGAGTTTATCCTCCAGATTCCACACTGGTACTGACACCAAACTTCATTAATAATGAAGGTACTTTTTGTAAGAGGAAAATGTAGGAGGGGGAAAAAAAAAGGACCTGCAAGGGACAGAAATTGGAATTTCTGTGTTGCTGCTTTAACCCTTCTCTTTTGGAATATTGCTGCATAAGTGAATTCTACTAGAAATTGCCTCAAAGAAACTATTATTCCCTCAGGTAAAAATATAATTTAAAATATTAGTATTGACAAAACAGAAAATACAAATCGAATTTATAATGTACAATAAGATCTGCAAAACTTCACCATTCTGTTATGCAATGCCCTTAGTGTTTGTGTGCAGGTTCTTTGCTGCACAATCAGTTAAGAAACAGTGTATTTTGAAATGACAAGGTAAAGACAGCAAAGTACTCCCAAAGGAAGATGCTGGGACAGGTCTCTTGAAAGAGAATGATTTTATTAAAAATACAACTCTATATAGATAATTTATCTTACAGGCTCCTTAAAAAGCATAATAAGGATCATTAATTTCTAAACATGAAACCTGAAATTTTCAGCATAAATTCTCATTTTGCCTCTTCCCTTAAACAGAAACATAACACAATTAATCTTTCATAGCTGCTACAAGTATAGCTAGAGTCAGGGTATCTATCCTGATGAATATTTAATTGCATCAGAGTTCAGAGCCCAGGACGTGAGCAAAATTATGCTGCTGATGTTTCATATATACCTAGTCTCAAGAAAGAGCACATGATGTTTCAAGGTATACCTATACTGAACAAAGTACAAGGAAGTAGCTACACACTACAGCAGTATATTTTGTTTCAGGAAAAAAACCTGAAAAACAACCTCCTTTTTATGTTAAAATAAGCTCATGAAAAATGTCCTGTACTTCATAGCTTTTCTTATAGCTTTCTAATAGTCTATTCTTACAGATGATAATCTACATTGACCTATATATTTTGCTCTTGTTTATATCCCTAAAGACATTACTACCTCTAAGGAGCTTTTTCATTTGCAGCTGGTAAGGAGGCTGCAACTGACTTGAATCATGGTGGTCAGTGTTTACTAGCTGTGAGCTAACCACCCATGGCCATGACTATTCACCTAAACACACATCTTGACTTTAGAAATGTGAAGGATTTTCAACATCAGCAAAATCATAGCATCCAGGGCTACCATAAATTGCCATGTTTATGTAAATGCCTAAAAAACCAAATTACATGTTTAGATAAAACATTCAGTAGTCCAGAAAACATCAGCATATTTACCCCAAATTACCACAACTACATTTATTAATGAAGGTTTGGAGTGATTAATTAGGTTGGTTGCCTTGAATGTTGTAGGAACAAAGGAAACCCATGTGCAGGTTTTCCACAGGAAATCAGAGTCTGGCTGGTGGCAGCTCACCCATGGGCCCTTCTGGAAGCACTGACAGGAGATGCAGCAAAGAAGGGAAAGCACATAAGCTGCTAGAGAACTCAGTAAACCATTTTGGCAAGAAAAAAGCAAAGTACAATGCAAGTTGCAAAACCTGATCTGAATTAACAAGAACATGTAGTGACAAGGGAAGAGAGTTAATATAGAAATCAAAGGCACAGAAGGACCAAAAGGATTTGGGGAATACGTATCTATCATTAGCATAACAAAGGCTCATAGAAGTCAAGGATAAATCAATCCTTAAAGGACTGTGATCTCCTGTCCTGATGTACTCTGCCCATTTAAGTTCTATTATAATTCTATTAATAAATATCATTACTCTTATCTGTGACAGCTGAATTTCCTTCTTACCAGATAGTTAGGGGAAAAGTAATTTAGGTTACATTCAAACAACCTTAAAAATGCAGAGTTATACATGTCAAATCTAAAATGATAATCACAATATTTCACACTGACAATTCTGAAGCATGAATAAGGCACTCTTTCACTCCCACACATGTAATATCCTCTGAAGCTCTGTGTTGCCAGCACAGAGCACCACATTCCCAGACATATGTTTGCCCATCCTGCCACACTCTCTTCCTGTGCTCAGGGAGCAGAAAGAGAACAGGAGATGGATTTGGACTCCTGCAGCATTTCTGCATCCTGCCCAGCTCCTTGCATCAGCAAAAGAATTCCAGGGCTCTGTGTATTTGCACAGATTCACTGAAGCTAGACAATCTCCCCTAAATTCTGCTGGTGCTGCCTTGGGGCTATTTGCAGGCAGCTTAAATTCCAATTAGGCTAAAATTTCCATTGAGTACATGCTTCAGAAAACTCACAGCCAGAAAATGGAGCACAGAAGACACAGTGAAATTTAGGTGGCGTTAGGTGATGGGAATATAGCCCTTTTGTTTGGTTTGGTTTTAGATACATTCTAATTTTAGACACTAACAGAGACATTGTCCACATGCCCCTTCTGTATATGGGGAAGCACTAAAAGGCACTGTGAAAATAACTGGTGATGAGGAGTTCCTGGAGTCCCTGCTTCTTTGTGTTCTCTGTGTCCTTACAATGGTAAACTGTGCTATACTTCAGCTTTAGAGCATAGTGAGAGCCACTTATCTGGACTCATGGGGTCAGGATCTGCAGTTCAGTACACTGAAGAGGCCAAGAACCCTGGAATTTCCACTTTTTAGTTGAGTGTTTAATATCAGGCTGTTACAAAAAAGAATAGTACGGGCTGCTCAGTACTCAAAGTACTTGACAAACTAAATCCTGAGTTGACAAGAGATATTTGGCATTTCCTGTTACTTTTTTACATTTAAAATCCTGTTCTAGAATCCAGTGCACTCATATAAGCATTGAATTTCTTTCTGCGCATATCAATAGCATTTATCAGTGTCAGGTTAGTAAACTTAGAACAGTTGTGTCAGGTAGATTGGATAGCCCTCTCCATGACCTAAAATTTGGGTGAGACAGTACCTGAGGTGGGCATGTAAATTAATTGCTGCACCTGGGTCAGGGCAGTCCCTGGTAACAATCCAGGCTGGGGGAATGAACAGATCCAGAGTAGCCCTGATGGGAAGGACCTGGGGGTGCTGGTGGATGAGAGGCTGGCCTGGCAATGTCAACTTGCAACCCAGAAAGCCAAATGTGTCCTGGGCTGCACCAAAAGCAGTGTGGTCAGGAGGGTAAGGGAGGGGATTCTGCCCCTCTGCTGCACTCTGGTGAGACCTCACCTGCAGTTCTGCATCCAGTTCTGGGGCCCTCTGCACAGGAAGGATGTGGACCTGTTGGAATGAGTCCAGAGGAGGGACAACAAGATAATCAGAGGGCTGGAGCACCTCTGCTATGAGGAAAGACTGAGAGCTGCAATTGCTCAGCCTGGTAAAAAGAAGGCTTTGGAGTGATCTAATTGTGTCATTCCAGTACCTGAGGGGAGCATATGAGAAAGATGGAGAGACTGCTTAAAAGGGCACAAAGTCACAGGACTACTTTCAAACTGAAAGAGTAGGTTTACATTAGATATTAGGAAAAAACTCTTTACCGTGATGGTGGTGAGGCAATGGGACAGGTGGCCCAGAGATGCTGTGGATGACCCATTCCTGGCAGCGTTCAAAGCCAGGCTGGATGGGGCTCTGAACAATCTGGTCTAGTAGGAGGCGGTTGGAACTAGGTGATCTTGAAGGTCCCTTCCAATCCAAGCCATTCTATGATTCTATGAACGGCATCCTTAAGCTTCATGCTTTGTCGTTCTAACACTAATTTGAAGTCCATTGCAAAACATGAGAGTCATCTGTAGCAGGAGCCCATGCCCATCCAAGCAATCCCTACAAAGTTCATCAGAACTGTGGGAACTGGCTCTAGCCCACCCTCCCTGTGTGTATGATGGGTATGGCATATGTTCTCAACAGTACATGGAGGAGCTCAAACCCCACAGCTGGTTTGATGTTCCCAGATAACACCCACACTCTCTGAACCCATGTTTAATGTATATCCATGGTTTCCTGGTTTCCTACAGTCAAAGCCATCTGTTAGGATGGCTCTTTGCCCATTCACAGATTGCTCTGGTTATCACACCAGAGCATAGGTGCCAGGTAATGATGGGTTTAGATGGACAGCCTGCAGTGCACCCCAAGTAACAAAGCTGCTGCCAAAATGACTCCAGTACCACGTTAGCAACACACGCCTCTTCGCATTTGCCCATATACATTGGCACTCAAGTAAGGCCATTTTGTATGCACATAGTTCTCTGGCAGACCCCAAAAATATACAAAAATATAAATATAATCCACTGAGCCCAAGGAAGAATTACTTTCTCTAAACAATCAGCATCTTAGCCAGATCCACAGCCATAAACGTTACACACTTTCACTTGCCCTGTATGCAAAAAGGTGCTGCCTTTACCTGCTTACAGCCAGTCTGAAAAATAAACCTTAATTGTGTGAATCACCCTTAGAGATTGAAACACATAAAATAGACCATACATTTCTTTCAGTAGCAGTTTGTACAGCCAATATGAGTTTCAGCTCCTAAATGCCTATGGGCAGAAAGCAAGCAGACATAAGCTAGAGCCACGTACACTTGCCTTTGAGGTTAGTTGACAGCTGGGGGATTTGTCAGCTTGCCACAGAGAGCACTCACCCAAGCGTGGGTGTCATTTTTCTCTTTGAGCATGCACAATTAAATCTGCCTGGCATCATCAGCATGGGGCATCGCTCTACAAGCAGTGTGCAAGGGAGGGGGGGTGTTTGCTCCTCGGCATCTGAAGAGAAGCTGCCAGACCCAGGGTGGAAATTGTACATAGGCAAAGTGCTAAGAAACTTTGACAGAACAGAGCAAAATAAGTCTCAGCTAATTCCATAATCAATTTAAATTTTGTTTTCCATACTAAAGAGACCTTTCAACAGAAGATTATTACAGTTTACATGGAAATGCTGTTAACCATACAAAATAATCACACTGAAGATGGGGACATGGCTTTTGAAAAACTTGCAAAAGCCTGCATTAAATTTCAGCCATTTACCCCAATTTGTTCCACCTCTCTTGCTCACAGGCCCCACACAAATGGATACTGTGGTCTGTAATTCATTCAAATGACAGCTATGTTGCCACAGAAGTCACTTAGATGACAGCTCCCTATCCCTGAATTTAACTCCATGTGAGCTCTGGCTGCCAGACTTGTGCTTATTTACAGCTGTCACTTGAAAGAGACTTATAAGGGAATTGGTAATAAGAAGAGGGCATATAGCAGGCTATAGGAAGGGTGGTGCAGCCACCCTAATCCTAAAGAAATTGTTATGGATTCCTGCTGGATGTTTACACTGGCTTCTTGGAAGGAAGGGATGTGATATGGCTGCTCTTCCTCCAGGAAAACCCAGTTGCTCCAAAGAAGGCAGGGAGAGGAGTAGGACTGCCACTGCTCTCCAGCTGTTTGCTGAAGCTCTGCTACTAATGAGATCATTACTTGCTCTTAAGGCTGGATTAACTGTCTGCTATAATTTACACTGAAGCCAACACAAGTAACAAGCTATACACAGTACCTACGAAACTTTTTTTATTCCAGCTATGCCAGGTGAGACCCAGATTGCCTCCTGCTAACCCACTGCTGGAGGTTTGCAGCTCCCTTGTCAAGGATAACAGGGATGGCAACAGCAGCCAGCAAAATTCAGATGTGTATACTCTTGTTTAGTGTGCCTGTCTTGTCCAGCCTGGCAACAGCCACGCTGCCTCAGCCCCATGTGGCACAGTAAACAAAACATGCTGCTTGACCTAAAGAGACTAGAAAGGGCGACCAAGAAAGAAGGTCTGGGCAAGCAAGTATCTTACTACAGGTCTGTGGAGTGCCCTTGCTTCTACAGCTTCTGGATCATTTCAGAACTTCAAAAAATCCCATGAGGTGATAATCTGTACAGGTTGATAGCATCTAATACACTGGAACGGAACTTGATACGCGACAAGGAACTAGTTTTTAAATCAATTTTAGGGTTTTTTTTTTCTTATTCCAATACAGGATTACAATACCATGAGCTGCTCTTGGAGTAAGGACTGTCTTGGCAAGCACTGTTTTACAGATGCAGAGCAGAAATGTCAATAATTCTGCTAGCATATACTGAAATCTATTAATAACCATAAGTCAGGAGATAAAGAATATCTTAAATTTCACTTACCACAGACCCAGCTGTAACATCCTGGGAGCAGAATCTGGCAGAAGGGTGGTTCTTTATAGTCAGCACTCTCTTGACAGAGGAGCTGTGGGAATGGTAGTGTTTGGTCCTCCATTTTTCTAGAAAACTGATTGCTCCAGACTAACCCAAGTTCCACTGGGTTCTAGATTCTGCTGCATGCAGGACCCTTTAGGAGCCCTGAATATCTCTTTGATCATCCAATTTAGCCACAGTTTATGTCTATGAAGTTTTTTTGTAGGTTTAGAATAAACAAGACCTCCCAGGTCACTGAGGACTGGAGCATCATTGTCTCCCCTCCCAACGGCACTGCACCAGAACCTCACTGCCTGCCACAGCTGCTTGGCAGAGAACAAACTGGTGGCAAAGCTGGACTGACAGCAAAAGAAAAGATGGAGACAGAAACTCCTTCTGGGAACCTCAGGATGCCATGAGAGCTTGGCTTTGGAAGGCAGCAGCAGTGCCTCAGCCTTTTCCTAGGCAATGCCTAGCCAGAGGTTGAGACAGAAAACACAGTATCTCTGTTTCTCATGCCCTCCTCCTACACAGCAATCTGAATAACCCAAACTAAAGAACATAGCACATCCATAGCACAGTGCCAAGACTTTTTTGCATAGCATGGGAGAGAAAAAAAAAAGGGATACATGCTGGGAAAATGGTCTGTAATAGCATCATAAAAATACAAGAACAATTTTCACTGCTGGAAACAAAGATATTTTCAATCTGCTTGGTTTGAACTGCTATAATCTAAATTAGTTTCATTGCTGGTAGATTTATGATAGCCAGTGTAATGGTGCAGAGGACAATCACAGGAGAACAAGCAGGTACACAAGGAGTCCCCCTCTCCATACTAAATTCAATAAGCACGAGGAAAAGACAGTAAAAGAATGCTGCTATTGAATCCCAGGGTCACTGTCTGAACTGTCACAGAAACTAAAAATATTAAAATAATATACATTTAGCTTTCTGAAGTTTATGCCTAACTTCACGTGAGAAAGAGTAGAAATATATAAATGAATAAATAATAGTGAAAGAAGAAGAAACATATCAAACAAGAAAAGCTGAAATTATGACAGTGGAAAACCAAAGCAAATGGCAAACTCAAAAAATTAGCAACAATCATATAGATTTAAAATAGCTGATTTAATAATCCCATTAGAAAGGTATGCATCAGAAGTAAGATGTTTTAAGTTTGGGGTTTTTTTCAGAATGAGATTCGAGACAAAAGGAAAAATTATTAAGGAACTAACAAGGAGTAACAAGAGGTAGAAAATAATTCACAAAGGAAAGATTAGACCATGTACCAAGCGCAGATATACTCATTCCCAAGTGTCTCTCTGCTCTCTGTAAAAAACATCGTATATGAAAGATTAGGAATGAAATATATAAAACTGAGTAAGTAATTAATGCAGCCAGATCTAAATGAAAGTACTGTCAGAGTTTCAAGCTAAACAATTTAATATATAGCATGATGAAAATGTAATCAGTTCTAAAATAAAGTTGAATAAGTTTTATTTTGCTATTGCATAAACCCTTTAAATAAGTTTATCCACCAGGATATTTATGTCTCCTTTTTTTCTCTGTAGCATGTGTTGAAGAAGGTTTTGAGGTATTTTAATAGAATTATCACCTTTTTTTTCCCTGTTAACAGAGTATCATCTAATTCCTGCTTCCTACTGGGTAGCAAAAAGGCTTTTTGCTTCTGACATTTCTTCATGGCTGCTGTATCTACCCTATCCCTGCCCAGGTGGCTGCACAAGAAGACCAGCTTCAGACCAAACACAAACTCTACAGGTTCAAGGGGAAAAGTGAAATAAGTTCGCCACTGAAGGACACACTCATTGAAAACATCTGAACAGAAACAACTGAAGATCAAGCCCAACTATTAATCCAAGAACTGGCAGTAAAGCAGAGGAAGGGATGTAGGCTGTCATGTGGAATGCTGCCAGAAAACTTACAGGCAAAAAAATCTATTTATAAACAGCATTCAGAAGCAGAAAAACAGCTTCTAAAGAGCTGCATTTATAGCAAGACATTCCATTCAGTACATGAGGTCTGGATTTCATCCCACCTTTTGCATTCACTCCAGTGTTGCTCCCAATGTGATATATTCCTGCATCAGGTAACTTTAGTGATATTCACTGGGCACAGATGCAAACTGTACTCTCAAGAGGAAAACCACAGGCATATTGAGAGATGCAAATGCCATAAAAATAAATCAGACTTAACTATCATATTTCCTACATACTAGTTTCATTAGCATATAATTTATTCAATTCCATTTCTGACTCTCCAGAGAGTATTTTCTGACTCTCCATGGGTGTATTTTCTTAAAAATGGATTATTTTCCTTGAAACATAACATGATGGAATTTATTCTAAACTTTTAATGAGTTTCATGATGATAATCTTAGCATTGAAAATTAACTCCAACTTCCTGATATCCAAACACATTTCCCATAATGAAAGAAAAAATAGTATTCAATACTTTTCTATCATTTCCAAGAAATGTGATCAGTAATTACATATGTTATTGAAAGAGAAAAGAGGGGAAGAAGGCAAAATGGGCTTGGAAAATACATGTTCAGCTCCTTTCTATTACACACTAGTATACTGTTATAGACATATTGAAGGATTTTAAAAGTGACCCTACCTAGCTCCTTCTTACTGCTCTCCATACAGTTTTGCACTTGCAAACATTTTAACACTTTCTTAATAATACTTATATTCTTTAATATTTCTAATATTCATATCATATATACATATATTTGCAATATTTAAATAATGGCATATAAGAACATATATGGTTGTCTTTCCTGCTTATTAAGAATATGCATCACTGAAATGTATCAAAATGTCTAAGTCTCTTTGAAGCTACTAATCTGGACCCCTATCAAAGAAAAGCCTTAATAAATTTAATTCTGTGCTATGAGCCAGAAATCTACAAAAAGAGAATTATTAAGTTACTTTCTTTTTTATTCACAGAGATGATTTTTTTTTTCTTTTTCTTATAGCAGAAAATGCACACATGATCACTGGGTGAAAGGAAAGGAATCCTCACAGAACTTTTTCTAAGCCAGATGTTAACCACTTTTATGTATTAGAACTATGTTCTTCAGTCTTTCCTAAATAGCTAAAGCATGAAGTTTCTGTAATTGTTTATTAAATCTGCATGAAAGCAACTATAGGTTTTTAAAATACAGCATATATTGATGACTGGTTATTAAGTCAATACTATTAATTAGTAATATGGCTAACATTATCCTGGCCACAGATTTCCTTTCCTAAAGTCACACTCATAACTGGGATAGTAAAAATATGGTTGAGTAATTAGGAAATGAAACTTAAGGTCTCACCTTTCTTTTTTTATCTTAAATTCAAGGGCAGATTAAGGAGGTGTTATATGAGTAAGCACAACTGCTATGCCCTGAAGAACTTTGCTGAGCTCAGTGCCACCTTAAAAGTGGATGCCAGCAGATGTTAACCAAGTGCCACATAAGCTGAATTTTCCAAGCAGATTTGCCATTCAGCACAGAAGTGGAATGTTTGTTCAGAGCCCATGTGAGTGCCACTGACTCCACCTGTGTTCAGGGCTTCATTTACCCCACTCATACAAACCCCACAAACACACCCAAACCAGGCACCCAGAACCCTGCTGTCTGCTGAGCTCCAGCCTCACCCAATTTCACCACAGGATCACAACTGGGGTTTGAAATCAACCCTATATTTTTGACTATGAAAAAAGACCCCACTGATTTCAGCGCTTTTCTGTGACTAAGAGCGGGAACAGGTGACACATTATTCCAAATATAACATACTTGTATCTCCACAGTGACAAATTGTGCAGATACAGGGGTTTTATTCATAGAGCTAAAAATGTAACTTCATTTATTTTTTATCTAAAAATAATAGGTAGTGCTAATAAGCCTCAGTTGTGATGTGAATACAAAAAAAAATTACCTGAAGGATGATTCCTTACCTAGCAGTCTTCTATACTGCTAGAAGGTCTGTGGTGAGCTATCTTAACATCAGAATATTTGTAAATATCTGTCACCTTACTTTACATGTTTTCCAACCAAAAAATTACACAGACTTACACTGGAATTATGTGGAACTGAATACAAGTGATTGTGAACCCATTAGTTCCAAATTATTATTTAACCATAATTAACCCAGTTCTACATTTTTGATTTTAGAATCATGGTGGAAATTTAGACCTTCCTTCTGGTTTTCCATTCAATTCAAGAAAACTATTCAAAATTTAAATAAATGTTTCATGTTTAGGACAACTAAATACCTTGTCTTTCAATATATTAATTCACTTCATAATAGAAAATATGAGTGCACACTAAGAAATGCCAAGAACTGCATCACTTGTTTTTTGAAGGAAAGAGTGCTATAAATTGAATGAACCAAGACTAATTTTTTTTTTTTGTAATTCAAATGATCAATTATTTTAACTGAAATGTATTAAATTAAACCCAAAATATATTTAAGTATTTGCCACGTATTTCAATGATTACTCTGGATAGGCAGTGGATATCAATGTCTCATTAAGCATTTATATTCAGTATAGCAAGCCAAGGCAAATGCATATGACTTCAAGGTGCTGAGTATTCTCAGTTTCCAGTGGCTACAACTAATCCTACTTAGCAGCAAAGGTAGATTATTTTATTGAACTTAAGCTTTTCAGACCTGGGGTTTATGAGATTAAAGCCTCCAATCCAGCTCTCTGCTGGGCAGGTCTCAATAAACCACAGTTATTTACACTCATTACACTTGGGCTAAGTGGTTTGGGTAAAAATCTCATGATTTTCCTGGATCCCTTAAAGCTTCTCTAAATAACCTGAGTTGAACATTTATGTCTTAACCTGAAATTTTGATATCCAGGCTTTCCTGCTATCATGCCAGAGCCTCCCTAAGGCATACTGAGAATTAACAGATCTGATATTGCTGTTAAAAACCCAGAGATTTTTCATCACTCAACTCGATGATTTCAGGGAAATCACTGAGAAATTTTAACTGCTCTCAAGTCTGTCCCTGTAGGTCTGAACATTTAAGCACAAACCTAGATATAAAGAAATTAAAGATACACCACAGAAATCAATCCAGTATGTTTTAAAACACTGCCAGGTGCTCTGCATAAACCAGGAGCCCTTCGCATTTCTCCGGGTTTTGTTTTATTGGCAAAGCAATCTTACCTTCATCTATCTAGAGCCATTTCCCAGCACCAAATTAAAATATCCATAACAAGGCAAAAGGCTGTGTGTGCTACAGAATGCAATGCAATGCACCATCAACTCAGTTTCATACAGTCAACATAGTAATGTAAAAATGTTGCCTTTTCCTTTTATCTTTTTTTAAACCAAAACATCTGATTAGAGCTCAGGGGCGGGTGGAAGACTCAAGCATGACTAATTAGAGTATGTCTTCTGGTTCCCATTGTGTCTCCTGGCATCATGTAATTTCAGAATTTTCTATTTCCCCAAACATCATTTAGTTAGTAGAATTATAATTTTGTTTCCTGGTTTTGGAAAAAATTGCTTGTTTCTTTCTAATTAACTCCTACTAACACTTTTTTTTCTTCTCATCAGGGCCACAAGTTCAAAGATTTGGAAAAGAGAATTTCCACACATCACCAAGAAAACCCCCAAAACCCCATTAAGACATCAGATAATCAAGAACTGATGAGTGTTTTTAAGTAGAAAATAATATTTAGAAAGGTGTGAGCAGGTGAACTTATATTTTCAAGGGTCTGGGAGTGGGCCCAGGTGTTGTGATCAGTGGCCCAAAGTTCAGCAGGAGGCAAGTCACTGGTGCTGCGCTCCAGGGGTGTGTGCTGGGTCCAGCACTGCTCAACTCTACTCATGAGTGGATGATAGAACAGAGCACTCCCTCAGCAAGTTCACAGGTGACACAGAGTGGGGAGGAGGGGCTGATACACCTCTGATACACCAGAGGTTGTGCCACCATTCAGAGAGATCTGCTATGCTGAGACATGGGCAAAGAAGAATCTCATGAATTCTGACAAGAGTGCGAAGTCCTACCGCAGGAGAGGAATAATGTAGGCACCAGCACCTGCTGGAGGCTCAGTGTCCTCAAAGAAGTTTTCTGAAGCTTTGCAGAAGAGGACTTTGGGGTTCTGGTGAACAACAAGCCCACCAGGTACCTGCAATGTGCCCTTGGGCCAATGGCATCTTGGACTGCATTAGGAAGGGCACTGCCAGGAGGACAAGGGAAGGATTATTCCTGTCTGCTCAGCACTGGCAAGGCCAGAACTGGCTGTGCCCAAAGCCAGACTTCCAAGGAGAAAGACACAGAGTTACTGGAGCGTGTCCATCATAGAACCACTGAGATGATTAAGGGACAGGCATCTTTCACGTGAGGTCAGGCTATGAGAGTTGGGGCTGTTCAGCCTGCAGAGCAGAAGGCCTAGGGAGATCTCATCAATGTGTAAAAATATCTGAAGGGAGGGAATGAAGAGGAGGGAGCCAAACCCTACACAGTAGTGCCCTGTAGGACAAGAGGAAACAGCTGTAAATTTAAACATGAAATTCAATCTGATCATGGATTTTTTTTTTTTTTTCTGCTGTGAGGATTCTGAACAGTGGCACAGGTTGCCCAGAGATATTGTGGAGTCTCCATCTCTGGAGATATTTGAGAACTGCCTGGACACAGTCTTGGGTACCTGGAGGAGGTTGAACCAGATGACCTCTGGAGATCCCTTCCATCTTCAACCACATTCTTATTCTATGAAAGGGAGTCCTATGTTATAAATTATTTGATGGCTTAAAAGCAAGTTTCAGGTTCATCTTAGGAATCCATTCAAAATTCTGCTGCTGAACGACTAATTTCTTATGCTGAATTACACATTCCCACAATGTGGCCTGAAGTAATTTAGAAAAAGAGTCCGTTCAGCTGTCATCACACTCTCCAACAAATGTAAATTAATTCACATTCACAGAATCATACCTCCTTTAAGATGCAATTTAATCTTCATAGTAGTTCTCTTTCTTTCAGGTCTGAGATTTTCTTGCCATGCAAGTTTCAGATCATCTCATTAGAAAATGCCCAGGTAAGACTTGCTAGGGTTCATTGCCATGTTGTATTTTGTTAAGGTAGCCTGCATTTACAGCCATGTTTTGAAAGCACATGGTCATGCAGCCACAAAAGACTGGAAACACAAAAGACATTTTGCACAGAGTTGTCAATCTGCTTCTTCCACATGCAATTGTGTGTGTCTGTACTTGTATGCAGCTTGTATTCACAATCACAGATTTTGCAAGTGACTAGGGCTCATTGATGTGAAAAATCATCTGGATTTTTCAACATGGTACGTTTCCTTTTCCTATTTCTAAACACAGTTGTAAGTCAACAAAGTATCAAACTTTTTGATTCAGTGCAGATTGTGTTTCCAAACTAAACTAAGGAAAACTCTTGTAGTTTTTATATTTTCAGTTAAAATGGCCATTTCAAATGCAGAAATGTTGATGAGTCGTGTTAGGAGCATACAGATTTTTTGAAAGTGGTATTTGGCATACACCACTGGCAGCCAAAGAAACATTTTCACAGACAAGCAGATCTGTCTGCAATTAAAGGCAAGATTTCAAATGGGAACTTCTTTTTACCTTTTCCTTTTTGAATCTTTGAATGATATTGAGGCATCTTCATGAACAACTTGGTTCAATGGCATACAAATCTAAGAAAGCCTAAGTGAATTCATACACTTAATGAATGAATTTAATTTTAAAAACAAACAATAAGAAAATTCAGCCCTGGATTATGCAATTTGTTTCCTGGGAACAAAATTCTTGGATTTTGTTCTGTCATTCCCTAAATAAAATTAATTCTAACTGTAAATATTTCTACTATGTCAGCTGATATATAAATATTTCTATTGATCCTCTGTACTGCCAAGTAGTTTGTGGTTTTATTAATGCAAAATAGAGTTGTTTTATAGCAACTAAGGGATAAAATCCTGCTTTATGGGAATACGTCAGGGTTTAAAACTAGAAAAGAAGAAATACGTGCAATGTTTTCTGTATAAAGTTCAACAAGTAGCTTTAATCTTAGCATAATGCCAGTGATCTGAGCCTACAGACTACTATAACTAGGAGGAGTCCTAGAACATGATTTTCACACTAACCTGTGAGAAAGATTAAATTATTTTTGTCTCCTAATGGCAATGGTTTTGTTTCTCGTTGTGAAAATTATCTAATTGTCTGCAAAACCAGTATCTTTGGAGTTCATCATCTTTGGTTATTTCACTCCATGATTTGAATTGTTTGCTATTCAGCCCTGAGTGCTGATGGGGGAAATACAGCATTTGCTCCAGTGAAAACTATGGAATCTAGTTGTCACCAGTGATATTACAAGCTGTCATCTAAAGCAGATGTTGGATAATGAATTTCCTGCATTAGGACAGCAGAGTACTGCAACGCTCACTACACCAGATGCGTATGTTATGAAAAAATGCTCTATTTAAGACATTGATGTGATTATATAGATTTTTAAGTAGAAGTATGATATAAATCATCTAACATTATCAGTACTTCTCATTTTAATACAGATACCAAGTCTGATATAAAATTACAGTTTATATCCTTCACATTCATCTGGCACAGACCAAGAAGATGCAGTAACAAACCAGTTCACCAGTTCCTAATTTGAAATTAAATATGGGGTTGAGTACTAGCACAGTCCAGTTCCACAGAAATAGCTAATAAAGCTTTCATGATATCACTCATTTTTTGCCCAGGTATGCTCTTTCATTCTGTATACAGCTGTGTATACACTCTCTATACAGCTGTGCTGAGGATTTATCAAGGTTAAAGGGTGAAAGGAAAATGGATCTCAAACACACTGCCTTTCAAAGTAAAAATTTCATTGCAATGGTGTCGTGGGTTTACAGGAAGCAGGTTTTCTGGGAATGGAGTGGCCAGAGGCCAATAGGTGTTCAGATTTTAAATTGACACCAGGCTTGGCCACTGAGGGTGGATGCGCCTCTGAGAACACAGGGGTTAGAAGCAGAGCACTCCCTTGGGCTCTCTCTTTGATTTCTGGCCAGCAAATAGGCAAGGCCTCCCCTGCCCGGCTTCGAGCTGGGCGGGGGAGGAGAAAACCTGCAGCCCGGCAGAGGTAGGCCTGACCCCTCAGGATGGAAGGGTGGTGGGGGGCACCAGGAGGAATTGGTCAGCCCGCCCCCCAGGAGAGACAGAGGGAGAGAGGCCCCGAGAAGATTTGGGCAGCACCCCCCCCCTCCCCCCCCCAGCTAGAAGATGAGAGAGAGAAAGCTGGTACGGGCCTGTGGCCTTGAAGTGATATCGGCCTGTGAAGAAGGAGGGGGAAGGGGGGAGTGCAGCAGGGAAGGAGCCTGGCCGCGTGCAGGAGTTTGTTAACCCCTTTTTGGACAATGAAGACCTCACAGAGCATTTGGACCTTTCCTGGAGGGGAGATGGAGTGGATGATAAAGAGGAAATGGGCAAGAGAATGACAGTCGGAGCAGTGAGTGAGGCTGGGAGAGTAAAGAAGAGGCCGGAAAGAGATGATGGAGTAGCTGGTTGCAGGACTCTTTTTGGTACAGCCATGGACAGAACCATGCTTCCTCGGGACACAGAGGCTGCATGCAGGGGGGAGGCGATGGCTCAGAACTGAGAGGGTTCAGTTTTGGAGACCCCCCGGCCCCAGGGGGTAGACAAGTATGGGGGGGACAAGAGGTCCCGAGATGAGAGAAAACTGTGCTTTTTTGGAACTGGTCAAAGCACCCTTAAAAGGATGACCCTTGAAGCAGCTCTGTTCCATGTCCAGTGGTGAGAGCGCTGGGCATGCAAGGAAGAGGTCACCATGGCCCCAAGAAGGACTCCTCTCCTCTTGATGGACTGGAATTGAGTATTTACAGGGTGATGGATGGAGACTTGAAATTTGGAAGATGTATTGGAAATGTGGTGGGGGGGAGGAGGAAATGCTTTTTTGTGGAGTTTTCATTTTCCAGGTGTGTGTGTGCGTGTGTGTGTGTGTGTGGTTTTTTTCCTTTTGTAGTTTAGTTAATAAACTTTTTTTTCTAAGGTAGAGGCCTGCTTTGCTTATTTCCTGGTCACATCTCACAGCAAACACCAGGGAAGTATATTTTCATGGGGCACTGGCATTGTGCCAGTGTCAAACCATGACAAATGGCTTCCATCTGGATCACATCCACAGATTTTTCTTTTTCTCATTGTCCCACCAAAAAGAGAGTTTTTAAGTTGTGTGAACGATCCTATAATAGACTGTTCTTTGTTTTGTTTGGTTTTTTTTTATTTCCAGGAATAAAAGATTAAGTTCTATATGATGGATAATATGGTAATTATTTTAGAACATTAAATTTAACAATATGCATTTCTTATCAGACAAATTCAGCTTTTTCAGTGTCACTCAAGCCTGAATACAATAACATGATAATGATGTTTTGTGCTATTACCCTGCATCACTTAATGTCCACTTAAGCTTTCAGATAATGAAATGAGTAAGGAAGAGATTTTCCTTCACTCTTAGCATTTTCTGCCTATGATTAAGTACACATGATTACACTGTTGCACTGATGGATGCCAATTCTGCATGAGGACATTTGGTAGCAATTATGTGTGGTTAAAGTATTCAATATTACATGTCATTTCTCTAGGCTGAGAATGCAGTGCTATTTTAAAGCTCAAAAACATCAAACAATAAAAACATAGATATATATCTATATATATATATGTTTATATGTACATACACATACACACATGCATATATGCTTGTGCATATATAGAGGAAAAATACCCATATATGAAAAGACTTCCAGATGATTTGTGTGTTATTATAGATATGTACTCTTCTAGAGAATTTGTCTTGTCTGCATAATACAAATAGGAAAATTGAAAAATATTAATCAATTTTACATTATTTGTTTTTAAGAGAGAATTCTAATGACTTAGTGATTAGCCTCTTTTTTAAAACCCACAGAAAATATTTGGTTTAGCTCTCTGCTGATAAGATCATACTTAATTTAGCAACTGAAATGAGTTTTTGCAATAATAGTACCCATATTCAGACATTGAAGAACAGCATAAAAGACCAGTATTCTGTATCAAATACAGTTATTATATCAGAATTGCCATAATAGAGGAGGAATCTGAAAATAATGACTTTTTGTGATGATTACTGTAACTAAAAGCTATTTCAATCATCTGTTGTGCACTTACACATAATGCTCACATTTTTCTTTGTGAGTTTTTTTTTAGTCTTTATTTTCTCAATTAGATTTTTTTGAGTATTTTCCAGCTACATTAACTTGCACTGCTCTGCCCTGCAACAAGTCAATGCCTCCATCCATATTCTTATTTGTATTATCTAAAGTTAGTGCTACCGTTGGAGTTTATTTTCATTTATGCAAATTGAAACTAAGAAAGAAACATAGTTAGGACTTGTTGACTGACCCTTATTTTATGAGTTTATTTTTAAAATTGCTTCCAGTTTTGCAGGTATTTAAAATCTGACTAAACGTGTAAGCAATGTAAACATTTAACTGAGTAACATATGGATGTGCAATGTCTGTTTCTGACTGAAAATGTACATTGTATTTTCTTCAGAATAAAATACACCTAAAATATGAGAATATGTGAATGGTTTTGAGATATGTCCTTTGATAGTAATATTTACCTGAATGTGCAGGAATTTTCTTTAAGAAAGACAAATATTAGATAGAACAAAGTCTTTTAGAGACCATCTAAGACACTCTTTAACTAAACTGGACAAGAGAGTCTTGAGTAGATTGGAAACCTTAGGGCAGAAAATGTCAACACATAAGGATAAAGTGTAGTATCTCATCAATCAAATTATTTTTTATTTTGCTTTTGGTTTTGATGTTTGCCTGGTTCCTTCCAGTACAATAGGCGTATTTAAAATAGATCAATTTGCCTTGTATTTAGTGGGATGTGTCTGTAGCAGGTTTGGTGGTTTTTGGGTTTGTTGGTTTGGTTTTTTTGTGTGTTTTTTTTTGGTTTTTTGGTTTTTTTTTGGTTTTTTTTACATTTTTTTCTTGTTTCATTCCTTTGGTACAGAAAAAAATGGTGATTTATTCAGTAACTACATAGGAAAAGTGTCAGCTATAAAGCATGCTAGCTATCTAACACAACGATATTGCTCATTCACCCAGATCTCTTAAATCTATTAGCCTGACAGGAAAGGTACATGAAAGTTTTCAAAGGCCAAATTACAAAAATTCAAACACAGCCCAACCTACTGTACACTTCCATGTGATCTCTGTTGGGCACTGGACATAAAGTGGCAGACCAACTTACACCCATGTTTTGGATGCATGATCTAACTGGGTGCAAATAAAAAGGCACTTATCACATCAGAGTCTGCTTAAGTAATCCCTCTCCTTCCTGGACTTCAGGTCCCACTCAGCAAAGTTCAGAAAACTATCAGGAAGGTTTAATAATTACAGTTTCCGTTACTCAAACAGAACAGGTTTGCTATAATGAAATAAAACATTATGTCTGCATTCACAGAAATGAATCAGCTGACAAAATGTTTGCTAAAAAGGTCTCCTAATTGTTTTAGGAAGACTATCAGAGGATGTGACATCCTACGGAGCAGTAACAGGTACTAGTATGAGGGAGGTGCATATATGTTCTACAGTTTTTTAATGCTCTTCCTTTGCTTACTTAAATACCTGACCAAGCATAAACACGTTTAAAGCCAGCCTAAAACACAGGTTTCCTGATCTTTACTCTGAGGCTGATGGAATATTCATCATTTTTCTAAACATGGCAGTAGAAGTGGCTGCTTCTTAGGTATTCTATACCAAGCAATACCGTGTGCAAATATTTGTGAGGAAATTTCTGTTCAGTGATACAGCAAAGGTTGAAGATTGGTTTTCATTATAAATTGCATTTATTTTTTTACCTAACAGAAAAATCTGAGGAAAGTAAACCAGGGAAAGCAGCATCTGACTCCAGCGAATTCTCTTTACAAAAATCAATCTGAATGCCTTTAACACAAGTTTGAAAAATTGCATCTCAGAAGTTATTAAACATTCTTCTACTAACCACGTGAGGTTGTGCGAGTTCTAGTAATCACTGTCTGGCACATAAAGAAACCCTGCAGTCATAACTTCTTACTAGAAAGCAAATGTATCATTTCTAGTCTTTCCCCTGGAAAGTCAGAGCTCATAGTGATTGCAGCTCTGATTGCTGCAAAGGCATGTCAATGATGAAGGGTGTGTTCTTTGAGAATTTCCTTCCCACCCCCATCAAAACACTCGTGAAAATCCAGTTAAGAAAATCCAGAGGCAAAAAACATTATGTCTTCCTTTAACTCAATCATATTCTGTTCTGTTTGTGGCAAACTCTGTCACTGCTACCTTTCTAAGTCTTTAATTTCTTCCCACTTCTATCTCCTAGACAGAAAAAAATCTGTTCGCCGTACTCAGGCCAAGAAAAATTTGCACTTATATGAACAGAGAGAAGGAGTTTAGCTTGCAGCTACTGGAGATTATTCAATGGGAAAGGAAAGACAAAAAAAATGGTGAAGATTATCTGGAGGGATAGAGAAGACTTATCAAAATCAGAAAGTGAGGATTCCAGCGTAATCTGCTCCTTGTATTAACAACATCACTTGTACTGGCAATTTGTTTGTTCTGATTTTTCACATTATCCAGGGGCTATGTGTGTGAAGCTGTGGGTATGCATTTACAATGGTTAGTGAGTAACCTTGCAATATCTCTGGTGACACTATCCTCCAATCTCTGCTTCCCATTTATTATGTGGTAGAGGTCTGTGACAACTAGCACAAACCCCATGGAAGCAGGGCATCTGCTCAGGTCTGCTCCTCCTATATTAATGTAGTATTAGAAGATACATGCTGTAGTTTCCAACCTTCACAAAAGGCCAGAATTCCTAAACACAAACTGCAGTTTGACATGTACACACACAAGCAAAAAAAAACCCAAAACCCCTGAAACAAAACATTAAATGAAAAACAAGCAAATTTCTGTTCATTTTTGGTTTAAAATGTTTTTGCTAGTTAATTAATTTGAACCATGAAAATAGTAAGTAACAACATACTTTAGTGATTTTCTTCACTGATTGTGTGCAACAATAAATTCCTGCTTGTATATTTAATATCTATTTACTTGAATTACTCTATTTAATACATGTTTATGTGAGAGATTTTTAAATGAAGTTGCTGAGAAATTTAATATACTGAAAAAAGACTTTTTGTTAGACATGTCACTGTTTTGAAAAGCATTAAGAACACTAGAAAGAATCACTGTATGCATCAGATGACGAACAAAATTATTATTATTAAACTTGTCACTAAACCTAGAGGCTGTCAATTATAACTGCTATCATCTGGCTCTCATTTCTTATTTACATTAGTAGAAGAGAAAAAGAGACAAAAGCACTGATGCTGGGGAGCTACAGCTGCTGTGGTGAATGAGAAAGCCCCACTGGCCTCCAAGAGGCACAGGTTCCCAAACACCAGTTCGCTTCCCAGGGCTTCTCAAATGCTTCCCTCACCCACTTCTGTGACAAAACAAGGTCATCTACAAGTGTATTTTCTATTGAAAATGTGTGTTATTATGGCTGCTGATCTCTAACATACAGAGATTTTTTTCTGCTTCCCCACCTGCCTACTGACACTGCTGTCCTTCAGCATTTCTGACATCTTAAGAAACAGCCTATTCTTTAAACCCTCATCTCAGCACAAATTTGTGGAGACTTGCTGTTCTTTCCTGTTCTGTAGAGCACATCAGTTCTGACAATGACAGGAGCTGGCATGACCCAGGCACAGAGCAACAAAGCAATAACTTGCTGATGTTGCTTGGGAAGTTGTGCGAGTCCTGCTCCTTCGACTATTTAGAGGACACAAATGCAGCCTCCTGTTTCTCTCCTAAAAGCTGCAAGAAAATGAGGCCAGACATATCTTGCAGTTCTCAATCAGAAAACCAACACTTAATACATGAAAGGGACTGGTATTGATAACAACTATGCAACTGCACTAGGTGATGGAGGCAGGATGGTCCTAGAAGCCAAAATACAAGGATGGCAGAAGATTGGGATGGCAGACAAAATAGTGGAGCTTCTGTCCATAATTCTGAGCCACCATATGGTAGAATTAAAGCCAAAAGCAAGCATGAATTGTCAAACAAAAAGCTGTGTAGCAAAATGGAGGCAGTAGCTGCCATCCAGTTCTGCCAGCTCACCTCCTGCAGCCCCTGCCATCACACTGACGTGGTGTCTGTGGCCATGACCAGCAGCTGTGAGCTCTGTGCAGCATAAAAGAGGCACAGGGCTCTTCCTGAATTGCCATGTGTCTGTCTGTCCCACAGCCAGATGGCAAGGGTGTGAAGCCTGTAGCTTGGTGAAATTATCTTGCTATTTATAGCAGCATATAGTGCATGACACCCAACAGAGTTATTTAGGGTCTACAATAAGGGTAAACAAGACTGAAATCCGTCAATTTGTCTGAAGGTCAAAGAAAGGGTAGGTACTTAACCTCTATGCTAATCAAACCCCCAAACTATTTAAGATACTAGATGAAAAGCATACATATATTTACATTCAACTTGAGTTATGTTAAAAACTGAAGAAAAAGCAGAGAGGGAAGAAACAGATGGTGTACCAAACACCACAAGTGAGTAAACAAGGTGACCTAAGAAAAAAAGTCACCAGAAAATCAAGACCTGTCAAACAACTACTGACCTTAGCAAAGGCACACTTGGGCAGACACAAGCTCCACAGGCATCTCAGTGCCATGGGGCACATTATTGAGACAAAGGCTTTGTCAGGCTGTCACTGTGTCACAGTGACTCCAGCAGTACCTGTTACACTATCTGCATCCTCCCCAGCAGCTGCTCTCTGCCACTGCCATTGTCTGACCTGTCTGCAACGAGTCTGGCCATGGGTTTTGCAAGGCCATAGCTGTGTGGGAATATTTTCCCCTTCTTTTTCCAGGCACCTGCTCACCCTGCAATCATTCCTTTCTCAATCTCATCTTTTTCATCTGGTCTATTTCTACCTTCTGGTAATTTTAAATATCATTCAGCTTTCATGTTGTTCGCTAAAGGAAAAGAATTAAATATCTTTTCTACCTCATGGCATCTACAGTGGACATGGAAGAGCACCACTGTCTGAGATCAGTGAAGTTCCACATACAACACTGTATTGGGTTTGGCATGGCCAAGCTTTGGTACTGGGGAGGCTACAGGGATGGCTTCTGTGAGAAGCTGCTGGAAATTTCCTCCTTGTCCATCAGAACCAATCCCTCACAGCTCCAAAGACTGATGTGCTGCTGGTCAAGGCTGGGCCAACCAGAAATCATGGTAACACCTCTGTGATAAGATATTCAAGAAGTAGGGGGAAAAAAAGTTATTGCTAAGATGTAATTGTGGCCAGAGAAGAGCAGAGTGAGAATATGTGAGAGGAACAGCTCTGCAGACTCCAAGGTCAGTGCAGAGAGAGGGGCAGGAAGTGCTCCTGGTGCCAGAGCTGAGATTCCCCTGCAGCCCCTGGTGCAGCCCCTGGTGAGGCAGCTGTGCCCCTGCAGCCCATGGAGGGCCAGGGGGATGCAGAGATCCACCTGCAGCCCAGGGAGGAGCCCCACACTGGAGCAGGTGGGTGCCTGGGAGGAAGCTGTGACGCTGTGGGATGCCTGTGCTGGAGCAGGCTCCTGGCTGGGACCTGTGGAGAGAGGAGCAGGCTGCAGCAGGCTGTGCTGAAAGACTGCATCCTGTGGAGCAGTGACCCATGTTGGAGCAGTTTGTGCAGAACTGTCTCTTGTGGGATGGACTCACATTCAAGAAGCTCATGGAGGACTGTCTCCTGGGGGAGGGCCTCACACTGGAGCAGGGGAAGGATGCCTCTCCCTGAGCAGCAGCAGAAACAACCTGTGATGAACTGACCATAACCCCATTCCCTGTTTCTCTGCACTGCTGGGGTGAAGAAGTAGAGCTGGGAAGGAAGGGGTAGGAGGAAAAGTTTTTTAAAGTCTTATTTTGCTTCTCATTATCCTACTCTGATTTTGTCAGAAATATATTCAATTAATAGCCCTAATTCTAGTCTGTTTTGCCTGTGATAGGGTTTGGTGAGTGATCTCTCCCTATCCTCACTTCACTCTGTTATATTTTCTCTGCCCCATGCAGCTGTGGAAGGGAGTGACAGAGAGGCTTTGGTGGGTGCCTGGCATCCAGCCAGGGTCAACCAACTACAACCACTTGCAGCGGAGGATGGTGCTGTTCCACCACAGGACTTGGAGCTAGAAACATGGCATCCAGCTATTTCAGCATGGATGAATCATTATCCTTGTAGGAAAGGATGAGTAAAAGGGAATGTGAAGGAATAAGGGCTCCGGAGGATAGTTTAATATTAACAATCTCTCTAAAGACTCCTTTTTCTAAAGCTTGCTTTATTCTTCCATAAAGATTCATCCATTTTTGTCCCTGGAAAAGCAGTGGACACCAAAAGGATAATACGTTGTTTCTGCCCAGTACATCCGTTTCATCTTTACTAAAGAGTAGCTTTTTTTCCCTCAAGATGATGGATAAATGCCCTGCCAATAGTCAACTTGTTGGCTAGGCCTACACCCTTGGCCTAAAAGCATTTCAATAAGTCTATTTTTTTTGCATAGTCATCTGTCTGGTTTTTTCATAGCTATTATTCTTTTTCCCTGCTGTCATGGTTTGACCCTGGCACAATGCCAGTGCGCCCATGAAAACACACTTTCCCTGGTGTCTGCTGTGAGATGTGACCAGGAATAAGCAAAGCAAGCTTCTACTTAGGAATAGAGGAAAAGTTTATTAACTAAACTACAAAAAAAAGACACACACACACATGGAAAATGAAAACCCCCCCAAAAACATTTCCTCCTCCCCCCACCAAGTTCCCAATACAATACATCTATCTCCCAAATTCCCAACTCTCAGTCCATCACCAAAACCTTCAGACAATCAATTGTCTGTTCATCAAGAGGAGAGGAGTCCTTCTTGTGCCATGGTGACCTTTTCCTTTCCATGTCCAGGGCTCTCACCTCTGAACACGGACCAGAGCTGCTTCTAGGGTTGTCCTTTTTAAGAGTGCTTTGTCCCGCTCCAAAAAGGGCGCAGTCTCTCCTTTGGGACACCTGTCCCCCCCAAATTTTGTCACCCCCTGGGGCCGAGGTGTTCCAACACTGAACCCTCTTGGCTTTGAGGCACCGCTTCCCCCTGGAGGCAGTCTCTGTATCACAAGGAAGCATGGTACCGTCCATGGCTGTACAAAAAGAGTCCAGCAATAAGCTACTCCATCATCTCTTTCCACCTAAAACTCTTCTCTACTTGTCCAGCATCACTCACTGCTCAGACTTTCATCACTTGCCCATTTCCTCCACTCCATCTCCCCTCTAGGAAAGGTCAATGCTCTGCAAGGTTTTCATTGTCCAAACAGGGGTTAAAAGCTCCTACAAGAGGCCAGGCTCCTTCTCGCTGCACACCCACCTTTCCCCACCTTCACAGGCAGGCTGTGCTGCCAGCACGATATCAACTTCAAGGCCACAGTCCCGACCGAGCACTGGCTTTCTCTCTCTCGTCTTCCTGGGGGGGCTGCCCAGCGCCTCTCGGTAAGATTCTCCTCCATGGTCCGGCCTATCTCCCAGACCGCACGGCTTCCCCTCCCCCTGCCCAGCCGGCAGCAGCTGGGACGGGGAGAGAGACCCGGAACTCTTCCCGCCAGAAATCAAAGAGGCTGCTCCCAGGGGAGAGCTCTGCTTTTAACCCGTGTTCTCAGAGGCATATCCAATACCCCAGTGGCCAAACCAGGTGCCAATATTAAAAATCTGAACATCTATTGGTGGCCACAGCACATCAGAAAACCTACCTCCGGTCAAACCATGTCACCTGCCTAAGTGAGTCACTTCTATCATCATCATCATCATCATCATCATCATCATCTGCTGTGTCTGTTTGATCTCATTGGTCCATGGGACACTGTGGCTTACAAAAGAATCTTTGCTGCACTACAGCAACAGAAGGTTTTGATAATCTACCCTTCTTTACATATATTGCCTCATAAATGAGGCAACATTGCAAGAGGCACTGCTTATTTTAGCATCTCACACAATCTACTGTACTCAATAGTAGTCCCTGTCCTCCTTGAAAACTATTTACGTAAGACTGACAACAGAATTGTAAGTCACTCCAAAGAAAGGAATTAAACATAATGTTGTTTCTTGCTCTCTTTCCTCTTTTGATGAAACTTTCTGAGTTGTTACCACAGATTCTTTTCTCAGAATTTGAGAAGGCTGTGAAGTAGATATATTAGGCCCCATTATAGCAGAAGAATCATTAGTTAACACAGATCTTTCTCATACATATATTAGTTGAAGCTTTTTTGTTATCAGTCGAGGTCAACAGACTGAACAAGTGGATCATATTACCCACTTAGAAAGCTTTTTATATTTCAAGCTTTTGTGCCTAATTTATCCTCAAACTCCCTATGAAATAGGCACAGTAATTAAGTATGATTATGCTACTTTTCCTAATTAGGTAGCAAGTGGCACCAATATTAAATATATTCCAGAATTTTATACAGCGAATCAAAAGCAGAAATTCTAACCTGACCACAATGTTTGAATAAAGCTCCTGGGCATCTGGGAAGTTACCTAAAAGTTCATGGGCAGCTGATTTGGTGTGGAAATCCAAGGCACTGGGAATGTTTCTCTGTCTGCTCTGGGGGGCTCTGACCCCCAGGGGAGCACTGACTTTGACCCTCATTCCTGGAGAAAGTTTCCTAGACTTCAAGATAGACTAGAATCCACAAAAGTTGAAATAGAGAGTAGTGTAGGTGTATCACTTGGTGAGAAATTTAGGTTTTGGGATTTTTAGAACGTTGTAAATGGAATCAAGATGGAGGGCACAGGGTGTTGTCCTGGGTTTCTTCTTCCTTCTTATTCATGGGTTTGGTTGGCATTTTGCAATTGGGCAGCAAAGTCCACATTGCAGGTTCTTTGGGATCAGTTATTGGATTAAAAGAGAAAATAATCTAGTTCTTAAGTGGATAGTTTAGTCTTAAAAGACCTTGTAACAAGAGATTGTTAGCCATTTTGTGCCTTCTAATGAAAAGCTGCTGAACTCACAGTAGTGAGACTGTTTTACTGATAAGAAATAACAAACACTTGAGTCCAAACATGAACTACCGCCTCAAGTGCCTTCAATCCAGACCCAGAGAAACGGATAACTGGTATCCTGCCACAATTTGGCTTTTCTTTATGAAGAGCATATATGGACATCAGGACTAAAAGAGATAAACCAGCATCACCATTAGCACCCCTTAATGTGCCAAAATTTGCCAGTCAAGTGATACAGAACCCTTATGGGACCATCCTACTCTTTCCTGCATCCAAACCATCCATCCAATCCATTCAAAAAGTTTACCCCTGCATAAACAAAATGCAAAAGATGGACAGGTTTAAACATATGTAGCATATGTAAAAAAGCAAAATGCATTATTTTATTCCTACTAATTATTATATCAGCCTTTTTTTCCTTTTTTTAAACATACTTATAAAAGTAAATACTAAGAGGCTTGAAACAGAAAGAGGAATCCACTTACAGAAGCACAGCTTAAGCATTGCTTTCTGCACTGAACATTGGGTCAAAGATATCATTAGCATAATTGCAGAACAGCCAGTGAAGCTTTCAAAAATGTGAGTAACAGCATAAAGGGCAAGCACATTATTTATAAATTAATTTCCCCTGGCCCTGAAGAGAATAATTATAAAGGGCTCATTTTTCTCTTCTTTATTCAATCGTATCAGTTAAAATATCAGTTTACAAAACACATAAAATTTCAGTTGGATCCAATAGAAATAGCAATCATTGCTTGCTCTCTTGGACTTTACTCCTGGTTTCTACTACCTAATTAGAAGGTCTTAAAGCCAACCAGCAATTCCAGACATAAGCTTTATGGGGAAACTCTTCCAGATCTCACTTTGCTGAATTCTGGGAGGTTGTTGTCTGATTCACACATCAGTCACAAAGATAAACATAGAAAATTTTCTTTCTCAAGAGTAGCAAAAAGAGCATATCTAACATCTCAATGAAGTGCATAAATGAAAAAACCATTTTTCTTAAAAGAAGTGGCCATCCCACTTACTACAATTCTATGTTTTCTTTTCAAACAAAGTTATGAGTTAGCTATTTGTTAAAGAAATGAACAATCAGGAAAAAAGTTTTGGGACATTTGGACCCAAATTTCTTACATCAGGTATTTCCAAAGATTCAAGAGAGATGAGTGACTGAGTTACAAGGTTAAGTTGAAGAGACAAATTTAAAGTCAGTTTCTTATTTTTAATGGCATATCCTAGAGAAGTGATTCCAGTTATGCTACGATATGATACATTAAATGATGAAAAGAAAAATTAATTTTGATAGCATTATTAGTCTCACTTCTGTGAAGACATCAACTTCCTCTATTAAGCCACACAAGGTTAGAGGCCAAAGAAGCTGAGGATATGTGTTATTAAACACCAAAACACAAGCTAAGCATCTTCAGACTCAGTTCCTGAAAGTCTTCATTCCGTGTGGTCAGTCTAATGATGAGATTTAAATTGCACATTTACATAACACAAACAGATCTGCTTTCTTTGGGGATAGTGAAAGAGAAGAAGGAGGAGGAGGAGGGGAAGAAGAAGGGTTGAGTTTCTAATGGGTATCACCTGGTGATGGGATCTATCTGCACACCAACCCTGGGTTTCCCCTCCTCTCCTAGTAGAGGGGGTTCAGTCCCCTCGGGGGAGATGGAGAGACTGCTGCCACACAGCTCCTACCACTGGGTGCCTGTGTCCCAACATGGAGGGTGTTTACCTTTGCTGCTTACCAGCTGTCTTTAGTGAAATGTGGAAGAGAAGACAGGAGCTTGGTGTTACGGCATTCACAGAAATCACCTGCCCTGGTTTTGATACCTATTATATCAATGGCCTTTGTTTTTCAGGTCTAAAACATGGACATTCCAATTTCACTGTTGACATCCCATTCTTTATTTTCATCATCAATCTTTAAGAGTGAAATGTTATCCAAAAAACCTTTGTTCATAGTAAGACAGTGTAAGCAAGAAGCTCCTGACTTCTGCTTGATAGTCAATCCTTTTCTGTTCCTACCTAATTTCTTTCAGAGGTGTCTAATATCTGTCAGAGGTAATTTTTAGCCTTACTTAACAAGTACTTCTGAAGACAACATGTCATTAGCTTCAGAATGTTCTAATTAAACAGACAGGCATGGAATTTAAGAAACATCCCTGGGGCCAGTATGCTTTCAGACTGCCCTATAGGGCAGAAATCCACCTGCAGACCCTGGAGGGATCTCACACTGGAGGGGGGAAAGTGTTTGAGGAGTCCTCCCACTAAGGAAGAAGGAAAAACAGAGAGAACAGGTGAAGAACTGATCATGACTCCTATTCCCTAGCTACCTCCTGCCACTAGGGGAAGGAGGAAGAGAATTCTGGAGTGAAGTTGAGCCCAAGAAGAAAGATGAGTGTGTTAAAATCTATTTTTTATTTCTCACTATCCTACTCTGATTTGACTGGTATTAAATTAAACTAAACTCCTCAAATCAAGCCTGTTTTGCTCATGACAGTAACTGCTGAGTGGCCTCTGCCTGTCCTTATCCCAACCCAGGAGCCTTCTGTTGTATTTTCTCTTCCCTGTCCAGCTGAGGGTCAACCCTGCCAACACAATACTGTACAGACTAAGGTAATGGATGAGGTTGGGGTGTGACAATGGGTGGGGAAGAGTTTCTGTGGACAATACAACTCTCCTTCTCTTCACCCAAATATACAGTGAGGAACTGCTCCCTCATTAAAAAAACCAAAAGTGCTACAAAAATAAGTTTTATTTAAATAACTTTAAGAATGACAACTTTATGCTTATGAATGTGTCTTCCAAATTTCCCTCTTCTCAAAAAGCTTGTAATTTAGGCACAATCATTTCACTCAGACTCATTCACCACTGGCCAATAGCAGTACCAAGAAAATGGACAGATAATTCTAATTAATTTACCCAGTAATGCTAACAATTAGTCATTTAGATCACTGCTGTTTGATAACTGACTGTAATTTTCCTGATAAAACTGTAAAACATAGGAGATTTATGCATAATACAACCACAAGCTAAACAGGCCTGATATTGGTTAAAAAATATGAAAATAATTAGAAAAAATATTCTCCATGCCCTATTTCCTTTGGCATAAAAATGCAGGAAAATTAGTCTGTGTAGTTAGTGCCAAGCTGGATAGATATGAATGCTACTTCATAAATGAGGTATGGAGTTTATGACAACCATCTGCTGAGCTCTCTATCTAATCCTGCCCAAGAGAAATTAAAATATTGATCAAAACAGTTTCTTTGCAATACTGGAAAATTTAACAGTAGATTTGTTACCTACACTTGAATATTACAACATCTGCCTTCTCTTTATAAACTGTAGGTGATAAAACAATACTTTTGTACACATAAGATCAAATCTACCCTTTTCCTTTCAGTTTTCTAAAACATTAAAAGCCATAGACACCAAAACTGAAAGGAAGACAGAGTTAGCTCTAAAATTGTAACTACAATCCTGACCTTTTTTTTTGGTTTATCTGATCTTGAAAGCAACAAAACTTCATAAGTTTTCTTCTTTCTTTCCAAAGTTTTCTTGAGCACAAGTTCTTCTTTTGGCAATAATTCACAACCTATGAAACCTTAAATCTTCTGCTTGATTTCTGAACTCCAGATCCACTGCAGTGCCGTGAGAGGCTCTGCATTATACATCACACATGCTCAGTACACATTTACAGCATCAGGTGTCTCATAAAATGTACCGGTTGGTGTTGCTGTCTTCCAACTGCAAGAAGAGCGAACTACAAAAGAGGAAACACCATAGCTGAAGCCACAGCTTCCCTGCTGGAGCTTCTGCCCTGGGAGCTGAGATCAGCTTGGTCAATGGAATTCAGAACCAATTTTCTAGATAAGTATGTGAATCATCAGTCCATACACCAGCACATGAGTAGAACATTATGGAGGAGTGAAGGCACATACTGCTCTTTCTCTTGTGCTAAAAAAACCTGCAGGTAAGAATTTAGTATTCCCTAAACTGAGGACTACTCTCTGAATATGAGTTTTAATCTCAGGATTTAATGTTTAACAACCTTAACTAAAAGTTAATTCTTATCCTTATCAATTAGAATTTATTGAAATTCCTTGGCAAGAGAATTCCTGTACTTTGGTTTATGCTTTCATGATTTTTTATATATTTATATGCAGTAATGAGGCCAGAGTGGATGGGTCAGCCTACCAAAATTCCTGGCTTCATCATCTTGTTAGATCTTCTTTCTCTTTCATTTGGGGAATATTTTCAGTTTTTCTAAGCTTGAAATACAGCAAGTAGAATAATGAAATACCCATCTGTATTTCTGGACTACTATACAACTCTCACAGCTCTCTGCAAGCAACTGGAGATGAAGCTCTCCCAAAGTGGTGCAGCAACAGAAGGCAAGTATGAGTTAATATCTGTCATTCAAAAATGATAAAAAAGAAGTTAGATTTCTTTTAATTTTGTCTGAGTAGTATAATAACTATGAATATGGTTAATGAATTAAAATGTATTTAAGAATTGCCAGAGAATAGAGTGAAGTTACTCACTGACAAGAGAGAATATCCCTACAGTTCACCCTCACAAATACTTGACTCAGCACTTCCCAAGGAATTTCACAGCTGCCAAGAGTATTCTGACAACATTGTAAATAAAAAGTTTAGGATTATTTCTGGATGTTCTCCTATAGTCTTAGATGTAAGATTTAATAATTTTATATTAATATAAAACTGCTAAAACAAATATTAATATATACTTAGAAAAGTAAACAATAAACATTGAAAAATACTGAGGTTACAAAATAATGAAATAATTTGACCACGTATATACTTTATAAGGAACTCTAATACAACAAACCTCATCCCACCACTTTCCAGACTCCCAACCCAAGCAGCAGATGGCAGTCAATTAAGCTAGCAAGAGTGAGGCTGAACAGGTGAAAGAAAATATTCTACTCAACAGGTAGGGAATTTCTGGAACTTTTCTTCACACAAACACACAGAGGCACATAGTATCTGTGGATTAAAAATGGGATAAGAGCATAACCAATTTGGAGTTGTCATTAATAATTCTCTGCTGAAATTCAGACTGGCTTATTTCATCAGGATGCTGACAAAAATTCGAAATAGTACTGCTTGTAACTGAGCATAGCAATTACTTTTAATTTGCATTTGTTTTGCTACTTCAATGTAACAGCATTTTCACAAGCTACAGACAAAAACAATATAGTAAATTTAATATCTGTAATTTGGATTTTGCCATATACTATTTTTATAGTTCTTTTACAAGGCACAAAGATTGTTTTCAAGAGAACAATCAGCACTGGCCTGGGGAGAGAGATTACCTGCATTACACTTCCACCACTAAATCTCACAAAGTAAAACTGCCATGTTTGCATGCCGAGTGTTTTCCTGTTGATGATACTACTCAAAGGAAAAAATTCAGAGCCATTAAAATCAGGAGAAACTCCAGCTTTCTAGGAGGCTTTTCTTTTTGAGTGCTGGAACTCCCTATCATGCCTTCAGTAGTTTCCATTTCAAGCACAATGCTTCATCCTTCAAAGGCTTTTCTACTACTTCCCTTGACTTTTTTGCCATGAGCTCAATTACTAGGAACACTGATGTGTTCTAACAGACTATGTAGCAGTGAGAAGAAAGAAAAAGTTGCAAAATACCACATTTCTACACTTTTCCATATGAACAAAAGTAAAATTTGCATTGGCCTTGAATAAAAATAGCAATTAAGGAGCAAAAATCCGCATTGGGGTTTTTATTGATAAATTATGTGTTCACAGCTAGAAGAAACATTTCTATTTTAAATAGCCTTGCACAATTTACTTGCAGAAAGTATGTCCAAATGATATGGGTACCTGGCTAATCCTTGCCAGCTTAATTCCTGAAATTCTGGCTTTGCAATTTTGTCTTTTGGTATTTACACTTTCAAGCACTGTCATCAATATAACTATACAACACATTCAGTTAACAGAAAATTACATAAAACCTATTTTACTTCATTTATCTTCAAAATAGACAAAAGTAAACATGAGCTGAACATTGATCCCTTACTTCTGACTATGATACATGTTAATTCCATAATCCTTGACCAAAGTGTGCTGATTTCCAATTTGGAACTTGTACATTATTGAGGGTCTGAGGAACTGAAAAACTTAAGCAAATCTTGAGAGCTAGCAAACCTCAAGAACAAACATGAATGAAAATACTTTATCTCAGCTTGACGAGAGTGGCAAGAGTGGGGTTCAGCATTTTCTGATTACGTGACACTGCAGAAGGACTACTTGAGAGAATTATTATTTTTTTAATATGGCCTTACTCAATACATTCCAAGCACATCTAACAGAAAAGTCACAGCATAAAAGACAGAAAATAAAAACTTCATTGTGACAGAAAAATTTTTCACTTGGGAAATGTTTCCAAGTTTTTTTTTATTTCTAGCTGGCTTGAGAATATTGTAACCTATCAGAAACCTCTTAGATATAATTTATTGTTGATGTTTTTAATATCTCTCACAGTAAAACCTGTGAAAGTAATCAAGCTACTGACATTTTCTTTCCACTTTCTCTACAGCTCAATCTGATTTAAACAAAAATAGAGATACCTAAGCCATCCAGAAAAGATTAAAAAGGCTTTTCTTTTCTTTTTTTGTGAGCCTGTATAACTATTGGTCGTTTTGGTTATCAGTTTTGCACAATAACAGCCCTTTGTTGCATGCCATGTACTTAATATTTTAGAATTTATTAACTTTTCCTTTATCAGTGTGGGAATTATTCCTTGTATATGGGGCTCTTCATACTGACTCCTCTCAGCTTGGTCACGGACAGATTGCCATAAAAGAAGATGCTAAAAAAGGTTAATTCAAAAAGTGGAATGATGAGAGTTGCTGAATGAAGTAAAGCTCACTCAGGGATCCATGAGAGCTCCTTCCATCAGGCAAGGCTCCCGCTACCGATCACACGTATCTGGGAATGAAAGTTGAGGGTGCTTTGTCCTGAGACGATTTTGGAAACCTGGTTGTTGTGAACAACAAATGAACGGCATATGTGATTATGAACAGCCACTATGAAAACTTCTGTATCACAGAAAGCTCTGTCTATGCATATTTATCACATGCTGGCGCATTTAGGTCATACCTCTGCCAATGTGGAAGCAGGATGAATTCCTGCAATATCCTGTTCACAACTGAAGACCAAGTTTGCTTGATTTTAAGCCTGTGTTGAGTAAGTAAGTGAGGGTAACAAGTCATACGAGGGTCCAGAAAGGGTCTCAACATTTTTTGACAAGGAAGTGTAAGGGAGTTCAAGCAAATAATTTAAAATGTCACAAGGCACAGAAAACATCTGGGTGCAGGATTGTATTCAGATATGTTATTCCTGATTTAGAACACATCTACAGAAGAACTTTGCTCTCTACTTGTAACTGATTCACTTCTATCTCCTTTCCTAAATGTTCCTGTGTAGTTAAGATTTGAGATTCTTGGATGGAAATCATTATAACCTTATTAATTACTAGACTCAGCTACATAACATTACAAAAGGCAACTCTACTCACAGTATAATTAATAAAATGAATGAGCTACCTTAGGCTTTTAACTTCAAGTGCTCCTCCCCATCTCCCAACAACTTCTATCATCTTGTTTAATTTATGTGATGTGAAGTATCAGGGTCAGGCACGACTTGGAGGCAGCTCAGTTTCATGCTTATTAGCAGGCAACAGACCCAGGAGCACAAACACAGAGAAGTCAACAAACTAAATCTTTCCTTGAAGCAACCAGCAAAGTCACTAAGTGCTGAATATAACCTGAGTGGGTTTCGTGTGGCAGAGACCACACCTTTTCAGGTACATTCTGTGCATAACTCTGTGTCCAAACAGATTAAAAAATCTGGCTCCACATCTCAGCTCACGAGATTCTGCAAAGATCTTTTGAGTTCAAGAAGCAATGGCATATTTCACCAGTCAAAGTACCAACTCATGGCTGCATCACACCTCAATGAAATCTTCATCCCAGAACAGGCCATACAAACACCTTTGTTGCCTTTCTTTATTAATAACACTTTCTTGAGAAGTCCTGCAGAAATTACTTATTTCAGTAGCTCAATTGACTTTAAAGTCTGCACCTACTAGTACAAAACCCCAGATCTGGACATTCACTACCTGAGAATGCTACCCATGAAACGTAATTTTTTTAAAATTATTTAAGTAACAAAATGAAAATGATCCTTTATTAATGAAGGCTGCACTAGTACACTTCACTTAATCAGGACACAGATAATTAGGAAATCTGGTTAATTAGGACTTTTCCTAGGAAGCTGAATTAAACCAAATGAGTTTTGACTGGCAAGGGACAATGGTTAATTGGGATGATAATTCCACTTAATTGGTATGCCTGCAGGCAGTTAAGTGGTCTGTGAGGCTCAGAGGCTAATAACAGCCTTTCTTTCCTCAAAAGACCTGTGCCTGTCCAAAATCAGTAAACCAAAATGGTTTTAAGCCCCCATGTACACATTAAGCATCACTCAAAAGCTCTCTCTATTCAAGAGGTCATCATTGTAGAACTTTTAAGGAAATTGGAAGTGCTAAATTTTCTATGAATATGTTTCAACTATAAGAAAGAAAATAAAAGAGCTAGATTTTTTCCTTGGTGCTAAAATACTTTACTGTTGAAGTTCCTCCACCATAAAAGCCCCAAGGGCACAGTCCCACACCCTTGGTCCCAGTTTCCTGTTCAGTTCCTTTCCCAGTGCACTGGCTCCTGTGTTTGGGATCCTCCCCAGCCACCAGCCCCTGTCCTACCCAGCACACTTCTGTACTGCAAGCCTGACTCAAGTGCCCTGACTATTTGGATCATAAGGCAGCATAATGAATTTATTACTACTACACAATGGTATTTGGGACAGGTAAAATTCACAAAATGGAATGTTCATCTCCAAATCTCCAAAAGTTAAAGTTTTGCTTTTCCTTGAGGAAAACAGTATTTTGAGGCTCCCTTGACCGAGAAATAAATTCTCATATAGCTTTAAGACATCTTTACAATCTGTACTCCTTCAACTGATTTTTTTTTGTTTCCAAGTTTCTGACACATAGATGTTGCAGCTGCATTAGACTCATTTACTTAAGAAAATAGGTGAAAAATAAATTTCTCATCATTTTCCCCTGACTATATCAGAGAGGAATGCTTTATTTAACGTAAAAAAAAAAAAAAAGACTTAATGGCAAGTTAGGTAAGTGTTAGTATAAATTCCAGCTTTTCCTGGAGCTTGGGAACTAACAATGGGAAGTCAGAGAGAAAAACAGTAGAGAAAATCCAAATATCTGATGCACTGCAATGTGCATGTATCACAATGAAGAAAGTAACGAAATTATACGGAGTAAATGTTCAATATTTAATCAGACTCTAGTTAAACAGATAATATTTAATTTGATTCACTAATATCCCAGGGCTGATACAAAATCTTACAATACTGACATCTGTACACATCCCTGCATATGAACGGAGATATTATTTTAAAATATTCATTTAATTTGGACAATTCTGTACTGACCAGCCATGATCAAGATGTTTTCTACATCTCTTTGGTAAGTGCAGTCCTACAATTTGGGTCAATGTATTAGTATGCCATTGTCTGGCTCTGCCAGTTCAAGCTCTAAGTATTTGTAAAAAGGATTCATATATTCTGTGATGGAGTTTGGGGGGACATATATGTGGGGACAGATTTACATTTTGCTTTCCTATAATGTACCTAATTTCTTTGCAGGGAGGGAGGAAATAGGAATCTTTTCGAAACCCCAGGGACACAAACTTCATGAAAATGAAATGTCATAAGCAGCACTCCCAGATATTTCCTGAGGATATAATCTCCAAATCAAGCTTTTTAACTGAAAAAGTTGTTCAGTAATTTATATTTATGGCCTTACAATGTTTAATTTTAGCTAGCAATTTTACAGAAGGAGAATATACCTAAGAAAACCCTATTAAAGTAACAAGAAAAATGAGTGTTTTTTATTAAAATACATGCTTCATGGCAATATTGAGCTCCATCTTTTCTAACTTAACCTTGAAGAAAATAAATTGCTTCTCTGATTTTAATTCAACAAGTAACTAAAATATTCAACAACTCCACTAAAATATCTCAGCCCTAAAATACCTAAAGCCTGGCAGGGGATCTTGTCTCCATCTGCAGATCTATTCTTTATAATGTTGACTGCTCCTCTGAGCATGGTTAGAGCTCTTCAAAGCATGATGGAATTATTGTAAAAGAGCCTTCACTTCTGGGCTGTTTATCAGTGCTATGACATCTGCCCATGGACACATACCTCTATTTCTTATTCATACACACAAAATCCTTTACCTGCTATACACAGCTCATGGCAAAGATCCAACGCAAATGAAAGCAAGTCTTGTATTTCCCTGCAGCATAATCCCATGGTCTCAGTCTGTTAACACTGTTACTGCAGGAATTCGTACCCAGTGGAACTCTGCACTTAACCAACTGCAACAAAAATTTTGGCATGATCCTAGGTAAAAATGTCATTTAGTTATTTGCCTTCTTCTCCAGTTTAACTTCTCACACAGTGCAAATATTACCAGGTAGCTTAACACTGCATTCTATTGCTTAGAATTCCCTAATTTTCTTACTATTTTCCCCAGACTCAACAAAGAAGTCAGAATTACTGTTGCAAAACTGTAGTAAGACTTCATTAAGAAGGAAAAGACCCCTAAAGAAGGTCTGGGCAAGAATAAATATATACAAAACCACAACAGAGACGACCAGTGAACTTCTGAAAAGACCTGGTAATCAAGCTGTCATTCCCAGGAGCAGAAGTCCCAGCTGAAGCAGTCCCAGCAGTCTGACAAAATCAAGCACACTAACTCACAAGAGAGTTCATCTCTTGTTCTCTAAAACCATTTAATATTGATATCTATGGAAAGAAATAAAAAATTCAATTTAGTATCTTTTTCTCTGAGTCATCTGATATTTTCTATTTTCCACTGAGCAAAAATTCAAATGGGAAATCCAACCTAGCTGGCCTTTCAATCTCTCAATCTCTGCAAAATTAAAGCTATTAATATTTTATCAAAAGTGTAAGCATGCTGTAATAATTAATTGTAATTTCTCTTTGAAATAAAGGACATGCATATCAATATATTAATGGCAATGTCTAATTTTTACATGGCATTTATTGAATATATCCTCCTAAAAATGCTTCTATCACATTTAAAATTAAAAATACAAAAATAAAAAATATTTTTTCACACACTTTGGAATTAATTTTTCATAACTAAAATAATATAAATATTTATGGTACTCTTAATTCATCTTAATAGGTACTTTTCCTGAGAATGTAAATTTCAGAAAAAATTCAAGGCATCTAAATTTCTCATAGATGCTGCAACCATGGATAGTATCTTTCCACTGTTACTCATAAGTTTTTTGGTAATTCATTTAAATTAGTTTGTTTTCCTGATTTATTCCTCTTGGTTTTCTTTAACTTTCCCATTCTGCTGTTTTTATTTTCTCCATTCTTTTCTCCTTTATATGTGGTCTCATCAACAGATGGGACAAACACCATCTGAGAGGAGCTAAGAGAGAACTGGCAAGCTGTGTAAAGCTATCCACAACAAAGGGCAGAGAAGACCCTTTTTAAGCCCTATCTCAAGGAGGAAGAGGAGACAGGAATATGATAATTTACTGCAAGGACAGTGCTCACAGGAGTAGAATCAAGTTCTTGGATAACAGGAATTAGAGCTTTATTCACACAAAGGATGAAGTATTGCTGTGAGTGTGTCACAGACCATTTTAACTGTGCAAGAAAATAAAATATTCCTTCTGCTCTTACTACATAGGAAGAAAAATATGTATAATGGGACTGACTTTTTCTTGAGGATATCTGCTAGATATCATAACATGTAACTGAAAAAAAACTGTACTGTTGCTAGAAGAGGCCAGGTTGTATTTGCTGTTGAGGAGCACCCTACAGGCTACCCTCATAACCCAAATGCCAGAGACATTAAAAAATTGGCATTGGGAAATAGGATGTTTTGGTTAGATGCATCTTTTAAAACAAAAACAAGGTAAAAATGACAGTAAGAAGGATGTGCAAGTATTTTCCCTTAATGTGGGTGACTGATTATGAAAGCAAAATACATCAGTGAAAAGAGAGTGATCAGTACAATTAAGGGCAACTCGGTAAATACAGTATGATTACTCCCTTCAATTCTTCTCTATCCCATTCCAAAAATATAGGCCAGGGATATGTTTCTAGCTGAAATTGTAAAGATTGCTACAGAAAATGGTGAGACACACATTTAACTCATGTTCTTGTGTTCTGTATTTGCACTGAAAATGGAGGTTTTTGTAGACAGGAACATTTACCTCTCTAATAGAATGGGACATGAGACAATATCCACAGTATGTTATCATTTCCAGATCAGGCACCTCACCTGAACTTTTTTATCAGTTAATTGCTACATTCAAACTCTATAATAAATCACCAGGGACTATACTGAATGATTTGCAAACTGGTATTGTGGTATAGTTTTTCTGAGGTTTTTTTTGAGGGATATAAAATTGCAGAGCAATGACCTCAGAAATTACTTTCTGGCTCAATAATATTAAATATTTTTACTAACTATTTGGACAATTATATCAAATCCTTTTTTATTGTACTGCTTTTTAAACTAGTGGATGGTAAAAATATGAGGGCTAGATTACTGTCACAAATTTATGTGGCTCTTCTGACAACAGGGTCAGGATTCAAGAGTTTAGAGGGCAGTCAAATAGGAAAAGAAAAAAGAAGGTCTTGTAAAATGAGGCTTAATAACAATATTCTGTTTACCCAAGAACATGTTTGAGGAAACATCCGATTTCTTTGACACTCTCTCTCTGGAGACCCAAAGGAGAACCACTAGCTGGAAAGAGGAGGAGGTGCTTTTAATGTGGGAAAGACACAGAACTACCAACTAAATTCTGAATATAGGAGCAAAAACCACCAGCTTGGAAAACAGACAAAGTTTCCTACTAGTGAGGATAACTAAACCTAAGCAGGCAGATGATGAACTCCAGATCATCTGGAGCACTTGAAGTGAGATTTGATATCTTTCTGAAACACATATGAAGTACAGTTTTTTAGGAGAAATACTACTGCCTGTATGGGTTGTGACTCAGAGGAAATAGTCAAACTTCCATTTTTAGAATCTTTGAATTTATGAGTTCTTTCTTGATTTTCTCTTTGCAAGTTCTGTGGATACAGATTATTCCATCATGCTCCACACATATCTAAAGAAGATGTGTGTAAGTCACTTAGAAGGGTCAAGAAGCTTTTCTGACCCAAATCCAATAGTGGGTAGATGCTTTCTTTCCTATCCTTGTAACTACTTTCCCTAAAAATACTTGTGAGCCACAAGAAACCTGCTATACCTCAGAGATAGTACACCAGTCAGTTTATGCCAGCAGAGAAAAACCTTTCAGGCACATTACATAATGCTTTATCCTGTACACAGCATGAAAACAGCCAGGTTTAATAACAAGAAGGGATTTTCCTCCTTTCCTGATTCTCAGTCTCTATCCAAACTGGTTGGAAATACTGATTTTGCCATACATAAAAGTCCTCGACTGCTCATTCAGGTAGTTTTCCTCACGTGCTCTGGGTGCCAGGCAGCATCAGAGCAATTGTGCAGAGCAGCTAGATAACCTAAGAGCAGGATGCACAAGTAAAATTTGTGGTCCTGGTGCAAGGGTAGCTGGAAGAAATCTTACAGGCCAACATTACAGAATAATAAACTACACTGTATTATAGCAATATACTTCCTAGTAAGTACAGAGATATGTATCATTATATGAAACTCAGTACATACACTATAATAATATACCATAATATATACAAAATCAACATAGGTTCTCTGTTCCCACGGGCCTTAATCTACATAAAATCACTTCTAGCCCAGAAATTAATAAAGAGCTGAAGTACAAGTTGAGATTTAATTGATATACCATATAAACAGCCTTCAATTATGGCTGGATACAGTAATTAAAAAAAAAAGCAGACTAGGGTCAAGCAGAAAATGAGATACATTCAGGTTTTGTTTGTTTCTGATTTTAATATTAAGGATATGACTCAGCTGTTAGTTTGAAATGTGACATGGAAGAAATTATTTTTTAAGTGATATTGCAATACATGATTGCACTAGAAAACAAAACTGGCTTTTGCAATCCAGCAGAAAGCATGATTTCTGATCATGCAAAAAGTTGAGCTCTGAGTGAAGATTGATTAACCAAATTAAAGATCTCTTTAAACATACTGCAACATATTCACACTGCTTGGGAGACAGATGGTGATGGAAAACCCAATTCTTGCGCAGATATGCAATAGCATATCAGGGACTCATCCCATTGTATGACATGAATCACCCACTGTACCACACAATATGTGGGAGTCAAGCAGACTGTCAGGATTCCCATTCCCTAGCACAAATATTTTTTCAGAGCTTTCTATCACCTCTTTCTTTAACTGCACCTGCCTTCTGTCTGGTATGCAAACTCCTACTCTGGGTTCAGCTCATTTTACAGACTCACATAAATCTATTAAGTGCTTTTCAAAGCAAAATACAAGTGTAGACCAGACAATAGCCAAGGCACAATCTATTTTCCTGATGTGTTTATAGGCAGAAAAGAAATCTCAATCTAAAATCAGAGCAAAATCCTTGTTTAATTTAGCATTGGATTCTTTCATTGATTCGTAACAGTTTAGGAGTAGTGACAGGGAAAGGATAACAGTTGCTCATCCTGTGATTTACCATGAAGGTAAACATGCAAATCCCTTTTTTGACATTGAGGGAATTTTCTTCGCCCTTCTGAGATAATAGCTCTGGTTTCCCAAACCCACTGGAATTACAGTTATTTTACAGCTCTTGGTTACTTTTCTCTGTCTATTTTAACTCAGTGGCCCATGTGTGCTTGGCACCTAAGGAAATCCTATAGGCCAAGGACTCATGACTAAATTTAAACAACTCAGGAATATCTCCTTAGAACAAGGTGTTATTTGTTCACTTCCTCAAAAGTAGTGACGATGTAAAGCAAATAATTAAAACAACTAATAGCTATCAAATCTTACTCTAAAAGTGACCTTTTGTTTTTTTTCTCTTCTGTAAACTTCTCCCTGACCTTCTGAAGCCCATATTGGTTGAAAAAAACATCAGCTTTGCCTGTGTTTTTGATGGCTGTCCCACTGACAGCTCTTGGACAGTAAACATCTATTCATTGTGTCTAATCAGGATCTTAGAGCCCAGGTTTAACTACTGTTCAGTATCTTAGTTCTGTACTTTAACACTGTTTATAGAAGTAAATCAACAATCAAAGGAAAATTCAAAGGATTTTTAATTGTTTTCAGTTCCTTCTTGTACTGATCTTCTCAGGCTTAACTCCATGGTAAGTATTCTTTATAAACAGAAACAACTAAGTATGAACCTCAATCAGAAATAGCCACAGATCCTGCTGAGCTTGTCTGCTTTCAAGAATTTCTCACTTCCTCCAATCTGGCTCTAAAAACTGATTTTTCAACAGTGCTGTAACTAAGCTGTTACTCACTGGGTCATTCACAAGTTATGCCAACATGGAAATAACACAGCAGTTGAGTTGCCATCCAGCCGACACAAACCTTGTTCTAGCATGTCAAAAGGAGAGAACTCAAATGTCTTTCTGTGTTTAGTAAGAAGTGAAAAAAGAAACAGCATGCATCAAAGAGTTTTCAAACTGAGAGAAAATGCAAGCAAGGAGGTAGACGGGAATTGTACTCAAGTGATTTAAATATGCAACATGAGTTATTTCCTCTTAAGCATGCTTTTGTTGACTCCTGCATCTATCCTCAGCCTTCCCCTCCGAATGAGGTCCTGTCCCTACTAGCTAGTGATATTCTGTGCCAGCATTCCCAACTGCATCCCATTTACAGCCTTGGGACTGCCTCACCTCTCTTTCTGCATAATAACCTTCAGTCAGTTCTGAACAAACCTGATCACCAATCTCTAGAGTCATCATATGACTCTTCAGAAAGATTATGCTTTGTATAGACTTTCTTTCAAAAAAGACTCATGTACCTATGAGAATTTTCTTCTGTTTTAATCCAAGTCACAGAGTTTCCCTTTGCAGTCAATGGCATAAGGGCAGCTCTGGAATGCCTCCTCTCCTGTTAAAAGCCTTCTCCAGTTTCACACAGTTTATCTGAAGGTTTTGTCTCTCACCTTGATGTTTCCAAAGTGAAGTGTGTAAACTTGGAAGGCAGGCAGGTTATAAAATGCATCCTAATTATCAGCATTCTTTGTATGCTGGTGTAAGTGGGCTGATGGCTGGGAATGTACTTTGAGATACCACTCTCACACAGAAGTCTCTTCATCTGCTAAATGGCTACAGATTTTGCTACAGGGTTTAACTATCACACCACCTGTGTAGGTCTCACCCAAAAGAACCTGCTGTGTTGGAACGGAATAATCTACCATCAAGATGCAAATCTCCATCTTCAAAATTTGATAAACAAAGCAGGTTTGACAGACAAAGAAGTTTCACACATCAACTCCCTAAGAAAATTGCTACAGACACATATATTTAGAGAAATGTTCTTATTAAGAAGATTGGAGCCCTGTCACATCATACATATGGATAGATGTTTAATGGAATTCAATGTCATTAACACAATTTCATCAACACACTCTCACTGAATCAGAAGTGAGATTTGTTGACTCATTTTTCATTGAGACATAAGAGTACCAAAGTATTGGCTAGGTTATTTTTTCTATTTTTTTTTCATAAGCTGCAAACTTTCCCAGCTATTCTGTGAAGGACTCCTGCAAGGCTGGCCATGGCACAGTCACTTTCCCTGGCCACATTTTTATTCCACTGCCTGTCATTCCAATACAACTAACTTTGGACTCACTAGTCCACTCCAGCTGTATCTGACAGATGTCTTGTAGTCCTAAACCAGCCAATCCTTCCCAATTTCATGGAAGTGCTCATCCACACTGTGAGGAAGATATTGTACATGCCCTGATGGAAGAGCAAATGCCCACATAAAGTAAGCAAAAAAAAAAAACCACCCATGAACAAAGTGGTGATTGTCTGGTATTCATAAAAGCTTCAGACTGAGAATGCTCCCCCTACCTGAACAACCAAAATCCAAACATGAAACACAAAGCACAAGAAACAAGCCACTAGAAAGCAGCACTGCTGCTCTTAGCCCAGTGCAATATGACTCTTCTCTACATTCCTGATTTTTTTTCTAAAATTAACACTACTGTACTAGCAACTGCAAAGTATTCCATCATTTTGGTATAATACAAATACACCACACTTTATTTTTCCAGTTACACAAGCAATATTTATGGAAACATCCTGCCTAAACATTCTGCATCATTAATGACTGATAATGCTACCATCTCCAGGGATTCAAGTCTGTGTATTTTTACAATTTCTTTTCTTTCTACTATGTTCCTTGAACTCATTTGTATTATCACTGCATTGCTACCAAATACTTCATTCACAACTATTCAATTAAATATGGGATTTTTATTTTGTAAACTTGATTGCCATTAATCTGTCTTTTGCATTTTTCCTGATTTTTACACAGTCATTGATCCTAAGTTTTTTGCCATCCCTTCGTTGCTCAGGTTGAACAAAAATTATATTAAACTAAACCTGTTTATTTTTTAATGTCAAAAGCAGTTTTCATAGTCAATCTTTCCTTCTCAACTTGATATTGAAATTTATTTTTTCTTTTAAAAGTCTCATGTCAATGAAGTTTTTCAGAGTATTCCTTGCCATTAGGAGACTTAAAACCTTTCAAAACATCAGGAGTACATACAAATGTATATCTTTTACTAACTAAACCCTCATGTTTGCACATGCTGAATGTATACAGGCAACTCTTACTGTCTTGGAGAAGTACGTTTTGTGGATGGATGTATTTTTATCCTTCATGCAGATTATTTCTGAACAAGTTTATTTCATATAGCTTGGCACACAGCAAATGAGACACTGATTTTCAAACCTCTCCATCCCTGGAGATAAAAATTCTCATCCGCCAGACCAAAGTTGTCAAATGCTAAAACAAAGCACCTTGCTGATTAGGAATTCTCTCCTGGTTACAGGAGAAAAAATACTAAAAATAGTATTGGACTGTTATTGTAATTTTCTGTTTTCTGAGGGGAAAAATTTATTGAGTGATTAAAAAATCTGGTCTGCTAGTCATATTTATAAATGTTATTAAAAATCTTGAATAGTGAAGTGATAGTATTTCAATTAAATTATTCAAAGCAATAAAATCTAAAGGTTATTAATCTAAAATCTAAAGGTGGAGAATTGCTGAAAGGCCTCATTATACTCTATTACTAGAAATAAAACCGGCAGAAAAAAATGGAGTGATGAAAAATGCAAAGTAATGCTATGAAAATACTTAAACTGAAGTATTGATAAGCATCAAAATACTGAAAGTAAATAGCTCCTTATTAGTTATTATCATATGAGAAAGATGCCCTGGATTTTTTACAAATGCCATTAAAAAACTACCAAATCAGTGCAAGCGGGATGAATGGTGGATAGCACTAGAAAAAATCCTGACACTGAACCACAAAACAACAGAAGATCCATTCCATTACTGACTTCTTCTTGACAACCAAGATGAGCTACTCTCTGCCATCCTGGCCATCCCAGCCCAACAGAAAAATTAAAGAGGTAAGCTAAGGATGAGAGAGAAAGATAGATAGTCAGAATTATGTTGTGAAAAACCAGAGCTACCTCTGCTTCTTTGCAATAAAAGCTGGGAGCTAGAAAAGAAACAAATCCAGAAGAACATAGGAGTGAGGAAGGGTGTGAAATTACCCTCTGATTTTAACCATGCATGAAGATGACGGACTAACTCTTAAGAAACTGCTTCAAAACGAACAAGAGGAAGTGGAATATGGTTTGTTTTGTTTTTTTTAATCACTCAGTGCATAAGTGCACTATCAAACTCATTGCAATCTTTTCTGTGGCCAAAAGCTTAACTAAGGTTCATTGAAAAGCCCTTGACAAACTAAGAGAAGAGAAGTAAAAGTTGCATTTTTGCTTTTTCTTTCATGCTTTCCTAAGTGATCATAACTCAGCATCCTCAGAATTGACTACACTTACTTTTGCTACATTAAAAAAATATATAATGTTTACTAATACCACCAAAACCCTTTTTTCTTCCTTTTGTTTCTAAAAATAAAAAAAATCAAAACAAACCCCAACACACTGTAGGATCTGCAGTATGGTTTTCAATGTGAATGACAGCACAAACTTTTTATTTAAGTATACTTTCACAAATGAATTAAATCTTAAAAATCTGATTGTCACTTTGCTAATATATGCAAAACACAGAGATAAGTAACCTGCAAATTAAAGTAACCTTGTTAAGCCAATAACCAATTCCCTGAAAGAGCCAAAATAAGTAACTCTTATCTCCTTGCTTTCAGTCTTATTTTTTTTACCAGATACCATCCTTTTCTTTCCTCATATTGATGTCTGGGGGGGAAAAAAGATACTAATATATGCGATGGGAACACTTAATAACATGTTGCACATTTTTTCTCATCATGATTACAAACTAATTCTTTGCACACAAATCAGTTATTTTAAATATACTTTCCATGCCTACTTTTATACAGAACTACATGTAATTTTATTTTCAAATCATAAAGCTGCCAACTCTTCACTGAGTCAAACAAACAACCTTTACTGTTGAGTTGATTGACCAAATTTGTACCCACATACAGAGCTTTAAATGAAATGCCACATGTGCAGGAGGGTCTGGTGGTCTTGCTAAGGTGAACAGTCTAATGTGCAATACCACAGCAAATTTCTTACTACATATTACAGACCAGCAATTAAGAAACCAGAAGCAATACTGTGGGATTCAAATATTTCTGCATAAATTTTATCACCTGCACTGAAATAATTTCTTCTGATCTGCCACTGGTGAAAAACCTGCCCTAAGAAAAGGAAGGAGCAAGACAAGCCTAAAATTGCTGATGAATATAGACTCACCAAGCAAGTTGTAAGTATCTCTTTAAACTACAGCCACGCCTCAAGAGCATGCTCAGTTTAATGGTCAGTGTGAAGTCCCTGCTCAGCTCATGTCTCTGGCTCATCTGAAAGCTCTGTCAGTCAGGCTGAGCCTCTTACCTCTTGATTCCTTCGTATGTCAGAAAGAGATCACCATGGAATTGCCTTCACAGACTGAATAAATCTTGGGATATCTGAAGAGGTCTTAATCCACTCATAGTGGGAGTATCAACCCTTAAACCACACAAGATGTGGCAAAGTATCTAAATTGCTTTGAAGCAGCTGGGAGCTAACCCTAGGAAAAAGATCCTGTTAGTCTAGCACGTCAACACATGACCCACTCTTCATGATACAAATATGAAGACATTTGATTAATTATGTGCTCTTTGTATTGCTATCCATTTTACAGCTTTAAAGCAGAAAGAACCAGTAGTCTATACTGTATATCAATAACTATATTTAAAAAAATTCAATCTGTTTAAAAATAATGGAATTTAATTTTCAACTGAAAAATTGAAATATTTTTGGTGTACATATCCACCCCTAAATATTCACTTCAAGGAGAAGATTTAGGATTATTTTCATGAAGCTTAAAATAAGTGGTTTAAACAACACAAGTGATGCTCAATCAGCCAGTATTCATTATTAGGAAAAACTTCAGCATCTGTGAAAAGTCAAGAACCACAGTCCACAAGTTATGATGACTCTCTTGAGTACACTGACGTTTGAATGTATTGATAATAACTTGATTTTTAAGCAATGTTTAGGAAAAAAGGCTGTGAAGAGCTAAAGTGCAATGACATTTTAGACCTTGACAGAATCTCTGAATTTTATTTCCTTGATTATCAAAACTTGCGTGTGAAATTGCCAGAGATGTTGCACTCTGGGAAATACAGAACCCAGCACAGCTAAAACAGCTGCTAAAATTTTTCCTTAGCACAGTTTTAAAATTATTACTGTACTAATTATTTATTATTGCAAGGATTTTTGAAGAATGTGCAAGTGTAAATTATTTACTTTGACAGGCATAAAAGATGAATTTTAGAGATGCAGATCTGCTGCTGCTCAGCATCATATTTAGGGAAATATTTTGCCTGCTGAGGTTCTTTGAAAGAGGAAAAAAAAGACTGGCATCCCCACACCCACACTACAGCTTATTTAGAAACAAACATAAGAGTACAAAACCATTGAGTATGAAATGGTATGTAAAGAGAGATATCATATTATACTGTAGCACAGAAGTAATTCAGATGTCTAATAAAAATGTGCAAAATAAATGTCATACACCTAAAACTGACAGATTTGTTACATCTGCTGTATGTACACAGATTATTTGTAACTTTGGTCTGTACTAGATAGGAGTTCCTACATATACAGTAAATGTATGTTTGAGGTAAAATAATTTATTTTTACAATATTAGAGAAAGACCTTCAAGGAACTAAACCCTACTTTAAGATGTTTTAATTGTTCCCACTGAAACAAATTGGCCTCCCAAGTTTGTTTTCAATTTCCCATAGATCTCAATTTTTTTCATAAATAGCTCTGGCAAAAATAACTTCCAGTGTGAAATTAGTAAACTTTGATTTCCCTGAAAGGCTCTTCTTCCTTAGTGATTTTTCACTTTAATTAGCTGGATCAATGAGAACAGATAATATTCTTAAATGATTGGTAAGAAAATTCTTTTAATCAATAGTATAGAGCAAGGTGAGATAAAAGGATGGAAGATAAACAGCCAGTAAGATATTTAGGCACTTACAAGCAAGTCTGGAAGACATTGTAGCCTGAATTAAAAACAACATAAAACTCTGCATTCACCTGTTGCCTCACTACAGTGATTTCTAATAACAGAATCTGATCTGATCTGATAAACACCCAGAGAATACTGTACAGGCAGATGATCACCAGACATTGCCAATCAACTGGACTGCATTACATGGCCATGTGTTTATTCCCAGCCCTTGAGTGGTGCCAATAAGCCTCAATTTAAAGCAGATACAAGTGGCTAGGATAATGTATGCAAATATATTGGACAGCAGCTTTTAAAGTGGTAATTGGTTCAATTTCTGATCATCTGACCGCACAGTTGTAAACAATCTTTTGAAAGTGGTCATGTCACCGCAGCTGCAATCTGCCCTCTACATAATAGCTCCCTATTACAGAGCACTCACACGTAAAATGAATGATCAGTATCTGCTTCTCTCATTCTCCCAAGGGATGCTAACCATGTCAAATAAAAATGCTTTGCTTAAAGGGATAAAAGTGTGAATCAGAAAAAAGATTTTGCCTGTGTTAGAAAGCACAGAACTCCTAAGGAACAGTATAGCTCCTTACAACATGGGAATTAAGAGCTTGTTCAGAAAATATATTTGTATGTTTGGATATAAATCAAAATTATACAATCCTATATAGCAGGAGTGATGTAGAATTTCACTGGTCAGTAATAGTGAAAAAAACTTGACTGCATTAGATAGCCATGAACCTTTAAAAATCGCCAGATTTTAAAGCTTGAAAAGCTTCTAGGCTCTCCTCCCCTCCCTCCCTCTGCTCCTCAGTCTCCCCTTCTAGTTTGTTGACCTGCATCCCATTCTGAGGCACTGAGATATAACACCAGCCTTAGGTCCCTCACAGACCTAGGTCCCTGGCAGTTTAGGATCAGAAGTACTTGGCTGTCAGATACCTATGGATTTTATCAAATCTGTGCTGGCCACTAAAAAACATGTCCTCCTCCCAGGTATCCTATTGTTTGTATTTTCCACGTAGCTAATACTGGATAATTTCCAATATGTTAGCATCAGTTCCAAATGTGATTGTTAATGCAAAACCTTGACTTGGGGAACACATTCTGGTTTTCATTTTTACTAGGTTGACAGAAAAATAATGGAGCAGACAGTTGTTTTTCAAGACTGAGATTAATCCTACCTACTTAATCATGGCTCTTTTGATTTGTCATATTTCAATTATATGCAAATTTTCATACTAAATAAACATCAATCCAAAACGGAACACAGTATCTAGCTAGTAATTGGATATGACACTCCACAAAGACTTAATTTTGCATAAAAACCCACCAAAGAACTAGCAGTCACTTACAGAATAAATCTTATCAACCAGTTAGCAATGTCCTGCTGGCAGCACCCACACAGACCTCAAACCATTTGCAAAATGGAAGCTGCAGACAGCAAAGGAAGCAGCTTGGCTTTGGAAATGTGGCAGCTGCCAAGAGCTGCAGACACTTGGATTCAGTCATGCACTGAAATGCCTGCTGGAAGGAGCCCAAAGCACCAACTGAGATCGAGCTGCAGCTATGGAATATGTTAACTTGTGGGACTGACTGTGGTTTCTAACTCTGGCCTGGAGGCAAAATCTTCCTTACTAAAAATATGGATACCTGTTATTGAGGTTGAAGGTAAAAAAGAAGTAATCACATTTAAATCAAAAGTAGTTGTTCATGAAAACTTTGCTTCAGTTAATAAATGTTCAATTTTTTTTCTCAGTACTGCTCTACATTTACCTACTTTTCTCTTATTATGTTTTCTGGGCATTTATCTTAAAATTCAGTCTCATTAAAACTTCTGAAGAAGGTATAAAAACATGATTCCATTTCACTGACATGATCAGTGTAATTTCTGAGGGCAATATTTCATGTAATCTTCAGAAAATTCATAAGCAATGTGAAAACTCATTTGAATACTTTATTGCATCCTTGATTTGGTATAAATAAAACTGTTCTATTCTACTGTTTTATCCTTGTCATGCAATCCCAATATTCATTGCTACAATAAATTAAGTCTTATAAACAACAAAACATCATAAAACAAACTCAAGAGATGCTGCAAATAGAGAACAAAAAGGAAATTATCTAATGCAATCTTTCTGAGTGAAAAACCCTTGAAACATGTTGCAGCCAGTCAGTTAATAATGGCTTTGTAAATCTGAAATGAAGCAGAGGGGGATAAAACTAATAAACAAGTCATAAAGTACAATTTTTACTTGTTTGGAGTGATTATGATTCCCTGGAGGGAAGAGGGGCACAAAAAGGCTGGTTAGTGTTCAAGGATCACCTCTGCCAAGCTCGGGAATGAGCATTACAATGAAGAGGAGGTCAGGCAAAAATGACAGGAGGCTTATATGGATGAACAGGGAGCTCCTGGATAAACTCAAAAAGGAAGTCAACAGAGGGTGGATGCAGGAACAGGTAGCCCGAAAGGAATACAGAAATTGCCCAAGCAGCCAGGGATCTTGTTAGGAAAGCTGACAGAAGCCCTGACAGAATTAAAATTGGCCAGGGCAACAGGAAAAGTATGTCAGTGATAAAGGGAAGACTGAGGAAAATGTGGGCCCTCTCTGGAGCAAACAGGGAGACCTGGCTACCCAGGACAGGGAGAAGGCTGAGGTCATCAATGACTTCTTTGCCTTGGTCTTCCCAGACAAGTGCTCCAGCCACACTGCCCAGGTCACAGAAGGAAAAGGTGGGGACTGAGGGAATGAAGAATTGCCCACTATAGGAGAGGATCAGGCTGGAGAATATCTAAGGAACATGAAGGTGCACAAGTCCACGGGACCTGGCGAGCTGTGTCTGCTCGTGCTGAGGGGACGGGCTGAGGAAGCGGCTAAGCCACTGCCCATCGTATGTGAGGTCATGTCAGCACACTGAAGCTCCCACTGACTGGAAACGGGGAAAAGGAACCCCCACTTACAAAAAGAGAAATAAGGAAGATGCAGGAAACTACAGCTCTTTCAGCCTCACCTCAGGTCAGAAAGATCATGGAAACAAATCCTCCTGGAAGTTTTGCAAAGACACATATGAAATGAGGAGGTGAATGGTGACAGCTAACTTGGCTTCACTAAGGGCAAATCATGCCTGACAAATCTGGTGGCCTTCTACGACAGGGTCTATTCCTGCCACAGTCAACAATGTTCAAAATTTCGTAACTAAGAACCTGATTTTGTATTTCCTGCAGTGTAGCTATTATACTTGTGCTGGAAAACAAATATAATCCTTCCAAATAAATAATGTGCCATCCAAAATTATATGCTTGTATAGATGCTGAATATTACAACAGATTTTAATACTAATCTGAAACCACACAGTTCTGTCTCCCTTATTCACCCAGGCTGAACAGAACACATGATGGATGTTAAAAATCCAGATGCCATCTTCATTGCACCATGCTAGAATGCAGGAGCTCTTTTCCAGAATGAAAAGGACATAAGAAGGTAACTTTAAACAGAAACCTCTTACAGAAACAAACTGAAGTTTTGGAAAGTCATGAACAACTGGAAATAGGGTTATCCAAATGACAAAGATGGGCAAATTTTGTAATTGGCCCTGTTATCATTTTAAGCTATAACACACCAGACTTTTCAGGAATATGTTACTTAATGATAAATTTTCTTTCAGTGTAATGGCTTGGCAGATCTTCACCATTAGCTTGCAGCCAAAATGTCATTCCATGACATGCTGCCAGCATTACAATATTGACCTAATTTGTCCCTTGTGTTTTATGTTCAACATAAACTCAGAAATCATGAAAAAGAAAATGTTTTCTTGTCTTACAGTTATTTCAAAGAATTCTAAAATGGTATTTTATTAGCAGTGTTCCCAAACTGGAAGCATAAGGAAATCAGGAGGAAAAATCAGAAAGACAGATTTAATTTGTTTAAAATGTAGCTCATTTCTGGGCATTTGATGCCAACAAATTTTTTATTTAAAAGAAATATCCAGATATTTATTTTTAACAATCTTAAGCTACTTAGTGTTCTTAAAAAACTGTATTTGCTCTTAAAAATTTAACATTTAAATAGTCTACTTCAATATTTTACTTGTAACATATTCCCCTTTTCTGGCATGAAGAAGCCTACAGCAAAAAAGGCATTGAAATTCTGCCATGCAAGTATTCATATGCCTCACCTGAATACCTCTTTTCTTGGCTTCCTATTACTCATTACAAAAAGGCACTCTTCGAATCCTTCCATTATTATTATGAAGAGGCCTGAACATACACTTCATTTTTTCAATCAAAAGAGAAACAAGCTCTCATCATGTTCTTTTTAAGGGATGTAAGTTCTGAACATTTTTAGAGCACTAAGAACTCTCAGGACAGACCTCAGAAAACAACTCATGTAATTCTAGTACTACTTCACTTAATATTTAGTATGCTTATGCTTCAATGCTAAGACAAATTTAAGTATGAAAATAACACGGAATGCACTTACAAATGTGGAAAAAATAATTTTCAGAGAATTTGAGGAAAATCAATAGACACGAAGGTAAATATTTCAGAAGGTGATATATTTAGTATAAATCAAATTGAAAAAGTTCACAGCTTTAGAGTACATTTCTGCACTCTCCTAGCTGGGGGAAGATTGCCAAACTGTGGTCTGAGTGATAAGGTGAACAAAAATGTCTTAGGAATATTTTGCTCATGCCGTTTGCTGCACAAGAAATTCATTAACTTCATTAGCAAGATATTTAGGTAAATTGTTACATGTAGTAAAATGTTTTTACAGACTTAAATATTCAAAAATCCTGAAAGTGCACTCTCATACAAATGACTAATGTCTGCAATCAGAAAACAAAAGTAATCTGCCAGTTCCTCCAGAAAAGAAGAAGGGAAAGCAAAAAACATTGACAAATGGAAATAATAAAATAGCTAGAAAAAATATCAGGGCATCAACTGTGACACTTAATGGCCTGTTTGGCATCTCACTGGGACAAAAGAATGAAAGACAAAGTTCAACAGAACACAGTGAAGGCGTTTTTCCCCTAGTCTAAAAAAGGAACAAACTCAATGCAACAAAACCATAACCTGTCAAGAAAAATGTTATAAGTGACTTACAGGAACCAGGAATTTTTTTATTTCTTCCAAGGCATGACTCATACGAGAATACGCCTCCCCAGGTGGAGCAAACACTTCAATTAATACATGGAGCTCATCACTCAAGTGTGCGTATTTGGCTTCTCCACTTTTCCTTAGCTCTTCCTCCTATGAAGAAAGGGTGGATTTGGTTTTAAAACTGGAAATCTACTAATTTTGCAGTGATTTAGCATTCACAGACAACATGACAGAAGGACATACTGTAAGTAGACTTTTAAATCTGTTAAGAAATAAAAGTCAAGTTCAAGCCACTTAAAGATTTAAAAATCAATTCTGAGTGTTTGAATGATAAAACCAGCATAAGTATCATCTAAACCAGATTTTAATCAGCACAGTGAAAAAATGCTAAATACACCAGAAGGAAGAACTGACATATTAAATCCATAATGGAAAAGCTACGTTCATCTGTCTGAATCTTAGCTCTTAACAACAAAAAACCCCATAAAATAAAGATGTGTTTAACCATTTTGGAACACTATTGTTTAGTAAACTCTTTAGGTTCTTCAACAAATGTCTGCAGCCTGTACATTTTAGTATCACCAAAGAAAAATATGCCCTAGGACTTTTATTTGAGACACAAAGTCACAGGATAGTTTGGGTGTGAATTACTAAAGATTATGTAGCTCCAGTGCCCCTGCCAGGAACAGACGCCTTGCACTAAATCAGGTTCCTCAGGACCCCATCCAAACTGGCCTTAAACACTCCCAACAATGGGGCATTCACAACTTGTCTGGTCAAACTGCTCCAGTGTCTCACCATGCTCATAGTGAAGAACCTTTTCCTAAGGTTTAACTTAAAACCTACTCTCATTCAGTTTAAGCCACTACCCCTTGTCCCCTACCATGCACCTTTTCACAAAGTCCCTCTCCAGCTTTCTTGCCCTCTTTCTGTACTTGAAAGGTGCCGTAAATTTACCCTGAGCCTTCTCTTCTCCAGGCTGAGTAACCCAAATTCTCTTCATAGCAGAAGGGTTCCAGCACTGGTTATCCTCATGGCTCTCCTCTGGACTTGCTCTGACAGATCCATGTGCTTCTTAGGCGGAGAGCCCCTGAGCTGCTCTCAGTACTCAGTGATGTCTGAGTTTCAGCCCAGTCCCAATTCAGGGTCCCTATGCAATGTGGTGTGCAGCTCAGATGGTGAATCACACCTAGATATAGCTCAACCCTCTTTGGGTCCCAAAGAGGGTTGAGCTATATCTATAAAATAAGCCTAATAATCCTACTTCATGTTGGAGTAATGTTCTGAAATGTCAATCCACTTTCTTACACAAAGTTTTGAGATAGCAAATGTAAATTGCAAAATAGATTCGTAGTAGTTACTGCTCCATAAAAATCAAAGACATAGAATAGTGATCATGTTAATGGCACTGGCTATGACAACATAATGAAAGATCTAATCCATTACTATATAAGATTCCATAAGTAATGCTAAAGAAATGATGAGCTGAACTCTCAGTCTTCAAAAATATTTTGAGAAATGTAATTTAGAAGAAAATATGTATACACAAAAAACATTATCACAGAAAAAGGACTAATTTGTTTGAAAATGGTGAAGCGCTTACAGCTTTTTAGTATAAACTAAAATAATAGTTTATGAACATGTAGTTAAGATATAAAAACTGTAACAAGAGATTACAATTCTTACTGATTAAGTTTATTTAATTCTGCATTAATGTCACTTATTTTAGCATTGACTAATTTACACCACTGCTTGCTACCAAAACCATTTGTAAAATGCTATGCTCCTAACAATAAGTATTCAGTTCTTTTTATCTATGTTAGAAGATCCAGCCTTAAGGACTTTTTGATTTTCCAGAGAATACACAAAGGCTACATCCTGCAGCTCCAGAGCCCTAGATCTGGCTCCATGCTAAGTTAACATTTGGAGATTATGATAAAATCATAACTCAGTAAATTTTAACTATTATTTTATTTTTAATTTTTAAAATTGACATATTTGTTTGCAACTGAAACTAGAAAATTAAGATAAGATATAATTGTCTCAGTATTTTTATTTTTACAGTTAAATTATCTTTGGCATTTTAGCTTGTCACTGAAATCTCATTGAAATTTCCATAAGAACCATAGCATAAATATTAAAATCTATCATGAGATGCTTCCAGTTTTCTGGAAAAAAAATCATACATTTGATTATGTCTAGAAAAATCTGGTATAGAGTTTTCAGTAGAATTAAGCTGTAATAGTTATAAAGGTGCACCCTAGTGATTGCTGGAAGTTTCTTCCCTATTGCTTTTTTAAGATTCTGAGGAAAAAAAAAACTAACAAAAAACCAACAAATGCCAAAAAGCCCCAAAAGTTATCTTTCAGGAAAAGACTACAAAGAAACTTAGAATTTAGAAATTGGACCCTTTTTTTCAGACGTAGAAAAAGCAAAAGAATAATATTTGGCTCATTGTTTTGATGAAGATTCTGTACAGCTAAGACATCAGCAAGATGATTTTATAATGCATACCTGGAATATGCCTCTTCAGTGGTAACAATGGTAATTATGTTTCTCTTTCAGTTCCTGAACAAACTCAGGTTTTCTTACAACACGTGATCTTATAACCTGCCTCTCCAGTTCAGCACATGCTTTCTGTCACCACTTGGAGCTTATTTCTAAAGCTGTTGGAAACCACAGGCTGAGGTTCTGAGATATTACATATTTCTTCATGAGGGAACTTAATGAGGTTTCTTCTTGTGGAACACATGGGGTTAAAGACCAAATGTTCACACAGTATCTCTTCCCATCATAGGGTAAAATGTCACAATAATGCTCCTTTTATTGCAAGTGTATGTACAGAGACAAAGAAACGATTAAGGAAAACTATGACCATGTGAGCACTGCACCAAGCTCTCCTTCCCAAAGCCAGTGAATATGGCTGAGTATTTGGGGACTGAATGCAGCCTTACATTTAATCCTATGTGGGGTACCAGGCATCTAACAAGCAAACAAGAGACATGGCTCACACTGTTGGGTATGGCAGGTGATACCTGGCAGCTAATACAGCTTTCCAAGGGCACTACACATGAACAGGCCCTCCCAGGAGCGCAGGGAGATGGACAACACCTTTGCAGATCTTCATTAGCAAGCAGCACATCCCAAAATGGTCAGTGCCATGGACCCAGTACCCACATTGCTTCTATTTAGGATGGCAGTACTGCCCCCTGTGTAGCACAGCAGTGGGTTTTGCCTCCTGCTTAGTTGTACTCTGGTTGCAATAACTGAGTTCCCATTAGAAGCCAGAGAGCCTTTCTGAAGCCCAACCTTGATTTAGTTTCATAAGGAGAGGAATCCAGTTAAAACCCTGTGAGCTCTGCTCACTTTAGATAATGGGAATTGGGAATGATCAGGAGGCTCTCCTCTAAACTATGCTTCTGAGTCAAACAAAAACACTAATGAATAACACCCCATGTAGGGCTGGTAAAGACTGAAATGGATTATGAGACTTTCCAGCACCTGACACATTAAGGCAGAAAAAGTGAGATCATCATAAATCTATTTTTCATGGTGTTCCTTACTAGGCTATCTGGGTGCTAATGGCCTTCCAAGGCCCTAGTGGCCTTTAATGTACCCGTGCAATTACTTGTGGACTTTGGCTGTTTCTCATATAACTCTGCCTTAATCACCTCTGAGGTTCAGGTATTCCCCATTGTGCTGTCTGTAACTTTTGGCAGATTCTCATAGTTTTTTACATTCTACAATTCCCTACATCATGTCCAGTAGTTTTCTAGACCCTGTTCAGCTTGCACAGCCTTGGCCAGTGTCTACCCAGCAGCCAAGTTGTTCCCTCACAGCCCAAGCACAGAAATAACTGCTTAAGCTTACTCATGTAGACATGAAATGAATCACAGTGGAAGGTGATGAGCATCAAAAGCCTGATGGGTTCACTGAATCAAAATGCAGTTAAATCTCAGGCGCTGGATCTTAGGGGAGAAAACCAACAAACCTGGGACCTGATCAGTTCTGCTTTATAAAAGGAAAAGAACAGATTCCTTGGTTTCTGGGTTAGTGATGGCAATCACTCTTAGTACTGACTCTCAAGTTCAGAGTATGATTCTTAGTTCACGGTGACAATGATTTACTTCAGTGTGGGTTGAGCACAGCAGAAAAAACATGTATCACCCTGCACAAACAACTGCCCTCATCCTGATCCTCTTCCACTCCATTCTGCACGTCAATTCCCTTCATTTCTCAAGAGTGACAGAACCCACCTCCCCTCATATAATACATACTTCCAGCTTCCTTCATTCCCTTCATTCTCTCTTCTTCCTCTCATTCTTAGAGTGTCTGTCACACAGTGCTGAAGTCCATCCACCCTCAACATGATGTATGGCTCTATAACCCAATCCTTCCTAAGGATAACAGGTGTTTTGAAACACCTACTGTGTTTTATAATTTCCAGTTGACTAAAGCAGGGAAAATGAGTTACAAAACTCTATAGAAGAAATATTAGGAGTACCAACCTCTGCAAAAGTGAAGTATGTGAGTGATAGGAATGTAAAGGCCAAGAAAAATGATAAATTATCTCTGGATATGAGAGGAGTCTTAAAGTTTCAAAAGGATGTGTGTTGTCAGAGAACTGCTTTCTGTCTGGAAGTCTGGCCAAAATGCTTGAATAAAAAGACTAGAAAAAAAGTTGAAAGAAATGGAGTTTGTACAGACAACAATTACACAGTCCAGATTGGTGAAGCAAAAATGTCCTCATAACACTGAAATAAAGGATATCAAAGAATAATACAAAAGAAACTTGCAGTAGGAACTCTGTAGCTCTCAGAGATAAATTTAATCAATAGAATACAAGGAACTTCCTATAATGAAACAAATACAACTACAAAAAGAAACAATGGGTGCTTGAGGAACAATCGAGAATTGCAATGGATTTCATATCTTGCAAGAATTTACAAAGAAAAGTATAGTGCAGAGACAAAGATGATAATCACAGGGCTGCTGCTACACAGGCATTATTCATAAGATCAGTGGGAAATGCTACAGAATAAAATTAATGAGCATGCAGTTTGACAAATGCAAACCTATTAATTTTTAATCTGGACATAAAGGAAAAAAATCAAAATGTTGTCTACCACACTGACTGTAGTATAAGTAAAGTGAACTCATTTATTGGGGGTACTGGGATGGAGTTAAAAAAACCTTCAAGTCCAAGGTCCCATCAGTAGAGAAACAAAGAAAGAAAAAAAAAAGAAAAAAAAAAGACAATTTGATAATGGAGGAGGCATTGGAAGATTCAGTAGAGTACAGAATGAAGCTAAAAGACCTAAGCTATTCCTTGACTCTTATTTTTAAACCAGTTATTCTCACTCCAGGAAGAAGGGAAGAAGAATAAAGAAGATGGAAGTGCTGAGTACATGGAGAGAGCTCACATAGCAGTGCAAAGACACTGCTTTGGGTGTACAACACCTGCAGTCAGCCAGAGACCCCATTAAGAAATGCGAGCATCAGAAAGAACATCACCTACAAGAGAAAATAACTGGAGATACAGGTGACAACAATTATTTTTCTATACTTGATTCATCATTAAAATTTTCATTGTTACTTTGGTGAATTGGAGCAGAGAATTGTGTACATACAGTACTGTCTTGGGCAAACAGGTCCTTCAGTGCTTTATTTCCTGATGCTTTTCAAAATTAAATGCAACAAAATCTCAGTGGCTAGAAGGTACTAAACCATACTTAGATCATTGTTTTATTTAGAGAGGTGAAAAGGAAAAAAAGATTAATCAGCAGAAGAATGTGATGATAAGACAACCACTATTGAAAGAACCCTAACAGTGGCATGAAGGTTAAATGAAGAAAAAATAGAAATTCTTTGGAGGAAAAAAAAAATTTAGGAAAAAGATTGACACACTGAACTGGTAGTTGCCAAAACTGAGGCATCAGACAGTGACCACTGTGACCAACAACTAGTGATCTATGCTTAAATTCCCTGCCAGAAAACTAAGAGTTCACAGACCTGTAAATGTTGCTACAGTTGTACAAATCTAAGCAGAAGCTAAAACAGCATAGATAAGAACCACCTGGGCACTAGGAAATTGCTCCTTGAATTAACCAAGCCAAAGATGTTTATTGAACACAATCAATGAACTGCAAGTTTGCAAAGCTTATGTGGGAAATCAAAGATCCTCAAGAAATGCACAATTACCATACCTAAAGATGCTTCATAGGATTTTGTTAATCTTAAAACTTATGATCACAACTAGGGATCACTGCAATTCAGCTACCTTCAGATTCAGGAAAAAGACTTTGCCTTAATTAATGAGAGTAGAAAATGTCATGCTTTTATTTATGAAAGGCTAATTAGCAGTTTGTTGCAACCAAGTTACAATGTAGTTTGCTTGAACTCCAAACAAGATGTTACACTTTTACTATGGGCAAAAACATATCTTAAAAGAAGTATTTTCTTTTTTTTTCTCCTTTAATCCAGGATTTATTAGAGGTTTGGTTCCATAGTAATGATTGCAGCTCAAATTCCACGCAGGCAAAAATGATACATAAACTAACTTTCTAGTGTCTGACTCTTTCCCTGGTTTTGCACTCACCCTTCCACTGCCCTGGGGATCCTAAGGTTGATGGTTTCAGCGTGGAGAGGACAACACTGATGTGAGTTGCAGTATCCTGAGTTCTTTGATGCAAGAGACTGCATTGGGTTTGCATGGCCAAGTTTTGGTAGCACTGGGGGGTACAGGGCTGGCTTCTGTAAGAAGCTGCCAGAAGCTTCCTCAGTGTCTGGCAGAGCCAATCCCAGATGGCTCCAACGTGGATGTGCTGCTGGCCAAGGTTGGGCCAATCAGTTATGGTGCCAACACCCCTGCAGTAACATATTTAAGGAGAAGAGAGAAAAAGTTGTCTCAGATGTAATTGTGGTCAGAGAAGAGCAGAGTGAGAATATGTGAGAGGAACAGCTCTGCAGACACCAAGGTCAGTGCAGGCAGGGGAGGAGATGCTCCTGGCGCCAGAGCTGAGATTCCCCTGCAGCCCCTGGTGCAGCCCCTGGTGAGGCAGCTGTGCCCCTGCAGCCCATGGAGGGCCAGGGGGATGCAGAGATCCACCTGCAGCCCAGGGAGGAGCCCCACACTGGAGCAGGTGGATGTTTGAGATGAGGAGGTGTCCTGATGGGAGGCCTGCGCTGGACCAGGCTCCTGGCAGGGACCTGTGGAAAGAGGAGCTCATGCTGGAGCAGGTTTCCTTGCAGGACTTGTTTCTCTGTGGGGTACCCATGGTGGAGCAGCCTGTCCTTGAAGGACAGCATCCCACAGAATAGTGACCCACATTGCAGCATTACGCAGAGAACTGTTGCCTGTGGGATTGACTGATGTTGGAAAAACTCATGGAGGACTGTCTTCTGTGGGAGGGACTCCACACTGGATCAGGAGAAGGACTCCTCTCCCTGCCCAGTGGCAGAAATAACCTGTGGTGAACTGAGCAGACTGTAACCCCCATTCCCTGCATCCCTGCACCACTGGAGGACAGGAGGTAGAGCTGGGAAGGAGGGAGAAGCGGGGAGAAAGGTAGTTTTAAGGTCTTATTTTGCTTCTCATTATCCTGCTCTGATTTTGTTAGTAACAATTAATATCTCTAATTCTAGCCTGTTTTGCCCTTCACAGTATTTAGTGAGATCTCTCTCTGTGTTTACCTCAACCCATGAATCCTTTGTTATATATTCCCCTCCCTCTGCAGTTGTGGAGGGGAGCAATGGAAAGGCTTTGGTAGGTGCCTGGCATCCAAACAAAGACAATCCACTACAGACACATAAAACTGACAGCAATAATTTCTTCCTCCTCTCTCCAGGAAGCACAGGGGGTTATTTTTAGGATGGTAAACATGCTATATACATTGTTTTTTCTCCATTGTTTAGCAACTCCATTTCCCATCCAATTTCACTAGATGTGGTATGTTTTACACCTGCTGTGTATGGTTTTTTTGCTCTCTTTGTTATTCACTAAGTGATTTTACCCAGATCCCAATCGTGTTTCCCTTTAATGACCTGCAGCTGACCTTGATGCCTAGTCCCTGCTTACAGTCCTGGAGCCTTCCTTATCATCCCATGCCTTTGCTTTCAATGCATCCACTTCCATTCCAACCCTGTATTCCCCTGTGCAGCACTTTTATTCTAGGGCCATAGCAGCACCCTCCACACAGAATAATGATTTATTATTGCTACCATTAATTGAGTATACAGTACAGACCTAGGCAAAAAGTAAAGCAGTGAAGGTAAAAATCACTCAGCCATTAGACAAAGGCTGCTAGAAGTCAGCAAGCTCAAAGGGAGCTGGGAACAGACCCTGAGCAGTCCAGAGAAAGGGTGGCAAGTCCCAGCCCTGTGCTGTGGTTTTAGCACAAAGCCTGCAACCTGCAACAGGTGATGGCAGCACCACATTTACTGGGACATGGGGACTACAGTGTCAGTGAAAAGACAACATAGGGAACTAATTGCCTCTGATAACCAGTTCTAAAAGCACTCTTGGGATACAGAGACTTTTTTTTTCAGCTACACGTGTGTAATTTTAAACCAAAATATATAGCTGGATGAATCCTTCTGCTTTCAATGCACTTCTCAGTTTCACCAATGATAGATTATACACATGCCCATCTCAGGGTATAAACAAGTGCTTGGGCTCTGCCACAGTGTAAACTGTGATGGCTACAGCTACTGCTGAGGATGAGTCTCTGCACAAAAGGATCAAAATTAATGAGCACTGACTGTATTCCCAAACTTCACCATCCCTTTAGGAAGGGCTCCTCACTATGATTTAGGGTTTTGCTTAACTACACCCAGGCTGCTGACAGCCAAAGCCAAATCACCACACTCAAAAGGATAAATACAGCTATTTAGTGATTTGAAAAAAAGAAGAGTAGAGTGATATAATAAAGGCTGATGATATTGTAAGAGCTTTAAGAGCTTACTGTGTCAAAAATAAAGCATCAAGCCTTTGGCAGAAGAGAAATATCATTTGAGGAAAGCAGATATAACTTCATTTACACTGGTTGAAGGAAAATATACCTTCTTTTCCTCTGGTGTCATTTTTACTTTCCAGAAATAATTTTACTGGTTTTCTTACATCAATCTAGCTCTATTTCATTATGTTTGGAGCCAACAGTTCTATAAATTTTAATCCCTTTTTTTTTAGAGAGAAAGAGAGCATGAAGAGTCACCTTAAAGTGATACAAATGTTATAGACACTAGAAAACCCTACTAATGTTTTAGGTAATTCAATAAACTAGCTGATGACAAATTATCAGTCATCATGAAAAGAAGGTTAACTGTATTTATGCTAAGAATTCCATAAACTGACAATAATTTATTTATCAAAAATTCTTATTAATCAAGAAACATTCATCTTTAAATCTGTTATGTATATAGTGTTCACAAAAACTATGCTTAATAAAAACCAGTATTGGTTATTTAAAATATACAAACAGGAAAATTTAAATTAAATATCTGTATCACCTTTTTGTTTTTTCTCTGTAAGAACAATTTTTTTTCTCCAAGGAATAAATATCACTTGTATCACAAGATTTGCAAGGGATATTCTGTTTTTAAGAATAGAGACTTGTATGAAAAGAAACATTTTTCAGTTCTCCAGGCTCTGAATGAATTATTTTGCTACAAACTATTGAACTGAAATAAAAGTAAATTCCAGTTGTAGTCAAGTACTTTAAAACTTTGGGTTTGGTCACCTGAAGGAAATAGTAGAAAAAATATTTCTATCACAGAGAAAATTCTGGAGGCAAAAATCCATGTCTAAGCTATTTCATGCATAAGAAGAACAAAAGACTTGTATTTTGAAACAATCCATCAGAAGAGGTCTAATGTGTACACTTTGACTGTAAAGAAGATGCAGCTTGTCTTTGGCAATTAATTTATTTATATTTAAGCCCAATTTCATGATGAAGCCTCCAGGTACACACTTGAAAGTAAATACTTGGTTAACCACTCATTTGATGAAGGATGCTATCCCAATAGAGGCCTGGAGAACAGACCCACTGATGCATGCAGGTATTACTTCAAAGCCTAATTGCTATTGCAGGTGTTGACATAAAGAGAACTGCGAGCCTTTCCCAGTCTGTGTAACTTACTCACTTAGCTTCTGGCTGCAAAAGAACTCAAACCCAGGATTCAGGCATGATTTTGATCCTGAACACCAACTTGTGGCCATCTAATTTCCTGTTCAGTTGCTTCTTATCCCTGAAATCCACAGATGCCAGAACTGTTCACAGTAATACTCCTCAGACTGAAGTGTCTGGGCAGCAGCACCACATGAAAGTGAAGGAGATCTGATAATTCTTTCAGGCTTAAGCTTCTCTGGGATTCCTAAAGTAACAAGGGACTAAGTAAGACAGATGTTCCCAATACACTCCTATTGAATACAAAAGAGGAGCTGCTGCCCTTTTCCTTAATGAGGTAGCAGTTGGAGAGCTCATCATGTTACACATTATGGAAGTCAGGAAATAGGTGTTCATTTCAGAGAAGTTGCTAGATGAATCCCACAAGAACCATTTGGGAATGTGTTCTGTTAAACTATTCATAAGTGATCCAGAAAATGAGTTGAACAGTAATAAAAATTCTCCAGTGATAAAGACCACCTCTTTCTGTGTGCACAGACTCTAGATAATGTTATTTCAGGAGAAAGATCTTGAAGGCATTACACTCAGGTCTACAGAAATAATTTGTTCAGTGTATCATATCAATTACTGAGTATTTTCTATTAGGCAATTTTGAAGGAAGGAAGATAAATGAAGCTGCAAAGCCTCTAGTAGACCATTTTGGTGCTCCAAGTCAATAAAGTTTAGAAACCAAACAGATCAAGATTAAAAGAATTATTATGAATATGGAAATATTTTCATATGAGAAACTAAATACCAAAGTCTTGGCAATCTTGATGTTCCTGCAGTTCAGGATGTCCTTAAACAATTATTTCTTGGAAAGCCTTTCCATTTTCACTAGTTCTTGTGCTCTTACCCAAACTTTTCCATCTGCAACATTCAGGAATTGCAGACTGAGTGCATTCTTACATTTTTCTGTCTTATTTGGAAATGTGAACCCATGAACGTGGGGCATGATGTGTTGCATACCAGAGAAAAAACCCCAACATGTAGATGCAGTTGCAATTGCTTGTGATGTATCTTTTATCACCTATTACATAGATGTGTATGCTTAAGGCAGTTTTGTGTCAAATATGAAACCGACTTCTGATGTTAAAGATCCTATTACTAATTAGCATTCAAATGAGCTCAAAAAAGTATTACAGGTGCTTCATCCAGAAAGCAAGGCAACACTTCAGCCACTCTGATTGCTCATTATAATCAGAGCTGAAAGAGTGCAGAGAGCGATTTACAGCCACTTTCAGCTGCAAATTCAGGAATCATGCCTGCTGCAAGATGTGTGGAGACCTGCCAGCTGCCTTCACCTCCTCACCTCCTGCAGTGGCAGCCTCCTCCTCTCCTTCCATGCATAGGGACTTTCTGAAGGATAATGGTGTTGTGTCTCTGAGGAACCCTTTAGAATCCAACTGGGAAGCCCCCCAAGAGCAAGGTGTAAAAGCTCAAACTGATAATCCCATTTAACTCCTCATTGCTTTTCCTAACAAGTCTCCACAATTGTGCAGGATTCCCTGCTAATGTTTTGTACCCTGAAATGAAGTGGAACCTGTGATACAAGAAATGTACTTCCCTAAACAGTGGATGAAAAGGAAGTGACTTCTTCCTGATTGTCATATTGGCCCAGGCAGAGTAATGGGGATGGTTTGGCTTCCAGCAGTTTAAAGACCTGCCTGATAAACTGCATTATAAAGTTCATTTTCCTGGCTGATTGTCAATAATAATTTCCTTAAGGTTGTCCCTTGATTAACCACAACATTGCAAACAAAAGCAGTAAATGGATTTGAGTATCCTACCACAAATTTAGAAGAGATCACTATTTCCTTGTATCCCCTTGATTCTCATGCAGTGATGTGCAAACCACATCAGTGAAGGGAAGCCATAATGGCAGAGACAAACTGAACTCTGGGGAGTGGAAGAGGGAAAAGAAGTTCATAAATAATTGGCAAACACTGTATCTCTAATGGCATTTACACAGATGAAACTGTTTGGATACCTGAGCTGACTTTAAAATTACATTATCTTCTGAAAAAGTAATTGAAATTAAATCAAATAACCGAAAAATCAACCAGTCTGCCTCTCTTCTTCACAAACATATCCTTTTCTGAGCTGGAATTTTAATGTCTTGCAAATTACATACTCCCTCTCCCATGTGACAGTCACACACGATTTTGAAAGTTTTACTTTTTCTTTTCTTGTAGAATTAGGTTTTGCATAATGATAAAGAACCAAAACACACTTTTCAATGGCAAAATTACTTGTTCCTCTACTATCTAGAAAATCTGATTATTCACACGATATTCGTTTAGACAAATAAATATTAATGAGATTGCAAGTTCTTGGATGATTTCTCACAAAGATGTCAGAAACAGCTGACAGATTAATATGTTGAAACAATATTACATATATCATAAAATAATAGAATGAATCATAGAATGGTTTGGGTTGGAAGTGACCTTAAAGATTATCTGGTTCCAATCACCCTGCCACGGGTAGGGATACCTTCCATTAGACCAGGTTTCTCAGAGCTCCATCCAAACTGGCTTTGAAAACTTTCAGGGATGGGACATCCACAATTTCTTGGGGCAACCTGTTCCTGCCACACCACCCTTGCAGTAAAGAATTTTTTCCCCAATATCTAATCTAAACTTACTCTCAGTTTTAATCCATTCTCCCTTATCCTGTCACTACATGCTCTTGTAAAAAGTCCCTCTCCATCTTTCTTTAGGCTCCCTTCAGGTACTGGAAGGTCACAATTACATCAATCCTAAACTGCTTTTCCAGGCTGAACAATCCCAATTCTCTCAGCTCTTCTTCATAGAAGAGGTACTTCAATCCTCCAAGCAACTCAGTGACCCTCACTGGACTTGATCCAACAGGTCCATGTCCTTCCTGTGCTGGGGAACTATCATGATTCTATGTCTAACATATTTACTGACTGCAAATAAAATAACTTGCAAATAGATGCTCGGCCATCTCAGATATGATGGGGATTTGTTCTGCAAAGATGAAGAGCACATTTTCTAATCTTCTCATAACAGAAATCTGTAAGGATATTAGTCCATTATAAGCCATAAATGAACCTGAGTAAAATACATGATTTTTTAATGACTAGTGATTATAGCTATTCTAATTGAAATTTACTGAAGACTCATTTTCATGGCATGTGCAGAGTACTCAGACCACGTACAATTCAGGTAACAGCAGCTCCTGGGCAGTGCAGTCTGGACCTGACCTGAACTTTGCATCATGACAGAGTACTTTAAAAAGCTATTACTTGTAAAGGAAAAGTAAAGGAAGTCAAAATAAGTTCTGTCAAGTTTGTTTATCTTGAGATAACTTGGCTGGGGTGATGATGGTAGCTTGGCTGGGGAGTCTGTGACTCAATGGAAACTTTGGTTTTCCTCACTGCAAATTTTTAGAATACATTGTTTACCTCAGAACAGACACATCCTCAGTGGAAGGCAGACTGACTCCTTTGCAAAGTAAATGCAAATCCTAGAATCACAAAGAAAGTAGCCTGAAGGATGGAAAGGGCTTTCTTCCAGCAAGTCCACTGTTCACAATTTCACACTGTTCTTCCTAGTGCCCCAAAGAAAACAGCAGGTACACACTCACTTCAGAGGAGCTCACCCCAGGCTGGACATGTCACTGGTACTAAACTGGCCATGTCCAGTTGTCAGTGACTAAGTCCAGCCAGGGCATTCCCTCTAAAACTGCTCCAGATCCTCTACTCAGAACTCCCCATCTCCCAGGAACACTTCCATGGCATCCAAACAAGAATGGACTACCACCAAAACCCCAAACATACATAAAACTGAAAGAGTAAAATAATTTTATAATTCAGTTTAAAACAGATAATTGCACTCCAGAAAAGGTTAAGTACCTGTAGTCTTCAGAGTCAGCTAATTTTACTGCACTAAAAATTAATATTCATTTTGCACTTAAGTTTTATCATCCAGATCATCCCTGGCAATTTAAAGCACTCCTCTAACCCCCTTTATGTGCCCAGATTTATGCATGAAGAAATAACCTTGTGCACAGGCTTTGCGTGTTGCAAAATTTTCATTACATGGTAGCCATATCTCAGATTATAAAAAAATTAATCAGTTATAGTCAATTCTGCCTAATGTCACCATCAGTTTACAACAAAATTTCCTTCTATTAAAAGCTTTTTCCCAGGAAACATTGTAACCTGCCTCTGGCTGAAAATGAAGCATTTTATTTGTTTTCCAGTTCTTTACCGCTTTAGCACCTGTGGTCTCCCTTGTTGCTCATTTTCAATACCAGTACAAATGAACATAAAATAAAATTGAACAATAACCCTGTTAATGGCAGACTTTCTCCACAGATTAAAGAGAAAAGATGAAGATATTTTCATCATTGTATGAACATCCTCAAATGCTGTGAGTGATACTAAATGCTGAAAAAAATATATTTCTTGGTCTTTCATCCCTTGCTCCTAAACTGGAAAAAGGGAAGAATAAAAATATTTCTTAAATAAGGAATATGTGCATCACAAAAACTCAGCAAAGCTTCAGCTCCTAACAGACTTAGCTCACTGTGCTACATTTTCCATTTAAATGTTAGGGGTTTTGACTCAAAGTGTGCAAACACCAAATTACTCAGGTTCTTCAAAGACATCATAATCTTCTTCCCAAGGCTGTGTTCAACCCCAGGTCCTTGCTGACGTGCTGGATCTGAGACAAAGGTCCCAGTCTGAAAAGACAGTTACAGGACAAATGAATGATTATTTGTGTCCCGAGAGTGGGGTTCATTTACCTTGACTTAGGCATCCAGAATTTAGATTTTTAAGCCTAAACTAATCACATGGAGCTCTCAATGGAACAAAGAGGGTGATTCATCTGAAGCTGAGGCTGCTGTTCAAGATAACTTGGGAGTTTAGGTGAATGAATCAGTTTATGGATCCATGTATCTTTTTGGATCTGTCCAAATCATATTAAAAAAGAAGAAATCAAAATAGAATTGGTAACTATGAAAATAGAGGGGGGGGGAAGGATGTAGCATTGATTGGATTCTTTTATAAAAATTATAAGGATGAAGGAAAAATATGAAGACTAATAGGACCATGCTAGACAAGTTGAAAGACTGCTGGCAGTGCTTTGGAAACTGAGTGAAGGATTACAGACATCATTTTAACTGCTCAGGAAAAGATAATTCATCCATCATGAATCTGAAACATTCAATTTGCTCTTCCAAACACATATTTAAGCATTACCTGTTTTCACTGGGCATGCTGAATGAAAATTGCAGTATTTTACAACTGACCTAAATGTTGCACTGCTGGTGACATGAAGAGCAAAGAAAGAGGTGGAAACCCAAGCAATCAGGCAAGTGCAGGCAGAGATGTTACCTATTACCACCTTCATACTTATTTTTTTGCATCACAGTGTAATTCTTATTTCACTCAGTGGATGCAAAAGCAACACTGGCCAACAGATTCTGGTACAATTTAAGAGAGATGATATACCTAATTATGAGAAACTCCATTTGCTCTATTTTCAATTTATGTAAGTTACTGAGGGGTTTGACAGTGATGGAGTTCCCCAGCAGAAAAGGCACATGCTACTCAGGCTCCAGGGACATGCTGCACCACAGCAGCTGATTAATTAACAGCTGTCATTTACCAATTATATCCTTTCACAATCAGTAAATCTGTCAGAAAAGGACAGGTTCTGCTCCTCTGCAGTCTGAGCAATAGCACTGTGGCCATCATGTTTTATTACTGCACTCCCCTAAGATGCGTGGAGGAGCCTGGAGAAAGCACTTGAGATGCCTCTCTGGTAAGCAGAGCATGACAAATTTCCATTTGCTCCTCGACCTCTGGCCATGGTGGGGATTACTACCCTTGGCTCACTTGCCTCCAGTCCTCTGCTGTGCCTCCCGTGCTCCTTGTGCCCTGTCCCAGGGGCTGCAAAGCCTCCTCAGGCACCAGGCTGCAGGTGTGTTTCCTGGGCACATCCCTCCCTCATATTCACAGAGAGACCTCCCCCACCAGGGACTTACATGTGAAATGGCTGACAAGGAAGGAAAGATTCTTGCCTGGTTTTTGGTTGTTTTTTTCCCTCCCCAGTCTCTCTCTGAATACCATTCTGTCAAAGAGTGTTTTTATGCTAGAACTGTTCAGTGGGAAAGAAATCCTCTTGTCAACCATTCCTTGCTGTTGCTGTTTTGGCAAACTGCATTCACCAGTGCCTGACTCTGCTGGGGTCACCTGGCCCTGCTGCCAGCACCTGGTGAGACAGGCATGAGGGCAACTGAGCATCTCTCCCTGGGGCACAGGGTCCCCAAAAGTCCACTCCCCACAAACCCTCTAATCCACTCACATATGGGTTTTCAGTCTTTCTGCCACTGTCTCCTCAGACACAAGGGAGGGTGAAAAATGAGGCAAACCATCATGTTTGCCACAGAGACAGGAGAACTGATTCTTCTGTGTCTGTGGAAATGCACAGAAGCAACTGAAGCATCCTGCTTTGCAGAAAGAGAAATTAAATGCCACTTTCAGGAGAATATTACGGCAAATAAATGTAATCTGCATATAATGCAGCAATGACCCTGGACTATCTAAAATCAACTTCAAACTGCTGGCAGAATTAAAGTCCAAAACCTGTTGGTTTTGTGCTTAGTTCTGGGTGTAGGAATTGCTGTTCTTTCATTCCAGCAGTGAGAATACATTTGACCAAGTGTTGCTGGCATCTTCTATCACATAGAATGGTAGAGTCTCTGGACAACGAATTGAAAGGAGAAGTTAACAAACTGAGGTTGGCCAAATTTCCTTTGCACAGAAAGCAAAAAAAGCTGTTTTTTCAAATTATGCAAGTATTGATAGGAATGCAGAAATGCAGTGGCTTTACCTGTGAAGTTTGGAGTCCTTTTCCCTAGATCAGCAGATGCAATTGAAATATTTGCAACTTTAAAGACGTCCAGTGTGCTTCCTCCTTATCTTATTGAAGCCATATTGATAATAACAGTAAAGAAATATTTAAGAGGCTAAGAAGCTGTGATGATATCTATTTTCTGAATTTAATGTAAAGCCAGCAAATATTACTGTTATTGTTACACAATATTTTGCATGCTATTGCATTAACGTGTTTCTAGAAAAAAAAAAAAAGAACATGATGCTGTGTTAGAAACAGTCCCAGCAGGGTGAAAGGGAGAAGAGGACAGGCTGCCTGCCAGACCCAGCCAGTCTAACACTAGATCAACAGGTCTATCTCCCTGAGATTGCTTGAGAGCCAAAGGAAGCCTTTGGAGTATGTGTTGATGTGATGGGTTGCTCTAACTTTTAAGTTTAATTTCAATTTGTGAACACAGGACTTAGGTGGATGCATTGCTACAAAGTGCTATGCATTAATCTTACCTCTGAAGGATTCTCATTTGCTTTGTAACACCCCATTTGAAATGCACGAATAAGAAACACACTGTTAAAAAAGCTAAAAGTATGGATTTGAGAACCGTTTACTTTCAGGCCAGAGCACAAAGAGCCAGTGCACAAACAAAAGCCAAGATGAAATAAATCATCACATTTACCCACACATGAGGCCTGTGACTGCTGACTAGTTTTGTAATCAACCCATGCTGTATCTTTTGAGCCACCCACTGTTTCTATCACTTCCTGAATCTAGGCACAGCATGCAGATGTTTTAATTCAGACTTGGTCTTCTGCACTGAAAAATCAAACCATTCTGGTTTCACATTTGAAAATCTGCATTCTCAAGTCTGCAATACTTTTGATCAACATGATTGACACACGGTTTAAGCACATCGGTCTCCAGTATAGCCCATTACAGTACTCATCTAAATAGATGGGGATTTTTTTCTTGCCTGTTTTCAGTAGACTGCTTTGTATTTTATTTCTCTTATTTCCATTAATTTCCTTCTACCCAGATGGGGTATCTGCAAACATAATCTTGGGGGAATATTTTTATGTGCTTCCCAAATGTATTCATAAAGAAACAAGGCAGCTTGGAAACAGAATCCTTCTGCTCTCTGCTCACAGAATTTTAGCTTTCATTTTCAGGGGAAAAAGAATTTGAGGTCTAGAAGGAAAGGGTACATAAAATGCAGCAATGAAGGTAGAAAATAATAGGTTTCTCTTTTTTGGTACCTTGTTTATTTAGGTTTGTATAGGCAAACTGAAGGCCTTTAAGATCTTCATTGCTGATTTTCTGCAGCTAGTGGATTAGGAAAGGGAAGTGACTGTGCTCTGTATAATGGATAATGGTAACTTTAGAGCACAGCACCAGATTTTCTCACGTTTTTCTGGGTTTTGTGGAGATAGCTGTAGCTACTTCACTGCTGCCTGATAAGCTTTGCTTTCTGACAAATTGAAAACCATGAGACATTGATCAGGCACAGCCAGAAGGTTGTGCAGTGCTGCTTTGCTGACTGTTGTCTGGTTTTTTGCAGGCTGCTTGGTGTGCACAGGTACAGCCTGGCACAGCCTCGGGGCAGCCTTGGGAGCAACTGACATCCATGTGCCACCAGCAGTACTGCCAACCAAATTTGGTGGAACAGCTACAAGAATTGTTCAACAAAACAGAGTCTGTCCTGGAGCCAGGTTACATCTGCCAGTGCCTCTTGTCTTTCACAGTGGCTGTCAGATCTGCTGGTCATGCTGGACATCACCCATTTGGGCTACATGAAAAAACACATCACTACCACATTGCCTAACAAGAGGTTAAAACCAGCAGGCATACAAGACTCCTGAATGGAAAAATGAAACACTCCAGGGTGGTGTTTTCACCTGCAAGCTGGAAGGTAATATAGGACCCAGTTGTAGGGGGATAGAACATAAGCAAATAAAGGTAGTATAGAAAGTAATCTTACCCCCTAAAGAGTTGAAGCTGAGCCAATTATTAAGGATTAGGAGCAGGCCTGATGTTAACAGGCTGCAGCTGTAGCCAATCAGAAGATTATTATAAAAGAGTGGATTGGTTGATTGAGGGAACTGCAGTCTGTTGGCTACTGTGGGGACAAGGAAGAGTCACTGCTAGAGGAGGTGCCTACAAGACACATCAAGGAGATCTGAAACTCTAGCAATATGGAGCCCTTGCAATGTAATGACAGTAGAACTCCTGCACTATAATGACAACACCCAGTACACATCTGGCTACACCTAGAGTCTTTTTGCCTCCCAACAAAGAAAAACAGAGGCAAGCAAGATAGGAGTCTATGTGAAAGTCTTCACAGGAGGAAACCAAGAACAAGATCCTATTTGGAGTCAGGATTTTTAAAGGAAAGCTTCCCTTTCTGAACAAGAAAACTGCCTGTTTGTTATTTCCTGCTATGTTCAGGTAAAAGGCATGTGGCACACATTTTCTGTGAACAAAGTGGAGAAGTGCTACTTATTTCTTCCTCTATAAGATGCAGAAAGGGCATCACCCAACCACAGAGAATGAGTAAGAAGTTCTGGAAGTACTAGGAGAGTTCTCCTTGTTGATGCAAGGCTAGATATTAAAAGAAAAATTTAAGAAACAGCAATAGAATATTGAAAAAGAGTTACAGCCTGACTTCAAAATTATGACTTTAGGAAGTCTAAAAGACTTTAAGAATTATTTTCTATTTGAATATGGTTTCCTGCCCTCTGTAGTCTAGCACATTCCACAGAATATGATACCACAGATCTTCATAAATCTCTAAGTAAGTTTGACATACTTTTATATAAAGACCTGTACATTTGCCTTTGTGCTTTTCATCTGAAAAATCATGTTTTAAGCTCACGTGTCATTAGTCTTGTCATTACCTGAAAATGAAAGGCAAGGAAGGAGACAATGAGCTATGCAGAATGCCAAAGGTCTCAAAGAGCAAAGTGGGTTGCTCCAGCAGGTTTCTGAAGGCACCTGAAATAACTAGGAATAGACAGACACTTCTTTTCAGAGTGACCAGAAGGCACAACCAATCGTCCCAGAAGTCACCTTTTAACTTGGCTGAGGAGAACATGTTTAGATGATGTGCTCTGTCCTCAGTCTGGGATGAACTCACATACAGATGAAAGCCAGGTGCTGCAGAACTGTAACAAGCACAGCAGAAACACTAATTCTGCCTGCTGGAAGGTGGGTCCATTATCTCAGGCTCAGCACAGAGCTGATATCTTCCATTCACAGCTCATTTCCACTAACTGAGCAGAGCTGGCATCCTGCTTTTAGAAAAAAAAAGAAGAAAAAATAAACCCCACAGCCACAATTAGTCTTGCTGTCTCATATTTTGTCTCTCTCATGGCATGATTAGAGCATCCCTTCTTTCAGAATGACTCAAAATAAGTGGAAAAAGTCCTTTTCCTCCCTTACTTTGCAAAGCTCCTCAAGTGTGTCCATCTTTCAGTTCGTGGGTACATGAATCTTCTACAAAGCACAGCTTCAAAGTTGCCTGTCAAAGTCAAATCACAGCCAAACTTCCCAAAGGCAACTACTCTTTTCATTCAGGGGTGTATTGATTCCTCCAAAGATAGTGCAACTTCTAAATCTCAACCAGATAAAAGTATCAGCTGTGAAACCCCACCTCTCACATAAATTCAGACACTTGAATGTCCCCACTGTCACCTTCTGCTTGGCTTTAGGTACAGTACCACAATCATTCCTACACTGAGAACAGTAAAATACAGAACACTGGTCCATCTTCATTTTCCTTTGGAGGCCTGTCCTGCCTTCTCATGCAGTTATATATTTCCTGAATTAAAGGCACTCAATCCCCCTGCTGTGACTGGATAACTACTTTTCAACAACCAACCATGATATGCTCCTTAAAAGCACATGCCCTGAAAATGGACTTACACTGTCACTGCCAATTTAGGAGTGAGTGAGATTAAGGAGTGAAAGTGGCTCCATTAGAACCATCCAGGCAATTTACAATGGCTACTCTGTGGCTGTGAAGTGAATATGAATTAGTAAAAACATTTAAGATTGTGAATAATAAAAGAGTTGCATTTCAGCTTCTACCACAGCTTGAAATGCTTTCATTTTGAAAATGCCACTTGTGCTAAGGTTTAATTAAACGAAAAAAAAAAAATAACCCAAGGAGAAAAAAAAAAAGGGAAAAAAGAAAAAAAAGAAGACTTGCAAATGAAAAAGATCTAAATACAGAGGCAACAGAGAGAAATCACAAAGGCCAGATGCAAAATGGGCTGTATCCTCTGCATTATTCACCAACACAGCAGCCCCAGGGCTCAGGATCACAGTGCTTAATGTATTCATTTTTCCTGGCCAGTCCCTGAAAGCATCTGCATACACTATTTCAGGACTAAAAGGACTTATGCAATGCTTTGCTAGGCTTATATAGATAAGATGAGTGCACTTTTTTTCTCTGCCAAATCCCTCTTTTCACTGACATTGCATCTCTGAAAGCATAGCTACAAAATTAGCACAACATAACAGTAAAAGTGCATGTGGCCTCAGAAAATATAAAAATAAAAAGATACACAATATTTTACAATATTTATTGCATTTATAAATGTATAGCTTAGAAATACTGAAATTCCCACCAACATTATGCATTATTAAATATAATATTTCATATTTGATTCTAAATTTCTAACTATCTACTGCTGTGCTCTATGTAAATTATACTGCATTGAAAAATAAACATTTTTATTCAGATTCTCTTTTGTAATTTTTCTGGCAGAAGCACTAAGTAATTTACTTATATCCTTGAAAAATGTTGTACTTGTAAATGTTGGTATAATCTGGTTTTATGTTTCTAAGCCAAGTAATAAATGAAGTGTGGTTTTCATTGCAGTAGTTATAATGCATTTTGCTTGTTGCAGAATGAGAAATATTGATCAAAAATCGTTCACTGAAAACAGCTACTGCAGCCAACGCAGCATCAATGAGCTTAGGGTTCAATCTGGAATAGGTACAAAGTACTAGGATGCTCAGAAGTACTGGGAGTATCTTTCAGGTGAGGCATTTAAAATTTACTAGGCACTTTTTGCCTAGTAAATTTAGAAGGGACATATGTTCTCTATTAAAAAAAAAAAAAAAAAAACAAAGAAAAAATAAAGAGGAAGAAAAATGAAACTGAGGGACTAAATTTCTAACTACCAGAGATTATTTTTGTCTGGAGAGAGCCTTCAGATCTGAGTAATGGGAGCAGAACTCATTGTAAGAGTTTAATCCGGTCATTAAAATGGCCATGTAATATGATTGCAGACAGAGCAGGAGCCAGTCCCTCTCTGGAGCAGGGAAGTGTGATCTTCTGACACAGAGTTGTTATGCTCAGTCCTAACATCATCCCTCTTTGGGTTGGCACTTCAGCATTAAATGCTGAAGCTTCACTGACTTCTTTGGACATTTACAATCTCTGCTGCCTACCAGGACTGTCAGTCAGACAGTATTTGGAGCTTCAGGTAATGTAAGAGATAGCTGCTGTATCCTTTTTTGTAGCAGCAATGCCTTGCCAGAGTGCTGGTAAGGTAGTTGACTATTTTTACTGACATGTGAACTGCTTAAATATGAAATGCTTCTGTTAGGAGAAAAATAAAGGCCAAAAACACTGATTTGTTTTGCACTTTTCAACATATTTGTAATTTTATTTCTTCCTCTATTTTAGAAAAATATGAAATATATGCATATGTTTATTTATGTGTATATAATTTCTTTTTACTGTGCAATTTCCCATCAGTTTGAAGTAAAGAGCAAAATGGATGGTAGTGCAGCAGTAACAGCAAGGCACATACAATGGGGTAAAATGGAGAATAAGAAATTCTAATAAACCTTACAACTGAAGCATGTAATTTTTAAATTTAATGTTAGTATCAGAATCAAATTATGTCTAAGTACTTCATCAAAGTATACTTAAAATGCCTACACAGACACAACCATGTAATTAATTTGCACTGTTCCCTACAGGACCACCAAGTGCCTGCCCAGATTTCCTTGATCACCTTTTCCTCCTGCTCTAACTGAATCCTTCCTGCCAGTGAGCTTTCCTGGGCCAGCTTTGCCATGAACCCAAACAAAATGCCTGCTGTTGCCTGTGCAGAACAAGCTCCTGGCTGTTCCAAAATGAAGCAGCCATCAGTGCCAGGGCCAGGCAGTGCTCAGCTCCCGGCCTGTGTGTGCCTGAGCAGCACATCCCACCCTGCGCTGGCGCACGGTGCTTCACTCTGCTCGCCCGCCAGCCACCAGAGGTGGGCTGTGATTTAAAGCAAACCATCTGGCATGAACTGTGCAGCCTATGCTCACTTCTGACTCTCAATAAATCTGTACAGCCCAAGTGCTGAACATAAAGTGGGCATAATAGACATTTCAAGAGATTATGCACATGGTCATTAGTGCTCTGCTGAATTGCAATTTTACACCAATTATTTTGCTACTGAATTTTCCAAATGTCCATTGTGACTATCTATGTTCCTCATCAGACACAGCAGACAGCTTTCTGCCATTAAAGAATGATTCTTTCAATTAGAAGATCACAGTAAGTATTGTATTATCAAGATGAACAATAATAATCCTATTTTATATAGTGTGCCATATATCTGTGACACAAAAATGAGTTTAACCACTATGAGACCACTTCTGTAACCTGCAAACATACTGTAAGTCATTGTCCTTCATAACTGTTTAGACCAACAAAACCGGCAGGACTATCAATTTACAGTATGTCAGCCAACAAAAAGCAGAGTATATGCTTCTTTTGCAGAATGGAGTAGTGCTGGTTTTGATTAGACACATGTTTAATACACTTTTCTGTTTGCAACATGAAACAAAATAATGAAAAATAACCAGATTTTCAACTGCATTCTATTAGGATATCAAAATGTTATATAAGATATGTCACATTATCTGTTTTATATTTTAATTGTATTTTACCTACATAAAATACTCCAAAAATAATGAGAAGTAGAACATAGTTTGTGCAATTTTACTTTTGTTGATTCATATTACATAAATATATACACGTTACAATATGCCTTTCATCTTAGCTTAGCTTTGTACAGACTGATTCAAAAAACTAAACTCCCTATAGGGTGAAAACTCTGTCTTAAAATTGAGGCTATATTAGTTTTAAGAAAAAGTAATCCAACAACCTAATTTTGCTACTTCTTTTATTTAACATTTTTTCAATCAACAGGCCAACAAAACAGGCACTGGCTGCCAGGAATTGAAATTGCCAGGAACAAAAAGACTCATGTGCCTCTAAACTTCATTTTGATTTCCATGACGATATTAGAAAAAACATGGCAGGAATTTTGAAACTCTGTATTTGAACTGAAAAGTGTTTCCCCTACTTCAATTTGGTTATTTAATCAGATTAAGCTGTCAAAGTAACTCTGCTTACACAAAGTGCCTTTCCTAAGCTGATAGTGAAATATCTTTCATTAACAATTTTATTCTGTACTACATGAAAAAAAGAATCCATTATATTTATATATGGATGTGGTTTATTTCCCCCATGTTCTTGTCTGTTCTAATAAATTTTACGTGAAAAAATGTGTTATTGTCTTGCTTGCTTGACTACATTTCACTTCATTTATTACAGAAATGAACATGCTAAAAATTGTTGGGCTGTAGGGCTGTTATCTGCTTGGTTGTTTGTTCTGCTATCATTTTCCAGACCTTAAGCATAGGACAAAGACCTGAGAGCATGTGTAGTCTAAGCTCAGCTGTGACAGGAACCCCTCTCATGGTCCTGCCCCAGTCATGCAGCATGGGGTGATGGATTTTGTCAACCTGAACCCAGCACACCCAATAAGCTGTTTCAGTAATAAAAGAGCCCCGAAGACCTCTGTCCAGTGAGTACTTCTGAGACAATTTCCTTCCCTAGGATCCATCCCAGCAAAGACTGGCTTTAATGCTCCCCTCCACAAACAGGAAATCATAATATATCCAGGTTTGCTTCATTTGAGCATCACCCTGGTTAAAAATCTCCCCCAGACAAGAGAGGGACCCTCCCACAGGAGCCACACAGCCCAGGGCTAGGACAGCTCTCCATCTCCTGGCAGAGAATGTATGACCTGATGAATTTGCTAACGTTGTTTTCCCTCAGTGGTTCTCATCAGCTTTCCAAATCCAAATGGATAATACTAAATGGTGAGGCAGGAAAATAAGGGGTATGGAAGGTAATTTTGTATCTTTATATTACAGAAACAAATTTTTAAATGCTTGATTAATATCCAAGCTAAATATTTTCCCTTCACTTGCCTTTTTTGGTTTCCTCCTTTACAAATGCTCTTCTGGTCTCCCTGCCTGGTTCTATAAAATGGCAGGAGCTCTACTAAAAACTGTATAACTTTGAAAGAAATAATTTGGATCCAAAGTTCTCAAGTTTGCAGTACTGCCAGGAGGTATAACTGACCATTTATATTTCACTGTTTTTAACAAAGGTTTCTTTCAACTTGGAACAGGGAGGCAATAATTCTGTAACTTGCTATTAAGCCAGTAGATTGCAAAATATCCAATAAAATAATACATTTTTATAGAGAATGACACGTCTAAGAAATATCTATGCTGTACCTTGGAATACAGGTATTGAACTCAATTTGAGCCATGAAAAAGAAGTCAGTAGTGGACTATAACTAAAACCTAAGCAAAATTCATCCTAACCAAACCCCATTTTTAATAAGAATGGGTAGAAGGCTGGGAGGAAAAAAAAGCAGGAAAACATTTTTAACTAGAATACTTCACGTAGCTATTAATTACATGTAATAGTAAACAACTTAGTGGGAAAAGCAGCTTTAATACCTCCTCTTAATTTTGAAAATTAACAGTTTTCAGTTAGAGGCAATACTAATATAAATGCAAGGACAATTTAATACACAACCCACATAAACATTGCTTAAATGGTGTTAAGTCAGCAACTCACAAAATGCCTTGAATAATATGATCTCAGTACTATGGCACAGAGTGCTATAATGTACAATAAAGTTCATTGCTATGCATCACTGCAAACCTCCAGCATACACCAACAATATAACCTGAGTAACCAAAACAATCAAGGCCCTTTTCAATTGAAAGTAATGTAAAAAAAAAACCAAAAAAACCACCCCAAACCTAGAACAAAACTATGCAAGAAAAATAGCAATATGAATGGGAACACCCATGATTCAACCTTTTCTATTCTGATGACAGCTCAGAGATCCCATTTGGATTAAATGCATGGGGTGTTGCCCTAAGAATGGTGGCAGTAATGTAGACTCCAATGAAGATTTACAACTTTAAATGGACAAATATCCCTTCGAAGTTCACAGGATGACTTTATAAAGTATATAAAATCACCTCCAACATAAAGAAAGAAACAGGGAAACATTCCCTGGAAATTTTGTTACTGAGTTTTAAAAATCCTTCAGTAACCACAATGAAGAAGGAAACAAAACAGGCCATAGGGCTCACCATAGGGCACAAATTTAACCCTGTCCACTTCCATCTTTATGTTCACAATTGTCTGTCAAGGGGATTACTTTCTCTCAAATATCACTAGTTTTCTATATTTGGTGTAAAAATTCATCATACGGGAACGAAGCATACAGGTGACAATAATGTGTGGAAGATTAATAGAGATGACAGCCTGCCATCCTTAGGGGAAAGAAAACTGCTGCTGCACAGTCTGTCTTTTGTTGAAAGTTAATGGGAAAATTTTCTGCTTGTATGTGGAGAAGTAAAGCATAGGTACTCCTTAAAAGCACACACTGCCTAAGAAAATGCTGTGTAACACATAACGCTTCCACATTCATCTTTAAACAAAGCAACATGAATTGCAGCACTGCTGTAGATGACACTGCCTCCACCTCTGTCTCAGGAGAGCTTTCGGATTTGGCTGGGGATGGTCTGAGGACTGTCTGTGGAGAAAGCCAGCAAGAAGAGTGGCCAACGGCAGACCAGGAAAGTGACAGAAACACGGAGGGGCAAGGGTAACGTCTCTCATGGCAGAGTTATTTTCTATGTAGCGATGCATTGAAGAGGGGCTAGAGTACTGAGTGCTTTTCAAAAGCCCTCATTTAGTCTTAACATTATGTGCATTAAGATGATGCATGCTTGCTTCTTTTAAAAAGCCTTTCCTTTTAAATATTTGCATTGGGTAATGAATACATGTGAGTTTCCCCATACCAGTGTAGAACATAGGGAGTACTGGGTATGGCCTAGCTAAGGGACCCTTTTTTCCCAGAGGTGATTAAGACAAAAGGTTATCATTGACAGATTATTTGAAGAGTAAAGCCAGTTTGTAGAACTGCTGAATGCAGCCAAATCTCTGCACTGAAAATTAAAGAAATAGAGCAATCCTAAATATGTCAGTTATTGATCTTGTAACAATTAGTCATGCATTCAGTTATTACTTCTTCCTGGACTTCGACCTTCTGAGCCCACAGTGAGTGGAGCATTGCTCAGGGCTGAGCACAGGAACCAGCCCAGCCCACAGAGCCTGCCAATTCCAGGTCTGGCAGCAAAGACACTGCCTGCTCTGAGGAGGCAGAAGGAGCATTGTGCAGTGGCAGGGGATGGACAACTGCCCAGTCAAACAACCCTGTGTGTTAGCTTTACTTCTGCATTAAACCACAGAGTCCTCCAGGGAGAAAAACTGCCAGACAGGAAAAAATGCATCAGTATGAGCACAGCATTATCCATAGCAGTGATCATCCACGGACTTAAAAGGCAGTCCACAGACCATCTCTATCTTTCATCATCCACTTTTCTTCTCATCTGAATGCAACCAAGTTATTTTGAGGCCATGGAAGTGCTACTGTGGGGACTTTGCCCAGCTTCTGTGTCCCACAGTGTCAGATATCTCAAAATCCTCCCTATGAAATGGATGTGAAAGGAAGCAGCCCCAGTGCAACTCCTCATCTCTCCTCTCGTTTTGCTTTTTACCTAAAATCCCAGAGTATATTTCCATAGGTGGACTATGGAAATAAGTTCTTTGGACAAAGAAACTCCAACTCCAAGATGACAGTGAGGGGAATTACCAACACCTCATGGGACAACCTGGTGAAGTCACAGCATGCTGGGTGGGCTTACAGACTCTGAGCCCTGTCATCTGAGACCAAAATTCATGATGCTATTTTCCAGAAGATAAATGCCATTACATTTTTGTTGAGACGTTTCTCCTCCTTTTGAGAAGTGAATGGATCCACATTTGATAGGTTTTGAAATTATTATCCCTCTTTTTCTTAAAGCTAAAACCCAATTACCTTCTAAGTACTTAGGAAAGTCCAATATGTTAACTGCTGAGAAGGTCACAGCAATTTAAATACCTAAAGAATAACGAACTGCTGCTTAAATGACTAACCTTTCTTAAGTGATTTCTTAAATTGCCTGGAAGTTATCTGGTCACTAGAAGTACAAGGAAATAGGAAACAACATGCCAAGTTGTACAAGAAGGAATTAATGAATGCAGCAATTTCCAATACGTTCCTGGTTTTACCAAGAGCAGGATGGACAAAGAAAAAGCCTTCTTTAGACACCAAAGGGCTTAACACCTTTCAGTTTTCTAGGATCATTCTGAAAAACCAAAAATATTACAGTTCTTGTCTGAAGTAATTTTATATTTTTTAAAGGGTCTTCTTGCTTATATTAAATTACATAGATGAATTTGTTAACATGGCAGCAATGCCACAGATTCTGGTTTGAAAGGACTCAAATTTATGGGCATGAGCTAGAGCTACGTAAATAATCTTCAATGAGTATTCAATTTACTTGGGTGAATTAAACTTTAATTTACTTGCATAATAGGGGTTTTAGCTTTAAGAAAAAGAGGGATAATTTCAAAACCTATCAAATATGGATCCATTCACTTCTCAAAAGGAGGAGAAACCTCTCAACAAAAACGTAATAGCATTTATCCTCTGGAAAATAGCACCATGAATTTCAGTCTCAGATGACAGGGCCCAGAGTCTGTAAGCCCACCCTAGCAAGCTGTGACATGGAGATTTTTTCTGTTGTCTTTTTACATAGTCCAATTTTGGCATTGTGGCATTGCATCCAATTTGGACTAGATTCAGACCTACACCAGCCAAGTCTGCACTTCACCAAGTTGTCCCATGAGGTGTTAATAATTTGCTTTTTTCTCCCGAATACCTAGCAGCAGATTCTTTGATGTCAATGCCTTTTACATGGAATCAGCCAGTGAGCTGAATTTCCCTAGTGTTTATTGACCAGAATGTTATTTGACTTTCTTGAGAGGATGAGCATTTTAGGCACAAGGAATCAGCATAAGTTGACTACCAGGGGTATTTCTGGATGTGATTCTAATGTTTTCTAGCAAAATTTGATCCAATATTGAGGCAGCTTCTAGAAAAGGGATGAATAAAGAAGACCTATAAACTCACCCTGTGCCTGCTCCACCGGTACTGGTGTGGGCTGGGATAGAGTTGATTTTCTTCACAGTGTGAGGTATTTTGGCAATGCTCTGGACCATGCTGCACCGTTGGCAATACTGAGATGCTTTTGTATTGCTGAGCAGTGAGCCAAGGCCTTTTCTGCTTATCATCCAACCACATCAGTGAGGAGGCTGGAGGTGCACGGGGGCTGGGAGGGACACAACCCAACCGGGACAGCTCACCCCAGCTGCTGCAAGAGACATTCCACACCATATGGCATCACGCTCCACATATAAAACCGGGGGAAGAAGAAAAAAGAATGGAGGGATGTTTGAAATTATGATGGTCTTGATAAAATGGTGTGGTCTGACAACATGGTCTCCCCTGCTATAGGGGAGACACCAAACCAGGCTGCTCAAAGCCCCATCCAACCTGGACTTGAACACTTCCAGGGGTGAGGAGTCCATGACTTCTCTGGGCAACACATTCCATTGTCTTACCACCCTCACAGTAAAGAACTTCTTCTAACATCCAAGCTAAACTACTCTCTTTCTGTTTAAAGCTATTGTTCCATGTCCTATCCCCACATGCCCTCCAAGTCCCTCTCCAGCTTTCTTCAGAGGTAATCCTTACATGCGATGGAGCTCTGCTTTCCTGGGGAAGGCTGAGCACCTGGGAAGTGGTAAATGAATTCCTTAGTTTATTTTGCTTGAATGTGTGGCTTTTGCTTTACCCATAAAATGTCTTCATCTCAGCCCATGGGGTTTCCTCATTTTTACCCTTCCGATTCTGTCTCCCCATCCCACCAGTCAGGGAGTGAGTGGCTGGGTGGTGCTGAGCTCCTGGCTGGGGTTAAACCACAACATTTTGTAAATAAATATCCAGCCTATCTTTCCCCAGCACCCTGCCTTGTACCCAGGTGTTCTAAAACTAAGCGTCCCCATGAAGACATCAAAACTCCAAAGTTCCCCTTGGTGGAGTGCTATCAGCTTTCTGGAAATAAGGTGAACATGCCCTTGGTCATTAGTTCTTTTCTGGTTTTTGTTCTAATTAGTTATTTTAAAAGGCAAACTCCTCTTTTAAATTACATAAGCATTTTTATAATATTCATTCCAAGGTTCATGAACCCCTATTTCTCATATCCCAGACCTTTTTTTTTTCCTAATGAATTCAAATTTGACTTGAGAATGTAATGCAAAGTATCACAGAAAATGCAAGGGAAATAGAATAGGCACAGCATTGCAATGGGCAGGTCAATGAACCTGTTGGATGGCTTGTGGGATGGAAGGGGATGATGTTGATCTGGCAGATTTTCATTAGAAGAAAATCAGTGAGCAGATGCAAAAAAAACCAAACAGGATCTTCTGACCTAAGCATGTCTGTTGTTTGAGAGGACATTTTCCAAAGTTATCCCTTTATTACAACACATTTCAAACTGCCAGAAAAGAGGGTGAGGAGAAGACGCCTTAGTTTTTCTTATGACCTTACACCACAGTTGCACAGATGTGGCACATAAGACCACTTCCAATACAAATACTGGATTTCATGGCATGCAGGTTTTCCTCAGACATAAATACAAATCAGTATACACAGTGTAAATTAAAATTTTCTTTCACCACCATCTTAAAGGGAATGGTAAAAATCAGTAAAGACAATTACTCAGATGAATACCCCAACTTACTTAAAAAATGTTTTTATCCATACCGCTCAGACTCGAAAGACAGTAGAGTATCTGATGCATGCTTGAGGAGGAGAATTGCTCAAAACTAAAGGAAGCAGAAAAATGTTTAATTCACAAAAAAGGTTTATTAGCCACGCTCCCAAGCAAGTGTCATGACTATTTTCCTGACTACAAGCACTGTTAGTGCTTTAGTGCTTTATATTATTCTATGTAGGCAAAAAGAAATGAATTAAGTATTCTGTGATAGCTTAGAAGTTTCTCAAATGAGTGTGTGGCAAGGAACCAGTAAGTGCCTTCTGTCTATTGGAAACAGAAACTCAAAATATGAAAGAGCTACTTCCTGGAACAGGCCCAAATGAGACGACATTTCTGACTGGGCTTTGATGTTTATTTGTATATGCTGGTTTTGTGGGATGGTGCCTCATATCTACTGAATTACATCACTTTAAGCCATCTTCTGCCACTTCACCTTCCCCGGATTTCCAGGATCCCCCAGTGGGATTTTTATGGCACTGCCGACTGGTCAGGAGGCTGCAGGCAACTGCCAGACTGACTTTTCCTTCCTCTCCAAGGAGGAAGTGCCACTCTGTACCTCTTTTCTTAAGCATTAAATTCTTGGAGGAAAGTCTGGATTCTCATGCAGAATACTATGCATTAAAACGCAATTTCCTCAATGAAATTACAAACTCTGTGAACTGTGCAGAGCCATGTCTCCTTGAACGTGCTGTGGAAGACGCTCCCCTGGGGCCGCCGACAGACAGGCGGCAGAGCAATGACACAGCAGCTGCTGCCAGTGCCCAGTGGGTTTTGGGAATGTGAACAGCGTGTGCATGTGAAAAACCACTGAGCTGTGCTGCCTAACACTGGCCACGTTATCCACAGCACCCTTTCGGAGGGTTTGCTCTGGAAATCAAGACTGACAGCTTGCGAGAACTTGGCACCATGCCTCCTGTTCTGAGCCTCAGGCTGCCAAAGCCCAAGGATTAGAGAAGAGAAAAGGGCTTTCAAGCACAACAAGAAAGGATGCAGCAAGTAAGACAACTGCTGTGTACACAGTAGCAATGCTGGTGGCCTGAAATGAATACTGCTGAATAGTTGGCAAAATGTCTAGAAGACCAAGAAGTTCAATCCAGCAGCAAAACTGGGGATCGAAAACACTGAGAAACTGCAACTCTGTTTAAACATCCAGACATGATGAAACTGCCACTCAGGGTACATCAGGGGTACAAGAAGGATTTAGAAATTTCTGAACGTTATATGAAACAAAGGGATGTCCAGATAAGAGTAACTGGGAAACAAATAAAACCTAGCCAGAAGAAGTTAAAAAGAATTTAAGAAATTAGTGGTAGTCACAGAAGTACATTAACCCCCTCAATTTTTTATGAAATAATTGGTTCACAATCCTAGCTACATCCAAAAAAACATATTACAGACAAGACAGGCAATTATCCAAGCAGTACAAGGCTGAGAACACAGAACATGCCAGGACACACCAGTGAGTATAAGAAGTTTAACAAACATAAAAGGTGAGAGGAAAGTGTGTGGGACGTGAAGGTTGAAGTTCACAGTACAGGGCACATGAGACACCCTCAGGCACTTTAAATGGCGCTAGAGACTCATGTTTAAGCAAATCAACACTCAACACTGACCAGAGAATAATTCAGCTTGACTTAAGACAGATGTCTGTATTTTGTCACATGAAGAGATAATTGCACCCTAGTGATGGTGCTCATTAAATCTCCACCCATTCCAACAAGGATTTATGCATTTGTTGCCATATAGCCATTTTCCATTTATGCATCTGAATTGGGAGCTGTACTGAGGCACAGCAGGAATTTAGATAAGATGGCCAAAACTTTGTTTGGTCATCAGCAGTGCTCTAGAAGATGGACTGCAAAAGTGAAGGTAGAGCAGCACCCTGATTAAAAAAAAATAAAAACCAAACCTTTCCAAGGCTTGCATGAACTTTGCAGGTAGGAGGTTGTTTATTTTTTCCCAAATTACACGTTATTCCACCTCTAGTAGACAGTATTCTTTTTCTTGGACTAAATCCACATACACTTACTAGCTTCATTAGATTTTTCTAGAAGTCTTTCTTTTCTGATGTACCATGAGAGAAATAACACTATGTTCATATTAATTAAATTATTACTTTTTACTGTGGCTAAATATGTTGCTCATGACACCTAATTTTTTTTCAGAAGTTTATAATGTAAAACTGATGCTATTAAAAATATGATTATTTTCTATTTTTGAAAACATCTTTAGTTTCAGAGTTCACATCAAAATTCAAAAGAAAGTTATATGCTGTTCTGCAGAATATTTTATACCATATTGCAACCTACATATTCTCTAAGAAAGTATGACTTTATATTTCAAATTTCTTTTTATAAGATGTTGCAAAAGTACTCGGTGATGTCATTTTTACAAAAACTACTTGACAAGTCATTCCTATCCATGTCAAAACTAAATGGAAATTCAGTATTCAGTATTTAAGGGCTGATCACCTAAACCAATAATCTGCCAGAAATATGCATTTATGAAATGCCTAATAAGAACGCTGGAATCACTTTTGAAATTTTTATTCATAGCCAAAGGATTTTGGAAAAACAGAAAAATAAAGGTCAGTAAAGCAATTAAAAATGGAGATATAATAACATTTTTCACTGTAGAAGACAGTCAAAAGTTTAAAAAGATACAAAAAACCAATGATATACAATTATGTAATAACTGTAATTTTAGATTTATTTTGTTCTTGTGCACATGATCATAATCGATGAGAACTAAGTAGCCTATTTTTTATTTTTTAATAAAAATTTAGAAAACTATAAACAGTAATCTAGTACTTAGGAACTGTTGTTTTTACTAAGGAGCTACTATTTTTAATCAGCTTGGCAATATTCATCTTAATATCCAATTAAGGTAAGAAAAAAGTAACTTTTTTTGTTGTTGTTGTTACAAAACCCTTGTATTTCTCTGGCTCAATAAAAATGTTCTCTGCAATAATGACACGCTAGCCTGTCAAAAATTAATCCCACTCAAACCTATTAATGAGATCTTGATATGCATATAAATCTATTAAAAACTATGATACAGGAAAAAGAGTGGGAAGATCTGGAAATAATAATAATCTAACTAGGTAAGAATCATGTGCAAACCTGAAAACGATACTACTGATTTTTTTCAGACATGAAATCTGAGACAATAGAGATTTCCTACATTGGTATCTATTTGAGCAGCAAAAGCAGAATGCAAATAAATGAAATTTGAGATTTTCTTCTACTGAACCCCTTCCAAGATCACTAAAGAAGTTACCTGACCATATCAGGACCATATCAGGACGTATGGGTTCAAATTCACAGTCAGGCTTTATGCTCTCAGTATTTATTAGGACAGACATAAACATTTAGGCTGGGTGTTGCACACCCAGACATTTTTATGCCTTCCCAAATTAAATCTGTAATTTTATCATAGAATAATAGAATGGTTTGGGTTGGAAGGGACCTTCAAGATCTTCTACCTCCAAGTGGTCTGTTATTGGGCAGAGACATCTTCTATTAGACCTTCTATTAGGTTGCTCAAAGCCCAAAGCCCCATTCAGTTTGGCCTTGAACATCTCCAGGGATGGGACACCCAGAACTGCTCTGGGCAACCTGTTCCAGTGCCTCATCACCCTCATCATAAAAAATGTCTTCCTAAACCCCAGTCTAAATCTACCCTTTTTCAGTTTAAATACGCTGTCCCTTGTACAGTCACTACAGGCTCAGGTAAAAAGGATTTCTGTGTCTGATTTGTAAGCCCCCTTTATATGTAAGAAAAACATAAGCAGATCTCCTCAGAGCCTTCTCTTCTCCAGGCTGAGCAGCCCTGCTCTCTCAGCCTGTCTCTGTAGGAGAGGTGATCCAGCTCTCTGACCTGGTCTGGAGCCACTCTAACATGTCCACGTGTTTTGCATGCTGGGAAGCCCAGAGCTGGACACAGTACCCCAGGTTTGGTCTGATGAGAGTGGGGTCAGGGGCAGAATCCCCTCCACTGCCCTTCTGGCCACACTGCTTTCAATGCAGCCCAGGATGTGCTTGGTTTCCTGGACTGCAAGGGCACATTGCCTGCTCATGTCCAAGTTCTCACCCAACTATTTCACTCTACTCCGCAGTGATGCATCAGCACTACTGGCCGAAAGAAGCAGCTTGAGGTCATTCTTATGCAAATGTGGCCACAGCACCCGATTTCAGGCATGGACCTTAGCTAGCTAAATGAGAACACTGATCACTCCTGGGCTAGCCAGCAGAGCAACAGCCTTGTCTGAAGGATGGCAGAATGCAGCAATGAGTTCACCTGTGGTGATGTGAATAGCAGTGCATGGAAAAGGGGAAGTTTCCCCGTTCTTTTATGTCTGAGTTTACTGAAACTTCAAAGACATGCATGTTGTTTGCAGAATTTAGCATATCCATGTCAGGCCCACACCAGGGACTGTGCAAGTACAAAAAGAACAATCTATCTAAAGGGTTAGACACTGTCCAGATTAAATAACACAATGCTTTTGAACTGAGAATAAAGTAATAAACAAGACAGAAATAAAATTCCACTTAAAAAAAACCCCAACAACAAAAAAGACCAACAAAAACCAAACACATAAAAACCACAAGCAGCTCAAAGTTCCAACAACTGCAACTCAGTCACCAAAGACATCTAAAAAAAGTATAAAAGAATAAACAATATAGAATTATCATTTTATGTGTAGTCTCAGCATTTTTGGTTTTATCCCCCGAGATGCCAAAAGGCAACAGAATAATTCCTGGCATTTGCAGTCACTCAGATACACTCATACTAGTCCAGAAGCCCATGCATCTTCTTAATGACACTCAACTGTGGCCAACTCAACATTCACTTACAGAAAAGAATGACTTTTCTGTAAATTACAATGAGAGCATACATCAAAAATCACAGAAATAAAGGAACAAACTATCATAAATATGTCATGGTCTATGGAAGAAATCCCAGTTTTTCATGCGCCATAATATTTGAGCCTTAATGCAATGATGCTTTCTTTAAGTCTATAAACCCTTTTCTTTAACTTACAGAAAATGAAAGAAATAAATCAAACTCAAGATAGGAAAACTCATTAGACTGGACTCACCTGTTATAGCTTTTTTGCAATTTTTATCTAAAAAGATTCTTGGATTTCCTTTCTGGTATCTGGATTCTCTTCTAATACTTACCTACAATACTCCTCCCAAACTTTCACCCCATACATAAAATATATTCCAAAGACACAATGAGTTGTGCTTTTTTCGCTTTTTTCTTTCTAATGACATTTCCTCATCCAATGTAACAAAAAATCTTTGCACAAATATCTTAGCAAAATTTAATTAGGCATGCTGAATGGAGACACATAACATATGCTTCTATGCTAGCCAATGTATTATGAAGAGTTATTTGATACTGTATTTCATGGTATACAGTGATAACTTATGTGTGAGAGAAACAAATTCTCTCCTCAATCACACTAGCGTTTTCAATTACCCAAGAATATAATTTGCTCCTCCTTCTCCTCCCAATTTTATAAACCACTGAATACTATTTCCAGAGCCAGGAAATGACACCAGATGAATTAATAATTCATCGTAGTACGACATCTCCTAGATTTCACTGCTGAACTACATTCTACAAATAGCATAAAACAAAATGTGAAAATTTGCCCTTATTGCTATATATTAAGAGCAAAATTTATAGCTGTGACATGAAGAAGCCCAGTTTGGAAACTAAAGTCCATACAACAAATAACATGGTCTATGATCTAACATAAGCCCTTTCTCATTGAAGCCCATGTGAAAAAAAGTAATTTGAGTTTACATATCAGGCTTTGCTGCATTTTTGTGCTACAGTGCTACACATGTAAAATCCTTTCATCTATTTTTAACTATAGATTATTCCCTTTATTAACAGATTGCCAGTATACACTTGAAATGTATTTCTGTAGATGTATTAGGTCAAAATTCCATTTAGTCCTAACACTGGATAACATCTTTTTTGCTATACTTCAAGTACTTTGGAACCTTTTATAAACTATTCTAGCTGATATACTTCAATGAAATCAATGTGCCATCTTCATTTAATAGTGAACTTACATTAAAACTATTTTATCTGGGTATGCATCTGTAGATCATAATGCATATTGTATATTTTGTACATTAAGCAGAAAAGTAATAAAGGGTAAACCCTAAAGAAAAAAACCACAGCAGTTACTGTATGTGAACCTCATTAAAAAACTCCACATCTTTTAAGTTCAGCTACTGTATTTTTTAGTTTTTTTTTACAGAATATACAATAGCAATGTTTCCCCTACAAACTTCAGAAGGAAGCAGTGATAACTGTCTTCATGAAAGGAGAAAGCAAATGTGCAGATTCAGTATGTCGCTCTGCTGATGTAATAAGAAAGAAAAGAGAGAAGGTGGCACAAAACAGACAACACCAAAGACCACAGTTTCAAATACAGGAATTGTAAAACATAGGGACTCATACCACAGTCATGGACTCACAGAATGGTTTGGTTTGGAAAGGACTTTAAAGACCATCCAGTTCCAACACCCTGCCCTTCCACAAGACCAGGTTGCTCAGAACCTCACCAAAGAGGCCTTGAACTCTTCCAAGGATGGGACATCCATAACATCCCTAGGCAACCTGTTCATGTCTCACCACCCTCACGGTAAAGAATTTCTTCTTAATATCTGATCTAGACCTGCCTTCTTTCCATTTGAAGCCATCACCCCTTGTCCTGTCACTATGGGCTCTTGTAAGTGAATAGTCTCTCTTCATCTTTGTTGTAGGCTCCCTTCAGCTACTGGAAAGCTGCAATTAGGTCCTCATCTCAAATTATCCAGGGTCTGGATCATGAAGGGGGCACAAAAAAAAAATTCAAGGTTTAATATCACATCATTTTTTCACCACACAGTTTTCAGCATCATGACTGAGCCTTCTACTTAAAAGTAGTTGAAGAAAATGCTTCCTATATCTAACTGGGTGATGATTGCAGGAGATTCATTTCTGAAAAGCAATTGCAGCTGTTTTAGCAATTGCAGCTGTTTTAGCAATTGCAGCTAAATCTTCAAAAGAACAAACTAAAATATTAATTCTGTTTGCAACCGTTGATACTCAGGATTTGGCCTTGAAATAGTAAAACAGAATTAATAATTCATTGTCAAACTATTCAAGAGTACACATTTGCTACATCAATTTAAAGAAATGTGAAACATTAATTTTGGACTTACATATATACCTTTGGATCAAGTCTGTTAACAGCTAGAGATTCAATATAACCAGTGTTACACTAGAGTTGAAAGTTATATAGATGGCTAATTATATTTTTAATTAAGGAAGTAAGACTTGCTGGACATTCCCTATATCCCCTCATTCTGTAAACAGACCCCTGGAGAAAGATTACTGACACAATAAAAAAAAAAAAGGTTTTTTTTTCTCTCTCATGCCAGATAAGCATTTGGTAAAAGACTTTTTTAACATTAGAGGAGATAAAAAGCAGGTCCTGCTTCTGGACAGAAAAACAGAGAAGTTTTTATTTATTTTTCCTCCTCACTTCATAGAAGTTACTCTTAAGTGAATTCTTTAGAGTTTATAGACACCCCCTAAATCATTCATCTGCTGGAGCACCAAAACACACAGTGCAGCCATTGACTTTCACAGCAGGGTTTGTAAGCACAGGAAGGGAAGATTTGCCTGCAAGGCCAAAATTCAGCAAAGCATTTGCACATTCATAAACTAAAAACATCCCAGCTGTGTTCCTATGTCCCCTAAACACAGTTTATGAGATCAGGGTCCAGCAAGCGCTAGAGTTACTACCAAAGATTTGGTTTCAAAGAAATTTCTCAGAGACTGTGGAAGGAAAATGACAGCAGGCAGGGATTAAGGCAAGGCTTTGTGTTGATTTTAATCACTAATTGCTACCCCTCTTGACTCCTCCGCAAATTGTGAAAAAAAAAAAAAAAGCATTCTATTTTGTATTAGAAATGGACTTGATCTGATTCAAACCAAAGGAATATCTGAGTTCACATACAGATACAATATCATATCAATAAAAAAATAGGCAAAAGAGCCTGAAAGCCTTGAGCACATCCACAGATTTCCTTAGGTATGGGATATATTCTGTAGGGATAACAACTCATTCATCTTAACTCAGAAAACTTGGAATTTAGTGTATTAACATGCCACATTTGTAAGATTTATAATTATTGACAAATTAATTCTCTGCAGACACCTCTAAATTAGATGGACAAGAGCTTTTACTGTAGGGAAAGTAAGAACTGAGAAATAAAGCCAAAGCCACACAGTGGTGGGAACTAAAGGAAAACTTTATAGTCCTACAGACTCCAAGTGCCAGCTCCAAATTGGATTGAATTCATGTTCACCTGCAATCAAAAAAACCGGAAACTACAAAAATTAGGAAAAATCAAATTTTATTACTTGCAATGCTAATATCATACTTTCTGATTCTGCTGCACATTCAAAACATAACTGTCAGAGCTGCACATATGCCTTACTTTAGCTATAAAGCAGAAACATAGCTCACAGCCAAGCATACTTGGAAAGAAGCTTGTCAGAGAATACCCCTCTGTCAGAGAATTTTCAAAGAAGATGAAAGAAAGATAGGGTGATTTTTCTTGTAATAAATGGCTATAAACTCAAATTAAATCTGTACAGATTTCCTTAGAGCTATTATTGAGAAGCCGCAAATTATAGTGGATTACATAACAACAGTACTGTGATGAAGTTATAGCTCTAAAGTTATATTGATGTTGGGTAGATAAATGAAAAAGGAATGCTACATTACAACAGTAATCAATCTGAAAAATGATCCAGAAACTAATCAATGCAACTGAATAAGAGAACATTAATTCCTGATGGAGATATTACAAAGTAAATAATATCTAACTGAGCTATCTAAATTCCACTAACCATATTCTTCTATTATGTTTCTTGTGGAATTGAATTTCAGGGGACTTCAAAAAGTTGTTGCTCCAAGACTGATTTTTTTTTTCATTATTCTATTTAATTGTGTGCACTGTAATTTAATTTACTGCAATGCTGCCTCTATTGTGGCAATGCAAAATTCCTTGTAAGAGCAGCCCATTAAAGTATATTAAAAGTATTTATCATGATCCTCAAGAGTACAGATAACATTATGCACAGAAAACTGGGATTTAACGTAATTGCTACAAATATTTCAAAGCAGTTCTTTCTGCATTTATCTATATGTAAAACAGGAAGAATAATAAACATAAAACTAAACTCAGCAAGATCAAACCTTGTCTTTATGAAGCTGCACATAGATAAATAAAATACTTTGGAATATAAGTCATTGTTCTGAAAAAGTATAGATGGGAAAAAAATATCAGTGTGAAAACATATTCAGTCCCCCAAATTGCTGTAAGCAATTGAGTTAATTTACTTTAATTTCCTTGTCTCTCTTTTTTTACCTTCCCACCTCTCACACATGAATGTGCTGCTTTATTTCTTCCCATATTTATTTTTTTTTAAAGAAAACTTATTGCCTGTTCCACAGGCAGGGACATCAGTGCCAGGACTCACCCTGACAATGCCATTCAGGATTGCAAATGCCATGTGCAGGAGAAGGGGGTGGCCCAGTTGGGTGCACGGTCACACAACCAAACCTCCTGGGAGATGTGAGGTACAGGGGTGCCCCCGCAGAGAGTGGCAGACATGGGGCACTGTCAACAACCACCAACTTGTTCTCTGACCAATGAAATACAAGTGGGCTGAAACTAAGAAGAGTTTGCCACAGATCTGGATGTGAAACTCAGACTTTTGGGTGTGAAATTGGCACTACTGCAGACAGAGGGGAGATTGCAGCTGAGTCACTTGGCAGCTTGTTTCTAATGCATAATACATGTGTACATAGCTTTGTTTACTTTGCTGGGATATTTAGAAAACCTTACAATATTCCACAAACAAAAATTTAAACTGCTTTAGGTAAAAAAACTACAAAACATTTACAAGTTGACAAAGCAGAAAGCATGTTAACTTTTTCTCTGCTAAGGGCTACCTTCACCCTTCCCACACTGCTCTCTTGCCACTTCTTTGCCTTGCCTCCTTAAAAGTTTCATGGTCTTCCATTACCTTCAACTTAAAAAGAATAAAGCTGAAGCACTACCTCAATGTTTTGCGCTTTGGAAGCAGCCTAACTTTGTAGAAAGAAAAGAATGTGTCCCATCTTTTTAAACCCAGCAGTGTAAGTCATACAAAGGTCCTGTCAGAACTATAGAATATGTAAGTCTGTTTTAACATTACATTCAAGGGAGGTGATAAAGACTTTTAATATCACCACTGTGTTACATCAGTAATAAAACAGCATCTGCTTGAGGTCTGATGTGATTCTTATGTGAGGACAATGCAATTTTCTTAACTATCAGCTTCAGAGTATGAAATTTTTAACACAGAGCTAAATTGCCCTCTTGGCTATTCTGTTTTGAAGATGTCATCACTAATTACATGGAAGCATTTTATCACTCCATGAATTGTGCTAGTAGGAAATACTTGAATTGGCGTATCTTATTGAATCCCTACAACCACTCTAACACCTCACTCTTCAGACTGGAGCTCTAGTCTAAAAATTAACAGAGAACTATATGGAGATCGCATGTGAATTTCATTTGCTCACTCAGCTAAATAGTAAGAGTGATTTATTCCTTACACTGGTCATTGGCAAAACTGCCACTGGCTTCAGCAGTACAAGAAATGCACTTGTGGGACTCTGAAAGTGTTAGAGAATATCTTATGGACCTCCTTAAGCATCAAAGAAGAACAGTCCAACAATTTTCAAATTTCATTTAAATTACAAACATTTAAAGTACTCAAATGAGTGTCCCATTTTCCTGGTTGTTTTAACCTGTCTTGGCATGTAACCAATCTATGCACCTAATTTTTTCATCAGTGATTAATACAGGTCTAACGTAGAAAGATACAATAATCTCAATTTTTATGCCAATTTAAATTTTCAAATTTAAAATAAAACCCCCTGTTCTAATATTCCATGTGTATGAAGAAATGTAAGGGGTTTTTTATTTAATACCAAACAAATTCATTAAAACAAGAATATCAAAGAGATCAGCAACTTCAGCTCAGTTTCTTTTAATAAGCACACAAACTTGCATGAATTGTTTGGCATCTACACCCTTTTTCAAGAAATCACAGACAAATAAGTTACAGAATCAATGAGCCAGACTGTTTCTAGTATTTACAGTCTGAAGTTTATAATCCAAAATTTGTCTCTGAGAGACCAGAAGGACGTGAAGGTTTTTTTTCATTTGTTTAATTTAGGATTTTTCTCTCCTGGGGAATATGTACTGAGCAAAACACCACCAGATCAATCTTCACCAAGGTCTTTTTTGTTACCATTGCCTCAGGGAGACACTGGATAAGAAGTGGTCAGGAAATAAATGTGATGCTCCCATGACCCAGCAGTTCCTAATGGCTTATTCCTGACTCTGATGATAGCCCAGATCTTGTACCACTGAAAGCAAACTCCAATACTGAGGAATAACATCTACTTTGTGCAACATCCTGTGTCCCCTTTCAGAAGCCAACACGGTCTACATGTGAGTATCTAATTACACAAAAATAAGCTGCAGTAAATTGGGCTCTAGCTATAATACTAGAATGCTGCAAAAGTCTGCTGACACAAACTCACAAGTAGTAGTTTTACAGAAGTGCAACTAAAAAATTTCCAGGTGCCATGAGGGCAGGAACAGGCTGCTTACTGAGAAATATAAATGACTTCTCTAATGAGACAAAAAAGGTCCTGTTTACATACTACTACAGTGCCCAGGCAGAAAATGCAGAGGGGAACTGGAATCTGACTGGAGAAGTCAACAGAGTGCCCTGGTGCCCAGTCTTCAGACCTAGATTCTGAGGTGCAGGTCAGAGCTTACAGGCAGCACAAACCACAGGCCATATCTCTAGAGAAAATATTTTTCTAGAAGTTGAGAAACTCAAACAAGGTGGAAGTCACTGCTGCAGAGACGAGGAACTACACTGCCTCGTGTTTGGGCAGGAAGCAGTAATTTGGCGGGTTCTGATACTGCTATCTTTTACTAATATAGCTATCTTTTTCCAAACCTAAGAATGATTTGGTACTGATGCTTTGTCTTTACATGCTGCATGAAACTCAGCAGAAAAAGAAAAATCTCCATTTAGGACATGGAACGATCTGGAGGCTTATTCAAGGATGACTTGAGAAGGCAGCAGGCCTTACATCAAAGTGAAAGGAACATTGTTGACTAATTTGGTGATAATTGCAAAGTAATTTTACTTGAGTTATTTGAGCTGTACTTCTCCTAAAATGTAAATGATGTCAACTCCATTTAAAGTGCAAGTCCTACCAATGTGTAGAAACATTTAGGAAATGAGTTACAAATCAATCCTGAGACTTTGGAAATGACTGTGCATCTTTTGGGGATAAAAGAGTTGGACATTAAATAGCATGGGAGTTTAAAATGGTCAAGAGACAGAGATCCCTAGTCACTGTGCAGAAAAAAACAAGGAACTGGCTAACACAGAGAGACTTAATGCTCAACCACAAATTGGAGCAATATATCACACACATCTTTCTTTCTCTCTCCACATATGCATACAGATAACAAAGCTTTCAAAAAGCTTACCTTAAGCCTAGCTCCTCTGAGCAAGGTCAGAGTGGTTACCCACCCAGTAAAAAAAAGCAGAGCTGATCTTAACCCAAAAGGAATTGGTTCAAAGGCTATTTTCTCTGCAGCAATATGGACTATGTACTTGAACCCATTCTAAAATTCAGAGAGAGATGTCAGAGAAAACATTGTAAATCTCTGATATAAATATAACAAACCACCTTTGTAAGGAAAAAATCCATAGTGCAAAGAAACAAACTTGAGAGAAATGGAAACAAATGGATTTTCAAAATTTTATAGCACAAACTGAAAAAGCCAGGGAACTACTCTGCTGCAGATCATTTGAAACTGCATAAATTGAAGGAAAAGAGGCCACTGCTCTTTCTAGCCAGGTTCCAACCCCAAAGTTACTGGGAGATGCCTGTTAACACAGATGAGCTTTCTGATATATATATTGAATGATGTATCACAAGGCATCTCCAGGTTTAGGTATGCAGATAGGATCATTTGAGTATCAGGAAGGGAAGACTTTATCCCAGTGGGGCCAGTTAACTCTTTATGCTCAATGGCTTCAAATCTTCATATTTTTGAGCTTGATTCCACTTCAGCCAGCAAGCCAGACAAATAGGTAACTAATGGAACCTGCACAAACTATTAAACAGAAGATGCTCCTGTCTGCCAGGGATGTGGTGCTACGTATGATTTTAGGAAAGACAACAGCCCTATTGTTTTTCCCTAGATAATTTGTAGCACCACATTCCTGGAAGACAGGCAAGAGGCATAAAAACCAAAACGTGCAGGGATATGACAAGAAAATAAGAGGTTTATGACTCCCCATCTAGAAAGACTCTGACTGAATAAACATATTCTCTTTGTGCTAGAGAGAGGATAAATTACTGAAAGCGCTCAGTTAACTGTGATATCAAAATATACAAATTGAGTTAAAAGAATGTGGCTGAGAAGCAGAAAAGAAAACTTGCTTTTTTGTAGGTGTTGCACTCCGGGTTTTCTGGAAAAAGAGAAGGAACAACTTTCTGGAAACAAGCTGATTTGCACAAATCTGTGAAACATAAGAGGGGGCAGATGATGCGTGGACACAAGACACCTAAGAGAAGTAATGGAAATAGCATTTTCCATTAATGTCTCATCCACTGACTTCTCACAAATTGATTCTACAGGCAATTGTAAGTTTAGATGGAAGAACAGTTTCAAGAAAAATAAAGAAGAAAGTCAAAGGAATGAAAAGTATGTGCTGAGAAGATGGTGCATGAAAGCTTCCCAAGGACTGGCAAGCCCTGGAGACTACTGGTGCTGGTGATCAAGCACACATTTGTGTCCGTGTGAGTCTGGAACTCTGCCCGTGTCCAAGACGACTGCTCCATGCAGATGAAGACTATGGGATCACATATGCTGCTGATGAAATAAAGGATCCTCTGACAGACTTTCTGAATACCTACCTGCCAGTAAAGCCCTCTATTTTCTGAGTATATAGTTAGAGTTGTCTTCCCAAATGTTGCTCTAACCAGGTAATCGTGAGACTGCAGTTCAGATGGGAGACTCAGTAAGGTGAAGAGCTTTTGAGAATAATATTCACCTTTAGCAAAAACCTAAACAACTGCAATACTTAATAGAATCAGGAAAAGTCTATAGAATAAAAGCTATTCTAAGAAATATTGGTTGTGATCTGTATCTACCATAAACTGCCTCCCCTATCAGGGGAAAAAAGGACTTTACAACTCACTAGGGGTGTTACACAGAGGTATTTTCCAAGAAACTGGGATGGCTGAGCAGCTGCAAGTTATAGAATACATGTAACACTGGAGAAAACAGTGATAAAGATGATCTCTTCTTTTAATCTGTGCCTGGCAACAGATTTATGTTTTCTCTGTATAAAGTATTTTCTTTGAAATGTTTTTTTTCAAGTAAAAACTTAGGTTTAGATTGTGAAAGCCTTTGGCACCTTTTGACATGCTCACTTAAAGGAAAAACAGAGAATGCAGATTATAGTAGGATTTAAAGAGTTAACATCCTTTTGCCATTTTGGTCCTTGAAAATTTCAGTTTCAAAAGATGGGGTGGTCTGCTTTTTGTTTGTTTCTTCTCCCTTGCATTTTTCTTTGCTGCTGATTGTTTGTTATGGTCCTTATAGCCCCACAACAGCTCATACCAGGAAGCTGAAGGTTTTAAGGAAGACAAAAAAACTTTACTGCAGCAGAAGCAGTGTGCTTTTGTAACTTTGGCTCACATCTGGAAGGCAAGCTGAGGGCCCAGTCCTGCTCTTGGTCATAAACCTGTTTGTGGGGTGAAATGTCTGTAAGCTGTAAGGTGCTGTCTGTAGACATTAAAATACAAAGTCTTTACGACTTTTAAACACAAAAAAGGAAAACCTAACAGAAAAATACAAAATGGGTGAGCAGCAATTAATGATTCAAAACTGCTATTGATGCTCGTAGCTGTGAGCTAGTTTTCTAAATTAAATGCCACTCATTGCTCTGTTTCCCCTAGAGATTTTCCAGCTGAATATGATAAAAGGAGTACTTCAATGGAACAGAAATACTTGCCTAAGAAAATAATGTTTCAGAGATTTTGCATAAAGTCCAAATCAAAATTCCCAGCAGGCTGGAAGTAAATCTAAAGGTTATCTATTAAAAACCTAAATCGAGTTTTTATAGGAATTTCCAAATTTCTGTCTCCAACTCTAAGAGCCGAAACTCCTGGAAACACACTGAGCTAAACTACCATTGCCATAAGCCAGAGCAAGAAACTCACAGGCACAGGTGGAGTGGCACCAGAGTAAAATGTGGTGCAACAAACCACTAGGTGATTTTTGGTTGGTTTTGTTTTTGTTTTTTTTTAACTTTCTAAAGTCTTTTGTAACTTCCTATTCTTATTGAGAATGCTGACACTCTCACTTGGAAAAAATATTGCATGACCTTAAACATTTTGACAGGCAGTGATACTCAAAAGCTTTTAAAACTCTGGACACTAAAGACAACACCTTTGATCTCACATTTCAGTGAAGCAACAGCATTGGGGAAGAATATAATGCAATTCTTGGACCACAACATCCTATAGACAAAACCTGCTACATTTTTCTTCCCTTTTGGGCTATCTGAGCATTAATTTATAACTTTTTTTGAAAAAACAATGAAGTCAAGAGAATCCTATTAAAGAGCTAACTTTCCTCTATTAGAACACTATGCCCATGGTAGTCATGACCTAATGAAAAAACACATTGTGCTTCAAACCAAAAATCTATTGGGTATTATTCACATTACATATGGACTTAATCCTGTAAGATATTGAAACAGTTATTTAAAGGTTGTAGGACTGACCTCACAGCACTCAGAATTTGCAGGGAAGAGACCAGTGCACACTGCAACTATGGCATATTTTCAAAATCTTTTTTAAGGCAATCACATAATGCAGCTGTTAAAAACCACTCTAAAGCAAACACGCTAATAATTGCATCTCAGTAGTTTCCCTGCGTGCTCATTTCAGATCTTTTTAGTTGCAAACAAGCTCTTATGCTAGGGTTTTTTATAAAGAAAAGGTAATGAAACAAATTCTGTTTAACAAGGAAAGCTGTTGTCCAGCGACAGTGGATCTTATTTGGAAAGTACTTAACCCACAGATTAAAGAAAGGCACATAGTTCAACTGCAATTTTCTCCTCTTTCCTTAAGAACTAGTTTTAACAAAAACCACAACTTGAAGAAGGCAGCAGTTAAAAGTGCTCAGTAGCTGATAAAACACTGAATCACAGAAAAGTAGTTTATGAGGTTTTTCAAAGCTGCAGCGCAACTTTGTTCTCTAAGTTTTCATGTTTTATAGGTAGACAACATGAATCTTGAAAAACAGAATCCTTTCAATAGCCAGGACAAATGACATAACTAAGTTCAAGTTTAAGGTATGAGAGAAATGGGTAATAAACAGAGAGTCTGCAGAGTAGGAAATGGTGTTGACAGGATTTCTCTAGGTAAAAAAGTTTTATATTGGAATGGCAATTATATTTCTGTTGCCATTGAGTTATGAATGGCTAAAGGAAGGCAGCATTGACTCCATGCTCAGAAGGCATAAAGCAAGCTTTATTAGGAACTACACATATTTTAGAGACAGAATCTTCCACCCAGAACCTGATTGGTTCTTAAACAACACCCCTCACACCACTGGTTAAGTTGGAACAACACCTTTTTAAAATATCTTTCCATAAACATCACGTACCAACATTCCATATGTTCACAAACACCAGGTGCAGAGATTAAGATAAGAATTGTTTTAATTCTTTCTCTGAGCATTCTCCCAGCTTTCCCCAGGATGATGCCAGGGAAAGTTACCTGTTTCTCTCTCTGTCAGCATCCACATACATCAGTCTGCAGAAGACTTCATGCAAACACTGTGACTTACATTTTCCTTCATGTGTCTGACAGCTCATGTGCTGCAGTAAAAGTCAATGTTTTAGCTTTTTTTAATCTAATAAATAACCTTGTTATCAGGACACAAATTTCCAAATTCTACTCTATGTAAGTAAAACGTGGTTCAAAAATATGTTTGGAGCAAAGACAATGTGACCCCCTTTAGTTTAAATAACTGATCAGTCCTCCAAATGTCTTGCAGGTGATGAACAATGAGTTTTCAGGAAAACTAATTTTCATTTTTTTCAACAAAATGAAAAGTAACCAAAAATCTTTCTTTGTCTAATACTTAATATATTACTAAATCAAAATTAAAACATTCTATTGTTCTTAGGTTATTCTGCTCTTCCAAACAGACTCCTTTAGGTCACTTTTAAAATAAAAAATGTTTTTAAAAATAGAAACAAACTACCGATGCAGTTATACTTGGGCATCTCTTCATTAACATCTAACATAACTTGATGTGACATACATTAGCTCTGTGGTGTTTTGTGCACAATTGGAGCTCTTTGTAATACACATTTTAGGTAAGCTGCATTGCCTTTTCAAATTAAACTATCCTGTTCCCACACTGTAGGCACAGCAAGACACTCAGAAATCTCAAGTCACTCTTAACAAATGTTCCCTGTTGCTCTGAAAGGAAACAGCCTAAAATCTTCAGCCTCTAAAACTTACCCACAGGTTTCTTTAAAGAAGATAAGGAAATTCTGAGGAACAGACATACCTCTGTTGATATAATCCACTCAGACACAGAAACTCCCCCTCTGTATGACCAGAATTACTGACTATAGCCAGAGCAGCTCACTGTTGAGCCAAAAACTTCCCTGTTGTCATGCTGGCACTAAAAAAACCTCAAATCAGCAGATTAGTTCTTTTTGAAGATTTAAGTATCTAGGGATCTAGGGCATAAATGTACTCAGCACTTTTCAGCAGAAATTCTGATTCTGCTTCTCTGATGCAACTCAGCATCCAGCTGCAGCAGACTGGAGGGGAAAAGCACACATGCCTGCAGTCTGTCTAGAAGCTGCTATGGCTCATGGCATCATATAGACAGCTTTAAGGAAATTCTAGTTTCTAGAGAGAAATTACATCCATTTTTCTTGAATAGTCCTGCAAAACAAAGATCTATCAGCCAATATACATAAACTGATTTCTTTTATGGTTCAAAAAACCCATAAAAAGCCTACAGACTTTGGTAATTTGTATTTAAATCAGTAAAAAAGTACTGCATAAATGATACTAGTGCACTTGTTTTTTGACAAGAAAACTGTTTTAACCAGAGCAAGTTGTATTTTCCTTAGCAATGTAGCAATTCACACCATTATTTATGCTCACAGTCAAACATATTTTCTTTACATTTTATCAGTATCTCAAACTAGAATAGCCTCTCTGAAATGCTAATTGTAACTATTACCCATCCCATGATTATTCTCACACTCTTTTGCCAGGAACTGGTAACACTGATATACACGGATGAGAAAATTCCTACCTCTCCCTGTAATTGCACAGGGATTTGTTTTCTTTTGAGTCAGTAATGTCTAAATTGGATTAGGATAAATTGCTTATGAGCCTTTGTCTACAGAAATTGCTTTCATGACTGCTATATTTAATGCCAGTTTACCCTAGAACTTCATTTTTTTTACACCAGTCTCATATGAATGAGTCTCCATGAAGCTCATATTCAATTTCAGATTATTCTTAAGGACTAAAACCTTTTGAAGACACACTCAAATTTTGCTGACATACTCATGAGTGAAGGTAGTACCTGTCATGCTGGCACTGTTCATTATGATCAGACAAAAATCAAATTATATGATCAGAAGAGTGACCAATCTCAAAATCAGAAGTCTTAATCTGTCTGTTAATGTGTTTAAACATCTTTACACTCCCCTGTCTGGGCAACTGATGCTCTCAGCAATAATAATCTGAGTGGGTGGCTCAGAGTGGAGCAACTGGGCATCAGATGTAGTACTGATGCAAATGACTGCTGTTTAGCAGGACATATATTGTTTCATCCAGGGAAATATTTATGATTCCAGAAGTTAGACATAAGTAATTAAAATATTTTACCTGTCAACACTTGGAAATAAAATCAGTAGTGTATTCAACATGTATTATCTTATAATCATTACTGAAGTGTCACTAAATGTCTGACTAAAATGTCATAAAGAAAACTCTGAAAAATTAAATATAATCTGTGTGCCTAATTTGTTGAATTTGTGGGTTTATTTTTTTTAATATTGCAATTGCAGACCTCATAATGTCTATGTGATTGCTGATGCACATTACCAAGACCAAATAATGCCAACCAAAAAATCCTGATTGGTCTTTCCTTTCAGCATATTATTACTTTCATAATTTTACCTACTGAGATTAATGACAGAGGTGACAGAAAGAAGAATAATACACAACATTACTAGAGGCTATATACAGTTAAAATATAGTGAAATTAACAGTTAAAATATAGTGACATAAGGAGTCATTGTTTCTGTGTTGACCATAATACTGCTGTTCCACAGATTGTAAAAGACATCTCACAATGCAATCAGTACTTGTTCTTTGGGTCAAATATACATGAAAGCTTTCTTAATGTCCTGGTTTTAGCTGGGATAGGATTAGTTTTCTTCCTAATAAATGGTACCCTGCGGTGTTTGGGATTTAGTATGACAATACTATTGATAACACACTAATGTTTGGGTTGTTGTTATGTAGTGCTTACCCCAACCCAAGGACTTTCAAGCGTCTCATGCTCTCCCAGTGAGGAGCTGCACAGGAAGCCAGGAGGGAGCAAAGCCAGGACAGTTGATCCAAACTGGCCAAAGGGATATTCCATACCACAGAGCATCATGTTCAGTTTATAAACTGGGTGGGGAACTGGTTGGGGAGAGTAACACTTACCTGCAAGGAATTACTTAGGGGCATCGGCCAGGCTGTGATTCCAAACATTTTTTTTTCTTTATCTATAGTGCATTTTTATACACACTTAAGCAAAATGTCCACTTTGTTATCTTCTCCTAGAACTATGCCCTGAATAAATATTCAACATTTTAAAAAAAAACATCTCTAAAGAAACAGAAAACAAAAGAGAAAACTCATTTATGTACACCAATATTAAAGCAGTAATATAGACAAACTGCACTTTCACAGGAGAAACTCAGAACAAATGAACTTTAAACTCGTTTCTTTTTTAGGTGAATTACTTAAATAATAGTGATACAATAGCAACTGTGAAGGTCTAAGCAAGGTTGTCATAGCAAGAAAAAAATTACATTTAAGCAAATTATGTAACTTGAAAAAAACAAGCTAGCCTTGGAGTCAAGAGTCTGTTATAGGCCTTTTAATTGAGTCGTTAATAAACAGACAGGCAATCTAAGTGCAACACCTAAAACAACATATGTTTCAACCATAATTGCAACCAGAATACAGACACAGTACCTTAGCTTTATCCCTCATGGATCCTTTTCCTAGGATGGACATTTTTGCACCTGTTTCTTCTTGTAACCTCTTTAAAGAGTTTCCTCTTGGTCCGAGCAATTTCCCAACAAAATTGAACTAGAATGAAAATAAGAGAACTCTTTTAGACCCACGGGTACTTTTCCAAAAACTTAGTAAACATGATGACTAAAAAAGAAAATTTTACTTTCCTTTAAAAGAAATACCCCTACGTAGCTTTGAGCCTAATTGACAGAGATACAAGACTGGAGAACCAAGATATTCATTCATCTAGTGTGAAAGACTGTAAAAGCAGTCATGGTTTATTTGAACCCTGGGAGGCTCCTCTCTAGGACTGGCAGGCCAGTGGCTACTAGGTTTAGTGAATTGCTAAACAAGGTATTTGCTCATGAGATGATACTGGTGAAATTCAGAGAATGCCTAGGTTCTTTCCCAAGTTAGCCAGCTTTACTTGCAAGTAATATATCCTGCAAAGTTAGAGCTTTAGATGGATTTCTAAGATTTGATGCTTCACACATCGACTTGAAAGTAAAAGCTGTTTTGTGTATTGGCTTCAAACACCTGTTTTGCCAGCACTAGAACAAATAACAATCAACAGATCAAGGTAGATATTCAAGGGCATTTTCTAAAATGAACACAGCTGTGTCTGCCACACTGCTAATATTCCTAAACACAGCACACTTCTCCTACAGCGGTATTTTTTGAAGAGGAGAGATGTCTACAGGAAAATCAGAAGACAGAACAATAAATAAATGAGGTGTTAATATCATGTCCACACAAAGCAGCAAAAAGGGAGAAGTCTATTAAGTAATTTGTTAATTCTGTAATCCACAGTCTCTTCATTTATTATTTTTTATTATTTCCAACATCTTTTTAAAATGCTATGATATGTGGTCTTCAAAAGCTGACTGGACATCATCAGCACTTGCTTAAGGTGTTTTGGAATTATGTTCAAGTCTTAACAGACAGTATTCTGGTCTGGCTTTCAACAAAGAATAAGCTCCACCAAAGCAAGAGGGAATGTCATTGTATCAGCACTTCCTTGGTTTTGTTTCAGAGAAAAAGAACATGACATTAAGAAATATCAATCACGAAAATACTGCTGTCAAAAATACACACAAAAGGCTATACAGATGTTACAATATACGTTGTTTTGCACTACCTTCTATTTTAAAAATGAAAAAATATGGAAATATTCTTGTTTTCACTTAAACCACCAAGAATGCAACAATACAAATGCATCAGCCATGTTACTAACATCCAAACTCTGAATCACACCAGATGCTCCAAAAAAAAAGCTTGCTTTTAGTCCGGTGTCTTAATTTAAAATAATTTTTAACTTCTTTCAAATACTGGTTAAGCTATCTAAGAAAACAGTATGTAATCACAGGGAAAATAAATATGTACAGTAAAATCTACTGGCACTGAAACTAAAAGATAATGTGCCCATGGGGAAAGTAGTAAGTGGTAAGATTTTCAGGAAAATTTAGCATGATTTGAAGTTCCAAAACCAGATTTTCCAAGCTGGTGTGTTTTTACTTTTTTCCAACTCTACCTGTTGATTTAATAAAAGGTATCACCTCTTCAAAACAGGGCTCGATTTCCAGTCAATGTCCCAGTCAATGTATCAACAATCCTATGATTTCAAACTGTTGCTCAGCCTCTTCCAGGGAAAACCTAGCTTGGAAGAAGTTGTTGGCTTCCAATTTATTATTCAATTTTGTATGAAAATAAACCAAACAATGAGGAAGAAATGGCAAGAACTGAACTTTAATACTAGATAGTAGACTTAATCTATTGATAGAAATAAGATTTGAAAAATCACCCATTTATATACCCATGTATGTAAGGTTTATTAGGGATGGCTGAGCAAACAGCAGAGCTTTCGTTTCCCTGCAGGGACCCACTTACCTGCAGAAGGGAGAGTGCCACAAGTTACACCACCAAATCTTTTGTGACACTTACAGATCATCAATCAGACAAGAACCATGTCCTGCTGCATCCTTTCAGCGCTTCTTAGTATTAAGAAAAGCTACCCCTTCAAAGGTGAAAGAACTGTAACATTATGTAACTTTGGAGGAAACTATGAAAAGGCCAACCAAAGCTTGACTACATTTGTTCTCTGAATGGAATAAAACTATTAAATTATACTCTGTGAAGATTTATGTTGACCAGTTATATTTAAGCACTTCATAAACTGTATAATCATTACCTTGACATATTGCTGCAAAGGAGCAGTATGGCCAGCATAGACCATGTTATGTGCTAAGTGGATTTTAATCACTTCACAGGAAATAAGTGGCTGGGGATTTTAATTCTATTGATTATGTAGCAGGCAGACACATTTCATCCACTATCTACAAAACGTATCAGGAAGGAAGCAGTTATTTACAACTAAAAAACTGAATTGCTCTTTGTTTGGTTTTGTCTAAAATTGCAGAAAAGCCACGGCACTATATCTGGCATCCTACTGTTATGCTCAGTGTTCCATGCATGTCTGAAGACACCGGATATCCTCAGCACTGTCTATAATCCCAAAACTGCCCAAGGTCTGAAAGTACTGGTAGAGTAACTTTGACTCAATAACTTGTGAAAAATTATATACTTTATTGTTCACATATAGGTAAAAGAAGCACATAGGAAAGAGGATGTTTCAGTGAACAGCCCAAAATGTAGGAAATCTGAAACACAACTTCATTTCTTTTTTTTTTTTTTTAATGAAGATATGCTGGGCAGAACCAATTTTAATACTGGAAATTTTAGGCTCCATTTACAGCCACATGCACACACACACAACCTGAGCACAGAGACGGTGAAGGAAAATGTGGCAACTCAGGCAGCTGGACTGCATATAATGGTGAGCCTTGCCCACAAACACACATTCCTGGTACAGCAGTTGTAACTGCAAATCTTATTCTGCAATCTCAGATCCGATCCAATTCTGCCATGCGTGAAATTTTCTCCAAGTAATAGTAGCTCTAAGTCTCTGGGATAATACCTGATCATATTAGGAGAGGATAGCTAAGAAATGCTGACATATAGAAGAGAGAGTATTAAAAGAAAGCTTTCACTGCTGGGGAGTAAACAAACTTCATTTGAAAAATTTTGTTGTGTTTCTAGATGTTCCTATAGGAGGCTTACCTTTTCAATCATGTTTATGAACATGATGAACAAGCTAGGCTTTCTAGCTTGCAGAAACCCTTCCTCGTTTATGGCAGAGATATTTTATATTATTTTCTTAGATTTTTTTATCATTTGTCTGGGGGAGATGATGCATTTCTTCAGGGGAAAATGATCAGGTGAAAGCAGGGGATGCTTTACTTATAATCAAATGCATGATGTTTTGTGTATCAATAACTGTGGAATAAACCTTCTCCTCTGCAAAATAAAACCTGATAGAGAATACAGCTCAATAGATCTTTCCTTTATCTACAGCCAGTAACTCCAAAATCTTCCCCAACCAATATATACACAGAGTTTCAAGAGATTTATCTGCATCCTGATTACTTTCACACTTCACACAAGCAATCAGACGGTAAGGTGCCCAAAGACAAAGCTCTGGTTCCCCAGTTTTCATCAAAAGTTTTTGTTCCAACTACCTCAGGACAACACACCACAGGTATAACAAATCTAAGGGATAGTTTACAGCATCAGCATTCAAGCCTCAAGCTAAGTACAATGACTGGTAGAAAATGCATGTTTACACTTAGAAGAATACTTGTTTCCCTAATTGATGCAGCCTGAATACATTTCTGCTAGAACTATAACACTTACTTTATAAAATCTAATTCAATAGGGCTTTACAACTAGAATCAAGGAATATGCTTACTATTCAAAAAACAAGTTTGTGGCAGGACTGTTTCTATTTTATGCACAGATCAGTGTTCAGAGCAGTAACAAAAGCTAGATAAATAACGAATGGGATAAGACAAATGTTTCCAGCTGTAAGATAATGTAGAACAAAGACCTGAACTGGGAGAAGAAATTAATTTCTTCTAGAGGCAGCAAACCAGAAATAGCCCTGGTTTGACAACATGAAACAGGTTTATTATTTCTCAGTGTTTTGTTCACCACTGCTATCAGTTCCATTGTGGAGAGACAAAGTGTTTTCCATTTTCAGAGCTACTTATCCTCATGAAATCCTGTCCTTATTCATGGAGAGCAGGATGGGGGTAAGGGTGGGGAAGAATCTTTCTAAATTCCATCCTGTTCTCAGGAAAAGTGGAGAAGACAAAGACAGCCATGCCTGAATAAAACCTTACTGTTTGAGACCTGCCTATAATAAAGGTCCTGTTCGAGGACTTCTGACAGCTTATTTAATTTAGAACAGCATTTATTTTAAAAGTATCTCATGTTTTGATGTGCGCAAGGGACTTCATGTTAAGGAAGTACTGGACTACTATGAAGGCAAATTTTATTTTTCTCAACATTTTGTAAGCATTGTATTACAATGCTTGTAATAATGCTTTAACTTTTGGTCATCCCTGAATTGGTCAGGTATTTGTACTGAGCATTGTAGGTCTTATCCTACTGGAACTATTCTACTGTGGGAAATGGAAAGATAGAAACTTCCACAGACACAGAAGGGTTTGATTTGCAGCCTTGGAAGAAGCTTGGGTTGATGCAAAATTAAAGTGCACACATATTAGGCAGAAAAATTATAAACTTATGTTTCTATAGTTGTAAGTAAAAATATGCCTTAAGTAAGTGATAAACTGTATTGATAAGATGGTGAAGGGTTTATAACGTAGGCATGTAATTGTATAGAGTAAGCTAAGAGTTCAGGTGTTCTAATAGAAGCATATGTGTGTATGTGTGAGAGTAGCCCAGTGGATAAAAGTATCCACAGTGCAGTAGAAGTAAGTAAAGGTGATAGGTTAGAACAGCAAAATAAACTTTGTGGCAACTGTCCATTGGAAGTTATATATTGTCTTGTAATGAAGAACTTGTGACACTTTTGTGCTATGGCCAACTGCTTGCTCCCTCAAACCTCATGGCCTCTGAGACTGATGTTTATCTGAGGAGCAATAAAGCAGTTTTAGCCTGACTGTGGTCCCATCCCTTCATTAAAAGTGGTGATATTATTATTCTATTCTATTCTATTCTATTCTATTCTATTCCTTAGCAGATTCTGCAGAGTCCAGTTTGTCTCCCTCTATATATAGCTGCTTATCCTGTTCAATACCTAGTACTTCTTGGCTTTAACAAAATGAATTTAGTGTTCCAGATAAGCATGCAACATTATTTTTTTACTACAGCTATATGATGTGATGCTTGCTGTCTCTTGTAGAAGAGCTTCCAAGACACCTGTTTGGTAGGACTGAACCTTGCAGGGTTACTGCTTTCTTATAGTCTTGTATCAGAGAAATGTCTCTGCAGCAGTCCCAGAACCAAAGGAGAAATGGAGAAAGCTGCCCTTTCCTACAGAGCTCACTGGGTTTCGTCTCTCTGTTAGACTTTGAACAATAACCTAGTGGAGGGCTATGCACAGAAAAATTAAATGTTCAAAGGCAAAATACAGCTTCTTGAAAACTCCAGGCCAAATTAATTTCAGTTTTAAATCAGTGGAATTGCTTCAAGAATAAATTAAATCTGATTAACAAAATTAGAATTATTAAAGTTACTGTGACTAAAAGATTTACCTAAAAAATAAATGGGTTTTTATTACACCTTTTTTTATCTTGAGAAGTGCTGGGAACTCGTATTTACGGTGTGCTAGAAGAAGATGCTGCAATACTTGTCTGGCTATTTACTGGCTCATTGCAAGCATCTAAATCTACAGTGAAAATGTATTTTTGGCATAACTCCATGAAACAGATGGTCAGCAACTCCAGACAAAAATCTTCTACATAGAAGTCTACACTAATATAGGAAAAATATCTCCTCACTTTTCACTTTTAGCAATTTTCTCTCAGAATTCTGGTAACAAGTTGTGGCATTCAAATAAAGCGATTTAAATGAGCCTTAAAAAGAAAATAAATTTTATTATAAAAAGAAAAAATTGGTATCTGATATACCCTTATTCAGTTAAACTTTCTTAAGTCAGGAGAATTTGAATGGCTCTTTCTCTAATACATGCATTAGCAATGTCATTTATTAAAATCTGCTAATCTGTAAAACACCCAAGCATTTTATTTTATGTGGTTCTGTTTTTAAATCTAAGGTGAGGTAATTGAGGAAAAGCCAAGGAACAAATTAAAGTTGTGCATCTATATTAAATCCTCAATTAACAAGCTGTTAATTGCAAAGGTTTTATTATTTAGTTGCAGAAGTATCCAGAGGGACTCATTGTACCAGGCACTGCACAGCCATGCAGGAAGATATGATCTTGACCCTATAGAGCTGTCAAGTATGTTTAAAAAACCCAAACCAGACCCTACTGAATGTATGTAGCACCTATTGCTTATTTGGATTGTGAGGAAGTGACTGCTGAAACCACTGCTATTAAAATCACCAGGCTCAGATATCAAAGGGTATTCATTCTCAAAGTGCAGCAGCACCAGCCTCTGCTGGCAGAAAGACAACACCAGAGCCTGCTTTTTGCAACTCAGACATGAGAAAGAGCATCCGAATGTTCAAGGCAAAGCTGGATGGGGTTCTCAGCAACCTGGTCTAGTGGAAGATGCCCCTGCCCACAGCCAGGGTGGCTGGAACCAGGTGATCCTTAAGGTCCCCTCCAACTCAAACAATTCTACAACTCTGTATCACACTTTGGCTTTTGTCTTTCTCCTGCAACCTGGATTATTACACTGCTCTTCCTAAGGCTGTCCCAATTTGTCCAGCCCAGCTGGGGCAGTGGTGGAGGCTGAGGACCAACAGGAATGATTCTCAGGCTTCTTGAGCCTGTGCTGGGGAGAGGTTAAAGATTTCAGCAAACTGGTCACCAGCCAGAGGTCCTGACTGATCCCAACCCACACCTCTAAAAGGTAAGGAAGTTCTTTGATGGCTCCGTGCTCCCTGCTGGGAAACTATGCAAGAAGAGCAGTATTTTTAAAAACTGCAGAGTATGCTGAGCTAAACATGACTTTCCCTTGTACTGGATTTGTATTTTATTGAATGAAGGGTAAGAGGATTCTTTAGGACACAAAGCCACTTGGCTTTTAACATTCATTCTAGCCAAGCTTGAAGTAGTCAAATTTTACCACTTACAGGAAAATAAAATACAAAGTAAGTAATAAGGAATTCCTGGAACTATGTGTCTAAGACTGGCTCATTTGGAAGATATCAACTAAAATGGTATTTATACAAATGCCAACAATTTGGGCTGCAGAAGTGCACCACTGAGCTTTTTCCAAAGTGCACAAAGAAGTTTATAATGAACATACTCACAGGTATGGAAATAGGTACCAAGACTACAACACTTAAAAGCACAATCAACATTTGGCTAATTGGGCTTATTACTCCCACAGATACACAATTTACCGGTCACAGTAATAAACACCATCTGCTCTTTGCTAAATGGCAGCAACCTAACAACTTTTTTCTAACTTAAAGAGTTTGTAATGTAAAAGAATATCTAAAGAAGTAGTAGTACAGTGGGACTTCCATGCACATCATCTTCCTCTTACTGAAGTGAATATGATTTCCTATTATGTGAAAGATATTTCTCTTTGCCAGATGATATATTTCCCAATATAAGCTCTAAGTAAACAAGAAACAGGATAAGTTAGGGTTGAATACCCAATCATAAAAATAATGTATCTTTCCTATATATGTTAGTGGACTACTCAAATGTAGCATAAAACACAAATTTCTGATCCATCAAGGAAAGACAACAACAGTTAATTTGGACCCACTGTGTTAATGGACTGATTTAACATACATTCATATAGTATCTAATTTTGTAGACGCCATTGTATTAAATCACAAATGGTTTATGTTAATATAATTATAAATTCTGTTAGTCAACTTGATTTTGCCTTTTGCTATTAAAGTAATTATACTTACAACAGCATTTAAGTATCAATTTACATATACTGAGCACTATGCAAACAATTTTATTGTCAAGTCACGTCCATAATCAAAGCAAAGCATTACTTTAAAGCGACTGACATATGCAAACCACATAGCTCTGTGGAAATTAAACAAGCCTGTGAAAGCACACCAAAGTATTTTATGAAACTCTGCTTCCTTCACCTTCCCCTGCTGCATTTTCTACACTGCTTTTTTTTGTTCTTTGTTACTAAGGGCAAATTCAAGAAGATACTTTTTTTCCTTCCTTCCATCTCATTATCTTCTACTATCATTAGAGAAGAAAACCAAGTATCCTTCAAGATTTTGTAATGAGGTCTTGGCTGATCTGAGATGGTAATGCAAAGAAATAGTTGAAGAGGAGCAAAGCATTCCAAAATAACATTGACAAGGAGGAAACAGTTAATACACTTAATTCAAGAACTCAAACTGCTGCTGAATTCTGTTCCCAAAGAGCTCAGGTAAGACATTTGTCTGATCTCAACTATAAATTCAGGTGAAAATGATAAAAATTTAAGAGAACAGACATTGTGCTCAATTTGTGCATTCAGTCAGATGTGACAGGACAGAATACAAGCTGGGAAAATGCAGGATAAATACCATTAAGTAAATTGCCATTGTTCATGAGCTGATTCTCAAAAGACACCTCCTGTAGCAATTTGTTCAAAGAGCAGATTGCACACTAACTGAATAAACTCTTTTCTAATCTTTTTTTTTTCTCACAGTGATGAGCTTATGGAATGAAAACAGCCAGTATTACCTTCATTATCTGACAGAGAGCCTTCCATTGGTTTGTATAGGTAACATACTGGGCTCAGAAAGAGCATGTCCATTCTCCAAACTGGAACTGCCCCAACTTGCATTTTAATTTTAACATGCAGACCAGGGCACCTGCAGAGCCTCCTCCTCCACAGTACACAGGGCTAAGTGCAATAGTAGAAATCAAATGGAGCTGATACCTGATTTTACATTTCATTTAAGGCTGCTGATTGCAACCCCAAATTTAAAATATATAGAGAGTAATTCCCCTGTAGTTTGATAGCAATGCTACAGATTTGCTAACTGTAAAGAATCAACCACTGTGCTAAATAAGGATACAACAAACAAGACTTTTTTCCCCCATTATTTTTGGTAGTTGGAGAGGGTCCAGAGGAGGCCATGAAGAAGATCAGGGGACTGGAGCACCTTTCCTGTGAAGAGAGGCTGAGAGAGCTGGGGCTGGTCAGCCTAGAGAAGAGAGGGCCCTGGGGAGACCTCAGAGCAGCTCCTGAAGGGACCCTACAAGAGAGATGGAGAGGGACTGTTTACATGGGCACAGAGTGACAGGACAAGGTGGAATGGCTTCAAACTGAAAGAGGGTAGATTAAGATCAGATACAAGGAAGAAATTCTTCACTGTGAGAGTGGTGAGGAACAGGCTGCCCAGAGAAGCTGTGAATGCCTCATTCCTGGTGGTGTTTGAGGCCAGGCTGGATGAGGCCCTGAGCAATCTGATCAAGTAAAATGTGTCCCTGCGCAGCAGGCAGGTTGGAACTTTAAAGTCCCTTCCAACCCAAACCATTCTCTGATCCCATGATTATATGATTTGTAAATATTCATAATTTGCCAAGTTGAAAGCTCATAGCACTCTCTATTTGCAATTCAGAATATCTATTCATTCTCTTTAAAAAACAGAAATCACAGAGTTTTATAGTATCTGAGTATCAAAAATTCCAAAAACCTGAGACTCACTCGTAATACTCTGCTGATGGTTTTCCTTTGCAAGCAACATAACTGCGCTTCAAACTTCATTAATGTAGCACAGAAAAAAGAACTTGCAGCACAACACCTTGAAAGACCAAGACATACAGTACGTGACAAATGAGATGGCAAGCATGAGCTGGAAGGCCTGAGTACCTTTGAATAATGCAGGCTGTAATACCCAACAGACTTGCTACTGCCATACAAAAATTCCTGGGTGAACAAAACTGTGGTTTGGATGCCCCTACCTGATAAAATATGAAATGATCTTCTGTTTTTTTCACTTGCACCTTTTTTTAAATTCTCGCACCCAAGGCTCAGATCTGATTCACACTTAAAAGAATATTATAGAAGTAATATTGAATTCTCTAACACAAGATTTAGAAATGCCTCAGGTGTAATTCATAACCATTTGATTTAAACTTAATATTTATTCCATCATAATTACCTTGCTTTAGCACATCTACAACCTTCAAGAAGGATGAACATGTTTGTAAAATACATATTAAAGAGAGCCACCAATATGAAGGCAGTGAATATTTTCAATTCACCTTGTCAAGACATTATGCCCCAAGCTCCAGCTTGTCAAGGGAGCTGGGAGTGCTCTCCTGGAAATGTTAAAGTGACACAGCCATACCCAAATAACAGATTTGGTATCTAGGAAGATGATTCAGGCTTTAAAACTCACTTACACCGTGGCACCTGACCAAGTTGTGAGACTCTTGTCTCTGTACTGAATTTCAAGCACATCAGTCCCCTTTCCACACCCTTCTCTGCCTGGAGCTGCTACTCACCTCCAGCTCAACTGCCTCATTCACTCAGTAACTGTGTGAACTTTGGGATCTCACACACATTTACTTTTACAAAAAGTCATAAATTCCAAGTCTGGAGCTAAATGTTTAGGTCTTGCAATGAACAGAAGAACAAATTCTAGTTCTCTTGGGAACCTTCATCTCCCAGTACTTTTTCATATTTCTCCAGGAAATGACAGCATTCAAATGTTACAAATGAGGAAATGTTTTGATTTGCAACCCCCAGCATTTATACTCCCTTTGTGTCTGCAAATGCAATAGCTACTGAAATGAACTAAAACAATGACAGCAAATATGTGACAAAACCATGTGATACAATAAGGAAAATTAACTTCCAACAGACACTGAGGGGAAATATAAGTGCAAGTTTACGTGGAACATTATATTCTGCGTAAATCTCAAAAGTGCTTTGAAGCTTTTTATTTGATAAAGACCATATATGTCTCAAACATTTAGATTATAGCAAAGTACAGGAAGCAAACTGATATGTTCTTAAAGGTAAAATCTAAAGATTTATTCCACATGTAATGTACTGACAATGTTTTCCCACTGCAAATTTATTTACAAAACAATTTTACTCCCATTAAAACTGAATACACCTGTAAATAATATTGCATCAAAATAAGAACCAGCGCACTTCAACCTGCAGCAACAATGAAATCAATGGACAACTACTCACTCATGTAATCTTCTCCACTTAAACACTAAACAATGATGCTGACAACCAAGCAAATGCATCCTCACACTGACAGCACTATTCTCCAAAATCCCAAAGTGGTATATCTACTTACATTACTAGATTAATATGACAAACTGCTTTATAAGAAGATTACTTGTTTTAAAATCAGTGCATAACATCAAATTTCATGTAAAGCATTTAATTTCATAGAGATTTGCCTCAGATGACAACTTTCATCCTTGCCATGTCTTCTCTTATGCCATGTGGCATTCTGCACTTTTTGTAATTACAGAAAATGGATATTTCTGAGTCTATTGTAGAAGTGTAATTTCCAAACTAAGGTTTGTCAAATGCTTGTAGATGCAGAGTATGGGCATTACATGTTTGGTTATTCTAAGGCCTGTACATCACCCACTTAGAATAATGCAAGCAGCTGTCTCATTAATCTTTAGCAAATACAAAAGAAATGAACTCCATGCTTGCTAATAAACATGGATGCCCAAATCCTAAAGGGGCTTTCAGCTGATGAATTCCAGTGTCACAGCAGTCAAGCCTGGTGAGCCTAGAACTCCATATTCTCTCAGAAACATGACAGAATATTTATAAGCATGACATGGACAGAGAGCTGCACTGGTGGCTCTGAGAAGTGCATCCCATATGTCTGCAGATTCCAGAGACACACTAGTGGCAGCAATTTGCAGTCCTTGCATTAAAAAGAGGAACTGACAAGGGACACAGGACAGAACTTCCAGAGACAAAATTCTCAGGTCATTTGAGAGCTGAAAGCTGTGATCTGCAGGGCAGCAGCCTTTGCCTCATCCTCACCATGGCATGGGCAGACTCAGAGAGAACGGGATGCTCTGGGGCAAAGCCACAGCCAAGGGCTGAAACAGCAGGAAGAACAGAGAGACACCTGGAATTGAGGCCATGTCCAGGATAAGAAGAGGCTGCACAAAAAAGAAAATACCTCCTTTGAAGTACAAGGGGTTGGTATGCCTAAAAATCAGAGATGACATGTGCAAGGGGTGGAATTATATTTAACTCAATTATTAAATTCACATAAAAGAAATTTTTAAAATCCAACACTGTATTCAAATAAGGAAAACAAAAATGACCATAAACTATCAGCCTAAAAAAAAAACAAAGTACAGTTTACAAACAGCAAGTAAAAGAAAATTTTGAGGAACAACTTGAAAAAGTATAAAAAAAAGAAAATAAAATAGTATTCAGAATTTGGAAGCCAGACAGAGAGCTGGTAGGGCTAACAGATGTTCAGGCTATAAAAGGAGGATTCAAGAAAGATGAGGTCAGAACACAAAAATAAAATATCTTTTCTCCATCTGGGTTCATAATAGAGGAAACTGTGACAGGTGGTTGGGAAGAAGACAGTGCAATAAAAATTTTCTAAGAACTTCCAATTAAATTGGAAGAATAAACAATGCATTTAGTGAAAAATAAAATAAATACATTAGATAGGTAAAGGGCTGAGAGGTGGCTATTTTAAAGGAAAATAATTTCTCTGGCATCTGTGAGTGTTCTCTAAAGAACAAACTAACCTGGACTAGGTTAGAAAGTAAACTGATAACCAGATATCTGATTTCCAAAAGACCAGGATGATGTGGCGTTAGAAGGAAGGACCTCTCAATGGAAACAGAAAATGTGCTTAAACACTGGTGAAAATTTGTAGTAAATCATCAGTATTCACACTGGAAGGAAGTAATTAGTTGAGTCTTTCAGAGATCCAGGAGGAGATTGAAGCCAGGGAAAGCAATGAACAGTGAGAAAACAAACTTTACTGATGATGCTAAGCTAAGTCAAGTTTCTGAAGGCTGGACTAGCTATAAAAAACTACATCTTATGACACTTGGTGATGAAATTACAGCTGAAATACCCTGTAAATAAATGTAAAAACATTAAAGCACACTCCACCTTTACAAACAAAATGATTTGCTGATTCTAAGTCCTTGGAAATTGTATCAGGAAAAGTAACAGCTCAGGGGAAAACAGGAGACCCTTGCAAGCAGCATTCTCAGAACCAGCGGGAGAAAGCTTTCTGCACAGGAATCCTCCTAATTTGAGTTTTAAGGATTGACCAGAAAATTCCCCAGAAGAAACCACCCTGAGCTCAGGATAGCCTTGGCAAGTTGGGGTCATATTCCGGAGATGTGTCTCTGCATACTTTGACTCTATTCCATTTTGGTTTTGGTCACAGTTTCCAGTGTTGGTCACTGCTGGAAGAGCTAAATGACAGCATTAGTCACGCAGGAAATGGATTATAATGTCATTTGCAATATTTTGCAAGAGTTTGAAATAGTCAGAGATAGTGAAGCAAGTATTACCATCTTTTTATAGATCACATGCTATGTTCATTCAGTGTCCTGTCACCAAAATACTATGCAAAAAGTATTAGAAAAAACCAAAACACACCAGAATTTTGCTCATACTGTATTACACTGCAAAATTAATTATATTTTTATGCAAAATTTTATTTTGAGATACAAAATTATACTCTAAAACTTTAGGCATACGTATTTCTTGTATTTTAGTTTGAACATAACTGACTAAAATTTATTAAAAATATATTTTTGAAGCACACTTTGATCCAAATATTAAGCTCTAAAGATGCACTTGTGGCAGCACTCTGGAGTCATATCTAGAGATTCTGTTCACATGCATGGACAGCAATTTATAACAGTGATGGCAATTAAATAAATTATACTCTTCATTTAAACAAATTATCATCCCTGAAAAATTAACTACAATCCATCTGTGGTGGCATGTTTTCTTCTGCTATTCAGGAAGAGATATCAACGTGCATTTTTTTATTTCATCCAGACAGAATATGACAAATAAATAAATTCCTTGAGATTCTTCACACTGTAACACATAAAAATAGGCTGAAGGCCTAATCCTACTCCTCTATTTGTCCTGGAATTTTCATATTTTTAGGACTAAGAAATGGATGCAATGTAATTAATAAGGATGTCACAGAATTATTGCTCAACACTCTGGTTCTCATACAACTCACACTTGGTCTGCTTCAGATGGAAAAGCACAAGGAGAATGAAGAATGGGGTTCTCTCTGTTTTTTCCTATTGATTTACTAAAACCACAGTGATTAATGATCTGATGTGTACCTTATAAGAATTAATCTAAAAAAGGTTATTATTCATCTCTTACAACCTTGATTTTAAAAGATAGCACTTTATAGCCTTTCAGACTTAGTAGCTAAATTGAAAGTCTTATAATTGTGAAATAGCTTTTTCAAGTAGTAACATTAAAATTCCTTTTTCACTTTGTCACTGAAATACATAAAATTTATTTACAATATGACAAAATTGACCAGGACAGTCTGAATAGGTGAAAATGTGTTTGCTATAAGGTGCAGAGATCAAGGTGCATCTGTAAAATATATTTTTTAAAAATATTTATTCTATCTTTATAGAGTTTTGAGGCACTTATAGGCCATAGGCATGAGGTAGTTGGCAAACCCCTGAAAAATTATTTTTGAGAGGTGGTTTTAAAGTGATGAACAACTATCTATTATTAACATTAAAGCAAACAAATTGGTTTATATAAAATTAGAAGATATGGAGAAGATAAGAAATCAGTCAAAAAGAAAGTGAGTCAGAGATGTTTACAGCTCAGGATTTATGGCAAGTCTTCAGAAAACATGGCAAAATATTCTTTGACTATCACAATTACTGTTAATTTGCACAGTCTGAGTCTACTGCGTATTTTGGGAAAAAATGTATGTCATTACATAAAATTAATGAAACATTCAGTGTACTCAGTTTCTCCTAATTTTCATATAAATGGTTTCAAAGTGTTCTTGTAAACTGCTAAATGACAACTTTCACAGCTAATCAATATTTTTTGTTTTATACTAAAAGAGGTTTTCTTAAATACCACTGTCAGTAGAACCATATGTATACAAATAAGTCCTTGTATCTTAAATTAACTCCATCAAAGATTCTTTACTGTAACCTCTCATTTTTTTTATAAGCAGAGCACAGTCCCCATTGACCTGAAATCTAGAAGTAATCAATGTGCCAATGTCTCCAAGCAAAATTTAGTACAGCATCTCTGAAAACAAATCAAGCTCTAAGCAGAAACAGTAATTTGTAAGGAACTATAAATACCTTCCCATTCTGTACAAAATGGTTCCTTATAACTGAGATTTCTCTGTACTACCAGGAAAATACAAGCCAGAAAAAAATATTGATTAAAAAGATATTGGGCAAGTTTCCCCTTTCAAGTGGTTTCTTTCTTAGCTCTTTGTCTTAGCCTGTATCACTAACAGTTTTAACTTGTTTAGTTAATTACGGTGAATCCTTACTTCTTTAAAGTGTCTGTACACATCCAATCAGAACAGATTCCTCTCAGATGACATGGCATTTTTCAATCCCATTATCCTGTTAAAATCAAAAAAGTCCACTACATATTTAAAGTATTAAGATAGATTACTATTTAGGACAAAGTTCAGAAATAAAGACTCTGCTGTAGCCTTGCCAAACAATTTATTTCTGTTTAAATAGATTTATTGTACTTTGGTTTTTGTTTTTTGGTTTTTTTTTTGGCAAATTACGTCATATAGATATGTACAAAAGTTATAAATTGCCAGGACTTTGTGAAATTTATTATACTGGGGAGCAGCATCCCAAAGGAAATAGTGTATGAAGCACAAACCACAGAATTAACAACTTTAAGCTGTCTAAAATATACATTCTACATACGCAACACAGGACTGTTCTCCATGTTTCAAATATTCATGTTGATGCATACAGCTCATGTAATTCAAAATAATTAAACTTCAGTGACCATGCTGTCATTTGGATTATGTGTCTGCACAGATCTGAAGAACCCATTTCCACTTCTCCACTCTGGCACAAGTGGGCAGAGGAATTGCTCTCGGTTCCATGATCAAGGAGCTCTTGCTTCTGCTTGGACTTTGGAAATTATTAAACCACCAAGCAGAGGGTGCTGCACGGGCTGCATATCTGCATGAACACAGTGTCAGGAGACAAACCTAGCACTACAGCTGGACATGGGTAACACCAGCATCGTTACAACTGTTCAGGCAAGGCCTTGGGCCAGTCCATGAGCCCTCTCCAACAGCCTCCAAGCAGTCCTTGTGAATCAACTCCAGCGATTTCCAAGATGCATTTTTAGTGAAGTCATCTTTTTACAGAGATAGGAGATGCAATGCTAAGGACATGGCTAGCCTGTATCAGCAAGCTGCAGGGCCAGCAGGCACTGGCACTGCTGGACTTGCCATATCTGCTTTGGTTATAGTTCAAATCCAACAGCAAAATATTTATCATCTCTGCTGCCCTAAAGTTTCATCTTGATTAGAATAATGTTATAAGACTCTGAAAACCCTGTGACATGTTTGCATTAAATCAGAATTTCCTACAAACAAAGCCATTCAGTGTTTCAGGTATTACACATAAATATTAATCAGTTAAATCTCTTTTCTCTGTAAGGCTGAGACAAGACTACTGATTACTATTATAATGCTAAAATGGAGAGAGCATGAATATCTTAGCCTAAAGTACTTTTTGAAAACTCTAACATAACTTTCCAAACAAATGTAATTAAAGTGTTTGATGGAAGAAGAACAAAAAATTACCTTCCCCCTTCTACCCAGCTAAGCCAACCATCATGTTACTGGAAACAGCAGACTGAAAAAGCAATTTGGAGTGCATCAACAAACCTAAGGAATTTTGCACACCCCATTTTACAAATACTTGGTAATGAAGTAAACTATCTTATTAAAACCAAGGATTATGTGAAATGAAAAATATGCAGTTCAGTACAAAACACAAATAGAGGCAAAGACCAAGAATTCTATGGGTCAAATGAATGCTAATGAATATATTTTGGGGAAAAATGAAGCAATATTTCACAATGTCTGAATTATGTATATTTAACTTATTATAAATATCAGAATCAACCTGCTAGAAATATTCAGATAATCTGAGAAAACTGTGTAGGAGTATATTTTGTCTTCCTGTATGTGCTGGGTACAGTCACTCTCAACATACTAATAAATAAAGAAACTTAGAAGCCATGGGATGGAAAATTAAGTTTCTTGCAACGGCGTATACCCAGGACAAGACTTCAGGAAGAAGATAATGTTAAGATTTGGGACTGCCCCATGCCAATATTGAGTGTCTCACTAGAGATTTTGTGTTCTCTAAATCACTTAGGCAAGGAAAAGAGCTTTACTTTGGTCTGGACTTCCAAGGGAACACAGAGAAATTTTGGCTGCACCAGATTACCTGTGAGAAGTGCTATAAACCCACACTAGGCAATCATGGAAAGACATAAATGGCACAGGGAAGTACCACAGAAACAGCAGCTGCAGAGCAAACTGCCAGCAGGCTGCAGGTGAAAGGCTGCATAAAGGTGCTGTATCTACTCCAATCTGACACAGGTATCAGCCAGCAATGCACACAGTGCTGCTCAAATACCCACCTGAGACAGACATTCTGAGGACACCTCACAGCTCAGGATCATGTGTTGCATCACATCTCAGTACTTAAAAAGGCAAACAAAATCTAGTATAAACAACTGCTAGGTGTGCCATGGAAGAAGGTGCTAGTTAAAAGACTGAGGCTTTGTTTACAGTGTTATTAAAAATGTATTTAAAACAAATTATAAACTGGAGTAGTTTAATTGCACTTTGTTGCTGTTTGGACACATTTACTCAGAATTGATGTGGTCCTAATTTGAATTAACTTCTGAACCAAATAAATTTAGAACTAATCGGGACACCAAAATTCATTGCACTTAATTGTCCTAAGAATCCCTAAGCAAACATGCTCCTTTAATGCCAAGTGTAGAAATCTAAATCTTACACCATTTTTTTCCTTTTAAACACAGGGACATTGAATACCTTATAAACCCTTACTGACACTGACATCTAGGCTGTCTATTGAGCAGAACTGAGTGACAAATTCACTGTTATTTCAAAGACAAAATATCACCTTTCTACCAGAGCTAAATGGGGAATTTTTCTGCCAGATGGTATAGATTTTGTGGAGTTACGCTGTGTGACAGAAAATATTTGGGAAAAAATTCATTACAGCAATCACTGCTGTATCAACTCCAGGGTTAGCCAGATTCCTTAACATTTTTCATATTCACCATATTTACCTCTCCCAAATTCAGAAGCATCAAATATTTTGTTTAAATAAATACTTACTTCAGTAAAACAACATAATTATTGAGATGAAGATACTTTAACATAAGGCAAGCATGCTGTGAGGATATCAAGCAACGTTAATGGAACTTTTAGGAAGAAAAATTAATTTGTAGTAAATGAGGAAGCAGAGAGGTACAGCTATGATACCTTAAGCTTAAAAAATACACCATTTCTCTTTCAAGTGAAAATTGACATAGCACTAAGTGTTGTGTGCAGTCATTTCTTGAAGACTTCCAATTATACTGACTCCACCATTTCCCTGGACAAACAATTCCAATGCTTAAGTACCCTTTCCGTGAAAAAATTCTTCTTATGTCCAACCTGAACTTGCCCTGGCACAGCTTGAGGACATTTCCTCTTGTCCTGTCTTTGGTTGCTAGGGGAAGAGGTTGACCCTCACCTGCGAGAGGCCCAGAGCCAGGCACAGTACTTCAGGTGCAGCATCACCAGTGCCAAGTACAGAGGGAAAATTATTTTAATACAGCAATACAAGATAAAGTACCATTATATAAGTGTACATAAAATAGACATTCAGTTGCTCATGGCCATTAAAATGAATTCATGTTCAAGATCTTTCATAAGAGATCTTGGAATCAAGAGGATTCTATAATAGGAGATACAATTTTAAAAGAACAGCAGCTGTTTATGTGCTCTTTTTGCCAACATTTCATTTTCCCCTTCAGCCCAATGCTACACTAAAACCTGTGCTATCTCCAAACACCAGACAGTTGCTACTAATCAGTTCTTCTGTTTTTTTCCCAAATACAGTAAAAAGTAGCTGTCTCTGCCAATTAGGCAATGTGATTGATGGATAATCACTCACATACAGTCCTAGAAACTATCACCAGCTGTGCAAAACCCCTCACACTAGTAACTGGAACAATCCCTGTACATAACAAATATTTTAAGAAAACCTTCTCAAATTGATCTGCTGATTGCCATGAAACAATTCTACTCTGATTCACAATTGTATGGAATGTCTCAGTATCTATAAAGAGTACTTGTAACATATTCACCTGCCATTTGAGATCCTCCTATGACCAAACAGGTTGGTGTGTGCAGAGTGCCTCACAGTTCAGCTGAAAAAAACCACTCATCTAGATTTCATTAAATAAAACACACTGATCAGGGAATGACTGCTATAAGCATATACCGTTGCGAACTAGGAGTGCAATATACAGTCATTTTTTCCTAGCTGGACATAACTGTACTTTGTTTACTTTCACTTGTTAATAATGGTAAATGTCATGAAAGTTACCTTTAGAAGAAACAATCTTAGAGGCTAGTAAGCAAGTGGCAGTCATCAGAACTATGTACTTGGATTTCTGAAATGGCCAAAATGCTTATGTTTTAAAAATGCTTATGAATTCATTTTTTTCTAGGAATCTGAGATAAGCAAAAAGGAAAAGAATCTGTAGTAATGAAAACAAAAAAAAGCCACCCTCAACTGGCCTCTTGAAATTGAACTTGAAAGGTGTAATTCTGACAGGAAACACCCTTTGCTACGCTGTCATTATGGTGACGCTCAAACAAAGTGCTGATTGCATGGCTCTGCATTAGCAGTACCACTGTACACTCATTGTGTGTGTGAGCATCATTGTGGCTAAGAGGAAAACCTATTTCCATCAGCTGGAAACCAAATTACTCATACAGAAGGTCACTACTAAGTATAGCAGGAGTTTTTTTATGTTGCTAAACTTCTACAGAGAAACCAATATGATCCAGTGGAAAAGCCTCAGCTATATTGTGAGCTAGAAATTGACAAGAAACTATGTTAAATACTTCACAACATCTGAGAATTTACTCCGAAAATCATTTTTGAACATACAACAATATAAAAATATATAATGTGCATCTCAAACTTGCCAGTGCAATGCTATTTATTCTATTCTAAAACTGTCTTAATATTAGGTAGAATCATAGATTTCTCTGTGGTAAGGTAGACACAGAACAGCAGACACTATATTGCATTGTTATTCTATCCAAGTAACATGAAAATCAGTTTTCATAGAAGGTCTTCCAAAGAAGTCTAATTATGAACATGTAGGGATCACCTCTACTATTTCTTTACGAGCAATCTACTTCCCATATTTTTCCCTCAATCAGCTGCACAGAGCTACCTACAGAGCTAGCAGCAGGTAGCAAAAAATTGACAAGATGAAGAATGCATTTGCTAACAGGGAATTTACATACCCATAGCTCATACATCATCACAGCTTACCCAGGCTTTAATGACTCCTCTGAACTGACAAGATGAGGATGCTCACACTCTGTGGGACTAATCAGAAACAGCAAAATGCTTCAGTAACCACAATTCAACTGAAAGTTGCATAAGTGGTTATCTTGCCTCAAAGACAAATGGCAGGTTTAGCCTAGTTTCTCTCAATTATAACACCCACTGAAACAAGCCCTGTTAAGAAGGCATTGGAGGTATGAGGAATTAAAATTTAAAAAAAAAAAGAAAAGTAGTATTTGGGGAAAAGAATGCTAAAGTTTATACAGAGGGATTAAATATTACACAAAACTAAATATTATGTAGAAATATCCTGCTGCTGCATTCATCCTCCTGTAATAACAAGAGATCATTATACAAGGTGGAAGTTTCTGTGATATGACATAATGTGACAGACTACTTGTCAACAAATCTTTCTAGACTCAAAATGGAATGAGGACAGTTCATTCTTGCTCTATCACTTGAGCATATCAAGTGCTGGAAATTATATCTTTATTTCTCCAAAATGAAAGTATATCTCATTTGCTATAATCAAGAAGAGAATAAAAAGTATGTCAAGCTATAAGAGGTTCCTAAAAATATATTAAGAAAAAGATATTACTTTCAAGGTTAGTAACTATTCAGTGGATCAGTCTGCTTGGGAGAAAATTATTTTAGCATGGATTAAAAAGCAGGACTCACAAGCTATGAGACCAAGAGTCATGAAACTACCCAGAGGATAGGAAATTCCTGATAATGGCTTCTATCCACTAAGTATAATATTTCTTTAGCAACACCATCATTTTCTCTTTGATCTGCCCTACTTAGAAAGGCAGGAACTTTTAAGTCACCAAATCTTTATGGGGCACTGAAAGGACAGGCAATTTTTGGCCGACCTCAGTTTCAGAGGGCATATAGACTAAACCCATTCAGATGCTTCTTGAACAGACATCAGTGCAAATTGCAGGTGCAGTTCAGAAGTGACATATGGCCTCTTATTATTTCCACAAATATGCTGCTACTGCAACAATAAATCTTTAACAGACATTGCCAACTCTGTATGAGGTCTTGAACATACTGATGTTTATAAATCTGTAAGATTTGATTGAAAGAAATATACCACTGCTCTAATCTCCAACCCACAAATTACTTTCCATTGAAGCAATATAGTGATTTCTTTTTCCAGAACTATAGAAACTTATGAATAATAAATCACATAAAAATATTGGACTGAAATATCAACACTTTTTTTTGCCTTCTTTCCTATGCATAAAGAAACAATATCAAATATTGTCCCTCTTACCTGCGAGAGCAATATTTATCTGTTAAAGAACACTTGTTTGATCATGGATTTAAAAAGAGAAGTAAACTAAGCAGTAAAAGAAGGGAAAAATCCAGGCTGATTAAAAAATGGAGAAGTGGGTAGAGTGAACAGCTCAACATCACATTCCCCCCACTCTGCCCACATTCATGTGTTAAGCTACCTTTCGTTAATACTAAATAGATTCAGTTTTTATCCACATTTCCCTAAACAAACTGGTTTTGTGATGTTGCAAAAACATAGTTCCCAAGTCATCGACTTGAGTTTGAGGGCTATCCTGCAGTGACAACATGAATGGCTGGTACTTTCTTCCTGTGAATGTGTAACTCACTTGGACAACAAATGTTGAGATGCCAGAAAAAAAAATCCCTCTGAACCTAGGATGAAGAGATGCTAGTATATCATTCTGCAATATGAAAACATTTTTGTAACAACTTAAAACCTGAAGTGCATTAGAGAGAATGATATACAGAAAACACACAGTCATTGCATGAACTGCACTATATAAGATAAATTTAAATAAAGAAATAATAAAGTCAATAAAGTAAAGAAATAATAAAACACCTATTGTGATCAGCACCAGCACAACACAGACTATTCAGCATTTTGATTCTTTTGATTAATTATCTATTTAACAATAAAGCAACAAAAACACCCAGAACTTACAGAGAAAATCAGGGAAGTCAATACCTTCTTGTATTTTTATGAAACAGATTTGACAACTGTACTCTTATATAAGTATATGCTGTTTGCATTTGATAATCCCTTTCACAATTTTTTTATATATTTTTCCACTAATAATCCTGAAGAAACATATTTAATTACACTAATTATTTTCAGGGCTAAGTGTATGTAAGGTTTTTTCCCATTGCATTTATTTAATTTTCTGTGCTTTAAGTGAACAAGTGTCAGTTACACAGGTACTAATGACACAGATCCTCTTCTAATGACTTTATGAAGTCAGTGGTGTTTTAAGCAGCCTGTTAGTACTGACATATTTAGTGGAGACACTCACAAGCAGCACACAAATATTGGAGCAAGTCATCCTCAGGACCTCCACATGCTTGGATGGAAGAATTACTATGTCTTCATGTGCTATTCGACACAGCAGGAATAAGCCAAGAAGAAAGTAGGGTCTCTCAGGGAGAAAAAAGCCATTTTTGGACACGTAAGGGTCTGACTCCAAGGTGAGCTGTATGGGACACAACCCTAACGGTCATGGCTTTTGGCTGCAGGACCTAAGGCAGCACTACCCTTTGCATAATTTGGGTAGAAACATTCAAAATAACAACAGAACAAGGGTTATGTTTACCTAGTCATTTTACTATCTTTTTTAAATTAAAATTTGAGGAAAATTATGTCAAAAAGACATATTAACAAGGAAAATTTTCATTCCTAATTTATGCAGCTTACATTGCATATGAGTGGGAGGCAGGTTTTTTAATTATTCAGTGGTAACAAGTTTCCATGTGAAGAGAAGGATGTGGGATGTCAGGAACTAAAAAGAAGGAAAGAACTCATGAATCTCTCAGGGGTCCTGAGAATGGGAAACCTGTGACAGACAGAGTTTTGGAGGTCACTAAAGTGTTGCATTGACACTACTCTTGAGAATGACAAATACAGCTCCTTAACAGAGGATGCATAAAATACTATAGTGAACAACACTGGAGCAGAGTCAGAAAAAAATATCTATGTTTTAAGATTACCAGTATATGCACAAATGAACAGCTATATCCATGGACTACTGAATTTGTTACACTGTAATTTACCACATGTAGCTAAATACCCAAAACCATTGACAGATGCTGCAATATTAGCCCCTATACATAAGAACCCCTGAAATATCCATTTCTTCTTCCTGTTACAATATATTACTTAGGCCTTCAAATAAAGAAATAATTTTTTTGCATTTCCACAAGGATAAAGATGTACCTCAAAAGAATAAAGGTGACCATATGTAGGTCATGCACAGAAGTGTTACAAATATTTAGTCAGGACAGAATATCACATGTAGTAGCATAGAATAGAGTACTACATATAGAATTTTACAATACTACAAGAATCCATATCATCTGCTGTTAGGAAAACATAAAAGAAGGGCTAGGTATTATAAAAAGACAAACTGGTCTATCTGAAATAGACAGATGGGAAGACAAGAGTGTGTGAAGGATAACTAACTAAAGGATGGACAAAAACACATAATCAGGTGTATGCTATATAATGAATACAGAAAGTAAAAGGGCAACACCTGTTAGGCAGTCTGGCGTCCATAAAGTTTTACAGCTAGCAAGAAGCCAAGAGAAAAACCGTGCCCTTGAAATTACTGGGACTGCATCTGGTGATGACTTGGCACTTCACATGCAAGGCACTGCTTAAGACTGTGCATTTCACACTTGTAATTTGCTATGGGTAGGTATAGGCAAATGTCTTGTAATATTTTTAAATATGTCTGAAAAAGCAAGGAATGAACTTTGTTTAAACTGGGAGAAACCTGTGTGTAGAGCACACATCTAGAAACCCACAACTTACAGTGTCCTGGGAAAACAATCATCCATGGTAGCTACTTTCCAGCAAGAGCATCAGCAAACAGCCTTTGGCACTGCACTAAGGGACGCTAAGCAAGAGTACAGAAAAGTCTGCAATGGGAGAGAGAGACTTGCAGGAGTTAATTATCAGCCACTTTACTGCTGAGGAGACAATTGCTGCTTTGGTTTGTGTGTCCTGTAACTCAGGACAGCTGAGGAAAATAAATTCATTATGTATTACTCATCATTATGTATTACTCGTCATATATTATTTATAATTTCAGCTGCCATTGAATTCTAGTTTATGGCCTCAAAAATTGCTCTCATAGTTTATGTCTTACTGGGCAAATAACTGGCATTAGCAGTGGCCAGTGGTAGCTGAAGATGTCCTGCTATCCCTACACAGATACAGAGCTGTGACTGCCTGCTCACGAGTGCTACAAGGCAGTCACCTGTGCCTCTTCCCCCTGCCAAAATCCATTCAGGTCTGCTGCTTATAGCTGCCTACACATGGAGGCAATGATGGGCTTGAGGGAGAAAAGGGGTGGCTTTCAATTTCCAGTTCTAGGCTTCCCTAGCCAGTGATATGAAAATATGTGGGGAGTCACACAGAATTGAGAAGGACCGTGTGGATCACTGAGTCTGATCACACACTTGTCATACACAGTAGCTCACAAAGTCTTTCTCCTACACACAAAAGGACACAAAACAGTCAACAATGACCTATGATAGACTTCAGTCCTAGAACAAAAGACCAAGAGCCAGAAACCATAGTATGCACGAGAAGAAGAAACAGCAATTCTCAGAAAAAATACAAACATTAGAAAAATCTTACAAAATATTTTAAAAGGATTATGGAAATGATGCTGCCAGCCCTGCTGCATGTCATTTTAGCTCTCCATTTCGTACTAAATCTGTTTTCAGTTCTAATAGTTGAAGTCACCCACACTGCTATACATATTGATAACTCCTATCTTACAGTGTATATTGATATCAACCTAGCGCTGGCAAGACTACTTCTATAGCACACAGGGCTTGTATACTGTTATTTTAAAATAATGAAAAGGAAAAATAGCAAATAGTCTTTGTTACTGACACACCTTGTTATCCATTAAGCCATTTGTACTGAATGTGGTTTTCAAGAATGTCCTGTTACACACCTAAGAAAGAAAGAGACACTGACATATTTCAGGACTTTTAAGACAAAAAAAGAGAAATATGGAGTAGCAGTAAAGCATTACTAAGAGGAAAACTCAACAAGAGGTGGGAAGCTTTAAAAAACAATCTAAGATCTGTAAGACTCAAGGATGCACTGGTTTATCAAACACTTAGAGCTTCCTGTTTCAGTGTTCTCCAGGCCTTCAAACTTCATCAAAGGAGTTGAGTCTGTGATCTTCTGACTTTGAGTAGACTGTTGAGCCTAGTAAGATGAAAATCTCAATTTTTCAATATTTTTATAATATTATTTCTAATACTTACAAAAAAACTTAATGCACTAATAGAATGCATTGAATGTCAAAGGAAAATGATGGAAGAGGTGTGAAAAGGGGAGAGGAAGACTGTCCTGCACTAGAAAGACTAGAAGGTAATTTATGCAATCAACTCAGCATTACGAGTAAGTACTTGAATCTTTCCTTTCCTTGAAGACACTAATGGCATAGGTAAAACATTCAGGAATCCCCTAGAGCTATGCATAATATGTTCAAAACGAGGTTGGACAGAGCATACAAATTGGAGGTACTAAAACATTATTACAAATCAACTGAAATAATCAAATCACTTCAGTTGCATGTCAGAATAGATGCCCAGTAGTCACGAATTCTACTTGCTTCAAGGGGAATATAAGCCAGCTGGTATTTGAAAGTCTACCCAAAAGTAAAGATTCTTTGTTTCCCACAAAATTATCTGGTATAGATCAAAAATGAGTATTTCAATGAATATCCATAGTCTTGTGCTCCTAGCTAAGTGATAATAGATCCCTCCCCATGTAGTCTGGTTATACATGCCAACATGCTGTGTCAACTCCAGGGAATAAACACTGTGATATTGAACTGCTGTTCATTTATACTATTGAAGATTATTTGAGAATACTATCTCTATATCCTTGATGCAGAGTCCTTGCACACTTTCTCTAGATTGCATGAGCACATCTGATGTTGGAGATCATCCATGTATAGTTATCTAAAGTTGAATTAAGTATTATCCACATACACATTCCTATATGCATATTGCTCAATTATAGATGAAGAAATTACATTCCCTACATGCACACACTGTAATTTGTGAAGTAGTAACATACAAGTTAGAGACCAATATTTAAGCTTCTGCAGAAGTTAACTACATTTTTTACTTTCTTATTTATATTGTATAATTACTATGTACTTCTTCAAAACATTAACAAGACACAACTTACTCTCCAGCAAGAATGATAAATACAACGTATGTGACTCTATCACCTCATGATTAATAGGGTCTTTTTTATTCATGAAGTCAGATGTCAGACTCAGTTGAAAAATGTGTATCATCTTATATGTATTTATTCCTAAGCCTACTAAAATTGCTTTCCACTGCTACAGATGGATACAATAACAACCACTTTTCACTGTTTTTGGAATTAACACAAGATGTATGTCAAATGATGACCTTAAACTTCCTGAGTTGAAAATTTCATTTAAAACTTGACAAATACACTGGATGCCAGAATAACACAGTAATAACAATTCACATGAAATCTACTACCTCTTCTAACCAGACTCCTCAAAAAAACCCTTAAAGCTTCAAAATAGCCATTGGCTATTGCCTGGAGAGAAAAACTGTACAATTTCTCTTTGCTTTCTCACAATCTTTTAATTTTTTAATGTTCTTCTAATTTAAAACCAGTACACTATTTTCTTTTATGACTTATTGCAGAGTTAGTTGATAATAATTGTTTGAAATACTGTTCTTGCTATTCTTCTGTAAATTCCTGAGAATATTCCTCCTGTCACCCAGGAAAAATTTAGGGTGTGCCCATGATCAGTTCCCCACCAGAGTACCTCATTTTCCTTCTAAGTTATATAACAGTAATAAATGAGTTTTGCAGAAAAATTACAATTAAAAATTGCCTAAAAATTAAGGTGAGCAGTTAATAGGTATATGACAATATCTTCTGAGTCCTGTACGTGCTGGTTTTCATTATAAGCCATTGTACTGGCTGATAAACCATCCACTTCAACTCAGCTCATTTCTTAAATTATTAATTAATAGTTAGTGGCTGCAAAGCTAAGAAACCTGAAGAGAAAGTGAAGTTATAGATTAGTGAATCAAAGTCCATGTATTTTCATCATTCTACCCCTGAATGAAGTATTTGATATTTCTGACATACTTCTTATATACAGACTGTGCATCAGAAATAGCCTGTGTTTTCTCCTGATTTGCCTAGTTAAAAAAGTATGAATGAGGCAATTGTTCAGAAAATGAGAAACCGTGTACTTGCTGAAGAAAAACATTTATAATTTACTCATTCATGTTAGAGACTCTATTTTCCAACAGATTTTAGGTTACTTTAGTTAGCAGAACAAGGCTAAGAATAAGGCGTTGATGCTACCATTATTTCTTTCAGGCAGAAATTAACTGTTGAGGAGAATGTGTTCACAGTAAGTTTGAACAGTAACTCACAGCAGACTCTACAGTATCCCTTTTTTTTGCACCTTCCTTGCTGTAAGGGAAGTCTTTATTCTAGAAAAAAGAATCAATTTTTATGCATCTGAAGAATGCTCCCAGTGTCTTCGGTAAAACTAAACATATCACATAAAAATCTAAAATATATACAAATCCTGGCAATGCCATCATGAAATTTTTAATTGCCAGTTATCTCAAGCTGTTATACTTGAGAACTATTTATTTTTAGTATTGCTTCAGACTAGTACCTGTTTCCACAGAGATCGCATTTGAATAAGAAAACCACATCCCCAAAACCCAACAAACTTTGTTGTGGTTGGTGCCCTTGGTGACTCATTTGTTCACATTATGACCTAAATGCAGTCTTCAAATACAAATAGTACTATATAATAGGTAGCACTAGAGTGTTAGCATGTGATAAATGAAAAAAAAGTTCCTGCAGGCTACTTATCCAAATATAAGTAATGATATGAACCATTACAGATGTAATCACTCCCTGTAAAAAATAAAGAGCAGTGATGACTGCAGGACACCTGGTTATGGTCAGCTGGCAATAGAATCTCTGATTTAAGGAAAAAACCTCCTCAAATACTTCCACACTGGCCAGTCTTGTTCTCCTGTAAAAACTGGAGTCTGTTTTTGGGATGTTATATCCAAGATGTAGATATCAAGAATGTACTGTGTACTGGATGTGTCTATCATAGCTACGAAAACACAGTCCAAGAGCATCATTTAAAAAAAAGGGGAGAGGGAGAGAGTAGAAAAAGACCACATTTTGCATTGCTGTATCTATTTAATCACACTGACAAAAACACACTACACAGTTAGCAAAGAAGAAGCAATTAAATCACAAAATAACTTCCAGAATTTTTTTCCAGTTTACACATAAAAACACTACCTTTACAACAGCATACACTGAGAGCAGTCAAACTACCCCACAGGGAAAAAAAAAACCCCAAGCTATTCGAAACTGAAGCTTGACCCTTAGCAACACTGAAGCCACTACTGCCAAAGTACTAAAAAATTCTTAAGTAACAACTGAAGTTAACAGTGACTGCCAGAAAAGACCAAGCATAAGTGCTGCTGATGTAACAACACAGTAACTTGAATTAAAGATAACTCTACAACTCTCTTTAGTCTGTTCTAAGCCTTGTTTGTAGCAGTTGTAATATGGCTCACATGCCTTTCTTAAATGCATTAAGTAGCTTGTTCTACACCCTAAAAGTACATCCCCATCATCCTTTACCAGGAAACTGACCTGTAAGCAAAACTGATTTTTATTTTCTTTCACAGGGAAAGGCCATGTATATGGCTTTTTGAGGCAGGGGAGGGGGGAGGTAAGACAGGGGAGCTGATAGCCTTTCTAAACATAAGAACACAGTTTACAATAAAAACTTAGGAGTATATTTCCATTGGGAAAAAGGTTATCTTTTCATAAAAGCCTAATGTTACACATTTTGTTCGTTTGCTTTTATAGAGGACAGTGTTACACATTAATAAACTAGTTTTTCTTATTATTATATGTTTGGAAGTTTATGCACTCTTTGCATACTGTCTCTATGCAAGAACTAAGAGTATCTCTACACCTATGAGCACTTCTTGGTATACCTAACTCACTTCTAAATTCACTACTTGTGTAGTGTTAACAAGAGACGTGTAAGAGCACTGAAGTTACTCAACCCACTCAGAAATCTGAATCTTCAGTTGGCAATCCCTTATTGAACTCAGAACTATTGCAACTAGATTACTGGAGATTAAAAAAATTAAAACCTCCTAAAAAACCCTGCAAGCCAGTTTAAAGATACTTTGTTTTAATGGGCTGCAGCCAAGTACAATTTGAATGCCCTCTATCTGTACAGCCTCTCTAGGCATCCTGCTGCTTGGCTTCACTGTTCCCATGCTGATAAAGTTTCTCCTTTTATCCAGTCTGAACATCTTTTGTTCCAAGCTACACCTGCTGCCTCTGACTCCCCCAAGATGCACCATTGTGAAGTGTCTCCTCAACACCTTCCCTGCAGACAGTAGGGAGGTAGCCCTTGGGTTGTCTGAAGATAACTCTTCCTCCTGGCTTATTCAGCCCAGCTCCCTCAGCCTCTCCACACAGAGCTCGTGCCCCAGCCACTGGTGATCCTGGCAGTCCTCCTCTGAACTCATTTGTCTGTGTCTTCCTTATATTTGGAAAATTAAAATTAGACACAGAAATGTAGGCAACCATTTTCTACTGGCAGCAGATGAACACATTGGTTGCCCCACCATCATTCCTTTCCCAGCTTACATATCCCTTATCTTGAATGTGAAGAAAATCTCTGCAGTTTCACTCTAGAGCAGTCTGAGTCAACTTTCAGAGTAAGAGGACAAATTCAGCATTGTGGAGCACTAATGCACCTAGCTCTGCTCCTGCAGACACAACTGACTCCAGGCACTTGGTCTGTGAGCTTGAGCCTGAGCTTAACGAAACACATCCTTGCAGAGACATGATGTGTTCTGGCAATCTGCTCCTAGGGAACAAAAATAGAATTTTTTCTCTTCTCTGAAGAACAGTCATGAGAGGATTTGTAGAGATTCCCTCCTCCCTGTATGTCATCCTGCCAGTATATCCATGAGAGAACACTTTTTCTGTACCCATCATCCTATTATTTTATTGTAAAAAGGAATCCTTTAAAAAAAACCACAAAAAAACCCTGAAAATATCTGAAAACTTGAAAGCTTTGTTTTTGTTTTCCACTTTTTTCCCCCATCATCTCTTCTCTCTAATGATATTCCAAAAAGCATGATATTGAGTGCTCTGAAAGTCATCTTACCTTTTCATGCTCGTATCATTTCTGCAATATCAAAAAATGTGACAAATGAAATTGTACCTGAAAGAAATAAACTATCTCTTCTTGCAGAGGCTGGAAGAATAATAAAACATGATTTGTACTAGCACTAAGCTAATTACGGTGACACCACTTCTGTGCTAGAGTTCTGTTAGTGTCAGCACTTACATTACGAACCCATCATTCCAGGGTTTATAATTCTGCTCTACGTTAGTTAGTGACTCTTCCAGGAGTGCACAACACAGTGGTTAATGGCTTCATTAGTGACACTTTCCTAAAAATGGCTTAAATTTTAAATTACTTTTAAATTTTGTGACTCCTGTGTCTGCTACATGGTATAAATCGCAAACAACCTGTAACTAAAGCAAGACAATTCAGGAAGACAAAACCCATTTGAAATGTGATTTATATGCTTGGACTTAAAAGTGCTTATTTTTGCAAAGTTTAGAGACAATAGCTGGTCTATATAATGACCATCTTCACTACCTTCCCATCCAGACATGATATCAGGGTTTTCTGGAAAACTGAGGTTTCCATTAAAGAAACATCTAAATAGCATCATGAGTAAGAAGAGAGTTTCATAAGCATAAGCAGCAAATGTCAGGTGATGTTTTGGCAATAAAGCCACCAAACATCAGTGTTTTAAGTTTCATATGTGAACACATTTATCTAGAAAAAGATGCTGTGATTTCTTGTATCTGTTAAAGTACTTGGATACTTTGGAAATCTGCAGATAACCTGCCCACTTCAGTATGCTGGTTATTTTTAGGCAACAAGACAATTCACTGGACATGCTTAATTGAGAATGCAGACTCCTGGGTCTGAAAATTGCCAAAATAAAAAAGCACTGTCTTGCATCATGCTGGAACATGACATAAAACATGGTCTTAATTATATCCACTTTCTTATTTATATTTAAAGTTACACATTTACAGTATCTGGTACCTATGTGAGTAACTGAGATAAAGTTTTACAGCTTACACAGAAAGAATTCTATTTCTTCCAAATTCCACTTCCACTCAATCATAAAAATAAGTATTTAAAGCAATGTGATAAGAAGCAGCCTAAGGCTATAAAATCTGAAACAATATTCCAGGCATATAAGGAAAAAATTAAAAAAAACATTTTTAAAAAGGCAAGAATTTATTGCTGGTAAAAGCAGTAATAAATTGTTCTCTTTCAGAAAAAAAAAGGGCTTTTTCTCGTTTCTGCTACCCATCAGGTTTTTTTTTTCTCAATAAATGACAGAGAAATAACTTATTCAAGATTTCTTTAACTTCTGAGAAACATGTTTATTCTTATTATCTTATTGAACAATTTTCTATAGGCTGTGTAATTTTTCTTTTAATATTGCATTAAGCATTGCTTCAGTGAATTTTCCTTGGGTAAAATAAACCAGGTGAAGAAGATCTAATTCTCTCTTGCTGAGTTGACATAGACAATAAACAGTTTCTCTCATCAGTAGATGGTCTACCAGCTTGGAAACCAGTGATTAGTGAGCAAATGGTGTGCAATTATGCTATGTATGCCATGGTGAACATTTCTGGTAGCAGAATAAGTCATAGGTGACAATATTTACCTTAGTGCTACCCACTCCTTATCTCAGTACAGCATTAGGATCTCAGAAGGAAGACGGAAACACATTTTTGCTACAGTTGTCACCTGTTCTAAAGTCATCCAGTTGGAACAAAACTGTGACTTCTTATTTAGGAAAAGTGACAGAAGAATTGTCTCTTCCTTGTCTTCTTTTAAGAACAGGTGAGTGACGGAACTATGAATCGCTACATTTCTTGAAATGAAAGAGGGATGCCATGGTTTCCTCCCAGTGAGTGTATTTTTCTTCTCACAATCCCAAACCACAGATATGTAACAGTTAAAAAACCCCACATATAACCTGTGGTAACCACAGATAAATTGGTGGTTCTACTGTTAATAGAAAATCTAATTCCATCAAGTGAACGTGCTTCCAATTGATTCTTTGTGCTCCTGAAAATGTTTATATATTGATCCTACTACCAAGCTATATAGGCTAAAAATGGAAGGCACATTTTTAGTAAATTTTTATAAAACACAAACACACACATATATATGCATGTATTCTAATAAAAACACGAAAGATACATTTATGAAACAGATTTCTTCACTATTAGAACATATCCTTTGCATTTGTATTATGTGGAAGTGTCACCTGCTTATTTTGTCTGCTCAATGTGAGTAAAAAGCAAAACAGGAAAGAAGGTGGCTGAGGTCAAACATGCTCTAGGCTAAATATCTGCAACTCAGCAAGTAAGAGCATTTTCAGCATAAATTTCTTTCATTACCATATTCCTCCACATACCAAGATGTGTTAAAGTTTTCTGATGATGTGTGAGAAGCTGTAGAAACAGCAAGAAAGCCACCAAAATCTATGACATTGCAAAGGAGTTATAAAACCATTCAAAGAACAGTCCTGAAGAGGAGGAAAACCTTGTCACTGAACTAACTGGTCCAGAAAATTCACAGTTACTCTGCTTGGGGCACACAGGCTCTGGAGAATGCTGCTTGTACGTCCTTGTTGCTGTAATTGGCCTTCTCCTATGTGAGGAGCCATACATGACCCATGGGGCCATGTAATTTCCAAGTCCTTCATAGGGAATCAAGGCAAGGTGAACATCTACCTTGCGCAGTCTTTCTCCCTAGAAACTATTGACCTCAGAGCTTGACTTCAGCTCAGTTTGCAAGAGGAAGCTATTTCAAAGACAAGTAAGATCTTTGAAGTTTGGAGAACACATAGAGCTGGGTAGAAGAACACGTTCAAACTGAGGCAAGGCTGTGCCTTATGCTCATGCCATAGGAGATCAGAAAATCCATAGAAGACAGATTTTTTGCCATTATATTCATCAGCAAAACATCAAATCAGAGCTCACAGCTAAGCAAAAGACACAGACACGCTCAAAAAGCTTCCTTAGCTCTGAAGCTCAAAGAACTGCTCGTGTACTCTGGTACCACTGAAATCTGAACTGTTCCATGATGAGCTCTATTACCTCCGGTCTAGTCATCAGGTCTATTGCAAAAGGATCAAGGCAGAGTATTATCTCCCGTGTTAATATTTTATAAGTAATTTTCAAAATTTAGATGAGAGTTATTAGAAATTACATTAATAACTACTTTGAAGTGACCTTGTAGCACTACTTGAACAGAGGAAAAAGCCTGAAAAGCCACAAAACAGATTTCATCTTCAGCGTTAAGAGGTAAAAACATACTTCAGGAGTGTTTGTGTAAGACAAAAGAATATATTTTCTTTCAAGAACTGATTAGCCCACATAGATTCTTCACTTACAAAATGTTTGATCAGTTTAGACTAGAATAATGGAGGTATAGGAAAAAATGACCAGCAGCTACCTGTTGCAGCAATTTTGAAGCACCCGATGTGCATTTTTTCCTTTAAATATTGGATATTTTTTCAATGTTTGAAAGGAAGTAACTGTTTTAACAGCAACTTTAACAAGCTTCCAAAACCTTCTTTAAACCCTACTTTGCTTAAAGTTATCAGTTTACTGTTCTTTCATTCTCTGCTAACACATAAGACTGTAACATTAAAAAAACATTACATTTATGCTGCACTATATTTCCTTATTAAAAATATTACTGTTATTATTAAAAATATGTATATGAAATATTACCACAACTAAAATAAGTAAAATCTCACATCCTATATGATAGCAGCATTTCAAATGGAAAAGCTGTATTGGATATGGCTGACTGGAGTTAATTTTCTTCATTACAGACAGTAAGGTGCTGTGTTTGGGATTTGTGCTAGAAGAAGAGTTGATAGCACTACAACGCTCTACTTACTGCTTGCACACATTACGAGTTTTTCAAACTTGAATTTCTAAGGACATAGAAAAGCCCAGACACACAATAGAACCAATTTGCCATAAAGTCTTCTCCTCTACCGCCCTGCAATTTTAAGATGTTGATGTTATACATGTTAACTAATGTAACTGGCAACTATCCTGTTAAAAGCTAGAAGGAAAAAAATTAGTAACAAGTCATCCAAACCTGATCACAAATAGGTGAGCTTTTTGATCAGTACACAAATATCTGACTTAGTTCTGCTCCTGCTGAAGTCAAGTGAAGTGAAAAATCTCACTTTAACCAACAGCTTGCTTTACAGTTCTCACGAAGTATAGGTCCAATTTGAAAGCTTTAGTAGATATGATTCACTGTGTATTTAGACATAAAGTTTAATTTTTACTGTTCACTATCTTTTTTAGTCCTTAAGAAGCAACACAGATTAAGTGGAAGGGAGGTAGATTCTATTTATCATAAATCATCAACAGACTTTCTTGCTGAACTCCCCTCAGATTCCAAAAGCAGATTCCTTTGAAAATACTGAATTTGTACTGATGATACTGAAGACAAAATTTAGCCCTTAAATCATCCATTAATACCAAGAGCAGAGAAAGAAACAATGCTGCTGTAATTGCAAAGAAAACCCCAAGTATCTTTGGGTGTATGTTGAGAACATGTCCACAATAAATCACACACAACCAGTGTATTATCAACATGAAATCATGCTCCTGATTAGAGCTGTTGGTTTAAGCAGGGTGAACCCCTGCCCACTCTCACACTTATTTTATTAAAGTCATGTTAAAAATTATATTTTTCTTTCCCCCTCAAACAGGAATAATGAAGAATAATAGAGAGGAATGTAAGAGTTTTGGTGGCCTAGAAAACATGAATCATGACCAACATTCCCAGTGGGGAGTGGCTAGGACTCGTCTGTATTTCACATAGCTGCTACCAGCTATCAACTTTCTCGTGCTCATATTTTTATTTGTCCCGTTTTCTACCTACACTGTGTTTTCTAGACTGTCAGCTCCTTGGAGAAAGACCAGTGTACTTATAAAATGCATTGAGTACAAAGGGTGTTTCCATCTTAGTTTTGGCCTTTGAGTGCTCTGCAATGCAAAATGGTAAATTCTAACCACTCTTAAAGTCTGCCTTGAAATATGGAAGGCAATACCACTCTAACAACACTGAGTAATTCCCAGTAAATCACTAAGCAGCAATTTTGTGTCCCTGCCCATAATTTCAAAAATTAGTTTAGGAAGAAAACAATAAAGGATGAAGGCTGGACTATGTATTTTCACATATAAATAAAGGGAAGATACCTCATGAGAAATCTTTCACAGTCATGCAATCAAAGGTGGGGAAAGTAGCTCCAGTGTTAGGAATATTTTTTTGTACTAATTGTTTTTAACTATGTTAATGCTGTTTTAATTACACTGCTAAAGATTTATACAGCATGGATAGTTAAATGAAACAGAAAGGCAAATCTCTAAACTCTATCTGGAATACTCTTTATTCTCTGCAGTCAGCAACAATTTCATGAAACAATTTTTAAAGAGGTCTGTACAGAGCAGCATTTCTCAGCATGATAAAGAAGGCAGTTAATGATGTCAAAGCTGATTTCAACAGCAGTGTTATAAAAACAAATAAAACGTTAACGAAAATGGGGACAGAAATTATTTTTATATAACAAAAGGTATTTCCTGTAACTATTCAAGAGCTCCACAGGATTGGCATTGGCCCTAGAAGCATTAGATTCACGGCTCATTTCATGAACTTACCTGGAATAGGTAAGTAGAGAGATGGATGAAAGATCAGGTCCTAAGTCAGGGGGAAAAACAAATCGTGTGATTTTTTTTTTAATGTATTTTACTGAAAGTACAATTAAAGTATTTGTCTAGATTTTCCAGATGTCTGCTGTCATTAAATGTTAGAGAAGACTTGTATCTATTTGGGGTCTTGAGTACAATCAGAAATACTGAAAAACTGCAGTGGATAGTGGAATGGCACCACTTGCAAGAAAATTTCAGAGAAGTAGAATGAGATTTGAGGTTTGAGAAGTTTTGCCTCTTCTCTCAGCTTAAGTACAGGAAGATAACTACTTTTCCAACTTTCCTCTCTTCAAGGGTTCACATATTTAATTTCACTTTTCAGAATTAGCTGGACAGTTCATACACAAGTGATTTAAAGAAAATATCTTGGTTATAGCTATTTATTTGAAGCAAAAAAAGTCAACAATACTCAAAAATTACAATTTGAATTTTAAAATATTTATGCTGTTCTATCTAAAATATAATTAATTATCAAAATTGAAACTATACATTAATAAGAAATTTGGTAAGAAGCAGAACTGAGATATTAGAAAACTTAAAAGACCCCTCTTCTAACATCTGAGTGCTAAATAGGGCCTGGTATTTCACCACTGAATATAATTTATTTCAATATCTTTTCATTAGATTTTTATGAATCTTAAGTACACTTTATATAAATTTTCTGGAAAAATTTTCTGTATATCAGTGACTCCAGAAATTGACATTTAATGGAAAAATCAAATATTAATAAATTCCAGATTAAACACAGTACCTAAAGAAGTTTTTGCCCCTATTATACCTGGTGTTGTGTAGATCAGAGATTCTGAGTGACAATTACACTTTAATTTGAAAATTTAATTGGCCTCAACTAAAAAGGAAATTTGAAATTTCCCCACATGTTTATAAAGGTAAAAGCATTATTTTTTTACAAAGACGCATGTCCAGTTATTTCACTAAGACCAGGTAGGGATAGAAATCTTTCAAGATATATGAGAAAGCATTCTTTATTTATGCAACTATTTCCAGGATCAATTTCAGTACAACACACACTTCATGTAAATTAATAATTTTCTGCCTTCCAATGTTCAGGCTTCTCTTTAAAGAATTCGGTTGAAATACCAAACCAGTGAAACCTTTAGATTTAGTTTGGCATCAGTCTAAATTCCAGAATCTTGCCAAGTATAAAGGCTTTTCTTATCTTACATAGGAGAAAAAACACTGGCAAGGCAAGTAAAAATCTCCACTCTGTAGTTAGATACTTTGCTCTTTTTCCTTTTATAAAAATGCTGGAGTTTTTATAATCTCCTGAAACATCTACAGGATTAGTGACAGATCAAATATTCCTCCTGCCTTATGCAACAACAAGGTACTTATTTCATTAAAACAATACAAATCACAGAGAGAAGTCATGGCTACTCATTGAGCTCACTAACAGCCCAAGTCCCACTTCCCTTAGCAGTTTTCTGTTTTCTTGTCATTCCATTTAATGGACATATTAGTAGATCTTCATATCTTACTTAAAAGTGAACTAAACACACAAATCACCTGCAGATGATTAATATTACAACAGTGCTTTGAAAGCACAACAGCAACTATCAGGTTTGAGAGAAACAACACATGAAAGAATGAGAATGCTAAATAAAAATCATGTTACTTGTCTGAGTTAGACATTAAAGATAGAATAAAAAAAGTTCACCTTTCACAATGAATTCTGTAGCACTGCTGAGTTTGTCTAATTTATTTGCTTGAAGTCAGGAGTTTATGAAGCATAAAACAATATAAACTAACACTATTTGGCACTGAATCTTTAAAATAGTAACAGATGCTGTGTTGGTTTTGACTGGGGTAGAGATCACTTTCTTTGAAGTCTGGATCTGTGTTTGGATTTTTGCTGAAAATAATGTCGATATAATACAGATATTTTTGATAGCAGCATTTACAGCGTCAAGGCTTTTCTGCTCCTCATCCCACCTGACCTGCAAGGAGGCTGGGGGGTCTCAAGAAGCTGGGAGGACACACAGCTGACCCCAAATACCAATGGGATATCCCAAACCATACAGTGTCATGCCCAGCATATAAAGGTGGGAGGAGACATTTGGAGTGACAGCATTTGTCTTCCCAAGTCACCATTAAATATGACGGGCCCTGTTCTCTGGAGATGGCTGAACACCTGCCTATCCATGGGAAGCAGTGAAGACATTCCTGGTTTTGCTTCACTTCCGTGCACAACTTTTGCTGTAGCTATTAAAGTCTCTTGTCTCAGCCCACTGTCACTATTCCATCTCTCTCCCATCCCACTGGTGCAGGAGTGAGTGAGTATCTGCATGGGGCTTGGTTGCTGGCTGAGGTCAAACCAAGACAGATGCACTGCAGTATTTAAGACTTTCATACACATACTGTTTACTTTTAAGTCGTCAGCTATTTCATATATCTGCGCTCACAGAAAGCAAAAGAAATTAACAAACTGAGCTATTCCTAAATGGCTGAAACCCAGCTAAGCTGAAGGCAGGGATAATGAGGGCAGAATTTCACCAAAGTCAGCAATATTTTAATTTACAATGTGTACTGGACACGTTTGCAAACAAAAACTTCCTGTTTTATGTGCTACATGAAGCTGAGGCTTTAAACAAGCTCTCAAATTCTTAAACTGTGCAAAGGAACAAATATGCAAAGCCCAGTTTAGATGCTCCTTAAGTTATCACAGAAAAAGGTAGGAACTATAGAAAATAGCAAAAGCCAAACTACAAGGAAGTAAATGGCAAAAATCTGTATTGCCATGCAAATGACAACGTTCCCCACCAAGTGTCTAAACCATCGCTTTTGTTTCTCAGCAACAAGATAATTTCAGATTTTTGGGGTTTTTTTAAATTTTTTTAAATAACCCAGTCTTTTCCCATATCTGATGTATTGGAAATAAATTCACACTGATCTGTGCTGAAGTCTTTTTAAACAAACCCTGAAGTATTTTCATGCAAGTCTTAGGTGGAATTCACATATCATGAAAGTTTTTTTTAAAAAAAGGCATTATGGGACAGAAAGAAGGATCAACCAAGAAATTGCATCACTGTTTCAAGAGAAATTTTGACTGGATTGATTAAAAATATCCGTTGCATAGTGGAGTGTGTGTAAATGAGATGCTGTTTTTACCTGGGCTGCTGGTATTTAAGATAATTAATCTCAGACAAGATCATTGCTGATGTATCAACTAACACCCCATCTCTATTTTAAATCCCTGTTTTAGAGCACAGGAAAGAGGCCTGTGTCTTTACCAGCTGGTAACATAAGACAGCTGTTGCTAATCACAGACTTTCATATCTTTTCCTCTTGTCTGCACCAGACTGTGGACACTTGAGTAGGGACAATTTCATAAGGCTTATTCTGCAACTTCAAGAACTACTTAGCCACTAGAAGCCTTCTGTGTTAACTTTTGCTCAAACCTTAAAATGCTGCTGCTGGCTCTACAGCTGTCATTGAAGCTTAGCCTACAGACCATAATAAATTTTTAGGCCAAAGGTTCCCTTGGAGCAATTTGTATTTTTACATGAAGTTAAAGTAAGTGTAAATGTCTTCCAAGAGCTGCCCTCACTCCTAAACAGAGAGCCTGTAAACTGTTGTTTTACATGGTTTTTAACTGGGCAGAATTTTTTTTCAACAATTTTATACACTTGGACACTTTCTGCATATTTACAGAATCTAGCACTGCCCAAAAAATCTTATCAGCAAACAATGAATAAATGATTTATAATAGTGATCTTTCAAATAGAAATGACTCCTAAGTGAAATAATATGATAATTATCTTAGCTGTTTATAAACACAAGTCAGATCAACTGCTATTATTAACATATTCTACCAAACATATAAAACAAATCCTCTTAATTATTTTCTACTTTTTTTTCATTATTTATAAAGCAAGCTGAAGCAACTGCTGTGTGCTGATTTGCCTAATGTATACAATTATCCAGAAAAGACAAGACGCCAGATCACAGCAATCAGCTGTTTGATACTAAGTGTAAATGCAGTCCTTGAAAGATAGCTCCTAGAGACAGCTTCAGGAAACCTGCAATTCTGGGAATAATTCCATGACAAGCACAGAATATTTCTAGCAAATCAACTACAGAAACTCTGCAAGAGATTATTCTGCATTACTGAATAAGTATTTCATTTCCATCACACTGATTTCTTTCGCTCCACCACTCAAAAGCTGTAAAAAATGCCTTATATCTTTTACTATTCAATAATATGACACGTTCATTAAAGTAAATGAAGCTAATTTAATCACATTCAGGTGCTATATTGGATAGATGATAGTGTTTTGTCTTTTAAATAGTTTGTCTTTTATTCTACTACCTTCATCAAACAGTATTCTGAATAATTATCACACTGCTGTTACGAAGTTACAGCGCTATTACATCCTGAATAAGAACTTCAGGTCACCTACAGCATTTACACAAAATACCACAAATCAAGGCAAAGCACCTCAGGCTATGCAGTAAGGAAGTAATTCCTTATAGCACTGTATGTGTTTCTAAAGTCTTTAACATTTGGATTACTACATTATCTCAGTTTTATATTCACTAGTCAGGAGGTAAGTGTCAGCTGGAATCATTGAATCTCAATTTTTTTTACACCTATCATTTTGTTTGATGAGCTTTTTACCAATTGCAATTTATTGCTCTGATGAAAGTATAAAGCAAAAAGCTCAAAGTGTAATCAAGGCTAATGGTGAACCACGTACCATGTGATAATAAATCAGCAAGGAAAAAATACTCTGGAGACAAACAGAGCTGTTTATAATTTCAGTATGAATACTATTGGAATAACTGTTTATGTAAAATTTAAAACTGTATAAGAAAACCAAACAAACACCTAAGTTCCAAAAAAACCAATAATCTCTTATGAAATATAAAACAAAAAACTTCCCATGGGCAGCTAAATTTTGCAAGAAATAAAATCCTTTTTCTGCATTAAAATGTGCAGCAATGAGAACTAATAAGAAAGTCTTAGATGCTAAAACATTTAATTTTTATCAACAGCAAGGAACATTGTCAGTCACAGTCTGCAGTAATCTGACACTTGATCTTTTAAAACTTACTACACCAGAGAAAATCCCCCAACTCTTCTATGAGGAAGCTTTTCGGCGTTACTGGAACATTTTTTTTTTGGGCAACTGGTATTTTATTTTATAAAAGGATGATATATGTAAAAAAAAAAAAAAAAAGAAAAAACAAACTGAGAAAAAAGTCAGCAGTTTGCGTAAGGACAAAACCTACCTGAGTTTGAAAAAAAATCTCATTCCCTTTAATTGCTTTTCTGAAAGGCCCCGAGACAGAAGCTAAAACATGTAATAGCTAACATGTAACAGATACATTTAAATAGGAGCTTTTTTTTTTTGACTACCACAAAGTCAAAAAAACCAACTGCATATCGTGACTCCATAAAAATGGTTGTGTATAACTTTTTCATCATGATATTAATAAATATTAAACAAGTGTTAGACTAGATTTACAGTACCTTTGGATATTGCTTGACAGGGATCAGAACTCTCTCTGACAGCTTTATGTTTTTGTTGCTGATAACATCAAGATATTTCTTTTCTTCATCTTCCTTCTTGCCTTCTGAACCCTGAAATTTTTCCATTTCTGAAAGACATCACAAAACAGAACAATCAGTGACATGGTGGTGTCATCCTTAGGAAGTTTAAACTTACACATTCCTCCCCAGACCGTGCACTGAACACCCGTGCTGTCTGCACTCACATGACAGGGACTGCTGTCCTTAAGAGAACCTGGACTCTCAGCAGGGCTGAGAGGCACAGGTGACAGTCCCCAGGTCACACTCCACAACTAATTCTTCCCCAGCTGAAAGGGAAGCCAAATGATCTCAGCAGGAGCAGGAATACATGAGGCTTACAATTCCAGCTGTCAGTCTTTTAAAGGGAATAACATCATAACAGCTCGATGCTTTTTGTAAATGTGACCTGCCAGAACTAAGCTGGATTCTAACCGCAATAGTTAACTTTCGGTACAAACACTAGAAAACTGAAGAAACTTCTTTCTGTTATAGAGTTTCCATTCAGATACCTCTGAATTAGTTAAAAGTTATACAAAAGAAGGTAAGTAATAAAGGTAACTCTTGCAAAAAAAATTCTTCAATTAAGAAATGCAATAAAGACCATTATATATATATACACACATATATATATATCTGCTAATCTGTAGAACATTCTAAAATTTACTATAAAAAAAATATATATATATTCAAGTAGAATAATTCTGAATTCTTTATTCCCTAAAGCTCTTCAACCAACTGATAATAACAAATAATTGAATTCATCATCCTGCAAAGAGCATCATATATAGTGCCTGAGAGCTTCCTGACAGCACAGGTACTATTGAAAATCTGCTTTTGCAGCAGCGACATTGTTGACAGCGCAGAAAATGGCAATGCTTATAATGAGCTAATTATAACTGAATTATAGCTGAAAAGGGACAGCTGTGGGTCTCAGAAACATGCTGCTTCAAGGATGGGAAAGCAAGAGTGGAAAGGAGGAACACAGCCACAGCACGCTATAACATTCATATACAAGTTTCTTTGACTTCCAACAAGCATAAAGAAAAAATGTGTTGAAAAGAACAGCCCATGTCATGATTTGTTAATAAATGTTTATGCTCCTTTTATGAGATCAAATAATTTATTTAAAGCCTGCACCAGCAGACAGTTCTCTAATGTTACAGTCATAAGCTTTTTTAAAACCTCCCAGAGAACACACCTAAAAGACTTCAGATGGGGTATATATTCAATAATTTAGGATTAAAATCAATTACAATCACTAAAAGCATCAGAAGAACATTTCATTATTGTAAAATACTTGAACACATGTAAAAAAATGTGCTATGTTGCATTCAGTGGAAGATTAATCTGGAAAGCAGCAAGCATCAGTTAAGTAAGTAAAATACTCATTTTGGGCAGGTTTAATAGAAGAAAAGGTCTTTGAAAATAGATCCAATGCAATTACACAAAGGGGTGTGCTATGGGGGCACAGAGGGGAGAGACAAAGGCACATAAAGAGGGAAAAGTGTTACAAGCACAGTAAGTACTGGATGAAATAAAGGAATTTCCCAAATGTATTGTGAACACAGTACTAAATTAGATAATTTTAAAAGGCAGGTGGGGAAAGTCAACTTACATGTACACATATATTTCACTAGAACCATGGAAGTTTAAGTTGGAAAAGACCTTTAAGGTGATCAAGTTCAGCTGTCAATCAAGCTCTGCCAAGTCCACCACTAAACCACATCCCTAAGTGGTTTACATCTACACATCTTTTAAGTACTTCCAGGGACAGTCATTTGACCACTCCCCAGGGCAATCTGTTCCAATGCTTGGTAACTGTTTTTGTGAAGACATGGCTCCTGCTGTCCATCCTGAACTTCCCCTGGCACAAGCCTGAGGCTGTGTCTTCTCATCCTGCCACTACTTGCCTGGGAGAAGAAACCAACCCCCACCTGACTATAACCTCCTTTCAGGTACTTGAAGAGAGCAATGAAGTTCCCCCCGAGCCTCCTTTTCCCCACACTAAACAACCACAATTCCCTCAGCTGCTCCTCATCAGAGCTCTGCACCAGACCCTTCCCCAGCTCTGCTGCCCTTCTCTGGACTCGCTCCAGCCCTCCAAAGTCTTTGTGAGGGGCCCAGAACTGGACACAACACCCAAGGTGTGGCCTCAGCAGTGCTGAGTACAGAGGAACAATCACTGCCCTGGTCCTGATGGCCACACTATTGCTGATACAGGCAAGGATGCCATTGGCTTTATGAACAACTAAACTCTTTCTCCTGGAAAGCTGAAGATATTTAAAAGTCTGTATGGTCAGTAGGGATGGCTACTAAAGGTTAGGACAAAATGCTCCACTTTGAATCATCTAGCAGGCCTTGCAACCAGTCCCAGCCTTGTGCTTTGTTTTTGACTGACAGTACATGGAAGTTCTGAAATGAAAGTGGTGTCTTTGCTGAAGTTAATGCAAGACTACTTCAGCGGGGCTTATCAGACTTATGTGAACAAGAGTTTGTTGATCTACCAAGACAGAGACAAGCTATGGCACTTAATAATTGGTTTTACTCCATGACAAGGGCTGAGCTCTAAACCCAGACGAGCCAGTCCCAGCTTATTATGGGAGGCACAAGAAATGGCAGTGGGGAATTGAGTTTCCTCCACGGAATGAAAGGCAACAGAGAGCTCATTTCAGGGGAGCTCCCGCAGCACGTAAGGTCAAATACAGAAAGAGAATCAAATGAGTAGGGATCATGATGAAGGCCAGGATGTGAGCCCAGAATTACAGCAGAAGGCAGCAGGGACACTGGGGACATCAGATTTCTACCAGGAAGCAGTGCCAATTAGCCCATGGCCACAGCCAGACAGCTTCTGAGTGTCATCTCCAAGGAGGGAGAGTCCACAAGCATCCTGACAGTGCTTGGTCACCCTCACAGTAAAAAAAGTTCCCCAATATTCAGAGAGAAGTTCTGCATTCTGGGCACCCCTGAAAAGGGCCTGGTTCTGTCTTCTTTGTACCTTCCTTTCAGTTATTGGTATACATTGGAAAACATCCCCTATGGAGTCTTCTCCAGATTGAACAGCCTGGAGGCAACATTCCTAGCCCTGTCTTTGTAGAAGAGAGGCTCTAGACTCTTCATCATCCTTGTGAACCCTTACTTGACACTCTCCAGTATATCCATCTCTACTTATGCTGGGGATCTGCAGACTGGACAGGCTCCAGTAGAGTATCGCCTCTTTTGACATGCAGAGTTGACTGAGGAGTAAGAAATGCCTTGAGCTGGTTTATTTCTAAGACAAAACATAGGGCTGAGTATGATGAGTGTAACCTGTGAATTTATATGAAAAATATGGCATTAGGATTTTGCTTGACAGTGAAGCAGCTGTGTAAGATTTATCTTAGAAGTTTTCATTCCTTAGGGCTGGAGTTTGTGTCTTCTGGGCGTGGTCCCTGAAAGCCCCACAATGTCACCAGGGAGTCATTGTGACACCTGTGACAAGAAGCCTTTTGGATGCTTGGAGAAGCTCTGAAAGGCCACAGTGTCTGGCCTCCTCCACTGGGGACAGACATCTGAGGGTGGGGGAAAAAAGGATCCCCATCCCATTGTGTGCTTTCTGAGGGCACAGAGAAGATTTGCTGGACAAGCACACTGACAGGACCCGGGCGCTGGTCCCAATCTGCCATGCACTCAGGCTCTGTCTGCAGCTGCTGAGAGGCCAGGAATTCTTTTCCCAGCCTCCCAGCTCCTGCCTGCACATATCAGAGAGGTCAGTTACCATCTTGCCTCAAAAGCTAGAACATGCCAAGACATTCAAGTGTCACTCATCTGCCCCAGGATGGTCCCTGGAATTGGTGGCAGCACAAGTGCTGTCCTGAGGCAGAGTGGGCAGTTCTTTAAGGCTCGACTTCGGTAGCTTTGCTGCTGGCTGCAGATTTTGTCCCCAGCACCAGGGAACACATCAGTTTATTTCTTTGGTTTGCAGGGCAAAATGGCCTCAGAGGAAGACTTGGCAGAAAGTGGCACCTCTTCCCTTGCTGCTAGCACCAGCCAGGTATCCCGGGCTGCCCGTCCAGGTGCTTCGGAGAACCTAAGTTGCCCGATCTGCCGGGCCGGCATTAATGACCAACCTTCCATGAGCTGGCGTTGGCATCCTTTCTGTTTTTACTGCATGGTGGAGTGGTTCCACAGAAGAGTGGAGGGCCTGATATGCCAGTCACCTTTCCCACATACATTCCACATGGTGGGAGACAGTAACTCTGAGGTGCACTCTGTAGAGGAGTCCATCAGCTCTGCCAGCCATACTCAAGGAGAGCAAGCTGGGTCCTGCTCTGCAGAAAGAGGTCAGCATAATTCTCCAGGACGCCAGCACCGCAAGCCTTACAGCAGAAGCTGTGGTGGTAGCCGTGGAGGCAGCCGTGGAGGCAGCCGTGGTGACAGTCGTGGGAGCAGCCGTGGGGGCAGCCGTGGGGGCAGCCGTGGGGGCAGCCGTGGGGGCAGCCTTGGGGGCAGCCGTGGGGGCAGCCGTGGAGGCAGCCGTGGAGGCAGCCGTCGAGGTAGCCATGGAGGCAGCCGTGGCAGGGCCCGAGAGAAGAGCCGAAGCAGGTATCCAAGGAGGCATCACAATGGCCGTGCCAGGGTCCAGCAGGCCCAGGGCTACAACCATTCAAGGAGCAGGAGACAGCAGCAGAGCAGGGCTCGGAGCACTGCTCGTGACAAGGGCCGAAGGACCAAACAGCACGTCCGTGCCCTCTCGGGGAGGCGTAAGCGCCGTCAGCAGGAATACCAGGTTTCTTTCATAGAACCAAGGGCAATAAGGAGCCGATCCCGGCAGAGGTTGCGCAGATCTTCCAGCCAAACATTGAGGGAGCATCTAAGGGAGATGGAACGTGATGAGGGACGAGCTCTAAGGCATGACTGGTTCATCCGTGCCTCTTCTGGGAGGAGCAGGCGCCAACAGCCGGGGCGCCGGCATTCCTACAGAGAAACGCAGGTGGCAAGGAGCCGAACCCAAAGGAGGTTCCGCAGCCCACTGTCCCTGAAGGAGAATCCAAGGAGGATGGAATGCTCTGAGAGACAGATTGAACAGGGCATCCATGCCTCCCCAAGGAGGAGTGAGCGCCTTCAGCAAGCACGCCAAGTTTCTCTCATCGAACCACAGGTGACAAGGAGCCAATCCCGGGGGAGGTCCCGCAACACACAGCACCAAACAGTGCGGGAAAATTTAAGGAGGATGGAACGTGACATTCTAACCTCCATGAGGTGGAATGAGCGCCATCAGCAGAGACGCCAGGCTGATTTCACTGACTCACAGGTGGCAAAGAAGTGATCCCCATGGAGGTCCCGCAGCCATGCTGGGCACGAGCCTGGTAGGACACACTACCAACAAGGGAACTACTGTATGCCCTCTTACTAGTGTCAGGAATGATACTACTTCAGACAAAAACAGCCCCTACTAACAATTGCAAAAATAAAGTCAAATCAAATGCTCAAGCCTGGGGCTAAGGATCTATTCTCCATCAAAAAATGCATCTGAAAATCTAAAGACACCCTTAAAAAGCTTTTTCAGGTTAGGAGGATAACAGGTACAAAACTTAACTGCAGCTTTTGTCATTCTGTTCTATGGTACCCACTTGTGTATAAAATGGGGTAGTGAACATTTCGTATGGAGGTACCTTTCTATCTATACTTGGCTTCCACAGTGTGACCAACTTTTTCTTGGTTTTGCCAAAGACATCAACAGCTTACTAGGAAATCTCTTGTCCTTCCACACCTGTTTTCTTACACTTCATCCCACACATCCCCCACAGTAACTTCTCCTGTTACTGTACTCTTCTCACAATAAAGCAGTGAACAGTGAAGTCAATTTACAATTACTCTATCTCAAAGGCACTGCCTATAATACCAATCCAAATCTAATGTCTGGTAGAATGCCTCTGAAAAAGTTTTCCTTCTTCTTCTTCCTCTTCTTCTTTAAAGACTTTAACAATAAACCCCAAAGCCTTCATGGAGAAATTTACCCCTATGCTATGCCCTGTACAAAGCCTCAGGTTTAATGCCCAGTGTGGCACTACAGGCTACAGGCTCTTCAGACTTTGGCCAAAGACTACCAAAGTCATCAAAAAACAGTGTTGTGTCAAGCACTGTTACTTTCAAGTAAGACTGGAGCAAAAAGAGGAGTCTTCTCAAAAGGCAGAGGCAATACACTAATTACTGGAGCAAGACAAACTGTATTCAATTTTTGTATTGAACTACAGTCGGCCGCTACTGTGTATACTCCTCGTGTCACTCCATGACTAGTATCACCACAGAAAAGAAGCATTGAGACAATCTCATGAAGGAATCCAGGTCAGGACCAAACTGCCAACTTGCTCACAGCACTGACATGCAGCTGGTTGCTTTAGCTGAAAACTTTTACTTGTCAACTGCAAAAACAACAGTCACCTGCAACACACGCTGCAAAAACAAAACCAATGCCTTTAGTGAGATTTTGCATTCATTGCAGCCCTCATGTTTATGTTTAGCTTGTTAGTTTTCTGTGCAGTCGCTGATAAACCCCCCAAAGGAAAAGAGGTGGCTGCGACATGGACAATTGACTTGTGGGAGACAAACCTGGTTCTTCATGAGCATATGGAATAATTCAAACATTCCCATGTCATGAAATCTGGAGGGGCTTTCTTAGCTTGAGTGTGTTTTGAGTCACAGAACCACAGAACCATGGAGGCAGGAAAGGACCTGCAGAGAACCATCTAGTGCAACTTCCCCTGCTCAAGTAGAGTCACCAAGAGATGGTGGCCGCAGGACTACAGCCACACAGCTTTTGAGTACATTCCTGCACATGTCAAAAAGGTTAGTCGCCATCCTGCCCTGAGAGCTGGAACATGCCAACACACTCCAGCGTCACTCATCTGCGCCAGGATGGTCCCTGGCACTGGTGGTAGCCCAAGTGCTCTCCTGACACAGAGCAGGCAGTTCTTCAATGCTTTGCTGCTGGCTGCACACTATGTTCTTAGTGCAGGGGAACGTGTGCTGCTGCTTACAGAAAGCTATAGTCAGTACAGGATCTTGTGACCAGCTGTATTAGGTCTGCATAGCCTGGTTTTGGAAGTAGAGGGAGCTACAGGGGTGGCTCCTGTGAGAAACTGCCAGAAGCTTTCTCAGTGCTTGGCAGAGCCAATTCCCAGCGGCTCCAAAGATGGACGTGCTGCTGGCCAAGGTTGGGACAACTATAAATGGTGGTAATGTCTCTGTAATAACATGTTTAAGAAGAAACAAAACAAAAATGGTGAGGCAGTTGTAATTGCAGCCAGAGAAGAGCAGAGTGAGAAAATGTGAGAAGAAAAACTTTGCAGACACCAAGGTCAGTGAAGAAGGAGAAGCAGGAGATGCTTCAAGCACCAGAGCCAAGATTCCTCTGCAGCCTGTGCTGAAGGTCATAGTGAAGAAGGCTGCCCCAATGCAGCCTATGATGATCCATCGGGATGCAGAGATCCACCCACAGCACATGGAGGAGCCCCACACCAAAGCAGGTGGATACTTGAGAGGAGGCTGTGACTACATGGAAGACCTGAGGTGAGAGGGACCCATGCTAGAGCAGGCTGTCCTTTAAGGACTGCACCTCGTGGAAAAGTGAGGTTTGAGGGGAACTGTTGCCTGTGGGATGGACTCACATTGCAGCAGTTCACAGGGAGTGGCTTCTTGTGAGATGAACGCATGGTGGAGAAGTTCAGGGAGAACTGTCTTGCATGGGAGGGATCCATGGTGCAGCAGGGGAAGGATTCCTGTCCCTGAGCAGCAGGAAAAGCTATGGGTGATGAACTGACCATAACTCCCACTCCCTGTCTCCTTATGCCACTGGGGTAGGAGGTAGAGCTGGAAGAAGGGGGACAGGGTGGGGGGAAGGTGGTTTTAGGGTTTTATTTTACTTCTTATTATCCTGCTATGATTTTGTTAGCAATAGACTCACTTTATATCTCTAAGTTGAACCTGTTTTGCCTTTGATGGCAATTGATGGGTGTTTTCTCCCAGTCCTTATCTCAACCCATGAATCCTTCATTAAATTTTCTCTCCTCTGTCCAGATGCAGAGGGGAGTGAGCAAGTGGCTTTCCTGAGTGCCTGGCATCCAGTCAGTGTCAACCAACTACACCAGTGGAAATAAAATGTCCATAATCAACAGCATTCCTCCGCAGAGCACAAACACAAGGATCTCAGTGGTACTTTTTCTGCACCACTGATCTTAGGTAAAAAGCAAAAATAAAGCATTTCAAGAAGACACTTCATATATTTTCCACTCATTTTTGCTCTGAGCTAACCAAATTAAACCAGGGAGACATAGAGCCATTCAACTACCTCCTCCAGTATCAATCCTCAAACATGCCTCCTTTTTACTTTTCACCATTAACACAGTAATCTTGTACTTGCTTCTGTGTAACACACGTCTCTCATTCTTCTTCACTGGAAGAAAACATGCATATTTCAGTCATGCAAAAAGAGGCCATGACTAGAGAAGTATCAGAGACAAAACCCCATTTCTAGCTAGATCTTTTTAAAGATATTATTCCCTATGAAAATTCATCTTGACCTATCTCCAGACTCTGAGCTGTAAAATTCTGGAAATATTGTCAGCCCATTTATGTGTAATTTTTTTGAGGGGAGTAGCTTCTTTTTCCTTCATGGATTTATATAACGGAAAGCTAAGTTAGTAGCTCTTTTTCAGTATTCTCTGCTTTACTCTTACAGTGCCAATAAAATGATGTTAATTACATTTCTCTTCAAAGTCCTTGACACCTATTACAAAACTTCCCTAATGAATATATTTTTTCTATTAAAATTAGGCACCCCAGAGTAAAAACATCCTTTTGCTACACTTAAGAGTCATGTCAAAACTCTTCAAAAAATAATTTTCTTCTTGTCAGTCTGTCCAACCCACCAAAAAAATTAAATCTCACAATTCTTTCTGCTGTCAACATTTGCCTCCCACTTAAAGGAACTTTGCAGCCTATCTGACTTTTCTTGCCTTTGCATTTGCAGTACTGGCACTGCTTCAATCAAGAATCACGGGCTGCTGTTAACAAGGTCAAGCCCTCTGAAACAATCATGTTTCTATTAATGGGAATGATTTCTGGAATGGCGGTATCACCAACTTCTTGCATGCATGTACTATTATGTATATCAAGTTTTCTAGTACTCAAAATACACTTTTTCTGCAGGTTGATGAAAGATTGTTTGAATTGTAAGAGGAAGAATGAGACAATCCCAGCGCAAAATAACAAATTGACAGCTCTTATTTAGAGAGAGCATTTTTAATTTAAGGTTCATTAAAAAATTACATAGTGGGAACTCTGAATATCTAGAACAGTGTTAACAAAAAATCCCAGCATATTTTTAGAAACAGAAAATACTGGAAACATACATGAAGGCTCATTTTCTGTCCCAGGCATTACATTTTAATTGAAAGCAGGGCTATTGAATTTTGAGTCATGGGAAAAAAAAGGCAGATGGCTCAACAGTTGAACAAATTAAAATGAAGTTAATTCATGAGCAGTGAACATCCTAAGAGGTTTCCAGTAATAAAAATGACATCCAAACCCCTAAGAATTGGTAACTTAAAAGTAAAAATATTGAATGTGCCACGAGTGGTTGGGGGGGGTTATAAGGACAGTACAATCAGCCATGAGCACTGGCTCACTATATTCACCCAGAAACACATTCATGTATTGTATCAACAACATTGCTTTACTTTATGTACACATACTCATTAAGTCACACAGCTAGTTGGGGTAATTCAGGGAGGATAAGGGAATAATTCCTCTTATATCAGACACAAGTAAGGCAATACCTCTGCCAGTGATGAATTTAATACCTGCTAGATAATTGTGGGCCAGATCTACAAGTGTATGTCATCTGTTCTAGACAAATACAAACCAAAGCTTTGTAACTGTATTAACTCAAGCTGAATCACCTTGGCTCTCAAGCAAGAAAAGTGGCTAGTAAAATAATGTTCAGAAAGAATTCTGAAAGACAAGTCAAAAAGGAATGACAGAGACATGCAAAATCAGGCTAGTATGAGAAGAAATAAAAATGGGTATGTAGCGTTTCTCAGGAGGGGAAAGCATCTATTTGCGATGTTACAGATTGAAAAAAACCCAAGCTTTTAGGTACAGGATGAAATAACACAGGGGAACTGCTGAAAGCATCCATATTGATAAACTCAAGTCTTTTACAGATTCTTCTCTTATGATTAGATTCCATCCCATGAGGCACTGAAGGTCTTTTCAATTTGGGCATGTCTGAAAATACAGCATCCATTAAAGTTTAATTTATTATGCAGGTATTTTTTATTGTTGGACTTTATGGCCATTATCATCTATCAGGCTGCCTACTGTATAGAACATAGAGAAATTGCAGAAAAGCGATCCTTTAGTAGTTACTCACGAGACTGCATGTATGTGCAACACTGGGCCAGACCTGCCCTCTCCTTCCCAGAAGAGGAAAGACACTGACAAAGTGGAGCAAGGTCAGTGGAGGCCACTCGTGGTGGTCAGAGCAGGAGCACTCGCCCTGTGAGAAGAGGCTGAGAGAACTGGGCCTGTTTATTGTGGTGAAGAGACAGCTCTGAGGGATCTAACAGCAGCTCAGCAATGCTGATGCTCCCACAGCCATGCTCTTCACAGGAGCGTGAAACAAGGGTGACAGAAAACAGGGAAAAGGTGAAAATAGAAAGGTTTGACCTGTGTATAAGGAAAAGTTTTCTCAACACAGTCCAGCAGTGCTGCAGGTTGCCCAGATATACCATCTCTTCCACTGGAGGATTTCATGATCCACCTGGACAAATTCCTGAATAACCCGGTCTGAACCCTCCTCGGCTGGCCCTGCTTTGAGCAGGAGGTTGCACTAGAGATCTCCCGAGGCCACTTCACATGTGAATAAATTTCAGACTTATCTGTGTCTGTCAAATTTCTGGAACTTGTCCAAAAGATTTAAATGTCATTGCAAAAAAGTTAGAAGACAGAAACAGCACGATTGCCTAAGTCCTCTATCCTTAGCAAACTTTTTTAACAAAATGTACTAACATAGGTAGAAAAGTAATTAAAGATCTAAAGAAGTTCATATTTCTAATTAAATGAAAACCAAAGAGTATTAACAAGAAAACAAAGGAGGAAAATTCAAGTGTGCAAAAACTTTTATTTCTATCCCTTCTCTACACTGACAACTGATTTTTAGTGCCTGGTCACTACTTTGGCTCTACCCATCATGTAATCAGCAGCTTGCAAAGCTATGCCACAGGATAGTTTCTTGTCCAAATTATACTATTGATAGAAAAATAATTACCTAATGTATTCATCTACTGACCTATGCTTAGATCAGTATAGATTTAAAAAGTTATAAAGAGGATACTAGTAGTGTTAAATAACTAGAAATGTCCTGAAATTAAAATGTCCTGAAATTAAAATATTATGCACACCCTTCCATGGAGAGTTGTAAGTCTGATTGGCAAGTAGTTCCTCAAAACAGTAGTCCATATAATCCTAGTTCAGTTGCTGAATACACTCCCACTATCATTAATACACTATCCCATGTAATTCTAGATATATAGCAACTGCAATCACAAAAAAAAAAAAGCTATTTAAAATGAAATTTGCTGGAGGAAATTGATGGAGTCTTTCTCACCTCAGTAAAAATAACCAACAGCAATCCAAAAGTCAGCATCAGCAAGGGCAGAAAGTCTGCAGTAAGAAAAGATTTGGGATGCATTTTGAATGCGATGACTTACTAAATAAAGTTGCTGATAATATTTAAAGGGTGACAACAACGTCAGCTTCAAGATACAGGTGCTTTCGAGCTTTGGGAAAAAAAAAGGACTATTATGAGGATTTTAGAAGGACTATTAAAGGAACTGAACAATTACAACATTGATTAAATATATTTTTTATCAAATTGTTAAAAAGAGAGCAAGCCACTGGGTAAGATTTTAAAGACAAAAGTTCTATCAAAAGTGTCTCTGAAGTCAAAACATACCTTTGGGGAGTTGACTTGTGTTGGAAGTTTGTTTGTGGCAACACTACTGCTTTAGCTATAGCTTTCACTCTTCAGAGCAACTTAGACAGTATTATAAATAAGTCACCAGTTGGATGAAAGGCAAACCTGAAAGTTGTTGGCATACTTTTTATTCAATCCTGGGTTTCTTTCATCTGAGAATGAGACTGCTCATAAAAAGAGAAATAGAAAGCATGAAGATTTACTCAGACAAGTAAAAAATAAAGCAAAAACCAACAAAAACATCACAAGTGTATTTATTTGTGAACATATCTCTAGGTGTCCTTGAATTTAACACCCTAGAAAACTGTGTTGCTATGACATGTAAGAAAAGAAAAGTAGCTTTTTGCCAAAGATTTTTGTAGTTTCTACTGTGTCAAAGTTTATTCAACAAAACACTTCAGGACACACTGAAGTGTTCTCATAGATTAATTTGAAGAAAAAGCATCAGTGCAGTGCTGTGCGACATATTGTGCGGTGTGGAACAGACACAGGGGTGAAAGATGAATCGATCAGTGAAATCACAGGGAAGTCCACCAGTGACATATGCATCACCTATCCCTGACTATCTGAAACCTGCTGGTAATTCTTGAGTGGGTTGCTCTACCCAGCTGGAGTTACCAGCCAAAAGGAAGCTCTTCTGTCTCTTCACAGTTTCTGGGAATTTTCTTTTACTCTCTTCAGTCCTAGAACTCATTACTGATAATAATGTCTGCGATTCTGTCCTCAGAACAAGACAGAGATATGAACCAGCCAGCAATTTTTCCTTTCTGCTCCTATCTAGCCTTTTTCACATTTTTCTCTACTCTGAGGTAGAACAGCTGCATAATAAGACTGATGTTTAGAAGTTCACATTATTGAAAACTATGAAAAGGTGCTATATACTGAAGTTAAGAACCAGTATAACATTTTGCTTGAAGTCCAGGCTTCCCACTGACCTCTCCTGGTTTTCCAGTTAGCAATACCACTAATGAGCTGCTAATCTCTGCTCAGACAGTTATCAAAGTATTTGAAAGGAGTCTACAAACCATCAAAATAGTAGTTTTCATTCAGGATGTGACTTCAGATCTTGGGCTCAGAAAGTCATCTGTATCTGAAAGACTGACAGGAAAACTGAAGTTCAGAAGAGATGAAGATGGAACATCAAGTAAATGCAAGGAATTTGCAGCTGAGAGGTGTGAGAGATTTTAGAGTGTCAGAGTATGACCTTTGCTTCCTAGTGTGCTTCTGTCAGCAAAGAATGGCTCTGAATGCTATACAGACAGGAAAATACTGAGTGCATTCACATATATAAAACAAATAATTACATATAAAAACCTCAAACTTTTTATTCCTAAGTGGTAAAAAAGCACAAAAGAAGGAAACAAAACATTCAAGTACTGGTAAGAACTATTATGTTCACCTGTCTACAATGGCATTCTCTTAAACATCCATTGTTTCATCCAAGACTTCATTTACAGACAAGTTTCATCCAGGTGCTCGTTAAGACTATGTAGCTAGCATACATATCTAGACTCATGTCAAGTTTAATGATGTTCAGAGATTTACTGTATGTTATCAGGATTTCCTAGCTCATCCAAAGATTACACCATTTCCTAGCACAATGGAAGATGACTCATCTGCTTCAGTTGCAATACATTTTAATTTATCTTACTTGAGACTGAGAGCAACAGTTACAAAGAACTTTGTGACAAATTGATATTTAAATTGAAGGACTAAACTAGTGATATCTGAACAGCAGAAAGGTATTTAAGCCTTCACTCACAAACCCACTGGAAAGCACATCTTTCCTTTAAGCCTCCACTTGGAAGTCCTTACAAACAAGTCCTTGCCCCAGAGGATCAGTAAGTAACACACACTAAAAAGATGATCAAACTTCCTGTACCACCTCTTCAGGATAAATTGTCAGCAATATCTAAAAATATATGGCCCATGAAAATCTGAATTAACACACCTGTAAATGTGCAGTGAGAACAAAAGAAGCTGAAATGAAGAAAATGCGTAAAATTAAAGATATTTTAATAATCTGAGGAGGTTTTATTGCAGTACCTCCTGTGGATTTTTCTGCATTTGATTTTTCAATGGATTTGACAGAACACACTCATGCTCACACCTCACTCAGTAGGTTTTCCTCACCTCTGCTGCACTTCAGGCCACGTCTAAGTACTGGCTGCTTACCCACTGATCTGCAGACATGACAGGGACATGTGAACAAGGTACCAAAGCTTGGGCCTGTTCATTTAATGAAACAGCCATAACATAAGAATGCAGAAACCAGTCCAGTAACCACATCAGAAGTAGGAACAAGCTACATACAAATTTTTGTTAAGTGACCCTGAGTGCTCTTGGCTATGATTTACTTATGCAAGAAAGAGCTTTGGCAACTGAGGCAGGATTAGGGAATTCTTACAACTCAATATAAACCAAGTATCTGCAAACTATTCAACAAAAAGCAGGAAACCTCAGTCCTACCTGGAAATAGGATACTCTATGGCAACCAAGGAAATTTCAAGTGAACTTGTATTCATAAGAAAGAAACCGCATTAACATCAGGTAATATGATGTCATTACTCTGGGTTATTTGACACAAGGAATTAAAACTCATGCTAAAGTGGTACCACAACTGATACTCTGGCAAAAAAAGATGGACGTTTTTCATAGATTTGTCATGCTGCCTTAAGAATACTTGTTTTCCTTTTCCAGGCCACAGCACTAAATTAAAACATACTAATGTCAAAGGAGACTTGTTCCATTCCTGCAAATATCCTTTGATTCCTCCAACAACATTTCTAGAAATCATTTTTAAAAGGTGAAGAAGACATGTTTGAACCTGTCTGCAACCCACTTCATCAAAGCCTGTTATCTTGTCAAGGGGGAGAAAAGGAGCCCAGGATAATGTTTTCAAATAATATGAGTACATTGTATACTCCTGGCAGGTATCTAAAAAATCAGTGATGAGAAGCATCCCTTTTTTCTCCACCAGATCCTCTGCTTCTTATTCAGTCGAAAAAAAAAAAGAGTATCACAGATGGGATCACTAACAAATACCAGTTATATGAAACTGAATCCAGAGTAAGCAGGAGTGCTGCCAGGAAACAAGAAACCTGAGAAGCTCCCAAAACAGTGAAACCTCCTTGTGATGAATCCACACAGCTGCTTGTTACAGTCCAGGAGTAAGTCTGAATTCTTGATGGGCCCTTACACAAGTGGATGTCCATAAATGATATCTAGGCATTATATTCCTCACTCCAGCTGGCTAGAAGACACCACACTGGCCTAAATGGCCAAGTATCTTTTTTTACCCTGTCAAAAAGATGCATTTCTTTTTCTTAATGCCAAAGTCCTGCAGCTCTAACAGCAACATGTCATAAAACCAAATATATTCTCAACTCCCATGAATGGCTTTTCATCATTAGAAGTCCAAGCAATGGCACCCACTTTCCAGGCAGTTCCTAGTCCAGGGGATAGAAAAAGTGGCATACAAGTCTGTGCCACACTCAAGAGTTCACTCCTCAAGCCCAGTGCACCTCACTGTATTATCAGTGTGGAAAAGACTGGGATCAGTTCTGTGGGAGACAACAGTTTTTTCCAGAAACCAGCATTTCCAGAAGATTAAGGAGCATCATGACTCTTTCCCAAAAACCTGATTTCAGGCATCGCTTTTACCTTATTCATTCGTTACTGTAAGAAGACAGTGACGAATGAATTTCCACTTCCCATAAATTTGAAATTAGCTGACATGTTTAGAAAATATTGGGGGAAAAGAGCCTGGCAGACAAATAGACCATTTAATTGTACAAACTAACTGTACTTCCTCGGAAATTTTTTCTTAAAATTACCGTAAAAGTCATCCCAGTACTCATTTTGCCTTATGATTTGCGAAAACCTAATACCTGAAAAATGCAGAAGCACAGAGTACATGACTGAGAGGGAATATAATAAAATTATTTTTGACATAGAAGCTCATAGCTGCCACTATGCAGGCTTATCATTACCCTTCTCCTTACTAGCATATATATCACTAAACTGTTCAGGGAATAATGCACTGCAGCCCAGTAAAGCACTATGAACCCAATGAATACTTGTGCAGAGCAGGATAAAGAGCTACAATATAATTCTGGAAATTAATCTGGAGCACCAGTCTTATAAGGAGCATCTGAAGTACCTAGGGCTGCTTAGCCTGGAGAAAAGGAGAATCAGGGAAGACTATTGCTCTCTACTACCACCTGTAAGGAGGGTGTACACAGGTGTGTGTCCATCTTTTTTCCCCATGTAAAAACAGACAGAACAAGAGGACGTTGTGCCAGGGGAGGTTTACATTCACTATTAGGAAAAATGTCTTCACTGAAAGGGTTGTGAAGCATTGGAACAGGCTGCCCAGAAAAGTGGCGAAGTCACCATCCCTGAAGCGTTCAAAAACATGTAGTTTGTGGTACTTAGGGTCATGGTGTAGCGGTGGACTTGGCAGCGCTGGTTAATGGACTCAATCTTAGAATCGGAGAATAAGGCTGGGAAGGCCTCCATCATTCTAGGTAGGCCTTGATTCTGAGAGTGAAAAAGAGCAAATGCCTTAGACTTATCAAGCAAACAAAAATGTCCATTGTATCCTTGTGTATCTGGGAACACCTCTTACTTCTTTCCTGTCTCCCACTTTATATGTCACATTCACAATTTACCTCACTGTTCATTAACAGGTATACAAAAAACTTCTCCTCCTAAGGAGCTCTTTTTTCCCACCTCTGGTGAAACAGCAGAGAGATCTCCAAGACCTGCCACATTTGAGAACTGTCCTGCTTCATGAGAAGCATCCTAATTAATCAGATAAAAGTGCTTATGCTGCTGCAGATTAGGTATCACAAATTATTTTAAAAACAGGCAAAAATGCAATTCACAATGAAAAGGTGAAAAGGAAAATTTTCAATTTGCCTGTATTTTATGTCTTGGGCTAACAAACTTTTTCATCTGGTTACATGTCTCTTGTCAACCATCTCAGCAGCTGGTAAAAAAAAAAAATCTGTCAATTTGTGCCTAAGGGTGTACAGGGCAAAGAAAGAACTTGGACAAACCCATACTGATTCAAGCATGCTGAAGGGTTTGTCAGCTGCCTTGATTAGCTCAGCCTCTCAAGTTCAGAAAATGCCACAGCCTCATTTCAAAGAAGAAAATTTCCAGGAGTACACTGTGTTGCAAGACAATCTGTTCCACTGCAAAGCAGGTCTGCTCAGGCTCAACCCAGCACAAGAACTGCAACTTGATGCTGAACTAATAAGGAATTTAATATTTTTTGGACTGCTTGTTTTCTCAACAAATTTTAACCATTTCATACAAAAAATACTCCATCAGGTCTTGGTATGTATAATGCTGTGGTGTTTTTAATGCTGGGTTTTTTAAGGCTGAAAAAAATCCTATAACCTTCTCACTTTTAGGATGGTTGCCATCAATAGCAAGAACTGATGGCACTTATATTCATCATTTCAATTTTATGGAGTAACGAAAATATAAGACAGATTTTTGTTTCAGTCAGAAAATACACAGCACTCAGTACTGGAGAGACTCACAGAATGTTAAAGGTTGGAATGGACCTTAAAGATCATGTTGTTCCAACATCCCTGCCATGGGCAGGGACACCTTCCACAAGACCGGGTTGCTCAGAGCCCCACCCAGCCTGGTCTTGAACCTTTCCAGGGATGGAGCATCCACAGCTTGCCTGGGTAACCTGGGCCAGTGCCTCACCACCCTCATCCTCAGTAAAGAATTTTTTCATAATACATTATTTAAACCTACTCTCTTTCAGTTTGAAGACATTGTCCTTTGTCCTGTCACTACATGCTCCTGCATCAGAGGTAAAATTGTTGATAATAACTGGGGCATGTCAGTTCTTGCCCACAAATGGATTCATGGCTACCCAGCTGAGAATATTAGAGTCCATTTTAAAAGTATTTGTTTAAAAGGATGCTTCAAGAAAAGACATAGTTCTTTTCAAGCATCTACAAAAACAGCAAGTGTGAGCAATTTCAAAAGAAAAGTAATAAATAATTAAAACATTAAGCAAACAAAATAGACAAGAAACAGGAACTTTTATCTGCACCTTTTTCTTCTGTTTTCTCCAAAACCTACAATGGATTATACTCTTTTCTTGGCTGAAAAACATTTTCTTAAATTCCAGAAAGCAAAATTAAGTATTGTGACTCCTTCCAAAATATTGTACAAGACATGGAATTAGACACTATGGATATAGCTTGTTTTCCATTAAAAAACATTTTCTAGAAAAAAAGTAAGCCAGAACGAAGATAGAAGGCAAAGCATGTGGAAATGTGGAGAGAAAAGATGCCAAGAGATGACCAGGAGATACTTAAGGAAATACGAAGCAGAAAAACAAGAAAAAAAGATGACAGGATCAACCAAAGTAACAAACAAACAAAACATACGAAGAAGGGCAAAAGTTCATGCCATGCTTCATCAATCTTCAGCAACAAGCTCTCACGCAGGACACCTGAAACCAAGGGAACAAATCTGAAGAGTACACTTCAATGGAGAATAAGAAGGGGGATCAGAGAGGGAGAACAGAATTGTTTCTGAATGGGAACTAAAAGAGAAATGGGCAAAGATAGACCTGATCAGGCACACTTTAAAATCTTAATGTTAAATATTAATTTTGCTATCTACCTAAATACATAACAGTATCTTCTTAGCAACTTTATATAGCAAGGTTTAAAAATAAAAAGTAAATGGATAAACTCCATATAAATGTTATATTGACATGTTAAATGCCTCTGTAGTATCTTCTAAGGTATTCTAGAAAGTCCAAGATGTTCAAGTCAAGCAGGGTCATGCAATACACACAGTAAGTGTCCTACTTTAAAAACACTTCTACAATTGAAATTACACAAGAGACATGAAAGACATTTTCAATAAAATGATTTATTTCCATTTTTGTAGTGGAAAAAAAAAAGTCATGTAACATTTATCCATGCATCTACCTGCCAGTATTTTTAGAGAAGTGCAGGAAAAAATATCATTCTGTAATCAAATCAAAAGCCATCAACATCTTCCTAATAGAAAACAGTATTTGAATAGCATATTGATAAGCAAAAGTCTAGATTTTGAAACATTAAAATACAAATAAAGTGACATGAGATATTAACAGGCTTGCTATTCTTTCTGAATTCTTTTTTAGCTTTTCTGCCTTGAAATTGATACTGCCACCATGAACATTCCAGTGAGTTGCGCTGCATTAATCAAAAGATGTGTTGCTCTATTTTAGAAGATGCATGCTGCTATGGAAAACATCTCTACCAATTAAAATTCCTGCACACAAATTAAAGGCTATGCTATCATTATTATACGAAGACAGATTCCAATATCTGCAAGCAAAAAATTGAGCAATTATTCATGTAGTTAACTGAAAAGCTTGGAAAACTGTAACTTCTCATAAGAGGCTGTCTGTCTATCTGCCAAAAGAAAATGGAAAATATGCAGATTTACCTTTGTGATCTATACTATATTTTGGCTACTGGCTACTGTCCCCTATTAAACATCTCTCTCCCATGCCATATGAAAATCATTTCATAGAGACAACTTCTATGAATTTGAAAATAAATGTTTCTGGAGAAATTATGATGTCTTTATTAAAGGAGCAGCATCTGAGAAAGCTTTGTGTAAGAAGTCCATAGAAACATTTAGCTAACACGAATCAGCAGCAGTGCAGAACAGCTTAAACAAAATACATCATGAAACTGGAGCAGAATTTTTTACTTGTGTGTCAGCAGCTCTAACAATTGTATGCTACAGGATCAGCACAAAATGTGCTGTGAAAATCCAAAATTAAAGAGAAAAATAAAAACAATAGAGATATATTCTAGAACTGACATGTTTAAGGAAAAATTAACTTAGCCCTGGATTTTAAAGATGTTTAAATTCTTAATTTATCCTGGAATTAAGGATTCAGAGGAGCAGGTATCTTCTGAAGCCACAACCTTAATGCTTCCAAATAAAGCCAGGACTGGATCCTGAAGTTCTCTACAGCCAAGTACAGCACTAGATCCAACACCATGAAACCTGCCCATGAATCACAGCACTGTGCCAACACATGCCCATTTGCAGGACAAAAGGGCTCTCCTGAGATTCAGGTTCCACTAAATATGCCTAGATCTACAAACAGACAATTAGGAAATCAGTGGGAAAAAGACAAGAAAAATTCACGACTTTTCAGTGAACATGAACTAATTCATCCACTGGTTTTCCTTGCCTGTTTTTCCTATCATGCAAAATCCCAACCAAAAAATGGTATCTGAGCAATGAACATGTACTACTACATTCTTCAGTACTACAGTTTAAAGAAAGGAGAGGTCCAGTCTTATTATGTTTATATACTTATTACTTATGTTTATTGGGTTTGCATGGCCAGGTTTGGGTAACAGGGGGGCTGCAGGGGTGGCTTCTGCGAGAAGCAGCCAGAAGCTTCCTTCATGTCCAGCAGAGCCAATCCCAGCCAGCTCTAGCAAACATTACCAGCTTTCATTTCAGTGCCAGTTTATACATTGTTTTTCCAATTAAACCCCCAATATTAAGCACCAGGAAAGAGATAAATTTTAACAAAGACTCTTATTTGTAAGAATTGTCTTCTAATATGACACTGACAAACCAATGCAGTCTACAGGTGCTATCATGGAGGACAACCACATGAGAAGAGTAAAGATTTTTCTCCTTGAGGATCTGCAAGAAGAGTGATGAGGGTTGGCTCAGCGGGCAGATCTTAGCTGGGAGATGACATCTCAGTAACAAATGATGAATGACTGGGTGGGTGGCAGAACGGAGAAAATGCTACAAAGAGATCTGAAGAAAGAAGCATAACCTGCTTGTTGTAGGAAGGAAAGATAAAAATCACAGGTCAAACTCTCAGAAAGGACAATCAGAAGTGTTTTGAAGGGATACAAATCAGGCAGATTTAAGCTGACATCCTGAAAGAAGGTTATAGAAGCAGCTAGAGAGGCAAACATGAAAAATTAGCTGGAGGGACAGACTAGATAAATAGATAGACTGATCTTTCACTGCTCACCTGTATGCTTGTTGCAAGCAAAAGGGAAGAGAACCTGATACCCCTGGGTGTGGGTATCACCCTGAATTGTCTTGTAAGTATTTGGCACTGCAGGCAATGTGATATTCCCTAGAGAGAACCTGAGCTCAAACTCACCTTAAATATTCATCTTGTACTGCCTTTTGCAATACAAGCAAGAGCTGTTCCTAATTTTAGAATGTTTCTTATGTATATGAATTGTCATAAATACAGATGGTTAAAAACTGAACTTTTTCATAGCAGAATGTTAATAAATATATTCTAATAATAAAGTCACTGGTTTTATTTATGGTTCAGGAACACTTGAGAACGCTTTAGTCCTTCACCTGCTAGCAGATATATATCTTCAATGCACCTAAGAAAGACAAACAGACATGATGAAGAAATCATCTTTTTTCTTTTTTTTTCTCCAGAGCTCCACTGTTCTGTGTGAAAAGCTAGTAGCATAGGAACAACTCTACAAGCTTAATGATGAATCAGCTCTAAAACTATTTTATAGAACATAAAGTATTGTGGGCACAGTACCAGTGAAATTCTGAAGTGCATCACAGCATTCCTTATGCTATTGGGACACTGTCTACCGTGGGTTCAGGATTTTTTCTATACTCAAAAGGTCATCAAGCCAAATAGAATTTTTGTTTCATAAACAGAAGTATTCTTTAAGAAAGCATCCAGTCTTCTGATATACTTCTACTAAGCAGTCAAATTTTTGACCTAGGATGGCCTTAAATAATACCAGTAATTTTGTATAAGGATTGTTGAGCAATACAAGTAAACTCGGCTGCTCATTTTGCATTAATTCATACTGAACTGAATGAGGATATATGAGTTCTATCTGTTCCAGCTAAATTAATTTTGAATTCAAGATTCAACTAGAAAATAAACTAATAGAGTAATGATTACGATTTTTTTGTTTAGAGACATATTTATTTGTAGTAGTTGTATTAGAATTGTAATTGCAAAGAAACAAGCTGAAGGAAGCATTGGTAAACATCTTAATAGTCCACTCTTGCTATTAGCTAGGTGAGATGTGCAAATAAATTACAAAACCAATAATATAAACCTTATAGCTGTCAAGTATAGCAAATGTTATTAATTATTCTGCACTGTTTTGTGTTCAGCATAGCCCAAAACTGATTAAGTCATGGGTAATGCAGAAGAAAGGAAAGGACTGTACAGTAAATGTTAGTCCTTGAATCAGAGGAAGAGTCTGCAGAGGCAGGAGGCATAAAATAAACTGGGTGTAATAGCAGTTACTTCTCAAGAGAGCCAAAATGCTCATGGCACAAAAACTGGCTGTCAACCGATACAGAAATATCTTCTGTATTTTGGTTATTTTTCCTTCTAATTCAAATATGCTGCTTTTTTTTTCAATTGTATACAATGGTATTGAATGAATAAATAACACAAAAATTCAAAGATCTGGGGTTGCCTTAAGAATGGTCTTGAAAAAAGTACTTCTTCTGAGTCTTCAAAAGATCAGCACAATTCTTATGGAGATTATTGTATTCTTGTTTTGCTCTTGTTATTGCTCCCATAAAAGCAGCTCTGCTGAGCAGTGCACTGGATTCTCACTCTGCAAGGCTTTCTGCTTGCTCTCTGTGGATCCCAAGTTTCACCATGGGTCTCTAGTTCACACACATTAGATTCTGATTACTCTCTGTTACTATCCTCAAAACATACTCACTTCACCCAACAGGCTCCACATATTTCACTTCAATCCTGCTAAGGATCATGATGCCTGATTTTTTACTCTACTGAATACCAGATGCTCTAAAAAAAGATAAGAGGTATTTGCACGCTCACTGCTACCTTATTTTCAACAAAAAACCATGGCAACCCCATTGAAGGCTGACAATTGGCAGCCATCTGTATACTATATTATATACTTCCAGAAGTCCTTAAGTAAAATATAATTTATTCCAAATATTCCAATGTATTTTTTCTATAGTCTGCAATTATATTGATACAGACAGATAGAGCACTCTATTTTAACACCAGTGTCACTGAAAATAGCCAAGGCAGCTGAAATGCCAATACAAAATGTAAAGATACATCACAGAAGTGAAGAATGGCAAGATACGTTGCGTAATAGAATGCTTCTACTAATAGATCTGTTGTCTAATCACTGAATTATAACCTTCTGTTATAAAGTACCCTTCCTTTAATGTATACTTTTACTTAAAAAAAAAAACCCTCACAGTATTCAGAGATGTGTGTGTCAAACGAGACAGTCACTGTCCATGTTACCTGTAACTTGGCTTCATGGAAAACCTGATATAGAGATATTTTGAATAAAAGAGATAGATTTTAATATACCACTTCATCTCCAGAGAGTCAGGGACTATTTGACAGATTCTAAAAACTGCAATTTCAGGCAGTATAATTATCATGCTTCTACAGAACTATGACAAGTGACCTCACATCACAACACAGGTATAAATAAATCTGGGAACAGTCTAATTCTCAAAGAAGAGTCTCATGACTAAGGATTGTACCAGTCTTTGGGGACCAACATGAGGGTAAGCTGAAAGGGTGAATTTTAGCAGCAGTTTCAGGCACAGACTGTGCTTCAAAGAGTTTCTCAGAGTGTCTAGGATCTCAGCAGATACATAAGAGTAACTAAATTTATTTTGAAAGTATACAATCAATATTTCATACAATGACATTAATCGCCAAACAAAAAACGAAAAACCAAAACAATTATAACACCAGCACAAGGCACTATCAAAGTTTCAGCATAAAGTGATGAGTAAGCAGGTTAAAGCCACTACATCTGTGTACACAGATCTAACAAGCATCTCATGGTATCATAAGCACAATAACAACAGCCATAAATAAAGTATCTATCTGGGCAATCTACTGCTCTGGTCACAAATAGCTTTCCAATTCTCATGATCACACAAAGAAATGTAATATAACTACTGTATGTCTTTTCCTTCCCAATGACAGTAGGTCTACACTTCAGTGAAAAAGCATTTCTTTATGTTTATTGTGATAAGGTTAAAATAAATGTCACTGCTATTTTTGTGAACTCCTCAACAACTAATTTGTCTTGCTAAACTGATGATGAAATCTTTAACTTTAGAAATACTTCTTATAAATATCAATGTGGCATTTTTCATCATGAATAAAGGCATTGTTAAATACATACATGTATTTTAACATCTCTTCCTTGTCCAATGCAATCCAATGCTGAATCATGTTAGGTTATTAAAACTTCAACATGTTTATAATCCTTGGAAAAATTATGAATCTGATAATCTCAGACATATATAACATCATGGAAGTCACAGAAATATGTTATCTCACTGATTTTAAATCAGTTCTTCAGGTTTTATATCTAAATCATTATACCTGCTGCTGAAGTATACAATCAAAATGGCCTTTGTTTAAGCATATTTTTCATTGATAGCAGGTGTTCTCAAGAAACACTCACACAAAAAAATACAGGACTTTAACATAAATGTCAAAGTAAAATGAGCAGAATACCTGGGGGGTCATTTACTAACAAGGTGAAAATGCATTGGAAGAATTAAATGTGGGCACATGCCACATCAAAGATAAAAAGACATCAAAACACAGTGAGAGGAGACAGGAAAATCCTAGGACTTTTCAGTGAATTAAAGACCATGAAGATGACAGCAATATGGCCATTATTAACAAACACCAGCACTCAAACATGCTCAGAGGAATAGGGCTAAAGCCACTCTTAGATGTAATCCCTTCAACCCAAATTGTGGAAATTCCCTATTGAGGTTCTCCATCTTTAACAACAACATGAAAAACTGACACAAATAATGAACAAAGCATCTACCACCTCAAATGGAAGCCATTTTTGAAGACATATGTTTTCACATCACTCATTATGTGCTTTTCAGGGCACAGCTGCAAGGCAACTTGCTGCAAAAAGCAGGAGGCAGATAAGGCAGCAAAAAAGCATGTGAGGGAGGACAGCAATAGAGATGCAATAGCACAGATGGGAAGGAGAAAGCCCTAGAAGGGAAATACAGCCAATGGCTGGCAACCTGCAGCATGTCTCCCTGTCACTTCTCTACAGCACTCATCTTCCAGATTCACCTGACACGTGCTTTCAGGTCCCTTCCCATTCCTGTAGAATGGGGTGTAGAATACAACAGACTGTTCCACTTGGAAGGCACCTACAATGCTCACCTTGTCCAAGTCTGACCACTTCAGGTCTGACCAAAAGCTGACACATATTATTAAGGACAATTTACTAATGCCTCTTACTGACAGGCCTGGGGCACCAACCCCCACTCCAGGAAGCCTGTTCCAGAGTCTGATCACTCTTCTGGGTGAAGAAATGCTTCTGATGTCTGGTCTGAGCCCCTCCTGGCACAACTCTGAACCATTCCCACAATTCCCACATTCCCTGGACACCTGAAGAGACCCTACTCAAGCTGTCCCACTCTCTTCTGACTTGTACAAGCTCCCCCCTAGTGTTTCATCCTTCCAACTTGTTTCACACTAAAAAGACTGGTGAGGAGCAAAAAGGAGTGGAAGCCTGTGAAAAAATCATGAGCACATATGGATATGATGAAAGATTTTGAGTGATGTTTTAGTGGTTGTAATGAAGGAGTTATTCTCATTTCCCAAGCTCATTTACACTCAGTGCAATCATAACAATGGTATGAAATACTGTATGATAGTTGCTAACAGCACAGGAAAGAGCATGTATTTAATTATTAAAATAAATTCTAATTCCTAATTTGTAGATTTATATATCTAGAAAATAAGTACCTAATTTAACAACTGCTCTTTTAATTTTCCCTGCTTAAAAAGAGTAAAGTATCTCGGAAACACCACTATTAAGGTAACCAGAGGACATATGGGAAACAGGCACAAAGTCATTTGCAAGGCAACAGACATTTTTTGACCTCTAATTTATATCACTAAACAGTCTCATTTTGTTATGACCATCTGGGCAATGAAAAGCAGGAGCTGTTTTTATTCTGCATATTCTTTCCTCTTCCTGCTGCGTTACACTCACACAGATGCACACAACCACATCTCTGGTGAACCAGCTCCTCTTGAGATTCTCAGCAGCTAAAAAGCATGTAAGCTATCACTGACCAGGAACAGTCTCACACTAAATTTTCTAGGATGCTGTCAAGTTCATTTTTATATATACCAAAATGGAATTTCATCATGCTGCAATTAATTGGGAATTAATTTAAAATTACTTAAAACTTACAGAAGAAAGATCATATATACCAAAAAGTATCAATTTATTACATGGACATAAAATTCTTCCAACACTGCCCCTAAGCCACATAATTTTTGACTGATGTTTGCAATAGAACATTTTCATCAACAGATATTCAAATGAAAATACAGATGCCCAACCATCTTTTTAATATGTTCACAGTCATGGAGTATGATACAAACAGAGTGCACAGACACATTACCCACATAAAGCTGGAAAAAACAACCACTAGGCTGACCAGTACAAAAGGTTTGCAGAATTCGTTTACTGAACTGCTCTTCAAGCTGCCCTGAGGATGCTGAACACAAGGAATCAAACATGCAGAGCTAAGAAGGAATAACTGGAAGGAATAACTGAATGAAATGACAGAAGCTTAAACTACAGGAAGGTATTTGCAAAAATGCTACCTCTGGAGAATAAGTATTTCCCCAAAACAGCAGTGGCACAGAGTAACCAGAGAAACATGCTGTGCAGCTTCCATCACCAGGTATTTTCAACACCCATCTGGACAGAGAGATCTTATAACAACATACCTGATTCAGTTAAAGGCATGTCAATATAGAGAATGTGACTTTTCAAAGCCTAATTTTTCTGTAATTCAACATATTAATATTTTATGATGCTGAGACATTTTTATTTAGCCAAAGTTTACAATGGACTTGCTTTAATATAATACATCGCATGTACCTTCACTGGACTGGAAATAAGTAAATGTTGGTTTACATATTTTTGATAAATCAACACATTCATAAAATATGGACTTGAGAAGTATCAACCTAAAACATTAATGCATGTGAAGACACAAGTCAGCTAGCTTTTCCACAGGGAAAAAATGCAGAACTTGGTAGAAATTTGGAACATCTAAGAAGTCAGTAAAAACCTGAACAATAAAACAGTAACTTTCGGTGCCCATTCAGAGAGGCAAAGTAACTTTAAACAGCTTAAAAGGCTAAATTAACAGTGGCATCCAAACTTTCTGAGGCAACACACTGCATGAGGGAACTGACCCTCTCACATCCCCAGCTCCTGAGCCACCTCACAGGTTCTCCTCCAGGAATTCACTGACAGGCAGTCCTCTGCTGAATAGCCTCCAGTGCTCGCCTTGTAGTGCTATAAATATCCTGGAAGGTAATTAGCATTTCCTTAAAAATAACAAATGTGTATTTGCAACACACAAAAATACTTTCCCAGGAAAAATTATTCAAATATAGTGAAATGAGTACCATTCCTCCCTGAGTGCCAGAGTATGTAACACAGGAAAAAAAAGCAATCAAGAACCATAAGTATTTCTCACTGTGCACAATAATAAACGTAATTTAAAGTGTTCATGGAAACTTAATAAAAGCAAATTGATTTGAGTATAAACAACTAACAGCAATACAGTTATGAAAGGTTTTGCAGTTTTTTTCTCACAAAAATCTAAAGTAAGTATTTATTTTTAATATATTTTATGAGGCTATTATTATTTTGCACTTAATCAGTGAAGAAGTGTAGTAAGAACTATTCAGCACTCTTTGGCTGTGTTAGATAAAATTGTGAAGTAGGCTGTTTAAGTGTTTCAGGCTCCAATAATACTACTGCCAAACCTAGAACAGGGTCCTGCTGTTGGCACTGCAGGAATTAGCAGCTTTACTAATTACTCCAGCACTGTGAATGCAAAACTATCACAAAGCAATGCCCAGAAGTCTACATGGCTTATGATATCCACTCTAGCAGTCTTCATCCTCTGAAGACATTACAGCATTCATTTACTTATTTTTTAGTCATGGTCAAAGGTCTATACATTTCAAAGCTAAGACTAAAATGTGTGTGGATTAAGTCTTCATTGTTGCTGAAATCTAGAGAAGCAAAAATTAGTGTATGCAGTAAAAGCAATTGCAGTTCTTCTAATTAATTACAATTACACCATTTGATACAGAAACTATGAAATAGGGTCCACTTCCTCAAATGGAGGCTGCCTTGTTTGGTCTAACCTCTGGTTACGTAGGTCTGCATGTGACTGTCCTAGAGTAGGTACCTTAAGTCTCCTCTCTAGTTGGTGGAAGCAGCAGCACATGCAGTGGAGTATGTGCAAAGACAGACAGTCCATGCAAGTGAGACAACCTTCTTTTTCTGTTCTTGCTGCACAGAACAAGACAGAATCTGATCCACTGAATATCCACGCCCACTGACCCTGGCTGAGCACTCAAGAAACGAATGCTAAATACACCACAGGATAGAATTCCAGGGTATGACAGCAGGGGTAATTATCTGTAATGTAATTTTTCTGAGCATTTACGGATGAGTGCATTAGCACTGACAGAAAGCTTTCAGACTTAGGAGGGAAGGGGCCCAGGTTGGAGTCAGGCAGTGCTAGGAAGAGGTAAGCTTGGTTGCTATTTGCGACTTAGGAGGCTTTTAGGCAGACAGCATCATTCATTGAGCAGCTCCCTCTGCAATCTGAAGGGACACACATACAGACATCTACAAATTCTGCGTAGAGGCTACTTTAGAAGAGCAAACGGTGCTTCTTAACATCTCCTAAAGAAGTCACTGCATGGCATTATACAATATCCCTCCAAAGGAAGGAAGAATACACAAAGAAAATGGTACAAAATGCATTCTGGTGAAGAGCCAACATGCTGAATCCTTTCCAAAAATCCTGAAATTTGGGGTTTTTTTCTTCAAAAGCTTTTTACTAAAAAAAATATGCAACACTGTAATGTATGTATAAAGAAAAACAAAGAGATCAGTAAAGAGAAAAAGACTAGAGATTGTTCTTGGGTAGAACTATGAAATCATACCCTCACACAGAGCTATATTTAAAATCATTAAGCTAGATTCCCTATATATTAGACATCCAGCTATCTCAAACTCATACCACTGAATGTCAAAATAATAAAAAACAAACATCTATCTCTTGTTCTAACAAGGAGCTCTATTGTATTAGAACTATACTTCTACTAGAACCATTGTATTACTGGAACTATAGACTATACATAGCTAATTTTGAAGTTTTACTAAAGGTTGCTCTAATTTAAACATGTCCTCTGGCAACAGTCAATCTGAAATAAACCCCCAAAACAACACAGACTTTGCAGGCACTCCTTTTAAACATGTGAGATTGTGCAAGTCAGCCAAAGCTACAAGGAAATTTCTATTAAAACTGAAATATATTCAAGTAAGTGGTAAAGAAATTATTTTGAAATTGTTCTGACTCACACATGTCCACAAAAAATGCTCCAAACAAATCACTTCCAAATCTACTCTTAGTTTCCTGTATGTTTATTTTAAATTAAATGTTCAAGGAATGTTAAATGATTAGCTCTATCATATTACTATCCATGCTTAGCTCATACATAAACATTCTTCTGTCACATTCAGAATGGACTTCTTTGTGATTCTGTTTAGACAAAAAGCCCTCAGCACAATGAGTTAGTGTTACCTGCAATAAATAAAGCAGCAGAGACCAAACAACTTGACCAACATATGAACAAACAAAGTGCTGGACCAGCACATCACTGCTCTCCACACGGTAACAGCAGGGTTCAATGATGGATTCCACAGCTGTAACTGAAGTCTGGATAAACAGCACCCTCACCCCACTGAGAAAGTTAATCATGGAATATTTTTTGTCTTTTTGCAATGTGATGTTTTACAACACTATGCACTGACATTAAGACAGAAAATATAAAGCAGTCACAATAAAAAAAAAATTTTAAAACCCACAAAAAGTAAAAAAAAAAAACAAAACAAAACAAAACCGCTGCAGTTCTAACAATTCCCAACTTTAAATGATTGTCAAAAGACTACAATACTTATCACTAATTGATATCTCTACTAATTACCTAAAATATGTTAAACCAGATTGTTTTGCCTGGGTTACAGATTAATGTCATCCCTGAGGGATTCATATCCTCTTAGTCAGAAGGAAAGCAAGTAGTTGTAGCTCTTCTGGCACTAAGTAATTACTCAAAACTGCAGCTGGCTGAACAACAGGTTGATTGAAAGAAACAAGATTACTACATCAACAAAATCTGGCTCTTTTTATTAAAAATATTATATCTCTGTGAAGAAAAAAATTGAGAGCTCATCTCTTCAGACTGATTAACTGGGACAACTAGCTTCTACATTAAGTAATCAAAAAATGAATGGACCATCTCATCTGAAATGCACATTTGGTATCCTTCCACCACAGGAATGAATAATTGCCCAAGATTCCCTGTGATCCCCAGTCACCTTCAGCCTTTCAAGCACCTTTATCTTACCACACTAAGTTTCACAACTAAGCTGTCACAACATAGGGACAAATACCACCTTTTAGGTTCTTTTTCATGACTGACTGCAACTATTCAAATTCATGAACTTAAGCACACACAGAGCCTCAGAAGACTAAAGCCTATATATCAAACTCTTTGATCAATCAGACCAATAGAAATATTTAAGTAAATGTAATTTTCCCAAAATGCATTCCATAATGAAGAAATATCTGTTAAAGATTTTGGAAAGTAAGTAAATCTCTCAACAGTTCAACCGGACTAGTGGCTGAGAATGCAGCTGATTTCATTGTGTAAGTTCAGGTGAATTGGGAAGATGATGTCTCAGAGGGACAGACTCTGTATTTGAGTACATTACATGGTGCCATTCATGTTATACTACTTCTAGCTTCAGTAACTGATTTGAGGCCAAATATTCTTGTTATTAAAATAAATGTGTTGGAAATACCAGTACTATTTCTTACAGTACAAGACAGCAGCAATGTGAGTAATAACAAGATGATTCCAGTTTGACTATTCAGGAAGCAATCTTTTTCCCTAGAAAAATCTACAGTTACTATAATTTCTTTAATTCAACTATTAATTCTTAAGTGTCCATGAACAAGCTACCAGTATTTCTTGCAAAGCTGTAAAGCTTATGAAGTAGAAGACAGATATGCAATTTCTCTCATCTTGTGACAAGCTCAGGTCCTTCCCATTCTATCCCATAAAACTGAAAAATAACATCTTTCTTTTAACCTATCTTTACAATGATAAACATTCACATGGCAATTTGTTGCAAATAAGTGCATTTTGCTTGAAAATCAAATTGGCTCTGAGGCACTTCCTCTTGGCACTGGTAGGGTTTATGAGATTTAAATAATATAAAGCAGTCTTGTGCAACACATTGAAGTCAAATCTAAGCACTCAGTGTACCACTGATATTAAGAAGTCTAAAGAAAAAACATGGTATATTTAGAATTAGTTGGAGAGACTGAATTACATATATTCATACGCTTGTTGAATGTGTCAACAAAAAGCAATAGGTCCCAGCAGTATGTACAATCTACCTTTAGACAACCTGAGTTAACAGAAGCAGACACTGAGAAAACCTTTACCTGAAGAGTCAGTAACTGGCTTGATATTTTAGAAAAACTCATGGATGCTTTTCCTTATGGATTATATTTGAATAAACTTCTTCATCAAATTATAAAGAAATTTTCATTTCTCTCATGACCACTGTTTTATTTTCCAAGTAAATTGCAATTTACTCTGGAATATACACCATTTGTATTATCTTTCATACTAACAAAATTTTATAATGAGAAACTTCAGTAAAGTCTGTCCCATGTTACTAAGTATACCAAAATAACCAGAAATGAATGTCTAGGGCTTGAGAAATATATATTAAGATAAAAGCCTGCCCTAAGTTTTCCTGGTCTTAAAATGCTGATGGAGATTGGGCCAACTGGGCAAACAGGTCTCCTGAAGCTGCAGGCAGCTCCTGGGGAGGGGGCATCCTACCCTGGCAGAGACGCCTGCAGGGTTACATCCCGCCCAAAGACAAGGAACACTAATTTTTGGAAAGCTGAGTAAAAAGCACTAGTATCTGCTCAAATGAGGAGATGAAATCTTAAAGAAACTACAAAATTTCCTTGTAATTTTGAATTCTACAAGGTCAAAGACTGTAAACCTTTACTTTTCTAGCAGAACCTGCTTTAGACAAATCTCTTGGCCAGTTCTGAGGCTAAGTGGACCCAGCTGCACCTAGATTTCCCAGAGAAATTCAAGAAGTATAATTGTCTCACTGAACCCTTATGACTCAACAGGAGGGACCACAACCTGATTATACAAACCATTGTAACAGATCATAGAGTTCTTATTTAGACACTGCATTGACAATGTTTAGATATTGTATTAGCAATAAATCTAAACACAATCATCCACACAATCACTGTGTCCCACTTTGTCGTACACTGCTGAGCACCTTCTCTCAACAATACTGCCACATGAATACTGGTGCAGAGAACAGGGTAATCCCTTCAGGCACACCAAGCACAGCAGTTTGACCATTCCCTTTGGAAGGAAATACATGTTTTCAAACAAACTAGAAACGGACATCTCAGAGAACTTTTACAAGCCAGAAACTGCAAATCCACGCAGAAAGGGAGGGATTGGGCCAACAAGATGGTATTGGAAAGGTAAAATAGCACTGTAAGGGAATGCAAAGGATCAGTAAAAGATGGAAAAGTAAAGAATTTAATATGTAAAGCGCTTGCAGGATGTCTGACTGCTGCCCAAAAGGTAAGTGCGTGCCAGGGATCTCACAAAGAAAAAGGCCAAGATAAAAATCAAGCAAAACATGACTGTAGTAGTCAATAGTCAATTCAAGGACAGAATAAGGAAGCTAGAAGAAAAAACAGAAGCTGCTATAGCAGAATCAAAACCTTTAAAATTCATAGTCTCATCTGAAGATTGGGACAGAGACGTTTGGAATGACCCTGAGGACATGGAAAGAATCAGAACAGGAGGAACAGAAACTAGTCAGACCCATAAGCAAAACAAAGACCGCAAAAATTATGGGTGATGGAGTAAATCAAACACATTGGAAATCTATCTGGGAAATTTGCAAAACTACAAGAAAAACAGAGCAGAAATTAGGGGAACACTGAGGCAGAATACACCTGCTGAGTAAACCTGAGAGGGAGAGATAGAATTCTACCATCCACAGAGGACTACTCTGGTCCAAGAGTATTTCTAACTGGACTAGAGGGTTAAAAATCAATAATGTATTTAGAGCTGCATACCAGGAAGGAGGAACAGACCCATAAGACTGAGGGAAGCCTAATACTATAGTGGCTAAAGGCCCAAATGAAATTATAGAAACTGTTACTAAAGCAGCTTCCCTGCAACTAATGGACCAACACGGCCCAGAGAACTTTCCACAGCCTGATGGGAAGCCTGGGATAGCTCAGCCTATTCACCAGAGGGCCTCATCTGTCTTCAAATGAAGGAGGAGCAAATGGAGCAAACTCTTGCTTATAATCTTGCTCAGGCTGCCTCTAGCGGTCACCTGGGGAGAATCAGGACACAGCCTGTACATACAGGTTAGGGAAGGGGGAGAGCAAGTGTTTTAATCTAGAAATGCTAAAGCTGTCCAGGCTGTAACAGCTGCCCTTCCCCCAGCTGGATCCAGGGCACCTACTACAACACCTGCATTCAATGAAGAACATTCAACGAAGAGCAAAATCATTTGTGGAGAGAAAGATGAGCTCTAGGCATTCCTGAGACTTAATGCATGACAAAGTAAGAACTTGTGGCACCTGGTAGATTGAGCACAAAAGGCTCCACCAGAGCCAACCCTCAGGGTCGCCATTCACCTCTGCAAAAGGAACTGTCCAAGGTAAAAAACCGAAAACAGCAACTGGAAGAGGTTCCCCATGTGACCTAAGTTACAAGGAGAGCAGAACTCAGCACAGAGAAAAACAGCCATGCTATCTCCTTAACCACGGAGGCCCCACTGACAGAGCCTCCTCTCCTCACTGACCCAGGAGCTAAGACAGCTCTCATGTCAGACAAACGCCTTAGGCCTGACTCATAACTGGAGAAATTAACAACAGTGGACATAGGGAATAATCCGATTTAAATCTCACACTGTTAAAACGATGAGCCAGTTACCAGGGGAAAGCAGCCCATAAGAGCAGACCTTCCAAGCACAGGCTGGGCACCCACGACATTAACACACCAAGGAGGATGCAGGGCCTGGGAGCCCTGGATTCTTCAGGATTGGCTCTAGGTGGGCTCATCCCACCCACTGCCCCGACAGCCTCACTCAAACCCCCCAGCACCACTCTAAGGCAGCTGGTCACTGCTGCCAACACTGTGTTTATACAGCCTGTCATTCTGATGGTTTAAAAACCAATTCTTCAGTTTACCTAAGATTTCGCTTCAAGCTTTAGGATCCCCTCAGCTCCTAGGCTGCCAACCCTGGGAATTTTAAGGGATGCCAGCCTGGATAGAGTCAAATGAGTATTTCTTAAAGGGAAATGCAGACATGGCTATCTTAATTCATTTGAAGCTGTTTATCCTGGGAATTTCATCTTTTCCACCATTTTCTTTCCAGCTAATTTCTCACTTAATACTTACTTGTTATCAGGCATGTCAAAATCAAACAGAAACTCAAGTCACATCTGTTACTTGTTATAAGAGAGCAATCCATACTCTCCTATATTCACATACAATATTAGCAGTATTTTGAAACGAAGCTTCACATGTTATTCATTATTCAAACCAAATATTATTCTCAATTATTTTAATACAGATTTCACCATACAGATTTTAAAGTCTATTTTACATGAAATAAAGCTTAAAAATCTTGGTAACTCCAATTAGGAGTCTCAGATGTAAGATAAAATTTAAAAGTTAATTGTACTATATAAATATTTTATTTAAGGGCAGACTGGTGCAATTCTGAAAAAACACCATCAACATTCCACTCTTGCTCAGAGTTCATACAGTTTGGTTGCAAAGACTTCACTGGATTGGAATACCTAGAAGATATTTGACTGATTCTGCTGATGCTCTTGGTATTCCTATATTTTTAATTATAACTTTGAGAAAATTACACTATACTACCACTCTACCCTTCCTTCAATTGCCTAATCTTAAACCCCTAGCAAAATCTGAGATACCAAAGGACATCACATCTGTCCTGAAGCTGCCAGTGCAGCAGCATACAAATGTAAAGATTTCCATGTCTTACTTCCAATCCTTTCATGGATGTCTTAGACCTGAATGAAATTCAGCTTCAGATTAAGATACCTAAATTTTGATGTCTACTAAAAATGAAACAATTTGATTCAGTTACCAAAATATAGGGATTTACTACTACCCAAGATGTTGGACAGCCCATCTAGTCTCCAGCTACCACTCTGGAAGGAGACAAGTCTCCCACATGTCCTGTGTCATACCTGTACCTGATTTGATGATGTCTCTGATACCATGGGACATCAAAAATGGCACTGGATAATATTCAGATAACTGAACCAATTTCACCTTAGATATCTTACCAACAGAGATAATGAAGCCAGGAAAATAGCCCAGCCCACTGAAGTGGAAATTCATTCAGCTAAATTTCTCCCCATTCCACAGATCACATAAACTGTAGCTCCATCAACCATAATGAAAGCACAGAGCTCGTAGTGCATGCAAACATAGGTGTCTTAGTAAAGAACTGCCCTGCACAGAGCAAGAAGAGTGTCATCCTAAACAAGTCACAGTGCAAGGCAGAATGTGAATGCGTCAATGTGTCATCCCTACTTTGCAAATTGTCCCAGACTCTTGAAGTGTTGTATCGGGGAGGTATAAACACCCCCCATGACATATAAAATTCAATGGTTTGCCTGTTCAAATCTGAGAGAACAATGATAAGTGAGTGCAGCTACCCCAGCTAGAGACAGGCAGAGCCTGGACAACCCATACTGTCTAGGCAGACACTGCCTGGCAACAAATTCAGCATGAAATGGCCCTTTTAAATGTACTAAAATGGAGGAGTTTACAGCAATTGCATCTAGTGGCACGGTTCACTTGTTTTATGAAAATATTGGTCTGTTAGTTACCTCTGAGTTGTCAATTATTAAAAATATTTTAACAATTAGAGTTTCTTTCCAATTTGTTTTCATCATTTACTGATTCATAGAATAACACTTTTTTGGTAGTATATATCTACTCAAGAAAAAAGATGTCTCTCTGGCATTACTATTTAAGCCTGATTTCTATTCAGAGTTTCAAAATTATCTCATCTAGAAAGCCCTCATAATCAAGCTGAAGCTTTTGATTAGTAACATTTACTTAGGGATATTAATATCCATAGACAAATTCCCACTCAGTTTCCTAACATTTCAATTAATCTTCAAATATATTCCAGGGCAGCTCTTCTAAGCACACTTCTGTAAATTAGCAGTGTATCCCTGAGAGCATGATGATTGCGGTTAATTTCTCATTCTCAGAAAACATTCAGGAACTACATCTTCTTTGTATATGAGATAACTTTGGACAGCACCTCAGCTCCAATCCTTAGATGGGAACCATTAAATTCAGAAATTCCTTATCTCTTCTGGGACTAGAAACTCTAGCTATATTCAGCATTAAGATGAACTTTTCCCTGTTAAATCTATTTCCTTCCAGTGCTCTGAATTATATTTCATAAGCCAAGAGAAAGTCGTTTTAATGAAGTCTTCACAGTCTTTGTAATAGAAGAGGCAAAAACATACATTTTCCTGTGCAGCTTACTGGGAAAAGAAACTAACTTTGCACTACAAAGAAACACCACACCATTTTCTTCTAACGAAAAACATTCTTCCAGGAGCAGAGTGTTCTCCAGGCCAACTTAACGCCTCAGAATAGCTGCATTACCATTCCTTGGTCTCCTAGATACTCAAAATTCATGAAATTTTAATAGGATTGTGGTAGCACAGAACTTGAGTTATCTTCCTGCATTGTTTTTACTGCTCTAGAAAGAGAGAAGCCAACCATTCCAGACACAAGCAACAGATACAGGGGACAGCCAGGCTTCAAGCGGATTGGGAAATATCCCAGCCAGCCAACTGGCACACAGAACATTCAGACAGGTGGGGAATATCTCTTCATGTATTTTTAAATAATCAACCATGACACAATGTGCGGCCTTTTTTTTGTAGTCCATGACTTTGACTTAAAATTTATTATCACAGGTCTGTTTTAATGTAGTGAAAGACAGATTGGCCAATCTATGCAAGGCTTATAAAATATGCTTGCCTTTAATTTTAGCAATGCACTGCAAGTGAAATATAATTTTCTCCCTATCCCTTCCCCAAGAAACTGGCAAGTTCATAGTGGCTACAGGAAAGAAAACCAAATATATTTACTGTTCAAAACTAAACATTTAAAAATCTCTTTTCTTATAATAATAAAAAGCTACTTCTTAACTAAAGAATCAACACTTCTTGGTAACATTTATTTTAATAAACTTTTTTTGTCTTCTCAGAGAAACAGAGATTGTGCAGAGCTTTTACAGCAGCCTGTTCAAATTATTTAACCATTTTAGGACCTGATGTTCTATGTTTTGAGTACTAATATAAACAAGATTTTATTCAAAGCTTCAGTTCTCAGTCTACTCAGGGTACCCCAGTAATTCAATTCAAATCAGAAAATCTCCTTGGAGAATGACTTTGTGTCCAAAGTGACTACAGCAATTGATAGCTACACAGAGAAGGATGTATGGACAGACACTACATTAATCTGTAGCCAGGACAGCTGCAGCCGAGCAGCTGCTGAGCTCCCTCAGCACTTTTCTGGATTCCTCCCAACATACAGCACAGTTATCTGAGAGGCACATACCTCCCAACTAAATGTCCTGGGACTGGTTTGGATACAGCTGCCAGTATTCTAGGCAGTTCAGACAGATATAAATTAAGTACTCATGCCATGTTTAGTCTTCCAGATGCTACACAAATCTGGACACAAATAATATTACCAAGCCACAGACAGTATACAGCATTATACAGTTACATCTGTAGAAACAGAACCATAGAAAAGGTGTATTTTTCCATCCATAGGTAATAAACCTTATGATGTAAACAAAAGTGGATATCTTTTTTTGCAGATATCAGAAATCTGTGGCTTTGGGATTACTTTTAAGTGTCACTTTAAGTACTATGAGACCAAACACTGCATTCCATTTGACTCCTTATAGATCACCTGATCAAACTAAAAATGGATAGAAGGTATGTTCAGAACTGAACAGTAACCTACCTTCAACACATAAGTGACCTTAGCTCATTGCAGTTATAAAGAATATGTGTGGACAACTCTGTGGCCATCAGCGGCATTGTTTTAGAAAGATTAGCAGAAGTTTCTGAAAAGTAAAGCTTTCCTCTCACCATTACCCATTAACAACATCCAGAACAAGGCACGAATGTATCCTGCCTAAGGAAATTAAAATATTGCAAAAGTAAAACCACATTTGAGAATGGGCATGTAAATTAATATGGGAGAAAATTAGGAAACTAGGAGAGAGATTGTACGTGTTCTGCTTTTCAACCCACTCTTTTGAATTGCAGAAGCTCTGAATCATTTATTTAATAACACAGAATAACAGAAGTTTTAAGGGGGGAGCAGCAAACATGACAGCTTAGGGAAATGTAGGGTGGAAAGAGTCACCTGAAATGCACTTAAGAGCAAAGCAGAAAAATGTTGTGACTGCAGTACGGAAGTTGTTTCATTGGGAATGGAGAGGGCAACCGTGTGACGAGTATGAGGAACATAGTATCATGATGTGGAGCTGTAGAAACTTGACAGCAGAAGAAAAGAAATGAAAAGGGATTGGGCATTATCAACATCTTAATATACACCAACTAACTAAATATAATAGGGTCAACAAACTTCCTCTGGCATATAACTCACTTCTGTTTGCCTAAACTAACTACAGCAAATATCAAGTTTTTGCTCAACTCTCATGCCCAGGCTCTCTCTGGAAGAACTCCAGTTGGACTGCCCCAAAATCACATCAGAAATTATCCCACAAACTTAACAATGTGAGCAAATGTGCCAGTCCTTGTACTTTAGTACTATCCCATTTCATTTAACACTATGGCTACAGCTTTTCTGTACTAAAGGAAGAAAGGGCAGAGGATTATAGAAAGCATATAGTCTTTGATTTCCTCACCACTTTTCTACATCCTACACAGGCTCCCTAGCAGAGGGCCATTCCAGTTCTGCTTAAACTGATGAGGTTTCAGATCCTTCCATCCAAGTCTCATGCCTCTGCCAGTACAACAGGCAAACCTGATCCATGGCACAATGGTGGCCATTAAGTGTTGTCTTCAGTCTGTTCCACAAAATCACAACAATACACTCAAACTATGCAAATTCAGTCCAGCATTGGACCTTGTGTTAATATTTATGTACAAGAAAATAACCCCCTATGTATGTTCCTCTGCAATATCAACGTGGGACTTCTGAACTACGAAATTATCAGGATCATTTCACAGCCCACAATGACAATGCAAATATGGATATACAGAGTAAGCTTTCAGATGTGTTCCAGCATCTGACTGCTCTCAGTGAAATGACCAACTGAACCCCATGCTTCTCAGAAATTACCTATACACCGAAAGAACAGCAATTTGGAAGACACTACTCAACCTTCTAAACAGATGGAGTCAGAACTTCCATTGATCATCGAATTGCTTAGTCATTTCCAGCTGAGAGAAGGAACAGTATCATTTTTCCAATCTGAAAGCATTTTTTCTACCAGTCTTATAATCTTATATAAAAACATATAGAGCATTCTGCAGTGGAGAGTGCCATCTTGATTTATTTGTTGCTAGGTATGCAGTACTTACAGAAAATGAAAGTCAAACCTTGGTTTTTTATTAAATGCCCTGTACAGTTAATTACTTCCACAGAGTGACTATAATACATAATTACTTTATTTTATGGGTTTTTAATGCACTCCTTAATTTTACAACTGTTTGTTTTACTAATTTTTGGAAAGAGTAAAAAGATACAACCAATTAATTTTCTCAAATACCTCAGTAAAGGCTGTCTTCAACCACTGAAATAATCTCCCAGGGACATGGTAAATCCCCATCACTGGGAATTTTCAGTACATGATTGGTCGCAGTGCTAGGTAATCTCATAGAGGATCCCTTTGCCACAAGAAGTTAAACCAGATAATCTTTCAAGGTGTCTTCCAATTTGGGCTGCTCTCTCTCTAACCTCCCTTTACAACAAATTAAAGCCGCTGTTTCATAAATCATTGCGAGTCAGTCATGACGCAGTTAACTGCATTTTGTCCCTTCCTGATCTTTAAAGTGAAAGGACTAAATGCACCAATTGTTTCCCATAAAACTAACATATTTTCATTTCTCATCTTTGCCAAGTAAAATATTCTGACAACATTATAATTATTTTCTGCTAGCAGTTAGTTAAATAAATACAGTTGTTCCTGTAGTACTTCGTCCTGCCCTAAATACCACATTAAAGGACAGGCTGCTGTCCAAAAATCCTTATCCATTAAGCTAGTAACCCAAATCTATGTGCATCTCACTGCATCACATTTATAATCTGGAGCTTCATACAGACCTGGACAGCTCTACCTAATCAGAAATTACACATATAAGGAAATTCTGCCCTCATGCAGCTTCCTTTTAATCACAATCAACAGCGTTAACTCTGGTCATATTGCTATTTCAGAAGCAAACTACTTCTCCAGCATAATCCCTTTTTAAACCATACCTAAGGTATGCTACTTCCTCTGTCACTATTCATTTTCTTTGCAGCCTACTATGAAGAATCTTATCAAAGGCTTTGTGAAAATCCTAGAACATTATGTCTGACAGGTAACCTTTATGTACTTTACCTACTTTTTTGTCAAAGAACTCTGACAGACTGAAAAAGAAGACTCTTTCTTAGAGAAATTTTGATACTTTTCCCACATCACACTACACAAACATGCTCCTCAGTCTTGAATGATAATCTTCACCTTACCCAAAATTCTCAAGAAAACTCCTAGACTGTAACTCACTATCTCCTGCCTTCTCCCATAGGGACAGTATCACAGTACTGACACTACAGTCATCTTTAACAATTACTAGTTGGAAATAGAGTGTGTCTACCAATCTTCCATCTTCATAAGTGGTTTGATTCAGAGTATTTAAAATGTGCATAATGTTCTAAATATATATAACACTTCACAGACACATAGTAAAAGGTCAAGTCTGTCCTGTGAAATTTATAACCTACTAAATAAGGCTAGTTAGAGAAACATTATCCAGATCTAAATCACTTCTACTTTATTTCATATGGGTATTCCTACAGAGAGAAAGAATATTTGATTCAGTCAGATGTTTTATGAAGTAGTAGTTTTGATTCTCAGTTTAGAGAAACACAAAGTGAAAGCGAAACAAGTAATATGCAACTAGAAAGCTGTATGCATATGTGTGTAACTAGACAGAGTGTGTGAATATATATATACACACACACATATATTGTTATACCATCAATACAAGCTTCCATAAAATGACTGATAATTACTTTCAGAAAAATTAGGAAGTTAATTAAAACAAAAAAGAAAGCATATATACTAATAGCCAATCTTGAACTACTGTGTTGCAAATGAGATCATCCACATCAAAATACACTCTCAAACCTGTTTGTTCAGTACACTATCAGGGTAATATTCACATGTGCAATTCAAGTATCAGGTTTAAAACTGGGATTGATTCCTTCCTAGAAAACATGAAGCTCAGACCTTACTCTCTCAGCAAGTGCTTTATGAGCTACAGGACATGTACTTAGAAGTAGCATTCCAGCATTTTTTTGGTTGGTTGCTTGCTTTTTTGCCTCACTGGCATCTCTCTGGCCTACTGACATATAAGAAAGTGGCTTGGAGCAGAGGCAAAATGCCTCTGCAGGTCCTGGCAGATTAGGAAATAGTGGCCTCCTCTGGCAGTCATTCTTGGAAATGCTAGCTGGGGGAAAATGAGCTGAAGCAGCACAGAAGAGAAGCAAGCCAGCAGTTTTACTTCCAAGCAAACTAATATATGTATGACTCCTGAGGAAGAACTATTTAGGAGCAAAGAGCTACAATATCTGCATAGTTATGCCAAGATGCCACTGCTCTCTGGAAGCAGACTCTAAGTTTTTTGCTGGTGACTGACCGCTAAACTGCACTAGCCCAGTTTATACCACCTGCTGTCCAAACTTTATACAAAACTGATTTGCTGTGGGGTTTCTGGGAGCTGTTTGGCTAACTATTGTTTCTCCATTTTTTATGTTTCTTTGTATTCTCATACTATTTCCAGGAAAAAAAAAATGGGGGAAAATTAAAATAAAAATTAAAACAATTTGCTTGTTTAAGAAACATAAAGTGTAGGAAAACCAGCAATAGCTGACCATGTGGAGAACACACACAGACAGACACCAGCTGTGTTCAAGCAGCATAGAACTGAAAGTCTGAGGGAGCTGGTAAAGTTCCGGCAACAGAGTTAGGAATAAGAAGGGAAACCTTCTCTGGCACTGAAAAGCAGGTGGAAAGGCCAGAAGTATTATCTGTTTTATATACTAGGGTTATTTTTGTAAGACTGATTTTCATGAGTCATTGCTACTCTCAAATTTTTAAAACAAATGTGTAGAATACAGTAGTTATATTTGGGTAGAAATATCATTTAAAATTAGTACTTCATCTATGTTAGACCAACACTATAGTTTTTCTCTTCCTTTATATTGGCATTTGGTGTTTTAAAATACATGAATGATGCTACCTCAGAAGAATATAACTACCAAAACCAACTAATTCACAGGTATATTTTTGTCCTTACAAAATAAATTTAGATTTACTAGCAATGTGTTTCAGAAATGGTGCTATTCACTGCTTTTTACCATACACCAAGTTACACTTTTAGATTAGGCTGGATCTAAAGGAAACACTATTAAGTATATTTCTGACTAGCACAAAGGGACATTAAAGATAATAACAGATAACATCAAGAAACCCAGAGCTAATGAATTCCTCTTTTCTTGTAGCTTTTGTTAAAAAAAATATTAATTCAGCAAGGTAGTCTTAAAACATGAAAGATCTTGGAATAGTTTTAGGTTAAATACTATTCAGATCGATCATTTCTTAGTTCTCAGACTGGTTAAACATAATAGAATTTATACTAATTTCATAAAGGTACAACATGGCACAAAGCTCAAGCAAACAATCCTGACTAAAACTGTACTTGCTTCACATAAGGCAGATCACTTGCTGCTGCACGGTCCAGAAACTGTGTATCAGTTGGGATTCTGGTTAGGATAAACATCCTTGTACTTCTTCAGCTGTCAGGAGGGCCTCTGCAATAGGGGCCAAAGTGATTCCAACTGCTTTGTGGCAGCTAGCAACAAGGCAAGAGGAAAGATGAGAAGAGGAAGGCAAACAGACAGAGGCAGGAGTCTTTGGGGAAGAAAAAGGATGAGGAGACATCACTGTACATGACCTGGAAAACTGGCTGAGATAATGCTAATACCGCTACTAAGTATATTTGAAAAATCAAGATTTTTCAATATTTCAAAACACTGAATAAACTAAAATACTACCAATATTCAACATAAGAAAAGGAAACAGTAACAAAACAAAATTATAAATTATTAGTAGAAATTAATAAAGTATCTCTAAACATTAGAAAGACACCAAATAATTGCTAACTCAGACTTACTACAAATCATGGGATATCTGCTTTTGCAACAAACAAATTTCTAAAGACCCCCGAAAATACTTCATCTTTTTAAACACATATCGTGTAGATGAACAATGTTCATTTCTACTGAACATAAAAATCCTTCTTGCACCAGTACTCTAGAAGGGTTATGGTATGTCATGATTTCAATGGGATATCTGGGAAGACGTCAGCAAAATACATTCCTTCTATTAAAACTGCAGATGATTTTGCAACTGGTAAAATTCAAGGAGCAGTTTAACAAAATTGAGCTTAGAACAATGCATCAAAAATGAGACAAACCCCATAAGAAGAGCTAGGAATTAATTTTGTTTAACTGTGCAACAGTTCTATTAATAATATACTCATGTTTTAGGATGAAACTGCATGCACATCCAGAATTTTTAAGTAGCCCATCAAGCTTCAGTACCACATTTAAATTTGAAAGAAAACTGTACAACAGGAAAATAAAATTTAAATATTCATAAGTTTCAAATTCTGTCTTTTTATCTTAATTCCTCTTAATTTAATCTCAGAATTGTAACTTTCCACTGTTTTGGTGGACTTAGAGATTATTTAATGGGAATTTTTCAGGCTGAAGATCAAACAGAGCTTTACTAGTACAGTTTTTAAAACATAAAACTGACATTTAACTTATTCAAAATGCAATTATCTTTTAAACTACCAAGAATCTACCAGGTTAATAAAAGCTCAGGTTAAGAAGCCCATATTTATAAGTGTCATTGAGATAACTGCATTTGACTTTCTTTGCTGGCTGTAAGAACTTTCAGTAGCAATTTGATTATCTGATTATTTGATTATCATAGAATCACTAGGTTGGAAGAGACCTTCAAGATCATCGGGTCCAATCCATGCCCTAACACCTCAACTAAACCATGGCACCAAGTGCCACATCCAGTCTTTTTTTAAACACATCCAGGGATAGTGACTCCACCACCTTCTCAGGAGGACAATTCCAGAACTTTGTCACTCTTTCTGTGAAAAACTTTTTCCTAATACCCAACGTATATTTCCCTTGGCGCTGCTTGAGACTGTGTCCAACTGTCCTTCTGTCAGTTGCTGCCTGGAGAAAGAGACCGACCCCCACCAGACTACAGCCACCTTTCAGGGAGTTGGAGAAAGTGATAAGGTCACTTCTGAGCCTCCTTTTCTCCAAGCTAAACACCCCCAGCTCCCTCAGTCGTTCCTCACAGGGTTTGTGTTCCCAGCCCCTCACCAGCCTCGTTGCCTCCTCTGGACACGCTCAAGTGTCTCAACGTCCTTCCCAAATTGAAGGGCCAGAACTGGACACAGCACTTAAGGTGTGGCCTCACCAGTGCCGAGGGCAGGGGAAGAATGACCTTCCTGGTCCTGTTGGCCACACTGTTCCTGATACAGGCCAGGATGCCCTTGGCCTTCTTGGCCACCAGTGCACACTGCTGGCTCCTGTTCAGCCGGTTGTCAATCTAAATGTTTAAGTCATAAGCAAAACATGAGTTGGCAAGTGGCAGATTAAACACTTCCTGCAGCCCATCATGCCTTAAGAGACATAATATGTTTTTAAAATAAAACTCTAGACATGAAATGCTGGTCTGCTTCCTGCAAGGAAGAACTCCAGGGTAAAGAAGTCAAGATACTCTCATGAAAAAAATAAAAAGAAACTGAATATGAAGAGTCACATGCCAAACAGGAACAAGCACACAGTTGGCTAATACAATGATCACACTACAGATTAATGCAACTCCAGCATGCATTAGTTCTAACAAAAAACTATTTTTCAAGCTGCTGCACTAGGTTAACACTTAGCATTGTTGAATCTGGAGACAGAGTTGTGGTGTCAAATGAACATAATTGAACAACACTGATCTCATTCTTAGCAGAAAATTATATGCTGGAGGATAGCAGAGATCCCACAAAGCAGGCATCCACAACGTGTAGTCAGCAAACTGGGGCGCTCAATTCTGCACCACAGTTTATCTGAGCAAGAAAAACCAGGTGCAGCCGCTCAGTGTTTGGGCTCTTGGTAAAGCTTACACAATTGCCCTTCTGCATCCATTCACCTAGATTAGTATGAGAGTCCTTAATGGCATGTTAGAGGCAGTAATGCTTTATTTGGTCTGAAGACTTGCAGTAGTCCATAAATAAAGGACACCCTCTTTAGAGTGCACACAGTGGTGCACATGTCTCTTGGAATTTAATCCCCAAGATGCTGTCCCAGAACAGCATCACCATTTCTGTCATCTCATTCCACTCACTGTGTTTTTGTGATGCTTACAAAGTCCCAAACTCAGCTGCCCAGCATTTCTGCACACTCTTGTTAAAAAGAAACAACTTTACAGTACTGCAATAGCAAAATCTTATTAGTAGGTATCCCATTTTAATCTGCTTATTCTTTGAGCAAGTATGCTGTCTGTAAATCTTTCACATTCCCTTATTATTCCAAAAGGCTAATGTTCTGCTTGTGTTTTGCTTACTTTGCTCACTTGCTAATTCTTGGTTCCCCAACAACAGTGAATCAAAATAACATTGTACACAGCCTTGCTCCGAAGGTAAGAGAAAGCAGTACATACCCTACACCAACCACGGTAACCAGACAGCCTCTAGCTGATATAAACACACTGATGAAAACTTTTTTCTACTCAAACAAAAAAAGCAAGTGACATGCAGGTTCCATTTCAAGGTAAGACCAGATATGTATTAAAAAAGAGAGCTACAAAAAAATACGGTAAAATGACCAACAAAGCTACTGAAGATTAGAAGAAATTACAATGCAGGAAATCAAGTGCTAACAAAATAATACATTTCAAAGGAGGCTTCTAGCTGAATCCAGACTACTTGACTGAAATGGATGAGATGTGTTGGATTGACCACCAATGCTGTTCTATTACTGCCCTCCTCAGCTGGACAGGGGAGAGAAGAATGCAGCAAATGGCTCCTAGGTTGATATAAGGGAAAGGAGAGATCCTATAACTATTTACTGACACCAGCAAAAGAGACTTGACTTGGGGAAATTAACTGAATTTGTTCTCAATTAAATCAAAGAATAATGAGATATAAAACCAAACCTTAAAATCATCTTCCCTTTCCAACCCTTCCCTTCCTCCCAGTCTTAATTTTTGTTGAGGGATACATTCAGTGCCAGTATCTCAGTGAGCAGCTGCAGTGGGAGCCACAGGTTGAGTTCTGGGAGCCCACGCCCAAAGCAAGAGGCCATGACTCTGTCACTTCCTCCTCTTCAGGGGAAGGACTCCTCACATACCTCCCCTGCTCCAGCATGGAGTCCTTCCCAAGAAAGACAGCCCTCCATGACCTTTCCTAAAATGAGTTCTTCCCACAGGCTCCAGTTCTTATAAACTGCTCCAGTGTGGGTCCCTTCCTTCTTGTAGCTTCCAATAATTATACTACAATACATATGAAACCACCTTCTTGCTTCTGTAATCTTACTGAAACCCTGGTTTTGTCTTTAGACTGTACTGCTGCAAAACCTTTTGTAGCCTTTTATGATTGCAAATGGCCATATGAGGATCCCTCAACTTTCTCACCTGTTCTCACTTTTTCTCTTGTAATTTATTCCAGCTACATGCTGGAATTTTTCCTTCATGTTTGCATTCTTACACCAGCTTCCTTTCCAGTTATTTCAAGCCTAATTCTCTAGCTTGTCTCTCTCACATTGTCTCCTCTATTATCCCAACTTTCAGTAGCTGTTTAATGATAACTCGGGCAAGGACCGATCAAGAGGTTTGAAGTTCTGTAGATTTTTTCTTTAAATAGTGCTCATTCACACAATTCAATTCACATGGACTAACTTGCTCTTCAGGGAATTCATTCAACTAAACTCTGGTGCCTTAGACACATTCCGGTTTCCTCTGCTCAAAGATTTTTGTTTCCTAAAAAACAAACTAATAATATCCAGCCCAGCATTCTCCCTTCATTTCCTGCTGTCCTGTAGAGAGAATGGTAAGGGGGCACAGTATTCCCCAATGAGTTGCAGCTGGGGCCAATTAAGAACAGGTGGCATGGATACTTAATACACCTGTAAGCAATTAGGTACAAAGACCATAAAAGGGTGGAGTCAGCCAAAGAGTTAGGGTAAGAGTCAGAAGCCTGCAAGAAGCAGAAGGAAGATTGTAAGAGCCAGATGAAGAATGCAAGAAGAGCTGCATGGCTAGTGTAAAGGCTGCAGGAGGAGATGAAGAATCCCAGGACCCCAGGAGAGGGTGAGGACCAGGCGAGTCCCAGAGATGGCTGCAGCGAGGACCAGGAGAGTCCCAGAGAGGGCTGCAGCGAGGACCAGGAGAGTCCCAGAGATGGCTGCTGCAGGGACCAGGAGAGTCCCAGGAGAAGATGGTGAGTTCCCCTGGAAGGGATGAATAATCCCAGAAGAAGACTGACCCCAGGAGGGTAGACCCCAGGAGAGGGTTGGAGAAGCTTCAGACATGCCAGGGCTCTGTGGCAGTCTGGCAGCAATATCCTTCGTTGGATCGCTGCTGGATTAGCTGCAGATGCTTCTGGCTGTGTGCTTCAGGAAAAGCCCCTGGAGGGGATGGACTCTGTTATTGTAATGCTCACTGTTATATATATGTATTGTGGTAAATGTGTTTAATACAACACTGTCCTTCCAATCCATTATCAGTTTTTTTTGCTGCAACCATGTAAATTAGTAACTCGAATATATCAGTGTGCATTTAACCTGAAAAAACACAGGATGCTGGTTTTTAAAAAGCACATTTGATAAGCATGCAGGTCGTTACCATTACCTCATGCCTGGAAATACAGGAAAGACAAATGATGAAAAGAATGAGTAAGATACATGTTTTACAACTTAATGTGTTTGACATCTGTTGAAATCAGAATAGCATGTGTGGGTACACAAAAACTAGAACAAAATCAGAAGCGGGCAGAAGCAGCTTGCTGTTTAAGAAACGCCTAGAAGATGTTAGGGCTGTTCTAGGAGGTACATTAAGAACAACTGGATTGTTTTGCAAAACAAAGAAGAGTGCAGTCTAGACTCTGTTGGGCAGGAAGGCCTTCCTATCTAGGCCAGGATGCATGGGTGTTTGGTTGGTACATTTGAAAAGAAAACCAAGAATTTCTAAATAAATTAACTGAGATAAAGGATGGAGAAATAATAGGTTCAATACTTAACTGGAAAAGACCAAGGGGTACCAAAGCAAATAAACCTATTAGAGATGGCAGTGGAAAGCTCTCTCATGGGCATCTCCACAGGCAAGAAACCAACTGAACTGAAACTTTGAATGAGCAGGTAATATGCACAGTGACACTTGGGTAGGAGGCATCTCCAGGACAGAATCCAAGGCTCAATGATGGCATTTATGGGCAACTGTGTTTTGCAGTGATCAGTTTTCTGACAAACTTACTACCACCTCTACTACCACCATATACTGACACAGCAACTCACACCTACCTCCTATAGCTTGTAATCCAAGTAAGACAATGGCATCACATGACAAAGCACAATTCACAGAAGGGAAACCAAAAGAATTATGAAAAAGAATAATAAAAAGAAAGTAAAATTAATTATGAACTTCCGGGTGCAAATCCTCACTACAGGGTGCAAAAGACTGAGTGACTTATTATGCACCTGTACATATAAAGTAGTAGACATTATGACTTCCCTGCCCCTCCCCCTAGTCCACTATGTACCTTAAGGAACAAGCTTCCATACATCCAGTTCCTGGGGAAAAAGCACTAGAGGGCTTTTGTACCCTACAGGACCACTGAGTGAGGAACCATGGAATAGATGGCACCCAGAAAAGACGGTCAGTGGGCATGGGATATTCAACCACTTCAAATGAAGCAATACCAACAACCAAAGAAATTATGTATTTCAGTCTCTAAAGAAAACTTCTTTTCTTTACTAGCAGTAATTATTCCTCAAACATGTCTTCTCAGATTTTCTCAAAAAGGCATGTGCTGCATCATCCCTCAGTCTGATGTTTATGCAGTTTACCAATACCACAGGATTACTTCTAAAGTTCCACACAGAAATAATAGGCTTCAACATGAGTTATACCTCAATTCAGGCACACAAGAACAATCTCAAAATTAACTCTGAACATCAATACCCATGTTTTCTAATGACTGGTTGCTTGAAAGGTTTCAGTAAATATCTAAAAGATATCCCTTTAGAAATGAACACAAATGGACATCAAAGACTTGACTTTTTCTCCCCTGCAGTTGTCAAGTATTTTTCTTAGTGATAGCAATAATGTTATGATAGCTGAGATTAGCTGGCATCTGAAAACTCCTTTTTAAAGGTCTCCAATAAATTGTTACTGTAAAATGGTACTATTTTTCTTTCCGAATAACTCTTACAGTAAGATCATTATCTCAGCAGTACTGAGACTTGCCTCTGGACCAAACATCCCTTCCCAGTCCATGGACCTCAGGCTATAAGCATTTAAATCATGAGAGATGGGGAAGTTAAAGAATTCAGAGGTCACAAGCTTATGGCCTTTATACTACTCAGTATTCAAATGAGTGACAAAATTCCTGAGGGCCTTTTGTCAGCCAGATGAAAAAGCACCCTGTTATAAGTAAAAGTTAAGTTAAATTAGGGTGTAGTTCAATTATATTGTATTAATTATGCTATATTAATTGTATTATGTTAAGGGAGGGGGGCTTATTAGAATGTGCTAGGAGCAGGGTCCAGGATTTGGCGGAACAGTGGTCTGGCGGGGCAGGCGGGGTCGAAGAGGGATTGGATGGAAGACCTGACCAATCATTCGAAGCCCTGCAGAAACGATTGGTCCAGAATGAACGGTGTTAAAGACCAATGAGAAGCCTGGAAATGGACCAATCATCATGCGGATCCAAAATGGACCAATCCTGGACCCAAAGGGGGCTGTAAATGGGGGAAATTCGGTTGGGTTGGGGTTCTTCTTTTTGGATAGTAGTTTGGTTTTGGTTCGCTGTGTGGGTGCCTGGGCTTATCCTGGGTACTCCATTCTTTGTAGCTATTTTAATAAACAAGAATCTCTTTCTCTGGAGAAAGTTTGGCCTCGTTCATATTCATAACACCCCTATAGACTACTATAGGCAATAGAGTTGTCTCACAGGTTATGAGACAGTTTTACTTTAATTCACTCACTTATCCAAGGAAAGAACTGGATAGTGAGTTGCTGTCTGGACTGAAAGCTCCTTGGACAAACACAGAGCCACACTGAAATTTGTAATGATTGAAATTATACTCTCCAATACTGAACTAATGAACCAAGATGGTGCTAAAAATGTATCCAAAACTTCATGTCTTGGCAAGTGATCAGCTCAAACACACTTTAGTCATTCAAAACTTAAAATCAATTTGATAGCAACACCAGCAGCATGCACAAAGTGAAGCTGAAGGCAGAAGCCATGCAATGCAGATACTCTCCACAAATTCAGAGTTAAGAGAACTTGCTTTTACTAACCAGTATTGTGTTACTTAGCAAAACTTTTTAAGTTATAAACCATAATAAGAGAATTTTCCAATGTAGGGATAGGATAAAACTATTAATACTATTTTTTAAGCTTTGGGAAAGGTTTTGATGTTGTCCTCTGTCTGTACCTGTTGGCAGAAACCCCAGAAGCCATCTGTGCAATAGGAGTCAAGAATGTATTTTTGGAATGCACTGAAAAAACGTGTCATTTTCAATCGAGTAGCAAAAAGAAAAACCTTGCCCCAAATCCCTAATTTAGTTCCTCTTATTCACACATCCATCAAACACAAAATACTGAACATTAAGTGAGGACTTCAGGAACCTTTTAGTTAAGTTTTACTCAGATAAAACGGATAGATAAAAGTAGTATAATAAGCATTTGAAAATGGTTTTGGTCTATTTAAAAAAATTACATTAAATCAATTTTTTCTGAAAAGCTTCTGTTAAGAATTACAGTTTGATACTGTTGTATTGCATACGTTCAGAGGGACTCTGTAGGTGTCTGCCATCCCTACATATGTGTTAAATTATCCAGTAAATAAACACAACAATCTATGCTACACTGATTCTCCCAGTTTTAGACTAAACAGCAACTGAGATCTTCCATGCTAGTAATATTTACAATTCATAGCAGCTTCTAATTATTTTCTATTTGCTTCCAAATCAAGACAGCTTAAGTGTTCAGATGGATGCAGAATCACATCAAGTTCCTGCTTTGTGTCAAAACCAAGCTGCTCCATTTCCACTTTATGCTGAAAACATCTCCCACTTCCACCACAAGAAGCACTTGGAAAGCTTACAGAACAAACATTCCTTAAAAAAGGCATTATATCAAAATATTTCTAGCAAAAACTTAGTTCTCTCTTCCCCCTTGCATCTGACATATCATTCCAGATTATTCACACACTTTGGAGCAGCAAGAAGACTTTTTGTGCTGAACAGATGGTTTGTGTATTCTAGCAAGCTGGTACTGCACGGACATCTTTTTGTCATGCACAACTCAACATAAACTACTGTATTTCCAGGTTATCTCCCAGTTTAGTCTTCAGAAAAAGAAGAGCAACAACATAAATAACATGAACACCTGTTTTCCTACATTCACTGCTGACCTGGGACCCCTTTGACACTGACGAGTAAAACCCTTCTTCACAGACTAATGCAGAACCTGATCTGTTGGTGTTCACACTAAATCATTTGCAGCAAGGAAAAAACAAACCAACCACTCCTCTAACAGCAGCAACAGCATATGGACACCCCCTAAAAAATCAAAGAGAATTAGGGCATTCTGCAATATTGTATATACAAAGACAGAATGATCTTTTTAAATAGCAGTGTAGGATCGGGAAAAGGAGTCCATGCAATATAAGAACTGGGTGTGGCAGATTACCCACCAATGGCTTTTGAGCACAAATAAATTTATATAATTCATTTATTTACGTGGATCTACAAGTATGAGGAGGATGTTATTTCAAATTTTACAATGAGTTAAATCCTACTACCTTGCATACAAGTATTAGTGAAATAATTGCCAATCTGTACCTGCGCAAACGTAAAAGCTATTAGATAGTTCTACACCCCTATAGAGACATCAGGATAATAAGCATCATTTACCAAAACTAACTCTCCATTTTCTTGTTGAATAGCTATCTGAAGACAAGAAGGAGAAAGATCTCCTGGAATTTATTTCATCAGTCCTTACTCTGCCCTTCAAACAACAAAATAAGAGACAGTAAGTCACTTAAATTTGGTGCTGCTCCTTTCAGAACTGGAGAAAAATCAGTTTAAGTTAAAATGGGAAAGTCAAGGAAACAGCTCCATAGCCGCAGCAAATCAGCGTAGTTCTAAGTATTTAGGAAGAACAATGTCTCACTCTTTGCCCAGCTAGAGCTCATATTCTGACCTCAGAGCAACCCCTGACAACACCAAAATGTTCTTCCCACAATCTCAAAAAAGACAAAATGCAACAAACAAGTTTGCTTAGAAATATTTAGAAAAATCAGCAATTTGAGCCTACATTAGCAGAAACACAGAGACAAAAATGTACAGTGGGAGAGGTAAGTTAACTCAATTTTTCAATACTGAAAAGCCATTTTAGAACATATGCACACGGTCCCTGATTTGATGACAAGCTCTCTAACTTCAAGTATTTGAAAGAGAGCTTTGAAACTCTTAACTTACACTTAAATCCCAGGGAACATTAAACTAGGGGATTTGTTTTCCTTCTCCAGTGCTCAAACATCTTAGGAAAACTGTTTTTCCTTGATTTGCAGTGCTGCTCTTTGGAAGTTGACTGATTATGAGTCAGGGGCTTTGACCCCTACTTTTGCTTTTGCTGAAGACACACCTGCCTTTACCAGTTAGCAAAGCCAAAATGCTTCTAACTACAAAACAAATAAACATTCTGTTCCAGATCCAAAGCAGAGCAAAGAGGAATGCATGTTTTGATACATCTTCTACAGACTAGCACATAGTATTATTTTTTCTAATAGCTACATTGATCTCCAGAATTCAAAGTATTTTATGAATCAAAAGCTTCTGACTTTTTTCTACATCTGTCAGTGTAACCCTTACAACAAGCAATAGATGCTAGAACAACTGATGAGCACTTCAGCAGATGCAGAGAAATTCTAAAACAGCACTGACCTGCCCTGTGTCTTTCAGCCTTTGCATCGTGCTAACCCAAGGACAATAAACAGGAATGCCCCATGCAAGTAGAGCATTTGACAATTTTAAGATGTCTTTGGTTGTATCATATGCAGCCATATATGACCCTCAAAACTTTGTACCATCTTAATTAAGCATGGATGATCTTCAATATTGCCATATTAACATTATTAGAAGTTTCAGTTGATAATTTTTTCAGTATTCAAACTAAAAAATTCCCTTTCAATGGCAAAGGTTGTGGAATCAGGAACAGGCATACATTATTTCGGGAATTTTTTTTTTTGAGGGGGTGGGGGAGTTGGAAGTTTTTAATCTGCTGGAAGTCTAAAATAATTCTTCTAGTTTTTATTAGTTTCAGCCCTTTTTAGGATAAGGAAATAGCTGTACTCATTTCCAGCAGGATTCTAATTAAAATATGACAGGATTTACAGAGGACTGCAATAACCAGGATTATTTCTGTCTGCAAATTTTAAAAAGAGTAATTTTGTACCAAAAGTAATAAGAATCTTATGAAGGTCTTTTCATGTCGAGATCTCAAAGATTAGAATGAAATTCAGCATCAGTCTCCATCTTACAGATGGGAGTTTTAGAACGTATTCACTGAAGATATGTAGTACAAGCCAAGACTCCATGTACTATGCACATCAAATCTTTACACAAGTTTTAAGGTTTTCCATTTTTCTGGTCAGACTGCACAATCTTATTTGCTTATACAGCCAAAGATTAAACTGCAGCATCAGTAAAGTTCTACACTTGACACACTTGATTTTAAAAACTATCTGCTTCCTTGCTTATTCTGATGTAGTGCACTGATACCCATCCAAGGACTGAAAAATTCAAGGTGAAGAAAAAATGAATGCATACCTTCACAATGCTTAGCAGAGTCCACCTGCAAAACTAATTTTGTTTTTTCTATTGTGAATGCTTTCTTAACACCTCAAATCCCTGATGAAAACACTCCTCCTAGTATTTATCCTCAAAATATTTTAAATAAAGTTGTATATTCTAACAATCAGCTGTGACACCACTGAATTTTCCTACACATTCAGCAGTTTTTTGGAGAAAAGAAATTTAATTGAAACAGTTAAAAACAGCTTATTTTTGAAAAGGCACTCTAACCCTGAACTGAGGCACCAGGTGACTGCAGTGACCCTGCCAATCCAGAAAACAACTATTTCATAAAAGCAGCATGTGTGGCCTACAGTACAGCTACAAGGCACAGAAAGGTGAAACATATTCCCATTTTAATAAACCTTGGAGAAAGAACTACCAAACAGCAGTGACATTTATGCCTTCTAAAGTAAGGCCCTAGACATTTCATAGTTTGAGCCTGAAACCTGTGTCCTTGTGTCATGGAGGAACTGCTTCACTCTCATGGCACTGCTCCGGTGGGTTAGGCAGATGTTTTAGCCTTTATTGGAAGACTCATGCACAGATCACTGGTGATCATATCAGAGTTTATAGACAACTAAATAGCTCAGCATCCAGCACATCTTGTTGTCAGTATGTATTGTTTGCATGTTGCCTAAATGAGAAAAGTGTACATCCAGTGAAGAAGAATTGGATGTATCTGCTGGACCTGACTAGCCCTTTCCCAGAAGGTGCCAGGATATGAAGCTCTATTTTGGAATGTGGAGCCCAATCATGCCACCTCCTGGTTAGGAATGGCCACTCTATTCTACACATTACACACGTGTCCAGGGCTTAGGAAAGGAACGTTCTACTCAGCTGTCCAGGTATTCTGTCTTCTCTTGGTACTAACCACAAATATTAACAAATCTCCAAAATGCTGACTTTTAAAATGCTTACTTAGAGGTATAGAGGAAGAGAGATGGACAGCTACAGCAGTTACACTCTGAATGTACACACCAAGGAGACTAAATATGACATAAATTTACTAAAAGAATTCCCAGGACAAGTGAAAAATATTCTCCTTCAAGGAAAACATTCACACTGCCAAAAAACTAGCGCTTTGTTGATGAGGCTCTGGGCATCCAGATAAACCTCAGCAAATACCTTTGACCTTCCCTTAAACAGTTGGTACTAAATTCTGCTATTTGCACTAAATTGCACCTTTAGCAGCTCCACTGATTCAAACAGCACTATTTAAAGAGCAAAGCACCTTTTATCTTAAACCAGGGTATCAGAATCTAAACTTCAATTAGTGCATTCATATTGCTGCCTCTTTGCAAAACAATTTACTGTGTTTCAAAGTACATGTTTTCCAAGATCACAGATCAAATGGTCATAAGTGGCTTCAGATGTCTGAAAGAATTTTGTTATTTTTATTTTTTAAATCGCATCTATCTTTTTTTTTTTCTCCTCTGAAGCAAGAATGCCTTTTAAGACTAAGACGCTGGGGTCAATACAAACATAACATTTGCTTTGTTATACTCATTCTAACATTTTATAACATTTTGTTTTCCATAAATCTGGTTACCACTTGGGATTCATCTGCATTACATTCTGCAAGGCAAAAGCATGTCCTATTGGCTATACCAGTAAATAGATCACATTTGTATTACAAGGACTGTCTGATAGCCCACTAATGGCAACAGAAAAATTCCCATTAACTTTAGTCAGCTTTGAACCAAGTCTGTAATGCCTAGCACATCATTACTTTATAAAAATCCTAAGTATCTTGTATTCATCTAGAGTTTGCACTTTCTATTGAAAGGCTCCAAATGATCAATACAAATCTAGTTTCTAATGAAACCAAGGTACGTAAAATACACACTCTGAATATTAGCAGGTTTCCTGAGTCAATCTACTGGGAATTTACAGTGCATTTCTTGAGACAGCAAAGCAAACAAAGACTAATACCAACTATTTTGTGAATACAGATTTCTTCTTCTCACCTGATGTAAACATCAGAAATAAAAGAAACAATAAGCAGAATAGTGACCACTCACAGATTAATATTATTGTATGAATTTACATTTACATTAATCTTATTTTGGTCGAAAGGCTTGTTGAGACAAGCGAACTCATAAATTTGCAAGCATATTTTCACAAGTAGTTTTCAATGAAAAAAATTATAAAAATTAAGAAGTATCAGAGGCCTGGTTTTAGCAGGTCATAGGTTTGGTCAACAGCCTTTCACATCTAGGGCTAAGGATATGATTGTCATATTTCAAATTTCCAAGACAAATAATATTCATATAACAACCTTATTATCCCAGGTTTTTAACAGAAACACACAACCGTGAACTAAAGTTGCATTCCTATATGAAAAGAAAATCAATCTCCAACAGTCCAAAGAAACCCCAACCTACATATGACAGTGTATTAGTTGAAATCCTGAATATAAGACAAAATAAACTGGCATTATGTCAACAGTTTTCTACTAGCTAGAACTACTGCTGCAGGCTTGTATGAGAGACCCTACTAATGCTCAGTGTAAAGGCTAACGTTTTGAATAATCATGTCCTGTCCTACAAGAAGCCTGTATGTGGATGATAGCTGAGCTATATGAGCCTCATTTACACAACCTGGAGGTTTAACAAACTCTGCTACGCCACATGGAATGATCTAGGGACTTAACTCAAGATTAAAGTTAAAGGCCTGATTCTCATTGCCTTCAGAATGCCAGCTGAAATTCTGAGGTCAATTGCACTGTCATTATAAGAGAGAGAAATTAGCTACCTCATTACCCTAGTAATGCTGATATTTCCATGGGGAGAGATGCTCTTACTTTGGCCAGCTCTTTCCAATAGGTCTTTTTCTTTTACGTTTATATTACAAAACACAGAGCCAGTAAGAAAACACTAAGCAAGATATTCCAAAGCTGCACACATATAAATAAAGACACACACACACACATATATACACAGACATATATATAATTTGCTTGACCCCAAAAAGTACACAGACAATTAGCTGACACTTTAGCCTATTAAATGGAATGCTGATATAACACTGGTTTTGAACTATCCAACTGGTTGTATATTTCTATGTCATCCACACCTTCACAGCTAAAGTGACACATTTTTATATTCATAACCACAGACATCTTACACAAAGCAATAAATATTTACAAACATGCAAATGTAACACATATAAGGAGCTGGTAGCTTCCATGACAGGGAGCAGCACTAGAACAGAGAGGCTCTCCATTCTCTCTGGAGCTCTGGAGTGTGCTGCCAGTAAGCACAAGCTGGGTAAAAAAGGTACTGCTCAAGAACATGCTCTTCACTTTTGACATTTTTTTATCTAACCAAGCATTACTTGACCTCATACATTTATCAGGACATCTCCTGACTAAAAGCAGAACAATGTCACCTGAGAAAATAACTACTATTAACCAGTATACAGTAAAATAGTTTAAAGCTATACATGAAACAGGGACACTTTTCCAGCTTTTATAACAGCCTAGTACACAGAACAGTTCACTTGATACAGAAAAGCCCTTTCCAGTAGATGGAGATTAGCCTATTCTTCAGAGTTCAACTACCTATTACAATTGAAAGTTTTTTAATTTTCATTACTGAATGGATTATATTCTCAGAGTATGTACGTTCAATGCAGATTGCAAAAGTTTGAAAAAACTTAGGCTGAGGCAAATATCACCAGCTACTCACAAGTTCTTCTAGTAGATTACTTACTAATGACTTTTCAATTGCTAATAGTGCAACAGTCATGTAGGATCTACTTCTACACGAAACAGGTTATGACCCATGGGGAAATCAAGTATCTCCTGATTAAGGCACTAAATTGGCCATTTAGAGACTTAGGTTCATTGTCAGAATCCACAACAGATTCCCACAGTGGTTTTTAAAGAAATTGGATTTTGTCTCCACACCTTGTATTTAAACAGCACTTGTACCTTTTTCCTCCCCTCTCTTTATGTTGTTTGGTATGTATGCAAATACTCTGCCAAAGGAAATGTCCCTTTTCTGGGGATTTCACCAGACCCAGGTAAGGACTAAAGTAAGTGATTCCTAGTCATCCCTTAATGGTGAGGGATAAATAGCTACTGACTCAAATATGCATCTGACACAGGTCAACCTGAAGGACACAGACCTACATACTGAAAACATAATATGTTGGTTTTAATATTGGTTAAGTACACCAAAACACATAAACAAAAAAAAAAAACATGCAACAGAATCAAACAAACAAAAGAAATTACTGGGGGAAAATGGGCAGTCTTCTCTTTACAAGTAAATCCACTGTTGCAAATCAGAAGCATTTTTCTGGAATACTTATTGCTTGTGTGCCCTTCTGCGGTTTCTCACAGCAACACAACTGTTCTCAACCTCAGGTTTTAGCAGCCAACATGAAACAACACAGCACCTTCAAGTCAGAGTGAATGCTTGAGGCTCTGAGCTCCACAGCAAATCTACACTTATGCATTTGACACAAAATGTACTGGCAATCAAAAATGCTTAGGACGCCATAAAAAGAACACCTGGCTGGCATCGTTATGGATGAAGCTGATTGCACATTACATTCTAAAGAACAGAAATCCAGAGTCTGGAAACAATGCTTTATCATGAACATAACCTAAAAATTATTCACTACTACAGAGATCCTTGCAGGATCTCATTTTCTTCTGACACCCAAAAAAGAGAATTCTGCCCATTCTATAAATTTCCTTTGTATTTATACCCAGCAGCAACCAGTGCATTAATTGTAATTTTCTTAAGTAGTAACATTCTAACCATGGCTAAGTGTTTTAACAGTCATCATATGTTAGACGGTAAAACAAATCTCTAGAAAGCTTGACAGATGGTGTTTTGAAGGATAATGCCAGGTACCTGGTGTGAATCTGACATTAGCATTCCCTCAGACAACTCACCTTCATCTTTTAAAAAATCTAGTGAAATAATGCATAGTCCTGCTTATGCTAAGAAGGAATGAGCAAATTGTTCATTTACTCAATCCCACAACTGCTCAAAATGCAACTTCTGCACGAACTTGATGCCTAGAAAAACCAGTTTTATTTTCCTTTTTTTTTTACTTTTCTTTGCCTACTTTCGGTTTTGTCCCTCCTGCATTTTCCTCCTTTCCCATACACACACACTCTCAGTGGATACTTCCCCCCTCTGGGAAAAGATCGAACTGCAAGACTCAAAAAATATATTCCTTTAAGAAACAAGGACTTGTTTATAGTATGATTATTAAAAAAAATCTGTAAAAAGCAGCATGGCTGCCTCTTTAGCAGCAAGGCAGCTATATCAAAAGAGTACTAAATGGATCTGTATTCATACTGAAATTCAGTATGAATTTCAAAGCTATCAAACAGAAGCACTCCAACAAAACCTGGACTCAACATCTTCATTCACAATCAATAGAACATACATTAAGGAAAGACAATATAAAAACTGTTGACAGAGGAAAAACAGCTACTGCTTAGCATGGTAAATTTGAATTAGTTATGATTTTCTTTAAGTCATAAAGAGAACTTGGGAAATTACTTGCCACCTCTGAATATGAGTTTATTTGAATGTGTGACTCTCAAGGGCCTGACATACATTTCTTTGCTTTAATCTTAGTTAAGAGCTTGATTTATCTTGATTTATGCATCATTCTTTACTAATTATTTTCAACATTAGGTTGCAAGTTTAACAGGGTTTTTTAAAAAGACTATTAAAAATCTAAGAATAAAAACATGTATAAGAGGAACTTAATGGATTATATTTTGGCAAAAGTTGAAACTCCGTACCACGAGGTCTTCACTCAACCACTATATTGAGCAGTTATTAAAAGAGAGACGAAATTATAAACTTTCTAAAGAACGTGCAGCTGAGGTCCAACTAAAACTCTCCTCCAACTAAAGCAAGGAAAGCAGTGTGAATTACTCTGAGTAACCAAATTTTATAACCAGTGTATTCTCATCTCCACACAAAACCAAGAGGAAGTCATCATGTCCTGGATGAAACTGTCATGAAATTGATAAGCCATATCCAATCAATGTCTGACATCAGGCAGCCGACTAAAACAGCGCCGCATTAACGGCATAACAGTATTACGATATAAACCTCATTACTTCGGCGTGGAAAACAGGATATAACGAGTGTAATGAAACGCCAGCATCTGTCTTTGTGTAAGTGAGCCCGGGAGCCAGGGGAGCGCTTCCCGCAGAGGCGACCCAGCCGCGGCAGAGCCGGCGCACGGCGGGGAGCGGGGCACCCGCTGCTGCCGCCGCCGCCGGGGGCTGCTGCCGGACGGGTCCCTCGGCGCGGCCCCGGGCGGCTCCGAGCCCCCGAACCGCCGCCGCCCCGAGCCCACGCGCGGCCGGCTCCCGCCCGCCTGGAATCCCGATTTCGCTCCGTGTCCATCGGCCGCGGCCGCCGAGCGCCGACCGCGAGGAGCGCCCCGGCCGGGGGAGCGCGGAGCGGAGCCTCACCGTCTTCCAGGAGGCGCATGGCGTGAACAAAGCAGGGATCCAGGCTGTCTTTCTCGGCCATCAGCTCGGGCAGGTACTTGTCCTGCTCCATGGCCGGGGGCACGCCGGGCGGGCTGCCGGGCTCGCCACTCCGCGCCCTCGGCCGCCCGCTCGCCGCGCCGGGGCCGCCCCGCAGGTGCCGCCGCCTCTCCCGCGGCGGGCGCTGCCCCGGCCCCGCCTCCGCCTTCCCCTCGCGCCGCGCGGGGGCGGGCACGTGCGCGGGTCGCCGCGCGCCGCTGCTCGCGCGCCTTCGCCCCCGCGCCTCCTCCTCCCGCCAGTGAGCGGCCCGCGGTCACCCGCGGCCTTAAATAGGGAGGCGGAGCAAGCCGGGCCCCACCCCCGCGGCTCCCATTGGCGGCTACACAGCGCCGGGGGCAGACTCACCACGCCATTGGCTGTCGCCAGGCGGGGGCCCGCCGGCGTCTGTCTCTCTGCGTGTCTGTCTATCTCTCTGTGCGTCTGTCTATCTCTCACTCCCTCCGTGTGTCTGTGTCGTAGTTTAGGGCTGGTATTCCCTAATTTGCTGCTCCTACTAAAACCACGCCGCCACTCGCTCCCCCACCCTTTTACCCATTCCCCATGGCAGGCTAGAGAGCAGAATTGGAGGAGTCGAAGGTAAAGATCACGGGTTGGGGTAGGAAAAATTTACTGGAAACAGCAATGAGATAAGAAAATGAACAGTAACAGCAATGATGTTAATCACAAAAGTGTTCAAGAGAGACAAGTGATTCTCATGCCAAATGCTCAGAATCGGGGTTACCCCATCGCCCCCAGCCCGGCTTACTGGACCAGAAGGAACCCCGTCTCTAAGGAAGGGACGGACTCCCTCCCCTGAGATGACAGCAGAACACCCTCTGGGTCCTGGCCATGCCCGCTCCTGGCTACGGCAAAAATTAGCTCTGTCCAGGCAGAAAGCAGGACAGTCTGTGCGTCTGTCACTGTATGGGTGCCTGTGTCTGTGTGTCTGTCTGCGTGCAGCTGTGTGTGCCAGTTTCTGTGTGTCAGCGGGGGTGCGAGCCCAGGTGCTGTCTGTGAGTGGCGTCCGCGGTGCCTGTGCGTGTACATGTGACCGTGCGCGGCTGTGCCCACATTGTGCCTGTGGGAGCGCGGGTGCGTGTCCGTGTGTGCGTGAAACTGTGCGTTTGCGTGAAACTGTGTGTGTGCGTGAAACTGTGCGTGTGTTTGTGTGAAACTGTGCGTTTGTGTGAAACTGTGCGTGTGTTTGTGTGAAACTCTGTGTGTGTGTGTGAAACTCTCTGTGTGTGTGATGCTGTGCGGCGGTGCTTTCTATGACTCTGGACATGTGTCTGTGCCCGAGAGCGCGCACCGGGTCTGTGCCCCTGTGTTCGTTTGCCCACGCGTGTCTCAGCGCGCCTGTGCCGCCGGTGTCGCTGCGTGGGCCGCCCTGCCCGTGCACGCCGTTGATCTCCGGCCAGCCGCCGTGTTGCGGCCGCGGCCGGGCCCGTGTGGCCGTGGCCGTGTCCCTCCGCGTGGCCGCGGCTCGGTGCCCGCCCCGGCCTGCCCGCGCCGCTGGCCGGGCGCTGTCCGCGGTGCTGGATCCGGGAAGCGGCGCGCTGCCCGCCTCTCCCGGCGCTGCTCTCTTCCTTCCCGCCCCGGCGCCTTGCGCAGCCCGCGGTGCCTCCGCTGAGCTCCGCCGCGCTCCCCGGGCTCCTCGGCCCTCCGGGCTCCGGGGAGACGCCTCGTTGAAGCGGTGCGGCACCGGCGGCAGGGCCGTGCTGGAGCTGCCAGACAGCCTCTCTGTCCCCTGAGGATGTGATCAGAGCATCAGCGACCGAGCAGCGCTGCTCGCAGACCGCGCCGAAAATGTCCGCCCGTGCCTGCGGTGCGCAGCTGGAGAGGGCGCAGCAGGCGCCCGGAGGTCCTGCGGGAAAGGGGCGATCTCTGTCGAGGAATGCCGTGCTGCAGCTCCCACGGCCACGCCTGGCAGAATTAGAGCTATTATGCAATTAAGGTGTCTACAACTTGGGTAAATAAAATTGATTTTAATTAGAGTTTAGCTTTAAGTATACATTTACTTTAGGTTATATTTATTCAGGATTTTGCCCCAATAGACCATACAGTAATGTGTTTTGATTTTGAAAGTAAACAAAAGATGCCTAACTCAACTCATTAAAACTCCATTTGTGAGACCTCAAGAACAAGCAGTCTATAGCACCATACAGCATTTTGTGTTCAACCCCTATGTCACATTCTTTCTTGGTATGTACCACTAATACTACTACCTTAGAATTTATTCTAATGAAATAGACAATTGTTACAATAATACATTTGTGAATGGCCTAGTACTGTTCATTTCAAAGGGAATTTTTGGTGATGTTGTGGTGTTTAGATTTTGTTTGTTTGTTTGTGGTTTTGTTTTGGTTGGGGGGAGTTGGCAGAGGAAGAAAGAATGAAAAAGATAAAAATCAAAGCAAAATCTTTATAATGGCATCCACAAGGTCTTGAATGTGTTCTACAGACATTACATAAAGATTTGGTCTGCAATGTTTTCAAAAGCCTAAGATATATACAGGCAGCATTTATGCAATTTCCACTCAGCATGCAGATAATCGAGGGACTGCATGTGTTTTACAAAAATATGTAGAGAATGTCAGTGACCGATGGTTATTATTCTGTAGTATTTCTAGAAGGGAGGGATAAAATACCTGAGAACCAATCTCCTGGCTGAGAAAAGAATAGGGGCAGGAAAATAGTTGATTTCAGCTGAAGAAGCAGAGAAGACTGATAGCAAAATTGAAAGGTGTAATAGTCAATCAGCTTTTACTACAAATTGCGTGTGGGGATAAAGGGAAGACATAAGTCCTTCTTTAAAAAACAACCAAATAAAACAAAGAAAAGCACAGAACCAAGATAGTTTATTAATAATTTACCCTGATTCAATTTACCGCATGAATAGTTCTCCTTTCCCATTTAACAGCGTAGGAAGAAATGGCCGTGTTTGCAACACAACTCAGGTCTGTCCTGCTCAAGAGATCACCTGTGTCATCAGATTGTATTTCTGCACCTCTGTTTTTCAGAACAATTCAGGCTGGTGCTCCTCAGTTCAGAATGAGAGAAGACCAATGATAGTTGTGTTCTCCTAAAGCAACTTCAAGATGAGTGTAAGTCATCCTTCCAGAAGTAATCCTGGTCTGGTAGCTTTCAAGACATACCATATGGTCATGTATATGGAAAATGAATTTTGGGGGTTTTCTATCTAAGGTGCTTCAAGAATAATGTTACTTTATTCTGTTTAATTGTTCTTAAACTACTTAGATCACAGGAAGCTTTGATTTAAACACTTTTAAGTTTATTAAACAATGGGAAGTGCTGAATTAATTTAACTCTTTTTTTCTGGTCAAAGGCATAGACCAGAGTAGCAGGTTTTATTACACATCTTTTTACAGCAAACTAGACAGAAACAAGTTCCCCATAAGTTCATTTTTGAAAACTTATGAAGTTAAATTGACTCTCAGTGATACTTAGGTTGCAAAGCCATTGAGATACCTTTCTGAATTTTACCTTCTACCTCACTAATAAAAAAAGGCATTAAAATCTGTCTGACGGGAAATATATGTTCTAATGATATCAAACATGACTTCATTGCTAGTTGGAGATCAACTTTTTTCACAGCTACTAAAAACCAAAGACACATTTTACAACTCTTTAGTTTGAAGTGTCAAGCCAAATTGAAGTTTATCTGTACTATATTTTATTGCTAAGTCTGATAATGAAGTGGATGACAGCATACCAGATTGCAGTTTATTCAAAGGCAGAACAGGTAACAATTATTATGTATTTTTGCCAGTCCCATCCAAATACATTGTATTATTATGTAGAACTGAAGTCAAAAGGCAGTGGATGCAAACAATTGAAGGGAAAACTCCAAACTTTGCACATGCTTATTCAAAAATTATTAAATCTTTTGAGAATGTGCAGTAGAATGAATGGTCAGTGTGAGCACAATTAGAATGAATTACCCTTCTGACACCTTACAATAAACTTGATACAATAATTTAAATGAATAGTTAACTATGTGTGTGTGAGTATACATAGGATCTCATACAGCAAAAAATCAGAATAGTCAAGAGTTTTATATTTCAGGAATTCAATTTGCTTTCAAATTTCTTTACTGGTTCATTTGCTTTAGGTATGGGTAAGGGTTATCTGGTTCCTGAACAAACTGCAGATGAGCATTAAAAAAAATAGGGACTTTCTTCTATAACCTAAGTAACCATCTCCTTCTCTGAAAGTGGAATTGTAATGGACAATACAAGTAATACAGAAGCAGCAGTACATGTGCAAAGAAGAGGGAATGGCCCCACCTCCTTTACTGTAGTTTGTTTAATTCCTTCTTTGAATACAGTCTGTACCCAGGCTCCATCTGATCTCTGCGTGCTGTCCTGTGGATACCAGTTCTTCTACCTTGTGGTTTCGTGGTTTGATTTTGGAGCACGTGAACATGCACAGAGCTTGTTTCCATGTAACAGTAGTCAGATGAGGTACTGGGCTTTGGCCAGTGGTGGGTCCAGATGGAAGTGGCTACACCCTCTCCTTGTAGAGGCCAGCCCTGAAGACTACCGCACTGCCAACAGCTGTATAATCCAGAAGGGAAGTGTGCATCAGCAAGGGCACAAGTCACTGCAGATCACCTTCAGACTACCCCAGGCACCGCAAAAGACTCAGCCATATATGGTGCAACACACAGATGGTTGATCTCTGTGGTAAGTCCCTGATTTCAACGTGGTTTTGGTCTCTTCACTCATACAGCTGAATAAATACTGATTTTCTTAAATGGAGACAATTCTTACAGATTAGTTATTAGTCTATACAAACCAAATAAATCAGCTTCAGTTTAAAAAATTATCAGTACTTATTTTCTTTTAAAGACATTAAACAGTTTCATAAACTTTGTGAGTCTACGACCCTAGGAAAGTTCAGTGTGATTTCCAGGTGTAAAATAAATTCTGCCTTATGCTGTGACTGAGTTTATGACACCCACATTACAAGTTCTTAGTTCATCAAAACACATTTTATAAAATTCTATGTGTTACAGCTCTAGTTCATATTATCATTCTTGCAATGCTGTAAAGAAAAAGTAACAGAAAATTTAACTCAGGGTAAATGACATGCAAGGTAGCCTAACTTCACTGAAAGGTCTCCTTCATCATTAATTTGGGATAATTTTAAGCAGTATAATAAATTATAACATAGCAGCTGAACATAGAAAAATGCTTAAATAGAAACAAAGAATAAAATGCAATCTAGAATGTTTGTCTTCTTTCTTCCTTGTGATGCTAACAAAACTAACAAAGAAATTGTGACTCTATGACATAACTTTCTCCTCTCCACACGTAGGTAAACACCAGGCCTTATATTTTGCTTGGTTATGTTTTAAAGTTCTACCTCTGCTGTTCATTCTTACCTTTATATTACAGCTTATCCATTGAGCGTAGCTCAAACACTTCCACAAAAATCTTCTCCATGATCATAGCACAGTCTCCATTCACCTGTTCTCTCTAACCTTACTGCAATCAATAAGCCTGAATTTATCTTTCAACATTATCTCCAAGATTTAGATCTGTTCCTTTTTATATAAAACCTCTGTTTACATGGCTTTCTGATTCCTTTTCACTTGATACCAAATAATTTCTTTTGTACCTTTTACTTTTTCCCTTTCTGCTTATTGTTTTCACTGTCCTTTCCCAGTATGCAAGTCTCCCTTTAATACAAATTTCTCCTTTGAAGGGTAACAAGAAGAAGAACTAATGGACAAACTGCAGTACAAATAAGGTGATGTGTGGTTTAGAGTAATAGAATTACAGTTTCCATACTCCTAGGACTCTTCCTTGAGCTAATCCTTCAGTTCATAGTTATGTGCCAGTTATTCAGCACAGCATATTAGAGAAGTTGGTAGTCTCATGGTGCTTTAGGCATGTAAAAATCACATGTCTGAGTCTAGTTCAGTCACCACAGACACCCTTTACAGTCAGGAGGTTGAAACAAGCTCTTGCAGCTCTTTATTCATCTGACCTGCAAGTACCTATTTTTGGTTGAGATGAGTCATCCTACGAGAAATCTGATTTCTCTCCACTGGATATAAAGTCAGTAACTAGGTTAAACATAAGCATCTATCTTGTACATAACAACATTAATACAAATGAATTGAAACAGATTTCAGCAGTGTATGACAATAGAGTCCTGAGGAGTTTATCATTATATAACAGATGAAGGAACTGAAAAATAAGAAAAATAAGTCTTCCAAAAAGTGCACGTGATTTGCATGATAAAATGTATTCTACTTCAAGCATATAGAGGCTGAAAGAGAGAACATGCTCAAAATAAAATGACAGAATTCATTTGAGAGAAAAAAAAAGATGAGAGATGCATACATATATTTTATCTAAGATGTAAGTAAATGTACAAATGCACAAAGAAAACACTATATCCAAATGAGAATAAAACTGTTTAGAGGATGCAAAGGATATAAGCTAGAAATCAGGATATTATATTACACATAGGAACATGTATATTGAATATAACAAGCTACTTTTGCCATTTCATTTCACAAGTGAACTTGCATGAGAAGTAGAAAGCAAAGAAAGGGAAGCTTGTATATATGGATACAAGAAAGCTGGTAATATGTATAGATCTGCTTTTCTTTGGTTTTGTTTTGCTTTGTTTTGCGGATTTGGTGGCATTTTTTTGGTTGGTTTTGGGGTTGGTGGGTTTTTTGTGGGTTTTTTTGTTTTTTGGGTTTTTTTTCTACAATGCATTCATAAATTTTTATCCAGTTTTGGTTTAAGTTCTGTTCAGAGAATATTCATTTGTAATTTATTAATTAGCAGTTGGATTTAGTTAACTTTGCTTCCTTAAGAGGGATACAATGGAGGCAACTCTCTGATCTCAATTATTTTATTGATCAGGTACACAAAGCCCAGATCCAGACAATTAGATAAAATTATGTGTTATTAATCCATTGTTCTGTCGCAATTTTGCAAAACTTGAAATGAGGCAAATTCAGCAAATGATTTAATATAAGTCTATTTATACATTTACAATGTATAACTCTAGAGAATTTAGCCTGTTCCCACTTAGTCATCAGAAGTGTAGAAGTACAAATGGAAAATTCCAGATTAATCACTCACAGATGGTATTCATCTGGCAATCTTCAAATGCAATATATAAAACTAGAGGACATCTAAAACACCAAAAAACTGAACAAAGAAGAGAATTCTCCACAAGTATCTTAAACAAGTTTCAAGATACTTGACCATATTAAAAGGTCAGAAAGAGCTCAACTAGCTCATCAAACCTTAGTCAAGCATTATGGCAATTTTGCTCAAAATGATAAGTGACACGGGGAAAGGTGTGACACCATACAGCATCTTTATAATTTCATATACTTTTAAGCATAAAGTTATATAATCATATATTAAAAATGCATTTGAAGTGTATAATAGCAGCAACCTTACAGTTTAAGAAAAATGCAACATGCTAAATATAGGACTAGAAGTTATTACCCTTCAGGACCTTTGAAGAGACAAACTTTGTAATATTAAAAGAACCTAAATATCTCCTCTTTCTTTATACAAAACTATTTTAGGCAGAACATTTTAGTAGAAACCTTAAGAAGCCCCTGTGTATCTAATTTAGGATTAAATGCAGATGTTATCGCCTGTATGGATCAAAAAAAAACAAGAAAAAAAAGATGAAAAATATTGTCTTATTTTCTTTCAAAAATGTGTATTTTAGTTCAGCAGATGAAGTGAAGTAATATTCATCCCACTCATAAAGATTTGTCTGTTTTTAAAGAAGTCATAGAATCAATACTTCACATATGTTTCAGACTTACTGGATCATAGCACAAACATTTTTTCAAAAAATTACTGAATGATAAAAGATGTTTCTAAGACAAAAAAGAATTTGAAAATCACATTAGAATTTTATTAACTGTAAATCGTGGCACAATGTTTTAAATTATTTCACAATTTATTTGATCAAAACTGAGCATATCTGAATGTAATATTTTAATGCATAATAGGAGACAGATTTCAAGTTCAGAAGAATAAAGAACAGTAACAGCTTTTTTACTCATTTTTTTTTAACTTCTCCATGAAAAGGCTTTCAAATTAACAATTTTTAATTTAGATAAGAGTGCTTTAACTCCTAAGATATCCACAGTCCACAATGAGCATTCACATCCATAAGATTTAGAAAAACCAATATGAACCCAAATTGTAAAACCTCCAGATCATGAGGAGTTTCAAAACTTTCAAAACTTACCCTTTCTCCTTGCTTCTCAATGTTAGCAAAGGCATTTAATGTTCCCAGCAGTTCCTTTTTTTTGGAGAACTTGCCAGAATTTGGTTGTCCTCCTCATAGTTCTCTTAGAGATGTGCATAATAAATGCAGAAGGTAAGAAAATCAAAATATAGGAAATTTAAAAAGCAGACAAACACTTAGCAAGTTTGTGGGGGGAAAAATGTTTCCAGTGCCTGACCAGCTCCAGTAAAAGCAAATAAAGTAATAAGAATGCTAAAATTAGAAGTTCAGCAAATGTTGTCAAATCTGCTCATAGTGATGAAGTTCATTTGCTGTTTGTGCCAGAGCAAATGAATTTGCTTTATTTCAGGAGCTGGGCTGTATTAATCTCAACTATTGCAAAGCTCAGTTCACCCATGAAGCAAATGGATGATGATTCATTCTTTTTCTAAATAGAGTATTAAGTTCAGTCTCATATTGCAATTATTTAATTTTCCAAACAAGTCACTCCAAAGCTCTAGGATCTAACTCCATGATTATATAATTTCTTTCAGAGTAGATGAAACTTAAGGATAGATTATACCATACTACAGTTACCTGTGTTTAAGCACTGTTCCAGTTCAGTCAGTATCATACTAATTTTATTTAATGACTGAACAACAATATAGCCTTCTGATCTTCATTTTATAGGATTTGGTACTATTATTTTAAACCTTGACATATCAAGGGTGAGTTAAGCTTAGAGATTTATCAAAAACCAGAAAGTAACAATTACTATGCATTTCTATAAATTTAGTGCACCATACACAGATGGGAAATCAGAAGCTGTTAAAATAAAAACTTGTGAGAAACTTCGCACAATAATAATTCCCAAACTATGTAAATGTCAGCTACCTAAGAGTTCCTCAAACATACTTACAGTAATTTTTTTATTTTTAAAATACATAGCCTGATGAATTTGAAGGTATTTATTAAAAATATTTTTAAATGAATTGAAATATATATTATTATATATTCCTTAAGATGGGAATATTATATTCCCTAAGAAGGGAAAGAAACGCACATTATTTATGCAGATGTAATTGTGGCCAGAGAAGAGTGAGGTGAGAAGATGTGAGAGGAGCAGCTCTGCAGACACGGAGGTCAGAGAAGGGGGGGCAGGAGATGCTCCAGGCGCCAGAGCTGAGATTCCCCTGCAGCCCCTGCTGCACCCCTGATGAGGCAGCTGTGCCCCTGCAGCCCATGGAGGGCCATGGAGGAACAAAGACCAACCTGCGGCCCATGGAGAAACTCCTGCTGGAGAGGGGGAGTGCCTGAAAGAAGGCTGTGACCCTCTGGAGCAGGCTCCTGGTGGGACTTGTGGCCCCATGGAGAGAGGAGCCCACACTGGAGCAGGTTTGCTGACAGACTTGTGACTTCATGGGGACCTGCAGTGGAACAGTTTGTGACAAAGTGTAGCTCATGGGAAGGACTCATGCCCTCATGGGGAGGACTGTCTTCCGTGGGAAGGACACCACAATGAAGAACTCCTCAAGAAGGAAGTAGTGGCAGGACCAATGTGATGAACTAAGCCTAATCTTCCATTCCCTGTCTGCCTGCACTGCTCAAGGGCAGGAAATAGAAAATGAAGAATAAAGTTAAGCCCAGGAAGGAGGGAGAGGTGAGGGAAAGGTGTTTTTAAGATTTGTTTTACTTCTCATTTATCCTGTTCTGATTTCAGTTGATAATAAATTTAACTAACTTCCATAAATCAGCTCTGGTTTGGCTGTGACATAACTGGTGAGTTATCTCTCCGTGCCATAATCCCAATTTAGGAACTTTTTGTTATATTTTCTCTCCCCTGTCCAGCTGAGGAGAGGAGAGATGGCTGGCTTTGGTGGGCAGTTGGCATTGAGCTAGAGTGAACAGTCTTCTAACCCTTTGCAAAGTTAAAAAGTCACACTTTGCTTGGTTTTTTTTTTTTTTTTTGTTTTTGTTTTTTTTGTTTTGTTTTGGTTTAGGTTTTTTATGAGTTTTTTGTTTGTTTTTTGTTTTGTTTTGTTTTTTTCTTTTTATATATATAAAAATTAAGTAATTGGATTTCTTTTCTTTAGTGTCTACACTGCTGCCTGTCTTCTGCTAACCAACTTGCTTTTTTATTCTCTTGTATTAATCTGTATCCTGAGAAACCTATAAGAATCATGTGTGTAGCTGAGACTCCTGAATGTTAAATGCATAATGGCAAAATAACTCTACATCTCCTTTTAAGCTCATTTCTGCTTATACCTTTTTCTACCATGAACAGAAATTTCTACATAATATTGGAAGACAGGTGTAAGGAAAGGACAGAATGAGGTTTCTTAACACAATAGGAACTTAGGTAGGTACATAAGAATAAGCTTAAAGCTGTGCTAAATAATGTACTAACTCTTTCTCTTCAAGAAAGGGGAGACATTTTACCAAACTAGTCAATTATTCTCTGTAAGACACAGAGAACCTAATCTCTCTTAGTTGGTAATATGGTTTTCTCAAGTCACTAAAGCATTGAATGGAAAAAATAATCAATCCATATTCTTCTGTACTGAGGTTATGTGTTTCTGCTGAACACAGATTTGGATATATTACTATGAAAAACCCTGATGGATGAAAGCAACCCCTAGTTTAGCAGAAAAACTGCATGTTCCCATAAAATACGGCATTGGGAAAAAAAATCTGTACATTTTGCCAGCTGCCCTTGTTTCTGATTTACACATTTCATGGTTCAAGCAGAGAGATTGTCCTGGTTTGAGGGTTGGAAGTAGGCAACTTCAAGAAAGAGCAGATACCAACTTTAGAATTTCTGCATCAACTCACCTTTCATTCTCCCATGGTGCATGGCTTTGAACATATGAATCTGATGGCTGCATCTGATTAGATAAAATCCTTTGATAGAAATAGGAAAAGTTATCTCTATTACTTATTTAGGATTGTAGCCTATGTTCTGATTAGAAGCCACATTATAGTTTTATAAATCAGATTTTATTTACTTAAGGAAGAGGTTTCCAATTGTTTACATGTTGGAGATTTCTTCCCCCAACTTATGCTTACTAAGAGTATGCTTAAAAAGATGATTCCAAGATGATTCCACCTCCTCCCCACCCAAGACTGTGTTGCAATCATCAAATTGTTGTTAACTTTCTTAGGCACCTAAGAAGAAATTTGTCACTTGGAAATAGTGGATTTTTTTCAAATCCTCTTAACCTCATCAGGTTCCCTGTTCCATTGAATTGATTGCATCTGGTTGCCTTCTGACCTTTCACAAGAAATTTATTCTGGTTTGACACAAAGGGGAAGGATAAGTAGCAATTGGAACTATCAATTACCCAACACTGACTTCGTCTACTCACCAAAGCTCTTTGCAATTTTTCAGCACTCCTACGGGATCTTTTCAGTATTTGCAGGAATTCAGTTTGATCACTTGATGGTGGGCAAAGTCTTATTTTTCACATCAGAAACTTTGTAGGTGATAGATTTGACGTGTGCTGTTATCAGGTTTGTTTTAAAAAAGCCTCTATAAAAATGAAGGAAGGGAGCCTAAGACTGGGGTGAGAGGAGATGAGCTGGAGCTCCTGTGAGCTCTTCACTGTGGCTCCATATGAATTCTTCATCAGTACCGGTGTTCTACTGTGTGCTTTTACCTGCTAAAGGCTGCTCAGGGACTAGAAACTCATCTTTGATAGAAGGAATAAATAATGCCAGGGTGGGAGGAGTAGAAAATAGACTTTACTCAAAATTTCTGTATACCTACTGGGAAAAGGGAAAATAAGTAATGGCCCAGAAAACAATAGGTATCTTCTTGGTTTTGTGGCTCTCCTTTGACTGACTGACAGTTTTTCCTTGTAGTCTATGCCTTGCTTGAGGCTTAAGAAAAAAATTGTTTTAAGAAGCAGCTAGTCTGACTATGCTATTCTTTTTATTTCTCCAGATAGTATTAGTTTAGTGAATTACTATGTGAAGTCAATGCCCAACTAATAAGGAATTCAATAACTCTATTTATGCCAAAATAATTTATTGCAGCATCAGATAAAAACAATCAAATTAAAAAATAAAAAGGAATTACCTGGTACCTTATGAGTCAAAACAGATAAACACAGGTTTGTAGTTAAAAATATGCCAAAAGCAGAAAAAGACCAGTGGTATAGGCCATAAAATTACACTCCTCAGAAACTAAAGCATTCCCTTCTTCACAGGTATTCTGTAGGCATGCAGGTCTGGTCTCTGCTAAAAAAAAAAAAAAAAAAGCATATTGCTTTCCTGATTAAGCTCTGCCTTGGGTTCTCTTACTTTAATATTTTTCAGTGGGTCTCCTGGGAACAGTGTTACCAAGACATAAGCATGTAGAGGGTCCCTCCTGGGTTCCTTGTATGCTTACAGCCCAAACTGACAGTGGCTTTGAAGCCTAGCAATGAAGTCTGGCTATGTCCTTCTAAATTTATTTTTCTTCATTCTTTCACTGGGTGCTGCAGGCCAAAATTATTCTTCTGCTATTTAGTGCATTTGTATTCAAACAGTTCTGTAAGACCTTTCAATCTGCCAATGCTTGCAGTAGTAGGGGAGCTATCCTAATACTTGGCAGATATTCTTCTGTTCAAGAGGGAGAAACTAAGCACATATGAGCTATCAGTGACCTCAGCATGATTTCAGAGCCCCCAATTTCCAAAAGTGAACTATAGTTCCAAGAACACTCTTGATGTAAGTGTCTATGCAGAAAACATTAGAGTTGCACTGCAAATCTGCCACCGTAGCTACTGACAGCTGACAGTACAGCCAATGCTGCAGTTCAGCTGAGAAGAATGACTCATTTCTGCACAAGCACAGGTCCTTTGAACTAAAGATTTTCACCTCCCATGGCCAGGGTTAGCCCCTTGCACAGCTCTGTGACAGTCTATTTCCTCATTGAAATTCTGGAGTCACGGTTGATCACACATTCAAGATGATAAGAGTCTACCCTGCAGAGTGGAACTGCTGCACTCAGAAGTCTTTTTGTTAGCTCCTGTCAAAGACCCAGCATTAATATGTCCTAAGATCCTTGTCAAGGCAAAAGCAAGCTTTTTCTGAAGAAAAAGCAGAGGTGAGTGAATGCCTAGAAGACAGCCATACTTCACACACTAAAACACGATTAAGGAGATGAACTTACTGTTTTATTTAATCTTTAGGTAGTGAGACATTTTTAAGCACCTGAACTCAAAACCAAGACAGTAGCTTAACTGTAAGGGATATTGCCAAAACATTGATTCTTTAAATTCCTGATAAAGATGTCTCAAACATCTGTTAAGAACAAAATAAGCTTTAAGCCTGTGAGGACTAGGAGAGAAGTAAAGGATGCAGTGGCAGTCTCACAAGAAAGACAACCCTACTGCTGGCTAAAGAGGATGAATCTTTAAAACAACTGACATTCATACCTAAAATACAGAGTTTTATGGGGTTAAAAACTTTCAGGGTGTTTCATACCTACACTTTCATCTGACCCATACACCTTGGTGTCTCTGGCCTAGAAACAATCATTCAGTAGGTGAATATCTTGATTTTGATCTAATACAGATGCAGGTATTAGGCATGAGTGAGAGAAGTTTGTATTTTTTATTGTTTATTTTGTAAACTGAAGTAATTGTTTTTTCACATAAATGTGGCAGGAGGGCTGGCTTGATCATGAGGATCTAAACAAGTTCTCCCAGAGCCCTGCCTTTCTACCACATGGAAAATGCCCTCAGGACATTGGAAAATAAAATAATAAACTTCAGCGATATCTGATATTATAATTAAGTAGAAGCTCACCAGATTAGTTTGAGCAATATCACATGATCCAACCCATTATAAAATGTATTAATTTGGTTAGACTTGTAAGAAGCAACAAAAAAAAGATTCCTGAAATGAATAAACTTACTAAATGAATTTACAATGTGTGACAAATTAAGAAGATTACTGCAGGGTGTCACAAGTCTATACAAAACTAAGTTAAAATTAGTGATAAACAAAAATGTGCTCCCTTTGTGGTTTACTTCCATCCAGCTGCATCCAGCTATGAAAGGGCTATCAGACAAAACACTAATTAGCAGTCAGTTCAAGACAGTTTCAGAAAGTAATCCGTTGGCTTTCAGTATCCTTTGATACTTTCACAATTTCAGGAAAATGCCTGGAACTGCACATCCCCATTGCTGCTTAGGGACAGGAGCCCGTCAGGAGGTGCGTAGGCTTGCTCTGCAATATCTGAAGGACAGAACAGCTCAAAATGGCATCCACGTGGACTGAGACATAGACAAGGCTGTGCCTTATCCTTTGTCTCCTTACAGTCTTCAGCAATTTGTTCCCATGCCACAGGGAAGACTCTCTAAAGCCTTGAAAACCTTTTCCTCGGAAAGCATTCCTTTCTATGGAATGCAGGTGGTGGTGGCAGCAGTTACAGCTGTGTAGCCTCTCTGATATGGAATATAGTGCCCACCATCTTTTCCATATATTTACTGATTTTTAGGAAAGGTCAACCAAACACTAGTCTAGACTTGCAAACTCTTACTATTGTGGTTTCTTCATTGTCTTCTACAATAAGGTGGGAATGGAAAAGCTTGTTGCTTAGGGGGTGCAGCATGGCAACATCTGATCTCCAATCAAGTTACAAGAAAGCAGCCTCCACTGATAAATGGCAAAGAAGAGCTGACTGACAGACTTTGGGAGGGGCCAGGGCTGGCTGATGCAACCCCCAGGGGTATAAAAGACTGAGCATTCATCTTGAAGAGGAGCTGGCCATGTGGTATGCATGTGGACAGTTCCCAGTGCTGCACTTTTTCCTTATGTAGTCCTTTAGTTGTATTTTTGTTAAGGTTTAGTAAACCTTTTTAAATTTTCAAAGTGAGCAGTAGTTTCTCACAGTGTCCTTGGAATCCCTTCTGCTGAATCTCTTTCACTGTTTGCAGGTGTTACATGTCTACCAGAAAAAAGACCGGGCATGTAACTTGAAGCCTCAAGATTAGGGCATCATGATTTGGGCACTTCCTAGAGAAGACAATGTACTTACACCTCTCACATGAGCAAATGCTTAACCCCTGATGCAGAGACTGTTATTAAAGGAGGGATTTCAACTCAGATCTCCTCTTTCAAGTGAATGCCCTAAACTTCCAGAGTAGAGCCTAACTTTGGCCCAGGAAATACTGATGATACTGGATTCTTTAGGAATTTTTAACAAAGCTTTTCTTTATAAGAGTTTACAGTCCAATGACTATGCAAAGTCAGGATGTATGTTCTTCAAATAAAAATGGACTGGTTTAGTGTGTTAGCCAGTCCACCACTAACAAAAAGGCATCACTATCATGTCTTCCAATTGTCTTTTAAAAAGGTTTGATGTCTGTGATCAATTTGAGGTACCAAGCATCAGGAAAGTAGCTGCGAAACGAGTACTTCTGTTTATTTCAGGCACCTCAGAAGGGGACAAGATTATAACCTGCAGAAGTAAATATTGTTTAGCTTTCCAATCATCATATTAGATTACTTGGTTCCACTAGTGAGGTCCTTACTCATGGATTGCACAAAGAAATCTAGATATACTGATGAGACCTAAGGCCATCTCATTTATCTATTTATCTGCACTGACTGCAAAGTTAGCTTCAGTTTATTGTAACAGTTTCAAGCAACAAATTTTCATATACTACCATAAGCTAGAAGGATTCCAGCCTCCCTGTCTAACCTCAGTAAAACTGTGTCAGATCATCTGTGATTCATATTCACAGGAAGAACTTTTCAGGCCTTTGTAAGCTACAATTCAGGTAACTTTAGAAAGAACTGAGGTTGACCATTGGTGAATCAACCTAAAACCATTTAAAAATTTATCTGTCCTAAATATATCTTAACCTGGAAACTTTGCACACCTTCCTCCACAGATCTCAAAAACAGAGGATTCAACCTATGAAACTAAAAACAAACCCTGAATGCTAGTAGATCTAGTAGCTCAGTGAGCATTATTCTGTGGTTCTATTCTTTAAATTCACAGCTCTTTTATCATTCTCTTTGCTATTCATTTAGAGTTTGAGAGAGAGATCACTTAAGACATTCCAGTGATATTGATCCTATATCCACTTTAAGTCTTTTATACTTGGAGTTTTGCCAAGCAAAATAGTGTGCTTCAGTGATCTCAAAGCCCATATGAAGCCTTTTATTGTAAAAGTAGGCACTTAAAAAAATCTTTATTTTTCTTTGTTTCTTGGCCTTTCATAATATTGTTCTAAAGTTAGATTCTGAAACTGGACTAATCCTTAAAAACATTGTTACACAATAGAGTAAACAAGAATTTAGATTGGTTCTATAGTTCACTTGAGAAGAAAAAAAATTAGAGTTTTTACCCTACTTGGCTATCTCAAGCATCTACTCATTAACTTGCTTTGCTCACTGGGTGTCCACTTTCCATCCCATCCAGCAGACCATCCAGCAGGTCTGGGATGGTTAGGCAGAAACTTTTGCCAATTTGTGTTGGGCTGCTGTTTGCACTTGCTTGCTTTCTTTTTTTTTCCCCAGACCCCTTCTTTTTGGGAATCCTTAGTTTTCAACCACAGCTTTTCTTTCTGGAATACCAAATGCCCAGTTTTTCCAGTCTGAACAATCTATGCGCAGAGGAAAAATGCATGGTCAGACTCCTGACTGGTGGTTCTGCGCCATGTCTCTTTATTAACTGGGGGATTTAGGATATGCAACTTTTGTCTTGTCCAGATATTATAAAAATTTACAGGTAGCATGTACCATTTGCAGCTACCAGGTAGTGGGCTTCTTACAGGTAAAACAAGTAACAAAATAAAATGTATAGAACTATTTTAAACATCTAGTAGACATAATAGATAATGCACCCAAAAGTTCTTTATAAAATGTTAGTGCATTTGTGCGTATTTAAGGTAATTTATTTTGAAATGTTTTGAGAAATAACAGAAAGATTTCTCATTGTTCTTACATGTGAGTTTATGATACCTTGCACATATAATATCACAAAATCTTGGTGATAATAGGGATATCCTAAAGGGAATAGAAAGAAATTAAAATTGTTTAGTCTTCCATTTCCAAGACAGCCTAGTATTACAGAATGAATACTTAGATCTCATTTTAGCATAGGTATAGTGATCTTCTGTTTTGGATAACTTAGAAACACTTTCCATTATGAAATAGACATTGGACCCTTTTGGGGGGCAGCTTGTTTTTCTACATTATTTGTAGAAAATCCGACAGGGAAAAGTTCTGTTGCCAGGAAAACACCAATGGTTGATGCCAGGAAATTTTCTTCAGATTTGACTGGGCAATAAACTATGGAGAATTGCTGTTTTCCTGTTGGGGCTTCCATTATTGCTTTTTGACTGGCAGTACACCAAAGCCACAGACAATCTAAGCGTTGAGCCCTGCTCCTCCTGCAGCCACAATAACATCCACTGCAGTAAGAAGTAATGGGGGTGTAACCTCAACCCTTTGCTTTCCAGGGCAAAGATAGTGTGGTGGTTTAATACCATCCAGAAATTAAACTCCAAATAAGTCACTCCCTTTCTCCAGGCCCCTTCCAGCAAGAGAGGGACAAAGGCAGAGAATATGAGCTAAGAATTTACTGAAAGCAAACAGCAATGGAATAAGAAATGCACAGTAGCAGCATCAGTACTAATAACAAAATTTATTGAAAAGAGAAGGTGCTTTACACACATAAGGTTCACCACCTCAGCTCAGTTCACCATGGCCCCTGGGCCAAAGACAAGATGGCAGCCTTTCCCACATGGTTCCACAGGTTCTCCACTGGTTTCCCCAGATAAAGACAAGATTGCAGATGTTCCCCACATCCAGTTCTCCTCTCCCTGAGCCTGAGACAATGAAAAGCAATGATGGACAAATACCCAAAAAGCCAGATCATCTGCACTTCACCTCATTTTTTTCCTGACCCCTACACACTGCTGGTTCAATTCCATGCTGCACTACCGCTTCTGACAGCTCTACCCCACTCTGCCCTCTCTGCTCAGCTCCTTTCAGCTCAGGCCAGACTTGGCTGGGCTCAGCTTTGCCTCTGCTGCTCTGTTCCCTGCAGCTGCTTCCCACACCAGCACCACCTCCCAACACCCCGTCTTGGCGCTGTGTTCACCACTTTGCCAGAGCCACATCTCCAAGCCACATCTTGCAGGAGTGGGAGGGGGATAAGCAGCGACAGAGGATGGGGCCCCCAGGGCTGATCCCTGTATCCCCCCGATCGAGAGACTGAGACAGAATTCTCTGCTTCTGGAGCATGCTCCTCTTCCTTCGCCCTGAAACCACACCCCCAGCAATGATGTCAGTGGTATGGAATAGCGACCTGGTCATGCCAAAACAGCACGTAGCTCTGCCCCCGCTCTGCGACCAGGACTGCTGGTTATCAGATAAAGAGACATGGGTGATTACAGATCTGGGAGGAATAGACATGGGTGATTACAGATCTGGGAGGAATATCCAGAATGTCCTGCTTGAAGCCTCTTCAGTCCTGAAGATTAGTAGGGACACGAGGCAGACAAAAAAATGTAATTGGAAAGCATTATGGCTCACTCCATTGGACAACTGACATGAATGAACATGGATCTTTCATGGCATTTCATGAGCATTTTGTATTCCACTAAATTTTCCAAACACAAAATTGAAATTGTACTTAAGATTTTGCATTGTTTCTCAAGGAAAATACAGTATCTGTTGGTGCCATGATTTACAAAAGAGATACTTATTTTCCAAAAGCCTTTTCTAGTGGCTGATATATCAGAGGCCAATCTTTCCCTACTGCCTATTAGCACAACAGATCCTATACCTTCAGTCATAGTGAGCAAGGTCAGTGGCAAGCATCAAATCTGAACTGATGCTGCCTATGTTAGAGAGGGGGCTTAGTACAGTTGCACAAGATAAAGTTTTTCATATTTACTCATTCTTACTTATCTATATTAGCATGGGCTGCTGAGATTGATTAAAGCCATTTATTAATTCAAAAATTTGTAAAATAGCTTTATATAAAGCACATTTGCTCCTGAAAGTACATAGGCATGTTTCTTAAATTTTTTTTGTAACATCATTTATTTTCTCTATACTGTTTTTTTGAGGTAGCTACAATAAGGGCAAACACAGGAGAGTGATTAGCAGTAGCAGGCTTGGCAGGAAATGAAACAGCTGCCTCAGTGGGCAATAGACAGCAGCCTCTGCTTTACTACTATTGATGCAGTCCCATTGAGGTCAACATATGTGAGCTTTCAAATATTCAAAGTTTACATTTATTACAGTTGTTCCAAATGTGTTGGGACACAAAGAAATTTCTGCATTTTATCTTGTCCCACTTCTAATTTTTACTTGCAAGATACTAAAATCTACTTCATGATGACCTTTTGTAAACTGAAGACTACCTATGGATCAACTGGTAAAACTAGTAAAATTAGTACTGTAGGATTTCACTGATTTGTATTTTGGAATGGATTAATTACAGAGATACAAGTTATTTCCACTATTTACCTCCCCTCTTTTTTATAAGAACCAACTATAAAAATGGTTACTGCAAATATCAATAATTTCCTTTTTCAAAAAAGAGTCACAAGCATACAACAAGCAGTTTTTATGAACCAGTTTTCATAGATTGTTTTGAAGAATGGTTTGAACATTTAAAGAGATGGTATGATATTCTGGAAAATATTAATATTTATAGTCGCCTTTCCTTTTACAGAGTCCAATAATTTAGGATGGCTACAGCATGAATTTCAGAAAATCAGACGCTTTTGATTTAGGATATCCGATTACAGGGAATCCACCAATTATATTAATAATGTGAATTACTAAATTTCACTTTACTTTTAGTGGGCTGGAATCAACATTATGCTTTCTATCTCTAAGTAATATTATTTATCCATGTAATGCATGCAAAGAAACAGAGGACAACAGCAGGTACAAATTCTCATAACTCAAGCTGATCAGTTGAAACCAATTGATAGGCAAACCTGAAACCTTAGAAAAAAGAGTTCATCTAAATCTGTATTGAGAAGATGGTATTATGCTGAGCTGTACTCTTTGATTAAAGCCACTTTTCAGGAAGATATTTAAATTTAATTTTTAATTTAAAATATAGAAAAAATGTTATATGATTGATTAAATTGGAAGACAAAAAAAGAGAAGGAATTTTCTATTTGGATTGGAATAACAAAAAGAGTGATGAAAACACATACTGTATGTGTTACAATTGCCTTCTATATTTGATATGACTTATGTCTCTTATCTCCTATTCTGAAATATTTGAATTGTAGAATAATTTAATATTCTCCTACATGCAAATGAATGCACAGGGCTATGTTAGAATGAAAGGGCTGACTAGGCTGTGGGTGTGACAGGAAGAACAGAGTGTCTAAAAATGATCATGTTAAAACTGCCCTAAGGGAAAGCAGCTTGAACTCATTTTAAGCACCAGGGACGACTGGGATGAAAAGACCAAATCCCCTTCAGTGTCAAGACAGTGCACGCTCTGTCAAATCGTAATTTCAAATGTGAATTTTGGAATGCCAAGTAGTTGGAGTAGTTTAGTTTCTTGTCTCAAGTATGTGTGTACTGAGACAGGAACAAATGAGGGATATTAACTGCTAAACATTTAGACTTACTACCATATCTTGTAAATACTTCTGATATCATACAAAAGGCCTATATGGTGATGCTGAACCACTGAAAACTGTACTCGAGGAAGAGAAACCCATATCTAACTGCACTGCACCCTGTAAGTGTGAATATTTTTATTAATATTTAGTATAGGAAACACTAAGGTTTTCAAAGCATGTGTGCCATGTCAGAAAGTGTATACTTGAGGACTTAAAAACACAGTTTTGATTTTGCTGATAACATGTGCAAAGATGTCTTTGCTGACATTTGTATTTATTTGATATGCAGAACTGCAACTGCACTTACACTTGGGTATACATAAAAAAAGCCTCATGAAAAAAAAAAAGACACTGGTCTGACTGCTATATATTGCCAGACATTTGTAGAAATATGTTTTGGCTTGACTTTCATTGTTAAGTGTGAAAATAGTACTGCAAAATGCTACCCATCAATGATTGATTCTGTGTTTTTAGGAATGAACCTTTTGCTTCTTGGTTTTCTGTTATGATGAGTCACTGTTATGATGAAAACCTCAGCCAAAAATTCAAACAGTTTCACCTAAAAGCCAAATAAACTGAGAACTCCTTACAAAGCAATAAACCAACACAGCTTTACTAGTTGTAATGATCAATGCATGCTGAGGATACTGAAAACCTTGGACAACTGTAAGCTGGGGAGAACAAACCAGACAGTTCTTTTGTAATATGAATTACACACTTTTATATTTAGAAATATCTCATTGTAACCTCAGCTTGAAGCACAAGTTCTAATACAATACTACTCCTACTTGAAAAGTTGTGGCTTATATTGGGTATAATGGATTCTTATTAGTCTTCACTCAATTTTTGTTTAATACAGATCTTTTTCTTTAAAAGTCCACTCTTGGATTTTCTGTGGTTGAAATGGTTCTTGAGGTATTAAAGACTCTTTTTTCCCAACCCTGTGATTGAGGAAGAAGTTGAGATTCCTCGGCTCTTCAAATTTTTTCAAAGTTGTTTATTTTCTCTTATCTATACATTCTTTTTCTGACTTGCTGAGATCTGTCTGGCAGGTCGGTTTGTGGCACACTGACAGCCCTTGGGGTGGTGTTAGCTTTTTATACTAAGAACTACATGTACTTTATTTACAGTAATTTTCCAATACCTATCACTTCTGTTAGACAGTCTGTCTCTACTCTAAACCAATCTAGAAGTGTCACCATCACAGCAGAAGATGGAGGACAAGAAAAAGAAGAAGAAAGAGGAGGAGGAGGAGGAGGAGGAGGAGGAGGAGGAGGAGGAGGAGGAGGAGGAGGAGGAGGAGGAGGACAGGATATGCCTAGATCCCTCTATCTTTCCTCTTGAACCCCCATTCTAAATCTCAAATATTCTACTTTTTCACCCTGTGACAAACTAACTATCATTCTACTCAAACTCTTGTGGCTTGTAAATCTTCACATAAAGTTGGCAATTTTCTCCATGGCCTAAAATCAAAGGCACAGGTGTTTTTGACTCCGTGCCAAGGTCTCTGAGCACCTTGCTGGGGTCTCGAGTCGTCCAGGGCAGTCAGAGGAATGTCCTGGGTTCCAACAGTCTACCAGAATTCGAAGTCAATAATTGTGCTGCAGGAGATGCACTGTTTGCTGTGAACATAAATGCAGTGTGTGTGCATATATATACAAATGTGTGTGTATATATGTATATGTATATGTATATGTATATGTATATGTATATGTATATGTATATGTATATGTGAATGTATATAATGTACATATTCACCCTTAACAATTTTGCTGATGACAGCAAGCTGTGTGGTGTGATCATAATGCTGGTCCTGCAGGTGGCTCATGGCAATCCCAAGCACGAGTAGATGCTGGAAGAAGAGTGGATTGAGAGCAGCCCTGCCGAGAAGGACTTGGCAGTGTTTGTGGAAAAAAAAAAAGCTCAGTATGACTTGGCAACTTGGCTCTTATAGCCTGGAAGGTCAGCTGTGCTCTGGACTGCATCACAAGAACTGTGACCAGCAGGTTGGGGTAGGTGATTCTGTTCCTCTACTCTGCTCCTGTGAGACCCCACCTGGAGCTCTGCATCCAGCTCTGGGGTCTGAGCACAAGACAGATGTGGACCTGTTGGACTGAGTCCAGAGAAGGCCACTAAGTTGATCACAGGGCTGGAGCACATCTCCTACAAAGACAGTTTGAGATAACTAGGGCTATTTAGTCTGGAGAAAAGACTGGGTGTATCTTACAGCAGATCCCTTGATGTGGGCAGTATGAAGGGAGATCTGGGGGCAGGGGTGCTGTCCATGATGGTCAGGGCTTCCCAAGGAGAGTTGAATAGGCAACAAAACAACATTCCTACCACCCCAGCCAGAAGCAGGGCAGCTGAGGGCACCTGGGCAGCAGCAGCACCAGGCACCTCCCCGTGGGTGGACATAGGCAAGAACAGGGACAGGCCAGGACATGGGACCAAGGAGCCGCAGGACTCATGCCTGGCCTTGCTCCAGCAGGACCCATGACCAGGCAGAGCCAGGCTGGGGGGAACTGGAGACCTCCCTCCTCTGGCATCACTGAGGCAGGGGCTGCTGGATCTGAGGGGCTGGTGTGGGAACCTTTGATGTGGGCAGGATGAGGTGAGGCCTGGGGGCAAGATTGCTGTCCATGATGGTCACAGCTGGTGGTGCTCTTGGGGATCCAAAGTATTGCTACAGAAACAGCAATTCACTATAGGATTTATTCTTATGTCTTCCTTTCTGGGATTGCACGTGCCTCACCAATAACTGCTGAGATGTAGGCCTGCAATTTCCAGAAATGAAATACATATTGATCTGAAAACGCAGTGAAAACACTCTCATTTGTTTGACTTGGCCGAGACTGATCAGCATAAATGTCCTGAGTCACTGCTTACCTATGCTGAATATCACCTCTGTCTGCTTAAAAAGCTTGCTAGCATCATAACTATTTTATGAAAAGTTGAACATTTCATTTGGAAATCTATAGGTTACTAGCACCCTGTGCTGCCAGGTGACTGTTCATCCTGTTAGACTGTGGGAAGGGTTTGGGGCAGAGCAGCAGCATCTCAGAGCAGGGCAAGGGTGCAGGGATGGAGGCCATCCTTTTTGCTAGTTAGCATGGGGTCAGTGTTCAAGTGCACATGGTGATCACCAGCCAGCTGCCCTCTGCTCCAAAGAATGGCCTTGGCTGCTTCAATTTACTAGAAGTGATGTAGTTAAATAGCCTATTTATTTCCTTTACTCTAAACTATCATCTCTTATTCCCTTCATACAAATGCAAACCACCAGAAATTCACCATTTCCAAGTGTTAATGAAATTAAAATTGAGCAACTTCAGGAGATTTTGTTATGGTCAAATAGCATTGTGTGTGATGTTCTCTCTACCTATTTGAGGATGAGGTAGGCTCTGCCTTTGAAACTGCTGTGCTGTGTTGTTAAAGTGCTTCTGAAGTCCAGGAACATGACTGTTCCTTGCTCTATGACAAGAAGCGAAGGTTATTGTTAATCTGCATGAATTTCCGCTTTTCATTTGCAAAAATATGTACCTGCTGCACGTACCAGATCATTGACTCTGAACTTTAAAGACTTAATAGTGGCTCATCCTGTGAACTGTTTAGTATTAGACTTTTTAAATTGTCCATTTACTTTGGTTTGAATATGCACTTGCACTGGCCGTGACAGAGAACAACAGAGTTTTTTAACTATTGAAAAGATACTTTTTAATTTTTGAAGTTAAAGTAAATAGTTGTACATACAGCCAGACTCTTTTATTTCCTAAGTTGCTTAAATCTGTGCTTTAGAGACAAATTGTTTTATTAGTTAAGCTATAGTGTAAAAAATCTCAATTAATCAGTTGAGCTAAATTAGGACAGACATATGTAATAGTGTTTGAGGTTTCACTGTGCATGTTGCTTTCAAATGAGGTACTCTGCACACTAATCACTAATGTATACAAAATGGAATAATCACATCAAGGAATCAGAATACCATAACTTGGTATTTTCATATTTAAATGCATGGTGAATGTCAGACACAGTAAAATACATTGCAGCTTCTTGATAAATAATTTTACCTTCCTTTGCAATTATTATGCACAGGAATACAAGAATGAACACAAATCAATAGTTCTGTTGCATCCTTTGAATAACCAAGATGGATGAGAACGTGGTGACAGTCTGTCTAGGCAACAAAAGACATGTCTTCAGTGAGTAACAGGATACATACATATCACAATGTTTTCCTCTGTGGGTTTATTCAAGTATATTTCTTTATTGAGTTTGGTAAAGTTACACATATTTTTGACAATTTTTTTCAAGATGCTGTTAGTTTTTCTATCACTATTATATAATTCAAAACATTGAAGGTATTTATTTTAATATTATCCTAAATTGTTGACTCATTTTCTTCTACATATGTCCTGTCTTCTGACAATCTTTCTTGTCCATGAATACCAGGATTGAATTGTCTCAAAGCACATACTCAAAATATTAAAATATAAACATCTCCAAGGGTTTTAGGTTTTAAACAGTGGAAATTTTTAGTTTTAAGCTTGTAATAATAAAATCAAGTAATAGTCAGCTTCTTAATGTGATGACCTGTGGTGGTAATTCTGAAGTCCTGAGAGTATAGACACCTGTCAGTTCTGTCAGTTCCAATGCTTTCTGCCCTTTTTGGAGCCTCAAGTGTGAGAGTCAGCCAACCATCTTAACTTCTTAGGAATAGTCAGTTGCACAAATAAAAGCTGAGGAAACAAATTTCTTTTCTTCAGGGCAGTTGTAGGAGGTGTATCATACCCCAAGCTGAAGCTGATTTCTTGCTTTACCAGAAGGGGAATCAGGAGGTAAGTAGGAAGGTGGGAAGTGGGTTTGCAGCCAAAAATGCTTTTGCTGTAGTCCATAAAAGTTGTCTCGCTCATTTTAGGCATTGTGTGGGCCATGGTGTGCTCCACTTTGAGAAAGACATAGTTTAATTGAAGAATCTAGAGAGTGCTGTGATTTATAAAACATGATTTCTGGGGGAAACAAAGGGAGTAGGATTCTGAAGATCTAGGAAACAATGCTGGGGGGGAGGGAGTAACTTCCCAGCCTTGTTTGTGGAGAGCAGTTATAGAACTAATGGACTTAAAGTTTTCATTACAAAAATTTCCATTTGAAATTAAGAAAAGAAACTGAATCTGGGCTTCAGTGGGGCTCTGTGAGGAGAGGCCAGACCTGGGCAGGATGTGGCTGGTTCCAGCTGCCACAGGGGAAGGCTGAGTCCACAGATGAGGTGATGGCATCTTGGGGAAATGTATTTAAGACATTAAAACAACTGAGAGGTGGGGGAATAATAAAGTCAGAGATGATGTTCCAGACACCATCCCCAGAGCACAGATTCTCCTGCAGGCTGGGAAAGAGCTCTCACTGGAGCAGGTGGGTATCTCTGAAGGGGCTGGTAGAAATCCCACAGTTGAGCAGGGGTAAAGTGGAAGGAGGAAGTGGCAAGAGAGAAACCACAATGTACTGACCATAATGCCCATCCCCTGTGCAGCTTGGTGGGGTGGGGTTTGTATAGGAGTCTGTGATGAAGGACTGAAACAGAGCCTTGGAAAAGGGTGAGGAAAGGTGTTATAATTTTTATCTTTTTTTCTTTCTTTTTTTCTTACTAGCTAAATCTATTTTAACTGGCAATAAAATGGATTGCTTTTGCTGAAGTCAAGTCTGTGTTACCCCCAGGAATAACTGGTAAGTGATTTCACTGTCTTACCTCAACCCATGACCTTTCTCATCCAATTTTCTCACTTCCCCTGCTGAGTCAGTGAGCAAGTGGGTAGGCATTTTATTGTTATGCAAGGCTAGCCCACCACAAGAACAGGTAAACAAACTTTCTATAATGCAGGAGGGAAAATGGAAAAAGGGAATGTCCAAGGAGGCTTTGGCAAGGGCTCATCTAAGATCTTTGAAAGAAGGTTAAACCAATATCTACCAGAATAAGCTAGGTAGTTTTAATCCTCTCTCATACTGAGCAAAACAATGACTCAGAATTCTGTATGTTGCTTTGCTGTGAACAGGTAGTGAAATATTCAGACTATATATATAAATTTAATTTTTTTTTGAGCAAGGAAAAGATTTTTTTTTCTTATGGCGCATACTGAATATCACGTTAGAAAAGACAGCTAATCTAAAAAGCAGCAGTTCCATAAAACATGGTGAAGGTTCAATTGAAATCAGTCAAATAGAACTAGAAGTGTATGGAAACACTATTCTTTTACATTCATAATCTGATTTATTTAAATGCCAAGAGGCTGCACACCAAATAAACAAAAACCTTAAATCTGTTTTCAGCAGATGTCCTGCTACCTTGTTATTTGATTCTTCCTACATACTTTAGGAAAGTTAAGCTGAAAAATGGAAGGATACTGGAATAGTGATAGGAATATAAAATCCAAGTAGAGAAAAATTACCAAAAAAAAAGGATTGTTCAATTTGACATGACAGTTGAAAGAGCTTGCTGAGCTGATCACTCTTAATAAATAACATGTGGTTAAACGTAAGAGCAAAAAATGAGTCATTAAAGGTAAAATATAGCTTTAGCCTAGGAAATAGACAACAGTAAGTCACGAATATTAATGATACATCCATTTGTGCTGAAGATAAGAAGAAAAGTTTTAACAGTTAGAAGAGTGACAATGTCCAAATACTTCTTTGTAGCTTGCAACAGATCATGTGGCCTCTGCCCGTAAGATTTAAATTCATTTACTTTGCTTAGGTATTTATAATAATTTGCAGTTGAAACATATACTGCAATACCAATCAGAGATATTGAAAGTCATAATTTTTTTAAAAAATATGCAAAATTGGAAGTCTGATAAATTGCATAGAAGCACAGGAAGTTACATTTCATAGATTCTGAAGAAAGACACTGTGTCCACTGTGTCTGTTTTGCTGTCTACTGAGATGTTGTGATCTATTACAAAAGAGAAACTTTGCCCATTAAGAAGATGAAATATACCTGCTGCATTTCTTCCAATTATTGCTTTGATATAAATATTTATAAAGCTGGACATTTTCCTGCATGAATTAGATGTAAATCATCAGATCATAGTTTATCTGGATAACAGATATTTAGATAAGGAGTTTTTCTTATAAAGCAAATGGACTTTTAAGCAAAATTTTTAATAATCATTCCTTATTTTGTGTTTTGTTAGCTGCTTGTGGTTGAATAGCAAATATGTAAAACACAGCAGTAGAAAAAAAATAATGTTCTAGCTTTGGGTGACATAAATCTCAGAAAAAATATTTTTCTTTAGTTGGAAAAATAACAAATCTACATGAATCCACAGGAAGATTTCAGAAGAATTTTACTGTCTTTCATGTACACATAATTACAAGTTTATTGATAATGGACAGATTCCAAAAAAGCTGTCAGTTCATCTATTAACCACAACACAATCTAAACTTGTTAAATTCGAGTAATACAAATTTATTTGCAGAGTTTAATTGAGTGATAATCTTTCCAAATTAGTAGCTTTTCAAAGATGGTAGCTGAAATGAAGATGTTCTTCTAAAATGCCATTCCAACCATGTAGGCAGTCTTTAAAAAATCATATACAAGTCCCTTAGATTTAAAAGGGGAAGAAAACCCCGCCATTAATTCAGAATAATTATGTGGCTATTTTTTCTGACTCAGAAGAGGCAGTAACAAATCCCAGAAATATTTGTGACAGCATTTGCCAATCACACTTCATCTCTGTCCTTTGGAACAACTCATTTTTACAAACCACTGGTTTTTTTGAAATGTTATCACAGCACAGAGCTAAAGAAATGATAATAATGCGGACTACCAGGTGTAGAGGGTTGATGCTGCCTGGATGCCAGGCACCTGCCAAAGCCTCTCTATCACTCCCCATTGCAGCGGAGAGAAAATATAAGAAAGAGTTCATGAATTGAGATAAGGACAGAGATTACTCACCAAATGCCCTCATGGGCAAAACAGATTTGAATTAGAGATATTAATTGATGTGGGGGGATAGAATGTTAGAAAATAAGGGTAGTGCAGAAGATAATCTCACCCCTGAGGAGTTGGAGCTGTACTAATCACCAAAGATTTGGAACAGGCCTGCCCTTAATAGGCCACAGCTGTGTCCAATAAGAAGAGTGCTACAAAAGAGTGGGTTAGCGGGTTGAGGAGAGAGTTGGAGTTTGTTGGCTGTGCTGTGAAGGAGTTGGAGTCAGTGCTGTGAGGAGTTGCCCATGAGAAATCACTGAGAATGTATGGATCTTTTGCAATAAGATGACAACAAATTGAGTTTATTGCTAACAAAATCAGAACAGGATGAAGAAAAGCAAAACAAAATCTTAACAACACTTTTCCCAACCCTCCCTTCTCCCCAGCTCTACCTCCTTTCCCTAGCAGTGCAGGGACACCGGGAATGGTGGATTATAGTCAGTTCATCACAGCTTGCATCTGCTGCTGATCAGGGAGAGGAGTCCTTTCCCTGCTCCAGTGTTCTCCCCTTTCCACAGGAGATAGTTCTTCATGAGCTTCTCCAATGTGAGTCCATCCCACAGTCAACAGTCCTCCCCAGACTGCCCTAGTGTGGGTCACTCATCCTTCAGGGACAGGCTGCTCCAGTGTGGGCATCTCTCTCCATGGGTCTCCCACAGGGTCACAGCCTCCTCTTGGGCATCCACCCGCTCCAGCATGGGGCTCCTTCAAGGGCTGCAGGTGGGTCTCTGCATCCCTGTGGATCATCATAGGCTGCAGGGGGACATCTGCTTCACCATGGGCTGCAGGGGAATCTCAGCTCCAGTGCCTGGATCACATCTTCCCCCCTCCCTCTCTCCAGACCTTGGTATCTGCATAGTTGTTCTCCTCAAATGTTCTCTCTCTGTTCTTCTCTGGCTGTAATTACAACTGCACAATACCTTTTTTCTCCCTTCTTAAGTATGTTATCACAGAGGCACTACCATCGTATCTAATTGGCCAGCCTTGGCCAGTGGCCTGTCTGGTTTTGCAGCTGCCACGGGTTGTCTCTCTTGGACATTGAGGAAGCTTCTGGCAGCTTCTTGCAGATGCCACCTCTGTAGCCCCCTTGCTACCAAAGCTTGGCCAAGCAAACCCAATACACCAGTACAGGTGAATCTGTTACATGGATGTCATAGATTACGGTGAGGGTGCTACTTCTGAATTTCTCCTTTACCATGCTAAGCTGTCCTGTGCATGCTGTCTCCATGCCTGATAATTACATGGTTCCAAACATCCATATCTTCCTAAAATACAGACTTTTCATTCAGGTTTGAAGTTTAATTCAGTCAGGCTTTGCCACAGTATAAGACAGATATAAAACTATTAGAGACCATCCAAAAAAGGGCAACAAAGATGGTGAAGGGCCTCAAAGGGAAGCCATATGATGAGTGGCTGAGGTCACTTGGACAGTTCAGCCTGGAGAAGAGGAGACTGAGGGGAGACCTCATTGCAGTTACAACTTCTTTATGAGGGGAAGAGCAGGGGCAGACTGATTCTTTCTCTATAGTGTCCAGTGACAGGACCTGAGGGAATGGCCTGAAGGTTTGTCAGGGGAGATTTATTTTTGATATCAGGAGAAGCTTTTTCATTCAGAGGGTGGCTGGGCACTGGAACAGGCTCCCCAGAAAAGTGGTCACAGCACCAAGCCTGACAGAGTTCAAGAAGCATTTGTATTTTGTTGAATTGACATCTAATGACAAATTAATGAAGTATTATTAGCCATTAATAAGACAGATTTGTTGTAGGAAGAATGTAGGTTCAGTCACATAGAAGAAAAATTATTTTAAAGAGAAATTTTATCTCCAACTTCTAGCTTCTTGAAAAGCTTCAAGCATTCAGATACAGCCATCAAAACCTTTATTATGTGGAAAAATTGGATCTCCTGATTTTGAAATTCAGTTACGATATTTGTAAAGATTTAGGAGCTATTTATTAAAGGTCACTTTCTGTGGTAAGCAGGTTTATTGGATTCATAGGAAAAATACTGGAAATGAGTAGCTCTCTGGAAATATAAAATGAAAATTCTCTGTGATATTCAAGTACATGTTTATTAGACTCCAAGAGATTGTATCATTCTGTAAAATAAAGAAATTGACATGTACCTCAAAATTCAGCAGTACCTGCAACTTAATGAGTATTTTCTAATAAATTACTATTTCAGTTGTGTAGTGCAAGAGTGAGTTTCTATGACATCTTGTAGAACTAAAACAAGTACAAATGTTGAAATCTATCCATTGCATCTCAAATTCACAACTGAAAATCATGGTAAGATATTTTAAAGGGCAGTGATGAAAGTGGGTATTTGTAACACATGTCTAGTTTTTTGGCAAATAAATCAATAACTGCAAAAGAGCTTTAACTATCTCTTCCAAGACCTACCTTTGTCACTGAAAAGAGTCTGTGTTTTTCAGTTAATATCCCAAAATGTAGGTGTAAGGATGATTTCTTGGAAATCATCAAAGAACATTCTAAGGTGGACTTCCATTAAGAGTCACTTAGGTCTCAACAGCTCCAGTGGAATGAGTGGAAGTGGAATTTCTCCTATAATTTGTCTTTTTCATGGCAAGATGCGTATGTTAATTTCGAAATTCTCCATTAGGCCACATTTGTGGTCTATCTCTTATTTGAATCAATTCCTTAATAAATTTAGGGTTTTCTATTTGATTTTTCCCCTCACCTATTTTTCTTAGTATATTTTTTTTTTGTAATTAAATTGAAAAATCAATAGATGGAAAATGTGATTTCTGGTTAGCATAGCTGCTAACAGATAATATATTTTAAGGTCTTCAGATGTGTGTGATATGACTTAGCTTCACTACTTTACAGTTTAAAGATCCCAGTCAAACCTAATAATACTCAAGGTTAATCTTTCTGAATAAAATCCAAGAAATGGAATTTAAATGGCATTTAAATGAAAGGGCTTTTTTCCCCCCATAAATACAGAATGTTTGCTGCTTTGATTTAATATGCATTTCAGGTTTTGAATATAAAGTTTGAATTGAATGACAACTGTGCGTTCTGCTTCTGCACAGCTCAGCACAAAAAGCCATTTATGATTTAGAAAGGAGCTCTGCTCTGCTTAGTAGGTTTTCTCAGATACTGCTTAACACAAGTCACAGGATCAGACACTGAACGCCATGGCAACATCCCAGTTTTTAAAAATTCAATAATTTAGGGGCAAACGCACATCCAAAGACACTCAGCCTTATGAAAACATTCAACCTCTGTCTGCTACCTCTCAGCTATATACCTTGAAAGAATCTATACGCTATTTTCTTGCAAAGAAAATTGTTCACTGTGTTCACTGCTGCTGAGATTTGGCTGATGTGTAGCAAGGAATTCAAGATGGACAGAAAATTAAAGGAAGAATGGCTAAAGTCAGTTCACACAAATCATGCCTGGGAGATAAGACCCTAGGTCACATCTTTTCCTAAGAAGTTTTTCAGTAGATTACAAACTCAGTATTGGAAACACAGACAAGTGATATCCCAGGCAATATGTCCATTACACTATAAACTGGTGTTCTCATTTCTGTTCTCGCACTAGCCACTGAAAAGGAAATTTACTCTGTTGACACTATTTGGAAACATCTGTTTTTTCTGTGGTTCACATAAGACACCAACACTCCTATTCCATGTTCCTGTTTTCCCTATTCCATGCATGAGGTCAGTGACAGTCAAGAAAATGCTATAGACAACATAATTTTTTTGCATTGAAATGTCTATCAGACAAGCATCCACACTCACAAATAGAATTTGAACTTTGAGCTGGGAAATGTATTCATTTCCCCAAGAAATGTGAGAAACTATCAAGCAAATCTCTGGCAACAAGATTGTCCTCAAAATTGATCTTAAAATTTTGATTTTACATGTTCTCCTCAGAAGTGCTGCTGACTGGGAGTTTAAGAGATTAGGGAAGGAATACAGGCTTCTGGTTGCCCTTGAGCCCTATGGTTTGCATTACTGATTCCGTGGAGTTCTGACAAAATTGCATTTCATCAACTTAACAATTAACAAATAGTGTGGTTATTGGAATATATATATACTATATATAAACTGTCTAAACAAAAATGGAAATCAGGACTTGTAGACTCATGTTCAAACATTTATAGAACTAAGTTAATAATTTCCTTAGTATGGGTAACCATTTCAGTGGCTGGATTACTGCACCAAACCTTAGGTATCACTGAAAAAACTTTCACCAAATTCTTTAGAGGCACCAAGACCCGGAGATTATGGATCTCAGTTGGCCTTAGAAGGTAGATATGGAAAAAAGTGTATGTCCTTGGCATGCATGGAAGGGACTTATAAATAGCTGAGCAAATTTAATGAAAAATTCAGACATTAAGGGCATTTAAATATTATGTTGGATTTAACCCCAGGTGCATAAGTGGTGGCTACATCCTACAGGGGATTCAACTTTATTGACTGTATTATGAGTGGCAGATTCTATAGAAGATAAAACAAATTCTTTCTAACTTAAGGATTCCAAGGTTGTGGAAAATATAAATGAATGCATAATTATTAAATATTTGCTTGGCTGGGATCCATCTACATTTATAGTGTTTAGATACCATTCTGTATATGAAGGAGTGATATTCATGATGCAGTGAATGTACTGATGGGAAAATAATTTCCAATCAGAAACTTGTTGACTATGCTGTCAGTTAAACTATCAATGTGTATTGTTAAATATAAGATTATAACTTTTATTTTCTATAATACCTGCTAATATTATTTCATTCTTACTAATGGAAGACGCTAAAATAGCTCATAATGTCTGCCAAGGTAAAATACTGAATGGTAGAAAACCTATCTTGTGTAGAGTTATTCTGGCCAGCACTTATTTCCTAATTAGTTTATTCACTTGGACTTTTGCTTTATTTTATCCTGACATTGCATCTTCACCGGGTAACTGTGCACAAAATGAATCCATTTCAAACGCTTTACTTATGTTCCTTGGAAAAGCTTGAAATCCCTGCATAAATTGTCTTACACTGAATACATCACTTTGCTGATATTTTTGTGCTTGAAAGAGTAATCTTTCAAACACATTCAATTTATGCTAAAGAAATGCAAGTGAAGTTTTCTTTTAGTCAGTAAAACTCAGAATGTGAAGGGATATTTTCATAATTTTACTACCTAGAAAATGTATAAGATGTACCTAAGTACTGATCATTTAATTTTCACATTAAATTTTCATTTACAGAACTTTATATTCCCATGCATTCAACTGAATACCTTCTGGTTTTTCAAAAATATCATTCTTAAAAGTAATTGTTTGATACAAAAGTGTGAACACTGATATGTTACCATGGATTTGACTGTTACAAATCAATATGAATATACTAGAATTCAAGTAGGAGTATAGATAGTAGTCATATTATACTCTCAACTGGGTCATGAAATCATGATTAATCTGTTCCTTGTAAGAATAATTTCACACAGTGAACCAGCTGCCTTGAAGTCGTTTATGAATCAAAGACTGACCATCTTCTCCCAAGCCTTTGACATAATGCAGGAAACCTTATCATAAGAAACTCTTGATGTTATTTGTGAACATAACAGAAAAGGAAAAAAGTTCTATTATTTCAATAAAAGATAAAAATAATATATCTTATTTTTACTACTAAACAATGCATATAAAGAGTTTTGGATTTTGAAAGATTTGTTTAAAAAATGAGATTTGACGGAATAAATTTTTACACTGCTACTCAGGGGTAGAAGTACAAAATGAAAATATGTGGGGTTTCAGGGATTAATTTTTTAGATAAATAGGTTAATAGATATATCAGATAGCTTATATTTTATGTCAATTAATTGGCATGCAAGAGAGGTGTCTGTGATACTGCATATTTTTGTTGGATCTGCAGCAAGAGGTTGATGTTTTAATCCCTCTAAGATAAATAGCACATTCCAAGTTCATTTCCAGGACTGAAATTTTGAGACACAACTGCAAAAAAATTTCAGTTTCAACTGGAGTCATTGGCAAAACTCCCACTGACAGGGTTTTATCCTTCAAACTTATCTGTCTGGGCTAATCTTCGTTGCTTAAAGTGGTAACAGCAAAAAAATGGAAGCCTATTTTCAGCAACATTTTCTCAATTCTAGTAAATATATGAGAAATATAAATTGGAGTCCAGCATAAAATTGTATGTCCCATCCCAGTCTAGTCCAAACTTCAACATGTTCCTGCTAGTCACTTGAATGATGGATTATTTCTCAACACCTTTTGATTCACTGTGGAAGGATGACTAGTAGTAATGCAGAATCTAGCAGATCTGTAACAGGCTGGTGACATCAATTTGCAGTATCTGGACTGCAAAAGCAGGCTTACTCTCCCTCTAGATTGAGGCAGCGATGAAAATTGCACAAACATGGAAATAGCTGTGGAAAGGAGCAAATGGAAAAATGAAAGTTATATCATGTTCAACAGATGTCTTTCTCATGATAAGGGAAAGACAAAGGGTAGAAGGTTTAGCTTGGCCAATCTGCAGGCAATCTGAAGGAAAAAAAAGGCATATTAATAAATATAAACAAAGAAATAAATGTCTGCTTTAGCTATAAATAGCTCTATGTGCAATTGTACTCCTTGCAGGCTACAGGATGCTGTTTGTGAGCCGCTGCTATTATAATATTAAAGACACAAAGATCAGAAAAGTGTCAATAAGAAAGACAGCTGCTGCCTTAAAGAGATTCAAAAGCCCTTTGGACATCAATGAATAAAGAGCAGCCATCTACAAATAAACAACCTTGTAAACAAGGCAGCACACTTACATAAGAATCATAGAAAAAACCGACTAAACCAGTAGAATAAGGAGAGAAATAACAAAAGTTTTACACAATAAAGAAAGAACTGAAAATTATTATTTTATAGATGACTTTACACTGACAGTTTAGTTGTGCCTTATATTTCTCTGCCCTGGTCTAATAATTTATTCTACAAAATCCTACGTTTCACCTATGAATTGCAGAGAACAAATTTGGTTTTCTCCAGAAACATTCTTTGTAGCTGATCTTGACAAATATCAATCAGGAGAGGAAGAAAAGCATAACTGCTGCTTTAATTAATCACTTTTTCAAATATTGTTTCATTAAATATTGCCTTTTTAATTTTTTTCCACTTGTAAATTCTCTATATTTTGTGGATATTTTCCTTGTATAATTATATTTACAGCAGAATGCAGTTTCCTCTGGATAGTTTTGCCAGAAATGCAATGACAATTCCTATGTATCTTTTTTCCAGACTGGGATGTTTCTAAGTCATACTATGTAAGAGAAGGCATCCATAAACTTTTTTTCTTGTAGAAGTTTTAATCTAGTTGTTGAAAATGGGGGGGGGGGAAGAATACAAGTAATGATAATTTTTACTATTTTCTTTTTCTTTGATCTCATTATTTCCTAGGATTGTGACAGTTATTTAAACATCAAAAGTTATGGAGTTTTAGAGATTTATAAGAAAATTTATTACTTTAATATTGCACTCTTGACTTTATCTGGAAATTAAAATTTGACTGGTGTAAATGGTTAGTTTTAAAACATTCACAATCAATTTTAACTCTTACATTATGTTTTGACAACCAAACAGCAAAACCTCAGCATGAGCAACCACTGTTTTTATTGAAATCTACAGACAGAAACTATAAATAATTGTTTGTGTCCTGCTGCTAATACCAATTAGCTAGCATCACACAGACACTACTGGAAACAAGTACAGGGTATTGTACAAGCGATTCCAAGGTTTGAGCTTCACACAAAACATACAAGTTTGAATGTACCAATGACATAAATTTTGTCTTATATGCTTTTCAGGGTCAGCAAAATTTATAATGCTCAAAGGGCATTCTATTAAGACTACTTCATATTTTTATTTCTCTGTGCTCAGTGGCAACAGTAGACAATGTCCATCGTGCATTTCAAAGGCAATTATTATGATATTGAAGCTTAAATACAGTGGTAAGCTCTGAGATACTCTGGCATGGTGCAGCCAGGAAGTGAAATTTCATCTGGAACAGCAGCTTAATATTCACACTTCACACAAACCACAAAGAGCATCTCAAGCCCCTGCTGAACTGTGAAAGGAAAGGAAAATATGTCAATTGTTCACGAAGATATTATCCATATTTTTACATGTTCACTACCTTTTGTTCTGTAAGGAAAGTGAAAGATGGTCTAAATATCAGACCCTAAGCTCAGTGCCTAGGAAACCTGGCTGTTTTCCTCCTCCATTTTCATTTGGTAAGTAAATCCTAATCTTTGCACCCACTCAGACAAGACACTGTGCAGTGAGGATAACTGTTCTAGCACAGAGTCTGTTAGCACAGCTTGCAGATGCTTCACCTAAATTAATACACCGTGCTGCTCACTGTGTTAAATACTTGAAGTAGATGTGTCTTCATTGCAAAGAGATCACCAGTGGTTATCAAAGATAAGGACTCCTCTTAGTCACCACTGAAGTCACCACAATGAATGAGCATTTCAGAAAATAAAACTGAGTAAGAAATTGAAAGTACTTGAAGCTTCTTATTAGTGGTGAGAACTCTAACAATTTTTTCCCCCCATATTACTAAAATCTGTGTCTAAAATCTATGTCTATGCAGGCTGTGTCTTAAATTTGCTGCCATTGTCTTTGGCACAAAATTGATTGAGAGAGTTAAAATAGCTTTAATCTGTCTTTACAGTCTACTAGATGATGGTGTAGTCATTAAACCAACTTAATTTATGATCACCATCCAGATTTCCAGGTCTGTTCTCAAAGACATTTCAATACTCAAGTTTCTGACTGTGATGCTGTGAGAGCATTTTAAAATTCTTCATTATATTTTTATATTGCAAAGATGGGGCTCTGTCATATCAAACATGTCTAAATTTATAGCTATCAGAAAGCAAATAACTAAACTCATTCTTACAGAAAAATGTTCACTGAGAACCTGGCATTGACTTTAACAATCAATATGACTAACTTTAGTAAATTCAGCAGAGTCACAAAAACCTGTTGTTTTTTTCTTTTTTTCAAAACCATGATAACACAAACAAGGTTGAGTTCTAATATTGAGGCTGGTCCTAACACTGTCAAAAAACCAGTGTTACCAGTGCTCTCTGGATGACACTGTAAAAAAATTTCTTAAAAAAAAATAGCAATTTTTTTTGGTTAAATGTTGGCTTCATACCTCACCATGCTTCTTGAAAAACACTTCTGAGTTCAGCTCTTTGAACAAAATTCAGTGATTCATTTTATGATCTTTTCAGCTGCAAGGATTAGAATTGTGAGGTACTGTTCAAGACCTTGGAGTCCAGACTGTACAGACAGCAGTGCTCACAAGAAAGAGAGGAAATTCAAGGAAAATTTCTGGAACTCCTAAGAACTTGACAGGGGAGGAAAAATCCAGGATAAAAAATATTGTTGTCCCCTGATATATGGGAACAACAACTTACCTTCATATTCTTAATCAGAATCACTGCCAGAAGCAATATGTCTGAGCCAAATGAACATAAATGCTGTGAATTTCTTAGACAGAAGATCTATTGTTTAATTTCTAATAAGTCAACCTCTGCTTTTTTGCTCTGCAAATCAATGTTTTATCACTTCCAGGATTTTGCTGGCAATAGATATTCTGTTACTCTGGTCAGGCCACAAATCTAGGGATTCATTCCGTGCACTTCTTTCTAAGAGTCGTCCTACATATATAATGGAATGTGCTGCACATTGACAGCTCTCTTGATATTATATTCCACTAAAATCATCTCTGAAAGCTCATTTCTATTTCTTGGTGCTTTATATCCAGAAAATAACTAGCTAAAATCGGCAGTGATTGAAGGTAGCAATCCACAGAACCCCCACACAGGCTATGACCTGCCACTGCTGTAGTTTTCAGGTGGGTTTCATTACCTGGATGTTTGGTTTCTTTTACACGATGAGTACTCCAGGCTAGAACATGTTACATTTGTAACTTGTGATCACCAGGAGAAAATCAAAAAAGGAACAGCTGTCCTGTGACTGCAAATCAGTGTCAGTGTTCTGTTAAAAAGCAGATTGGCCTGTAACCAGGCAAGTTACAAGTACTGGCTGTGTCTCTGTTCTTTGGCTTTTAGGTAAAGCTGGTAACAACATTTCCCCTCTCATCTTTCCCTTTTACTCACACTTCTAGGGACAAGAAATGCTTCTTCTGTATCCCTCAAAATCACTAATCAGAAAGGTTTGGGACTCATGCAATGCATTATTTCATAAACAATTAACAAAAATATCTACAACAGTTCTCTTCCTGAGTAGTCAATTATTTAACAGTTTTCTTTGTCAATTTTAGACTAAAGCCTCTTCTTTTTCTTCACTCTCTTTTTTCTTTTGCTCTACTTATTTAATTTTAACTAGGATTTTAAACTGGGAAAGGCTTGTATACACTGCATATATATTTAATTTTATGTATTTGAGAAGTATCAGCAGAACTAATGTACAGTTGAGTGATCAAGTAAAGGTTCAACTTCTTGTCATAGACTGAAGGCAAAACAGTAATGCAGTAAGGATGAAAGAGAGACAGGTGTGTCAAATTCAATAAAAAATTATCAATTTCTTCTTACTGGCTGTAAAGAAGGCATTTAAATCATACTCAAGCTTACAACTAAGCTAACAACAAATACTATGATATGAAAGAGAATAGGTGGTTTTAGGCATTTAAAACTTTATAAATCAATATTTATTTTGACAAAAATTCGGAAGAGCAACTCCATGAAATTAAGGTTCTGAGTTCAGCTCTTGGAACAACATTCAGTAATTTATTTTAAGATCTTTTCAGCTGCAAGAATTAGAACTGCAAGGTACTACTCAAGACCTTTGAGCCCAGACAGTACGGAACAATAGAGCTCATATGAAAGAGAGAAAATTCAAGAAAAAGTTCATGGAACTTCTAAGAACTTAAAAGGGAGGGGGAAAAAATCACCAGGATGAAAATATGATACATGGTGACAGAAACTTACCTTCCTAGTCTTGATCAGAATAAATTAGTTAATTATTTCCAAGCCAGTAATGGCCTTTCAAGCATCTAAATATTGCAGGTAATAGACATAGGAGCACATTCAGAATTGCCTAATTGTTCTTGTTGATATTTTCTCGGAGGCTATTTGGCCACACTTAACTACATTTACATATTAGTGAAGTGTATGGCAGTGGAATTACAAGGCAGAGAGCCATAATCATCCTGCTCTGGTGAGGGCTCAGGAACAGCCCACAGATCTTCTCCCCCGTGGGGTTTGCTTCTCAGTACAATTTAAAAGATTTGGGATGCCTTGCTGGTGTCAGCAGCTGCTCTGCCTTCTGGCACCTTTCTGTCCTTTGTTCCCAGGGCATCCCTGGGGCTGGACCCACCCAGCAGGCAGCAGGGCCATCAAGCTGTTCTCCTGGCTCTTGCTGGAAGTGGTTTGCTCAGGGGAGGAGAGCCACATCTACCAACAAGCTAATGAAAAAGTGACACTAGAGAAGCCCTCTGATGATGAGAATAATGATTAAAGACAAAAAATTTATTTGTGAACAGTCAAGTTCTTTGGGAAGGTGACTCAGTGGTTACCTTCAAATAAATCATGCAATGCAGTCACTTCTACAGAAGGAGACAAGCCTTGTTTCTGTTTGCTTAGTTTGACAGACTTTGTAAAAAATACTCAATTCCATAATGCTGGGCTGATTAACTTATTTCCAAATTAAAAAAGAAAAAAGTCAAAGAAGAATATTTCAACTATTTTTGTTGATTTTTTTCTCACAGATTCTAAAACTACAAAGCATTTATTCATGAGGTTAAAATTAAATGTTATGCATATGGTTAAACACCATCCTGAACTAAGTCTTGGCTCTTCTGTTTTCCAGGAAGACTTGCCCAACTGGTGTTTGAAACTGCTGTTTATAACTGTAAACAAATTCATAGCTTTTTGTAGCTGTTATCTTTAGTTTGAAATGTAATTATGAACCTATCATATTTACTCAAGCTCTATTACCCTAATTTTTTTTAAGCAGTGTTCATTCTATTCAGTGACTTGGAGTTTGCATTCTGTCCTCCATTATACTGATGCAATAGCATGAAATAATAGTAATTAAGTCTATCTGCACTGTAAAAAGTGACAGTGCCTTTCCAAGGCTCAGTGATGGAATGTGCCCCCTGTTGACAGAGTGACAAAACTATCCTTTGTCTCCTAAAAAAGGAAAAAAGTCCAGAAGTTTCTCTCCTCAATTAGGTAAAAAGACACCTCATAAGACCTTGAATACTTCACCTCAAACTTAAGGATAGCCAATTGGACAGAAGCCAAAAAGTCCTGCCTAAGCAATTTACTAGAAAAAGAAGAAAACAAAGAAACTAATTGCTTTTGTGAGGTGTTTTACCAGGAGCAAGAACCTCTTGCCCTAGCTTGGTATTCCTCTATAAAGACCTTTGTTATTTTGCCTTTTATTAAAAGTTTTCTGTTTCTAACACTGCCACAGAAGCCATCCTGCTAATTTTATGCCATCTGAAGTAGCTGAACTATCTTGGGTGTGATATATTTGTCTAAGAGCTCATAAGACCTAGCTCAAAGCGACCATATATCAGCTCAGCACAGCTTCTTATGGCCACACAGTATTGTGAGTTGGAAACCACCCATAAGGATCATTGAATCCAACTCTTAAGTGAGCAGCCCATGCAAGGATCAAACCTACATCCTGGGCATTATTAGGACCATGCCCCAAGCAGCTGAGCCAATCCCAGTGCTGTTTGCCAGCTTGGCCAGCAGCCACACACATTTCTCTTGGCTGTCTGCGAAGGTGCAGCCCAGAAGTGCACGGCAGATGGAGAGGGCAGCACGTGTGTGCCCTGTGCCAGACCTGGCACGTGGTGGGGCTGGAGGAGCCACCAGCTCTAGATGCAGTTCCCTGGTGGGACGTGCCCATGTGGTGACAGGGCCAGGCCCACACCAGGACTCAAGGTACCCAGACTAAGGACAGCAGGAGTTTATACGTGTGCCCTGATGAAGTCACTCCTTCACTGCAGGTTGGACAGGTGTTTGTAGCTATGATATTTTCTGAAAAATCCTTTCTTTAGGATTTTTTCTCTTGAGAAGCTGAGAGCCTTCAAGAACAAAATGTAAACAATAATTATCTGCTGCTGTAGAATGTAACAAGTGGATCTGTGATTGGTCTCATATAGTTGTTTCTAGTTAATGGCCAATCACAGTCCAACTGTCCAGACTATCTCAGTCAGTCACAAGCCTTTGTTATCACTCTTTTTCTATTCTTAGCTAGCCTTCTGATGAAATCCTTTCTTCTATTCTTTAGTATAGTTTTAATATAATATATTTCATAAAATAATAAATCAAGCCTTCTGAAACACAGAGTCAACATTTTCATCTCTTCCCTCATCCTAAGACCCCTGTGAACACCATCACAGGTGTTGACAGATAGGATGAACATCAGGAGGACCTGGACTAATTGCTGTTCAGTAAAGAAACTCTCATCATGTCTGTAAATCCTGGAGAAGAAATTCATGGCTGAGGCAGCAAACATTTCATTGGCTAGGTAACACTAGTGTATTAAACCCCATATTTTACTTGATTTCAACATTATGACTGTTTAAATAAATCCCCCCACTGTTTTTCCAATCTTCACAAGAAAATAGAACTGTAAAATGTTATGAGGCACTAGCAAAAAGGATTTTAACAAAGTTGTAAGACTACAAGCTGCTAAAATTATGTTATGTTGCAAAGATTATTTCAACTGTATTTCTGTATTAATTACTGTTACCACAAAAAAACATTTGTGGCTTATCTATCTTGGAATTAGGCCTTTTCTATTATTATTATGTTTGTCTACCAATTAAAAATATTCTATTTTAGTCTGGTCCTGCCTGAACATTTTGCCGGAATTCAGTGGGTCTATGCATGAAGAAAGTGTTTACAGGATCAAACATCTCTTCTGTAAAAGATGGCTCTGTTTTTAATGACACGGAGCTAAAATGGAATCCTAATTAAGAAAATGTTACAGAATATAGAATATAAAAATGAGTCATTTTCTTAGATTTGGTTGCAAGAATAGAGTAATGGTAAAATAATTTGTACATTGAGAAAGAAATTCTTATTTATAAAGCCATATGATTTTACTTCTCTTTTTTTGTATTGTATTAGAAATATAAGTGTACTTTAATCTTATTTTTATCCTTTTTGAACAAAATGGATTTTATAAATATTACCTTTTTTTTGTCACACAGTAATGCTTGTAGATGTTCAATGGCTACTGAGTTCCTACTGCTGACTTCCCATTTAGTGTTTCCTTCATTACTGGTCCTTAGTTTTTGTTTAGCATTTCCTGATTAGTGATTTGATGGCATATTCATGTATTTTTTGTCACAAAATCAAATTTTGTGCTATGTGAGGGTGTCTGTGGAAGAAAATAGACCAAATTTTACTTCTATGTTTCAGAAAAAATAATGCATTATGATCCAGAAAATACTGGGAACTGAAAATGCTGGGAACTGAAGCCTTTCCTATCCTCTGCAGTCAACAGAACCAACAGGCCTGTCTGTGATTAGTGTGTCACAAGGAGAGATTTAACTGACTGTGCTATGGGGGCCTTCATTTCCCCAGACCTTCTAAAAACAATGTTATTGTAGCAATGAACTGTTTGACCTTTGATGTAATTTCTTGACCACACAACTCTAAAATCTAGTAATAGAAACTTAAAAAATATAAGTCTCTTGGAGGCTTTTTGCTGAAGTAGGTACTGGCCATTCTGGAATAGCTATTCAGCAGGTGTATACACCCAGAAAAGCTGAAGTAAATTAATCAGCTACATGAAGATACATTTCCCACTCTGAGTGTAAACAATTGTAACTTTTAATTTATTGTGCATTTTGGGTCTCAGAAAATGACTCTTCTTTTTTTTTTTCCCTAGAAAACATAAGAAACTCTTTCTTCGAAGATAGTTCTTCTACCATAGGTTTTGGTTTTTTGTTTTGTTTTTCTAGTCACAGCTCAGCATCGCGTTCAGGACTGCATCGTTCTAAGCCTGGTGAAAGCACTGAACAGAAATGATCTTTGCACCACAGATCATTAAAAAATTGAAAGTAAGAAATAATGTACAGAGACAGACAGAGAAATAAAATCAGAGGAAAAGAAGAAGCTTTAGAGCTTTACATAGTAGTAATGTACCTAGGTATAGTGAAAATCCTTCATTTATTATTCCAAAAAGAGAAGTTTAAGAGACTTTTAAAAAAAAGCAGGAAAGTTTTATTGTAGGTATTGTCAGGGAGTTCATTTTAAACACTGGGGAAGAAGACAGGAAGATCTTTTGAAAAAAAATTGTTTGACAAATGAGATGGGTGAAAGACTCAGGGACAGGGCTGACATCTTCATGGTGAATGTGAAATGATAGATAGGAGAGGAGAGATCATGGAAGACCCTGAAAATGAAAAAGCCTGTTATGTTTTACATTATAAAACTGAAAGACTGAGTGAAGCAATACACTGTAAGAGGTGATATGGTCAAAATGAAGACTAACAATAGTCTTTGCATCACTGTTCTGAATAGATATGAAAGTACTTGGCTTTTGGGAAATCAGAGAGGCTTGAAGTATCTAAAGTTTTTCCTTAGTGACTGAATCTTCCAGAATTGTTCAATGCAATATACAACAGGATATCTAAGGAGATTTTCTTTGTAATAATGATACGTCTATTACAGTCCCAGGAGCTCTGCTGAGAACAGAAAAGAAGGTAAGACATAAGTAGGGGTAAAGGGAAAAATCTGTTTTATCTGTGCTCATCTCTGAGCATTGCTAAGAAGCATATAAAATAAAATCTCAGCATGCAGGGAGGTGTTAAGAACAGAACCAGTTTTGAGAATTATCCACATATAGATGCTAACTCAATACAAGTGCTCACAAATGCAGCTTTGGCCCTAAAGTGTTGTCTGCAGACTTGCTTGCAAATCACCATGAAATTCTCAACACACTTTTCCTGATCCCTGGTTCTTCCTTCTCACTCTCCTGGTGTACCTGAAGTGAAATTCAGCTGTGTGTAAAATGTCAGACAATTTAAGCCACTTTAGGTATTAAGAGAGGAGTCCACAGAGTGCTTGGACTTTCAACTAATCTCTATAAAAAGGAAAAAAAAAACCTTTTCCTTTATTCTCAGCAGACTACCCCGTCTGGTATTTTTCTAAATGCAACAGATGAATTGTTTATGTTATTCAAAGGGATACACATAGAGTCTTAAATGCATACAGACAAGATCTTGTCACTTTTTGCCACTGAAGTAAAAATCTCTTGAAGTTTAAACAACTATTTCATTGGTGCAATAATTTAAAGTCTACAATAAATAACCTGTGAGAAGACCTCTGCTTGTTTAGTCCTTTTTTTTTTGTGTTACTACCCCTTCCCATTCTGGACCTTGCATTACTTATAAAAACAGAGTGTAGAGATCAAAGTAAACCCCACTTCTAGCAGCAGACATGGCACAATAAGGTAAACACACTGCTTTCCTCTGAGCAGAAGTTTAGCACAAGCGCTGAAAAAGTTTGATTGATTTATCTGAACACTGGTTGTCTTGCAAGAGACCAGATTGGCACTTGAAGCTGCAGCTGTGTATTGTGGTTTCAGAAAGTATCAACAAGGGTGCTGGGTCCTTTGAAGCTCCAGCCTTTCCAGAGACCATGCATGTTTTGCCCAGACAAGATGTCTTTCATTGCACAGGTGTTCACGCAGCTGTAAAAAGTTTCCTCTCTTTATCAGGGTCATAGATTCCCTCTGGTCCTTCCTTAGGACATAGAGCATTTCTATTTATTTCACTTTCCCTTATTCACCACAATCACTGATGATTATATTCTGCATTAAAATATGAAATCACTTAAAATACAAATTTCCTGAAAGGACAAATCAATAGTATGACATCAGTCAATGAGCTGGCATGCACCTGCGTGAAAGAGGAATTTGATGCACTGGTATTACCTCCTGAGACAAAATGTTCTCATAGGTTTACATGGTTTAATTCCACATTGGTGATTAGGTAAATCATTATTAATCCATGTGTTTGCAATAGCTGACATTTGGGGATTTCCAGACATTTCTATACTTGTTCTTTTAGTTTACCACGTAAGTATAAAAGGAGAAAAAAAATAAGGTTGATAAAAAACTTAGCGATATTATAAATTCCTGTAACACAGTGACATTTAAAAGGAGTATTAAATACTGAACACTTTGAAAACACATCCTTCATTATCTTTAAGCAGAATTTGACACTGGCAATTTAGGCTGGAAGGTGTGAAATGGAAAGGAATTTAATACCAACCAAAGGAAGAAGGCAAAAGAAACCCTGCCTGTCTCTGCTTACCATTGAAGTGCTTTTTCACCTTCATTCCACTCTCCTTTTCCCCTGAGTGATCAGAAAGAGCATGTGTGTGTGTCAAATCATCCTGGTTTCAGTTTTCTTTGCCTGTTCTTTTCCTCTGTCCATTTTGCTGGTCGTCATAGTTACAGTGACCTCAGTTGTCCTCATCTCTCAGGGTCTTGCAAGGATTTTTTAAGCCTTCACTTGTAACAGCGCTTTGCAATGCCAGTTTTTCTAATTCTTTAACTGCTACTTCATTTGTTAATCTATTTGTCCCACCAGTCTTCCTCTTTTCTGTGCTGTGTCCCGATATACTCCTCAGAGCAAGCTGGAAGTGCTCGGTTTTCATCTTCACCCCAGTATCAGCTTCTTTCTGATAAGACTTCACACCTTTAATCTTTCCCTTCTTAACCTTTGAGTGTTACTATACTTTGGCTTTGTCTTTGGCTAGCTTTAAAGTGATGTTTTTATATCTTTTTTAGAATAAGTTAAGCTAGACAGTCAGAAGTGTAGTAGCTCAAGCAGATTTTGCCTGCTTTTTAAATTTTGTTTTTTAATTTCAGTTCCTTCCTCTGGCTTCTGGTTATGAAGGAGTCTGACCAAGACAGCTTCTGCTGTACTAGACAGGGCCAAGGTCAACCTTAAAACCACAGAAACATGAGATGGCCCTTGGCTTCTCCTCAACACTTAATAGGCTATAGCAAAGGGGCTCCTATCATCTCTCCCAGTCAGGCTACTATTCCTACAGCTGCCTCTGTGAAGGGACTAATCACAGGCAGGGAAGAACAAGCAGGGTTCTAAGAGCCCATGAAAACCTCGTGATGTCCAAGAGGCCAGTGAGGTTCTGCATGTGGATCAAAACAGCTCCAAGTACAACACAGGCTGGGTGGAGAACAGACTGAGAGTAGCTCTGCTGAGGAGGGTTTGGGGTGTTGATGATGAGGTTGGACAAGACCCAGCAATGTGCACTCCCAGTCCTGAGGGTCAGTTGTCTCCTGGGCTGCACCAAAAGCAGCGTGGGCAGCAGGGCCAGGGAGGGGATTCTGCCCCTCTGCTCTGCTCTGGTGAGACCCCACATGCAGTGCTGCATCCAGCTCTGGGGAGCTCAATATAAAAGGAATGTGGGCCATAGGAGTGGGTCCAGAGGTGGCCACAAAGGGGATGCAAGGCCTAGAGCATCTCTGCTGTGGAGACTGGCTGGGGGAACTGAGGTTGTACAGCTGGGGGAAGAGACAGTTCCACCTTATAGACCCTTCCAGTACCTGAAGAAGCTCTGAAGAAACCTGCCGGGGGCCCTTTAAAAGGGTCTCTAGTAATAGAACAAGGGGGAATGGCCTTAAATTGAAAGAGAATTGGTTTAGAACAGACAGACAGAGAGGGGGTGAGGAACTGGAACATTTTGCCCAGAGTTGTGGATGCCCCATTGCTGGAAGTGTTCCAGGCCAGGTTGGATGCAGCTTTGAGCAACCCAGTCTAGTGGAAGGTGTCCCTCCCCATGCCATGGGGGTTGGAGCTAGAAGATCTTTGAAGTCCCTTTCAATGCACAACATTCTATGGTTCCATGATTCTATGATTCTATGAATCTATGGCTTCATGATTCCATGTTATGTTGGGGGTCAGTGGGTTGTCTTTTATTGGATTCAGCGCTTATCCCAGGGAAGGAAAGTGTACCCCTTTTGGCCCAGAAAATTGTGACTCCTTCTTGGACTTGTTCTGTTTAACAGATTTGGCCAAAACTTTGAGTAAGGACTGAGATTTCTATGATGATTTTCATATTAGCCGTCAAACAAGTTCCAAAGACAAATTTTTTCTGTATCATCTGTTAGTTTCAATTCAGAAACTGACAACAGACCTGAGGCACTCAATTGTAGTTGCATCAATAATGCTACAGACAGCTTAAACAAGAAAATGAGCACTTAATAGTGGTTACTTGGTAACCCTTTAAATCACAATGGTGTACATAATGTCATTCCTCTAAACTATTATGGAATTTTAAACTACATGGTAAGCAGTCATATGCATCTTTTTCATACACACAAAAATATCAGATCTGAGCTAGCTTAAATACATAGACATTTTAAAGTTTTCTAGGTATTTACTTACCACCAAGCTCTACTTTAAAAGAAAATGTGTATGTGATAAATATATATTAAAAGTATCTCTGAAACTGAAATACTGAGGGTAAATGTACTCAACTGCAGCTTCAATGGATACTTGCAGCACTCTAGTGGCCATTCTTCGTAAATACAACACCAAAATCTGGAAACTTGGAGAAAAAACCACACCCTAACAATGAAAATTAAAGAGTGACAGAGTTAGACATGAAAGTTGTGAAAATGAGATAGCATGCTGTGTGAACCTAATTAAATTTATTCAAGCAAACCTGTTTTAATTTACCAAGATCCTTGTTTTGCATTAGAAATGTAAAGAAAATAGTTTGGAGTGGAACACATTATAGTTTGTGGTCATTCTATCTTTTGATGTGCTAGCTCACTAGTTCAAGAAAATTTAATTACTGGGAGCTTTACATAACTCACTTTTCCTTCATCCCACTGAAAGTAGGAGGGAAATAATAGGCACAGTGCATCTGCATTAGTCAATAGATATGTGATGAGAAGAATGTCTAATATACAGCTCTGATCAACAGAGTTACTGCATGTGAATAGGCTCATGCTTATCAGTAAGGAAGATGCTACTGTGCTAACATAAAGTAAAATGTGTGTGACTGGAGGGGATTTGTCTTAATGACTTCAGAAACCCTCTCCAATTTTGATTTCTAAATACAGATATAGATGCAGCATTTGTGTTCAAATTTGTGTGTATATTTAAAAATATATTTGCTTCCTCCCTTTCTTTCCTTTTTCTCTCTCTCCTAGAAACTTTGGACTATATAAAACACACTGTAATCAAGGCTTGAAAAATGCTAAGAAAAAGGCATGTTTGTTCCCTTTGGCAAATGTCATCACGTCTGCAAAGGTCAGGGTTTTATTTAAAAACATAGTTTTGCCCCTTCCAGTTGTGAGAATAGTTGTGTAAATGTGAATTAAGTGGCAAGAAAACTGCGTGCCTAAGAGCTCAGACACCTCCCCACCCTCTGTGGCTGCTTGGATGTGTCAGCTTTTGCTGCTGTTCTTGCAAACCCTCCAGTCAGTCCTGGAAACCAACAGGTCATTTCCCCTCCTGGGGGAAACAGATTTCTGTTTCTGGGAGTCCCTGGGCACTGTGCACACAGGCAGAGAAGCATTTCCTCCTGGAGGAGCACACAAACATTGCTGCCTGCCAGGCAAGCACACACCAGCAAAGAGCTCGTGTTGCTATGCTGGCAGCAGCCAAGATGAGAGGCAAGAGCCGAGAGGGATTTCTCCAATCTTTTAGCAGTTGGAGGAAAGGCTGATGGTCCTCACTTGCCAGAAATGCATTGTAGGATCATAGGAGCTCAGAGAAGTCAGATTTCTTACATTCTTTAATACATAGATGTTTCACCTGTATTGAATTTCTCTGTATCCTCTTTCCAGAGCATGAGAAAAGCTCAGAGAAGACTGTCGGTGCAAGGCCCTTCCAGGGGCCTTATTTGTTTTGTTGCAAATATTTCTGCTTCCAAAAAGAACCCCTTCTTTGAGATCAATAACAAATAAAACAGTTTCTACCTTTTAGAATTATATATCAACCATAAAAGAAGGAACAAATGTAACTCTGGAAAACATAAATTCCTTGTTTTATGGCCTGTCATTTTGTTGAAGAAAATGACAGCACCTATCAAGGAAAAAAATCCAATACAAAGGCAAAGAGCTTATATTTTATTTACATGTTCTTGCTATTTTGTCTTTGAAAATTCCCTGAGATATAAACTTTCTCTGTGGTGGCAGGAAGTGCAATACCACCTGCATCCATACCAATATTTTATCCCTGTGTAGGAGGAAGGCATGTTTCTGAAATGCATCCCCTCTTGTGGGCTGCATCTTGTTTCATACATTTTGGTTCTGCTCATTTAAGGGTAGTAGTCTTTTTGGGCTGTAATTTCTGCAAAAAGAGAAGAAGCTAGACTTTTCACCTTCTACTGGAATTCAATCCCACACAATAACCTAATGCAAATATCACAATATTTACCTATATAGGTAATCATGGTCAAAGTTACAGCCTTGTTACCAGAAGTTTTTCCCCCCATATTACAAAGGTTACTTTTATAAACTGACCAACAGGACAGATTTATGTTTCCATTTGTATCCACAAATCTGCTATGTGAGACAAGCCATGGCTTGCTAGGTGTATTATCAGAGCTAAAGCACAGCTCATATCCCTGGACACGTCTGCAGTTTCCATACCTGCTTCCGCAGGGCTGCAGAGGTGCCAATGAGCACAGTGGGTGACAAGCCAAGCTACTGCCTCCACTTGGCCCATCTTGTCCACACCTGGCTCATGCCTGACCACCCTTGCATCATGAAATGATCAAGGGCACTGAGCAGAGACCCTTCTTTGCAGGGAGAGCTTGGAGACAGTTTCACTCACAGAGCCTCTCATCCTGATATTTATTCTCAGAATAACACCTGAGACTATTGTGCGCTGAATCAGAAGAAACAATATGATTGCATGACATTTTTTTATTTGAGATTTTAATCTTCAAATAGATCTAACTTGAACAGAGAAGTATTCTGCTAAAATTCAACACCCTAACCAGCAGAACTCTCAGACCACAATAAACCCACAATACCATTCCACAGCAGGGCTCAGACAAAGTTTCCTTTGATACTACAAAACCTAAAGACTACAGATTGCTGACCAGCTGACTTTAAAAAAATCTTGTATATATGAAATAAGATTTGACTTGTGGTCCAGTGTTGAACAATTGTTGTTGGTGGTTTTCTGTTTAATTTATATCATTTAAGTAAGCAAAGTAAATACCATTTTAGTTACTGCAGTTCCCAGCTCAGATATAATGTTGAGAACAATGAATCATTTTCCTTACAGTCTGTTTTCAATGCGGAGATGTAGACTGACATTTGCTGCAAAGCTGACTGAGAAGTTCTGTAGACAGCTTCAGAAATTTAGCTACTGTGTTGGCAAGGTCAATGGTTAGTGCTGATGCTGGTCCATGGTGCTCAAAGCTCCTAATTCCTGGGTGATTGAAATGTTAACTAGCTCATGTCAAAAGGGAAAAGAAAAAAAAAGGTCTGGAACATGATCTACTGCATCTGTCAACCTAACATCTTGGTCACTTTGAGTTTGGCACCTACATGAAAATGTTTATTGTTTAATCAAAGATTTCATCAATCATTTTAATGGGGGCTTTCAAACGGAAATTAAGTTTTTGAGATGCCTGCTTAAATGTTCTCTTAGTTGCTAGTGTTGACCTGGATGTTCCTATATTAAGTATTGGTCTTGGTCGTAAAAGTGAAATAGGTATGTAATGGCATATTTTCCTGTATGAAAGAAGTGATTGATTTCATTAATGAATATAATAGAAGATAATTATTTTTGTAAAATGTTAATTGATAATGACTGAAAATGCATGATAATCAAGTATCAAGAGGGGCTTTTCAGGATACAAGGTTTTTTATAGTTGGAAAACATGAAGCTGGGAAGCGCATATGTCCTATGCAATCCTAAGCTCCCTTTACGGAAAGGAAATAAACACTTTTAGCATTACATTAATTTCATAGTAAAGTTACTTTTTTACTGTGCTATTTTACAGGACAAAAATATTTGAACATTATTTGATAATTAGCAGGAATTTTATTAATTTAATTTGATTATTTATCTCTAGAATTTATTGTCTTTTTATTTTGAATGCAACAGATGTACTTAGACTGCAAGTTGATTGTTGGAAATGGTTCATATATGTCCAGTTGTGGATTTGGGAGAGCTGATGCATCTTATCAAATGTCAGCCCTCACAGTAAGATCATCTATATCTGAGCCAGTCATCTTTTGCATGCTTAAACCTAATCAGACAAATGAGTACTTTTTTGAGCATAATTCATCTCATACAAAAGCAGTCAATTGAAACCAGATCCAGATGACTGTCACCCTAAAAGTGCTGACTTCACTTCTATATTGAGTCAAGGGTGAATGCCTCACACATAAACACACACACACACACACACATTTATGAAGTGTGATGAATAAATCTATCCAATATGAAAATGATATTCTGAGTAATGTAGACATGATGTTAACCAATAGAGTATGTTATATTAAATAAAATATCAAGTGCCCAACAACAGAAATAGTTCAGGAATAACAGTATAAGTTAGATGACGTGGAAATTTAAAATAAGAAAAATTTCTCATTTGTGATTATGAAAGAATTTCAAAATGTTAATTAGCTTATTTTAGTAATGTAAAAGGCTGTAGCTAAAAGTCTGTTAGGATTTGGTTTTCATGTAATATTTATTGGAAAGAGTGCCATTGCAAAGTGCAAACAGGGTTGACACCAAAAGTTATGGGATAATTCAGGCTGGAAGGGACCTCAGCAGGTTTCCACTACAAGCCCTTCTTGAAGCAGGGACAAAACTCTGCTCAGGTTGGGTTGCTCAGGGCTTTATCCAGTTTGGTCTTGGAAACTTTCAAGGATGCTGGCTGCACAACAGCTCCACTTCTGGACTGTTTTGGTTATATCTGTAATAATGCACACCTTCAGTCAGTGGAGGCATTATCATTCCATCAGGCTTCAGGATGAGCTTTATCACAGCATCTCTTTTACAACAGTCATCTCCACCTGTTTTTTTTTCTGGTCAATCATTTTATATCTCAAACATACATTGGGATTTGTAGAACATAATGATTTTGCAGATCGTGAATACAAGTTAAATACAGGTCTAGACAGGCTTAGCAAAATTTAGAATCCACACTGTCACAGAGGCATCTGTTTCAGGTTTCAGCTGCAATTAACAGGTTTTATTTAATTGATGAAGTCTTCTCAGCAGCCCATCAGTGTGAAGCGGATTTCTTTAGCAGTTTTGGAATTCAAAAAATACCATTTGACATCAGCAAACATTAGAAACTAGATGGTGGAAATTCTCCTTGGAAAGGTGGCATTTTGACAGTTTTATACAGGTAGTTCTTTTATTTAAATTTAAGAATATACTAATCTCCTCAGAGATAAAGATACCTTTCCTATATTTTCCTTGAGAACGTATGTAGTCTTGTAATGGATGAAGCACAATTTCACATTACACAAAATATTGGAATGATATTGTATCATTCCAATATGATACAAAATGTCAGAGACTTCAGAACACCCAGATTTAATAATAAGTGAAATGCTTTCTCATAGCTATTGTTTTTTGAGACTGTGTTAACTTTTCTTGGAACTTAGGAGCTGGAAATGTGAACTTTCAGGAAAAAAAAAATCTACTTTATTGAAATAAAATGTTATTAAAATCTCTCACCACTCTGATCAAAAGTAAAAAAGAAAAAAAAAGAACCCCAAACTCAGCAGTTTGCTATTTTTCAATAAAACGCTGAAAGAGAATCTCCTATTTCTAAATGGGGTATGATATTTTTTAGTTCAAAATCTTTATCTGCAAGATACTTTTAAACCTATTGATTACAGTAATCTGATCCAAAGAAGTAATGGATATCTTATACAGCATGGAACAAGTCACAAGAAGAGAGTGAAAGAAAATCCTCCTATGACATTCAATAGTGCTGTAATCAGATAATCAATGTGGAACATATTGCACTGACCATATTAGGGGATTTGAAACTCCATCACTGCTTTCAAGGACTTTATTTTACATCTTGAGGCATTTATCTCTTTTATATGCACCAATATTTAACCTCTACCCCTAAGAACCCCTTCACAGAAAGATACTTTCTCATCAGTTATACGAACGCCAAAAATTTACTATCCAGTTGAGGTTATTTTGTTGAAAATACATTCACCATATCTAATCTTAATATTTCACTCAGTTGTCCCCAGCTAGACAAATTGCTCTTCCACTAATCACTGAATTTAGTTTTCCTACTTTTAAACTACATTTTTATAACAAGGAAAATTTAAATTAATGATCAGTGAATTTTATAAGTTTATAGTCATATGCACTTGTAGAACCTAATCTATTAGAAGGTTTTCATATTTTAATTTCTTACTAAATATTTCTTTATTGCTTTTTTTTTTTCACTTTGTACTGGGAACACCATCAAAAGGCTTTTCATATTACACTTGAAATACAGTGTAGTGCTGTAGTGGCTTTTTGTGGCCAGGATTTGGTATCAGGAGGCTCACCAGGATGTCTTCTGTTAGAAGCTGCCAGAAGCTTCCCCCATGTCCAACAAAGCCAATTCCAGCTGGCTCCAAGACTGACACCCCCGCAGGCCATGGATGAGCCCAGCAGTGACAGTGGGAGAACTCCTGGGATAGCACAGTTTAGCAAGAGGAAAAGTTACAGTGCAGAAGCAATTGCAGCCAGAGAAGAGGGGCTGAGAATGTGTGGGAGGAACAACTCTGCAGGCACCAAGGTGAGTGAAGAAGCTGGGAGAGAAGGTGCTCCAGGTGCCAAAGCAGGGATTCTCTGGCAGCCCACGGGGAAGCCCCTGGTGAGGCAGCTGTGCCCCTGCAGTGCATGGGGGTCTGTGGTGCAGCAGGTGGGTGCCCAGAGCAGGCAGTGACCTGGCAGGAAGCCTGCACTGGAACAGGGTCCTGGCAGGACCTGTGGCCTCTTGGAGAGAGGAGCCCTCTCTGGGGCAGCTTTGTGACCCTATAGGGGACCCAGGCTGTTCCTGAAGCACACCATGGAAAGTCAATGCTGGAGCAGCTCACAAAGAACTGCACCTTGAGGGAAGGACACACTTTGGAGAAGCTCATGGAGGACTGTCTCCCATGGGAGAGACCCCCTCTCTGGATCAGGGCAAGAGGGTGAGGAGTCCTTCCCCTGAGGAGGAAGGAGGTGCAGAGACAACAGGTGAAGAAATGACCACAGCTCATGTTCCTGTGCTGCTGCACTGGGAGTTGGTAGAGAATTGTGGACTGAGGCTGTGAACAAGGGACCGATAGGGGAAAGGTGTTTTTAAGATTTGATTTTATTTTTAATTATTGCTCTCCCATTGATTTTTCATAAATTAAAATAATTTCCCCAAATCAAACCTGTTTTGCCCATGACATTCACTGGCGAGTGATCCCTCCCTGCTCTGATCTCAACCCACGTGCCCTGTGTTACATTTTCTCTTTCCTGTCCAGCTGAGAAAGGTAGAGCAGATTTGGTGGGCCCCTGGCCCCAGACAGTGTCAACCCACCACAGCTACTTTTTTTCTCCCAGGATGTCACAAATTATCGACTTTGAAAATAAAATATATTTTCTTTACTGTTGTTAAACTGTTCATTGTTCACTGTCATAAGGTCTATCATACAAAAAATTGATGTTTTTAGAGTATATGATATAAAAGCCACTATGAAAAATAAATTGCACTGAATTGCATTATTGCATGTGGAGATTCTCACTGCACTGCTACATAAAGAGCAAAGCAATCTGAATCAGAGACATAAACAACAAAATAAATAAATTTTCTCAGCCTATTAAATTTGAAATTTAATTTAAAAGATTAAATTAATATCCATATTTTTTCTAGAGCCTCTACTACTTAATTTTTTATTTGAAAGGGGCTGTTAAAAATTTAAATATCTACCCAATTTGAATTTCAGAAGCACCTGGCTATTCAATACCTAATTAGTTTCTACAGCATTTCGTAAATCCTACTACAGTTTTGTCTGCATCTTGAATTGTCTGAATATGTTTAGAAACCTCAACTAAACTACTGCTTGCATTTATCACAGAAAAGATAAAAGCATTAAGTCTAAGTTTCTAATTAAAGTGTCAGAATGAGATATAACCCAGATAGCATAAACTCTACTAGCAAAGAATGCTCCTCTACCTAAACACTGTTATGTCAAGTGTGGTTTTTTAATCTGAGTCACAAATGCTGTCTCTTTGTGTGGATAAAGGTGGCCAAGCTAAAGTACCTGCTGCCATCTAATTGCTGGTGATATGCACTTTTCTGAGTGACTTGTGGGATGCCAAAGTTTTTCTGTGGCTCTGAAAAAGTCTGTGATTGCTTGCTTCCCTGTAAACAAAAATTTGAGGGAATAACAAAAGACTGCTTTGGTGCAATTTGCAGAGCCAAATATGTTACCTGATACCAGCTAAGGGATCTGTAGAAATGATGGCATACCCACCGAGTGGGGGAGCAATATATAAAAGAAATGCTATACATTATCACTATTGGCTTTTTGCTACTGCTGTATCCATTTTCTGAGCAGTCAACAGCTAGCTTTATGGAATGTTAGAGGGATGATAACATGAATAAACTGTATGAATGTGAATTAAGAGGAAGAATAATTCATTATTTGAAGTTTGCTGTATAAAAATTAAATATTATATTATCCCTTCTTAAAGTAATTAAAATTTTATGTAAATTTGCCGACTATTTTAATGTAGATCCCTGCTTTTCTAAGTGTGAATTGTTTGTGTGGTTTCAGTGGCAATCTGGAAGAGATTATATTTGCTTTCTAGAAAAATTTCTGAGTATATTAGCCAGAATTCTCTTCAATGATAATATAATGAGAATACTAAATCATATCAATAATATTAGAACTACTCATTCTACAGTGTTTTGCAAGTATTTTTCCACATCTTGGCAAATCTAAATGTCCATGGCTTTACTAGACTTCACATCTCTCTCATTTTTAATAACATATACACTGATGGCTTAGCTTAAATTTTGTGCATCTTTGTGCACTGGCAACATATTTCCTCAGGATGAAGTCCCATCATATATTCTCCTCTTACACAAAAATTTCAATAACCAGAGCAGTAACCACAAAATTTAGATTGTAAAGTGCAACTTTTTCCCACCTGCAGTCATTCACTTCGTTTGAAGTTCACTGAACAATTATTATGGTGAAAGTTATGTTTTTCTAAAGAAAAGAGTAGAAAAATCACCAAATGGTTTAAATGGAAGTATATTCTTCCTACTAACAATCTGTTTCTCTCTTCTTGAGAATATCTAGAGGTCTGATGTGTTCTTGACCAAAGTCTTTAGAAGCGATATCTCTGAAAGATGTGGGGCAGCTCTGCTGAAGGTGTGAGCCTGACACTGGAATTGTTTGATATGACTTGTGAGCTGGGCAGTCTGGAAGCATTTGATGTTGTGGAGGGATAGAATGTAAGAGAATAGTGCAGAAGGCAATATCATCCCTGAGGAGTTGCAGCTGTACTAATCACCAAAGATTAGGCCTGCCCTTAATAGGCCACAGCTGTGTCCAGTAAGAAGATGAGTGCTATAAAAGAGCGGGTTAGCTGGGTGAGGAGAGAGTTGGAGTTTGTTTGTTGTGTTGTGAAGAGAGCTGGAGTTTGCTTTGTGAAGAAGGAGTCAGTGCTGTGCAGAGCTGCACATGAGAAATTGCCAAGAAGGTATGGGAGCTTTGCAATATGATGACAACATGATGTGAACTGGGCAGTCTGGAACCATTTGATGTGAGCTGAGCAGTACTAGAGCAGCTCCACATAGCTCTGCTTGCTGGCTGTACTACCCACAGATATCCAAGAATACCAAAACCGTGTAATTGATGGCAGCTGGTAAACAGTTTATGGGGATTCACTCTGTTTGTCAATTCCATTCTAGGTAGCTGATCTGAAGATAACATCTACACAAATGTCTGGTCTGTTTTGAATCATAAGATTGAAAAGATCCCATGCCAGCAAGTTCCATCTGTCAAATTTATGTTTATTGGACCATGAAATTTGTTTAACATCTTGAGCTTTTTGAAGAGTCTATCTTCTCATGTTGAAATCAATCAGATTATTACTGACAAGTTGCTTCTACTGAAAAATTGATGGGGTTTAAGCAGCCTATTTAAATTAAAATAATGTCCGCTTATGAAGTAAATATCACTACTTGCACAACTACTACATACAATATGTGAAATATATAAACATTCTTATCTTCTTCATATGTTCTTACAAATTCCTTTTGCTGAAGGTTATTTGTGTGCAGAGTACACATATGACTGGCTGCATCAGGATCTAATATCAAACAGTTAATAGAGGGAAAAATCCATACTCTACTTTGCTATATTGCCGCAAAACCTGGAATAATTTTATGAAATTCCTGCAAAAATACAGAGTATGACTTTTAGTATGCATATACCTCTCCCTTGTTTAATCACAGAGATATGATTGGAAAATTTTATTACATTTGATTTGGATCATTAAGGATCAAAGACAAAGCAATATCTTTACGTTTCTTTATATAATTTTTTTTCTAAAATTGCGACCTGTATGAAATGAAGTAATGTATTTCATTATTTGAAACCCCCTTCAAAAAATAAAAAAGGGGGAATGAGACCCTATAACCTGATATAATTGTAAAGGAATTCTAAATTTTACATAAAGGCAAAATTTTCAAATTTAGAACCTTGTTTGGATGTCCCCTGGAGCTTTTTCTCATTCATCTTATATTAACTGAGAAGAGCAGACTACAACAAGATCCTTCTGAATATGTAAATTATCCTGTATTAATAAGCTTCAGTAGCTATATATTCTACGTTTAGCTGTTAGAACTCAGCTCAGGCAATGAGACCAAATCAGATCTCAGCAATTTACATTTTTATAGTTTTTGCTAAAGCAATTCAGAATTGACTTTTACTGCCAAGAGAGGGCATAAAATAGTATATAAAAATGTACTTAGTGCACTTTGTGCAGACCTTGCTTTTAAACATGAGTCTTTCTTAAAAATAATTTTTAAAACATAGACTATAAAATAGCCACAATGGGAAAACAAACAAATTTAAAAAATCCCCTCTGCTCAACTGAAGATGAAGATCAGAAAAAGTTGCAATATTGCTGGGATGAAATCCACTGATGAATAAAAGGGGAAAAATCAGCAACAGATAACTGACAGAGAAAGAAAACTACAATGGACAAAGGAACAAAGTCTGCAGAAACGTTCTTTTTTAAAATGAGTGTAGGATAACTGCTTTTCAAGCAATAACTGCATCTCACCTCTTAGTGTCAGATTTTCTAGCACAGAGTGGAAGAATGGAAAATATTTATATTCCTAATAGGTGACATATTTTTTTACATATTCTTACATGGCAAAGGCTTCTAAAGCCTCTTTTGGAAAGCAAGGTCAGAATATATGTATTAGTTACACAGGTTTCACTATTTTGATGGTTACATTTCCATCTACTGCAATGATTTCTGAGACGAAAACTTTAGATTCATGCTGCAAATTGTGTAAATGTGTTCAAGGCCAGGCAGGATGGAGCTTTGAGCTACATGGTCTGGTGGAAGGAATCCCTTTACATTGGAGGAGGGCTGGAACTAGATGATCCTTAAGGTCCCTTACAATCCAAACCATTCAATGATTCTATGATTAAAACTAAATAAATTCTCAGTGCTCCATATTGCTTTGGTAGTCATAGAGTACAGGACAGTCCAACAGCTGCTGCCATTCATGCACACCCAACAAAGATCTGTAAGTAGTTTATAACAGACATAAAATTTATGGGCCAAAGTCTAGCCTTTCCCATCTAATGTGCTTATGCTATATGAGGATCCTACATCTATTCTATATGAGGATAGAATGTAAATGGCATTTTTTTTATTTCAGTCTCTTGAAAAACAACATTAGGTCTGTGTAGGACTATAACCTGTCAGCTCCAGGGTACCTTTGGGATAGGACACATTTCCAAAAAGAGAAGGCTTGTGTGATTTAGTGGCATATAAAGAAATGTTTTTAAATTTTCCAAAAAAAAAAAAGAGCTGGCCAGGTGATGTACAGAAAGACAATATTTTCAAATTGTCTTTAAAAAACTACTCAGCCACTTCCTACATAAGAAAGAGTGGTAAAGAAAACTGTCACCAAAACTAATTTATATCATAGCTTAAAGATTATAAATCAAGTTTTATGCCCACATAACAGCATGGAAGTCTCACTGAAGCCTTGTGAATTGTAAAGATAGAATCATTAGAAGACAGACATAGAAATACTTGCTCATCATGAACGATGATATTGATTTTTGTGCTGGGAAGGGTTTCTTCCCCTGTCCTTACAGACATCTAGAAAATCCAGGGTCATACACCTCAGTGATGAAGGTTCTTCAGCCCAGACACTTAATGCATCCTTATAATTGGTAGAAAAAAAAATTGCAAATTCTAATGCTTATTTAATTTGTGATTTTTTAAGCAAAAGTCCATCACAGCAGGTGTCAGTATGCGTGGGTGATGCACAGCAAACAGCAGTGGCTTATAACTGCAGGATCTTACCACGCAAGAACACATCAAGTTATTTATTCTTAAAACAATATTAACTAATTGAGAATACTTGTTTTTTTTATACATCAGAAAACATGAAATACATAGCCATAATCTTACAAAGGCCTTGTTAGTATCTCCTGTGTGGCTTTCATTCTGCTGGGATTCTCTCAACATATCTCCAGCCCTCCAAACACGAGAACAGTTAGCAATATTCACACTGAAGGCTACCCTCTTGAAAGTGTACAAGAGTTCTGTAACTTATTTACCAAAAATTATTTTTTCACAGAAGATCTGTTTTCAATTTCTATTTTTCAATGTCTATTTCAACCTCACCACAGAAGGGAGAGCTCAAGCACATGGTTATAGTGATGTCAGTTAAACCACAAGGGAAATCTCACAGCAGCTGGGATTTCAGGATTTTCCAGCATTCTCCTAACTTTCACAATTTTGCCCTCTGGCCCAGCTGTCACAGACACATTAGTGTGTTTTTGTGACAAATAGACTTTAGCCTATAAACTTTATGTCTGCTATAAATCCTGTACAGGGTGTGTTCTGCAGCAGTACCTATGGCATCATGGTGCTGCAGTGCCAGGCTAGGTGCTAGCAAGTGCTCTGTCCATGCTTAATAACAGAGAGGAAGTATGGAGGAAAAAAGATAAAATCATAGGCTGAAAAATCCTAGTTTTGCCCAAGTTTTTTCATAACCAAGTTTCCTAAATCTCCAATCATCTTCACTGTTCTTTTCTGTATTTTTTGTGATATACCCACACGTCTTTTTTAATTTCACGCCCCAAACCAGACAGGTATTTCTGGCTGTGATCAAAGAAAAGGCTTGTGATGTAAATAACAAAAATATATTCATTAGGATACAATAATATTAGCTTGTCTTGAATTGAAATCTACATGTACTAAAATAATGTACATATTTTGTGACATTGTGCTGACATACCTAAACACAAAGTATGGCCTTTTACTGAAAAGTGTGGGCAATTTGACCACTAACCTAACAAACAGAAATCTGTGCTCTTCACACAGCAGACGTTGGAAAATGTTTATGCAGTCGCCCCAACAGTGAATTTTGCAAAACAACGAGTAAAAATAAAAGGAGCAGACTCTGCAAATAAGCCTGGAGATGAAGAACCCCCCAGATCCATGGCCTATCACTGCTAAATATGCAGCATCAGCACCCTGCTGCTCTACACTTGCAGCTCACGTGATATAGGTGTTAACAATTAACAGTTTTATATAGGTAGAGAAGAGCAGCAATATCCTAAAAGAATGAAGTGTTAAGACTAGTTAATATTACTACTAATAATTGAATAAATAAAATAAACTGTTAGCATTGTTAATGAAATATCAGTTTAGTAAAGTTTTTAGAATTGTTTTAAATTTGTCAGACTTCTGAATAATGCCGTCAAAGCAATCTCAAGTTCCCTGATCCTTTTAGATGTATGTTCATTTGCAATATAGCTAAGGCTTTATCAACAGCACAAAGAGTTTGTTTCACACATCTTACAGGTTATACATAAATGCAATGAGGATTGCTCCCTTTGCAGTGTGAAATAATTAAGAACCTGTTGGGACCCATCATGAATGTGCATAATTAACTATTTCTGTTTAGAAGTGCTATCCTGAATTTACTTTCCTGAATTTCAATCAGTTCTTGCAAGATAATTTCAGATAATTAATTGCAAGATGCCATTAACATGACAATTCTGCAACGAGTATACTGATCCCTCCAAAATATTTGCGTCTATAATTTTTTGTAAACATTTTAAAATAAATATTGTAGAAGAAATCCTTAACAAAGGTCCAACTACTTAATTTAGACTAATTTGCTTAGGGAAGTGTACAAGACAAGGAAAAATTTCAGAAGACCGTGTACTTGTTTTATTGCAAATTTAGACCAACTGTAGATAAAAGTTAATGTTTTTATTTATTTAACATACTAGCAGCAGAATACTCTGCCTTTACATGCTTTTAGAATACAGCTTGCAGTGTAGCTCTCGGTATATCTGATTCCCAAGAACTTAAAAATTGTGTCCTAATATATTTGCAGGGAAGCAATGACACCAATGTCCATGGTTGTTCTTGTAGATATTTTGAGTGACATACTGCAAATAGACTTTAGCTTAGTATTGCAAGTATGGCCCTCTTCTACCAGCCACCTCAGGATGCTTGGTTATTCCACAACCTTATCCAATTAATGTATATTCCTCCCATTACAACAGTCAAATGAATATATTCATTTTTTTCATTCATTGTTGTACATGTGCAAAATTTTCCTGTTATTATGGAACAAAGTACTGTAGTGGAAATATTAATGCAGGAACAAAGAGCAATGCTAAATATATTCATATAGCACCATCTGCTAAAAGTGCCACATCCCTAGGAGATCACAACAAAGCAGATATTTACCTTTAATTCTTTCAGGCATTTGCATTGTGCTATGCTACTTCATAAAATTTTGCATGTTCAGTATTTTTTTCTGACATATCTTAGGAAATGCACCAGTTCACACTGGCGTGCAAGCACACAGTTTTGATTTGAAGGTTTTAAATTTTACATCAGCTTGGCTGAGCTTCTTATTGTTTATATTTGGTTGTTTATTTCAGTGGTGTGACACTTAAGAGGAATTTACAGCAGTATGTTTAAGGTTTGGCACAAGTGCTGCAAAACTTCTGCTGAAACAATGAGCCTAGTGATGGTGTAAGAGACTTGGCTTGTCAAAGCAACAGGACTTTCCTGAACTTTGCTAGAAACCTAACACTTAAGAATTGAAAAATTTGTGTTTAAAGAGCTAGGAACACTCACACTTATTCAGTGTAGATGTTGTATGCAGTGCATAATTTGTCATGGTCAGAGTCTCATAGTTAAAACCTGAATGATGTTCTACAAATACATTTTGCCTTTCAATGTAATTTCTGTGAAAGCAAAAAAAAAAAAAAAAAAATCAAGTCTTACTGCTTACTCCTAGTTCCTTGACACGATAGTGTCATGGATTTAGTGCTTCTGTGCCAATTTAAAACGTATTTTTTCACTTAGCAATTTAAATGTCAAGTAATTATCCTATTATTTAATGAGGATAGTCGGGCATAGAAAAAGGTGGAGCATGTGCTGCATTCAACTACCAGCTCCAGTGTCATTATTGTTATTAAATACTCATAATATTTTTCAGAAAAACTATCTCAATGAGACCACAGCTCCAAAATGCAGTATCTTGTCAGAGATAGCTGTGACTTTCACATCTGTCAGTTAACAGAGCTGTTTTAATAAAACACAGTGTCTCAGAAGAGGTATGTATGTGTCTTACTTTTCAGTCTCATAGTGACAACAGAACTAATGGAAACCACCCAAATATGTCTGAAATCTCAGTATCAATTTTGTGTGAAGTATGGTAAAAATTCCTGTTGTTTGTTGCCTGAAGAGGAACAATGCTTGCCCAAATTTATATGGATAGAAAAAATGATAAACTGTTTGGAAGGTTCATTTACCCTTCTTTTCCTGTACTTGCAAAAGGAAGATGAAGTTTAGGGAGTGCTGTCATCTATGAAAAAAAATTTGGTTGCTTCCAATACTCTACTTTTCTGTATTTAATTCAAGAACATTGTGCAAATTCTGTGCTCATTTCCATATCAAAATGATGGCTGGATGTGTTTTAAACACGACTTACGTTTAAAAATTTATTTTGGAAACCTGACAATTTTAACTGAAAGTTTTTGGTTTTTTTTAAATCTTAGGAGACATGCACAATGTCCATTGTGACCAGAAATGTAATTATGTCATACATACCAATTCAATTCTAGCTGACAAATGTAACAACATGAAATATATTTATTAAATACGCACTTCAAAATTTGAAAACCAACCTCAAAATATTACATAGCAATACCATAGGTCAGATTTGTTGCAAATCATTCATTTTGGCAAAATTAAAAAATGTGATTTATTTCCCATAGCAATAAATGGATAATATACCAAGATCTAGAATTGTTTGACTTCCCTGTATTTTCTTTTGAGTGTGCAGGAGTTGCCTGAATCAATAAATAATAATAATAGGAAGCATGTAACTCATGTTAATTCCACATTAAGCAGAAGGAAAGCAAACTGAAACTGAAATCCTATTTGTTGGGGTTTTTTGTTTTGTTTTATGGTTTTTTTGTTTGGTGGTTTTTTGTTTTGGTTGGGTTTTTTTTGTTTGTTTGTTTTTTTTTGCCAGAGAACATCTAGTACTCTGTTTACTCAATGTGTGATTGAAGTTTCTTGGGTTATCTCTTAGGGATCCATGAAAGATGATTAAGAAAGAAAAGTGCAGTATGAGACGTATGCACAGAGAATAAATTGTTCATCCCCTAATCAAAGAAGCAAGAAACTTGCTGTGCCAGGTAAGTGGGAAGAGAGAGGAACATGAGGTCACAGGCAGGTTGCAGAGTCAGACAGTAATTCTGGCTGCAGGGGAAAACGAAGACTTCACATAATGATGACAGAAAGACCAGAAAAAAAAATCAAGGAAACACAGATCAGCAGAAACCAGAAATATTCAGAACATCTGTGCCCTGTATTATCCTTCCATCCTATGGTTGTTCAGGAGAAGAGGCTTGCAATATTTGCCAGAGTTTTGATGGATCATTCAGTGGCACTGATTTCAGATCAGAAGGCAAAGTTCACATGCATGCATCAAAAAGTTATATAAAATGTACAAGATAGACTTGAAAAACTGGTTTTATGCAATAAAGTGGACTTTGTTTTTATACATAGTTAGCACCAGCAGCTGGATGAAACTGCAGAGTATGAATTAGTTTTATCATGGTGAGAGCTAATCAGACTTTTTTCTGTGCCACCATGGAGCTAGTAAAAATTTTTAAATTTCACTGGGCTGCTAATTTTCTCTGATGCTTAAAACAAACCAACATTGATAATAACAACATTAAAAGATCCACAATGGTTGAGTTGAGGAGTTACTAAGTGCACTACTTTGTGCATTCTGTTTAACCAGGTAAGAAAACTTTTTTGTCAAAAGCCATTGTTCTTCATCCAAATTAAATGGTATTACTGTTATAATAAAGGATTATTATTTTAATGAAAGATTAATGAGAGACAACTGCTCTCCTTCAAAGAAAGAAACAGCAGCAGAAATTGGTATTTCACATTCAAGCAATTGCAAGCGTGCTGCTTTTGTTGTTCTCTTAAGGTCATTTCAATACATGTCAGAGACCATGTTTGCAAACTTCACTTAGATGATACAAGGCATGCAAAAGCAGCTGATCTTAAACTTGAGCATCACTGCCCTTAAAGAGCAGCAGGTTGATATATGGATATGTAAAAAAAAAATAATTTTGCAAGGTCCACATTTTATTCCTTGCTCTAGTAATACCCTGGTTCCCATACAATTATCTACAGGTAAGGTAACAGCTTTTGTAAGTTCCATGTTTCAGAAGGGTGCACCTTGGAATACCTTAAACAGAAACAATTTTTGATGTCAAGAGTATGGTTAAAATTGGTTTCATAAATATACACTTAATGAAAAATTTGCTAGATGTTCTAAATAACTGCAGGTCAGTTTATGATTGATTTGTTATTTCTGTTGGATTATGATTACACCAGTGACTGCATGTCAAAGAATTTGTTTGCTGCCTGAATCAGTTGTTTGAGCTGCATTAGCTGAAAGAAGCTAGAGTGCAAAAGATCCAATGGTTTTGACTTTACTCCTTGCTTTCAGATGGACTTAGTCCTTAACTACCCTTCACAAACCTGTCAAATACTAGGCAAGGAGATTTACAGCCTTAGAAATACATTTGCTCAACCACACATTGTCAGAACTGACAAATAACTTAGGGTTTCTTTTTTTCCTATATTCTATTTTAGATGTTTGCTATAGGATTATATAAACCTCTTTTATTCTGTTTTACACAAATACTTCTGCTGGCCTAGCTTAGAATCCCACTGCTACATATTTTGCTGAGTTATTGTAACTCATCTTCTATTATTCCCAAATTACACAATAATCACAAGATTATGGTCAAAGTTTAGCCTTAAAAGCTGATGAGCACAGACTGCAAAATCTTATGACAAGAGTCCTCATTGGTACTGGTCAAATGAATCATATTTTAAAGCCAATAGTTTGTTGCTTATGGGCTCTATTGCTTCCATGGTGGGATTAGTAAATTGATAAATAAATCACCTTTTGGTGGATTGTGACGTGGCCTCAAATTGACTCCAAAATTCTCCGCCTCCTCCTCCCAAGCTGCACAGGAGGATGGGGAATGGGGGTTGGGATCTGTTCACCACGTGTCTCTGCTGCTCCATCTTTCTCAGGGGGACAACTGCTCACACTTCCCCTGTTCCATTGTGAGATCCCTCCCATGGGAGACAGTCCTCCATGAACTTCTCCCATGTTAGCCCTTTCTCCTTTGTTAGCCCTTCCTATAGGCTGTGGTTCCTCATGAATTGCTCCAGTGTAGGTCCCTTCCACAGGATGCAGCCCTTCAGGGACAGACTGCTCCAGTGTGGCTCTGCCACAGGATCACAAGCCCTGACAGTGTGGGCTCCCCACTCCATCAGGCCACAGGTCCTGCCAAGAGCCTGGTTTGGCATGGGCTTAGCATGGCACCACAGAACCTTTGGGCATCCCTCTGCTCTGGCATGGGGTCCTACACAGGCAGCAGGTGGAGCTCCATGGTCTTCAAGAGCACAGCTGCCTCACCATGGTCTACATCAAGGGCTGCAGGGGAATCTCTGCCCCAGATCCCAGAGAACATCCTTCCCTTCCTTCACTGATCTATGGAGTTGTTGCTCTCATATTCTCACTCATCTCATCTTTGGCTGCAATTTGCTCCTGTGCTGTGAATTCTTTCCCCTTCTTAACTATGTTTACCCAGAGGTGCTGCCACTATCACTGATGGGCTCAGCCTTGGCCAGCAGTGGGTGTCTTGGAGCCATCTGACATTGACTCTATCACACATTGGGAAAGCTTCTGGCAGCTTCTCACAGAAGGCACTCCTGTAGCCCCCATCCCCAATGCCAAAATCTGGCCAATAAGTCCCAATTCACAAATGAAAACAATGCCAGACACATCCTGTGTTCTCTGCATGGGATCGGTGAACCTACATCTCCTGCATTTCAAACCCCTTTTTCTCTTAAATTTCAGATGGCTGGAGAATGTTCAGGATGAAATCTAGAGCTGTGTTTTATAATTTAACATATATTATACTTGTATCTTTCATCATAGAAGAGGGCAGGGAAGAGAAGAATGGTAAAAGGATTATTGGAGAGTCATTATTATAAGGAAATGGATCTGGGTTTCCTCACTGACTCACAATTTCTCTGACTTATCATTTCAGTGGATTAACTACTCAAATCAAATTGAATGACAAACTCAGTCTAATATAAACTGCAGAGCACATTATTTTTAAATCTTTCTGCATTTCAGTCTTTTACAGATCTTTGCCCCAGAATAGACCTACTTCATTTTCCTTGTTTATGGGAATGTGAACAAGGCTGTGGAAACTATAAATAACAGTAACAACTGTTAGTAGATGAAGTGTCTCGATCCATTTTGCAAACAGTCTCCCATGTCAAAATTTTTGAAAGAATTAGACTACAGTCTAAACACAGGCTTTACTGTCTTTGAATCTAGAATTTGAAAACATATTTAGATAAGTGATGGCTATGATTCTCTATGAATGTCTGTCATGTTATTTTCTCATACATCAGTGTAATTAAAAAAGCCAGCCTATGATTTAAAATCCATGCAACATTTGAGTCAAACAAAAACTTTAAATCCTTTTCATGGACACATACCTTCTACCATATGCATTTTTAAAAGGACACATTTGATATAAAATTACTGCAGCTTAAAGTACTACAAAAGATGAGTAGTCCATATGGATACTGCCTTACACATATCACATTCAACAGCTAAGTGCACTTCAATATCATCATAAGTCGCATTAGAGTGCTATTTCAAGCACTCTGTTTTCCCCTCCAGCAGAACATCTCACTTTGTGGTACAGCTCAGGAAATGTTTTCTACTAAAGATCTAGCAAGTCCCTGTGATGACCTAGTTCTGACAAGTTACCTGAGTTACTGAAGTGACCTTTTGACAAAGCCAGAAAATGAGACTCATGAGCTAAGGTCAGTGTTCTCATGTTCCCCACACTATTCAAAAGGTCTCATAAAATTCACATGAATATGTCTTGGACACAGTACAACTGAATAATAAACAGATGAAAGAAGCAACAGAGAAAAAAATTAAATACTCCGTTTGTGGTTTCTTGAGGAGGAGTACTACTTCAATGAGTTACAAGCAACCACTATTCTGCAGCTTCACTCAGCTTCACTCAGGCCATGGGACAATACAATACCAGAATAGGGGAAGTTTGTTTTCATAATGTGGTACTAGCCATGTGAATTACTCCTTTTTTTTTTTAATCAATCCTGCTTCCTAACTCTTTATTTTCTTCAGTCACACATCTAGAAACTAGTAAAGGTTTCTTGCTAATAAGACTTATTTGCTCAGAGTTTAGACCATGTCTCAGTAGCTATTTTGTTATTTTATAGCAGATGAAAATGGATTTATTGAAGAAAATATTTTTATTAGGCAGATAAGTGTCAGAATTTTGTAAGATGTAAATTCCACAAGTCATCTTGATTGAGATCCAGAAAACTCAAGGCCCACTGGGTTGAAATAGGGATGGTTTTCACGAGAATAGAGCCAATTTTCTTCACAACAGCTTGTATGAGGCTGTGTTTTGGATCTGTGCTAGAAACAGTGTTGATAATTCAGGCTGAGGATGCACAAGGAGTTGGGAGGGGACACAGCTGGCACAGCTGACCCCAAATAACAAAGAGATATCCCAGATCATGTGGCATCATACTCAATATATAAAGTGGGGGGGCAGGAAGGAGGAAGAAGGGGATGTTTAGAGTCATGACTTTCGTCTTCCCAAGTCACTACTGTGTGTGATGGGCCCCTGCTCTCTTGGGAATGGCTGAGTACCTGCCTGCCCTTGGGAAGTGGTGAATTAATTCCTTAATTCATGGCTTTTGCCTTTACCAGTTAAACTGTTAAACTTTACTTTCAGCCATGAGTTTTCCCGCTTTCATCCTTCTGATTCTGTCTCACATCCTAATGTAGAGAGAGTGAGGTTGTGTGGTGCTGAGTTGCTGGCTGGGCTTAAATCATGATAAATAGGTATCAACAAAAATACTCATAGAGTCATTTTTTTGTATCTTTACATTGTCCATGTGGTTTACATTACTTGTTTTCATCATTTATATTGAAAAATAATGTTTTTCAGTGTTCAGTGAAATAAAACACAATTGCTATGATTTAACCTAATAAATATTTTATACTACATCTTAGATCATGGGCTTTTTAAATTTTAATTTTAGTTTTTTAACTTGTGTCTTTTCCCTCAAAAGAAGAGTTAAAAATTAAGCAGTTAAGTAAAACAAATAGTCTAACCATATCTTGTTTTGGCATCAGAAACAAGATGCTTTAACTTCCTTTGGTGTACAGATATGCCTCACAATTTTGACATAAACTCAGTAAGTGGTAGGTGGTGCAACTTGGACCAATGGGCCATGAGAAAACTGAGAGTTGAGTATTGGAGAAAGCCCAGTGTGCTGAATGACATCCCAGGACAGGGGGCACTGCCCTTGAAGTCAATTGAATAAAGTCCTCTTAAGTGTTGTCTCCAGGTGGGCACACAAGAAGTGGCATTCCCAGTACCAAACCATTACTTTTGTATGGTGTTCATAGGTGCATCCACAAGATTTTGTAGGATGTTGCCTGTTGTAAGCCTCTTAAGGGAGAGTCCAGTCAGGGACTTGTGGTTTCATTCACATGTGTCTGTTTCACATAAGCAACCATATCAGTGGGCTTGTGATGTGAGCCAGCCAAGTGACCAAGCATAGTCTGGCCTGTGAGCAGAGCTCACTGTGAAGTCCAAAAAAGCCAGCAGCTAGATTAGTATAAATCTGGCTATTCCACTGAGAACAAAGGTGGAGACAAGTGCCACAATCCTTTCCTCCTTTGCATTCTCTTTCTTACCATCTTCAGTCCCCAAAAGATCAGAATCTTGAAAAAAGGTGAAGCCATTTAGTAACAAACACATAGGATTACTACAGAATACATTATGTATGACCATTAAGAGTGTTTTCAGTGTTGTATTGCTAGTTCACTTTTTGTTGGCATTGATCTGCTGGGAGTTAAGCATGACTCTCAAGTATCAACAAATGATGATCAATAGTCATGGAACATGTAATAATGGAGATGAAGATGAGATGCATCACTCTGCAGCATACATCAGCTCAAATATTATCACCAGATACATCTCTAAACTCGCTTCTTACCACCTGTAGCCTCAGGTATGAAAGCTGCATTTCCTTCAGTTGGATAGGTCCTCTGCTGTAAATGAATAAATAAATTAAACCATGAAATTTCAGAACACAAAATATCAAAACATGCAGGAATAATTCTGTTTGTTAAATGCATCTCTTTTGAATGCTTTTTCAGTGACTGGTTTCATGCAAGTACATAGGATAATTCTTCTCTAGGAATTTTGTCTACCTGTCACTAAACTGCTGTTATTAGAACAGGAGACCTGACCAAGGGACCCCATGTATTCTTATTTTTGCTGATTAAATATTCACAAACTATACTGGGCAATGGGCACTGGGCAGCACTCCTTGAACAAAGGGGTTGGACAGGGTGATCTCCAGAAGCACTTTCCAACCTCAGACATTCTATGAAAGTCCAGTGTCTTTCCATGCTGAGATGAGTGCTGCCTGTTGGCTACAGAGGTATCCTTCACACAGGTGCAAGGTTATTTTGTCAAGTGCTTTCTAAGAGCAGATATTCTTTTGTATACCCCCTTTACAGCTCTTCACTCTCCAGGAAGAAATTGCTTTTCTCCTGTCCTGCTCACAGAGAAAGAAAATCCCTCTTTTGATTCTGCTTGTGCCATTTCGCACTGTCTTGTGAATGGGACAAATTGCCCTGCCTTTTTTCCTTTCTGGCTTTCTCCCCTTCATGCCAGTCCTCAAGGTCTTTGAAATCCTTTTCTCTTACCAAAGTAGTGTGGCAAACATTGTCAGTAATGCAACAGCCTCTGAACTCTCTTTTCATTTCCCTAGCATGTTCAGCAATTCTTACCTATTACAGGAAACAAAGGCTTGCCATTTCCACTGCTGGCAGCATTAATTTAAAAAAAAAAAAGGTTCCAGAAAACATTTGGTTCTCTCCTTGTACTTTTTTCTCCTTGCAACTCTGGTTACACTTTTGTTCCATTTAATTGTTTTGACTCAATTTTATGTATTTTTAAGCCTAGTTGCACTCTTGGTACAAGGCAGATACTATTATAAAGAGGAGATGAGAAGGATGTTAATAAAATTTGCAGATTCCTGCTGTCCTCAGGGGACAGCTGTTTTTGTCGACATGCCCCATGGGATGGGGCTTGGCTGTAGGCACTAATACAGAGAAGGTGAAGTACAGTGTGAGGTGTTGCACTGGAGCAATGCCAAGCTCACTGTCATGATCAAAGGCACATAAACTGCAGAGGCACTGGCAATAGACACAACTCACAACCTGCCCACAAAGCCAAGTGAAACGTTTGATGGAGAGGAGTACATGTGGCAAAACTTCTTGGTCTGGTTTTTAAATGGAAAATTGAAATCACACTTCCATAAACTTGAGCTATAAATCAAAAAAGAGATATTACTGTGTTCTGGAGAAACTCTTTCCACCCAGAATGCTTTTGGTTAAGAATTGGAGATGATTCTTAAAATGGTCTTGTTTGGAAGGGGCCTGAAGGAAAAGAAATACTAATACTGTCGTTACTACTACTAATAAAAAATTTGTAATTTTTTTCTGGTTGAAATTTGATTGTCTTCCATTAATTTTCAGGTGCTAGCTTTAAATTGAATCTTAAAAAAAACATAATACAACTAGAAAGGGGACAGGAAAAAAAAAGAAAATTTAAAACCATGGGGTCATTGCAACAAAAGAAGAGGCCCTCTTTGCATTAACTGTAGGACTAAAAGCAAGGATTTCTGCCCTTGCATTTAATTTACTGTGTTATGATAGGCAGGTTATTTAATTGTGTTTTAGTTTCCCCAGCTTTGAGGTAAGTCTAGTGCAATCTTGTGAGAGATAATGTATTTCTCCATCACTTTGAGATCTTTGGTTATAACAGGCTATTGCACCAAAGTAGCTCCTTATGGAACATCACACAAAATTTAAATGCAACACTGAAAGGCATATCCTTTGGGCTGTGTGTTTTATTTTTTATCTAAACAAGTCAGTTTACATATTTATGATAAGAGTCTTGCCTTCTACATCTTGGATTTTTAACTTGATCATGAAGGAGAAGGAGCATTTGAGGAAAAAATCTTAAACAGAATTTTAATTTAGGGAAATATATCTTACTGTTGAAATTAACGTGCCTTTCTGTGGGTTTATGCTCAACAATGTAAAATATTATGTAGGATGTGGGTCAGAAAACTTTGCAACTCAAAAAATTCTGTCCCTCCTGTCACTCAGCACTGACAGTGGGTGAATTATTATCAGTTAATGCCTAACTGGGCTCAGAACATTATATGCATGAAGTGCTGCCACTACTGGTGGAAACAAGGCCAAGAGTTTAATCCAGGAAAAAGCTTTTTGAAAGCTCCTGGCTAGCTCTCAGTTCCATCCATTGACAACTGCTAGCTTTGTGTTACAAACATAGATATTTGCCAGAGTAGAGACTGTTGATGTTGCATAGAACCTTTAAATAACCAGCAGCAGCGAGATCTTTCAAAGCCACTGGGTGAGCAGCAACAGCTGTTTCCAGCTGCAAACTGTCACAAAGATGGGACTGTCTTGCAGCCTCAAAGGGACTACAAGTGGTCAAAAAAATGATTGCCTTAGCAATTGTCCTCTAGGGATCATGTTGCCATAAATCTGCCATCAAGGAAGTTGTGTTTCCCAGCCACCTAGGGCTGCCTGTTTGTGGCGTGCTGGAGGAGAGAGGGTGGGCCAGTCTGACTAGACTGGGTATCTCAGGGTCTGTCTCAAGCCTAAACTCCAGCAGGACTAGGAAACCTGAGCTCCTCAGTGCACACTGAACGAGGGACTAAACAATGCAGCTTTAGAGTCATCAAACCCTGACTGCTGCTTCACTTTAAAATTCCTGTAGAATGTATTACCTGTTATTTGGTTGTGTGGTGAGAAAGGACCTGGAACAGGTGCCGCTGTTGTGTGGGCTTCAATGTGACCAAGGGGTGTGAGCTGTACAGCAGACTTCCCAGACAGTCCTACAACTGCAAGATTTTTGTGGGGTTCCTTCCACTTCCATATATAGGTTGAATGAGAGATCAAAGAGAAAAAATCATGTCTTGCAGGTTGAGACTTTTCCCTGGCTTCAGAGAAAATCACATGTTTTAGCTCTAGATCACAAGATTAGTCCTTGGTCTATTCCAGCACCATGCACTCTGTATCCTACACTTGTGTAAATTGCAAAAATATAAAACCAGTAAAAGTCACACTGTCACTATTTTAGCCTACCAGTCACCCACACATTTTGAAATAAATGCCTTGAAGAGAGGATTAAGACCTTTAAATCCTGAGTGGAGAAAATTACCTGCTCAGAGCATTTTATAAATCTCTGAAACTCTAGGAAATGAAAAAGAAGGATTTAAAACATTTTTCCTCCATGTATTTAGCTGGCAAGGCTGGCAAATTAAGGTTGTGTTTAGTTGAAGTCTAACCTCTAAATCAGTAACAATTCTCTCTTCTGGAGACACTGTTCAGTGGTATTCTGTCATTAAGAAACAGCATATGCATTTGGGCTTACGGTTGGCAAGTTAAGTTGTGTGAATGTGCCTTGTAAAGAGTATTCCCAGTGATGGCTGTGTCTGTGCCCAAAATCCATGTTCCAACCTTTGAATCTGTCAGAGACCCAGTCATGGGCCATAACTTAAATTCTTTTTGTAGCTTGACTACAAAGCCCACCTTAAATTTTCTCATCTTTTCACCTTCCATTTACTGCAACGAACCAGAGATACTTGCTAAAGGAATCTTCCTCAGCAGCCCTACACAATCCTGTCTAGCAGGAGAAATCAATGAAAACAGTCAGTCTCTTTGTGTGAGCTGATATACTTTTCACCTCATTTCAAGAAATTTCTAAATATTGCAGAGTGCTGATGATGAAAACAGAAAAGAAGAAATATGCAACATGCCCTGAAAGGTTGAATAAATCCCTACATGTCATCAACCAGATAAAATTGTTGCTTACAACAAAGTATCTTGGTAGTGAACATGGAGATGAATCTGCATTTAGGCAATTTATTAAAATTTAATTAATTATCTGACATGCACTCTTAGGTACTACTTTATAATTTCTATCTACAGAGTAGAAAACTCAATTACTACTGCCAAAAAAATAGTGGAGTATTTAATAATATACACTTCTATATTTACATATGGATCTAATTTGTATATAAATAATCAGACAGGAATATTAATAACAGCAGTAAATAGTAGATTTTTTCTTTTAAGACTAAAAGGTGTTGGCAATACTCCCAATACTAAGGTACCTCTTCAGTGACTCAGAGAAACTGTGAGAAGTGCAGAGCCAACACGGCGATTTCCATACCAGGGCAGTGTTATTCCCCCCAGTATGGGCACCTATGAATTCTAAACTTCTTTCTTAAATGATTTGGTTTCTATGGTTTTTTGGGGGAAATTTGCACAGCTGGTAATGCAAGAGAAGACCTAACATACCTTCTTTTGAAGTTCCTTTTACAATTTTACTATGCAGCTTTTTACACAGTCCTGTTATTTTTCTTGTATCTATTGATACCACTGAAATAGCATTGGCCCCATTGTATACTCTTCCATCACCTTCAGCCAAACATTACATATTTGAATAAATGGGCTTTTGTTCCCTAACCTAGTTTGCCATGCATGTGGGTTCAATCTCTGTGGTTTGGGACATGAGCAGTTGCTATATATACATGGTTTAAAAGCAAGTGTATACTGAGATATTTGCTAAATTAAAGTTTTGGTAATTTTTATAAAGCTAAAGAATTGCTGTTAGGTAAGAACTGACAAATGTTTTGATTTAGTATGTTCTTTGACCTTTCTTATTACTTTTCTCCAAAGTTCTCTCACATTATAGCAAGTATTATATATATATGTATATATGTATATATGCTTATAGGTATTATTATTATTATATAAAGGCTTAGTTTGAATTGAAGAAAGATGTCCAAGTTTGATTTCATTAAAACTGAATGAAAAGGTATTCTGCCTCCATGCTGACAGGAAGCTTAAATGCACCTTGCAAAAATTTAGAGAGAAGTAACTAGGGATTTTGAAAAAAGCCTTGAACTGACTACTTGTTTTGAAGTAAAAATGCTGAAATATCATTGACTTTTTTTTCTGAATTTCATTGCTATGCTCCTACCTTTTTTATAGTTCATGTTCTGCATTTTCCATTCCAGGGATTCAATTTCCATTTCAAATGCAATCCATTGTGGTTTTGTGCTTGTTTGGTTTGGTTTCTTTTCCATTGCAATAATTGGTATGTTCCTTAAATTAGTCTGTTTTAAATCATAAAATGTGATTTTTTGAACTCTTCTTTCTAATACAACCTTTGAGATTTTTTTGCTTTCTTACATGGAACCACGTTTCCTTTCCACATATAGCTTCAAATTATTGTCATCTTTCTTCTTCGTTCTAAAAAAAGTCTGTTAGATATGTGCTAACTAGTAATGCTATTGCAAGCTCCTCCTCTCTTTTTTTCTGAATTTACACTGATATTTCTAGATTTACTTTAATTCTTAAGTCACTCTTATATTATCTCTTTCTGAAACATACTCTGCTGAACTAACTCTGTTGGCCTTGGTAGGACTGCTTCTTTTCTGACCTTGCTAGGCCTGCCTGATTTCAGTTACTTCTCTACTGTAAATTGGGTAGAAATTGGAATATGAGTTGATGACTTTTTTACAGGGTAAAAAATGAAAAATCATTATTATATAAGAACAATAAAGATTTGCTTTGTCTTTGGAAAGTATTAGTGAAAAAGAAAAAAAGCAACAAACTGGATGTAATTAGTAATTGTCAAATACTTCCAGTGTTTGCCACAAATCCCTAAGCAGTCCATGAATGCCTAATATTTACAAACACAAAATTCTCACAGAACAGCAGTGTTATTTTAGATTTTTTTCCTTGTGCTGTAATAAGCTAATTATAATCAAATTAATGTACTCTGTAACTTGAATAGTGCTGATGCATTACAAATGAGGAACAGTGGTTTGCAACATTAGCATGCCTGGGTGTTGAGCACCATGTTCTCTCACCCATTCACAACCTCGGAGCTAGAGATTTATTTTGACCCTTTTGTGTCCTTTACTAAACTGTGACTTCCGAGTAAGTTATGATCTTGAAAAAAACACCAGTAGTTATGGATTGCTGCTCAACTTGTCAAAACAACTCAAGGCAAATGAAGCCTAACCATGGTGAATTATTGGTCTGCTTCTTCACGGTACAAGCCTATATATAACCACAGATGAAAACTGGGAAATGATAATTCAATGTCAGAGTTTTGTGCTGTTATACAAAGTTCAGAGATGGTGTCTCCAACACAGGCTTCAATATCTTTAGCGAGACAGGACCTTGATTAACCCCTTGTCAAGATACTCTGTAGTTTTCAACTATCATTGAACCAGGAGAAGAGATCTGAACACAGGTTTCTGTGTCTGAAACTTAATTGCCTAAAGCTGTTTAGCCATCACTTAACCAAGACCTGCTTCAAATTTGCTCTACAATCAGTTCAGTTCTGTTGCTAGTACTTTATGCTTCAACTTTTTTGGATTCACAAATTCACAGATGTTTCTTCACCCATTATCATATCTGGAGTATACATAAAAAATATTCCCAGAATATGAATTACACAGAGCTTGGTCATAACTTACAGTCACATAAAAAGCATTTTTTAGTATAAATTTGTAGCATTATCTCCTCTCTGATGAATTCTGGATAAAAGACATTTTCTCAGGAATATGCCAATGGTTATTTGTGGCTAATATCCCAGCAAAAAACAAAACAAAACAAAACAAAACAAACAAACCAACCAACCAAAAAAAAAACCCAAAAAAACCCCAAAAAACCAAAAACAGTAATAATAAAATAATTACTGTATTGGACTGTATTGGAATTCAAACTTTACTGGACTGGAATTCAAACTTATCCTTACCTGATATGTTTAAGATGTAAAAAAATATTTATTATGGGCACTGAGGGCTAGAAACTCTCAAAATTTCTTGAAACTGAAGTGTCTCACACTTGGAGTCAGTCCAAGTTAAATTCTCCAGCACTTCTCACAGCTGTGAATGTGTCTGTGAATGTCAAGCAGATCTTTTACATATTCCATATTTTTTGTTCCATAAGAGTGTTTCACACCTTAATGAAAACAGCGTGTGCCAATTAACAAGCTAGTATCAGTTGTTTTGCATTTTCTTAATTAAGCCTAAAAAAAATAAAAAGGAAAGTGAGCTCAGCTAAGATTATGTTTTGACAGCACTGTCTATCCTTATCTACTAGACGGAGACAATATATTCCAGAAGACTGAAAGAGAAACATGTTAACAAATTCTTTCAAATATGTTGAAGAAGTTTATTCCTCCACTGTTTTACAGCTTCCTATCTTGCATCTCTTATCTTGCAGTCAGATTTCAGAGGGTGAGACAAACATTTTAAAACTTTACTAAGCATCCTAAAGATCTCTGTGAGAAAATAGCTGAAGTGAGAATGTGTTTGGATGGAAAGAACAGCCACATTTTGGACTCAAAGACCATGATGGGGCTGAAACCTTATCAGAGTTCAGTACTACCAGCTACAGAAATAGCATCCTGCACTACAGTGAGTCTTAGATCATTTCACACCTGTCTGTGCAGCTCATATGAAAACAGCAATAATGAAAATTGATTCAGTGAAACATTTGGGACTAGTGCCTACACTCTTGAAAGTATGTGAAGTTGAACTCTATTAGAAAAAATAATGCTCTTTGAATCCTCCATGGTGTAAAACTATAGTTTCCAGAACATAAGACACCTCTTGAAACCACCATGGCATTCCTCTATGTACCTACTTTTGTTGCTCAGGGTACATTCTCAGCTCGGATACAGGGGAAGGAAGATGATGTTTTCTCCTTTCATATCAATGAAGAATCAGAAAACCAGAGAAAAATCAGAGTTGCAGCTGTTCTGCAAACACTGCAGAACCATAACCCTCATATATGCTGGAGGATACTGTCATCAGCAGTTGCACAGATTCAAAGCATCATCTCTTTTGCTACTGCAAGCCAGCTGTAGACACCAAAGATACAAATTTCCAACAGTTTGCTGTGCCAAATCAAGAAAATTTCTAAGAGGGAGTGATTATGTTAACAAGCAGTTGTTTACATTTTGATGTAGATTCTGGTGGTAAGGAATTTAATCCTGCTCAGATTGACTGCACAGCAATCCAACAGAAATGCAACCAGTCACAGCAAAGAGCAATGTACACAATGTTGGGTTAAAGTTGCAGTGTTCAGCCACAGAACACCAATATTATTGTCCATGATGATGATAGGTAAAATCCTGAACAGTATTTTTCACTGATTTCAGGAGAGTCAGGATTTTAGCCAAGAGCTGTAGCTTCACACAAAGCAATTGTCTCTCTTTAAAAGTACAACATGTCTCAAAGAAAGGGATGTTAGCTCACATTAAAAAAAAAAATTGAAAAGGTTTTTTTGAGGTGCCCCAATAAAATCTCTACATGGAACAGGCCCAATTAAATCACGTGGCTCGGGGTCTTGTCCTTCAAACATTGGATGCTTCCAAAGGTGGAACCTTCCTAATCAGTCTGGACAACCTGTTTCAGAATTTATCTAACCTCATAGTAAAAAAAAAAAATCAAGTTGTCAGATCAAAATTTTCAGCCTCCAGAAGTTAATCTCACCAGCAGCACCAGCCCAACAGAGGTGCCCACAAGTATATACAGCCCATAGAAAATGTCCCTTGGTGTTCAAGCCTGGAAATCACTGTGACAACTGCTAGTTAGTTTTCTGCAATACCTCCAAATGACTTGGTTAATAATGAGGAATAGGAAATTAAGGTTGATGTTTATGATGCTGGAAAATTCTTTCATGTTCTCACAGTACTTTTTTATAATTTATGATAGTGTTAGAGAAAAAAATTTTGCAACTCAATTAAAAAGAAACAACTACCCTTCTGAAAACTGCTACTTTCCCCCCTTTCATTTTATCATTGCCATGATTTCTGAGAAATTCAGATGATTTTATAAAGTTACAAATATTTAAATATTTTGACCAAACTCTCACAGTTTCTATGTGCCTTCCAGAACAGAAATCCAAGAACATGAATGCATTCCCTGCATAAAGAAAGTTTTTTATCATTCATATTGCTCAGTTGATACCTTATATATGACAGTTGATACCTTATATATGACATTCTGTCTGACACCAGTCGGACCAAATGTCTCTTGAAATCATTAGGTAATGAAATACACATAGAAGATAAATATAAAATCTTGGAGACAAGGAAGACTATTCAAAAAGCCTTTTAAGGATTTCCTAAGCCAGGAATAGTTTTAGGTGCTCATTGAAAGGCCAAAAAGGATAATTTTGTGCTACAATGTAATTTGCTGCAGAACAGCTCTGAAAACAGAGCCATTTATCTGTTTTGGTGTGACATTGTGCTGAACTGAAAATCTCTGCTGAGAACTAGACTTGTTCAGCTGAATCACCATTCTCTACTAATGCATAAAACAGTGTCTGCAGCAGTGCCTGCTCCCAGCCAGCCAGCTCAGGTTGCAAAAAGCGTGAGCTAGATTTTCTGTGAAATGAGCAATGCAAACAGATCATAAGAAAGTTTTCATTTCTTATATAGCATTGAAATCTGTGGGATTGTGGTTGGGAAAAGTAGAGCTGATGGATGGCAGGCTATCTCTATCACAAAATTAAAGGAAGAGCAAGCAAATTGCAGAGTTTGCTAATTCCTTTGGTAGTGTTTAATTTTTTAAAATAAATGAGAACTATACGTGGCCTACTAGTGAAATATTAATAGGGAGAACATTTGAAGGGTGAACCCTCCCCCCTGCCCCATTACATTAATATAGAGAGTTTCTTAAGAATCTCTAAAATATGGGGAGAGAAAATCAAGAACATCTTATTTGCCCACTGAGGCAACACATCTCCTGTTTGCTTGAATGCACAGATTTCTTGCCATGTGTCCAAGACACACAATAGAAAACTGAGCCATTACAACTCATTAGTGAATTGAACAAGTCAATATTGTAATTTGCCCATCCTTTAGTGAATTATTCTCATACGATTACGGCACTGTCTCCCACAGTTTTGACCCCATCATAACCCTTGCTGGGAGAACACTGACAGTGGAATTTTAAATGCTTTTGCCAGCATATGATTTAGTTGTAGGATGAGGAAGTTTTATATTCTAGTGGTACAGAAGCTGACTTCCAGACTGTGTGCACTGTATTGCTGTCTAATTTGCACTTCCTGCATGGATGAAAGCACTTGGCCTTCAGTCTCGGATCTCCCAGACTACCTGTGAGTGCGCACAGAGAAGAGCCTTGCACACCCTGGAGCATCTTTTTGCTGTAGTACATGATTAGGTGGAAATCAAGTAATGTCTGACAGCCTAATTTTCATCATTCTTTTGACAGACTGGGGAAACATCTACCTTAGCTGTGGAGCCTTCAGAATAATTCAATTCCTCTTGAGTCAATTCTCTGTTTTTCAGTAACTCTGGACAAAATCATAATAAAATTTCAAGGACTCAATGTACAAAAACCATATTAACAATAGAATGGTATATAACACTGGTATAAGTTGATGACATCAACAGAGTAGCAAGAATCAATGACAATAGGGCAAGACTAACTGTTGGTTGCACAGAAGGTACTGACTTGCAAAGTACAAAAAATTTACTGTTAGTGCTTAGAAAGTGCGTGGAGGTTATTCAATAATTTGAAGAAAATAAATTTCATGAATAAATTTAAAGTGCTGTAAAGATCTTTGCACAGATTTACAACCATTGATTAAGATATCATTCTTCTTGAAGTCAACTTACTGGTAATTTATGCATAGTGTATGTCAAAATGAAAATTTACATTTAGAAAGACTGAATGTTTTGTAACAATCAAATAAATAGACTCTCCATATGGCTAAGAATCTATGGAAAAATTTTAAAACTCTTTTATTTTCTATAGATGTGTCTACTTTGATTAAGGATTTGAAGAAATGATAGTCTATGAGGAAAAGAAGAAAGAAAGAGTACCTGCAAAAAATCAAAAAGATAAATCTCAAGGCTCAAAACAGATTTTTTCTTCCCATGCATCTAATTCTAGAAAAATGAATTGGCATTTAATAACTTTTTTTTTGTATTTAACAATAATTACTCTTGAGATATCTTTATGTCATGTTGTAACCTCAGAGATGTGCACAGCATGATCAAAAGATATGAACTGTGCAGAATTTTTCTGTGCTTCTCTATTCATATTAGTGGGCTCCTCATGAACTCTGAATCTAAGCAATTCTAAATTTACAGGAACTAAATTTTTCCTCCTCCTTTTCCTCTGATTTCACTTTAAAAGAGTGGAGATTCTACCTGTATTCTTGAGAATATAATGCTGATGGTAAAATTATCATTTTGCAATGGATTCCCTACAAATGATCTTTTGCATCATATGCAGCTGCACTTAAAATTAAAATGTGCACAGGAGTGTCCAAAATTACTTCATACACAAAAAGGAAAGATGCTCTGTTATGCATTCCTTCCAAATGGTAGAAATGGCAGCTGAAAAAGGAGGAAAAAAGGTAATATTTTTTCCTGTGGTTCCACTGCAACCTGCACTCTGTATATCGCGTTCATTTGAGATCATAGCTTGTGAGCTGAGACATTGCTCACCTTAATGGTAAAAATTAGATGCAGAAAGGAATAATTTTCTGTAGGGTCTACTCCTAACACAAGCATAAACATGAACAAGTCCTTACTCTTTGGTTGGTGGATCAAAAATTTAATCTTAATAGAGATCAGCTAGAAATATTCATTATATTGCCAAATTGCACAAGTATATTGAAGCTGAATTAAAAAAAAAATATTAACAATTTTCTAATTTTTGAGATAGCTCCAATACAGAGAGGACAAATCAACAGCTGCTGAAAGCAGATCTATGTCTTCCTGATTTGGTTAGGATTAGAAATGAACTTTTTCTCTTAAAAAAATTAAACTTTTCATGACCAAACTTAAAATCTGAACCCAACCTAGTTCTCTTATTAATACAAGATGACAGCTGTCAGTGATGTTTATGAGCAGGAAACGTACTTTGTGAAATATTTTTGTCTTATGCAGAATTTCCTCTTAAGCTACAAAATTCTCAAGCTCCTAAAATGTTGGAAAAAATTATAAATTATGTTTGACAGCAAGGGCATAAAGAAGGCATATAATCACGTAGCATGCTATTTTTAGAATATATATATTCCAGCAATAGGCATCTGAACTTTTACTCACTCTGTTGTGTGGCCCCCAAATTCAACAACCTATGTTTGTGTTAACCATGTACAGTTAAAAGTTATCATTTTTCTGACCTGTGCTGGGCAGGTTGCAACTATTTGGCAATTTGTTGTGATGTATTTGCCCACACAAAACAACAGGTGGTGTAATGCAAATTGGTGCTGTACATTGTTCTCTAAGGATGGGCACAATCACTACAACATCAACAACAACATGATGAATAGCAGAACATTGTATTAACTGAAGGCATTTTACCTGTTTATGCTGAATCACAGTGACCTTGGTACAGAGAACAACATAATCACATTTTCCTTCTTTTTAAACTGCTCTAGGAAGATAAACGTGAAAAAAGCCTAAAGCAAAACAAACAAAGGGAAAACAATTGCAAGATATTAACAAATATAATGCCAGTTCTCTGACAGGAAAACATCCCTCTGCTAAAAACGAATGTGTTGGGGTTCAATAGCACAAAGGAAGGCTTCTATACTTGAAAAAAACCACATCTGCCTGATTTCCCTTAGCTTTGACCACTGTCAAGTGTTTCTGAAACTAAGTCCTCAATAAACTGTTCTTCTGAGCTACTTGAACAAAGACAAAAGAATAAGTTAATGACAGCGAAAATTTTTCTTGCCAGTTTTGAGAACAAGCAGCATCAACAAGAGAGGAAAGAAAATGGACTCGCTCCTGCTGCAAGATGTATCTGTAGTAACAAAAGATTTACCTTTAGTAACAAAAGGATTAATTACTAATTATCATACATGTTTGGATGAATGCACATGTGCTGATGTGGTCAAATGCAGAGGGCTGCTGTGTTCTCACTCTCTGGAAATGCTTAGGACACTAAACTGGCTTGTTTTTTCTCCTGCTGCTCTTCCCTATGTCTGTTCCATCATCCTGGAATCAAAGGTGTGCATCACTGGTCTGAGGGGGCTTGCAGAATGTTGCCTGCCAAGCACCTTAATCCTTTACCTTTCTCTTTTTATATTCCAATACAAATTTTAAAATATTGGAAAAAAAACCCCAACCAAACAAACCAAAACCCAAAACAATCCCAAAAAACAAAACCAAAACCAACACTGCAATGCAGATTAGTGCTCTTTAATACTGGGATTTAGGAATGAGTTGATCTGTCAAGAATATTAATATATTTTTTACTGGTTTATAGCTCATGGCCATCAAGAACCAGAACTGTCAACAGGCTACTATGGGAGTCTGTGGGAGAAGAGATGATCTGCGATCTTTACTGCATTACCCTATTTTTTATTCAGTGTGGTGTTCCTAAGGAAGCCTGAATGCAATGTTTGGTTTTGTTTGATATTGCTCTGTATACAAAAGTAAGAGTTTTATTTTCATATGAATTAATCACTGATTTTATTGTCTGTAGATATCAGAGACAGACGACAGTCAAGCTTAAACACATTTGAAATATTTATGAAAGTTCTATAACCAGTCATGTTCTTGGTATTTGTTCTTATGACAGAATCTTACATTCATATAATTAGCTTTATGGCTCAAGTAACATTTAGAAGGAACAGTTATTCCTGTATAATATTTAATGGAGATTTTTTCTAGCATTTGTGTGAAGACCTTGTGTTGTCCTAGAGTTGGGTTAGCTAGGGAACATATTTCTACATAAACCTATATACACAGGCATGACCTGAAGGCAACACAAGCTAAAGAAATGTAAATCTTTTGACTTTCTCCTAAACTACACTCTGAATTGAGGAAAGTAAGTAAACGTTGCTGAAAATTTTTATTCTAGGTACTGCAATGCTGAATATGAGGGATACTGTGCTAAAATTGGCAAACAACCAAGATTGTAGGCTTCTAGGAAAAAATGTACCAAAATGAAGGCAGCAATACATTTCCAGACAACAGGCAGTTTGCCATCTGAATCACTCTTGAAGAATGTGGTTACACACTCTGTTTTCCTGAGTAGAAAAGCTGGCTCAATAAATTTGTCTCTTTCATGACAGTGAGTGATCCAGACCTGATTTTCACCCTCTGCCATACCAAAGCATACTCTTCACCCACCCACAATGAGGAAACTGCAGAATATTGATGGGAATGACAACCAGTGCTTTCCCTACAATGTAGGCAAATTTCCTACAGTGTAGGCAAATAACATGTATTGTGAAACTACAAACCTATTTTCAGCTTGATCACACAAATAAGATTTGGTGTGGCTGTGTGATACAAACCACAGAACTAGCCTGATTCATCTGTCTAAAGCTATAAAAGAGTAAAAGAGCAACAGGACAGGGTTAGCAGCTAAGGGACTGCAGTTGTATCTACAGACATGACATTATTTCCCTGTAGTTCTTCCATTTCCAGTTCTGAGGACCTAGCCTGAAATCCTGTGAGTGCCTTCAATTCTGGTTTTGACAAGACAGTCAATCCACTGTTAAGTTTGCAAGGGCCAAACTGAAACATTGTATCCATATATGCAAGGGTCACCCAGGTGTAACTTCATTGGAAAAAAAATAAAATCACAGATTAACATTTTATTGTCACACATTTCTGCTGTGACTGATCTGCTAAGTGAGTGGTATGGCTGCTGTAAGTGGTTCAGGTGGGGTTCAGCTCACCTCTCCTAACAATCTTCCCTTTCGTCTCTTTTAAATCAGTGGGGAGATAAGGCCATTCAAAGAAGTTTCCCATTTAATCAAATCTCAAGTGTAATTTACAGTGAGATTCACACACAATGACTGTTACTCCAATGACAGCCTGGGGCAGAGACCTCAGGCACAGACATCCACATTAAAGGTGTCTTTTCCACTGCAGCCTACTTGCACTGGAAGTTTCATGATATGAATGGCAACATTCTCATTTACAATTCCCCTTTAACAATATTAGGATGATTTAGTTAAAGAATTCCAGTTTTGGTCCAGAACTGTAAATTGGCAACTTGATTGCCAGACTAAATAAGACTTTTTTTTTTACTTTGAAATACAATAATTTTTAAAAGAAGCCTCACTATGTTTTTCAAATTTGCAAAGGGAGATTTGTGGAACCGTTCTCACATATTTTTTTTCCTAAGCATAGGACCAATTTGACAAATACCTTCTGCTCTTCTGAAAGAGCATATTCAGAAGAAAAAGCCATCCTGCAGATAAAAACCAAACTAGAACCCCAGAAATAAACAGGCTCTCCTCCCTCTGTTGCCTCTTGATGAGAAATGTTTCTCTAATTATATCACAACATGTGCAGTAATAATGTACTTATAGAAAAGCATGTTTGCCTTGGCTTTATGATCTTACATAACCCAAATAATTTTGGTGCCTATGTCTAGATACAGTTACTAAGCAGGCAATTATTGAATTGAAAGATTGGGAACTATTTGATTTCCAAATGTTAACAGATGATTAAAGGCCATTACTGTTTTTCATCTTTATTATTTAAGTTTATAGGTACGTGTTTATTGATTTCTTTTGTATTTGTCAGGTGTTTCAATTGCTTGCCTCCGGGCACACTCAGAATATAAAAAAAAATTACAGTTTAATTTTTTATTACTTTCATTAAAGCAATCTAGTGATAACTATATCAAGTCTGGTATTTTGGACAGCTTTGATGTCGCATTCAAATATATCTGGAAGGAAAATCATTAAGATCAAAGCACTGAGCTAATCAATTTTCATTACATACAGGGAGAATAGAACAGACAACAGTAGTCACTAGCATTACTTTGCCAAACCACATCCAAATTAGCAACGCACAAAAACTCTTCCCACCAGATCTTCATCCATGGTGAAAACTCTGTATAAATTATTCCTACCTGTAACCTCAGAGAAGCATCTAAAAGCAGTACCTGAAACTCCAGTAGTCCAGAAAGTCTTTCATCTCAGCCAGTTTTGGGGTTAGCTCAGCAGACACAGCTCCTGCTACATCAAGACAAAGGCCATGTGTCCTGCCTGCCCATCTGTACTGCTACATGGCTCAGGCTGCCTCCTGCCCCTGAAATTGAAGAGGGCAATCACTGCATTTTGCAGTCTCCACTCTAAGTTCGCAGTAGATGGTAAATTATGGCTACTGCTGTAGTTGTAAAAATTTAACTGCACAGTCTGAATATCATCTGATAAGGAAAAAGCCAGGACTGGGTGGACATGTGAAATGTTTGTTTTGGAACAGCTACTGCTTTTCTTTTTCTCCCTGCTTAGTGATCTCAGCTGAGACTTGCAAATCTGCATGAGACAACAAATCACAACCTTCAAGGCCCACAGAGCTCAGAGACTAGACCTGAGTATACCAAAAGAGTCTACCTGAATAGACCAAAAGATCTCGTTGCACATTCTGAGTCACCTCACTTAGCTTGTGACAGCTGTAAAACTGTAGATTTCCTTCCTAAACAACATAATCAAAGTTGTCCTAGAAAATAATGCTTTGAGCTCTATAACTGCTGTATTTTTAAGGCCATAAGTGCGTCACTATTTATTTGATTGTTGGATTTTTTTTCCTCTTTGAGTTTACAAAAAAGAAGGGCAAATTAATGAATAAGACTGATGAAACTGTTATCTGGGAGTCTTATTTATGTGAAATTTCTCACACCTGCACTTTCATTATGATAATACATGTCCATATTGGTATATTCAAGTAAATGTCTAATAGCTGAAGCATGTGCCAATTTGTGTACATCATATCACAGAACTACAGAACCAAGGTAGATCCTGGCATGAACAACAGGAGAGATGCAGAGTTCTTTAGTGTGGTGCAAACTTCCATGTGTTTCTAACTAAATAGCTCATTTCTGATCATTTTGATATGACCAATAAAATTTAATGAAACACCTTTGGAAAAGAATCAGAATTTTAGTTTTACAGTTTCTAAAACTGTAAAAGCACATCAAAATAGCAGCTTATTTATGTGCAAGAATAAAAGTCAGGGTATCTTTGCTCACAGTGACAGTTTCCACAAAAGAAGTCATATTTATATGGGAGACAAATGAAGACTGTGCCAGAGTGGAAGAAAGGTAAAGGACACAATCAGGTTGTCAGTACCTGTTTTTCCCTTCAAATGGGAGTCCTTTTATGAAATTATCCTGTATAAAGCTGAACACAGGAATAATAGCAGAAGGTCACAGAAGTTAATGGAGTTCCCAGATGAGAAGCTTTCATTGCAGCAGTGTTGAGAAAATGTGTCTATAATTTCCTCACCTCTCCTTACAGGCTTGCTTCAGTGGACACAAAGCAAAAAGCAGCAGCTAGCTCAGATCGTTTCAGCAACATGGGAAATCCCTTCACACAGAATCACAGAATGGGTAAGGCTAGAAGAGAACACAGGGTCATCTGTTCCAACCTCCCTGCTCAAGCAGGGACATCCTACAGTACATGGCACAGGACTCTGTCCAGACAATTCTTGAAGATCTCCCATGAGGGAGACTCCACAACCTCTCTGGGCAATCTGTTCCATGCTTGGTCACCTGCATAGTAAAAAGTTCTTCCTCATATTCAAGTGGAACTTCCTGTGCATCAGTTTCCGCCCTTTGTCTCTTGTCCTATTGCTTTGCACCACCAAGAAGGGCCTGGTCCATCTCCTTGACACCCATTCTTTAGATACCCATAACACATTGATGACTTCCCTCTCAGTCATCTCTTCTCAAGGCTCAACCTGCCCAGCTCCCTCAGTCTCTTGTCTGAGGGAGTCTCTTGTCTGAGCAGTCACAAGACACATGCTCCTGTCCCTCAATCACCTTTACAGCCTCTTCTGGACCTGCCTGAGATGCTCCAAGCCTCTGTCACCCTGAGGAGCCCAGAACTGGACACAGCACTCCAGGTATGGCCTCACCAGGGCTGAGTAGAGGGGCAGGATCATATCCCTGGACTTGCTGGCAGTGCTCCTCCTGATGTACCCCAGGACACCACTGGCTCTCTTTGTCCCCAGGGTACACTGTTGCTTCATGGACAACTTGCTGTCCAAGAGGACCCCCAGGTTCTTTCCTGCAGAGCTGCTTTTCATCAGTTTGGTCCCGAGCCCCCACCTCCTTTTGAAGGCTCCTGTTCCCTGTTTGAAAGCAATCACACAATGTAAAGTGCCAATCTAACATAATCTCTGCTCACTCTGTACTGTTTGTAAAGCATGATTACAGGTTTATTTTATATCAGCAGACCTCATGCCAGACCAGGGCTTGCTGCTTTATTCCAGATCAGTAATTGTTTATCCTCCCAGCAGGTATAAAAGCATAAAGCTGGAATAAATGCCATGACACAGGTTCTGGTTCACTCAGCAGATATATGATGAAGGGGATCAGACACGTCCTGATGCAATCTGGCAATGCACAGGTCTGATACTGATGATCACGGACTTGTGGTCTTGGTCTTGAAGGCATCAGGGCTTGTGTGCCTGACCTCACAGCAAAAGCTGGAGAAAGGTGATTCTGTGGAAGAAAATCATCCACGTGTTGAAGCTTAAAGTCTCACATTTGAAATGTGTGTGTATCTAAGAAGCACGTGGACTTATGGTACAATAGGAATTGATAAATAATGCCACAAGTTTCAAATCAAGGGTGCTTTATCATGGGTTTAAAAGCCCTATCCCTTCCTAATGTAAATACTCACCCATTGGATTACTCAGAAACAGATCCGGGGACTGCAGAGAATTCTCTGCTGTGCCAACACAGTGTTCAAACTTTGAGAAATATTTTAAAGTATTGACAAAGATTGTCCTCCACTTTCCCTCCTGTGTGATCATTTCTCATGTTGTACAAAAACCTTGCCAACATTTTTTTCCAAGTTAGAAAACAAGTTCTAAAAACAACTACGAAGGCATTTGGGAAATCAGATTCTGAGACAGTCAGAATCCAACTATACAGCTGAATTGTAATGAAAAAAATGTTTCTGTATATTCAAAAAATTTCTTCAAGGGAACCTGTAGGCTACATACACTCATCTCAAAACTATTATGGAGTCGGACAGGGTGATACCCTTCTAACCAACCTCACTGGTTCTCCTCCCACTCTTTGTGACCTTTCAGAAGAGTACCTGTAGACAGAAAAACATGGGTTAACCTTCTCACTCTTTTGTGGAAAATGTCAAGGTCATCAGCATTTTCTACTGAAGACCATAAACAAATTGTGATAATATTGTTTCGGGACACCATCAAAATTTATGAAAGCTTAGTTATATTTGATTGTCTCATCCTACTACTTTAGCAAGTATGTAGAATTTGTCATCAATAAAACTATCTCATTGGTGCCTCCAGCAGGGCAATGGGAACTTGTTTGTGTGTTTTGGATACACTTTCAAGGTCTAATTTTTGATATTTTGATTATTCCAGTAAGTAAAAAATGATTTTTAAAATTTATCCTGCTTTTTTTTTTCTTCTGAAAATCATCTGCCAGCAATGATTATGTAATGGATTTTTTATATTGTCAAAGTTGAATATGAATGTCAAATGTCCAATTTTGTAGCTTCCAAGATTATCTCCTCTGACTTTTTCTACTGCATAACTATTACCTGATAATTTTTTTACATGGATAAATAAAGCAGCTTTGCTAAAATATGCTGTTTTACTTATAGCTAACATTTTCTCTTATTTGATATTTTATAAAAAGTTTCACCATTTTTACCCCCCTCTCAGATACATTTTTAAGTTACCAGGTGTCCTAAAATTCTATATGTTTTATTATAGAATACATACAATATTCGGCGTTTTAAATAACAAGAAGTTCAAGCAACATATAAAATTACTTTTATGTTCACTGAAAATAACAGTTGAATATTTGCCTATTCATATACATGAAGAAATAAGTTACCATTTCATTTCAGCAGCATGATAGATTAGAAATCTTTTCCATCTTGAAATGCTACATAGCAATGAGAGTAATTGGCACTTTTTTTACTTTTCTTTTTTGTTCTGTGGTAGATTTTGTGCATAACTTTTTTTAAACTTGATATAGATGTTTGCAATATTTTAAATTATAATTCTGTTCCTAAGCTTCTAAATAAATTTTGAAAAAACCCCAAAAAATTTCTCAAGGCTCATGTCCACTGTGATTGAGGGTGCCATTGATTTTTTTACTAATTACAGACTGCAGGGAAATTTGAAAAATAAGAATTATTCAGTTATTGATATGATGTTGTATTAGTGCTTAGTTGAACTTTTCAGGAAAAATTAAGGATTGGCCATAAAACAATTTTAACTTCCAACTCCTGCTCCTTCAGGCTGCTGTGCACAGCTACAACCTGTTCATGTGGAAATGTCTCCAGGTCCATTTCTTCTATTCTTTAATATCAAATATAGGGTCATTTTCATTTTATGTTTATATTTCACCTGAGTAGCTTAACATTTTACCAAACATCAGCTTCCGCAACAAAAACTCATAGCACATACATTCTTATCAGATGTACACCATCTGATCTGATACTATTTATGCTCAGTGTTTTCAGAAAGGAGACTGATTATGGCAGCAGCCAAAAAAGAAATGCCTGAAGCTGCATGCCTGCCTCTTTCTTTTCAGCTGATCTTCCCTACAATTGAACATGGAGAGGCATGGATTTGATGCAATGACTATTCAGTGGATAAGAAATTGGCTGGATAGATGCAGCCAGGGCGTTGTGGTCAATGGATCTGTGTCTAGGTGCAGGAATGTCTGTGTGGATGAAAAGCTGGATGTGAGTCAACAGCGTGTGCTTGCAGCCCAGAAAGCCAGCTGTATCCTGGGCTGCATCAAAAGGAGTTTGGCCTGCAGGGCAAGGGAGAGGATTCTTCCCCCCTTCTCTGCCCTTGAGAGACCCCACCTGGAGTGCTGCATCCAGCTCGGGGGTCCTCAATGCAAAAAGACATGGATCTGGGAAGTGGCTGCAGAGGAGGCCACAAAGATTGACCAGAGAGCTGTAGCACCTCTCCTACAAAGACAGGAGAGAGAACTCGGGTTGTTCAGCCTGGGAAGAGAAGGCTTCAGAGACCTTACAGCAGCCTTCCAGTACCTTAAGGGGGCTTATAAAAAGGAGGGAGAGGGAATTTTTATACAGGCAGATAGTGACAGGACAAGGGGCAATGGTTCCAAACTGATAGGGGCAGGTTTAGATTAGATGTTGGGAAGAAATTCTTTACTCTTTTGGCGCTGAGAGAAGCTCAGAGAAGTTGTGAATGCCCCATCCCTTGAAGCATTCAAGGCCAGATTGGATGGGGCCCTGAGGATCCTTGTCTAGTGAATGGCATCTCTGCCCATGGCAAGGAGGTTGGAACTAGATGGCCTTAAAGGTCCCTTTCAATACAAACCTTTTTATGATTCTATGATTCTAAACAAAATATCATAATATCTGAATTACAATTTTCAAATAATTTCAAAATTTTTTCCGACTGATATAAAAGATGTGTTTGATAAAAAGAATGTTTTTGCAAGCAGGTTATCATCTGTGCAATACATATGAGTTGCTTCCCCAAGTATTTTGAAAGGTCTTTCCCAAAAGGACTCCTGCAACCTTTTGGGTAGCTGTAATGTTCTGCTTCTTGTCTTTTCCAGAAAATAGAAATAGATAAAGCATAGATGACCTATTTTATTCCAAACACATTTGCTTCCCACAGACAGATACTGTTTAAAGAAATACAGAGAGCATGAGGCACATGCATGACGCACAAAATCATACAAGCCCTTTGCAGCCACATGATCACCTTCTTAACCTAATGGGCAACTACACCACAAAATGAAAGATTAATTTTCTGACTCTATCACAGAATCATAGAATATGCTGAGCTGGAAGGGACCCACAAGGATCATTGTGTCCAACTCCTGGCCCTACAGAGCACCATCCCAAAGAACGGGATGTACCATCCCAGGTGCCCAAGAGCATTGTCCAAATGCTTCCTGGATGCTGACAGGCTGGTGCTGTGATCACTTCCCTGGGGAGCTGTCCCAGTGCACAGCCACCCTCTGGTGGAGAGAGAACCTCTCTCCAAGATCCAGCCCCTGGCACAACTTCAGGCCATTCCCTCAGGTCCTGTCACTGGTGACCACAGAGAAGAGATCAGTGTCTGCCCCTCCTCACAATGAAGTTGTAATTGCAATGAGGTCTCCTCTCAGTTTCCTCCAGGCTGAACAGCCCAAGTGTCCTCAGTCACTTCTCATATGGCTTTCACTCAAGGCTCTTCACCAGCTTTGTTGCCCTTCTTTGGGCACTCTTTAATAGTTTAGTATCTTTCTTATATTGTGGTGACCAAAACTGCACACAATATTCAAGGAGAGGCTGCACCAAACTATCCAGTATAACAAAGAAGTTGGGAACACATGATCAGAGGAGAAGAAAGAAGGTCACATCTTTGACAGCAGGCTATAGACAGATAATCTCATAGAATTTTTATGTACAAATCAACCAAGGTAAGTCTGCAAGGACACAGACCTCCTGCCTTTGATTATGTGTGCTTCATCGAAATGGCTAAATCTGAATTCCTGGGATGTATGGAAACTAAGGAATTGAGTGTATTCCTCTCAGTAAAGGGAGATTTATATTCTAAAACCTTTGTAGTGTCAGTCAATTTGATTCAGTGAAGGGCAGAAAACAATTTCTAACAGCACAGAAAGTTTTTGGAATAGTTACTCAAGTGCTTCCAGGATCAAAGATGCATGATGAGTTATCAGATAGCTCTCCCTGACCATTTTTTCACAGAATTTGGCTTAAGAAAATTGTTTGATAATAGCTTGATGGCGCTTTGATCAAGGGTCTATTGTTAAATTGTTAAATTGATTGTTAAATAGTTGACTAGATCTGAGCTGTGGAAGGTAAGACCTTGCATACTAATCAACTTGAAATATAAAGAAATTGCTTTTTTAGAAAGATGAAAACCCATATGCTAATGCAGAAATTATTAAAGTATGATTTATCTCTGAAAAATTATATAGTAGATATAGCTCTATGGACTCTCAGGATTTTTATATTCATGAAATCCATAGTACATTAGAAAATCCACAAGTAAAAAGCTGTATTTTTTTTCTTTTGTTGCTTCTAATCCATCCTTTCATAATCAAAATGGATTCTTTGTATCTTCTCTATGATCCTTAGCAATATAGTAAGAATAGGCCAAATTCTGCTCTCAGAGACATCTCTACAACTTCAAACCTCAATCAAGCTATAACCAACATCTTAAATGTTGGTCATTAAGTGATACTCTTCTGTGAAAGGTGACATAGAGCTACACTGACACATCAAGAAGACAAAGAATAAATTGTTCTTCCGAAGTGTTTGTGGATAGATCACCTCTTTTCACAGAACAGTTTATTACTGTCCAGTTTTTGGATAGTTGGAGTAGGGAGAAGTGATTAAAATCCCCTCTCCAATCTAACCTGGACCATTGCATGTAAGGGAGAGCTGAGGATTTCCTGCTGCTCAACCATGCCAAGTAATCAAGAGAATGGGCTCACTTCTGCTTTACAGCCTCCAAAAGCCAAGAAGATGATGATAGAACATTTTGCAAACACTTGGATCTGCACAAAAGAAGGAACTCAGGCATGTTTGCTATCCAAACCTAAGTGATGTAAGAGGAAAGATAATGATATCAGTAAGTGAATGGATATGAAGCTAATTAGATAGAGGAAAATTATTGATGGATTAAAAATATGACAGCTTTACAAAATCACATTTCAGTGTGTAGGATTTTATGTTATGAAGAATGAAAAAAAAAGGTTCTGAAAAAAATTCAGTGCAGAGGAAATTGAGGAATCCAACTCTATTTTTCAAAAAACATTCTTCCTTTTGCATATGATTGTTCATCTTCTTTCCTTCTGCTCCATTTTGCAAGGATGAATAAAAACTCCACAAATTTGGAAGCAACTAAAAAAATCTACTTTACAGAACTATAAGTATTTGCAACTCTTTTACATTTCTAGTTGTGTTTTTTGTGTGTTTTTTTATTGCTATTTTTTTCCTTGTTATTTACACAGCCCTTTCCCATACACACATCCAGATCTAGATATTTGTCTGTGCTTAAAGAGATTAAATAATGATAGGATTATCTGACTCCAGGCAAAATGTAAATTGTTTACAAATCTGGTTACTGAGTGACAGTGAACAGAATTGGATTTATATTTTTTTAAAAATCACAGGAGAGAAGGCAATTTCTCAAAGCACTGATACTGATTCTCTGAACCATGTGCTGATTCTAACCTGCATACAGGGCTGTTGAAATGACCTGCTAATGTAGAACAAGGACAGTGTATGGCTTTGAATAAACTGCTGACAGTAAACTGTACTTGTGCAATGCTGCTGTTCTTGGGCACCTAAGAAGATTAAAACATCTTGTTTTGACAGTTACATTGTGGTCATTTCTGTATTTCTTTTTCAGCAGCGCTCATTTTTGCACCATGATTGACTACAGATTTTCTAAGGTTGGTAGATTTAACTAGGAGTTTTAAAATAAAGATTTGCAACCATATTACATTTCAGAGGCAGAGGAAATTTGATCACTTACATAATTTAATAGATAGCCTCATCTCATTCTGTAATTCTCTCTTTCTCTGTGGTTACTTTGAACACCATTATTCAGAGCACTGCTAAAATGAATCTCAGCTACCCTGTGGATCATTGAATCACTGTTTGAACCGAGGAGACATTCTCTCATTGAAAGAAAGCTCAAATTATCATTCAGATATGAAAACATGTCAGCACATTCATATTTTAGCTTTTGATACCAATTCCATCATATATAGATTACAAAAGAGTCCCATGGGTTACCAGATAACCATTAATAGAATTCTGTCAGTATTCTGCACCTGATAACAATGTCCCCAAATGAAACCTCAAGAGTTTTTGGCAAATGAACATCAAGTCTTGAATTACCAGGCCCATTTTTAGCTGCAACAACTTCACTTCATTGCTGAACTGTTTTACCTGCACTTACTGCCTCAAAGCAAATACAACACTAGTTCTGTGTTGTCAAAACCAGCAGATTGAGTTATTGATTGGACAACAGAAAATAGTGTGTTGTATTTATAGAAACACTTTCTGGAGATAAAGGGCATTTGGACCCCTAGGTGATATAAATGAAGAGTTGAGACAACGTTTGCCAGTGTGCCTAATTTTCAAGAGATGAGTTGTAATGAGTGGCCACAGTTCTCAGAGCCATAGCTGTCGGGGGCATCCCTCCAAGTTACAAACACCAGCAGAGCAAGAGAAAGCGCTTCAACTGGAGTTGTATCTTCCATTTTTGTTAAGGACACCCTTTGAGGATTTTTCTTGGCTTCTATAACAAAAGTGAGGCTCAAAGAGCAAGCTAATAGCACAGGGTGCCAATAGCACTGCTGCTTTCGGAAGCAGTGGGGTTTGTGTATTCAGTTTTGGATGCATCTGAATTGAATACCTCCTTTTTGATATTTCTTCACAAAGCCTTTTTTTTTTTTAATGACCTATTAGGAAATTATACTTCTGTGATGGTAATAAATACAGCTTTTGGTAATCTGAACATTCCTCTTCCTGTTCTCAGGTGCTAGCTTCCAAATGAAAAAGCACATTTAGTCAGAGCATTTCTCTCTCAGCAAAGTTTCCCTGTGCTTACTACAGTTTTCCCAAATTCCTGCAGTAATTCAAGCCTGAATACTTTTGCTTCTGGTCATGGTACATTCAGTACTGTTTCAGCTCTAAACAAAAAATACAAAAGAAATTTTTCATTGCTAATTTGTTTTCAGTGATTCTTAACTCACTGTTTTCTGTGTGGGTTTTAATGAGTTTTGCTGATGTATCAGTGATGCAGAAGTTGGAGTTTTCTTCTAGAGTGCTGTTTCTGAATTGTCTCTTAATCCTGCTTTCCTCTGGAGTCTTCAATTTCCTCAGCTACAAATGAAGCAGGAATACACCAATCCTGCAGAGCAATCACAAATTAATTCTTGCCATTGCCATATAGTTGGTCTACTTGCTGCAAACTTTAGATGGCTATCTACTGTCACATGGATGCTAAAGATTCTGCATAGCCACACAGAGGAGGAACAAAGGTCCAGTTTTCAAGTACTTTTAAATAAGTGACAACCAACGTTTTCATGAAAAAGACTTAAGAAGCTTAATGTAGTGTAAAATACATAGTTAGAAGATGAAGCAATCAAATTTAAATGTCTTAAGGAAGTGTTTATCAACATGGCCAGAGTTTTCAACTGCCAGATCCACAGTGGGGAAAATTATCCAAAACACACATATCTGAACCTGCAGCTCCAAGTAAGAATTTCCCCTTTATATATTATTGCTTTCAGCATAAACCACAAACAACAACAGTAAGGGCTGAAATCCATCTATTTCGGATCCATGCATGGATCAATGGTATGGTAGTATTCTATGCTGTACAGTAGAGACTGAATTTTGTAGGTGCTGAGTATATTATTTACTTGTGTACTGTGTATTGTGCTCTTTAATGATGCTGTAAAATTACAATATATTATTTTTTCAGGTATTTTAAGGATAATGTTTCAAACTTGCATATAAGCTGATAATATAAACATGTAAATAGCATTAGGCTTGATTCACAAAATGTTCTAGAGAAGGAATGCAGGATAGTGTCTTTAAATTATAAAAAAAACCTGAAAGATTTTGATTTACTGGTAAATCTCCCGAGTTTTAAATTTCTGTAGAATTTAAATAAAATATTAAAAGCTTAAAGAGAAATGCCAGGTAGAGGGACTTACTAGCGGAGAATGAGCCCTGGAGTGCTCCCTCTCAGATTAAGATAGCAGTAGGGAATCTGTTTTGAATTGCTCAGGCTGAAGGAATAAATGCCAAGGGAAAGATAAGATAAATTCTTTCTAAACAAAGGTACAGCAAGTGTAGGACTTTAAGACCAGCATGATAAGCACAAGAACTAAGCGAGGATCACAAAGTGAAAGATTTAAAGAAGTGCGGGATGTAAAGAGAATAAGAAATTACTATCACATTAAAACATCCAAACCAATCCCCAGATTGAGTAGAGACTTTCAACTAAAATGAAAAGCATTTCTGAAAAAGCACAAGGAAAGAACTTTAACAGGAGATTTAAAAGCATTGAAAATAAAATCATAAGCAGTGGCTAGAGCTGATTAAAGAACCAAAAGAAAGAAAGAGTAAAGAGTCATTATAAAGGAGTGATTAAAACTGAAAGAATGTATACAAAACAAAGCCTTGTATACAAGAAATAGAAATAGGAAAGTCCAAATATACACACTGTAAATAGTTTTCAATGGAATATAATTTGTCACTGGGCCTATATTTTGAAGTTTGCAATCTGAAGTTATCTTTAATTTCTGTATGATGGCAATGTATATACGCTCATATATTCAGGAAGCCAGTTACCTGTGTTTTAGAGGTGTCTATTTCCTTTTACTGTTCTCCACCAAGCTGTTATCTTTGTATTATCAGTAGATTTTCCGTAATATTCCTGTTGGCTCTGTGTTTGTATTGCCAGTACAACTGAGACTACCAAAACAGATATTTCATTGGCTTAACATGCCACTTGAAAAAAGACATCCATTGTGTATCAATTTTCTTCTTTTAATAGTCTTATGTAAAAGACTGTTAAAACTACTGTTGCTCTGATTTTTACCTTCTCTGATTTTTTCACTATGAACGTATCTTTAGGATAATTCATGTCCAAACCATACTAAGGTTACCCTTGCTATTATAGAAACACTGAAGAATTTTATTTTCCTTTCATTTCAGAGAATGGGGGAAACATTTCATTAGCACTTCTGTGAGGTTGTTCTTAACTACCAGAAAATATACTGGACGGGGTAAGAATCATGTTTAAGTGACTTTAGAGTATGTGTACACTGGGAGGTATTTTATAGAACGAAAATTAAATTCTTCCTCAATGCCTCCCCAAAATCATTAGAACTGTGGCGTGCTAATTGTGCTATTCTGAGAGATTTCATGAATGCATGAATTCTTCATACAGTTCTACTCAAATATATACCATAAGGGATAGAACTAATTTTCTTACAGAAAATAAATACCTGAATTCACCTTAAAACATTAAGAAAATGAAGTTTTGTGAAGTAATGTGTGATTGTACTAAACTCCTTCCTTATACCATGAAAAATACAATCAAAGGCAGGGGTGTGAGCTTTCCCTTTCAGATGAGTTGAGACTAATTATAAGAGATGCTAAGCCAAACTGCCAGCAGACGGATTAGGGATGTCTCTTTATCTTCCCATGGTTTTTAAAATTTTTCTCTACTTTCCAAGAACTGAACACTGCTCCCAATTAGTGGCATCAAGAAAATAATTCTTTATGTTACAAGATTTTTTGTTATCAAGTGCACTTGGACAGGAAACAAGAGGTTTTGTCTCTTCCATTCTCCAAAGCTTTTCAAACTTTTCTCCATATAATGATCCCATGTCTGCTTTCTGGTGTACTCTGCCTTCGTTATTACCAGAGTTGCTCAGACTTACTCATGTCAAAAACTTCCTCTAAGAATGTTACAGGTCACAAATCTCTTTCAACCATTTTCACCTTGTACAGGTGTATGTTTTCCTCTCTGTCTTCTCTCTAATCAGTTACTGAGAAAGCACTGTGCCAAAGTATTTTTCTCTTTAACAGGACCTTTGCTACCATTGTTATTATTATAGTGCTTCCTTCTGAGTGCCTGGTCTCTACCAAATGTTGATCCGTGCTACTGGAAAGTGACCATTCCTCCTCCTGCAGTGATGGCTACAAAAATCACTACTAAGAGGAGCCTGGTCTCCGTACAGACTCTCAAGGCTTGCCCACTTTCAGTCACAAAACAGATTATTGAGAGGGTTAATATGCTTTCTGTCCTGCTTTGGGAACCAGTGTGGCTCATCTTGTGACAAACTTCTGAGGTTCAGCAAAGCTCCTCTGAGGGAAATTTAAACTTTACTAAAGTCAAAGGAACAATGGTGGCTAGCAGCAGAATAAACTCAAAACAGGTTTATGAGAAATAAAAGGAATAAAAACAAGCATGAATAATTTCTCAGAGTGGATATGAGTGTCACACATAAAAACAAAGGAACGGAAAATTCTGAAGTACGGGATTCAAAGCAAGATCAGAGTCCTGAGCTGTAACAGAATTGAATAAGAAGCGCTTGAAATTCAGTGGTGAAAGAGTAGATGCATGTAGTTAGTAGCAAAATGGCAACATATATATAATGAAATTAAACATAAAGCCTCATTTTCTTTCAGAAACTCTTTCTGGAAGAATAGATTTTAAAACCCAGGGTACAGAATAATGAATAAAGGATGTAAATTTCCAGGGCCACACATTTAGACATAATTTAAGAGTATACTTCAATGGAATTTAAATCAATGTTCATGTGGAAAATTAAGTAACCCTTCCCTTCTTTTCTATTGTAAACTGAATTTATGAACAGTATCTGAGAAACATAAAACCAAATACTTAATTTCAGTTTAACACATATATTTTGTGCAATGGAAGCAAATAGATCTGTCTCTGTACTAATTACGGAGAAAAATTGGAAGCGAATATCTCTGTCATTAAACATGAACACAGTATAGAAGTCACACAGCTTACTGGTATTTCAAAGTTGAAGCAATATCATTACTTTTTTCTTCAAGATCATTTTTTCTTCTTCAGAGTCCACTGAAATAGCAGAAAACACTGAAGGTGAAGAAGATCTTAGGCCTTCTTTCACAGGAAGATTTAAGCAACAGCTCTGCCCTTAATGCCATAGTGAGCCTTAGCAAATGTGGTAACCAAGCAAGTAAAAATATGCTGTTTATTTTGTCCATTCACACCCTGCAGTCACCATATTCTGAGAATAGAATTGAGGATTCTGAGAACAGAACTGTGGGGTCCTGTTCTTAGGCACCTCTCAGAGACCTGCAAGCCACATCACATCGAGTATCATCTGCATTCTGCTGGACTACAGCGATGGGTCCTCTGCCCACTATTTTCAGCCTTGACATAACAACATTTGATTTTCTGGGGATGTTCCCAAGCCAGATCCTGCTTCTCAAAACATCAGAATTTATGTATACCTTTGAATACTCAGATATTCAACTAAACTTTAAAATAATTTCAATGACCATAAGTATGTATGTGTATGCTTTTCTGAACAACACAGTGGTGCTCACTAGCAAAATCAATCCTCAAATACAGAAAGAAATAAAAGCATTGGAATGTGTTCTTACATGTACTGGTAAAAACTCCCTCAGAAAATAACAAGTAAAAATCTACCTACGCTAAAAACCAGTATTAAAAGTCTCATCAAGATCTCATTTACTTATTTCTGTAAAGAACCCATTAGGATAATCTTTGAAATTCAGTATATCTGTCTTTATATAATATTTTTATCCAGTATATTTTATAGACTTGATAAATCAATATTAATACTTAATTGATTTACAAAATGAAAATCTATATAATGAAACTAGAAAGAGAAGGGAAATAAAAGTTTAAAAATACTGAAAATTATGTCCATGTATACACAGTGAAAAAGAAAAATAAGCAAAGAAACTCTGGGCTTCCTATGATCTTTTGAAAAATATGCATAATAAAGTTATTCTACACATCTGATTTTGCGCTTGATTGTATTTGTGTGAAACCTGTAAAGAGTTGGAGGGCAGAGCCACCTGTGAGGTATAGATCTGAGAGTGCAGTGAAGCTTGGGTGGCTTTTGTCCTATTTAGAGAAATCCTTTTCTTTACCCCTTGATAAAACTGGCCAGTTCTGCAGAGTAAAGAATTAAAAAGACCAGCCTCTGAGAAGCCTGCATGCAAGAGCTGCAGTTTTCTGGGGACTTAGAAAAGCCATTTCCAGCACCTGGTATGTGTTCCAATGGGGACAGGCAGAACCTCTCCCTGGTTTGGGGGAAGAAGGGGCCTCCCACAATACAGGAATGAGGATAGGTGCCTGTGTGATGCATTCACATGGCAAACTTAAATACATGACATAAAATGTACCTGATTTTGTTTTCCACATTTCTATTTTTGCCACTGTCATTTTACTTGGATTAAAAGGTTTCTGCAGAGGAATTTATGGAGTGCTGTAAGCGGATGGCATCCTGAACAGTAAGCCAGTTACTGCTCACAATTCCAAAGAACACAGGGCACCAACTGCTCCTTGATTGATTCACATATGCTTCCAAATGAAGTCAGTAGGAACTTTATCTCTTCTAGGGGTATAAACCATGCAAAAAATAACAGAATTTTAGAAGTAGAAGTGCATGTATTTATTTAGTGAATGTATTTCTTTGCTTTTCAAGAATCAAACACAATATATTTTCACCTTTTACAAGGAAAGACAAAGCAGAAAAAAGGCTTTATAGGCACTCTGCATGCACTTTCGTAGCACCTTACATCTGTAGAACTGTGTATAATCCTGTGTAATGAAAGTGAAAGGCATCGTTTTGACTCTGCAGTGTTGTATTTTCAAAGACCCATGCTGGAAGGTTTGCTCTACTTCAGCCAATTTAGTCACACTGTGCACAGAGCATGAGACAGTCAGCGGAGGAATGATAATAATTATTTTCCCCCACAGGAGCCCAGAATATGCAGCCCAGTGCCAATAAGTAGCAGCTCCCAGAAAGACAGCATCCAAAGGAGGACAGCTGAATCCAGATTCCTCCCCATTTAAAGCACTCAGAGCTGATGGACAGTGTGAGATGGTAATATTTTCAACCCCTGCTTTCACCTCTGTCATGCAAAGATATTTTTGTGCTTCTCTTTTTTGTCTCTTCTGCTCTGCATTTAATTCCTTGCTAAATATGCTTTTATTTATTTTTTTCCTGATGGAATTTCTTCTGTTTTTAAATGACAGAAAACCATGTAGCTGTAAAAGACCTGGAATAACGCATCGGCACAATATTCCATGGGCAGATGGTATGCTAGCCTGACCTTGTTTATCACTGGACCACATCCTGTGACAAGGTTTTTTTGTAGCAACTGCAGCTGTCCCAGACATTCCACATATCACATTCCTCCCTTCTTATTCTGATTACACAACTGTCAGGTCAGAGTGGCATTTCTAATTGCTGCCTTAGTATTGTAGTACCTAATTCTGCTGGAGACCTTCAAAATTTTAAAATATCAATTCCAATAGTAAATCAACAGATATTTTTGGAAAAAAATATCAGAGTCTAATGAATGATATGACAACATTGATATAGACTTTGAAAACAGTAATAATTTTTAATAAAAGGAATTTTTTTTTACTCCTTTCAGGTTAATAAAGAATTTGTTCAAATTACCTATTTGTTTTTTCTTTGAAATATATTTGGATTTTATTGCCCCAGAAATTTCAAGCCAACTGGATCTGCCTCATGTATAAACACATCTTTTTTATAAACTAAAAATAATAAAAAAACCACCCCTTTTATATTACAGGTTCTTCTGTTCTTTTTTTCCGCTGAAAAAATTAAGCAGAGGTTTTATTTGCTACATGTAACTTTTTTTTTCCTGTTCAAACATCTTCAACTCAAACTATGCATTTATTATAAATTCAAATGACATATATCTTAATGTTTCTTCCTCTTGAATTTTTTTATATAGCTTTTTTTAGTTTCAGCCTCCTCCAAAATTCTACGAAAGAAGTAGGAATTCCAACAGAAAGCAATTTCACTTCATAAAATAACAATAAATCTTAGGGAAAAGAACATTTATCCTTCCTTCTACAAAAGCTTCTTCCTTAGTTTAGCTAGTCCAGATGCTGCCCTTTTAAAAAGAGGGAAGGCTGAAGCTCAAAAGCTGGCAGATCTTTGCACATGGTAAGGTCAGCAGAAATTTCAGCAGACTATACTCTTTATTTTGGCAGTGCTTTGTGTGCAGACACAGCCTCAACTGAAGTCAACACATCTGCACTTTAAAAGCAGTGTCATTTTTCATCCAATCACTAGTCTGTGTAAGTGAGAGATTTTAAGCTTTGTGTCAATCCATAGTACTTTGTTTTGGCTTCGGAGTACAGATCCAACTCCCTAGAAACTGTGATACATGAAGAATCCCTCATCAGCTTTCAGGCTGGAAGTAATGTGTAGAATATATTTGTTTGATTATAAAGGATGAGTCACAAAAGATAACTCAAAAGCTGACCCTAGCAGACACTATGTTGGACAAGTTTTGCCAGAAGTGTTTCCTATCTAATATTCGTATCAAATGCATATACTGAAAAATTATATATGCAAAACAGAGGCCTCTGAATTAAAACAGTGGGGTGACAGGATGTTCAAATGATTTTTTTATGAGATATCAGGCGTTTGGGCTCCATTCTGCAGGTTCTCAGACACTCATACTTTTTTTTTTTTTCCTGCAGACCAGCAAACCATACAGTTCCAAGCCCCTTCTTCAGTCCCATGGCCCTGTGATAATCCTTATTTCTTCCTCATAAGAAGGCACAGCAGAAAGCTGCACAAACAGAACTCCTCACTTCCATCTCTAGCACTGAAGTATGACATGTTATTATCTGTTTATGCAATGCTACTTCTATGTTGGTTGCTTAGTTCCTTCTGTCCTAGCATCTTGCTTTCATTTGTACTTATTTTGCTAATCTTTAGCTGCTCAGGCTGAAATTTCCTGTGCTGGATAGGTCTCTCAAAATAGAAAGTTCTAAGTAAAGAGATTTAAGAGTTTCTACACTGAGATTAATAAAATTATTCAGCAATAAATTTATTTAAGACCCTATAATTCTTTCAGATTTTTCATCAGAAACATTGATTTTGACCCTACTATCTTGATATCTAATTCTTTAAGAGACAATCACAATAATTTTATGGGCAAAATTATTTTCTCTGTAAAGAATGAGATTCTTCACATAATTTATCAAGGCTCAATTGAGAGCAGTTGTTAAATTATCCAATAATTATATTCCTACTGAAGGTAGTTTGTGTCAAAAGGCACCTGTTTGCATCTGGACTGTACATGCGTTATCCTACAGAAAAGATTTGCAGAATTTTACTGGACAGATTGCTTGTAGGCACTAGCTTGCGGTTTATATGTTTTTAAGACAATGTTTAATCATGTGATCCATAGGGTGTTTTTTAAGGAGGAGTGGGGCTGAGCAGTATCTCAAATCCATAATGTATTGCACTTGGGGTATTGCTAGGATTGTGCAGTGAACAAAGCTGCTCAGTGGGGAAACTGCCTCAGTAGCAGACACTGGTTATACAAGATGCAAGGTTTTGCAAGAAAATAAAGCCAACTTGGGAAACTCTCTCTCATATCTGCTTCAGACCTCCTACATGATGAAGAAACTCTCCCTCAAACTGAATGTTTCATAGCTGGCCATCAGCTGTTCCTCATCTCTGGTTGCGGAGCAGATGGCCATTTGTACGTGTAGGTAGCATCAGGGAGAAAACTGACCCTAAAGTCTCAACTGGTCAACCCTGAGTAGTAAAAACCTGTAATGACCTTACCCCCAGCCCTGTTTCGTACCTAACACTATTTCAAGAAAAAGGTTGGATATAGAGAATTCTTAGTCAAGCTGGGTGAAAATGTCCCCAGAGAATATTATTACGAAGTATGAATATAATAGTTTGCAAGAAAAGGCCAATTCCATCAAAACTCTAAACAGGAACAATGATGTCATGCCCTGAATACAGCTGTGGAGAATTTCTTCTAAAATTTAAAATAATAAACTGGGGGAACTTGAATATAAACTAATAAACACTGGAGCACAATAACATCTTATTGTGGTATAGAAAAAAAAATCCTATAACTACATTTTGCTGTAATCCAATCTTAGATACAGGTTAATTGCAAATAAAATAAATAATTAAAATCCCATTTTTCTCCCATAACCTCCTTTTTTTAGGTGGCATGTGACAAAATGTGGTGCATTTCTTTACCGGCTCTGATTTTTAAACTATGGCATCTCAAATGGCAAGAATGCTTCTTGTCCCAACAGACTGTGCATTGATCAACAGGCCCAGAAATAAGTCACCTGCTTGAGACAGCTGAAGGAAGCAGGGTGTCAGGTCTGAGCCAGGAGTCTGTTCAGGTCCCAGAGCAACAGATAATGCCATTTCAGTAACTGCGTTCATCTTCCATTTCCATATAAGAAAGCAAAAGATTTCTACCGGCCTTGCTTCAGGTATGGTACAACTCCAGCATGGGATCTGCAAACAAAACACAAAAAATCTTATATCACATGGCTTTCACTGTTTTTTTCCTACCTGAAATGACTTATAATAATAAATTACTCTCCTTAACCAGCTCTTTGATTCAGAATAAGGTATACTGAAAATGAGTCTTTTGTTGAAAGAAAATTGTTTCTAAAAACTTGTTCAGCACTTGTTGAACAATCTGTCATTCTAATATCTCCAACTCAAACATTACCATGCTGTGAAAGAATCTGCCTACAAGTCTTCCCAGTACATTAATACTTCTGGTTTACCTTTTTTATTGCAACACTAAATTAAATTAAAGATTTTGTTTGTTTAAATTAAGTCACATAGTAATTTGGGTTAGAACTATGCAAAAAATAGCTTTTAAAGGAAAGTAATAGAAAAAATATTAACATTGCTCAATTAACCATTATTATGAAAAACAAGGTCAATATTCCCATTTCTATGTCTCAAAAAAGAAAAAAATCCACCACAGCTGTAATTTTAGAAAGGTTTTGGTTATCAGAGATTCATGTTTGGTTTATATTTATGTCTTTATATTTACATTTATATATATACATGTGATATCCATGTAGTCTAGAATAGTCTTTTAAAATTGTGAGGTTTATCCTTCACATGGACATGTACATATATGTGCTGGGACTGTACTGAGAAAATTTTAAGGGAATATCTGCCCCTCCACTGTTTTCCAGTGGTGTGAATAAATATTACAATATTTCTGTGGTTTGAGGAAGGTGACAATTCCCTAACTATACAGCAATTATGACTAAGCTGATTCTGTTAAACAGTTCAGCCTGTCATAGAAAACTGATCATCATTCTGAAGAGGTTATATGAAGTGTTTTATTAAACAGAACAGCAAAAAATTTGGATTATTCATCACACTGAACACCCAAAATGTGGGTTATATAGACACAACAGCAAACTTATACATTTGGATGAAGCCATATTTTCAAAGACACATTTATTTTTTGCTCTTCTCTATAAAGAGGCATTATATAGATTTACCAATTGCTACAGAATGTGTTCCAAATGTATTTTACAATAAATAAACACACAATTGAGAATCATACAATAAACTATTTTATGCTTCTTTCTAAGTGCAGCTATTGGAATAGAAGATATTTTTAAGATAACCTCCCAGTGGGACTGCAAACTGAATTTACTTTAGCAATATGACTTTAAAATGCTCTCTTATAATATACCTGTATGTTGTTCTAGCCAGCATGGATTCAGAGGACAGAAATTTGTGATAGGATGTGAGTTCATACAATCTATAACACAAACCATTGCTTTTTGAGTGTATAATATAATCTGCATAGCTAAAGACTGGACTAGCATTTTGCCACTCTAAAAGATATTTACTCAGCCATAAGTCTTTACAGAGGAACTCTGAGTATTCAGAGGACCTTTGAGTTCATTAATTGACAGAAGTCATTACTTGCTTTTTTTACAGCAGCTCCAAACCTTCCATTTGAATAGTTCTTTAAGAGGACTCTTTAGAGGATTCTTTACTGTGAGGTTGCTGTGACACTGGAACAGGTTGCCCAGAGAAGTTGCGGATGATCCATTACTGAAAGTGTTCAAGGCCAGCTTGGATGGGGCTCTCCATGGGCTGTGTGGGTACCTGCTCCACCATGGTCTTCACCATGGCCTGCAGGGAAATATTTGCTCCAGTGTTTGGCGCACCTCCTGCTCCACTGACTTTGGTGCTCACATCGACACTTTTCACAGCTCAGCTGCACCCTGCAGTGGGTGGTTGGATCAAGCTGGAACCAGCTATGTCTGGCTGGAACTGCCCTTAAATGTGGGCTTGGCCCTGCCCCTGTGGTTGGATCCAGCTGGAACCGGCTGTGTCTGGCTGGGGCTGCCCTTAACTATGGGCTCAGCCCTGCCCCTGCGGTTGGAGCCAGCTATGTCTGGCTGGAACTGGCTGGGGCAGCCCTGGCTTCCCCTCACAGAGCCCCTGCAGGCTCTGTTGCTGAGCCCTTAGAGCCCACTCTAAATATAAAGCTCAACAAACAACTTGCATTGTTTGTGAGAAGCCTAAGAAATAAAAATTCAAGCACCACAATTTACTTTTTTCAGTTGAGTTCCAGCAGTTTATTTCAATCTCAATGTCTCTTGAACTAGACTGATTTGCTGTGGTTTTTTATTCAAATAAAACAGCACTCATGGTTTTACTACACTGTTTTTCCATTACTTACTAGAGCTTCAGGGCCTGAGAAAATTATGGTCCCTCCTAAGAACTGTAGCCTCTGTTACAAGTCAACACATCATTTTTTATTATATGTTGTTCATTTTCATTTTATTCAGCCTAAACTCAGACTATCCTCAGATAAGAGACCATCTTTTTCCATTTACTGTCCTGGGGAAAAAAAATTAGGGGCCACTAGCATGGGTCCCTTTAGCAAACCTTCTGGCTAAAACTGAACTTGCTTGAAAGCAATCTCCATTTGTATGTATTCCTAAAACATTTTCACTGGCTCATAAGGATCAGAGGCAGATTTACTTTGAGTGGTGAATGTAAGTAATAAAACACTGAAGACAAGTCACTGAACGCCCACACTCAGATATGAATTCTTTGTCTCTCCAGAGCACTTTGGATCCAGCTTGAGATTGTGCCCAGGTTCTGTGCATAGGGCATTGTCATTTTATTGCAAAGCTCCATACCTTCTTGGCAATTTCTCACGGGCAGTTCCTCACAGCACTGACTCCTTCTTCGCAACACAACCAACAAACTGCATCCCTCTCCTCACCTGGCTAAACCCACTCTTCTATAGCACTCATCATTATTGGACACAGCTGTGGCCTGTTAAGGGCAGGCCTGTTCCTAATCTCTGGTAATTAGTACAGCTGCAACTCCTCAGGGGTGAGATTACCTTCTGCACTATCTTTATTTTCTTACATTCTATCCCCCCACAGGGCATGAAGAGGGTCACCACCACCTGTTTGAGACTCAAGACAAGAAATTAATTTATTGAAACAGGCTAGAAAATCTTTGCTGTGCTACTGATTTTCCCAAAGTCTTCTCAAAATTGCAGCAGTGGGACATTAGTCATACTGCTAATTTCTCTCTTTCTTCAGTCTATTATAGCAGTTTTCAATTTTTTAAGGCTCTTCATTTTAACACTAGATGTTGAGAATATGTTGAGATCAGGAGGGTATGGAATAGGTAATCTACATGTTCATTTTTTAAATTCAGATACCTGCTGTAGAAGTTACTTAGCTCATGTAATTCCTACTGTTCTATTGAATCCTTAAGACAGACATCAACTGAAAGTACCTTCTTTTCACTTCCCTCTGCTGTAGTGCTGCTCAGCAGTTTTCCCAACAATGACTGATTCAGGGGTTTGGGAACTGGGTAAGACAGAAAACAAAATGTTGTTGTCTTCCCAGGTACACAGTTCCAAGATCATTAAATTTTTGAAGGGAAATACAATGAAAAAGCTTTCTATTGATTGCATCCAGAGCCACAATTTTACATTCTTTGCTTCCAGTCAATTTTCAATATGATTGCCTTATACTATTTTGAAAATAACATGTATAATGCACTTACAATGGCCATCAGAATGGTTAAGGGTTCTTTTCCTCTTAAGCCACTATTTTGATGCTTTTATAAAAGGAAAATCATTACTTGCTTGGATGACCTTTTCTAAGGCATGTTTTCAATGCCAAGGTTATTTCTTTTCCTTCACTATGAAAAGGTGTGATAAAATTAAATGTTTCTGGTTTAGAACTGTCAAAATGGAAAAAAGGACAGCTTCATGCTTTGGAAAAAATATTGAGATGCTTATTTACACTGAGTACTGTGAAATGACTTAATTTTATCTTCAAATGTGCCACTCACAGAAATGACATTTTAAAGGAAAGTTGTTTAAGGAAAAATACTTTTTGCTTGAAAAGAGCTTAAAGAGCAAGATGTAACAGGTCCCTCAGTTTCTATAAGAAACTGGATATGCTTTATTGACATTAAATGTGTGCATATATATATATGCCTAAAAAGATATTCTTTATATTATGTATTGGTTTGTTGTCAGTTGTCCTGTTGTATAACTTTATAGCTATTCAATATATAGGAGACGGAGCTAGTAGGAAAAAAACAAATGTATTTGATGTTATCTCATTTTTCTTCTTATAACTTGGCTTTTGTTGCATATAACTATGCTATGCCTAAAACATTCATATTGAAACTGCCTGACCCATCCTCAGAACATAATATTGCTCCTGTGACAATATGATCATTTAATTGTCATTTATTTTATTAAGACTGTTATGACACAAATTATTAAAGCTATCAGTTGTAACAGCTATTTCTGTTCTAGCATTTCCTAATTTCTGAGTTTTCTACTTTGTAGTTCTATCATTCTTTTACCAATCTGCTGCAATGGTTTGTGCTTAATCTGACTAGATGCTAGAATTGCAAAGCTGCTATGAATTTTATTTAGATTGCTTTTTGCATAGCAGTTTTTTAATTCGTAGAGGTCCCTGGTGTATACAAAACCTGAAAATGTGGCCTGGAACCATGTGGTAAGTTACTTCAGTTAAAATTTCTCATATTGGAAGTGTGCAATAAAAAATAACAGTAAGATTAGAAATAGTCTGGATAATATAGTTTTAACATCTCAGTTTTACATTACTTATACATGCACTAAGCATCTCATCTTTTCCTGTTTGAAGATCCTAATTCCACTTTCTATGATCGACCCACATTACACTTTTTTCAAGCTTCCTATTTTCAATAGAATAGTATCTTAATCCTGCTTGAATTCTTCAGTTTTTTCTTCTCTTTAAAATTCCTTTCAAATTATGCATTTTCCAATCTCTGCCACACTGACATATCTTTCTATCTGAACTTATTTTCAAGTGACAAAAACACGTAACTGAAATTTCATGCCATTAAAGCCAAAGGAAGATTTGCTATTGCTTTCAATGACTATACTGCATTCATCTGTAATGCAAGCAATGGAAAAATAAGCAACCACTTGAGGTTTTCTTGAAACCTACTTCCATTTAGCATAATGTCAACTATCTCCATGCCAAGCCATGTCTTGTTTACCTAGATAAGACTAGCACAGTTTTAGCACTAATTGTATAATGGATTTCAAGTCTCAGAGAAGCAGAGTTGCTTAATTCTGCCAGTAAAGTGTCTTATCCATCTGCTATACATTTTATAAAGATATGAAATGACTGTTCCATATGTACTACATGTTCCTTACAAATATATAATTCCACATTTAGATGCAAAACTTTACTGAGAAAAAAAATCCTCAGACTTTCATTTTGATCACTCAGATTTTTCTACTGAAATGATTTTGATAAGAGTGAATTGCTTTTCTCTGGTGGAAGTATAATTTTCTGCAGTATGCTTTGACTTGGAAATTGTGAAAAACCTGTGAGACTAAAAAAAGAATAATTTTAGTCTACCCAAGGACCATATTCAGCAAAGCAGCTAATCACATGGTAACCTTAAAAAAAATAATGGGCAGACATGTAAAGTTTGATATAGTCAGAAATAATTTGGTCAACAAGAGGCAGAGTGTTTTAGCCTATATTCATTTATACAGAGGTTATTATTCACAAAGAGAATGTTTTATGATGGGAGTTGTTAGTGCATGGCTGTTGCAATAGAAAGTTGGTGACAGACTTAGGCCTGCAATAATAGCCATGAAATATAGTTAGGCTCCAGTTTTGAACTGCATTCAAATAAAGCAATTCCTGGTGGGGAAAACTGTGGGTAATTTTTTTTGGTACCAATCTGTCAAACTGTTGCATTTTTCACCAAGAGATAATCACTTCTGTGCAAATGACAGTATCCACATTGTAATCACTTATTTTCCTATTTATTTCTCTTTTTTATACAAAAAACACGTATGTTATTCTGATAGCTGTATTAAGTTTCTTATATTCTACATGACCATTATCTGTATTTCTAAATTGTCTCCAGGTTTTGTTGTATCAAAACATTTTTGTTGATGTAATTCAATTAAAACTCACTATGACAAGCTTTTTAAGGGGAATAAACCTAATACCAGGTTTAGGCGCTTCTTGAATTCTACAGAATTTTCTGCAAGAGACACTATTGTGAAGGTGCTTTATTGGTATGATTATCACCTTATTTTCCTTGCCAAATTCATGTTTTATCCTTATAAAGAATTTCTTAATCCTGTGAAGCTCTCATTAAAGCCAACAAATCAATAGTGTTTAAGAAATACTGGATAGATTCTTTAAAAGTCACAAGGAAACTCAAGTCTGCTGCTGACAGAGTTCAGTTTTTTTCTCTTTAGCTGAGCCTACAGGCAGTCAAGACAGATTCTCTAGTTAATAGGAAACCTTCTGATACTGTAGAAATGTTTGAATGCCTAAGGCTATTAAAACAGTTTTGTTTTACTGCACTGACATTAGCAATGTCCTTTTGATGTAAGGTAAAACCCAATCAACTTCAGTCACAGGCAAGCAAAATATACCAGAAAAGATATCACATAAGCACCAGCACAGAAGTGTTGATGCATTAAATGATAGTTTTCCAGTTAGGATCTTTGGGCTTTAATTCAGCTTTTGGAAGAGGAAGAAGGCTGGACTAGAAATCATAGAAATTCTATAGACTACTGCCAATTGTTGTGTCAGTTTAATAACTGTCCATATGACTACTCTAGACACTTTGCTTAAATGGGATATTCAGGAACCACTAGATTTTTCTGTATTTCATCAAACAAATTATTTTTAAATACTATGAATAAAATTGCTGATCCTCTTTCACTCATCTTCCTGAGTAAAATACGTGTGTATTTTAAGTCTTTCAGAGTCTCTCAGCCTGAGACAGGAGGAAGCTGAGTATCAAAACCACAAAACTTATAATTAATTTATACTCTACTAATAACAGGAGTTTAAAACAAGTTAAGGTAAGCAGGGAATATTCATACCACATAGCATTTTAGGACCTCAGGTGAAACCCTGGATTCTGTGTATAGCCAGAACACAAAGCAGGATGCAAACTCCTGCTGGTGCCCATTAGTGGCCTTGGTTCCTAATTCAGCTATGTAATTTTACACCCTCAAAGCAGTAAACAGTCTTAACTGGAGGTGCTACAGCCACTTCCACAAGTAATGATTTGAAGATTTTAGAATAATAGTGTTTCAGGTATCAGAACCTTCTTTCTGATGTGTAGCTCATCAAATTTTGCACAAAAGTTATTAGCGGGGGCTGGGGCTTTTAAAATCTTTATTATTACTGCTCTTAGAATTTGTTTTTCTGTGACATTTTAAATATATACTAATCTAGTGTGAAAATTCGAGTTTGACTTGTCAAATGTCCTTTATATATATATATATTTTTAAAAAATTTTTTAACAGTTCTTCTGAAAGACTACAGGGACAACAGTTCAATAATGTGGTTAGCCAGGCATGGAAAGAAGGTCTTCAAAAGATAAGAGAATCATCTAGGACTTTTCATGGAAGGTCTATGTAATCAGGTGAAACAGAAAAGGAAGAAAAAGAAAATCCCTGGTCTTAGAACTTGGTGCTAGAGTACCAGAGAAATATTTATCATTGTAATTCACATTTTAGAATAATGGAATCTGCTGCAGCAACATATAAAGCAGACCTGAGAAAGAAGAGGCTAAGATTTCAGCATTCTCTCATGATGTTATTGTGGATATTAATTGTACATAACATAAAAAATTTATTGTTTTTACTAGCCTAGCAGGTAGTATAGGTGTTCTGGTTAGATATGTACCAAAATATGTAATTTAGCATATCATAGAAGCTATAGAAAATGGCATTTTAAAAAGAGATATTTAGAAATCAAAAATATATTTAGAACTATATTTTCAATGGCAAAATAGGTGGAAGTTCAATGAAGCCTATAGAATCTGCAAGTCCTAGAAGATTATGCTGAGCATTGTGGAACTTGTAATGGCCTCTCAAATAAAGTTCTACTAAATACTCCTAGTCATCTTAGTTTTGGGATTTATTGAATAGTGTGCCTCTGAAGTTATCTGCATTTTGTGGTGACCTTTTATCTTTCTTCTAGAGTGCTTCTGCATCTACTCACAAAGACCCTTATTTACACTTTCCCCATGGAGCTGGATCACTGCTGCATGTTCTGCCTCCTCACACTGCTTAGTAATTGCAGTTTTTAAAATGTTTACTTTTGTGTGGGTGGTAGTGAAATCTACAATTGAAGATTTCTTTTTAGCTGATGTTCCCTTGTTTATAGCAAGGACAATAAAAATTTGAGGCTCTCCAACATCATCTAAATATCCTGGAATTCAATTTAAAGCTTTTTTGTTGGAACTATAATACTTACTAACTTCAATCAACAAACAATAATAAAAGAATCCTACCAAGTGCTAAATTTCCAATACAGCAGCTCCTAGAGCTCCTGCTTTAAATGGATTAGACTATTAGGGTCATCTATTTGCAGATGCATCTGAGCAGGAGCTGGCGCCTGCTAGTGAAAAGTGCTGGGTTTTGTTTCTAAATACAGGGATAAGATTTACAAGACCTGTGTTTTGGTCACTTTGATAGACTTGTACAGTTCATATTGGAGGTGACATGTCTATGTCTGTTATTGGAAAATAATTAAATTCTTGCTATCAAACCCATCCATTTGAGGTATGTAAGAACTGTATGCCAGAGTGTACAGCAAAAGGAAAACTGAACCACAAATAAGCTCTAGTCACATCATCATGATACCAGACCAAACAAAGAAATAGACCCAGGAGAATCCTGGTGGAGCTTTAGAGAGTTCCTATTTGACACGATATTGTGGAAAAGGTTGTTGAACTGTTTTAGGACAGCATTATAGAAGAACATATTATTATCCCCTGCGCTGCTGAGGCCACACTTCAGGTCCTGTGTTTAGTTCTGGGCCCCTGAGTTCAGGAAGGACATTTTGGTGCTTGAGTGAGTCTGGAGAAGTACAATGGAGCTGGTGAAGGGTCTGGAGCTCCTCCTTTGAGGAGCAGCTGAGGGAGCTGGGGAGCATCCTGAAGAAAATGAGGCTCAGGGGAGAGTGTGTTGCTCTCTGTAACTGCCTGAAAGGAGGTTGTAGCCAGGTGGGGTTCAGTGTCTTCTCCCAGGTAACAACAGGACTCAGTCTTAAGCTGTGTCAGGGAGGTTTATGTTGAACATCAGGAAGGAATTCTTCACACAAAGGGTGAGTAGCTATTGAATGGTCTGCCCAGGGAAGTGGCGCCATCACCAGACATAGCCTTTAGGGCCATGGTCCAGCTGACATGGTGGTGTTCAGTCATAGGTGGGACTCAATGATCTCAGAGGTCTTTTCCAACCTAGATGATTCTGTGTTTCTGTGATATAAGATGTATCAGCCTCAGCTTCAGTCTGTCATCTGTGTTGAAGTATACACAGCCTGAGGCTGCTCAGAGCCACAATTCATACTAGCTTGTACAGGTTTGTTACTGGGAAAAATGAAAAGCAGAAGAGAAAGGAAGCAAGAATGCAGGCACTGAGGAAAATCAGGCTGTACTTTGAAAAAGAGTGGACACATGAAATGTTCAGACTAATCTGTGTCTGTATTGGAAAGAGTTTTATATTATACCTGAGCTTATAATATTTTGTCCACTAGAAGAATAACACTACACTAGCAAAGCTAGAGTAAATCCTTTGTGATAAAATTAGAAGCCAGTAATAAAGTAGACCTATAAAAGCAAGAAGATGAATATTGAGCATTCAGTGCAGTTGACATCAGCTATATTATATTTTTAGTTGTTTCTCAGGCATAACATGATGCACTTTTTGGTTGTAAGAGTCAAGGACCAAACCAGTACCATTCTTGAAAGCACTGTCATTCAAAAGGAGAACCCCAGCCTGGGTTGCTTTTCCTCCTGTTCTACTAGAGATAATTGTATGTCCCTGAGCATAAATAATTTTTCCCAGAAATATTTACCAGGAATGTTCCTTTCTCTTTCTCCCCTAAATTATTTGACCCCTATTTTCCAGAGATTTTTGTTACTTGAAGAATGAAAACAAATTTTTTTTAAACATTTTAGGGAGGGTTTGTCTTTTGACATCCAAAGATTCTTGGACATGTTCATTTTTTATGCTAGGTCTGTCTTCCTACTTTCAAGCTCTGTTGAATTACCATATCTTTTTCTTCCCAGACAGTGTGATTTGCATTTATTATTCTTAAAATAAAATATCATTAAAAATAACATGCATAATTTTGTGATAGTCTAATAACACCTGATCTCCTGCTGTCATTTTAATGAAGATTGCAGAGGACCACTGATGACTGATGTAGTATTTGGAGTGATTCCTTTTAAACTCTTTTCCAAGGTAACTTCCCCACTCACCTCTTGTCAGAATCAAAGGTTCAAGCTGCCACAGTCAGGCATAAGGTGACTGACAGGCACAATAATTACTGAAAGAAACCAGAGATCCATTAGGGAATATGCAGGAAATTTTCTCTCTGGATTCACCTCACAAACCCATTGGAGCTGTTGCTATGATAGATTCTCGTGCACCATTTAACAAGAAAAGGCTAAAATTTAGACTAAAATGAGCCTAAAACTGCACCAGGACACAGTAGCCTAGAAGCATAACAGATGTGTCTTTAAAGCTCTCCCTGCTTCCATGTGACTGAGAATTGGTAAATTTCTGAGAGGCGCTCAAAATTGTCTGCATTTCATGTAGCCACAGGGTGTGATTTTTTTTTTCCTCTTTGAAACTCTAGAAATGTCTCTCAATGCATCCTTGTGTAATGGCTATAGACCTGAAATGTGAAAATGCCGTAATTTTCACATTTGGCTTAAGTGCTGCTATTCACTTTTTACAGGGTATCTCTAATAGCTGAATTCAGCTGAGCTACAAATAATGGAGTTATACACACTCCCTTCTATTCACTTTGCCCAAAGACTGCAAGCAGACAACAATTTCACGTAATATGAGGCAGTTGCCCTCTGACAGGCAATTGTGTGTGATAAGCTCAGTTGCTGTTGCAGCTTTCACCTGTCTCTTATTTTTTAGTATAATAGATTAACAAGGACCATATTTTTACATCCTGAACTGTTCTTCAGCTAAATACCACAGAGAAGCAGTTTATCTGTTTAAATGCAGGTGATTTCATTTATAACATCACAGCAGAATTTTGCCCTTTTTTTTCCTGAAAATTTTAATAGATTAAATTCCAGACCAATCAAAAATAGCAACAAGTCAGTAAAGAAACAATGACACATGCATTCTAATAAAAAGGTAAGTAGTATTAATACTGAAACTGCTTTTCTACTGTTGCCTGCACCTAGCCTGCAGGCAATCTATAATCTTTGTTCCCCTTCTCCCTCATCTCTCTGAATAATTTTATTCACATTTCCTGCAGCAAGTTTACATCTTTGTGTTTTCTTTTCCCCACACGCAGAGAGATCTTTTAGAATTAATTATTTTTGAATATTCAACAAATGCTAAAACCATCAGACAAATTGAGAAGATGGACATGAGACCCCATGAAGAATCACTGAAAAAAGCCAGGGGAAAAAAACATTTTAGGGAGATCTTCATTTGGGATTTGGTATTTTCTTTGTAGAAGTAACATCACACCTTTCTATTCTCCTCTTTACACATTATCCTTCTCCTTGTGAAGTTATTATCTTTTTTTCCCCCATTTATCCTAGGTATCTCTTAATACTTTTTTTTAAAAGTTGCTATTTATTTCTATGTGAAAGCTATTAATTTATTTTTTTTGGGGGGGAAGGATGTCTCTAGCTGGAAAGCATTGAAATGTGAATTTAGTGATCTCAAAACCTATATGACATATTAGAGGATACCGTATTTATTATATTGTAGACCTTTGAAACAGGAAGACTGCTTTGATTTACTCAGAAGGTGATTTTCTGGGCTTATTATTGCTTCTTTCTCTTGGTTTTATGATTCATCCAGTATTTTTAATCAATATAAGCACTGTCAGATATTCTTCCCATGTTACCTGGTATTTCTTCCTTTCTCCCTCTTCATCCTTACCTCTTGTTCTCCATCTGTAATAGCATCCCTCCATTCTTCACAAGGCCATTTTCTCTCTTCTAAATATTGTCCCAATTTTAGGGTTGGTCAATTTCTTTCACTGCTTACATTAAACATCTCATCTTTTACTTCAAAACTGTTTTGGCATTTAGACACCTGTTTTCTGAGAAGCGTGATTTTTGAAATGCTGAATCAGCTTGGGTAGTATTTGGAGGTACTAACAAACATTTTAATTCAAGACACACTCAAGACTTGAACTGATGAAGACTAAAGATCGGATGCTCGGCAGGATATCTTATTGGATGTTTGCTAGAGTGAGCTTTGGAAGAAGCTCTGCCAGGCGGAATTTGTGTCACTAATAAAAACTCTTTAAGCCTTCCATTCCAGCCAGTTGTTAATCTACCTCCCTGTGCACTTATCTGGCCCACACTTCTCAGTTGGTCTATGTTGTTTAAGTCTAAGTTACTTACTCTGTCGTGTAAAATGCCATCATTAAGATTTTGGATTTCAGAGTTTGCATCACTTATATGGAACAAATGATATCAGATACATGTAAAGAGAGGAGAAGTTTCATCTAAATTTGAACATGTTTCCTCACTTTATACATATTTCATATGATCCATATATGCTTTGTCTTAAACTGTGGTTTATATAGAAGTGGCAACAAGGGTAGGTCTAGTCATGATGTGGCAGTCTGAGCAATCAGGATGTGATGGAATTGCTTTGACCTTCAGAACACAGATGAAAAGAGGTGCAAAGTGCCTGTGTGACAAGCTACAGCAACTAGAAAGCCTATACATAGGCTTGAACCAATGTTTTTCACAACACAGGAAACAGACAGGACATTTAGGCATTTAAAGATAGATATTATTTTTTTTTAAATCAATCAGCTAAACCATGTCAATAGTTGTAGTGGCATATACATATATTAACTTTGAGAAGGTTTGCAGTATCCAAGAACAAAATGTCTGTCATTTAATTGGAATAACCTAATGATCTTGGTTCTATGCTTAAATGCAAACACATTTCTCCAACTGATTTTCGTTTTTAATGTCTGGCCTCATTTATTACTAGGTTTTGAATAAAGCAGTTGCTGCGTGGCCCATGTGATTCTCTGCCCCCTGATTAACTGACTATGAGGAAGTATTGCACTTAAAAAACCCCAACCACATATGAACTTAAAATTACCTATTTTCTATTGGTTTCCTCTCACAATTTATACCCAGCTGCAAGCAGAATAAGCCATGTTACTTCTTCATAAACAAATTTCAGTAGAAGTTTAGATCTTCAGTTACAAATGCTGTCAAATATTTTGAAAGCAAATGGTGATCCTGACTGTTAAGCACACCATGGAATCCTTTGTACTGCCAGAAATGTACTTGACTATATGAATAATAGATGTAACTAAAGTGTTTAATATGCAGAAAAATTGTCACAAATTCAGATTATTACAGCTGGAATTTACTATAGACATTTGCCTTATATAACTAAATAATGGCAATATCCAAATTTGTCTCTTCATGGGAAGCATGGGAAAGTTTAAAAATGCTATGGTTGTCACAGTAAATGAAGGCATAAAGCATTCATGTGTTAAAGATCCACCCTTCTCTGTATGGAATTCTCAAAAATTACTCTATTTTCTCTTTGTGAATGTAGAGGCTTAGCCTGTGCCAGGGATTAGAGTTTCTAAGGAATTAAAACTGATCAAACGTATAATGGAGGTCTCATATCAGCTAAATGAAAATAATATACTAGAAGAACTCAGTGATGTGTTTGATTAAATTGGTTGCATTAAGGACACACTTCACATTTGTTTAAACCCTGAGGTAACCCCATTTATTACTCAAGCTGGGAAAACTGTTGTTATTGAGAGAATGTGTTCAGCAGAAACTGTAAAGCAAGCTGAATTTATAAGTTACTAAGTCAGTTAGTGAACCACCTGGCTGGCTGCAGTCAAAGGTGGCTGGGTAGAAAAGAGGAAGAGATTGTTGGAAAGAATGCCAAGAAATAAATTAAATTTGGTAATGACTCAATGAGAACACATTCGTATACTGACTGTGGAAGAAAGAAGAAAAACACTGGCAATAAAATCTCAGTCTTGGAAATGCATACATTTTGGCCGATATGTATTCCCAAAAAAAAAATAACTTTCACATAATATGTTCTTTAATAAATTCTCCTCCCTGTGGTTACCTTGTTTCCAGCAGGATTGTTTCATAAGCACCTGCAAAAAGATGGCAAGAAAGAGAAGCTAGACACAAAGGCAAGCTTGAACAGGTGAAGAGGAAAGGCATATCAGTCCAAGAATACAATCCCAAAGACCCATGCCCAGCTTGTATGAGTTTTTTAAGAACTTTAGTTTGCAGTGACAAATTTTCACAGGTTTTCAATGGTACATTATTTCATCTATTAGTAACAGTCAGTGCCTATATCATATTCTGGGAGCAGGGACAGGAACTGTGGCACAATCTTGTAACCATTTGCCAGCAGAATTACTTTTTATTTTTTTCTTCACTTCAGCCACATTCCCCAGATCATTGTCTACTGGTGTGTAGATCACATATCAGAAAATTTTTCATAGTTTGGTGCGTTCACACTAGGATCACAAAAGAGGACTTGGGTGCTGCTACCTCTTTTTCCTGTGCTTAAAAAGAAAAACATGTCTTTTACATACATTTGAAGTTAGCCTTTCAAGTTGGTGTGATTACATTAACCCTGAGAATGATAACCTTGGGACTTCACTGGAAAAACCAAATCCAAACAAAAGGCAGACAGGAGGGCACCATGTCCTGGAGTGCATCTGGCACAGCATTGCCAGGCAAGAGAGGGGATTGTCCTGCTCTGCTCTGCACTGGGATGGTGTCACCTTGAGTGCTGGGGGCAGTTTTGGTCACTTCTGGAAGGGAAGCCTCAGCCTTATGAGGAGCGGCTGAGGTCACTTGGTTTTTTCAGAAGAGGAGACCAAGGGGAGACCTCACTGTGGTCTCCAACATCCTCATAAGGGAAGGTGGAGGAGCAGGTATTGATCTCTTCAGTCTCAGGACCAGTGATAGGACTTGAGGAAGTGGAATGAAGCTGAGTCGGGGAAGGTTGAGGTCGGATATTAGAAAAAGGTTTTTCACCCAGAGGTGGTTGGGCACAGGAACAGACTCCCCAGGGAAGGAATCACAGCACTGAGGCAGTGAGCAGGGTCAGGAGTTCAACTCAGTGATCCTGATGGGTCCCTTCCAGCTCAGCATATTCTATTATTCTATGAAACAAGACTCTGTGTTTAACTCATTGCAGGACAGAAGGTGTGATCTGAGAACAGTTTGGGTGAAATTCTCTGCAGAACTCTGGGTTAGAGTTGGAGTCAGTTCAGTTCCCCTTCCATCTATGTGGCACAAGGAGAAGCGCTAGAAATCCCAGACTTCAATACACTTAGTTCTAGAGCACTAAATTTTATGAACAAAATTACTTTTTTAGATGTGAGTCAGAACATAAGACAATCTTAAACTTTCTCTGTAGAATTACCCAGTTTTCCCTAGGCAGTGTACTCCTGTTCACTAGCTGTAGGTATAGAAGTACAGATCTTCATGATTTTCAGTAACTTCTTATCCATGAGTTGGCACTTTCTGAACTCTTTTAAAGACTTTCGTATTCCCCACATTAGAGTACACTATGAAATATGTTCAGCGTGGCACATAGGAAATGGGCAGTCAACTCATCAAAGCATTCATGACTACTTAGGTTACCTGAGATGCACTGAAGGTAAGAACAGGACTGTGTGAGGTTTGGTGCAGTACATGGGGGGAGAGCTACAGTTATCAGCAGTGCTGTGCATTGTAGAAATACTCCGCTGACACTGGCAACAATAAAGCTGTGTTAGCACAACTCTTGTGCGCTAATAAACTCAAGTAATGGATCATATGAGAAATAGATTAGGCAAACAAACAAACAAACAAAACAAAACAGAAAACAAGACGAAATAAAACAAGTATCATGGTTTGACACTGGCCAAATGCCAGACACTCACGACAGCCACTCACTTGCCCTCACCTGCTACAGCTACGTAGAGGAGAGAAATAAAAATTAAAGAAAGCGTTCATGAATTGAGATAAGGACTAAGAGAAAGCACTCCAAGGGCAAAACAGGCTCAACTTAGAGGAACAAAGTGAATTTATTACTAACAGATAATGAGAAGTAAAATAAGCCCTTAAAACCATCTTACTTCTCCTCAATCCCTCCCTCCTTCCCACCGACAGCACAGGAAGACAGGTTGTGGGGGTTTGGTCCGTTTGTCACTCAAGATAATCTTCCACTGCTCTGGGAGAGGAGCTCTTCCCCTGTGAGACCGAGGGGTCCCTCCCACAGGAGGCAGTGCGGCTGCGCGTCGCTGGGCCCGGCACGCTCCACAAAATGCGCACCACAGCCTGGTTGGGCCAGCCGCGTGGCCACTTCAGCCTTCGCTCCGAGCGGGGAGCGACTGAGGCGAACGGCTGGCTAGGGGAGCTCCTTCACGGCACAGGTGAAGGACTGCGTGCCCCTGGAAGGCAGGGAAGCGGCAGCTAGCTAGCTAGCAAAGGCAGCAAGGACAAGGCAGAGAGGCAGAAGTTCGTTGCAGCAGAGAGGAAGCTACGGGTCAGGAGGGAGACTGCAGCGAACTGCCACAGATCCGCCCCTAGGGGCGAGCAGTTATAGATTTCCCAGAAGGGAGGAGCGCGTCACAGCAAACAAATCATATTACAGAACAGAATGATGAGCATGAGACAATAACAAATGAGGGAACAACATAGGAGGGACAACCCCGCCTGCACCAATCACCTCCTGCCCTGGATGGAAGTTTCTGGGGCTGGGGAGTGGGCAGGCAGGTGGGTTGCCAAAGTAACAGGGGAGGGGAAATCGAGATAAAGAGAAAAACAAGGCGGGGATTATAGACGGAAATGAAAATTGATACAAAAAGGCGGGAGTTACTATGGAAACCTGTGACAGACAGATAACTGCATGAGGGACCAGGGGGAGGGGGTCCTGGGACAGGACCATCTTATAAAATACTGGAACCATTTTGAGTAACATAACTACAGCTTATAAAACAGACTGAAATACAACTTAGAACAACACCACCACACACCACAACAAGGCAGTTCTCCATGAACTCCTCCAGTGGGGGTCCAATCTCCTGAGCAGCAGCCAGACCTCACCTGCTGCAAAGGTGGGTCCCTCCCATGGGCACACAGTCCTCCCAAAACTGCTGTGACCTGGATCTCTCTTCCATGGGGTGTAGTCCTCCAAGGACAGACTGCTCCAGCCTGGAAGCAAGAGCTCTCTCTCTCCACTTTAGTCTCCCAGTGGATCACAACCTCCTCCAGGCATCCATGTGCTCCATCATGGGCGCCTTCCCCACAGGCTGCAGGATCTCTGCATCCCCCATGGATCCCCAAGAGCTGCAGGGGCACAGCTGCCTCAGCAAGGTCTCACCATGGCCTGCAGAGGAATCTCGGCTCTGGCACCTGGAGCTCCTCCTCCCCCTCCTTCTGCACTGACCTTGGTGTCTCCATCTTGTTTTCCCTCACATGTTCCCCACTCCTCCTCTTCTCTGACTTGGAAAAAAACCTGTGTTCCACTATGCTTTGATTTTCTTCTTAATGTGTCATCACAGAGGTGTTACCAGCCTCTCTCATTGGCCCAGCTTTGGCCAGCAGCATGTCCATCTTCAGAGCCACCAGGGATTGGCTCTGCTGGACATGGTGGAAGTTTCCAGCAGCTTCCCACAGGAGCCACCTCTCTGGCCCCCCCAACAAAAACCAGGCTATACAAAATCAACAGAAAAAGAACGGAATTTTGTGTCACTTCCAGGGTCTTAGGATATTCAAGCATTACAAATTTATTCTACTGGCCTTTCTCAGTCACTGCAAGAACTTTCCACTTCTGAAATCTTTGAGATCCTTTGGAATTCGAGTCAAATCCAGATTGTTTCAACTGCAGTTGAATTAAATGTGCAGGAACATAACTTGTCTTAGGAACAAAAGTTTGCTGCAAAATAAAAAAGGAAAGATTTTCATGGGACATATATCAGACAGAATTTCTTTAATAATTATGATCATATGTCTCAAGGGACAATAGGCATATGAATGCTTTGGTTCGGGTTAAGAGCTTGATAGCTCCAACTTTTTGGCACTGCCTTCTCCTATCTTATTGTCAGAGGTTATTTCCATGTATGTTTTGCCAGTTTAAATAGTTTGTCTTAAGCTGTTTATACCAATATGTTCCTAGTCAGTCACCCATATGTATGTGCAAAATGCACAGTTGACCCTGGATATTACTATGCTATAACTTCCTGTGACAGGTGCCATACCCGAAGTTCAAAAATCTGAATAAAAGAAAAATTTTATTTTAAATATTCATGGTTTCTAAAAGCTAGAATATATCTCAAAATAATCCATTAAAATTAAAAACTGTTAATTGCAACATTCCAAAGCTATAGGAAGTAGTTATTACATGACTAATATAAACATAATTAACTTAAAACCCTTAGTTTGCAAAAATTTTGCTCAGGATTTAGTCGAGAAAGTAAGGTACAATGTGAAAAGGTAAAATATCTAAAAACTTTTTTCCTGGTCATCACAGAAGTTTCAGAGCTACAACCCTGCTTAAAACACATTGGTCCAGACTGCAGAAACCACACGTACCTGGCAACACATGATGAAAGACAGTATTTTACAATTCAAATAAACTACACCGTACCTTTATTAACATGGCTGAGACTGATACCAGGAAAATGTGCAACCCAGTTCTTTGTTCAGTCCAGACATCAGGAGACCTGCTTCCATTCCTTTCTTGAGACATTTATGCTTTAAGGAAAATATTTTGAGCCATTCATGATCCAGAAGAAACATCTTAACTATATTTTTGATTTTGCTCATTTCCATATGTTTGGATACTGGACAGGGTCTGACTTGACTTGGCAATGCACCAACTGAACTCCTTTCCTCTTCGCCTAGCAAACCTAAAGGATGTATTTTGTGATAGCTCAACCCGCTCTTGAACTCTTTCTTTTACTAAAATCCCTATTAATTATTTCCTTAATTTACATGAATATTCTGCATTTGCCACATTATAATAAGTAGAAAAGATGACAAATTTTGTGGGCAATTGAAGGAAATAAGCAGAATTTGAACATGAAAAATCCGAGAAAAAATACTGTAAACTCTAATATCACATGGGGAATTAATGCTCAATAATTTAATTGTTCATTTATATACAAAACACCAATCTACTTAAATATCACTCCACCTCTGCTGAATGGCAATCTCATTTTTTTCAATAAAAGAAAAAAAAAAAAGTCAATAGAGCGTAACAAACAGGAAAAAAAAAAGGAAAAAAGAATACCAGAACACATGTAATAATCACTCAGCCAATTCAAACCAATTACATCTGAAAGGAGTTGGTACAGAGTTCTCTTAAATTACGTTTTCTGTAACAAATTACACATTACAATTTTTTCCCTTCTACTATTCAGGCTATTGCCTTTCTAAAAGATTCCCTTCATAAGATAGTTAAGAAGGGCCAAAGATTTACTTTAGTTTCTGTATGTTTGCAAATAAAATTTACCTCATGCAGAGACTAAGAATTTGGCTGGAAAATTGGAAACGTCAGACTGCTTGAATAATTAAAAAGAGAGAATTGTACTATAAATTGTTTCCCAGCTCGTAGTAGTTGCTTGAAAGAAAGAGAAGAAAACAAACAAAGTAATAATTTGTGGGGTGGAGGAGAATTTTTATTTCTCTGTGTGCTCTTGAGCTACAGAACAAAAGCTAGTTCATTTTAATCAGAAGACAATTCTGTTCTAATGCCAAAATCTTGATAGGGCCTCCATTACTGTGACTGCTTCACATATGTGGCCTTAATTTGCCTTCACAATCACATATAAACAAATGTATGATTCAAACTCTATGTTCTTATGAGCTATAAAGTTTGTTACTTAATTTAGATTAACTCAGGGATATGAGGAAGGTCTATGAATTTTACTTACTAGTGTTCCAAATAATAATTATTTTTTTAAAAGCAGACAATGATCAGATTCTTGTAAAATTTGTTTTATATAAGGAAATAAGGAAAGCAGTCTTTAAATAAAAAGGATACTAACTATATTTTTTCTGTTGATCAGAAAAGCATTATAAAAGGTAATACTGAAGAAAAGTGCACAACTTCTGAAACTTTAGATGCTACCCAGATCAGTAAGATAATATTTGTTTCATTCATATTTGGAATGCATTAAATTTAATACTTCAGTATGGCTGTAAAGATAAGCAAAGCTTTTTCTGTCCTTAAAGTAAAGATAGTAAACACATTGTTAAGCTAGCTGCATCCTTAATCAGTATTTCAATTAATTCATGTCCAGACATCATTACCTTCTTCATCAGACATTCAAAGCTCAAGGTACAAAGCATTTAAGATAAATCATACATCTTTGAACTTTAGTATTATATGATAACAGGGTCTGGTATCTTTACCAGAGCAAAAATTAGTAAGAGTTGGCTCAGGTGCTATACATAAATTGTTGTTGTGATGAGTCATACAACCAGATTTTCCTTATACTTGTTTTATGAGTGATATCTGCACTGTTACTTCCAAAATATTAATTATTTACACATTGCTGTAGAGTAGTTAAGCAGAGTAGAATTTTCTAACTATCTCTGGTCTTGTAATATGACAACAATTCTCAGTTTTGTTTTTTCATTTTATTTTTTATGAGCAAATGAACCCCTAAACTATATTTCTAATTAGAGTATAACAACTCAGAAGTGAACTACTTCTAAGTTCTAAATACAATTTTTCTTTAATCCAATAATTTCAATCAAAAAGACAAAATGGTACTTGCCAACTATAGTTTTTGAACTCTTAAGAAAGGATAAATGCTAGAAAGCTTATGGAAGAGCTCTGTTCTTTTTACAGGCCAACACAACTACTGAGATAATAAAAAAAAATGGTTTATTTTTAAAACTGATGAGTTTTTATAATGATCAGGAATGGTTAGATAAATTGCTAAAATACTCTGAGTTGTCTGCTAGAGCAAAACATTAGTAATAAGGGCTTTCAGTTTACTTGGGAAACGAAGGACAGAAGACAATTACTAAAACCAGGAAAAGAGCCTCCAAATAAAACTAGGAGGTCACATTTAACAGACTATAATAACATAAAACACCTAGATAAAAGGCTCAGTGGTTATGAAAGTAAAATTAATATATTAGCATAAGTTTTACACAGGTATTAGATTCAGTGTGATAGATTCTGAGATATGGCAAAAACTCAAGAATAAAATTAGAGACCTGAAACTGGCAATTAGGGTCACATTTTACTCTTGGATTTAAATGCATGACTCATATGTAAAACCAAAAAAAATTAAATATCTCTCTTGGTATTTAAATGGAAGGTATATCTGATATTGCAGCATTGAATAATCGCAGTGTGAAAGAAAAGAGGAACAAATGATAATTCTCTTCTCTCTTCTCTTCTCTTCTCTTCTCTTCTCTTCTCTTCTCTTCTCTTCTCTTCTCTTCTCTTCTCTTCTCTTCTCTTCTCTTCTCTTCTCTTCTCTTCTCTTCTCTTCTCTTCTCTTCTCTTCTCTTCTCGTCATTTCAGCAGGAAGGAATTTATGTGTCTTCACAGTCATCCCTAAAGTACTGAGATCAAAGGACATTATTTAGAAGTGAAATTATACTACTGTAGATCTTAAACTTTCCAAACAAGAATAGAGTTCAATTCTTAAGTCTTTTTAACAGCAACTTAGAAAGTTTGGTAAACGGGCTTTTCTTTAAGTAAAAATACAAACTAACAGAGAATAGGCACAGATACTCTTCAATTAAATTGAGTGGCAGTGCATTTCCAGCTATTTTCACAAATAGTGAAAGGTCTGCAGGTTAATTGCTTTCCACAGCACCGTCATAACAATAGTTCTGCCCTACAGCTGCTGGTGTAACCTCTACATCTGCCTTCCCACTCTTCAGGTACCTCAGGAAACATTTGCTGAACATTTTGGAGTTGAACATTTCAAAACTGGGTTTAGAGAATAATGGTGAATATGGCTGTAACTTTAAGATTACTCATAAATATACTTTTTTTTTACAACCTTAGTTAATTCAAACTTTTGTTGCAGTATTTTCTCAGCACATGAAAATCTCTATCTCAAACTGCTTAAAGGGGAATAAAGAAAGTTCTGGAATCATGTGAATAATTTGACACATATTAGAAAAGTCCATCTATTGTCCTTAAATAGCCTTAGTAGAGCCAGTTACTGGGCAGTAAATGGAAACCAAAGAGGCTGCAAACATAGCTCCAATACTGAGCTAATTTGTGAATGAACATGAAAGATAATGTCAATTAATTGTGTTTTGTTGTGTCCCTCTTAGCTGGGATACTGTAGTAAAAAATTCCTTGTGTGAAGGGTTATAACACACATGTGGTGGCATTGTTGTGAGTTTAAATTCAAACAAAATGCTTATTTCCCACTGACAGAAAGCTTAGAAAAATCAACTGGCAATAAGAAAATCTTTGAAATCTCTATCTTTCTTGTGATGTTTTCTTGTTTCTCAGCTCCATCATAAAAGATCTGAAGACAAATTGCACCTTCTCCTGCAGTTAGAGAACACCATTTTCTTCTACTATTGGCCTCAGCATGTCATAAGCTACAGTCTTGTTTCTGCTGTGTAACTGAATGGCCTCATAAATTACAATTTAGGTCCAATTCTACTGATGATACAGGTACCAGAAGAAATAGGACTTAACTAAACCCTTTCTGAATGTGAGTTACCAGCAATAAAAAAGCAGGGATGAGCAAAAAAGGTCTTTTTTCTCAGCAAAGGTAGACGTAACTTTTAATACAAACCTGAACAAATGAGTAAGAAGAATAAAAGCACCTTCCATATCACGGCTCTCCACATAGATAGCCTGGATAATTGGATAAACCTGCATGCTATATTTTTTTAGAAACATAGTTATTTTCCATTTAATAATAAAGGTAATTTTTTAAATGTGTATTCTTCCTTCTTTCTTCAAATGACACAGAACATCTAATTTATTAGGAGATGGAGCATTTTGTTTCATTAAAAAAAATTAATTAATAACATCTGTTGAACTATCTTGTTAAAAACAAATTGTTTTGTTCCAAGTGTAATATTATAATTACAAACCAACATTTCAGTGTATACCCTGAGTGATTATTTCCATTGCTTAGGTCTTTTTGTTTTTGGCAAAAAATGCCACAACACAAGTGACAGTCTGCTGAAAATAGACTTTAAATCTGAAATTGTAATAAGGGAGGCCTGGATTTTTGTTTCATTGCCCCTCAGAATTAGAACCAAAACATTTCTACTTTGGTTTTTATAATGAACACATCTATGCTGATAAGGGCAGCAAGTCACACCTTTATTCTGTCCACATAGTGAGAGGTCCAGATATTTGAATCTAATTTTCCATTTTCCTGACTCTAAGCCAAGACAGATATTTGCAGCAATTTCTATAGCCACGCAGCAGAAAAGGAGGAAAAGGGTAAAAGCCACAGCAGGGAAACAATCCATTTCCTCAGCTGGAACTGAGGAGATATAGTGCCCTGGTAATGCAGCTAAGCAGTTTCTAGACTGAATCTGGCCATTGTCCAGAAACCAATAACTAAATTTATGGAAGCAGAATTCAGTTTGAGACTAACATAGGAGTGGGATTGAATTGAGGGTTAAGATACATAAATTTGTGCTTGGTGCCTACATTCTATTAGATTCAATAAAGATTGGGGTCATGATTTGGTTGAATATATGGGTGTGCTCAGGGCCATTGGCGATTATATGGGATGTTCAGGATAGCCAGACATGGGGGACAGAAATGAGGCCCTTCCTGGAGCAATGGTCACAGGTCAGATGCCCTAATGTAGGAGTAATGAAGTAGCCTTGAACAGCACCAGATGTTGAGGTTTAGGCAAGAGAACTCACCCCTAGTCTGCACAGCAAGGGGAGACACGGCCATCCATTTCTTTATCTCTTCCTCTCTTGAAATTTCCCTTGCTCCCTCTCGCCTTCTTTCTTTTCTGTGTCAGAAGAGACAAATGGTTTCAGATATGGCACTATGCAGTTGTTATTGAAGCTCACTTGTGTTCTCTAAATGAGTCAAACAGTTATGTGAGTCTGTGACCCACAGAGGAGTCATGCAATATACTATCATCCAGAGTGTGTCTGCAGTATCTGTTTTTGCAGGACAACTACCTGAGTGATGTAGGCTGATTTTCACTGGCTGCCAAATACCCACCCAGCTCCTCTATAATGTCCTTTTTCAACAGGATAGAGGTACAAAACAAGCTAGGAAAGCTCCTTTAACAGCTACTGTCATGTTCAAAATTGCCTTGACTTGGGAAAAATTAATTAAATTTATTGTCAATTAAAAAAAATTAAAGTGGAGTGGGAAGGTGAGAAACAAAGAAAAAACTCCTCCAAACCACCTCCCTTCCTCCCTCCTTCCCAAGCTTAGCATCATTCCTCCATTCTCAACACTACTTCGGCATTCATTACTGCATCACTTTTAGTCCTGTCACAATTAATTACTTTAGCTGGCAATTTGAAAGATTCTCAATATGTCATTGAGAGAAGCAAACACTGTAAGCAGTTGAAATGTTCTGGGCTCTTAAGTGCCTGAGAGTGATTGCACAAACATAAATAGGTCTTAAATAGTGAAATTTCAGCAGTCTAGGAAGAAAATAAAAATTTTATTTTCTCTCATGTAATAATCTGTATTCCAAAGCTATGGCACTCCTTGCAGAATGAAATATATTTCTGTGTCTTTAGAGTCTGCATCGATCCAGGATTTTTCAGTGAATGTTAGTAATTAAACCAAAGTCTTGGCCACTGCAACTGTCCTTTGGGCATCTGATTTAGCTTGCAGATACACAAAGCTGTTTACCAATTTGTAAAAAATGAACAGTATTTGATTTACTTTGTATAAAAATTTCCTCATAGACTGCTTCTGGGCAAAAGGTATAATTTCCTCTCTCCATCTCTTAAAATCTTTTTGCTCAAGGTACCATCCTTCTGGCTGTTTTTACACCGTGTGTATGGAATGCGTGAAGATAATAATCTTTTCCAGGGGAAGACAAACAAGTCAATAGATCTTCAATTAAACATTATCATCTCAAAAACATACAAAGGCTTTGTTTTTTTCAACTCTTTCTTGTGCCCATATGATGGTATCTCATAGCCAGAAAATTTCATCTACTCCTTCTAATTATTCCTCACCTGAGATCATGATCTTGTTTTTTGATATAATAACCATTTTCACAGCAACAAATTCTGATGGCAAAGGCATATAATGGTTTAGCTTAGACAAAAAGTATCAGAAACTGTTGAATTTGCAAAAATTGAAAGACAGAACTTGTTTACAAGTAAATACCTCACTAATAAAAATGTATCAACAAAAGGTTTCTACCTTAACATAAAATGAGATGTACTATTCCAAAATACATTTCAGCATCAATGAGCTTTTCAGGTTACACACCAATCAGAAGTGTTGCACTTTTTGTAAGTAAATATTAGTAGAAAATTTAATTCTCTTGAGAATTAATATATTTCTAATAGTATTAATTTAAACCTTCAATAAACTCTGTTAAAAATAGAAGTATTATTACATGTGACAAAAATAAGAGTAATTTATACACTGATGGCCATAGAAACTTTTGATCTTTTACACTTACACTGTACATCTATTGCCAATTATGGAAAACACTTTGGTATGTATGCCTATGGAAACCTCTTACATCACAACATACATTTATACTACATTTTCACTACAGTAGCTGCAGATCTCAGGTGGCTTTTCCAGGTGTAACACTTGAGAACATGGAACGCTTTCCTGATAAATGGTTCTGAAATACCACAGAATTAGGTGTTTTCACAGCATATGCAACAGCAAAAATACACCAATTTAAAACACTAGAAAATTTAGCCATAGTTGTGTTTGTCTTGGATACCAAATAATATTGGAATTTACAGGAATGTAAGAACTGGTTAGACTGTTACAGCTACTGTTTTAAAGGAATAGCAACCAAGTTCCTATTGCAATCTGACACAAAGGCTCTGCTTAATCAATGACCAATTCAAGCACAGCTGCTTATCAAACTGGAATAATAAATGATATGGTGATTTTATATTCAGTGCCTGAGAAGTGATTCAGAAGGCAATTCTTTGCTTATCAAAACACACATCACATTATACAAAATATTGACTGACTCTCTGAACTAAATTAAGGAATGGCTGAATCAATCAGGATCATACACAAGTTACTGCTTTTCTAGTAAAGAAAGCATGCTGAGCATCAAAGTACAAAAAAACTTCTGCCGTCTAATAATTAGTGTGGGGTGAGATTGTGTCATGAGGAAGAACATCTGGGGTAGTATTTTTGCTATTTTCACAGTCATCAGAGCCTTTTTGTATCACTCACAATGATCAGCACTTGCTGAGGGCCCCCCCTCCTAAGGGACATCTCAGGACATCCCTTCAATTCTCCTTCCTGCATTCAGGACTTCCAAAGTGATGCTACTGTGCCAAGAAGAACTGCGTCACTGTTAAACTGCACTGCATAATCTCTCTCTTTGAATTACTCTGTCGCTCTTCAGGTGAGTGCAGAGGAGGCCAGGGAAAGAGTGTGCTAAGGCAGGAGCCCATCTTGCAAGTTACCATCAGTCCCTGACCCAAGCTGGCAAAGCCAGGAATGCCAGGAGTGTCAGGACATTTCTCTATTGGTGTAGTGAGTCCCACATTTAATGAAAATCCTTGAATTTTGTGAACTGAGTTGGGGAGGGGGGGAATGCAATAATAATGAATTGCAAGCACTTATTCAACTGACAATAGCAGCTTAGTTTCAATTATTTATAACACTTCATAATGTGCTAATAAATGTTCTTTAGTAGCATGTCTTGAAAATGTAATGAAGTATTAGTAAAATAAAACCCCATTAAAGCATTCAGCTATTAATTCTGTGTTGACAAAAGGAAAACATAATCTGTTTTTATGACAATGTGTTTCTCTTATCTCTTCCATGGTATTTGTCTGTTTCAATTTATTTATCAGCATTGTTTCTAACTTTTCTGAGTTTTGAATGTATTTTATTTCCCTTATTCCAAAGTAAATGAATACCTTACTTTTTGCTGTGCCTATCAAAATCTCTTGATCTGAAGACTGAAAAGAAGAATTTATAATACCTTGAAATTAAGTTCTGTCTCTTCTTTATACCTGGTATGGCTGCCAGTTCAACTACACTTTTCTGGAATTTACAATGAAGGAAAAAAGTAGCATACACACAAATAGTTACACAGAGGAGTGTGGAGTTAGAATTAACTTTGTGTAGGCATCACAAATCTAATTTCATATTCTATTTAAAATTTCTAATGTTAATGGCACTTCAAATGCATTATGCCAGCAATCCTTCAGTTTGAATGTTCAAGTCAGGATTTATGCGCTGCCTTGCCTCAGAGCACTGTCTTAATTTTCTATTTGCTGGGTGCCAGGTTATAATCTTGGAAGAGTTGTATAATCACTTCTTAAGAAAAAGAAGCTCTTTAGGGTGCCACCCTGAAAAAACTTTAATGCAAACATGGAACAGCTAAATTCAGCAGATAGTGAGGATTAAACAGGGTGTTCTGCTTCCTTTTATCATACCTTAGAGTCTTTCTTCTGTCAAAATCCATGACCTGAGGGTACTTACCTACACCTGTTTTTGGAGGACTAGATCAGACATTATTTAATTCTTTAAAGCAAACAAACAACTGAGGTAAGAGGTAAGACAATGCCTAGACTTTCATGATGCTGAAAGTCTGTTCACAGTCAGCTGTGGTAATCCTTTATGAGTTGGCTATAGTAGTCATCAGTTTGTAAGAAATACTATCTGATGTTACGAAGTCCTACAAGAACATTGAGCACCTTCCATTATTTAAGACCATTTTGTCAACATCTTTTTCTCTCCTTTGCACAAAAAAGCATTCCCCATTGATACCTCTTTATGGTTATGCTGTTAGTAGGACAACAAAAACTGAAAAATCACATTCTGTTGAGAATGCCCATTGGACAACCAATACAAAAGGCTGCATAGAAAGACACACAGACTAGATAGACTCCTCAGGGGATGTAGGGCCATCCTCTTCCTTTGAACTGTGCCAAAGCACTGCAGCCAAATCTCATGCCCATTACCTTTTCTATCTGCTATTTGCGCACTTATCACTCTGCCATCAATTAAGAGTAAAAGCAATAAGGCTCTTCTGACTCTTTTGTCTGAGTACTACAGGCTACTCTCAAATCTTAGAGCAGGAAAATGAGATGTAGTTTAGAGCCCTGGTATAACACAGAAACATGTTTAAAAAGTCTTTCTGTATAGGTAAAGCTTTTTTTGTGTGTGTAAAAGCTACCTTGTGTATGCTGTCAATAATCATGTTCATATCATCCCAACAACAAATGAAGAAGTTTTTGCCTGCTTGAGAAATCATAATATAACTATAGATTCTATGTGCTTCAAAATAATGTATAATCAGTCAATGTAATATTTTCAAATTATTTAGTAAATGCATAAAGATAGATCGGACATTTGATGATACTGAAAGCTCAGCAGTGGGTAAAAATTGATTGAATGCACTTTGAGCATGAATAAAAGAGTTTATGATTTATTGACTCTTTGTAGATTAATCTGAGGCCTCATTAAGCAATGAAGCAGAATAGTAAACCTGATTTGAAGGAATATTAAAAATGGTCCTACAGCAAGGAAAAAGAATTATATCCCACTTTTTGACATGAGATATTTTTGGCAACTTTCAATGATCTTGCAAAGTAAAACCTGTAAGCAATGGGAAAACCCAGTGTCCGTTGTGTCAGACTTTCTAACAATTCTACTATTTCCAAGCATTGAAAAATGCTCAAATAAATAAAAAAATAAAGACAAAATACTTTGGAATAATACGCTATTATTTTTTTTTTAGATTCATCCACTTATGGCCAAATTTAGTACCTCAGACTTACCAGTCCAGTTTTCCTCGCTATTGTGATTGTTTTGTGTTTTGTTAGATAATTTGAGTTTGATATGTAACACTGATTTCTTGACATTTGCTATCTAGATCTGAATTTTGTAACTTGAGGATTTGTTTCTTTCACATCAAATCACAGGTCTATTTTGCTTTCAGTGGACAATAAAGAGAACAAAGATTATTTTTCTGCTGCATTCACAAAAGGTGCTTAGAGGACACAGACAGATCTTCTGTGACTTTCCAGTGAATTTTAGATTTCAGTTTGTTTACTCAGCTTGTACTGGTCCAATAGAAAAATATGTAAGACAAATCCCTTGTAACTATTTATTTGGATATCAGGATCCTAAGGGCAGTCATGCAATAATAGTTGTTAAAATGCTCATGATAAATAAACCTTTTATTTTCTCATAATGTTGTTGTAAGGACAAGTGCTGAAGCATTTTTACTGTGCTGATAGTTAAAAACAATCCCCACTCATATTTATGATATGCAAGAACATAATATAAAAAATAATACCTAAGAGTTACACCCATAAAACACAGAGTGGGAGTTTTCTGCCTGGGCTGATATATTCAGGATGCATGAAGGAACAGAACATTACTCCCAAAACTCCAAGCAAAAAAATATTAACTCCTCATATTTCCTTTATTTTATACAGAATATTAAAGAGTCTTGCAGGAGCCCTCACCCTGGAAAAAAATATTATACAAAACCTTAGATGATATTTCCTTCTACTAGGTCATCTTGAGAAATAAAAATTTTCTTTGAGAATTTGGTACCCTTCATTTGCATTAAAAAGTGATATAAAGCAATGTAATCTTTCAGTTTCTCTTACTGGGAATGTTGAACTTGAATTTTGATTGGGAAAAAAAAGACTATCACCAGCTACTTCAAGATGATTCAACAAAATGATATAACATACAGCTTTATATATGAATGTTTTCTGTGAAAGAAGAATACAATAAATTTGCAAAGGCACCAGTAAAAGTTGACAGGTTATGAAGGTAATGTTTGAACACAAGAAATTCAGAAGTTCAGAAAAAAATTTATTTTACTCAGAAAAATTAGGAGGGATTCAGGAAAGAGGAAGAAAAAAGCAGAAATCTTGAAAGACATCCCTTTAAAAATTGGAAAATCAATTAAACACACAGAGGTTAATCCAAGTGAGAGACTGTTACAAATGAATTATTTGCTACTTTACATGGAAAGATGAGAGAGGAGAAGAGCAAAAATGACAAAGAAAATAAATGTGAAAAAGATGAGTAAGCAAAGCTGTGGAGTGAAGAGTGAATTCAGAGCAAGCTTGTGGCAACATCTATATTCAGGTATAGGATAAATTGTCCTCAGAATAATCCTGCTTCTACTGGATTACATATCACTGCAATCCTCCAATTCTAAGCCTGGCTCTTGAAAAAGTAATTTCATTTGGTTTGTAAATCAAATATTTATTTCTTATTCCTGTGTTGATGTCTTGGGTTTAGGGAATGGACGTCAAAGGAACACTTCACTGTTTTTCTTTTATTGTCTTATTTCCTTAACATAAAATGACTACCATCAAGGATAGTGTGGTGGTAAAATTATTAATATACAAGATATGAGAGAAATGTTCAATTTTATCCTAACTAGAAAAATCACTCTTTGACTAAAAGCTGTCAGTGACCATTTCTAAGCTAAGGTGACAATGGGTGTGCCACACCTACAGGCTCCACCAAGTGCCATCTCTCCATATTATCATATTATTTACTGTTTTGTCCCTTCTTGGGAATTATTTACTGCTTTATTCCTTTTCTCTCATGGTTACACTGAAGGGTTTTACTAACATCATAATTATATAATATACATTATGTTGGGACAAAATTTTTTCCTTCTTTTAATGTTTTACTTGTAGGCTTTAACAAGGTTATAGATACCAGCCCCCAGTGTTATGATACAGTTTTAATTTAGAGGCAGATGACCATTATTGCACTGTAATTCTTTCTTGCAGATTTATGGAATCATAAACCTGATGGTGCTTTAGGAATGCTTTCAAAAGGAAGCAGCAGGAACAACAAGGGAAATGTTGGAAAGAAAAGTATTGCTGGATACTGTAGAAGTTTTTTCTATTCTGAGGGAAGAATCAGAATGCCTGTACAAGGGAATGATAATCCTGAGATATAGCATATTTTGGGCAATATTATTATAAGCTTTACCAGTATTTCCTGCAAACTTACTCCCTATATGGCATACACTCTTCTTGTCATTCCATGCCTCCCTTTCCTGTTAGCAAGATTTTGTGCCAAGAGGTTTTCTGTTGTGCCGTGACTTTCTAATACATTGGAAATCATCTTTAGGTTCACCACAGGTGTCTCATAAATTTTTCTTGCAATAAAATGCACAAGAATGTGACTGAGATGTTGTTTATTTTGATTTAAGGGATTGGCCTGTCTTAGTAGGTTTTGTATGCTTATTATGCCTGATAATTTAGGATTCTTTCTGGACTCAATTGTCTGTTTAGACATTGTATTGCTCATGTATGTACTTAATTTGTATTTAAACAGAATTCTAGGAAGTTTATATCTTGTTTTCCCCCAACACCAGCAGCATAGAAAAGGATTAGAAATGCAATATAAAATTGGACCTTGGCAAGAAAAAATTTGGTTTGATTTTGAGAGTGGTCATATCTACATTAGTAGTAAAAATATCATAGATTTGTTTCCACATTTATAGTATTGTTCTAGCATCATCTGTATTCTTATCTGACTACCTAAACTGTATAGAAAGGACGTCAGTCATTAACCCTAAAAAAGAAAGTATTTCCAGGGAGACACTCTGAATTTAGAAACAAGGTAAAAGCTTTATGACTCAAAGAAAAAAAATCAAATGCTTTTTTTTTTGCCTTTTTTTTTTTTTGTAGCCACAAGCATCATATTTACTCAAAGTACTGTAACAATAAAAGCAAATATCTCTTAGAGAAAGTTAGGACAAAAGCTGTCAGAGAATTGGGTAGTAAATACCCCTGAAATTGTTTTCTTCATTTCAAAAGCTGAAGGCAAAGGATGTTTGACCTTCTACAAATGGAATGGTTTCCTGCGGGTCATGGAGCTGTATTGAGTGCTGCTGGTCATGTGCAACTTGATGCAATCATTATGAATGGTGAAACCATGGCTGCTGGCACAGCCTCCTGCGTAAGAAGGATTTCTAAATCGGCGACATTTCCTTGCTTCAGTCCCCCAAACGTTGGAATATGCCTTTCTGCTTCCTCCATTCATCTGTATTGCCAGAGTTTTTTGACAGGTGTTGCGAATTAAAGAGTGTGATTGTTCTACATGACCCAGAAAGTGTGAAAGGGTCAAGGAGAGAAATGTGAAATACAAGCAAAAAAGCTGCTCTTAAAACTGTGATATCTATACTCCATTAGTTTTCACCTTGACATATTAATGAAATATGAATGATATTTCTATTCAGCCTTATATTACAACTTATGAATATTTTAATGAATGTCATATAACCCGTAGGCTAAATTTTGCTCCCATTGAGAACATGGAAATTTTTACTACTACTCTCAACACACTAAGACTTGACTCCACTTTACAGTTAATTTATCTCCTGCCTTTTGTTAAAAATTCTTGCTTGGATACTGGTTTCTTTCCATGTAGCTGGTAACATTAATGAATTAGTTATCTAATGAATTAGATAAATAATTCATTAATGCCAGTTTTTTTTTTAATTTTCTCATGCTTTCTTAAATTTCATTTTTGCTGTGACCACTACAGAAGTCAAACAACCAAAGTTGTGCAACAGTGGAGAGTATTTGAGCATATATATATATATATCCCTACCACTATTAGGAATTATAGACTTATGAAGTATCTAATAAATTCTGTCAGGCAGCACTTCTTTCAACTTTTTGTCTGTTTTAACCATACTTTTGTTGCAATTACTCTAGACTTGCAGTGGAAACTCACAGGAGTGAGATACCATGTGTTAAATGATCCTGACCCTTAAAGTCCAGCACAAGTGCTATCATAATATGCTCCATAATGGTAAAAATAACATCTCAGTAAAAGGCACATGCTAAACCCAGGAATATTTTAACACACTGTGAAAGATGGTTAGTTGAGTCCATAGAAATGTGCTGTTAGAAATACATGAGAACTGATAAATTTCAGTTTTATGTCATGATAATTCAATTACTGATTTATTATTTTGGGAAGCATTTATAAAACCACAAATTATCTCTGGTCTCTTGCTGACAGTGATTCAGGATTCACAAACTATGTGTCCAAGTCCTCTGAAAGACCCTATCAGATAGTTTTGCTTAAAGCACTAATTTCACCACTAAAGACAGAACTCATTACGCCCTTCACTGAAAAAATGCAGTTAGAAGACATTATTTGTTTATGCAACCTATTACTTAAGTAGCAACATAGTGGTTAGACCACTTAAAATAAGTGGAAGAAAAGTTTGGCTGCCTACAATCAGTACCAAAACTACAATAAAAAAGGACATTGTCCCATTCATTTGACTACTGTCCTGTGGCAGTTTATGAATGCAAGTTTGCAAGCAGATTTTGTGCAGGAGTAAACAAAATAGTTCAGTATGGCTGAGAGAATGGTTTGAATTTTGATCTATTCTGTATTTGTTGACAGCATAGCCCTTGATAGCAAAACTCCTCTAAATCCCAAATCTATTATGCAAATAATAGATGTGCACTGAAAATCAGCAAATACATGTGTGTCTCATGACCCAAACATAGCCATGACAGTCATGTCATAACTGTGCACAGAGGTGTGTAGAGACCATCAGCCTCATATACATAGGACAAAAAAGCAATACTGGTTTCGGGATGATGTTGCTCCATCTAAGGGTACAGTCTGCCTCATGCCGTCACATTCTTGGCAACAGTGACATGTCTGCTTTCTCCTTCAACACAGCTGTGAGATCCACGTGTCAATGTATGGCAATCCCAGACTCAATTAGTGCCAAGATGCCCATGGGGAAGCTAAGTGTGATGACTGGTCACACAAAGTCTGTGACTGCTGCTGAGGACAGCTGAAGGATTTCTAAAAGAGCTTTGTCTTTTGCAGCCAAGCAAGTCACTGTAACTGAGCCCATGGCACACACCAGCCGTTGAATGCCTGGTTTGTATGAGGATTACATTGGAAAACTTAAGAAAGTAATGAACAACGTAGCAATTTTTGGTGCTCCGGTTAACACTTCACATATCCAGAAGATTTGAAGCTGCTTCAGGATGACTAACTTTGTATGTTTGTCTCAAAGAATGAGGATAAGACAATAATGGGCCTCAGGTACTGTCATGGCTTCCCAGGAACATTCATGAGAAGAGCAGCAGAAGTGGAGCAGGAGCAGAAGCACTGGAATTGGCAGTATAAATAACAGACTGTACATTTTTACAAAGGCTAAGCAGAATTATCCGGCACATATCAGATATGTTAACAGTGCTAACAGGTTCACATGCTATCCATTAGGTAGACTGACATGTAGCCATTTTTCTTTAGGTCATTTATGTTGAAATGTCCTTTAATGTTTACAGAGGAACTCTGAAAGAAAGATATCTATTGACAAGTTCACATAGTAGATACTGAAGACTAATCCTCACTAAAACACTCAATAAACTAATCAAGCAAATGAAAGTCAGATGGGCAAATGTTGATCTCCCTACAATCTTGCTGACCTCTGTGGTTTTTTGGATTAGTTTTTTCTACTGTATCTTGTAAGTATTTTTCCTCTTGCATCTTGTTTTATCATCACCTCAACAGATGGCAGAGAAGTTTGTGAGTTTTAGCCCCTATGAAAAAATAAAATAAAAATTTATCAATAACCTCTTCAAACGTCACCATTTCTTTCTGCTAAGAAATTGAGGAGACCCTGCCTCAAAAAGGAAAAATAATATTAATAATAATATTAATAATAACATTAATAATTAATTTAATATTTTTAAAATATTTTCTTTTACTATTTTTGATCAACCTTTAGAGAAAATTTAATATAGTTTTAAAATATCCCTTCTGAAGAAATACTACCAACTTAAGAAGCAAATTTGAAAAGCTCTAACTTATTGTGCAAAATCTGCTGCCATCAAAAGCATCAATACTGTTATATATCTTTTCTGGCACATCATTAAAATCCAAATATCACTGTAAAGAAATAATTCAGTTTACTTCTTCTGACTTTTAAATTATAAGAAATCCTTCTCAAAGGAATGTTAATGTAGGTTTTTACAGAAAATGCAGAATACATTTTGTTTACATCAAGAATGAAAGAATAATTTTTCAAGTTACTATGTACAAATTTCCTTCTCTCCACAGCATTTGAAAACTCCGACTAAACCCCCCTGAAGAGAGTCAGTAAGATTAGGCAGAAATGATTGTAATAGCCTCTAAGTATTTTTTCTGAAAGAATTCTGTAGTCACTCACTTTGCTATTTTCTTCGTTATGCACTTTGATTTCCATTACCAAAAGTCATTAAAAAAATAGTAAAAAGTACTTTTTGCAGTGACATATTGGCCTAGAATTTGAGTTTGCAAATTATATGTAAACATTAGGAAATTCTTGTTAGTTGCATTAGAACTTCTTCTAAGATAAGCATTAAGATATATTGTATTTGATATTACTCAAGAGGCTGCAGGTAATCTGCATAGATTTGCTATTGCCTTTCAAAACAACGTGAAGAAACAAATTCAAATGCAATTTCAAAAAAGGCAGTCAGCTCCCCAGGTGAACTTCTGACTTAAATTTACTTGTAATTTGGCTATTCCTCCCTCCTTTTGGAATCCTTTCAATAAAATATGAAGAGAAAATTAAGATTTCATCACTCAAATAGATTCCACACTGTTAGATTTCAACTCTTCTTTGTAGCTTTTAGAATCCTTTATAGGAATGGTGACCTGTTGTGCTCAAGTCACCTGAGATCTGTGAAAGTTTTTGGTATGCATTAGGCAGCATAAGTGGCAGGAAGCGTTCCTCTGCTACCCCTGGACTATGAATCCCTGTTCCACAATGGAGTGAACTGCGAATGGCCACCGTCTTTGATGTGTGAAACTTCTCCTGGGCTGCCTACTCCACTTTTCATCTTGGACATGGAACATTGTCCTGTGGAGTTCAACAGCATAGATATTCATGTACTGGTATAATAACTCTCACTGTACTACTATGAAGCTGAATATCTGGCACATGAAAGCTCTTTCATTGCCAGTCTTCTGTTCATTAAACTGCTAAAAACCCCATAGCACTCCACCTAACATCCTGCTCCCCTGCTTTGCATTTACTGTATTTGATCTGCTTGTTTAAAGTGGTAGGGTACGTGGTTGGGTTTTTTTTCCTTTTTCCAGCCAGAAAATAGATTCTGGTGACTTTGGTTCAGTTGAATTATTGTTTCTATAAAGCCTAAGTCAGACAAGCAAACAGGTACGGAGGAAAGCTAAAATGGTGGGAAATATTTTCAAAGACATCATGTAATGCTACACGCATCGCTTGTGCTTTAATGAGAAGGGCATCTTGAGGTAACCATTTTGTATCTCGCTGCCTTCTCTGACTCCCTGAACGCCTCCTTAAAAGACCAGGGCTTCCACTTTACACCACTGGTGCAATGGTTCTTCTTCACAGCACAACCTCCTTTTTTTTTCTGACCTGCTGCTTTGCCTCAAAGGACATGTCTGTTCCCTTGTGACTCTCTGTTGTTGGCTATGGAATCCTAGCAGTGTGATAAGGTTGTGAGGTAGCAAGCCTAAGTCTAGGACATGGAATTGTACAGGAGAGAAGATGGGATCCTGGCGGACTACATGGCCCATTAAAGCTTGTGATTAGTTTATATAGGATATAGGTACATCCACAGAGCTTAATTTTTCAAAATTACCACTTCTTTAAAATGAAAGAAAATAGAAAGTGAAACTCGGGAAAATATCTCATCTTACACAGATGTGAGGATTGCCACAGAAATCCAAACTGATTTTGCTGATGTTACATGACTAGGTTTGTCAGCGTGCCAACGAATTGCCCAGCTAGTGCCATAGCACGCCAGCAGCTTCTTCTGACAGCTGCGTCGCTGTCCGGCGCACACCACGCTTACAGCTGCCTGGACTGAGCCCGTCCCGGTGAATGGGGAAGGCTGCCTCAGCCTGTGCCCCAAGAGCTTAGCAACGCTTGGCTCTGAAGAAGCCAGTCGCAGGAAGGATGGCAAGGAGGCAAGGCAGATCTCAGCAGCAGCGGTTTTTATCAAGAGTGAAGGCGCACAGGTTCACAGGGAAGCCGCAGGAATCTGCCCCGAGGGTCCGGACTGTAGCAACTTATAAAGGGTGACTATGGGGAGGTACACCCCGCCCCATAGCCAATAATATAACAGCCCGGCATGACAAGCAGAACAAAACACCAATCTAAAGTAGAGCATGGGAGGGAATACAGATTCCTGCCCAATCACTCTCTGCCCAAGCTGGAAGATTCCAGCACTTGGGAAGGGGACAGAGGGTGACTGGCAGGTAGGTTGGCATAGCAACAAAGAGGGGGTGGGTCGGGAGGTAGTCATGGTAACTAAGGAGGGGACTGGGGAGTGACCTAACATTGGCAACAAAAAGGCGGGAGTAACTAAGCAACCAAATGACAGACGGGGCAGACTGGAGAAAAAATGTGGGGGGAGAACTTGGGGCCAGCGCCATTTTAAGTACGTTGAACTGAATAAGAACAAATCTAGATTAACATTAGAACATACAGAACACCCAACAGTGAACCAGAATGCGAGCCCAACAGCACGCGCTGCAACATAGGTTACTGTAGAGAACTTTCTCACCAGGATATTTTCTTATGCAAAACTTCATTCTGGGTTTGGAGAAGTTTCATGCAGAGATCCTGTTATCTATGAGAAAGCTTTCTCTTTAGCTCTACTGTATGGATATCCAGAGTTCATAAGTTATTTGCTGGATTCATAAAGCATGTCCTGAAGAAAAAAAAAAAATACTGATCTTGTTGCCTAAGTCATGCAGATGCTTGTATTTATCATTCTGCTCCATTTGTGGCAACAGCAGGTTGGATTAGAGCTGTAAGGTTTGTTATGGGAATAAAGGAATATGTCTTGAGTTCTGTCTCCTAGGCTTGACAGATTTGTCTGTAGACAAACCTTCCCAGAGTATGGCAGTTCTCACCAACCTTTAGGAAGAATATGATTATAGGGCTTTTTTTGTTGCTATTGAACCATGCTTGGCCTAAAGTTTCAAATTTTTTTTCGTTTGCATCTAAAATAAAGGTACCCCAAGCTATAATTTATTCTAATAACTTATTTCTATTAATAATTAGAGCCTTTTCTCCTATCTAGCAAAGGTATAAATGCTTGTCTGGTTGAGCTTGTTATTCTTTCAGCTGAATCAGAGATCTAAATATTTAATGACATGATACAAATATGTGTCAGTGTGTTAAGTCTGTAAACTTTGGAATGGTGCATATGCATCCCTATCGGGAAGATTCAGCAGTACTTATTCATTATACCAGTGTATAATTATCAGTTAGGATTTGAATGCTGAGGGGAAAAAAACAGCAAAGGCACATAATACTTTAGGTATATTCTTATGAGAAATGTAAGGATTATTTTTTGTGTTAGCAATTGCTTATGCATCTCACAGGTTTTGAAACAGAGTTGTCTCTGATACAAGAGGGAAATGTGTATTTAGAATTTGACCAGCTGCTGAACTCTCTGCTTCTTTAAAGCCTGATGTATCCTTTGAGTTTGGCTCTTGTCATGTGCAGAAAGATGGCCACAGAGCCACACATTTTCATGTTGTTTTCCAAGGTGTGCATGAGGTTTAAAACATGTTTCATGAGCATCTTCACTAAGGAGTTAAAATCTGTGAAAAAAGACCGATTTAAATAATATCCTCCACTATGTGGAGAAAATTTACATGATATATTTCAATTTTCAACAGTTTTTTACTAGGATATCCAATTTCCTTCTAGCCCCTGGTTGTTACTCTTTCAGAACTATTTTAGTCTATTTTATCACTGATTCTTATGATGTCTAGTACCACTTAAGCAGGAAACAGCTAAGTTATAAGTACTATTGAGTAAGTCACATACATACACTAAGCTTAGTCTTCAAAAAATATTAGGATCAGCTTTAAAGAAACGTGATCAAGGTTAAGCAGCTCACATCTTGACAGTCCAAATCTGAAAAGAAATGTTCTGTTTTATTGGGGAGTATTTTAAACACATAAAATACCGTTTGGAGAGGAAGAAGGGTCAACCTTGCAATGTCTCTGTAATGCTTCTCAGGTAGTTTACATTAATGACCCATGTCTAACAAATTTCCCAATAATCTTCAATAGGAACCTTGGTTAACTTTCTGCTTCATTTTATAGTTTTCAGTTAAGCACCATTTCATTGGGTAAGATTATATTCTGGTACATGTAAAATAGCTCTGCCAATGCTGCATAAAAGCAGTATCTTCGTCTCATTTTGTGTAATGGAAGGAGATCTTCTTTGTTAATTAGATGCCGCACAAAATGGACTGTTCAAATTGAGTTCTGGATATTGGTCAGACATCCTGAAGAAAATGCTGGGAAACAAGAGGATTCGTTTTTCCAGATAATATGTGACAAAGCACAAGATCTTGCTGTGCCTTCTATTTTTACAGATTTTCAATTCCATTTGTATTCATAGTAGAACTTTTAATGAAACTTAATTTTTATTGAAGAGAAACTGTTTATACCTTTTAAGTAATACAAAATATAATTAATTTAAAAGCAAATTCCTATAGCTCAGAGCTCTCTGTAAAGTACTTTGAAATTTCTTAAATAAATTCAAGTGACATAAAAATGCTCACTGTTGAAATGTATAGCTAAAAATAGAGGCCTTAAAAAAGGAAAAAGAATGAGGCATTAAATACTACAATGATACAAGGTTTTTGGTTTTTTTTAAATCAAATGCTCTTTGGTATTTGCAGGGAATTCATCTGAATTAACTTAGACATCTCCAAGTTGTCTGGACTTAAAAAGTCAACCCAGATCACTGTCATCTTCAAGATACAGTGACCTTCAAGACCACACAAAGAAAGTATGCACCTTCAGAGGGCAAAACACTATCTGCAAGGACAGGTTGAATTAACTAGAGTGATCTTTACCTCCATTAACTGTATAGACATCTGTACAGTCACCAGTTTGGATTCAGACAACCAAAATTCAGATGTTTGAAGGTAGTTTTCATCCTTATGTTCTGAAACTGTACTTTAAAGGAATGTTCTCCATCCATATTATAATTTATTACGTAAGAGTGATGCAGAAGCAATCCAGTCCTCATTCATTCATTCATTCATTCATTCTGCTCTAATCTACTTAATTCTGCACCTACTTCAAAGTGTTCTAATGAAACAAATAATTCTGGAATCTGCTACCTGTTTGGAGGTTTCAGGCTAAGATTTCAGGTTCTTGTGATGACTGAACTGCTCAAATTTCCTGCATAAGTTCAGCCACTGAAGTAATCCCAGAGCCCTGATATCTATATTTATTCTTATGCAGATTCAATCATTGAGACTAACAGAGCTTTAATTCTGTCATGTAAAGAACAAATATAAATGAACCAAATACAAAAATTGTGTTTCTACCTTTTGTAAAATTCATGTAGTCCTAGTGGCAAATACTTTAGGGTAAATTGTGTGGTGGAAAAGTCAAAGTAATCTGTGCTTTGAGAATTTGGACTCATTAGAAAGAAAATACCATGAAAAAAATTCTGATAAATACAGAGGAACTATCAATGTATTATTCTTATCTCTTTCTCTCATTACTGTTTTTATCCTGATTGGCAGAACAGACAAAGAATACCCTTCAAAGTCATAAGCTGCTGAAGTAGATTTTCTGTGATGTAAGAAAATGGAACATGTCTCCATTGAAGACATAACAGTTTCTAACTAGGAAGAAGAAAAGGAAAAAAAAAAAAGAAAAATGAAAATTCAATGCTATCCTGTTCTTAGATGAAGCCTTAAGTGTTACTTACAGGACATGTGCTTTGTTTTGAGTCATTACTGGTGCTGGATTACAAAAGGTGGTATCATAAACTCCATTTCCCACATGTATGATTCATTGTTTTTTTTTTTCTCTGAGCGGAGCCATTAATTCCAGGAAAATTAGATGGAATGCATAGGGGACAGTATGTGGATTCTGCTGCTTTCTCCCTCCTCAGAGTGAGGAGAAAGCATATTTGTCTTTCATGTTCAAGGAATAATTTTTATTGCTAAGGAAAAACCTCACTAAAGACATGTGCTCTTTAGTTAAATTAGATTTTTGACTCTTCCTCAGAAATCTTTAATCAAAACCAGCAGTGTTTGTAAGCATGTTGTTATATATCAGGGTGAGAGAGCTATTATTTCAGAATTCCTTAGACTTTAGAAAGCAAATATGGAAAAACAAAAAATACATGTACAAATTTGAAACAAAATCTGGTAATCTGTGGAACTTGTTCCCAAAACTGTCCTAATTTTCATGTGCTTTCCAAAGAAAACATCCAGATCTCAGGGGAAGCCATGCATTTCTGCAAAGGCAATGGATAACTAAGAAACAAATTGTTGAAGTTTTGGAATTATTGTAAATTCTATAACCTTCCCTTCCCTTCCCTTCCGACTTTGCTTTCGTTTTCAGATTGGAAAAGCAGAAATTGCTTAGAAATGCAATGGATGAAGGAAATGTGCCATGATAGCTTCTTATTCACTAATTTCTGGATGATTTTTGCATGTGTAAAAGAATCCTAGAATCAGAATAAATGTATGGGTGAGGGGGTGAGGTTGGGCAGGACTAGTCCCTTATTCATCCATCCTTTGGCTCTGAGCTGCTATCCAGATGCTCAGCTCCCAGCCTATGCTGCTACATGGGGCTGTTCCTTCAGAGGTTCAGGCCTTACACTTGGCCTTGTTGAACTTCAGGACACTCCTCTGGAACCATTTCTCCTGACTGTGGGGGTCCCTCTGGATGGCAGCCTGACCATCTGGTGCATCAGTTACTACTCGTGCTTAGGTGTTAGCTGTAAACTTGCTGAGAATCTGCGCTTTAAGCCAGATCCTTAATGAAGATGTTAAGGGGGATTGAACCCAGTGCTGAATCAGGGGGTGGCCAGTCACACAGTTTTGAGTCACCCTGTACTTCACCCATCTATCTGATATTTCATCTGCTGCTTCATTAGGATCTGATGGAAGTCTGTTTTGGAAACTTCACTGAAGTCTAAGTGTCCTTTCTTTTGCTTAGCATTTCTTCTATATTAACATGTACCAAACAAAATTAAGGGAAGGGAAATATAGGTTGGATATTAGGAAGAAGTTTTTTGCAGAAAGGATGATAAAGTTCTGGAATGCTCTGCCCAGGGAGGTGATGGAGTCACCATCCCTGGAAGTGTTTAAAAAAAGACTGGATGTGGCACTTGGTGCCATGGTTTAGTTGAGGTCTTGGGGAATGGGTTGGGCACAGTGATCTTTAAGGTCTTTTCCAACCTAGTCATTCTGTGAAATCTGTGAATTCTGTGTAATTTTATGGCCTGGGCTGGATTGACAAGCAAGGCCAAGGAAAAGCTGTTCTGGTTGAAGACATAGATTTGATAGTAAATTATACTCTTTTAAAATGATGATTATAAAGACAACAAAAGATAAAGAAGATCTGTGTTTGCCTGGTAGCAGAATTTTTTTCTTAGATCTCATATTTCATGAGTGAATTCTAAATACATTTAGATGTGAGATAAGTGCTGCTTGTCTTCAGAAATAGTGTTTGCTCAAGGTATGAGCAGAAGTGGAACTGTAGTTGAACAGGCAATATGACAGATGAGATGTGTCTTGAACTGTGATCCCAAATCCTACTGGAATTAATTATCTGCTGTTGAAGCTCTGAGTCTCAAACAGAAATTAGGTATTGTATTACTGAACCAGTGGATGTCGAGGGCTACTCCAGAGCCACTTCAAGTCAAAGAGTGGAAAAATACTGTACTCTATTCAACACAAGACAAGCCAGCACAAATCTACTATGATAAGCAAAAAGGCAACAGCCTTTTTTTCTAATGTATAGGTCCCCATATATCAATTACTTTGTGTAAATACAAGATAATAATATTTACACATATAAAGCTCTTTATTTTTCAAAAAATAATTATGTGTAAAATTCACTGAGATCTGTGCAATCCTTTGTGTTAAACAGCAATGTAAAATCCCTTGCCTATATTTGTCAACATATTCCTAAAACTTCTTAATTTAACTGAAAAACTTATGTGTGACCTAAAAGAATTTTACTTTATTAAACTGTGTGGAGTTCTAATATTTCTATCAGTTCTACTGTGAAATGACATGCAATAGCAGTTTTAAGTAACCACTTCCCAAATATGTAGTCTGGAAATATATTATTCTCTACTGATGACTGAAGCAGTCTATTAAAAAAGTTTCAGCTTATTAAAACGGTTCTTTTGCCATTATCTTTTTCTGGCCAGTGCTAAGTAAGCTGTAATTTTCTAGGAAATGAGAGAATGCATAGATATCATTAGGGCTAGATACCACATAAAAAAATACTAATTTGTAATTTTGACTCTTGAATCTATACTGAACCTCTATGTACAAATTTCCTTCTTGAGACAATGAGATTTAAGTGTGTTTCTTCTGACACAAAGACACAGATATTGGTTGATTTTTATCTTGCGTGCTTCCTTTTCCTGTAGTTGTTTTAAATGCAGGAGTACAACAAGATAAGAAATATTGAAAATTTTACTGACATAATAAAACCACCAAGCATTTGGTCTCAGATTTTTTCAACAGGATTACACTTCCAAAAGTACTGGTAATGTACCCAAAGTTTTTTTTGTTGGTTTTTTTTTCTTTTTTTTCTTATTAGTAGAATCTTTAGGGAACATTAATCTCTGAATAATTGAGAAACACTGGCTAAGATGTTAGCTTTAAATGACACATTAGTAGCTGTCAATTAAATTGATAGTTAAAGCTTTAATTGAGAGTAACATCAGAAGGTAACTACTCTGTCACTGAATTTTTACTGCTTTATTAAATTACTGACCTGATGCAACTCTGCACCTGGCTGAGGTGTATCATCACAATATATTGGAATCTTTTTACCACATAAGGGCAAAAATTGTGATTTTAATTCTTTCTATCACAAAGCTTCATTTTCTGTTCTGTTTTGTTGCCAAATTTTGGATGGCTATATATATGGATATCCTTTCAGTCTGTCTAGCTATCTCTCATCATGTCTGCACAATTTTTTCTTTGACCTTCAGTGTAGGACTCTTAATTGCTTAGACCTCGTAAAGAATCAATAATCATTCCTCACAAAAAGAGGCAAATAGATAATACTCTATAAGACAGTCCTGCCATATTGCAACACAATGCTCTGTGCTTTAAAATTTTTTCAGTATTGCTTTGTTTTGCAGAAATAAGTAGATAGATTTGAGCTATTTGAAAGAACCATTATACTCTCTAAATGTTATGCAAAATGGAGGAAAGACACTTAGACATTAAATTCTGCATTAAAAGTTACCATTCTGGACCAGCTCATCATGTTTGCCCTTTTCTCTGTCTCTGGAAATAGCATAATTCTTAAACCTGCTTTTGTGCTGTTATGTCAGTAGAGACATTTATAGTGAGCATTCTGTCAAAATTTAGTATTTGACCACTGTGAGTGCTGATGTTTTTATGCTTCCACTAAAACAGGTTGACTTCAGACCTGCATTTTATAAACAGAAGCAGCAGTTCCCTCTATCCCATCAGGATACCAAGATGCTGTGAAGAGACACAGTTCAGGGTCCATGTCCTCTGCTACTTTTGTGAAAAAACATTTGAACAGTAGGACAGGTTAGTGTGCCCCCAGCTATTCCTAATGTTTTAGTGAATATTCTGGGGAGAGTGTCATAATGTTCCTTTGTCTATCTGCTGCACAGAGATGTTGATCTCTGTTCAATTTTTCTATTTAGTTTAATGTTCTCGGCATGCTAACTCACTCTTTGGAGTTCTGGGCAATGTCTAGAACATATTAAAAACTCATCTACATATTTTAAAGAAAGATATTATATCTGCAGTTCTTTTAATATGAAATGAACCTTGACAGTTTTCATTTTATGTCTGACGGCCTGGACGTTAAGCACAAGGCTTACTAGCTGCTCTAAAATTAGCCAAAGTAATGCAAAGGGGAATATATTAAATTAAAGTTAAAAGATTGTTGGTTTAGCTGTCATTAATGTGTAGAATTATTTTCTGTTACATAATTTCTACATGATCTCTACTGCCTTACATCTTGGCTCTGCAAAAATACTAGTAAGTTGGATACAAGTTGCTGCATTTCTCTATTTTGAATGATTCTCTCATCTTTCCAAAATCATTTTGGCAAAGAATACAAATACTATGTTAACACAGCTCAGGCCTTGTGACTTCAAGACATCACAGAAGCTTGCATTTGTTTCTAGTTGCACACTCACCATTTTCTCCTGAATGCTACTTCCACAATAGGCAGACGCAGAGAAAACCTATCTTGCACAATTTAATGGAACATGACAGTAGCAGTTAAGCCTGCATAGGAATAATTATCTCCACCCAGCATCCCACTCAAGCCCCTCCTTTGCGCTGCAGCTCAGCTGACAGCCATTCTGTTCCTTTGCAGCACTCTAGCTCTACCTTGGCCAAGCCATCCACGCAGTTGAAGCCATTTGGCAGCATTCCACCTTTTATTTCAGTTCAGCTTCGTACTGCATAGCATTCTGATTTAAAGACAAACCAGCTGCAAATCTGAACCATACAGGACCAAAAGGTTATTGGGAGGGCTGCCTGAGAAAAAAAAGCATATCAACAGGGACTTGCCCTCAAGTGAGACTGTTTGTATTTCAGTTCTTTTTGCATTGATAAAAGACCTAACGCTCCCCAGCTTTTTCAATAATCATATGAAATAATGAAAAGTATGAAAAAACTTCTGCTAAACATAAAAGAGTGGCATAAAAATGGAGAAATTATAAATAAGATTGGAAAAAGAGCTGATACACAGAGTGCTATGGATCATTTAGTAGCTGATTAAGGCTTTTTTAAGAACAATTCATGGGATATACAGGCTGTGACCAAATAACTCAGCATGTGTTCTCAGTTTAAAGCTTTGTGAAAAATAAAGGATAGTTATAATAATTTCAGATAAAAATACAATACTTGGGTTCAAGAATAGAGAGCAGTTTTACTGCTGCATATGAGTGAAGCTAATATTAGAGCAGGACATACATAGTCAAATGCATCCATTCTTAAAATTATGCTAAAAGCCAAAAGATATAATTTAAAAAGAGAATCAGTCTTATGTCAGAAAATTTTAGAAAAAAACATATTCATTTCAAACTCAATTTGTGTGTGTCTAAGGAGAACTGGAGAAGGAGGTGTGTGTATTACATGGTGTTTGTACCTTTTCAAGGACGAAAAGTCAAGTTCTGAAATCTTAGCATTCTATGAGGAAAAGGCATATGAAGAAAAGAATTCTAACAGCTGAAGCAAAAAAATTACATTTGAAATTGAGAAACATGCTTTGAATAATATGCATGCAAAGCTGCTAATAAAAATACCAAGATAAATAGTGAGTTCTTCATCTCTTGTCTTCAAATATTTGCCTTTCTAGAAAAAAAAATTGATCAAATTGAGCTCACAAGAGTGAAGTGTAACAAGATATTAATCTTTCTGGCTCTAAAAAGTATCAATGTGAATCTGTTATAACTATATAAGTAATCATGAGCACACACATGATTAATATCATGGACAGGCTTAAATTTCTCCACACAACAAGGGCATAGAATCATGATGGAGATGGAACTGCTGTTGGTCCCTAGTTGCTGACATAGCAAAAAAATCTCAGAGCATAAAATGCACGAAAGTGTGAAGTACAACAGCATTATTTTCTGACAGTGTCATACTAATGTCCTGCTTATGCAACAACATGTCGACTTCCCCAAAATTAAATGGTACCCAGGCCAGAAGGCTTTGCTATATGTACTAAGATTTGAGTGATCCTTTTATTTATCAGTGGTGGTTAGTAAAAGTTAGTCAAGCCTGACCCATTTAAAGGTCATCAGCAAGGAGAGGTCTTCAGATTATCATACTACTTTCTGCTGAAATACACTACAAATGACTACAGACTGTTGGAAAACTCTCACTGAACACATTGCTCACTGTGTCCTCTTCTGCATGTGGAATACATAATTAAAAAGGAGTTTGGATGAATAGGGAGCTGATAAATCACACATAGATTTAGGTAGTAGGTCCTCCTAACGTGTCTGAATCAGGACCATGAGAGATTTTAGTTAGGGATAGTTATGAAACAAAAGAGATGCCATATGTCTGATTATATTATAAAAACAGTCTAGAGCAAGATAATAAAAGATACCATCCTGAAAATCCTTCTGTTCAGTTTCCATCTAGTGCATAAGCTGGACAAATGCCCTTCTGTTTGACCTGAAACAACTGATGTCTGTAGTGCTACTGATTTGCTGTCCCATACATATATCCTAATAATGTGCTTTTTGCCCAGATTTTAAAAGTCATGAAACCAATACTTCCACCTAAGTCCCATAATGCAGTAAAGATGCCCATGATATGCATAGCACACAGCAAGGCATTCCAAGATGTTTCACTAACTATTTTGGAAAACACAGCTAACACTGCCAGTGGTGGCTACGTGTTCTGTACTTTTCCTTCTTACATGACTTAAACTTGCAGCAAAGCATGTAAATGTTATGACATCTGTGAGAAAGATGGCAAATTCTTCAAGCCATTTTTACCACAGAACTCAATAGTGCTGTATATTGATCACTGGATAATAAAAGATAACATTAAATTCCTGGAGCAAACACATGAAAACAGAATCCCCTTTTCCAGACTGGTTGTAACAGGGGTAGAGATGATGCTTTTCTTTCTTGGCTTTTTTCAGTTCTTTGACTCATGAATCTGTTCTCTGGTCCTCAGTGGTATAACTTGAACAGGAAAGGTAAAAATTAACCAATATAGTATTTAGGGTTTGTTCTTGAGAGATTTGAAGTACTTGATTACCCTTAAGATGAAGAAATGCAGAATGCATTTCTTTTGTGGGTACCCTCCTGTGGGCTATTTTATAAAAGATATGACTTACCCAACAGCTATACTTTAAAAGAAAATATATTCAACTAAAATAAAATATATTCAACTAAAAGAAAATGGAAAATACCCCTCTTTCCCTCCATGTCTTGCACTAAATGCAAGAAGAAATTGAAGGAAAAATGTGTTTTCACATCCCTTTCCAAATTCTCTGGTGTATTTTTTCACACTGACATGTTTTCTCCAAAATATAATGTGTTCAGTGAGAATGAAATCAGAGTTGAGCATCACTCAAGAAGAACTGATCTGTCATGATATAGAACCAGAACATGGGGTGACAAGCTAATTATACTCCATAGCAAGAGGAAGTTTAACTAGCTAATAAGTGACAAGCATACTGTGGCTTTACACTGCCTAGTTTATTTCTGTTTCTCAAGATACTTATGAAGAACATGGTCTTTTGTAGGATATTCCTTACTGTGCTCTGTTATTACTGAAGTTTTGGCAATGATGCAGCTTTTTGCTGAGTTATACAGATATGCTGTAAAACCATAATTTAAAACAAATCTAAATTCTTCCTAGAAAAAAATCTAGAAGTTTTTTTCTTCTTCCTAGTACAGGTTGCTGCTAAGTTGACTGAATTATCAATATTTTGTAATTAAAAATGCATCTCCTTTCTTTGAAGTCACACTAAAGAAGTATCATGGTACCTCTCCATAGCTGCATTATATTGTTGAGGTTATTTGTCATTGGCTTCTTAGAGTCAAGGAATGTGCTTATTTTATGTGCCATTTTCAAGGCATGTGTTACTGGAAAATAGTTTTAAGGCAGAATGTTTAACATGACAAAGCTATAAATTATGTAAATTTCCTTCCTGGTTATTAGTGACCACATGTGGGCCCTACTCTTTGTTCTCCATTCTATGATGAGAAGTGAAAGAAGTGTACAAGAACCACGCATCGCATTGCACACCACTAAAGGGAGAGTGATTATTTGAAAGAACTACCTGCAAAACTCTGCCACAATGCTAACTAGTCTTGGTGCCTAAAATTTGATGCCCTGAAGATTTAGCTGCACTATTCTGAAGCAGAATATTAATATTCATTAAAGAAAAATGTAGTCATAAAAAATTCATGACTACAGGAAAGAGCTTAATCATGAAATGTGCATTTGGAAAAAAGTGGGGCACATACAGCCATGCTTGAAGAATATCGCAAAGGTCTAAAAGCATTATGGTACTTTGGTTCAACTCAAAACCCCTTTGATGATTGTACTTCAGTTTCCAGACTACTATGCAACTTATCGTGTTTCTGTTGTTCTGTCCCATAAAAAAAATAAATATAAAAGTAAAACCATAAGGCACATGAAGCAATATCAGCATTTTCAAGAGGCTCTCTTTATTGCATTACCAGATTTTTTATTAATGAACTTTGCTGTAATCATATTAGTAGCAAAGTTTATTATTTTATTGATGATAGCATTATTAATGTAATTACTGATGATCACTGATTAATTATGGATTTCCAGTATTAATATAATGCTAGTTTTTTAAGCTTGATATAATTTTAAAATGCATTATGACTAGGCTTTGCTTATGAAACATAGATGAATAATATTCATTCTAAGGCTTAATTTTACTATTTCTGCACAATTTTATACAAGACATCCTTTCATTTTTTAAACTCAAAAATGTACTGATTTTAGGAGGCATAAGAAGTGAGTCCTATAGACTATTCTTTTCTTATCCTTTTATAATGTCACATAGATTGAATTCAGAACTAGTAATTGGCCAAAAATGATGTGTGAAATCTGAAAGTTCTATATCAGTAAGCCATTACTAGAAGAATAATTAGGTGGAGAAAAGATAGATATGTAGGACTATAGAGATCTTGTAGCCAAATGAGAAGGGGGTGTTGCAGACAGAGAAGTAGAAGCTTGCTAAGATATAATGGACATTACCTACCTTGAACACAGCAGGGAGCTAAAATCCCCACAGCTGTTCCCTCACTCCCCTCCAGTGAAATGAGGAGAGAACTGGGAAAAATGGTGCAGCTTGTGGGTTGAGATAGAAACAGTTTATTAATCAGACAGAAAAAGGGATGGGAAAAAACCAAGGATATAGAACAAGTAATGCACAATGCTATTGGTCAAGAGCCACTGACCAATGCCCAGCTGGCCCCTGAGCAGCGGGCCCTCACCCCACAGCCAACTCACCCCAGTTTTATTGCTCAGAATGCCACCAGATGGTGTGGAACACCCCTTGGGTCAGCTGTCACAGCTTTGGCTCCTCCCAGTCTCTTGGGCACCCTCAGCATCCTCGCTAGCAGGATGGCATGACGGACTGAAATGTCTTTGGCTTAACGTTAGCCCTGGTCAACCACAACTGAAGCATCAGTCTATTGTCAATGTTATGCTCACTCTAACCCCAAAACACAGAACTGCATCAACTGCAGGGACAAAAATTAACTCTATCCCAGCTGAAAGCACGACAAACACGTTAAGTAGCACAACAGGAAACAGAGTATAAGCAGTAATAGCACAGTAATGCTACCAAGAGTAAACTGGGCCTAAATATATGAATGACGCAAAACCAAAAAAGTTGTAAATGAGGACTTGTGTTTACACTGAACAATAGAGTAAACATCAAAACATGTTTTAAGTAGTAAAATCTGCAGGACCAAAAAAAAAAATGAAAAAGAAAAGGAGTGATTAGGGTAATTAGGAAAGAAATCTGGTATAATTGCAGTCCTTGCAGAATGAGTGGGAAGCAAACTAAAATAAGTCCTTATCTGAAAAATATGATCAACTTTCTACTTTCTTTGGAAAAGGAACTGAAAGATATCCAGAATGAAATGGGTAAGAAGGAGGAGAAAGAGGTCACACACTTCAGTACTGACCTCCTCCGCTGAATATGACTCCAGCCTGGTCAGCCCATCCCTGAAGACTGAGGCTGTGAGGGCTGTGACCTTCACTGCCAGCCACAGCAGTACCACACTCTGACTCTGAGTGGAGGGTGAGGCTGTCAAGGACTAATTATTTGAATATATAATGATAATGACAGATGATGAGTAAGAACTAAGCCTTGGCAGCAAGTATGGAGTCAATGAATGTCAGTCTTCAAAAGTGCTATTCTGAAATCTGAAACTGGCCTGATTTATGCACCTCTTTATTCTTTCACCACAGTGGACTCTCATTTCCCGGGGCTTTTGGATATGCTCAGTTGCCAAAGGGCTTTTGCAGAAGGTCTGAGGGGAAATTATTGACGTCTTGTCACTCCCATGTAGCCAGGAAAACAATCCCAGCCTAAACCAAATAAACCAGATAGCTGACTAAAGTCAAATAGAATCATATGCTCATTAAAATTGGAAAGCACCTCCAGAAGTAAATGTCTTCCCCTCATTTAAAACACACATGACAGTGAGGCTTTCTTGAAATTTCTTCTTCTTCTTTCTTTCCCAAAGGACAACATAAAAGATGTGATGGGAGCTGGATATAAAAGAGGAAATTATATGAATCCAAGTGATGGAAGTGCCAGAAAACCTGAGAAGCTGTGTAGGAGCTGCAAGACTGAGGGGAAAGACAAGAAGCTCTCAAAACAGAGCAGTGGAAAGGAATAAAATAGAGATTAATTCAGTTTAAAGTCTTAAAAGAAATTCTGCATTTCTGTCATTAGAGTCTGAAGGAAAGAGACACAAAGAAAAAGGCTTCTTGTTTGTGGAGATAGAGACAAAGAGATCCCTTACCAATTACTGTAATGAGCAAAACAAACTTTACTTGGAAAAAAATATAATTCATTGCCAACTAGAAGAGATTGGTGTAATGAGGGAAAAAAGACAAACAAAAAAAAACCCCAAAACCCTGCACAGATTCTTTTCCCCTGTGATGTCCTGGCTGAGCTTCACTTCTTCACTCCTGACTTTCAAGAGGTGATGGAAACTGAGGGGAAAACACTGACAGTGCTGGGGTATGTACAAAATGCCCCTGATGTAATTTCCCTTTGCCTTTTTGTAGAGGCCTGGCCCAAAGTTTACTGTGCCACAGAAAAACTGATTCATTCAAGTAGTGTTTTAATCAGATCCTACAAAAAACACCCAAATAAGCTAACCTGTTTCCTTACAGATTGTTCTGCCTTTTTTTTTTTTTTTTTGGTAAAAAGTAGTAAATATTAGAAGTGATTCCACAAAGGTAGATTGCATAGCTTGTATTGTACTTCATGTGATTCTTGTCAGAATTTTATTTGAAAAGTGCTAACTGTGTTTATTTTTCTAATAGATTATTTTGACAATATAAATAGATTATTGTGACAAATAAAAAACCCCATAGTTTTATGGGATTGAAACATTGAAAAATAACAATCACCAAACAGAGAAGAACGCCACAGTTTTCTGGAGGCTCTGCCAGTGAAAGGTATTACCAATGAGGGACTAACAATTTAAGAATTGGTCAGCCCTCTTTAGACCTGTGGAGCTGTGAGGTGGTTTTACTTTAAAAACTCATGTATTGTATGTTGGAGTTATAGCTTTAGCCACAGATGTGGTTTGGAGGTTATGGATCATGACACCACCCATAATAGGCAGCCAGAGGTCACCTACTGCTTCCTCTTCAGCCTGACTGGTTAGCTGAGAAGGGTTGGGATGTTACTGAGCAAATCCTAAATAATTTCTGATAAGAATGACATTTTAGTCCTTATTGTAATGGATATGTTATCATTTTTCAGTAAAGCTTTTTAAACCTGGCTAGGTATTGTGAGATTATGATTAGGGACACAAACTACTTGTAAGGTGAACCTTTAATTATGAAACAGAAACACAGTATTTCCAAAATATTTTTTTTGTTTGAGTCTTGGAAGATAAATGAGAGGCATCTGATACAGCTGCAGCAAACATTTTAGTTTTAATCTGAATAACTTTATAGCCATAAAGTAAATAGTTAATTTAAATACATACATGTGTGTGTGTATGTATATATACACACACATATGTATGTATATATATATATATATATATATACACACACAGACAGAGATATATGTATGTCATGTATACTTTGCAATTTGACTAATTAATATTAGTCAAAACTAATATTAATATCTAGGCAATCATACCACTCACAGAGGAAGTTTATCATGGAAAGACATTTCATGATACTGTTTAGATGCAAGTCAAGCTAGTGCAGTAGAATGTGTTCTTCATTCACAAATGCTACAAAATGGACTTTTAATTAGGCAAATTCTGCAACACCTGTGACCTGGACAAGCCTCAACACCTTTTGTACTGTTGCCATGTAGACCAAAAAAAAAAAAAAATTGCCATCAAAATCCAGTCATTCCCTCAGGAAGTCTCTGTTATATTTCGACTTATATGAAAGCTAAAAATGAGCTCACGAAGTGCCTTTGGCAAAATAAATCCTGAGAGAAGAGTATGAAATAACCCATGATAAATTGCCATCTTTTGAACATCTTCCTATATGATTAGTACAATTACAGGTTGGTTCCTTCCTTTGCAACTGTTGTGAGAGGTAAATATTTCACCAGTAATGCTAGCTGACAGTGTGATACACTAAGAATATAATAGTTCTAATCCATAGTTCTGCAGTGCTATTTCAATAGTTTTTTGCATCTCAAAGCCCCCTCCCTGTTTTCTCTATAGGGCTACTGTTCTCAGCATAACTGGATAAGTTCAAATCTGGAATGACAAATGATACTTGCATTAAATCACTGTCCTGTTTAATTCGTAAGACACAATGATTTTTTTTCTGGATTTCATGTCAATATTTGCCTTAAGATTCTTTTCTTCCTCAGGGAGGTGGGATGCCTGTGATAAACGTGCATTGCAACAGTCTGTGATGCTGCTTTGTCCTTGGGAGTGACAAAAAAGCATGCAAACATACGATGTGAAGGGCAGATGCTGTCAAACCACGGCTGAAGAGGCTGTGGAGCTGTATGACAATTACCTACCTTGTCACTGGGAGCACATATACCAACACAGTCAGCAGCAAAAACAGAATTAGAACACTCTTGGCTACTTGTCAGTCTTGTTGACATTCCCTCCATGTCTTATAATTTGCTCTGAATATTAAGAAAACAAAACCTGAATTAACATTTTTATTGCACTTGATGGTTACAGACATTAAGGCGTACATTTCTCTCACATGGTTAAGAATCTGAAAGAGAATACTTTTTTCTTGCCCTATCTATAGTGACTTTTAGATAATCTGACAAAAAAATTGGCTTTGTGTTGCTGATGTTTCTCTATCCAGAAGTACAGTCTACTTATGCCTTTGCTTCTGAACACAACCAAATTAATCTCTCCACAAAAGGTTAGGGAGAGGTCTGTAAACTATCCCTTGTGAAAGAAACTTAAAAATAAGAGAGAAGTAAAATAACCTAATAAAGCATTAATTTATATGAAAAAGACTATTTTCCCTGGAACCAGGGCTATCAACAGAAAAATGGAAACATGATGAATTGTGCCCAGACACAAATGCAGGTTGTCAGGGATGGAAGAACAAACATATTTTTGTATATGTTTTTCACCTTGGGGTAGTAATATTGACTCAAGCTGAGGAAAAAGACACTATAAATACATATGAAAGACCACATTTAAAAGAAATTCTAGAATCCTTTCAGAATGGTGCAGTACATTGCAATTTGATTCTTCTTTCCTGTCTCTTCTGTGGTAATTAATTCAGACACCAAAGTTAGAAACTTCCAGCTCCTGCCTCAGTGTAAATCTTACCTTAGTCAAAAAAAAAAAAAATTAATTGGGATATGCCTACAGTGAAGTGCATGATAGACATGCCTGCTCCAGCTTCAAGTTGAGAGTTCAGAGGCAGTGTCACTGCAGCCGTGTGGCAAATTGCAGCTTCCAGACTTGCATGTGCAATGCCTGCATTGACTCTAATAGTTGAACTCATTTACTTAAGGCTGGATTGAGTGTCCCTGCGTGGCACTGCTTAGTGGGGTGCCATGTCCTTAGCCCTGACCTGGTGAAGATGGTCACTGTTTTGCCCACAAAGGAGAGAGGTCCTCCCACTGGCCTGTCCAGAGCTCTGCTTGGCACAAAGCAATTGGGCAGGTGGTGCTCCAGCTTGGCAACCTGATTAATGGGGTTGTACTGACCACAGAGCACCCAGTGACTTCATCGACAGAACATCAAATGAAAAAAATGAAAGCTAAAGTAATTTTCTAAGGGCAAATGTTGAGATAGCACTAGTGGAGCAACAGGGAGCTGGTAAACAATTTTTTGTGAAATAAAGAAATGTTTTGCCTGATGACTGAAATCCTGCAACAGAAGAGTACGTTGTGCAGTAAGAAAGAAAACAAAGAAGTAAAAATTCTTAAATTTCACAGAACTGGAACCATGAGACTGCCTCTAGGTTTTTGACAGAATTGGCCATTAACCATGTTTTAATGAAACGTTGTGATAGAAATCTGATTCATTAAGTCAGCCACAATTCAGTTAACTGAGTGTTCAACACCACTTTGTAACTGCTGAATATGATTCAAGGAAGTCAGAAAATACTTTCATAATGAAAAAGAGAAACACTATTCTGATTTTTCTGGGCTTTCAGTGGTATTTTTAAAATATATTCCCTTGTATATCCTGTACAAGTTTTGAATATATTAAATGTATTTATAATTTTTAAAAATTACTGATGTACTCATATGGTAGATATTACTTGTATTTGTATAGGCAATCCGTAAAACAGGTTCATATTTTAAAATTTTATGTGCTTAGGTTGACTGCTGAAGATTTTGAGGTATTCCACAACAGTGAAATGTTGTTATATCCAGCATGGATTTTGACCAAAAGCATCCTCCAGAAGGTACAAATCAATATAAGGCTCTAGATTTTCTGGGTCTGTAGTGTGAAGCAATAGCCAAGGAAAAAAACCAAAAAGTAATTCTTAGATAAATAGAAAGAGGATTAAAAAAATAGAAGTACAGAGCTATTTTTGATTCTCTATGATATTAGTGAGACCTCTACTGTGTTCTGTTTTATGAACTCATTTTAAAGCAGCATTGATATATTGGAAATGGATTTAAAAAGTGCTACAAGAATAATAGAAGTTCTAGGGGAAAAAAGCTATTTCAGTGAGATACCTACCCAGTTCTGTCCCTTTAGCTTAACGAAATGAAGGTTAAGAAGTGAGCCTGATCATGATCCATAAATGCAGATACTTCCAACACTGGAGGGAAGTTTAATCTACCAAAGACTTTAGAGACCTAGAACCTGAGCACAGAGCATAGGTCAGTTGAGACTAAAAATGAAAGAAGCATTTTTACAGTGAATCATCACTAACCAACTGAATAAGTTATCTTGATGCTTACTGAATAAGTTACCTTTATAAGTGTTCAAATAAAGATTAGGCATCTTTCTGAAATATATGTCCCAGCTGAAGCAGAAATATGAAGCTTGATATGCCACTCAGGAAAATCAGGTCTGTTAAACAAATCCTATGATTACCCAAGTGTAAATTCATCTAAATAATGAACTAATATTTTATAAAATTATTATCCTGGTAACAGGCTTTGTTGCAAACCAGTTTCAAGATGAGAATTTGTCCATAGAACTTATTTGATCTTTCATTCCTGAAAACGCACAAAATATTAAAACACCCTTCCTAGTAGACTTTGTTCTGTAGTGTATTTCCAAACTTAGGAAATTTTTCATCACTGTCACCCGTTTTTAGACAGTCTCCATTTGTTTTAGGGACTGAGACAGAAGGAAGATTGAGAAAAATTATGTCTTATTATGTGTTATTATTTCTCATCAATGAAATACCAGTGAAATATTCCTGATATAGCTGAAATTGTTCCTACATATAGCAACAAGAAGGCTAGCTTAGTATTTTTAAAATCATATATACTTTCACCCTGGAGGATAACAAAGCATAGAGGCAACCCTTCCAAAACACGTGAGAAAAAAACCAGGTTGTATAATGAAGAGATTTTCTTTAATGAACAAGATTGATACATATGCCTCTTGAGTTCATTCCTACTAGTACAAGCATGAGCAATACAAAAAAAATTGTAATTTTTTAATGCTTCTTTCTTTTGATTCCCCCAGGCTATTATTTCAACACTATGTTTTTAGGGGTAGGCAATGTGTTTTTTAATATTAATTATGAATACATCCAAAAAGTGAGGATTAGGCTGAAAAGTATACTTATTTAAATTTTAGAGAAACACAAAACAAGAGATGCAATTTTTTCAATGTAATGTGTCATAAAGTTGAGAGGATGCTGAATTTTGGAATGAGATATTCAAGAAATTTAAACAGAAATAGAAAGAAAGCTACTGGTACAATATATTATAAGAACCCTACTAAAAAAACCAAACAAGCAGAGAAACATTTTTCTGTGCGCATCAGTTAGGGTGAAAAGTATATCTAGATTTTTTTTTTTTGTAGAACAGCATTTATACCTGGGTCACTATGAAAATAACAATTCACTGTGGATTCATACTGTTACTATTAAAAGCAGCATTTCAGAAAAGTTCTTGATAACACTTCATGCCTCACAGTTCCAAGGAGTCTGAGGCTGCTGGTCAAAATGCATTCCCCCAGCTAATACAGACTTGTGGGATGATCAATGCCTTCAGCAGTAGGAAGGACTTTATCAGTCTTCTCCAAAACCTGCTCAATTTGTCTCACTACAGAATTATCTTGTGTAAAAGCTGTTGGTTCAGGGACTTGGGTATTTCAAAACTTTTACTGTACCCCGCAGAGCCATCCCTTGTGCTTTCACAACCTTTAAACACATTGTCAAAAAAAATATTCTGCAAATATTTCATAAAGTTAAAAAAAGAGTTAGGCATTATGGAGAGCACCACTTGTTTCTCAGAAGAAGTGGGAATGGAGTGATGCTACACAAAGGCACATCTAGTTTTTCAACTATTTAAAGAGTTGCAAGAACAAATAAAGTCATAAAAATCATTAGCAAGCTGAAAATGAAGCAGATAACAGGTATCAACATTAATTCTAGACTCTGTATTTCAAACACCTTTCCCTCCACACCAGTAGTACAGCTGCAAGTTCGCTGTCCCCCCCATCAGTGTTTGATTTCTGATTTCTGACTTTCAGGATCAGGAGTGAATCTTGATGCTAAAATCAGTGAATTATGCAGGTTGTGCATGTACTTTCCCAGCAGTAGTTTTCCTTATCTTGGGCTTTCAGAAAAACAATTGACCAATCCAAAGCAATAATTTTCAAGATGATTTTCTGGATCTGTGAGAGGATAAGGATTTTCTGCAGATTTTTAGGAGATATACAAATCATAAAAGACAGCAAACAGTGAAGGACAGGGAGTTGGAAAACATAGCAAAATTTTTGTTTCTGAATTTGGTGTGTTTTCTTACTGCATGCAAGATGTGCCCCCAGAGCATCAATATTGTCTAGCTCGGATATTGTGTGCACGTATAGTGCACAAGAGAGACTTGTGGAGAAATAGGGCTTTTAAAACATATAGACAGATATAAATGTAAATCCATATACATATAAAACATAACTCAAATTTAAAAGATGCCATATTTCCACAACAACATCTATTTTTTGTTAATTTACATGTCAGTTAAAATAAGATAATGCTGGTCTTTTCCTCTCTTATTTTTTGACTCTAAGATTTTCCTCCATATTAAGTAATAAGACTAAAGAATCCCAGTAAATATGTTGGAAAATCAAGTAACATACTGATATTTTTCAAATAGAATACCTGGACTTCATAATTAGTTTTTGGTGGAAGGGAGGTTATAGAATTATAATTCTAAAAGTTAAAATTATTTAAATAGGAAGTTAAGGTGAAACTGCATTACGACATTTTTCTAGATGGGCTTTTTGATACAAGAAAGGTGAGAAAAGATGAAAAAAATTCTGTGGCTTCCGTGGTACAGACCTTGGATACACTGATTATAAAGGAATTCTGCAAAACATAGAGCACTGTTCTAATAACTTTAGGGAAGTTTCCCATGTTTGATCAGTTTCAGAATAGGGAGTTGCAGAGTTCCACAGCTTTACAAAAATTAATTTATATAGAAATAACAGTTAAAAACAGATGTGAGAGAACACCAACATTCACTGGAAGGCTTTTAATCACACTGGGTACGATTAAAAGCTTCCCTGACGTAGCAGGAAGGGATCTATGAAGACCTGAAGAAAGGAACAGGCTTCCAAACACAAAACACTCAAGTTTTTCATTAGCCCTCAGTCTTTACAAAATAAAATGCCTCTGACACTGCTTGTGTTTACAGCAAGAGCCATTCTCCCTCCACAATTTGTTATCTTCAGTCTCTCAGTATTGTTAATGATGGTGTTCATCTCACCTGACATTACACATCTGACAGCCACACCATAGTTACTCTAGTTTCCCAATGAAGGACAAAAATAGGCGCCTCTGGGGTTTAGTTAGTTTCATCCTAACATGAATGGAGTCCAAATAATGGGAAGATTTGATGGCAGTTCTTCAGCAGCTAAGGAAATCCTGGAAAGCTGGGATTTCCACAGAGACCTGGTGTTCTGAGGGAGTTCTGCACTTCCCACCCTTTGCTCCCACACTGTTCCCAGTAAAAGCTGTTCTCTGCAGGCTGAAGGTGCACTTGGTTCAGCACTCACACTGATCAGGGTCCTTTTGGCAGAGCTGTGGAGAGGAGAACCTGAAGCACAGAGAAAACTGGAGGACAAGGGTAAGACCCTTCCTGAGCATGTGTCTTTGCACATAGAATATAAACACCTTTTATCTTGGTCTCGTATACACTCTGAAGTATCCTGCAGTAACATCAGCCAAAGTCCATGTTCTTCTCAATGCCTCAGTCTGCCTGCCTCAGTCTCATTGTGCTTGGTGTCTCTCCACAAGCTCCAGCAGCCAGGCACAGAGTTGTTATTTTCATTTTGAATGTTCTGGAAGTGGACACTGGGCAACTGCATTGGCCTCGCACAAAACTGATTGCTGCAGATTGCTTCAGATGAGGCTTTTAGAAAAATAACAGAAATACCTTCTGATATTCACAGATTAATTGTGATGAAAGAAATACATTCCCAGAAATTCAGGGTTGCCCTTTCTAATCTTACACTTGTGATGATCTGGAGATCATGACACAATTTGATTCCATTTGAAACATTCATTAGAGAAAATCAGATTCCACAGACTGGATCATATGTTGATTTAATGCTTTCAGAGTACTGCCACTTTGGCTGATGTAAGTCTCATTAACATTATTGAGGCCACATCAAAGCAAGTCAGAAAATCTTGTGGAAGAACATCTCTGCCAGACTTACTCTTGTCATGATGGCTACCACCTGCTAAAATTTCACAGAAGTACGATGAACAGCAACTACTCTGAGGGCTGAGGGCAGGCATGAAATTCCTATGATTGGAAGAGCCATCCTACAGTACAATCTATACTTGTAATGGCTGTATATTACTCATGCAATTTTGGCATTAAACGATGAGTATTTGATTAGTATTTGATCAGTGAACAGGAGGAACAATAAAATGAGGAAAAAAAGCTCCTTCTAACTACTGTTTACAAAATTCTTTTAAGAATATTTATGCCTTTCTCCTCATCTTTTTTTTTTTAGTCTTAGTAGACTGTGGCTAGCCCACCAAACTAAACACAGGACTGGAGGGAAGGAGCTGAGCACTGAGGAGGAAAAGAGGAAAGGATTGAACAGAGAAGAAATATTTCTGCGGAAAGGATGAGGCTGGAGCAACAAACCGGAGGTTTGGGGATTTTCAGTCTTAAGTGAGTAATATCTTCCCTCCCTTGCTCCCTGCCCTGCACATGAGAAGGTTCTCTTCAGCAGCCTCGCTAATTTCCAAGTAAAAATGCATTGCAGGAACCATGCTGTAGTTCTTCTTTTTATAGCTTCACCAGCATGGGAGGGAACATAACAACATTAGAAATAGTTTTCTTACAAGCTCTGTGTTGAAGGGCTAATGGGAAACTAAGAGAATACAGTGATCCCAGTTTTCAGGCCATATTTAGTCGTTTATATTTTATTTCTGTCTTTGCTTAAAAAAATTCACGAACTGCCTCGTAATTTAGGAAGCAAATAACATTTTTAAAATGCAATGGAAACCAATTTCACGAAGTTTTTGCAACATTAATGAGGTAGGATTATCTACCAGCTCTTCTATTAGTAATTATAAAAGGCAAATATTACTATTATTGTCTAAACACATAATCAAAACATAGTAACAATAGAATACTTATTATGTGCTTTCATATATTGTGTTAAATATTAATTGTATATTGACCGACTTCTATGTATACATATAAGTGTATGTCTGTCTGTGCATGCATATATAGTACACCCAGATTGGAAGGGACCCTGAAAGTTCAACTGGTATATTTGTATCTAAAACATCATATTTGTCTGTCTAAAATACATATACTTGTGTTCCCAAGAGCTTAAATTTCTTTAAAATTAATTTGCTTTACTCTTCTAAGTTTACCATGGAATCTTGAAATTCTTTGCTGGGTTTCTGTGAAAGGTGAGAACCACTGCTCCATAAGCTGAACTACATTATGATGGCTCTAGCTTCACACCCAAGTGCTATACATATTCTCTTGTAGAGATAGAAAAAAGTGAGTTTCTGTGAGAAAAAAGGGCACTTTTTTTGCAGTGAAAGGGCAAGCTGTAGAAGAGGCTGAGCATTGCTACAGCTTGCATTCTTGGAAAAATATCTTCTTCCTGTATAGGACAAAGCTTATAATGTCTTGCAAATCCAAAGTTGGGAGGGTTGGATATCAAAATGATAATAGGAAGGATGATCTTGTAGCATTTTTAAAGGAGGATGTTCAATAAAATACTTTAGGTCCCTGTCGGTTTTGTTATACAAGGAGGCATTTTCTGTCTGAAATAATTTTAGCAAATGCTGCACCATAGTTTCAGAAATTTGTGAGACGGATTTGCAAAATTCCATAAATCACTCTTTAAATTCTAAATGTGACATTCAACAGTTCTTAAACTGTACAGCAGTACTGAACTCCCTGGGTATGAGAAGTCCAGCAAAAAACATGACAGTTGTCCGCCCTCCAAGCTGGGCAAAGACTGAGCCACCCTCAGGTAAGAAACTGCCAAAAGCCACCCTGCTTCCCCCACCACCCCCTCCCCTAGAATCATTCCAGTGTTATGCCAAGGCATTTCTACAACTTTTATCTCTTAATAGAGGTCCGTTTGCCATTTCCATGACAACAAATGGCAAGAAAATTCCCTAAAGGAACCTAAGGAGCAAGTAACAAAAATAGGCAACATGCAGCTTCGTTCCAATGCAAACTGCACAGAATTTTTGCCTAAAGTTTTATTTATATGCATCCATTTATATTGCTTAGGTAGGGCATTTGCTTTGCTGCTTTCAGCAGTGCTTTCAAGCCATAAGTGCTCCATAAATTGTAAGTGTTCCACATGACAGTGGCTGTCAACTTGTAGGAGAGATGACGTCCATCCAGTCTACCTTCTCAGTGAGAAGACAGGCAGCAGTGTTCTGATAAATAAGATTGCATGTCTTTGCCATTGAAGAAAAGACATCAATGTCTCTTAAAAGCAGCAAGTTTAACAGTTGGAAAAGTAGAAGTTCATCTGACCAGAAAAAACTTGCAACATTCTTCTTTGAGTTAGTTGACCTTTCAAATTAAAATAGGACTCATACCTTCCATTTTATCAGGGGTCCACAAAGCCATTGTGACCAGATTTTTAAGACATTCAGATATAGCTGGTCCACAATGTTGGAAAACTGAAGAGTCACTGAATCTTCTTGATATCTTCTTTCTTCTTCCAGTAATTTGTCCTCTAAGAAAAAAATCTTCATATCTTTAGGAAAAGTACAAACTCCTTTTATCTAAAAACTGGGCACACAGAATTGCTTAAGTTAAGCTAGAACAGCAAACAAGATTATGTCAAGAAAGTGAAATATTAGAAGTAGAATAATTAAATTTCTTAACACATTTTAGTATATTTAATTCACCATGAATGGAGATGGATAGATGCATGGATAGTCAGGGAATTTAACTGCTGATATATAAACTCTGATTTTCAAATTGTGGTGGGTGCATTCATAAAAATATTATTTACCATTATTTGCTTGCTCTGTGTTTCTAGCATCCTCTTTTTTGAATATTTTGACCTTACGATATTGAGTATTTCAAAGCCTCAGCTCTCAGAAGCTCACATCTTCCCCTTTTTCCTTAAATTCAAGTTCTCAATACCTAATTTGGATATTTTTTTCAGAATTAGATTTGAAATAATCTCTATAAACAGCACTTCTATAATAGTAATTGACACTGTGTGCAAACATAGTTAGACAGAATGTATAGATGCTGTTAAAATGGAAGGAATAAAGTATTAGGCCAAATAATCTCAAGTTTCACATATTTGTAACTTTGTTAAATAACCTAAAAGAGATTTATTTGAATGTAGGGTACATGGCAAAGCTGCAGTAATCAACAATACTGAAAAAAAATTGTCAATTTTTTTTCTCTTCTGTGATTTTGACTTTGCAATCTCTTGTATCTTATGGCTAAAATGATACTTTACATCAAAACCCACAGGTAACAGAATTCCATCTAGTTTTGGATGACAGCTGTAATACTGAGGTATTAATTCATGTAGTTACCTGGATCTTAACAGAGTCACATTACAGCTGTCAGACCTAGACTACACATATCTCAGACCTAGACGCCTTTCTTCTACTGTTCCTCAGATATTTCTCCCCACTCTTTAAGACACTTTTGACATATTAGTTACTTTCCATAGCTACATCATCCATGTTCTAGCTCTATGTAGGTACATAGATTGATATAGATACATGTAATGTAAAAGATTCCCAAATGAAATACACCAGTCTCCCACCATTCATGCTCTTAAAAAGATTGGTTAATCATATTCTTAGTGCACCAGTGTACCATTGTGGACTAAGGAAGGACTAAGGAAGAATGCCAGAATCAGGTCCTTAATTGTGATACAATAATTTGCCCCAGTAATTTATGATTCTTCCTGCGCTTTTCTTCTTCTTTGACTGAAAAGGAAGGGGATGGAAAATATTTCAGCCTGTACCAGAGCAGGCAGTGAAGAATCTTCACTATGTTAGATTTTAAAGACATTGATAGATATTCATGTCAGTTGTTGCCAGATGAAATATAACATTATAATGTATACTCTATTTATTTATCAAATATCTTTCTATTAAAATTTTTGAGGGGCAGCTGTGATTTCTCTAAGTAGCATTTTTCTCTCTGAATAGGAAATTGACTGTTAAATGAATATAGAACTTCACAAGCTAGGATTATGACATGACAGACCATTTCACTGTCAAAGAACTATCATTTATGGTATTAAACTTCAGTAATTTTACTAAAATGGTGATGTAATGTGAGCTAAGAGCATCTGACAGATTTCAGAGGAGAAAAGAGGAGTTAGTAACTGTTTATGAAATTGAATTGTCCTTAAAAAGAAATTGATTCTTCAGTGTTCATAGTTTTTAATCAGCAGGCAGAAAAATTGATAGCTTTATTGCTCAAGCCAATTATCATATATGTACCTATCCATATATCACCATGATATTCCTAAGTCTTCAGTCCCTGCACTTAATAATCTGGAGCCACAATTAGCTAATGATGAAACCAGCTCTCTAATAAATTGCTTTCCAGGGTGCAATGACACATAAGAAATTTATTCAAATGTATCTGCAGCAATATGGAACTGCAAGGCCGTATTTACATTGGTGCTGCTGTAGATGACTGAATTCACTCAAAGCAGAAGAAAAAACTGGCTATGTCTGCAGAATAATGTTTTTACTCTCGACTCCCTGCTAGCATCTTCCTCTGTTTGATCCTGTCCTCAGAAACCTGTAATCATCAAGTTCCAGGCAGTATGCTCTTTAATGTGAAAATTGAAATAGGCTCAGAAGATTACTTTGGAGCTCAGGTACCACAGGGTTGTGCCCGGCAGTGCGGTCGCTTGTGCAAATTGGCCTGGCGGCTCCACAGAGCTGAGACTCCAAAAGGAGAAACAGAGCGGCCACAGTCTGTCCTAGCCGGGGTATGGCAGGCTACCTTGCGGCAGAGCCAAGACCCTTGCCACCCAGGTCCCCTGGGCGGTAAAAGCCACAGGAGGCGACCTGGTAAGGGTAGACGAAGGTCAAAGGCAGCGGCAACACGAGGAGCAGTGGAGCGAAGAAGGAAAGACGCGAGACAGTCAGTTCTCCGTGGTGGGTGGAGGGTTTATTAGGAGCAGGGTAGCAACAGGGGGATGAGGGGTCACGGAAAACCGACCCCAGGGGGCGGATGAAACAAACATAACCAATCAACATAAGAAACATCAAATGGGGTGACATGAGACATCCAATTAACAAAGACGATAGGTGTGGGTTTCCCCCCTGGCCCAATCACCACCCGAACCCCGAGGAACCTTCTAGAGTTGGGGAGTGGGATGGGGGTGATGGACAGGGGGGTCACCCGGGCAACAAAGGAGGGACAACACTGACTGACAATAGGATTAACATAGAATAAGGAGGACCCAAATGATTGACATATAACGGAGACCATGGGAGGGGGAGGGAGCCCTGAAAAACCCCTTGCTCTAGTCGCCATCTTTGAACAATATAACTTAATAGGAATAAAACATAAAACTCGTAAAACTCAACTGCAGAACTTCCAGATAGTAAGGCAACATGCACCCCAACACGGCAGTGGGGTGCAACACAATTCAGAGACAGGCAGCTGTAGTGCTGCTTAAATTGTGGACATATGGAATGGGATCAAAACTGTCCAGCAGGCTTCGTGGGAGTGCTGCCAGGAGGATCTTGCAGGAGAGTTTCATTGTCACCTTCATTTCATGGAGATAAAAGCTTAGCAGGCAGCAAGTGAATAGTTCTGGTGCTGATTACAGAAGGCAAGCAGAGCTCCTGGACAGAGGCTGTAAAAATGGTAGGTTAAAAGTCCTAAGTGACACTGCTAATTTGGAGGCTTTAATCCTGTGTCTAGATTTCATTATTGATGACCCCTCGGTAAGTAAAGCATTTCTGTAAGGACCTATGTCTGAAGGTTGGAAACTCAGTTACACATTGTGTGAATGTGGGTTGATTAGCTAGTGGCCTTCAATTTTAAGGCAGTGGCCCCAGGTTTCCTTTTACATTGTGAACGTGGCACTTTGCTGTGGATGTTCACATGCTAAAAAAATATGTTCAACGCTTCTTTAAAACCATGTTTCAAGGCCAATTTTAGTTGTTGTCCGAAAAGTACCAGTGAGGCACTGTCCAAAACCACTGTTTCTTTTAAATTAAAAACTTCAGATGTGAATATATTCAATATCTAAGTAAAATAATGCTTTGGTAATCGGTTATTTATTTCACCATGCTAAGATTTCAAGCATAACCTGTTCTCTGTTATTGTATCTTATTGAATGGGATAAACAGATTGTATGGTGATTTTAAGAGCTCATATTCTCCTGTCCTTGACTATGACTAAACAGATAATGGAACTTGATTTGGCATTCATATGATCAAAGTGCATAGATATTTGAAGACAAATACATAAATGAGGAATTATAGTTACATTTTTGGCTGTGCTTCAGAGAAGATGATTCTGCATTTCAAGACACTGAACACTCAAGTAATGTGAAATACAAATATTATTAAGGTGAATCATCTTCTAATTAGTGAACAATGCATATGACATTGAGAACAGAGATTGAAATGGGCTGTATGCTTTCCTCTTGCTCTATGTATATTGTATACTATTATTCTGACTGGTTATATATTATAGAAATGTTGACTTACTTCAGTGATTCTCCTGACATAAAAAATTGTGTGGAAAGCTGTTTATCAGGGAAAATTGAGAGCAGCCATGATAATAAGACATTATACTGCTTCCATTTTGTCATTCCTATATTTGCAGAAAAAAAGTACAGCAGGCACAAATGAAAATGAGAATATCATATAGAATTCTATTGACTCCCATTGCATGCACAGAAAATAGGAGATTAACAAGATGGATGTAGAAAGACTTGTAAGAACTGTTCTTCTTTAAAAACAAAAATAATTATATGTCTGTAGGCTAAAAGTTTATGGGGAATATACTCCTCCATCATTTGGAGCATGAGTTTGAGTCTATTTTATATAAAACGCAAATTAACTAAAATAATGAAAAACCATTTAAATGTGAAGAAGTTTTAAACTTTTAATATGATGCACAAGATTTAAGAGAAAATGGAATCTTAAACCAAATCATCTGTTGGGCAGCTGTTATTATTCTAATGCATGTAGCATCTCTAAAAATCATGAGGGAGAGGAACAGTTTTTTAGCAGTGCTGTTCTTGTTCCTTGATGGGGAAAGAAGGCAAGCAATATTACTTTCAAAATAAAGAAGTTGATCTTGAAATACCTTGTTGCAAAATCTTATTTTCAACAAAAATTGAAGCCTTAATTAAAATCATCAAGCAAATTCATATTTCCTTAAAATTTGTGGCCATTTTTTATAGTTGGGCTTCTTAGTCTTCAGGTTTAAAAAATTCTTACTCTTCTTGAACAGAAAAGGAGAACTTAGTTTGACATTTCTCCACCGGAGATGGAGCATAAGGAAAACTAAATGTTCCTAGGTTAGCCAGGGCATTGATATCTAAATCATACCATCCTCAGCAGATCAAAATCCTTCTATATTCTGAGCAGAGACTATATCCCAATTCCAAGTTCCTGTACCTCCCCCCTGCAAAAAAAATTATTAAAAATAAGAAAAGAGAAACATCCCAGGAAATACTGTTTTGCATCATCTGCAGATAGAATACACACCTGATCACCATTTTTAGAAAATATGATTGAATTAGAAAAGTTGCGAAGAAGTTCTATGGGGATGACCAAAGTCCCTGAACACTTCTGTTACATTTTTTCATAGTTGATGAAAGTCTGCTGTTTTGTAATTCAGCAGTTTTTGTCTGCCCTTCAAAGTACTTTGAATAAAATTAACTTGTATATAAATAACTTTCTGCAAGGTTATTTTATATAACAAAATCTTCGTTAGTGTCCTTACAAGGTATCAAAATAGCATCAGCACTTTTAGGTGACTTGTCATATAGAGGGACAATTTAAGCAGGTGCTTAAGTTTAAGCATATGACTGCTCTTTGGTGCCCTGGAACCTTGCTTCTTTACAGTTAAGTAATTAAATCACGTGAATTTCCTGTCTTTCAACTGATAGATAAGCCCCAGAAACTGAGACAGTTAAGATCTTGTAGATGGCCTAGTGCTTTAAGTGGAATGAAGTAGGAACAAATATGAAGGAATTTGAATAATATCAGTCCTACTAATATTAAATCTGTATGGTTTTTTTTTCCCTATTAAAGAAAAATTAGGTTTTATGTAAGTCACAATGTTTTACTTGACTCTTCAGATCTCTTTCCACATAATTCCTTTAATGAGATACTGTTCCATGTAAATATCTCATTACATGTTCAAAACAGTGGCTACTGGTAAAAGTTACTTTAAATGTCAACAAAATGCAGTTACTGCATGTGCAATGAAAATGCCACATCAATAAGAAAAAAACACAAGAGTTTGTAAAATACTGTTTCCAGGGCACGTCACCGTGTATAATAGATAATTATAAAACAAGAAAGATTATTTTTATTCAATTGCTTTTTCATTGACTTCAAAGGTGTCCTGAATTAGTGAGCAAAGGTGTAGATGTCCACAAAGTAGAAGATAAAGAACTCTCCTGTTTGATGTTACTATGAAAATTTCACTCTCTTGGTTTAGGAAAAGAAAGCTTATGCAATTCAGTTTATTTAGCAACTAAGCAAGTCAATAAAATATAGCATATTAACTATTACATTTATTCTCAAAAAACAAATATGCAACCCAGAGTGCGTTTGTCTGCCAGCAGTATTTGTTTATGAAAGCTTTCTATTGTTCTTTTTTTACTACCTGCTTTTGAGAATACTTCAGTGCACTTTCAATCTTCAGTATTTCTCCCAGTACAGAGTATTTGCTCTTCCTCTTCCCTGGACCCTCCTGCCCTCACTGCAGCACTTCAGCCTTAGGGCAGTGCTGGCTGGGCAGAGGGCACAGAAGTTGGGATTTCTGTTCATTATTCCTCCCTTCAGTGCTCATACCTGCTTCACCTTTGGTATTATGTTCTTTTCACTCTGTTGTTTTTTCTTTTTTTTTATTTTTTTCCAACTCAGGTTTGTCCAGAGTTACCTTTTTTGCAGTTTGATAACCGCTGATACCAGTATGATTTTTTCCAGCACAGCACCAGTGCATCAAGAATGAACTGAGCCATCACTCTTCATGTCTTTTTTTCTCTTCCATTTTAGGTAGTCTATTCCAGTGAATGTTTCCTCACTCTCTGTTCTTTTGTCAAAATCTTTGTCCATCTCTGATTCTCAATTTATCTATCTTTTTCCACTTACCTCTTTTTGTACTTAGTGATGCTCCTTTTCTTGCTCACAGAGAGCTCTTCCATGAGTAGCTTGTATTCATAGGAGTCTGAAAGACATTCAAGTTTAGTTCTTTTTCAAATGAAAGCTAGTATACCTTCCTGTTTATATTTTTGAGTTTTTTCAAGCTACTTGCTCTCATTATTGAATATATTATCAAACTGTGCAGGGTGGAACCTGACAGTATTGATATATTTTGCTTACAGGTAAAGCAGTCTTTTCAAGACATAACAGTTCAAGTTTCAACAGAATTTTTAAAATAAAGAAAATCTCAAATTATTAAATCTCCCCTAGTGGTAAAATAGATTAACTAAAAATCCAATAGGAAAATCAAGTAGGATTTAAAATATATTTGAAGTTTAGTTTTCTCTGGCTAAATTCCATGTCTCAAAGTCCAAAAAGAAATCATTAATTAGTGGAGCCCCTCAAGGGTCTGTACTGGGACTAATACTATTTAATATGTTCCTCAGTGGCATGGACAGAGGAATGAATGCACTCTCAGCAAGTTTAAAGATGACAGCAAGTTGAGTTTTGTGTTTGATTTGCTTGAGGTACAGGACACCATTGGAGGCACCCTGTCAGGTTTGAGAGTTGGGTCCATGGCAGTCTCACGAGGTTTAATGAGAGCAGGTGCAGGGTTGTGCACCTGGGTCAGGACAACTTCTGGTATCAATACAGGCTGGGGAATGAGCAGATCCAGGGCAGCCCTTCCCTTAGGGGTGCTGGTGGATGAGGCTGGACATGATGTGTTAATGTCAACTTGCAGCCCAGAAAGCCAAACATATCCTGGGCTGGAACCAAAGCAATGAGGGCAGCAGGGTGAAGGAGGGAATTCTGTCGCTCTTCCCTGGCCTTGTGAGATCCCAGCTGGGGCATTGCATCCACGTCTGAGGTCCACCAATGCAAGGAACACCTGGGCCTGTCAGAGCAGCTGGAGACATGGACCACAAGGGCCAGAACTGCTCCTCCAGGATGAAAGGCTGAGAGTTTGGGTTGTTCAGCCTAGAGAAGGGAAGGCACTGGGGACACATTGTTGCAGGCTTTCCGTACATAAAGAAGGCTTATGAGGAGGATGGAGACTTTTTAGCAAGGCCTGTAGTGGCAGGACAAGGGCCAACAGTTTTTGGCTGAAGAAGAGTAGGTTTAGATTGGACACAAGGAAGGCATCTTTACAATGAGTGGTGAGGCATGGGAACAGATTGCCCAGAGAAGATGTGGATGCCCCGTCCCTTAAAGTGTAAAACCCCAGGATAGATGGGGCTTACAGTAATCTGGTTTAGTAAAAGATGTCCTTGTCCATTGCAGAGGGGTTGGACTGGATGGTCCTTGAAGGCCCCTTCTAACCTGAATCTTTCTATGATTTTTATTCTGATATCCTGATAGCTTTAAGGAATTTTCAAAAATAATTCTGAAATATGCTGTAAATTCATTCAGATAGTTGCAATTCAAATGCAGTACTTAGAACTTCCACTGCTTTCTGTGTGTATTCATAAGGTAAAACTGAATGGTATATGTCCCAGTTAAAAAAATGTAGGTGCAGGTTTCCTACAAGTCCAACCAACAGTATCATTTGTGTTCCTTTAACAGCCAGGCTTTCCACTAAGATGCACATTATCATAGCTAGAATGAGGACTATATTTTCAGTGGATAATATGTTTGATCATGAAGGATTTGTATCTTAAAATTTTTCATGTGTCTATATAGATTTCTGCAGATTGGCTTGTTATTTAAACCCTTTCCTGGAGTCTGCCCACTAGCATGCAAATGCACTTCATCTGATGAGATATTTACCAACTATTCACTTTGATAGTTCACTGTCAATTATTTGTGGGAGCTGGTGATAAACATCTACTTTCCAGGGAAATTGAGCACTCTAATTAGTTTTGGCCAAATGTACCTTTGGATAAACAGGGTGTCTTAAGAAAGATTATGGAATGTGATCTTAATCTCTTCATTATGCAGGCAGACTCCTCAACACTGCTGGAAGTTTATGTGCTTTGGTCGGTTCCTATGAAACCATAGTATGCTGGTCACTGCAGCATTGTGCTGGGAGAGTCAGGTCCTAGCACGATTATTATCTTGCTTCTTAGCATTTAACAGCTCACGTCACTCACATCATCAGCGCTTCCCTTCTTTCTCTTTCTTCCATATTTCTTTTCAATTTGCAGTTTCAGTTTAATCCATCTATTAGGCTAGAGGCAAACTGCAAATACTGCTTAGTTTAAGCGGCCTCTCTTTGCATCTTTTTTTACCAAGCGATCTCCCTCTAATCCTGTGCAGCTCTTGGCTCATAATATTTTATTCACTTTACACATCAAAATTATTTCAAATATAATGGCCATATTTTATTCCTTTTCATCCTTCAGCCCAAGCATCATCACATACGCTGTGCACATTTTATTTAAAAAAAAAGGCAGTTAACAGTAAAGCCCAAATGAATTAAAGTACTTGGCTTGTATAGTAAGACTTGCCATAAGTTCTTATTTTTACATGTAATTATAATTTTTGGAAATGAATGCACAATTCAAGATCTTGGTTATGTGAAATGAATAGAGAAAATGAGTGAAAAGAGGGAAAACAATCTTATCACATGAGAAAAGATTTATGTATGTATATATATACAGAGATCTACATAAATATATATTAAAATTTGTGTTGTGTGGATACAAATTATCCAACACGTTTCTCAGTTTGGCCAGAGTATTCTTTTTTGTACAATGTTGGAGTGGTATTTAAAATACAGTTTTGTGGCTTTTTATTTGTTTGTTTCTTTGGTTGTGTTTTTCTGTAGTATATATTTTTTCTCCACTTTAGATGGAGCCCATAAAAAATGAGTGAATTTTGAAAAGTTTTCTGCTATAATGACATTTTGACCTCAACAAAGTCATAATATTATAGAATAATTCATGTTGGAACATACCTCATGAGGTCTTTCATCCAAACTTTTCCTCACAGCAGGGTCAAAAAATAATAGAGACTAAATTGTTCAGGGCTCTATCCAGTCAGGTCTTGAAAATCTTCAAGAGCAGAGGCTGCAAAACCATCTGGGAAACTTGCTCTTGTGTTTAATCATGGTCATAATTTTGTCCTTATGTCAGAATCTCCCTTTTGAAATTTTGGTCATTGCCTCTCAACCTCCTGACATGCCCAGCTGTGAGTAGTCTGTCTGCATCTCCTTTCCACCTTCCCCAGAGAGACTGGGGATCTCCTTAAATGCCCTGGAAGCTGCCCCTTTTTCAGGCAGGAGAGGAAGGCATCTTGAATGACATTACAGAGTTACATTTTTCTTCTTGGGATAAATTTCATGTCAAGAATTTTCTCCTTCTTTAGAAAGACAAGTTTTGAATTTTTACTGTACTTTATGCAAAATCTTTCATACTTTCACAGGATTTATAAATTCATTTAATCCATGTACTATTTAGCAGGTCTGGAAACATTAACTCTTCAGTAACTTTCGTTGCTTCAGCACCATAAATTGCAAGCCATGTCTCTAATGTGGGTTCTTGTGCTTGATTTTACTTTCTTATCTGAATTTGTTAAGTTCTAGTCTGTGTGTCTGAGCATTTCTAAAAAGGCATTTGGCAAGCTGTGGGGATATTGAATTCCTATGAAATGATTCGGTTATTTGATGTGTTCAGTGTTTGTATGTGTTGTTAGTGACTCTGTGTACCAAAATAACATTGACCCTAGACTTTGATTTAAAATGGAAGAAATTTATTATAAGACACTACTCAGAATTACCTTCATACATAAAGATTTTCTTTTCTTAAAATAAAATCTAGGTTTGAATACAAGGTCATCATCATTGGAGGGATTTTAATCTTTATTCTTTTATCAGGTTTGCCCCTTAGCCAGGGAAGTGTTCCCAGCAGAGGTTGCATAATTTTAACATGGACTTGTGGTGCAGCATTGCTAGAGAAGAGAAGAGGAATTATGAAATAACCCTGGCTGCTGAGCAGTGTTGCAGTTTCTGTTAGGTTGAGAGTTTTAGCACTGGGCAGTAGCCCTGTGTATGTATGTGTACATGCAAGAGGCGCAAAGAATGAGAGCTCAATGAGTACTAAATTTGCTACAATATTCCCTTCTCCCTTCTCAGCAAGCTTGTGGCTAGGAAGTAACACCCTGCTACTGCCTAATTATGGTCCTTTGCAACAGCACTTATTCTTGGAGACCTTTGTATTCAAAATTTTGAAACACAGTTTGTTTTCCTTAAAATTTACAAAGTACAGGAATACATCAAAATATGAAGATGGTGAGGGCAAAGTCTCTCAGAAAGTGGGCAATACAGGGAGTGAAGCATGTATAGCATTGCTATCAAACAATCCCTTTTAATGAAAATTCGACTGCTGGACAGACTCAGAGAATCTCCTCTGAAATATGAAGCAGTGATGAGTGATATTAGCTGATGATATGGTTCTGTATAACTTTATACATTTTTCTTAGTGTAGGTCAGCATAAGGGTCCCCAAAGAACAATTATCTTGGTAATTTTTTAATCTTGGATGAGTATATTGCACAGCATTTTAGTATATTTATAAAAAGCTATGCTATTTTTTATCCTAAAAACAACACCCAACTATCAACCTATCTATCTATCTGGCTCTTGTTTGCATAAATTTTAGACACTTTATCAAAAGTATATTTGATTTATGCGTGTACATATGCATTATTCAGGATGAATGAGGAGTGTTCTAATGCATTTCAGAAGGCATTTTTAAAATCCCATTACTGAAAGGAAAAAAATTAATAGTGTAGAAATGTTTAAAAGCTATTTAAAATTCTAGACATTTTTCCTTTGAAATCTGAGTTTCCTATTCTGTCTTTATTGTATATTAAATTCTGAAGTCAAGGAAAACATGAGAAATGCTGTGACATTTCTTTTTCAGTCATTGCCTGAGCTGCTAGGACAATCTTGGGCCTTGGGTTAGAAATTGACCTCAACCCAGCCACAAAATTAGATTAAAGCAGAACTTCAAATCACAAGTCTCAACTGAGTATTACACATGCAAACTATGTATATATGCAAAATATCATGATTTTGAAAACTTGTGAACACAATGACAGAATATAGACAAAAAGTTGGGTTTGTAGAAGACAGGCACTTTGGTGCTCATTGCTGCAGAGCCTTGGGGACAGACTCTGAATGTGACATAGGCAACAAAGGTGAGAGTCATAATTGCAAGTGATATGTCTTAATTTTAGCTGTCCAGTACCAGATTAATTACCCTCTATTACTTTTATGATCCCAATGTGAGAGCTTAATACAGCCACATCATAGGTATAAGAACATGCACTTAGTTTTCCTGCATCCCTCAAATTTCTAAATAGTGTTTTTTACAATCTCCCTGCTTCCTTCAGGTGAGAAGATAAAACAAGGATGACTAAGACTGCTGAAAGAACTGTGAAAGAGAAAAGTTGATGAAAATGTTGAAGACCAGATCTAAGATGATCAGCATGTGGATGGTGACTGCAAAAAAACAAAGAAACAACAACAAAAAACCCCATCCACCAGAAAAGGGGGAAAAAAAGCTGGAAAATGTGCTTGAATAATCCTCTGAAGAGATGCCCTTGTTCAAAAAGCCCATATCCTTAAATACTTGGTTGCCAACCATGCAGTTTGGGAAATTTTGTCTTTTTTCAGTACTTGCAGTGACCTATGCAACAGAAGATACTAACAGAATGAAAAAGTGCAGCAAGAACTGGTAGTCACAAGGAATGTTGTGAGCTCCTATGACAACTGAGGACTGTCTGGAGGCTGCAAAAGAATCCCATCTTAAATATATGCTACTTAAAATGATCAAAGAGGATATTTTCCTTTTATTCTTGAATTTTCATTCAGAATTAGTTGCCTGCTTACTACCAAGCTGAATACTAACAACATTCAGTACCATGACAAAGGCTGTGGTTGCAGCTTGAGAATGTTTTGTGAATAATGTAAAACTTACATTCCAGAAAAATTATTAATAAAACTACATAGGGAGAAAAGTTCTGCATATTTATTCATTTATTTTAGCTTCCTTTGCTTTTAAAGTGATAGCTTATAAATAGTTCACTGTACAGACCATAGGCTAGGCTGATAAATTTTCATGTGTTAGTCATGGGGAAAATATTAAATTTCATGCTTTGTCACAGATTAATAGAAAAACCATATTAATACAATGCAGAAAATTTATATAATTTCAGAGTCATGCCTAGAAGGAAAACAGAATTAAGCAAGAGTTTACATAAGAAAAGAATGGCAATACAATGTTGAGACACCTTGGAATTTCTCTAGAGTGAAAGAGAACCCCATAAAATACTGGCTGTGTCCCTGTTTTATGTATATCCTGAAAAGGAAAATCTTCACATCTTTTTGTGTGATTTATCTCTGCTAAATACCCAGCTGTCATCTAAGGTAATTACCCTAGGTTCTTCTTATAGAGAGAAATAGGTATTTCCTGAAGGTGTTTTTCACTCAGACTCAAATTTAAAGAGGGGATTAAATGCCTTTTGCATTTTTCTGGAATAATCTGCTTCAGTCTCACATTTTGTGTGGGCCTGTGGGATAAGTGATGGTTCTATTCTTTTTCATACAAGACATTAGAAAGTGTTGAATAAGGCAATGGAGAAGAACAAGAACAATCCAGGAGGAATTGGTCTTTTCTAGATGTTGGAACAAAGAATGTATGACAACAAAGAATTCTTGACTGTATCCAGATATCTTAAAATTTGTAAATTACTCAGAAGGTAAATATGATATAAACACATAAAAGTACATAGTATTTTCTGTTGCAAAGACTTGTGGAAGAGACCTCAACGTGGCAAAAAATTGAACTGCATGACTGAAAATATACTTCAGTATTTCCTAAATTATTAAGATGTGTGTTATGTATCACACATACTTTCTCTGTAAAGACCTCTTATTTTTCTTACTGGAATTCATCAATATATCATAAGAGCTTTTGGGTTTCTAGTCACTTTGAAGTAATACAGGGTCCAGCAAGTATTTTATCTCTATTTCTTTCTACTATATCTCTGTAATATTAATTCTTTTCCTCTCTTGATTTCAACATTCCTGCTCTTGGGGTACTATTGTGCTATGCTCCATCAGTTGAAGCAATAATCATATAATCAGCAATTATATCTTCTCTGGAAGTATCACCATGTGCCTCATAACTCTCTTGCTATAGTATTTCACTGACATATTTAATCTCAAATGTTAATCTAGAAAACTGATCATGTCCTCCTGGAGATTTAGATGTACCTAAAAAGAGATGTACCTATCTAATTTTACCTGCCAGACCCCATGTTTCTTCTCTGAAATTGTAACAAGTTGATTGAGTTTTAATTGACATTGCAAATCTTCTGGCGTCAGTCCTGAGCTATGGTAATAGCCATAGTGCCATTTAACCTTCTGGTGTTAAACATACTGAGTCTTTCTTTTTTTTCGTTGTTTTTTTTTTCTGATCCAATAGAAGTGCTGATGCATTCCCTAGTGATATGAACTTGCCCTCTTTTTTACTGGCTGAGGGCAAAATTTTGATACTTTCAAACACTTCAAACATACTTTAATCCATAGCTTGTTGCCCTAACTTTACTGTTGATTATAGTGAAACTACTCATGCAGCCTAGCAACTGCATTTTAGGTATTCCAACTGCAGCAGAATTTATCTTCCTGCAAATATACATAATACAACATTTATTTCTATGCAAATATGCTCAGATTCTCCAATTCCTTTAAATATATCATGGTGCACTATGACAATATCTTCTCTGGATGTTAAATTTGTTGTTAAATGTCTCTCACCTATATACTCAGTATGTTATGGATGGTCATTCAGTCATGAAAAATTGTAATTTGCCTTTGCTTTTTTTGGCTGTCACTTCCAGCTTCACCACTTCTTTTGATTAAGTGTATCCTCTGCTGGTAGTAGTAGATGAAATGTGCTTTGCCTTGCAAAAATTAGCTTTTGTGGTTTCAGAATTTGGGTTCTTTTAGTACAGAAGACTTTTGTGCTATTCTCAATGCTGGCTTCCAGACCAAATTTGCCAGAACAGCTGTCAAGGACTTTAGACTTATTTTTGTTTTATTTTCTCCCTCAGGCCTCCTGGTTGCCCCAGCATGAGTGATATGCCAACTCAGGAACAGAATAAACTGTAATTATTTAAAAGGGACTTCATGGAGCTTAATATTGCAACTCGCTGCATTCCTCTCCTTATTAAGAATTTAACCTTTGCTCTCCTCCTACTTCTAATGTTACCATGAGGCTTTTCCAACATCATTGCACATGCTATGAGTCTTCTAATATCAGTAAATTCTGCACTTCTATCCACACAGAGTTAAGATTTCTTGGGTATATATGTTGCTTATATATCACATACTTTCAAACTCATCGGATAAACTAGTACCTCTGTGTAAATGGTATTAAGTGTTATTTATTGAGAACAGAAGCAGCTGTGAAAGAAAATAACGTTTTTTTAATCTCAGATTGAAATATTACTTAATAATAGCAAGGGATTCTCCCTTTGGAGAGATACAATACTTAAAGTTTTAAAATTAAAAAAGAATTTTGGCTATTGAGGGAAAAGAAAACAGGCATACATAAACATATTTGGTAAACATAAACAGATTTGGTAAAACAGAATTTATTTTCTTCCTAGGCTGTTTTATAAATAATTAAAACACTTGCTCAATAAGTTTCCAAACAAGCCTCTTTCTGAGGACAGTCTGTAAAACAAACAGAAAACATGGTCATTTTGGAACTTTTACTACCCTGAAAAGATGTACACAGTCTTTCTGCAAAAACTGACTAACATTCATAAATGGTCTTCCACAAAAAGGAAAAAAAAACCAAACAAACCCAAAACTGTATTACAGCAGTGCTCTCAGCACTCTTGCATATTTACTAATGAAAACAATGTTTATGGCTTCAAGATGATGACAAATACATAAACCAAGAGGCTAAGTTCAAAAAGAAGGTTCATGCTACTAAGTGATTTCACATAGATGACATGAGGTAACAAAGCTGAAAAAGAAGACTGACAAAGCTTTACATGAACAAAGATGTAAATAGAACTCTCAGGGAATAGTTTCATTTGTTCAAGGACTAGCTAACACTTTGTATCCTGTAAAAGGCTGTTTTCATTGTACCAGGGTTTTGCAAAGTCAGATGATGGAGAACAAGATAAAAGCCCATTGCTGTGATGAAGGAGACCTGTAGGCTGAAAAAAACCCATAGTACCTTTTGAAAGTGCTCTCAAATTATCTATAGTTTCCTTCACCCCAGTCCTGCTAAGGAGAGCAACTCTAGAAAATCCTTATATCTCTGCCATGGAGCTCTTCTTGTGTTTATCCTCAAAGAACACAGAAGTTTTGGAAACTATTGATGTCAGCAATCAGCCCTGGTTAGTAATACGGCTCCGGCTGTGCTTTGAAGATGCATGGGAAACCTTGGATCTGCTGAGGCACTGGTAACTTTAGAACACTCTCACCTTTAGCTTTGCTGCTTCTTCCCTTCTGTGGAAAGCTCTGTGGTTTGTCAGTCAATCAAAAGGTCTCTGAAAAACTTGCAGCAAAAGATAGTTGCCAGAGAACAACTTTCTCTGTTAGAAAAAAAATAAAAGCCAGAGCCAGAAGCTGGACCCTTCATGAAAAAATGCTAAGGATAGTTACACATTTGTTAGGGGTGACTGGCACTGTAGGGATTGGGTGTTATGAGTGGCTGGGATGTAGGAGAAAATGCTGGAAGGTCCACAATCAACATACAAGTGCAAATAATTCTAGTGAGGCTACAAAAATGAAGCAGCTTATTACTTGATTGGTAAATCTTAATTCCGCTATAGAGTTGGGGGTTTTATTGGGTTTTTTTGTCTGGGATTTCTCAAGAGAATAAACTTTTTCTCCCATTGCCTGTAATGAATAGGCAAGGGGGGCAATTACTGCCTGAGGTGGCAGAAAATGTCAGTGTGCTTTGTATATTTTGCCCAGCAGAAGCTTCTCATTTGGTCTTACTGTAACCAAAGTGGAGCAATCCAATATCCTGTTTCCTACTTCTTGTTCTTATTCAAAGACACAGCCTTTTAATACTTTAAGGGGACTTGTATGAAAGATGGGGAAGAACCTTTTAACAGAACCTGTTGCAATAGGACAAAGGTAGATTTTGATTAGACAGAAGGAAGAAAGTTTTTTTTACAATGGAAGTGGTAAAACACTAGAACAGGTTTCCAGCAGATGTGGTAGAAAACATTCCAGGTCAGGTTGGATGGAGTTCTGAGACCCCTGATCTAGTTGATGTCCCTGTTCATTGCAGAAGCTATTGACCAGACCCAATCCATAGGGAAGTTGTTGCCTCCCTAGGGCCTGCGTAAGAGACATCACCAAGAAACTTCCCAGGCTGGTATGGCCCATTGATTATTACCAGCTGCTGGCTTGTCACAGGGTTAACAACAAAGATTCAACAAGAAGGCTGCAGACAAACAAGAGGGATTTCAGTGCCTTGAGACAACAGGTCAAAGGATCTGGAGAACAGGTTGTGTTCTCTTCTGTCCTAAGAGTCCTGGATAGGTCAGAGGAATTACGCCTTATCATTACCATTAGTAGTGCTATTAACAGTGACATTAGCATCTTCTTTCTCCAAACTTTCATTGGGGTAACTTTCATTGGGATAATTTTCATTTGGGTAAATTTTTAATGCATTCAGCCTTCAGTTATTAACATAAATTTGTAGCCTGTACATACATGCCTGTATAATTAAGTTGCTGTCTACTTCATGTGTTCACAGATTTGGCAGGAAAAAATGAAGCTTTATTTGTAAGTTCTGGGATAGCTTTGGGTGCTGATGATTCAGCCATTTTCTCAGTATCCAGATTCCCTTTTGTCTTTGATGTCCAGCCATTTTAATTTTTTTTTTTTATTCAACAGGATCAATTAATGCTGCAAAGATTTCTGCCAAATCCCAATATAAGCTTTTATGTGCAGAGCAAGATGGAACAGGAGGCATGGCAGGAGTTTGCAATAATAAATTTTGGCACTTTTTTCCAGAACAGCTGGCAACAGCCTTAATTGATACCAGTTGTACTTTTAGGAGGGGATAGAGAACATGTAAATTCTTACAGTTTCTTAAAGAGATACATGAGCTATCTAATGCATGCACAAATTCATAGAAATTCTGTTGGGAAAGGTGCACTTTTTGTGCAAGATTTTTTTTAAAATGCATTTCCAAGCTTTCCCTTGGCAGTAAAAGGATTAACTCTGTTTCATTCCGGAGAGATGTGCAGATTTCTCAGTGGTTTGAATGCCTAATCATTTCCATGGAATATAACTTAGATACAGTGTACAGTGTGTACTTTTATTGTCAGCAATTTTTGTTATTAAAATAATTTAGTAACTCAGGTCATTTTTCAAAGTCTCTTAAAAAAAAAGCAATTGTAAAATATCAAAATACATATGGCAGATGACATCACAAGCACTCTATGCATCACTTCTTTTCTGAGTGGATAATAATACCACAGGTTAAGAAAGGAGATCTTTCCCAAATACCTCATATATAATTTTATAGAGCCCGTATGGAAGGCTATGAAGTTATCATTTTGATAACTCTTGCTTATTCATAAGGCTAAAGTCTGTCTCCAATTCTGGCACACTTTTACCCTGAAATACCTGTAGCAGATAGAATGTCATTTGGAATAGGTATGGATGACAAGAAGGTTTGAAATATTGCTGCTTGCCATTCAAATTTGTAATTGCCAGTGAGAAAGTCCTGTGATTACTTGATTTCATGGAAAGGGAGCAGGAAAAAGAAGTTTGACAGCAAGTAAGGGCAAGCACACAGACTTTTTAATGAATTAATGTTAATTTTTTTTCATAAGCTGGTCAGTTTATTACACAAACATTTGATCTAGATTTTGAACCAGCTCAGTATCCTAGATTTGCAGTCCAATGTTAAAATATGGTCATAGTTTTTCTGGGAGATTTCATGAGGTATGTATAATATAAATGATGCAGAATGAATCTATGAAATCCATATTTCAAGTCTGTTGATTGGTGCTATATTAAAAAAATGTGTTATTAAAAAGTAAGTTACAAATGGTTCTTGTGCAATGTCAGCATGACTATAGATAAAATAAATAGCATTTGAATTCTGTCTAACAAATTTTATGAGGTTTTTACCATTTATGAATGAAACCATCAGATGCCAACACTGACCTCTGGGCAAACGTGCAGTGAAAATATGGATGTCTTCTAGATCAGTAGCTACAGAATTCAAGGGCTGCTTGACAATTAACAATCTTTCATCAAACTTGGATTGCACAAATAGGGTTTGCATGGGTTTGGATGAAAGTAAAAACTTTATTCACTGCACTAAAGACTTGAGCCACTAATCAGGGGAAGAAATTCTCTTCTGGATGGGATACTGGCAGTCTCAGTTGCAGAGTGGACTCAAATGGTTGTGTCACAGAGGATGAGTAGGGATGTTTAAAAGGCCTTCAGAGTTCCAAGAGGGATGTAAAGATTTTAATGGGACTGTGCAAGAAGTTGATAAGATTCACCAGGGGTCAGACAATACTTTCATTTTATTGAACTGGAAAATGTTTTGGTCTGTTAATCATAATAACATGAAAGTAGCTGCACATTTCTGCTGCATTCTTCTAATAAATGTCTAGAAAAGACAATCAGTATTTAATTTTCTCTGAAAAAGTAATTCTTACATTAATACATAGGTGCTATAATGCATGTCTGTGTCTATTTATTTATGAGGCATGAGACAATGGATGCTCTCAGTCAGTCAGTTACTCAGATGGTTCTTTCATAGGTAATATCTGTTGGCTTTCATTGTTTATTTTCATGTTGTTAACTTCATAATTTTGTCAGAATGCTACACAGTATACAAACAGATTTGCTTTATATTCAACTTAAACTTAAGAAAACATTTAATTTATTCATTAATAATTGCTTGTCCACACCACTACCCTCTCTGTCTCCTAAGTATTGACTTTTGTGGAAAAAGCAGCATAAGCAGCCTTTTTTTAAATGGGAAATGCCAAAGTAGGATTTTAGGGAGAAAAGGGAAGTGGTAAAAAAGAGGAAAAAATAGAGAAATTCAGGAAGAGAATAAGCTGGCTAAAGCTTTGTATTGTTTTGCATGGCAAGTATTTTACTGTTTGGGTTTGGGGGTGTGAGGGCAGGGCAGGCTGGGCTACAAGGGTGCGTTTTGTGAGATGCCAAAACCCCTCCTGATACAACTGCTGCTGGCCAAGGGTGGATCCATCAGTTTATCTTTTCTGCAGAGAAGATGGCAGAAAAATATGTATAAAAAAACCTCCACCTGTAAGTATAACAACTTTCAACAGAAAAAATTGCTCTCTTTGTCAGGATTTAACCCAACAAGGCCAAGAACTAGATTTTTATATTGCTTTCCTAGCTGCTGCTTTTTCTAAAGCTTAGGTGAAAGTGTATTTAGGAGAACTGAGATATATGTTCTTGTTACCCACATAAGATTTAAACTGCACTATTATGCTTTCTTCTCCTAAGCGTGCTTGCTGTACTCTCATTTAAATCATATTTTCACCTAAATCTCCCATTTAATCTTTAAATAGCTAGCTGAGATTTCCTCTGATCACACTGGGAATGGCAAAAATTGGATCAATCCAATATTTGCCATTCCTACTCAATTCTGTGCTTCAGGAAACAGACATGTGTTGTTCAGGACAGTATTTTAAATAATATGTATTTATTTAATTTATTTTTATTCACCACTTTTCAAGCAATAGCTGAGTAAATTAAATCAGGTTAAAGTTTATGTGTACAAAAATTCAAGGGAAATATTTGCATAGTAAGTCTCTGCTCAGGGTCAAAAGCCTGGACACTGCATAAATTCTGCTAGTTGCTCTCCACTCAGTCCAGCAATTAAACCACAGAGGCAGAACTTGAAAGTGAAAAACAATAGCCAATTAACAGAGATAACTGTACTGTGGAAAAGAAAAATGAGAAATACAAATAAAGCAAAATGAAACTGTAGGGTGTTTGGAGGTTTATGAAAGTAAAATGAGGAAAACGTGCATCAAAATTTAATATTCAGAAAAATAAAACATAACCAAATGAAAATCCTGTTTACCTTGAGGAAGAAGAAAAGAAGAGGAAACAAAAATAATCTATGACATAAAGAAATTTTAGGGGTCGCTAGTGGTTTGCATAAACAGAATAAGGAAAATATCTAATTAAATCTGCCTTCTGTTGGCATGAAAGAAAAGCTGCTGCACGTAGTTTTTCCAATTCTAGAAACTACAAAAGTTTGATTCTTAGAGCCAAAGTACACATTTTTTAAAATTAAGAGAAAATAATGGCATTTACATATAAATATTCTTTCAGGTTGTCTTTAATCTGCTCAGTCACAAAAGACTTAGGAACAAAAAAGGCAGACTTATAACAAATTAGTGGAAAATTATTATAAGCATCTGCTGGTTTTTGGGAAATGCAGCCCTCTTCACTGTTCATAACTAAGGCTACCATTTGCACACGTTTACTGAGACTCCTGATCTATCTCTGACCTTGTGTGATCTCCACAAGAATTTGATTGAACAATGGAAAAACACAAATTCATGCTTTCTAAAGGAGTTAGATTTCATTTCTCTGATTGTTTATGCAAAGATTCTACAGACAAGTGGAATTATTTTTAAGGTTTCCCAGAATCACTGAACCAAAGAATGGTTGAGGTTAGAATGGTGGAGGTTGGAGTGGTACAAGTTGGCTTCTCTGGAGATCATCTCTTCCAACCCTTCTACAAAATCAGGGCCATCTGGAGCCAGTTGCCCAGGATTTTGATGAAATAGCTTTTGAATATCTCCAAGGATGGAGACTCCACAACCTCCCTGGGCAACCTGTGCCAGTGCTCTGCCACCCTCCCAGCGAAATCAGAACCTCCTGTGTTTCCGTCTGCGTCCGCTGTCTCTACTCCCGTCACTGGTCATCACTGAAAAGAGCCTGGCTCTGTTCTTCAGGTATTTACATACCTTATCATTATAAGGTCACTCCAAGCCTTCTATATTCTACACTGAACGATTCCAGATCTCTCAGAGGTGCTCCTGTCCCTTGGTCATCCTGGTGGCCCTTCAATGAATTCTCTCCAGAATGTTCATGTCTCTTTTGTACAGGGAGCCCAGAACTGGGCACAGCTCTCCAGGAGAGGCCTCACCAGTGCTAAGCAAAGGGGAAGCAACACCTGACTCACCCACTGGAATTTTATTTTGTCTACTGCAGCTGAGGATACTATTTGCCTTTTGTCCAGCAAAGGGCAACTGCTGACTTATGTTCAACCTGGTGTTCACCAGTATACCCATGCTCTTTTCTGACAAGCTGCTTCTCAACTGGTTGGTCCTCGTGGGATTGTTCCTTCTGAGGTTCGGGATATTGCACTTTCCTCTGTTGAACATCATGAGGTTACTGTAGGTCTTTTACTCCAGTTTTTCAAGGTCCCTCTGGATGATAGGGTGACCCTCTGGCAAGTCATTCACTCCTACTGCTTTGGTGTCATTTTCAAACTAGCTGAGGGTACACTGCTGAGGTTTGCTTGAGAAGCTGACAAAGAAAATATGAAACACTCAGCCATAGGCAGGTGGAGCAGGTGTGTTTTCTAGAAGAGAGGTGAACAGCATAGGATTAACCACCACCATCTATAAATCTACCCTGGGGGCAAGCTGCTTGTGATGTCCGATGTGGCACACTGTTAGAAAGGGAAGAATTAGGGACCTTTTCTGACACTGTTCCTCAGGGTTTTAATCCAAGTAGTTAGAACAGTACCACTATGGTAGTTATTTAGAAATTTTAGATTAGCAGTACATTTAGAAATATGGCTGTCCATCACATCCGTATATTGAGCTCCTAACTGTGTCCATGACTGAGATCTTTCATTAGTTTTAAAATAACTAGTGTACCGTGACACTGCTGTGTTAAAAATTGAAAGCTTCTTAATGTGTTTGTGACAACAATTATGTTATTCTTTGTCAAAACTGATCTCCAAGTTCCAAAGACACAGCATTCTTGCTAAAGAGATTGACTTCTGAGAGGGTTTTTCAGGGTTAGGAGGATTTCCAACTGCAGCCATCAACACTGAAAACTGTGAAATCTTCAACTTTCAAGTTCTAGTATCTTTGTTAAATTAAAATTATGAAAGCAAATTGATTCTTTCTATCTATCCACCATAGAAATATAAAAAAGTTTCCATGAATGAAACAAGACTTTATTTTTCCTCAACCCAGCTTTTATTGCCTGGAACTGAACAATAAACAGAAATGTCAGAAAGTATCTTTGCAATTTTTATTGTTCATAAAGTATCAAATCAGTTGTGATAGATAAACTGCTAAGGTTTAATAAATAAATGAATTAGTACCCTGAGGCATAGCTCCTATTGTATCAGCTGATGCAGGAGAAGTGGTGTACCTGCTATCAGCAATCTCTCTAAAAGAGTATTTGTGTCTTGTCAGCATTCTTCTTTTCTTGTACTGAAAATCTTTCACCAAAGAGAATAGGAAATGGTCTACACTGAGATATCATTTATATACCTTCAAAACTCTGCTTGCTGTAGTCTTTAAAATTATGAGCCTTGTATCTTAATTTTCCAAACAAACAGGCCTCTGTAATTACACTGCCCATTTGTCTGTCTGTTTTCACTTACTTGTCTTTCTTTTAATAAAATGAATCACCCAACCAGGTTCCACCAAATTTCACTGAAGGCTCATAAATTCGCATGATTTTTGTGATGATCACTAGTGGGATAAATGTGTATGTGACAGTGGACTGGGGAAGGGAGAGGGACACTAAACTGGGTGAAAAGCTGAGCTGAGTGGACAACACTGGAAAAGCCAATAGCTAGGAGATATCATAGGATTACATAGGGGCATAAGAGAGAATGTTAACACAAAGCTAAAGCAAAGAATTTCTCTGTGTGACATACAAGCCAAATTGGTCTACAGAAGCATCACTATTTGAAGTTTCCTGTTAATAACAGTTCTTTAAGAGGAGATAGTGTACATAATATTCTGTTTAGTAATATGGTGTAATTATTACATTGTGTCTATGAGATGAAGTCTGAAAACACAAAGTAATTAAAGTACTGTCCTTTAGAAGATGAAAGCTGTGAAATTACTGTGCACCGTAATTGGAAGTTCTAATTTCAAGTGTAAAAACCACTTTTCTCAATTTATACTTTTGTAATAACTAACACTTAAAGTGTTTTCTTTCTTTTCCATTTGATTAAGTTTCAAACAAATTACTTTTTCCCATTCGGACTTGCCCATATTTTGTACTCTTTACAGGGTTGATATACACTGGCAGCTACAGCTGAAAAGTCAAATTGAAATACAGCTACTGTTTCTTCAAGGAAATATTTCACATAATATTTAAACATTTAAAATACCAAAGTGATGGCTTAAGTCCTTGGAGTGTGTATAACACAAATGACATAGCAAAAGTGTCAAAATCAAAGTGAATACAGTGAATACTAAACAAACATCAAGTGAAAAATCAGATCATTTAAAATGCAAACACATCTTATAAATATGAAAGCCGGAGATAAAAACAGTAGAAGAGCACAAACCTGCACATGCTTAGAATAAAGTTTCAAGAATCCATATATTACAAGGAAAATGTAGGACCACACATCCATATCTCAGTGATTTATAACAGAAGTATTTGCAATACCTACCAACAGTTCTAAATCTCTAGTTTTTAGAGATTTAGAGTCTTTAACCGTCTTTTAAATAATACCACTTTTGCATGCTTTATTTAAATGTTCAGAGATTTGTTTCTTGAAACTGAATTCATGAATGTGCTCACTCTTACAATGTTTTGAACAAAAATAGGGCAAGGCTATGCACAAATATGCTCCTTATTGGGATGGTTTGGTTTTCTTTTCTAATGGGGATAGAGCTGCAGGTCACAACCAGAAAACTGGACCAAGAGCAAACAAACATTGCCTTGGATAAGGAGATGAAAATGCTGACTAAACACCACATGTAACGCATTCTTTGTTTCCTCATCTCAGGCTAGCTCCTTGATGAAGCAAAGGGCAGGGTTCTGTCTTTTGGGGATTCTCAGATGAATTATATTGAATTGAGCCTCAAGGATATTCTATCTAAAACCTAGAATTAAGACTTCAATAGAGCTCAGTCAATTTTGTAAAGAGCTGGTTTCTTGTAAGCATATGTGTAAGGCACGCAGGAAACAGAGTTGATACTTCTCAAAATTGCGTTGGCACAAAAGCTGTTGCACATTTATTGGCATTTTCTATACTTAGCACTTTTTATACAAGGTCTGATACAACACCTTCACTAATTTTTAGCAGATACAAGGATATGCATTTGTTATTAATTACCCTGACAGGTATCCATCGTTAGGATGTGGTGGCCCTGCTGTGTTTTCTGATTTTTCACTCTGAGAAGAAAACTTCAATTATGACCTTTTCCAAATACTTGATAATTTCTTCCATGGATCAGACATAGATTTAATAATTAATCAATCTACTTCACTTCTGCTGAAGCAGAAATTAAGAGTCTGCAACCAGAGTTGTCAGGTGTTATGATCCACTCTTAACACTCCATAAGCAGTGTAGTCTTCCTCATACACCCAACTAAATTTAGTAAGAATGTGCTAAACTAGAGATTCAGTCAAAAGCAGTCAGACAGCAGCTGTTGTGCCATTGCCAGTAATGGTCTGCATAATTTTCACCTTTCTATTTTAATCCATAAGCCAATTGCAATGGGACATAACCATTATCATAATGGAAACTATTCCACCACAGGTGAGCTGCAGCAATGCTTTCCCTTATGCAAAGTGATGTATTTGTTGAAACATAAACCTCTTGGGGAAAGCAGCTCTTGTTGCTACATGCATTAATCATCCAATTAAGAGATCTGTCTTTAGCCTCTGTGTGTACAGGCTTCCTAATTGAATCCCCATTTTTGGCACAGCACATTTGTTTCTCACAAGGTGGGTACACAATAAATGTCTCAGGGACCTTTGACTTGCTTTGCCTTCCAGTCTGTGCATCTGAGGCTTGACACATCCTAGCTATGCTGCAAAAACAAGCTGGGTTCAAGGCCAGCCCTGTCACAGCCAAGACAACCACGAGACACAGAGTATCATCCTACAATTTCAGAAGGCTTCAACCCATACAGAGTAACACCATACCACATCACAAGGCTTCAGGCATCTGCCCTTCCTGTTCTTTAGCCCAACTTTTATACCCCTCATGTTGATGCATTGCACCTGAGTGCCCTCTGTTCCCTTTGGTGGTTGGTCAGTGCCCCTGGGCACTCCATGGCTCATTGCTGTCAGTGCTGTTCACCTGCTTCTCACAGCTGTAGCCCATTGGGGGTGAGGCTCAGCCACAGCCCCAGTCCCAATTACCACAAACTCTGTACCTACACAGTCCCACCAAGAGCAGTACAGAGCATATTTACAGAGAAATGAATCTGGTTGATTTCTATACCATCAGGCATACCCACATAACTTGTTGTGGGCTTCCAGCTGTGACAGGCAGATGGAAAGATGCTAAGGAGAAAGTTACTTTCCTTTTTCACAGCAGTCTACACAGTGTCCCTCTGCCTCTCCTGTGCATATCCTTTCTGGGGAATATATCTTTTTTATGTTACTCTGTAGTGGAAGGGAGCAGATGCAGATGATAAACCCACAGTGCCAGTTATTATCTTGGGCAAAAGCAAATCAGGGAAAATGCTGACTGACAGGCTGCTTTGCTGAGTAATGAACCCCTTTACCTGCACCTTAAATTAGTCTTGTGTCGATGTCCCCCATCCGTTTCCATAACGATTGTTTGCAGTGGCTCCTGATTGATCAGGAATGGTTTACTTACATTGGATGTAAGAATAGCCCCTCAGAAAGGCCATTCATTAAAAAGACACATGAGCCAGCTTGTACAGCCTCCAAACTTTTTTAACCTTTATCTATTTATTTATTTACTTGTTTATTTTTGTTGTCTTTTGATTTCAATTGAACTCTCTCAAAGGGAATCATTGCATGGAGAAATATAAGTAGCTTTTAACAGAGACTGGGATTTTAAGTTAAATAGCTGTTGGAGGTGACTGTATAGACTAAATGTAGGAAGCCAGGAAGTGTTATGTGCTGTGATGTTGTGCTGACTGAAGAGGAATGCATCCATGTTGAAATGTCCACTGCAGGTTTATTTCCGGAGAATTTCAAATCAGGCAGGTGATGTGTCACAGGTTTGTCCTCAAGTTTCCATCTAAGGGGTGCCAAGGTCATGTCAAAAAAGTCATCTTCCCAGTACCACATCAAGTATGAGCATAATCTGTTCAAATATGGATTTGAGACTACCACATCTCTATCTGTGGCAAAAGTCAAGGGAGGAATATCTAAACTTCTGATCACTTAATTTATTCATTTCTTTAGATTGTTTAAATATTCATACATCCAAAGCTCTGGGTGCATGTGAAAAATGTTAATAGAAAACAAAGGAACATAATGAAATCATATAACACCTCTCAGAGGTACTTTGTCAGAGGAAACCTCTGCATTCTCAAAGCTTTATTATTCTCCAGAGTTATCTGATTTTTTTCCTTCTTTTTCTCTGACCTAAATTTAATAGACAACTTTAGGAAATGTACTTATGCTTTTGAATATCCTATGTAGCTTTTAATAGAGGAAAATATAGGAGAAATGAGAGATGAGATGGAAAAGAGAAGGGGAAAGATTAAAATGGAAAGTGAAGGTAGAGAAGCAGAAAAGAGAAACAGAAAAGAAAAAAGAGGGGAAAAAAAGAAAAAGCAATAAAGAAAAAAAAAGAAAAAAGAAAATAAAAATAGGAAAAGAAAAAAAAGAAAAGAAAAAAGGAAAAGAAGAAAAAACAAATACATCTGCTAATTCAACATACATAATAGAAGCGTATGTTCTAAAATAGGTTGTTATTTGGAGAGAGCTTTATGATCCATTAGACACGAAGAGTCTTCAATCAAGAAATTTGAAAAACAGTTTACCATTTCAAGCCTCCTCAAAAGAAAATTCATCTGACCTGATGAGACAAATCAGGACCACCGTGGTGATTTAATGGAGCAATCAGCAATGTGTCAAATCTGATTGATGTGTCCCTTCAGAAACCTGACAGGCGATTTGATCCCCACCAGCACAGAAAAATCTTCCCCAGAAGACTCTCTTGCTAACACAAGCTATGGAAAGACTTTTCCAGTCAACTGTTTCTTTTTTGCCCTTGAATTGAGGTGATTTTTTTTATCCAATCCTTTGCTTTGACTTGATCTGAATAGCATTGTCTTGACCTAAAGATGTTATTTATGACGGAACATAGCTCTTACCTTTCAAAATGTCAGACATCTTATCAAGTGATGAAAGTTATTCCTTTGATAAACCTAAAATAGGAAAGTAATAAATATAATTTGTGTAGAATTCCAGTTCTAATAGCTATAAATGTATATTAAACCCAGTGAAATTCACACTGGCAGTCCAGAAGAATAGTTGCCTTTTTTCTGGATTTTAAGTGAGTTACAGTAAAATGACTGCAGAGAAAAGCAGAGTGTAAGTAACAGACATAAAACAATTAGGGGCTCATTTTATTTCAAAATGGTTTAAAAATCATTTTATGCTAAGTGGTTTTTTTTTTTGTTTCATAAAGTGTACATATTTGAAAGCTTTATTTTTAAAAATTACTAAAAATATAATTTAACTCGTGTCAAGGGAAAACTACATTGAGTTGCCTTGCTGCTTCCAAATCTGTTTACTTCAAAGACCTCTGTCTGCCCTGCTTTACAGCCCATTCATGGGGTAACACACAGAAAACCATTTTTAAATAAGGCTGTACTGTAATTTCACATTCCAGGCTTTGGACAGAGTGCTGTGTGTATTAGCAGATGCCATAATTGCAAAGGCCAGAGACATTGAAGGCATTATAAATAATTTACTGTATCAGTTAATACTCAACATTATATAATTAGGAAGCTAGCATACCCTGTTTATGTAATGCTGGGTGCATCATTAAAGATAAATAAGCAGAATGTGAACAAACTGTCAACAGAACAAAGGAGCTGGCTAAGTTCCTCCTCTCTGCCCAGGTGACTTGGTGAGCTCTGTTATGATGAAAATGTGTACACAGAGGGAGATTTCAGGAATGCAGAGGCAAAGTGGTGGTGGCAGCAGCAATCTCTCTCCCAGAGCTACTCCCCACACCTGGGGCTGTGGGGCAGAGGACAGGCAGCACACTGCCAGTGCTGCTGTTCAGCCATCCTGTCCTGTGGCTCTCCAGTATCATGATTTAGCACCCTGCCAGGCCATTTTGTGAACAGTCTGGAAAAAATAGCAGCTCAGAATCCTGTGAGTTCAAAGAAGAAGATATCTTTTGCTCCTTAGTCTTTCTGTGTGCTCTGTGTGCACCCAGCTATTGGTGGTGCAGGGTTTTCAGGCGCAACCAACAGTCAGGATCATCAATACATCAACTAAAGTGTGATCAATGAAGGATATGAGAGGGTAGGTAGATTTGCAACAGAAATGAAAAAGGGAATCAGTTTAATATACAAATTCTATTTATATAAATATCACGTCCACATAAGATCTGCAAGTAATTTCCATTAAACAGGCATGAGCCTGATGGGAGAATTGAGAAGAGGAGGCAGAATTCCTTCTATAAAAGCTTGGGTCTACATGATGATGTTTATTTTTCTTTATGAAGTATAAAAAAGTCTGTTTAAGCAGTTGAATAAGGTAATTATTTGCAATGCATTAGCTGTAATATGAAATTTCATATAAAGTCAAGATTGTGTAGGGTTATTTCTTTTTAATGATGTCAGTTCGTAATTAAAGTCGACACAAGTGGTTTATTTTTGGAAGATGGGAGCTAGTCTTTAAATGTGCCTGTTACAGATCTTGTGTCCAATCCCAGTCTGACTGCTTTATTAAAATGTATTTGGTGTGCTATCCTAACAAAAATCAATTTTAGCACCTTTTTGCAAACAATTTCCTCTCTGTTAGAATCATTTTCCTTCGTAATTATAAAATCATCGGTGTAAGAAGATACAATTGGAGTTTGAAGAATATAGTTTATTTTTTTAATTACATTTAATGAATAATTGAAAATTATATTAATCTAATAAAAATAAATTTGAATTTATGATTGTTTAATTTTAATTTTTATTAAATCCATTTATTATATATTCCTTGCAGGAGTACCTGTACATGTTCTACAGTCTGAACTTGTCTTTAAATAGTCTAAATAGGATCAAACTTATCTGATGATTTATTCCTATTATCTCCCAGGTTATATGTGCATTAATGTGGTCAGTTAGATGCTTACAGTGTAGTTTGGTTTCTATTAAAATTGACACAATTCTTAGCGATGTAGGGAGGTCAATACTTTGTCCATGGCAATGTACAGCATAATTAGCTAGGAAGGTCTTTGAGCAGAAATGCTGCTTTCATCTTCTTCTGACCAGAAAGGTAAGGATGACCCCTGGCCCTCATTAGCTTCCGTAGAGTCTGAGGGTGTTCTGCATTTTTACAGCAGCTTACAGGTCCCACATCACAGCCCCAGTCCCCAGTCCAAGAGCCTATTGAAGGTACACACACTGCTCTATTTGGCTCTGTGGACATGGGATCAGATATGTTCTATTAGCCCTGAAGGTCAAAGGCAGATTCAGCTTTTGAAGCTATAGAAAATTTTTCTTTGATGATAGATAATACTTTATGAGATTCATTTGACATAGTTTTTTCCATCTACAAGTTCAGTGTCTAGTCCAAATTTTCAAGTGGGTTTTTAAAGTTTGACTGTGGTATCTATCTTACAAGAAAAAAAAAGCCTGTAGGTTTTCCCTTTTATATACTGAGTGAAAGAAAATTTTAAATGAATGGTTAGATTATGTGACAGTTATGGTTTAGCTCCAGCTGGCAACTAAGCTCCAGACAGCTGCTTGCTTACTCTCCCACCCCTCTGTGAGATGGGGAAGAGAATTTGAAGGGCAAAAATGAGAAAACTCATGAGTTGAGATAAGAAGAGTACAATAATTGAAATGAAATAATTTAAGAAAACAATATTAAGTCATGAAAAGGAAAATAACAAAGACAGAGAAACAAAACCCAAGAGAGAGAAGTGATGAAATTAAGATAATTGTTCACTGCCAGCCAACCAATGCAAAGCCAGTCCCCAGGCAGTGGCTTCCTCTCCAACCTTTCCTCTAGTTTTATTGCCACATGGTTTGGGATATCCCTTTGGTCAGTTGGGATCAGTTGTCCTGACTGTGTCCCCTCCCAACTCCTTGTGCACCCACAGTCTTCTCATGGGTGGGATGGGGTGAGGAGTAGGAAAGGCCTTGACCCTGCATGAATGCTGCTCAGTAATAACTAAAACATCACTGCATTATCCACACTGCTTCCTGCACAGACCAAATCACAGCCCCATACCAGCCACTATGAAGAAAATGCTCCAGCCAAAACCAGTAAACTAACTAATTTTAGATGGGCTTGATTGTAAGGAACAAATTCACTGTGAAGGCAACTGAAATTTACAAAATATTTATCAGTTCAGGTGCTGTCAGTTTTCCTATAACCAGACATCCTGTGGGCTGCAGAAAAACTCTCTGTAGGCATCGGTGTATTCCTGTTGGCTGGCTCTACTGGTGGGCACAGCCTTGGTATTTGGAAGTGCTATTCAGCATGTTGAAATGAGTCCAACCTCTTCTAAAAAAATCCTCTCAGCTGTAATTTCACAAAGACTTCCATTAGGAAAGTTTTTGAGTGCAAAACTGATGTAGAAATATGCTTACCTCCAAACTGGCTATTCTGCCATGCAAATAGTCACTCTAGACTACAAAGCCAGTTCCAGTGCCAATCTTAAACAGACCATGAAATTATTCTGATGCAGATGAAGGAAATAATGCAACATGATTTCTGGATAGTTTTAGGTTTATGTGCTTCAAGGTGCTGCATGTTCATCCTGATCCTACAAAAGATCATCTCTAAACTTGAGAAAGTCAAGTATATATCCCTAATTTATTTTTCTTTTAGGGAAAATAGGGTTCAATTTTTATTCATGTTCTGTTGGTAATGAAAACTGGATATTCCATCATAAAATTAACAGCCTTTCTACGTGTGGCTTGAAACTGTCATTAAACACTCTTTTGTTTTATCACTGTGCATCAAAGTAATGTCTTTGCCTTGGAAAATCTGTCTTTCTGAGTGAAAAAATTGATTAGGAAAAGAGATTTATTTACAACTTTGATAACTAATTTTCTATGGAATTTGCAGCAAGACTGCGTAGCATAAAATCTTTGTGGTCTGAATACTCCTAGTTCTCTTTCTTAAAATTGTAATGCTGATTAATGATTACATGATACGAAATTATTTCAGTTCAGTAACCTATATATAGGAATTACCTGTATCTTATATACAATTTGAACATAATTTTTTTATGTGCCAGAAAATGATCTCAGTGTAATATTTAAACAAAAGTCTAGGAGAAAAGATAGAATTTTCTTCCTTAAATTAATTTAATCATTATTTTGACACTGAGAGCTCTTACCTAAAAACAAAAGATTCTTGTTCAAACTTTAACAAACTTTTTTGTAACATTTCTGTGAGATTTACTGAAGAAGTGTGAAATGCTCTGGTACCCTCATCTGATGGGATTCTATAAAACAAAGCAACAGCTGACAAGGTGGCTGTTCATATTCATGTCCATGTAACCAGTTCATACACACAAAAAATAGTTTCTCTATTTGCCAGTTAGACATAATTAGCAGTCACATTTGGGTAGTAAAATAAGCACAAACCCCTCCAACTTATACTTCCTGAACAATGTCGTTTTTCAATTTTCTGTCAAGAAATAGCTTCAGAGATCAATTTATCATACGATTTAACAAGATACAAGGAGACACTTCTTCCTTCAAGGTTATCATATGCCATATGCCTTGCTCTGTAGGTTTGCCAAAAGTCACTTAATGCCATATGTCCTGAGCCATTTGTTTCTCAAACAGTACCTCAGCCACTGCAGACACCATCTGATACAAATAATCAGAAAATCTAATCTTGGTGCTTTGCTACGATTTTCTGTGTAAAGTATCATGAGAAATTTGTGCCTGTTAAATCTTAATATTTATTCTTCAAAAGACAATTTTCAGCACCACACACAGTTCCACCTCCCGTACACACAGAAGAGGGTGTGGGTTGGTCTGCACAAGCAGGTGAATACCAACCCAAATAAGTGACTCCACTTTTTCCTAACAAAAATACAAAAACTTCTGAAGCCTGAGAAAACCTCTCAAACAGCTTTTAAGAAATGGTGTTTAAGCACAAAATGCTTACCAGTGTAGTGAATTCCTGGGAGAAGCAGAAGGCAGAGGACATCCTTCATCTGTAATCCTTTCTTTCCTACAGCTGTTAGACAGCTGCCTTGTCAAGCAGATTCTTGAAAATTCAGAATAAAGGTTCATCTTGTGCCATTGCATAAGATTCGTGATGGCTTAAGCTGGACCTTAATTTAGGGCAGAGCAGAGCAGCAGGCCACACACCACAATGAGCTGTTCTACTGAGCTATTTAAATTAGTGATTTGTGGAAGCAGCGAGCATATTTGAGAAAATATATTATTAGATATTTTTAAAATCCTAAAACTTTGCCTTTAAAGAAAAAACATGTGAGTATATTTTATTACAAGATGATTTTTTAAAAAAATTGTTACTAATTTCATATTTTATTAACTTTCATAATTTTATCTTATATCTGTTTTTAGCCTAAATATTTCTTAAAATAACATTCAAAGAACATCTTATTTTCAAACCTTGGAAAAGATGTATAATAGAAGAGAGATACAACTGTTGCTGTTGTCAGTGATCCAGTCATCAGAGCTCAATAGAGATCTCCACTTATGTTTACTTTATACTTTGATTTAAGCAAACCTCTGCATTTGAAAAGAGATCATCCTTTGCAGGATGCTGTATGGATTAATTACCTAAGGTTTGTTTAAGTCTTTGGAGATGAATTCTATTTAGATAATAAGCATTGCTTTCATGTAGGAAAATAAGATAAATGCTGACTAAATGGCAGTGCTGGGGTAACACAGCTGTTTGGTTTGAAGTTCCAAAATCGCTCTTCCCATTCGAGGCCTCACAGCATCCTCAGTACTTTCTCTTCAGAGTGTGAAAGTGGCAGGTGTTCATGGACATTGCTGGGAGTGCTACAGCTCTGGAAAGGCTGAGACACCTGGCAAAAACACAGCAAGTCAGGTGCTGATTACATGCAAGAAAGCAATTAAAGTGTCAGAAGAAACTGTCATTAGAGTGATATCATTTTAATGTATTCTCGTGTGCTTTTGTCCTGTGCTTTCTGTGCAACCAAATCTATGGACACCTTCTTTTTGTCTTGCACTATATACAAGGAAGCTGCAATAAAATGTTACTATTTTTAGGCTATTATCCCTTTTCAGCTTAAGCTGAACACCAAATATTTACCAATTTACACCCCAGAGAAAATACTATGATGAGAGTTAGAGACTGCTTTTAGCCTCTGTAAAGAATGCACAAGAAGCACATGCTGTTCCAGCCCTCAGAAATGCAACTTCCAGTGCCACACAATTGCATTTTGCTTTTTTATTAATTAAGGATGATATTCAGCTGTATATCAAAAAATCAATTCAGATACCCTTAGGTATGGAAGGCACCATTGTTATAGTCATATAGCAGTGGAATTGGGTTAACCAAGTCTTGGATATGTCTTTAATTGGGATTTTGAATTCCCTGAGCGCATTGACTATATTTTCATTGATTATAACAGGAATCAAAATACCCAATGAAGTAGTAGAAATTTACAAATAAAGCAAACCTCCTTTCATAAGGGCACAAAATCAATTCTATAAATTGAGGTGTTTTGAGCTGTCCCAGAGGTGGTCTTGGACCACCTGGCTTCAGATGATGTTTTGGAAGTGTTAGATGCCAGTACAAATGCAACTGCACAAAAAAAAGCTTAAAAGTTCCAAAACCTTATATAATGAAGCTGTAAGCAGCACTGAGTTTTTGAGATGACATTGTGTGAAGCATGGTTGATTTCATTAGAAGTAGAACCAGTGGATAACTTAAAGGGAAAACCACAAAGTGATTTAATTCAGAATAAATTTAAATCTACTCTGTACAAGTCCTAATATGGGGATACATGTTGTCTTGTGACTTTCTAAATAAGGGCAATAGTTCTTGCAATATTGTGTTTTATTTTAGTTTGGTTTTTTTTTCTAATGGCCTTCAAGCAACAACAATAAGCAGTAAAAGCATTTTCTGTTTTCAGCTAAAAAGATTGACTCTGAAAATGATGAATGAAATATGCTACCCTGACAGGATTTTCTATAACAATCATAGAAGGCAACAATTCTGAGCTCTTCGGGTCTTGAAGCCACGAAAAAGAGGGGGGAAATAAATTAAAATTCAAAAATCAATATTTTCAATGCTACATGTCTAGTTGTACAAAATCATCATAATTCTTCTATGAAATCAGAGCTGCCAAAGTTCAGGAAATGCTGCTCTGCCTTATAACATCTTGTTCTATACAAAGAAGAAATAAATGGACCAATACAAGGACACATCAACAGAAAATTTACCATCTTTTAAAACAGAGAGGTCTGAAGTCTGCATGAAAACTCCTTCATAAATTTTGGAAATCTCTGATAAGTTACTACAGTTGTTCAAGAATCAAAAGAATTTGTTTAATTGAAAGTTACAGGATCTGTACTGCACAGCACAGGATGCTTTGGATACCACATGCCAGCAGACTGCTGATTACCAGACTATTTCTGTAGCAGCAAAATTGTCAGTGTCCCATTAATAAGCAGGTGATTATCTGTGTTTTTAATATGCTAATATGGTTCCTGGCATCTTTTTGACCAGCATGACTGTCTCAAGAAACTTATGGAAATACTCAAGTTGTGGTAATCAGTACAATGGTTTCTAGACTCCCAGCTTTCTAGGTTTTAATGGGTTTTTGTTGTTGCTGCTGTTAGGGGCTTTTTTGTTTTTTTCCTTCTTGATTTTTTTTCTGGAATCTGTGTAAAAGAACAATTATATAAAAATATAAATCAGTGGTCTGGAATTGATTTTTCCAGGAATTTTTTTTCAATATCTTTATTTTTGAACATTTTTGCCACTGAAAAGAAGGAATTGTTATAAAAAAAGTTGAGTAAAAATGTCTAACTAAACAGAATTCAAGACACAAGACTACAATGTGAGTACATTTACATTTTAAAAAGAAAAATATAAGGTAAAGAATAAAAAGAACTCTGAGCCTACAGTGAGAATTTTCAAAGAATAAAACCCACACAAAATAAATTTTCTGGCTGAAATACACTTAAATATATTCTTTATGGGCCCCAAAGAAACAATTCTTTGCAAATTTGAAAGCAGATCATACTAGAAATTGTCTATATTTTATAAAGCTAAAAAAGAAACCCTAAACAGCTGCAGAAATTAAGTATGGATCCCTGCTGCTTTATAGCATTTGTAAAGATGTGATGAAGGAAATGTAGCTCACCTGGAATGGTTTCCCACTGAACAGAAGCTCTTATCATTGAAATCACCTTAGATAAACACAACTGTACAAAAAAAATGTTCATAACATGTCTCTAGATCTTACTCTGAAGACAGAAAGAAATGTTTATTTCTTCCTGCTGGTGAAGAAGGGAGTGCAGGGGGTGCAGAATGGTGCTACTTGGCTGTTACTTGCGACCAAGTAATGTTTTAAGAACAAAGCATGAAGGCTACAACATCAGATGAGAAATTCTTGAAACATAGTGGCTCAGAGAAACACTAAGAATTTTTGTGTACAAGTTTAGTCATTGGATGCCTACAGTGAAAATATCTGGTACAACCAGAGCAGTGATCTTGATTCCTTAGCTCGCCAGAACCTATAATGAGATTGTGTTCAGTGCCAATTCTCTGTGGCTAGCAACAGAGTCAGAAGGAGAGTCAAACACTGAGAATTCATGCGATGGAAAACACAGCTTATCATTTCTGGTTACGGGTGTTATCTATTCAGTTTAAAGGGAAAGGCTGTGAAGACAGATATTTGACAAAAAGAAAAGACACCTGTGGCAGCAGCTCTCTGGCCACAGAGAGAAACAGATGACTTTCCCAAGCATCGTTCTCGGAAAGGCTGTGAGAAGATCAGAGAAAACAATGAGAAATAATTCTTATCTTCACCTGCTGCACCTGGTGTTTGTGAACATGTGGAATGTGTTATGGAGATTTATTTACCAAAGGGTGGTTTCTTAATTAGCCAGTGGTGATGGTATTTTAGCTAAAGGACCAATCAAGTCCACCTGTAGCAAACAGAATGGGGTCTCTTAATAAAGATTATGATCAGCATTCTGTAAATGTCTTGAGAGTCTATGTCCTGTATTACCCAGTCCTGATCCATTGTGCTGACAGGAACTCAGCATGAGGAGAGTGAACAGAAGGGAGAAGCAGAGTGATTTTTTAGTTAAACAACATCATGACATCCCATCAATAGGTCAAGCTTCACTCTATTTGACCTATCATGTCTGGCTGTTCTTGAGTTGCATTCAGAAACTGATGACCAGGGGGTAAAAGTGATCACTTCATTTGAGGCCCTAGTTTATAGAAATATGAGAAACACAACCAACTGGTTTTGCAGCACTGAAATTCTCCGGTTTTGGTTGGGTTTTTTTGAGGTTTTGCTTGTTTGTTTGTCTGTTTTGTTTTTGTTAGTTGGATTTGTTTGGGGGATTGGGGGGTTTTGCATTTTGGTTTTTTTTGGTGGGGGGTGTTTTTTTATGCTGGTTCGAGCATGTCTTTCTTATCCTCAAACCTATACAGTCTGAGAATGTGCAATTCCCCGTTTCTCTTATTCCTTCAGATCTCAGTGGTTTTGGGATATTTCTGTAAGAATCAGCATTTTTTTTTTAATTTAGTTTATCATTGAGACCTTTCTTGTACCACTGCACTGACAGCAGGAATTGAGCAGATGTCAAACCATAACTGGATTTTTTTGCTGACTGCTTCCAAAATTACTTATTTGAATGACCAAATTGATTCTTTTCGGTTACAAGTCTTTGGCAGTCACTGAAAAAATGATGCCATAACAATCAAATGAACATGGGCAGAACAAAGTGACAAAGATAAAACAGCTTCTTCCTCTTCCTTCTTCCTCTTTCCATCTCACAATTGGCTTCAGATAAAACTAGTGACAACAACAAGTGTGAGAAATGGAACTGCAGTTTTTTGTACTTTTTTGCCATGTCTTTTAAACCGAAGCAGCTTTGACATTTCAGATGAATATTTCAGACCAGATGCTCCAGAATGTGATAATGGTAGTTCTGTACTTGGCAATCCTTTTTCATGCAGGTCAGAGAAGCCTGGGACAGTATTCAATTTTGAATATCTTATCAAAGCAATGATCTGCATTCTTTTGTAAAAAAAAATTGCATAGCGGTTTCACAAGAACGAAGTGTTACTGTTCTGTCTTCTATTCAAGCTCGAGGATTGTATCGCCTGAGTTTTCTGGTAATTTACGTAAAGACAAATACAAAAAGACTGATTGTCTGAGATGAAATTTGGGGGGTTGCTTTCTAACAACCTATTTTCCTAAATACTTCCTTGGGGGAAAAAAAGGAAAACCAAAGTAAATTTCTGTGTGGGTGTTCAGAATCTTTTGTTTAGCACTTACTACAAGTATGTGCCAGGATGACTTACAAAGCAGAAGGTCTAAGACTGTGTTGATTTTGGGAAGAGATGCAGCTGGGAGCTGACCCTAACTATCCAAAGGGATTTTCCATACCATATGACATCATGCTCAGTATATAAATGGAGGGAAGAAGGAGCAAGGTGGGGACAGTCAGACTTATATCTTCCCACATAACCATGACACATGATGGAGCTCTCCTTCCTTGGGGATGGCTGAGCACTTGCGTGCCCATGGGCAGTGATGAATTAATTCCCTGTTTTGCTTTGCTTGTGTGCTTGACTTTTGCTTTACCTATGAAACTGTCTTTATCTCAGCCCATGAGTTTTCTCATTTTTGCCTTCAGATTCTCCCCCTTATCCTGCTGGTGGGGGAGTGAGAGGGCTGCAGCATGCGGTTGAGTTGCTGGCTGGGGTTAAACCACAATAAAGACAATGTCGGCAATGTGAGTTGGATCCTCTTCTTTTCTTGCAACTGAGTTTGTCATTTACAGCCCATGAACCTATATGAGGAAGTTCATAGGCTGGAGAATTACTCTTTACTTTCAATCACTTTGTGCTTTGTATGAGTTGACTGTGCTTGGTTACATCTTCACGATTTTCTTTGAAAACAAAGAGATAGAATTACTAATTTACTTTTCAAAAGGAAAGGTAAGACTTAAAAAGAATAATTTGCAGGGGTCCTAAGCACCTTAATTAGCTACATTCTGCTTTGACTGTGGTAATGCTGTAGTAATTATTTGACTCAACGAAACAATAATTTTGAACTGTAAAACATGCATATGAAAAGAAATTTTGCTAGTCTGAGCACTTAAAATATAATTAATTTCACAGAACCTTACCTCAGAACAGTCTTAAATATGTCAACCTACATTTCATTTTAAAGTCTAACCCTGTATCACTGAAGTACTTTATACATCCTTATTTGTCTATTCCTTTTCAGTATTTTCAGATTTATTTCCTTTCTATATATAGATCATCTCACACATACTGTTTTCAGTTAGTTGTCAACATTTTAGAATTAGTGGAAGTAATTAATGCAGATTAATGGGGAAGATTGGAGCAGCAAAAGTCTAGTCCAGGGATACTATCCTTGAGAGATGTCAAATGTAACAATAAGATGCAAACCACTGAATATAATTGTTTTTAATATTTTCACAATCTGAAGTCACTACAAAGGCTTTCAGCATATTTTTATTAAAGCACAATAGCAGATGGACTGTCTGCAACCGTTTGCATAACTGCAGAACTGTAATCCTTCTTAATATGACAAAGCTTTGCTGACCTTCTTTGGTGAGTGCAGGTACTTGTGGCTCAGATATACAAATCTGTTTAGGACTGTAGCCTTTATCTTGGTCTCTGTTTCCCACCAATTGCTAGAGGAACTAGGCACCTAAATCTATCAGAAGACCTATGCCTGAAGTTCTTGAGGGGTGATTTCAGAAGGTTTCTAGAAATTTGTCATAGTTCAGAGGTTCACTAAATTACTTATAGAAAGCTTCTGAATAAAAGATGGGGACAAAGAAAGATGTATTTGATGTATTTCTTTAACATGAATCTCCTTTTTGCAATCTGCAGCTGGCTTGGGTCAACATAGTCGGGTTTTATTCTTCCTGAAGCCTTGTGCAAGATTCCAGCCATGTTATCATGCTACATAATAAAAGGTTCCAGCTTGCCTCCCTTAACTGCAGACTACAGGGAAGAATGCACAGCCTTTTGTATACTCTGTCCTTCAAGATTTCTGTATCACCATCAAAAATTTGTGTCCCTGAGGTCTTGCTCTCGTACAAACTGAGAGTACGTTTGCTTTGAATGTACTCTAAAAATTGTGAACTGAATGTACTTGAGACTGCAGAATGTCATTATTTTGTTCTTCTGCACAGTTAATACCTTTACCACAAAAATGACTAGTATCTAATCTTTAACTAAACCTGCAAAGGGGAAGCTTCCCACTTAAATTGTAAGCTCTATTTCCTCAGCACTTAACCATCCTATTTATTACTATCCTAAGTTTCTCTAGTACAGAAGAGGAAACAGCTATAATTATCATTACAACTAAACAAGACTGTTTAGTTCATTTAGCTGAGAATCTGTTGTACTGAAATGACAGCAACTTTTTTACAATGTGATGATACAATTACAGTTGAAAAAAAAACCCAAACAAACAAGTCTACTGCTATAGATCATAATCAGCACCAGTAAGATATAATTTTATTCCTTGTATTAATTATGTTTGATTCTGCAAGTGGAGTTCCTCAGTATGGAGCGTGAAATTTTTATCAAGAAATAGTTTTGTGAATGACAAAAGATTTCATCCTGGCAAAATTTACCACTGCTAGCAGAAAAAGATAAATATCAGTAATAACAGCTTATTTTACTCTGAAAAAAATTCCTTCACCATTTTGTTTAAGTACCATCTTTTACAGAGGAAGCACATATACTCTGTTGTCTTTGGTATTTGTTGGTCAGCATGTGACTATTCCATATAGATTTTGCTGTCTAGAAAGGTGGATATCTCAAGGTACTACAGGGAACTACTCCTTATCTGTCTGTTATGTTTGAACTGGACAGAAAATGTGTCTGCTTATCCTAAAACTCCAAGGCAATAAAGGTTCTCCAAGATTCTCAGATCTTGCAGCCCTCTTACCCACTGCAGATAATTGGATTTGACCCAGATTCTGGTCTTCAGCATGATGATTGATGTTCCATTGTCTGCATCTCATCATGCTCTCATGACCTGTACATCCAAAATTTATTTGACCTTCAGCATGCTATCCGTGCCAAATCATACAGCCTGGGAGCATTGTGGTTTCTGCTGACAAAGATATTTACCAAGAAACTGCAGATTTGTGTTCTTGTGTATAAGTGGTGCCATCTACAGTACATGGTCAGACAGCCATCCTTCCTCCTGGCCACTCCACTGCCTTCCAAGGAATCCTGTGATGGCCTTGAAAAGTTAATGTGACATGAATTCTCTCTCACACAGGCCGCTTAAAAACCTGGGCATCCCAGACAAACTGGTATTTTTGTTTTCCCTGCTGCCACTGTGGAAAACTGGCTGAATGAAAAACCTCCTGAAAGAGATTAGTGAGGCATGTTAATCATACTCAGGAAATGTCTATATCAGCCCATTGACTGTAGAGGGAATGCAAATAAATTTTTAACCTAGCCACAGCTATTAGAGTACTGTAATTACAGAAGATAACTTTCATCCTTACTTAGATATCCCACTTTTCTCACTATTTTCTGTTGCCTTAATTTGTGTAACTGAACTTAAAAATTTGTGGGAGCAGAATCTCACTGTATTTGGTCCGGCTCAGAAGTCTGAGTTCATTTTTGCCAGAGTAGCCCTCACAGTGCAGTGGTCTGCATTGGTGGCTAGAAAGATGCTGGAACCACACCTTTGGTTGGTGTTTTGGGCACTGCTGAGCAGCCCTGGCACAGCATCAGTGCTCTCACTCCATCATTCCACCACCATCAGTGGGCTGTTGGTGGGCTAGACTTTGGGATGTGACACAATTAAGACAGCTGACCCAAACTGACCAGAGGGACATTCCACACTATATGACAGCTGCTCAGATAAAAAAGATAAAGAAAGGAGAAGAAAGGGGAGGGGGGTTTCTTTATTTACAATGTTTGCCTTCCAGAGCAACTGTAACACACGCTGAAGCCCTGCTTCTTGGGATGTAGCTGGACATCATTTGCTGATGAGAAGTAGAGGCTAAAATTTCTAGGGTTTTCTTTGCTTGTGCATGTGCAACCTTTTGCTTTTGCTTTAGTTAACAGCCTTACCTCAACCTTCAAGCTGTTTCCCGTTTTATTTTATCTTCTCTATCCAGCTGAGAAGGTGGAGTCATAGAGCTTCCTGGTGGGTTCCTGATGTCCAGACAAGGTCAACCCACAGTAGCAACCACAGGGGGTCTGCTGTGCAGCTAGTTTAACATAAGAAATGACCTGGATGGGGAAATTAATTTATTTAAATAATTCAGAGGGATCTAGAGGGGTTGAAACAATGGGTCTAGGTTTAGCTTATGTCAGTCAGTGAAGGCAAATGCCAAATTCTGCACGTGGGAAGGAGAAGATCCTAGTAAGAATCCATGAACAGCTGAACAGCTGGGGACCAACTCTGTGGGAAAGGCCCTGGGGGTCCTGGTAGACAGTGAGCTGAACTGCTAACAATGTTTGAATGTTTGATGGTGTACTAATAAGATCATGGTCAGCTGAATGAAGGGATTATTCACAGTTTTGGGTCCTCCAGCATGGAAAAGACACTGATAAACCAGAGCTGATTTAGCTGAAGCCACCAAGAGCTCAGTGCCTGGAACAGCTATCCTGTGAAGAACAACGGACAGAGCCTGGCTTATGCAGCCTGGTGAAGGTTGGACTTCAAAGGTATTTAACAGCAGCCCAGCCAGTTCTACAGCATTATAAAGAAGACATTTCTAGACTGTTCTGGGTGTGTGTGGAAAGCTGAGAGACAGCAGACATAACTTTAAATCAGAGATATTTTGGCTGGTCACAGAAAAAGAATTTCTCCCCATGAGGAAAGCACAATAGAGGAGGAGCTGGCTACACACAGTTGTTATTGAGTCTCCGCTCGGAGGCTTTCAAGACCCAACTGCAAAACATTCTAAGCAAATTAGCCTGACTCCTTAGTTGACCCTGCTTTGAGAGGAGGTTGGACAGGAGGCCTCCTGAGGTCTCTTCACATATGAATTATCAATGATCTCATGAACAGGCCATAATGAGCCTTTAATGAAAGCATGCCTACCAGGGCATGTTATCTTCTACCATATGGGAAAAGAAGAAACAAAAATGACATTGATGCATGCATCTCCTCTGCTGAAACAACATTTATGTGATGCCTTTATCGGTTGTTACAATAGTGATCCATTTTAGCTGTGGATAAGGGAGATGTTTGTTTGTTGAGCAATGCCTTTCACAGGACACACACAAATATTCTGCATGTTCAGAGATCCCCATTTCCTCTTCAAACATGTTTCTAAAGCCTGAAAAATGAGAACATTTGCTCCAGAAAGATGAGAAGAATGCAAAAAGCAGTGTCTAAGCAAAAAAGATTGCACTGTGCTTGCCTTAGGAAGCTGCCAGTATATGAACAATGAGTTTGGAAAAATAGTTCAGCTCATACCAAGCACTGTGATAAAGCTGAGGCAATAGCAGACAAAATGGAAGAACTTTAAATTGAAGAGTCCTGAAGATTTTTTTCAGACAGGACTACAGTGTTCTATGTGATTTCTAAAGCTAAGGTGCAACACTAGTCACCTCAAATATGTGTTTAGGTGAACTTGAAATCAGGAGACCCCAATGATATTGAATGAGAGCATTATGGTTCATAGCCATTTCAACAGAAGCTGAAATTTTATTATGCTTAAAATAATTGGCGTATTTTTATGGATTCATTTTTTAATTTGGCATCCATTCAGATTTCATTGCTCGTGCTACAGTAGTTGCATGATGGATTGCAGTGTTTTTTCAATTATTATTAAACTTAATTATTTTTGCTCATGTAGCCAAGATGTGAACAACGTCAAGAGTTCTAATCTAATAATGCAGACTGTTTGGAAAATATGTGCTGTCAATTAAAGGCATTTTGTAATAGAAACAATAAAAGAGTCATTAGTGAAAAGTAGTTTGCCTCCCTATGTACTGACTTCAGTTAATCAAAGGTGCTTTGAAATTGAAATCATCAATTAACTTTGCTTGGTTTTATACTGATCAAGCACTTTCAGAGTTGCTGGAAATCTGTGAAATTAAGTTATTCTGCAAAGGAAATCAAAATTAATGTGGTTTTTTTTCCAAATACATTTTATTCTTTCCTTCCAATGATGTACTATATATTTATTTCTTCCAATGTTAAAGTGAAAGAAACAGGCAAGATTAAGCTTGTTGCACTTTACTTTTAAAGGCACCTCATTTATATTTTACAGAATCATGCAATAGATAATGAAATACATCTCCCCAATGTATATAGTTTTTTTCTTATTTCCTGTAATATTTTAAGAGCCACTCTGATGCTCAAAACAAATTTAAAATTAAGAATGTAAAAAATTTATTGAGAAACAGAAAAGCTGTATGATCAAATCCCTGGCATGATTGTTCTGCAAATGAATCTTTCTGACAAAGCCATGTGTCTCCAGTTCTCCAGCATCAATTTGACACAGGGAAAGAGTCATGCAGGCCAGTTGAAGATGTTGTGTTAGCTTCCCTCTTTCTGCAATAGTTCCAGAATTTCTAATGGCTGAAAATAGCAATTTTACTTGCTGCACAGTTTTACTAAATTTTCAAAAAAAATTTTTTTTCTTTATTTTTAAGTAAGGGCTTTCTTCTGAAAATGTGTTGTTTTTTTTTTTTTTTGCACCAGAGGACTGTGAGCTTATATTTTAAATTTCATGGGTGTAGAGGCCCAGAGAAGTTGGCTTTAGTCACAGGGTGAATTTTGGTGGTGCATGGCCCTGCTCCCAGGGCCACATTATGATCTAAGAAACCCTCATTAGGTCTCAACAGCGAGGAAAAAGCACCTGGGGTAAGCCCCTCTTGCAATTACCAGAAACATTGTTTCCAGGATCCAACAAGTGTCTAATGAGCACCTGATTTTTAACGAACAGCTTTGGAAACTTATTTTTATTTTCTGAATAGCAAGCCAAGTGGAATAGTATATTTACTACTGAACCTTCAAAGAAAGTCTTGAATGGCGACCAGGATGGAAAATTTCTCTAACTAAAGCCCACTCTCTTGCAATCCTACAAACAGCAGTTCAAAGTGAGACCCTTTGAGCTCTTGAATCCCAGAAGACATGGGGGTAGTGTATTGCTCAAACCAATAAGCAGATGGCTGTGGAGTCAAACAAGGACTGTTAGAAATAGCAGACAAGAATTGTTGGTATTAACATGTCATGAGAAGCAAGATTTGGCTGCAGAAGGGAGGCCAGGTGGAGGCAGGGCAGCCCTTTTCTATGATAGAGAACCTCAGCACAGTACAGTTCAAATGCAGGAATGAGGCTAATAAACAGGAATGGGTTACAGGGTGTGGGATTACACACACTATAACCAAAGGTCCCCAAAGCCATTTCCAGAAAGGCCTGAAAGAACAAACTATGCATAACTAATTTACATAGAAAATAACAAGCTTGTCTTTGGGGTGGAGAAACCTGTACATAGAAAGATACTTCCCCAAGCCTGGGTGATTCCCCTCAAGGCATCTCATTGGCAATGCAGCTGGATTGATGCTTAGCTGGATCAAGGCTGGAACTACGACTGGTGGTGTATTTTTCTCTCTGTTTTCCTCTTTCTTTACCTTTTTCTTTCTCCCTTTCTTTCTTTGATTCATGTCTCTAATTTTTCTCTTCAGTTCACCCCACGCTTTTATCCAGAACTCACTGCAGTGGGCTTAGACAGTAGGTCAGGATCTCATTTCCCAATTTCTATGCCGAGTGTGAAATTTACTAATAAAACCTTCTGAGTGTTTGTGGACCCTCCAGTGTCATTCCTCTTATGAATCTTAGGTGCTTTCTTCCCCATAAGGGTGGGTGGTCACAATGAATTCATATGTTTAAAGCTTTATAATAACCTCGTGTTCTTTATGGCGTCAGTCTGAGAGGGATTTTTTTTTTCTGCAAATTGTTTAGCAAATAAATTCCTCAATAGTCCCCAGTTACTGAAGGATAAGCAGCTAAATTACAATGCCTAGTCCAGCTTTCAGTTTTAAAAAAACTTGAAACATGCACAGAACAGTTACAATTATTGCTAGCTGGAGTAAAGCAAAGTTTAGTTATGCATAAATTCATGGTAAATTGAAAATGGCAAAAAGAAAAACAGTCAGAAAATTGATCCCATGGATCAATCATACATCTCTTACCCAGTAAGGAGTTTTCCTAGGTTTACAATGCACAACTTAAATTACAGAGGTCTTCATGTAGGACTTATTACATAGAAAATACCAAAAGGCTTTGCCTTTTCCTGACAGTAATAGGAGTTGAAAGGCCTCAGCAGTATGACAGGGAAAATGTGCACCTTTTGTTTCTCAGAGAGTCAGTCATGGTCTGCGAGGTCAGAAGCTGACAGCAAAGATTTTTAAAAGCTTTCAGCAAAAGGGATGAATAAAATGCTTTTCAAAATTTGTGTTCATTTCAAATGTCATAGCTGCAACATAATAGTAATTGAAATAATTTGCAGTATTTCTACCATGTTGATAACAGCACAGCACAATGGAACAATGACAAATGCATCCTATAAATAGCCGTGCACTCACTGTAAGCATGTCTGTGCTCTCCACAATGAATGACAATAATGTTCTGTGTAGGCAAAAAAAACAAAGATTATGCATTACCTTGGAGTCTTTGGGAATGAATGGTTGATCTTGATAGATTTGAAATGACTTGTCAGTCATTTTAATAAATTTTTAAAATTTAATATAATTTTGCATTTTGCTACAGAAACCCCTAAAATTGTTTTAAAAAGCTATTGCAAATCTGTTGTAATCTATTATTATAACTACCATTAAGTACTTATAAAAATTTCTGTATGCCTTTCTGCATTCCTATTTTCTGCTTTACTTCTAAACTCTGCAAAATGTCTTAATAAAATTATGTGGTGTAGTTTTAATTACAAAAGCATGTGATATGACCGACCATATTCACACACATGTATGTTTATCACAGCTTGACTACAATCTTATTTGGAAAGGGCATGTTACTGAAAGCCACAGAAATCTTCGCTCTGATATTATGATCCACTTTACATTTTTCAGAATAAGTCTATAATTAAGGCAACATATCAGTTCTCATTATGTCAGTATGCCAGATTATACACCACAAGTGATTGTGATATGTCAAACCTAGTAGGACTAAAAAAGGAAGGACTTGCTAATACAATATAAAAGTTTCCAGTATTTCTTTTCCAACACAACTATGTCCTATTGTAACAAAACCGAATATAAACTGATGCAATTATTACTTGCCATCATGTGAAGGCCCTTGCCAGTTTCCAATATTTTCTCTGCACAGTGAAAGATTTCCTTGGTGGACCTTTTCTACACTGTGCCCAAGGAGAACTAGAAACTCTGGGTCATAAGTCCCCAACTCTCCCATTTTGTGCTTATGTGTGTCCCCCTATTTTGCACCCTGAAGAAATTGCAGGGTCTAGAAAATTTTTTCTTGTGTAGAGTTACAGCCTTTCTATCTATTGAATGTATTCAAGAGAATTTCAAGTGTAAATTTTATCATGGTTAATGAATACATAAGTGAGAAGATTTCCTGCTAAAACAAGAAAGAAAAAAAAAAGCTAAAAATGCTAAAAAAGCCTAGAAAAAAAAGAGACATTTTAAGAACCAAAATCTAGAGTCCAAATTTAGATATATTTAGACAAGACAAAAGACGTTTGCTTTATGGAAGAAGAGTTAAGTAAGTATATGACAAAAAACCTTTGTAGTGTTCTACCATTTTGCAAACCGTCATTTGAAATCTTTAATATCCACTGTAATACTTAAAAATGTGCCTTAATACAAGTTTCACCAGTACCACAGGAATCACTGAATTCTGCAGCCTGGGTTATGCAGCATCTTACACTGGGTGATTTACATTGTCCTTAAAAATCTGTGGCCCTTACACTGTACAAAAAGACCTCGACCTGCGCTGCAACCAGCTAGTTAGAACCACTTGTTAAAAACATTGAAATTTTTCAGACTGCCTGTTAAGCAGAATAATTCTCTGCACCTGCTGCAAGCTGATTTCCTCTTGCTCCATGTGCCAGAAAATCCTTTCCCCAGACATACCTTTTAACAGCTGGCATTTCTTTTTCTGCCTTCTCATCTACTTGTTGGGTTGGCAATCTCTTCTCCTGGCCTGTGTTTTTTCCCAGTTCAGATTGTCTCTCTCTGTCTCTAGATTTTTTTGTTGTCATCTAGTGTCAGAGCAGTAGAAGGGTGTTTGGACCTAGAATTGCCTTCCTGCTTCTCAGGAGCTTATGTGCTTGCATTTTCCATAAGGTTTGCAATGCCAATATTCTACTAAGCTCTGCCCGAAGGGCTGTGTCTCATTTCTCTAACATTATAAATGCTTTTGGGTAAATTGGTAAAGATTAATTGTTTTTGTGGAAATTTTAAATTTAAAAATATCTGCAAAGATAATGACAGGTCCAGCTCAGGGAAATACCATTAGCATCCCTTTAAAAGAAGTTGAAGTTCTTGGCTAGCCTTTAGCAAATGGCTCTGAATCAATCAAAGAAAGATTTTGGACAACAGTAACCCCATAAGCATCCTGCATTTGCATGTTGGCATCTGCTTTGGTGGTAGGAAGACTTTTCAGGCCATGATTTTGGGAAAATTTTTGCTATTACAGCTTTAAAACTTTGCAAAAGATGATTTTGAAAAGTTTCTGGAATTTGGTTTCAAAAACAAATAGAGGAACTTCCTTAAAAAATCTGGAACAATATTGAATTGTCCTTTAAAAACTACAGATTGTTTAAAAAATGACATCTCTGTTAACCTCTGCAGAATACTTGTCCTAGGAGGATGTAAAGAATCTCACATCCAAAAAGTGAATCTTTCCATTGAATAAAAAAATATAATGAAAAAAACCAATTAAAAATCCTGGAATTCACTTAGTAATCCTTGGATCTAATCTTGAAAGGAGATAAAATATAGATAGGTATTATTTCAATTAATAAACAGCCTGCAATCTCTGTATGATAAAATCAATTCAACAATTTTTAAGGAATTAAGTTATATCTTCACATTAGTAGTGTCTTTAAAATGTCAGATTACTTATTTCTGAAATGGCCATAAATACAATATTTATCAGGTCTTCTCTGACAACTAAGTGAAATAACTTTTTGTCTACTTACAAATGAGGCAATTAAAAGCATTTGGAAAAAGGTTTTCATTAGCATAGAATACTTCAGATACAATATGAAAACAAAGCAGATGAGAAACAGTCTTTTTTGGATCAAATATAAAAAAAATATTAAAAGAGCTTTATGATCTGCAGTGAAGAAAATGTTACTGTTTACTGTCCATTTTCCTGTTCTTAATAAATTGACTTTTTCCACTCTTATGCATGACTTAAGTTCCCTAGGAAAAAGAAAATATAAATTAATGCTATAGTAGTTTAACAAGGATATTTGCTTTGTAAAAAGAGAAATTGTGTGGGTATGAAAAAAATCAGGAAAACAGTCATCAGCACAGATATCTGAAGTATTTTCATTGATTTATTTTCACTTGGTCATCAGTTGGTAGAATTATTTCATGCTCACATACACCGTCATTGTTGGCCCACTCAGAGGGCATGTTCACCCTACTCACCAACCTTGAATTGTGTCATTCAGCAGAAGTGGATATTTTTTAAGGAGATATTTTTTAATATCTAAGGGAGATCTTCCTTTTAGCTGTGCAACACCTGTCAAAATCTTCAGTACCCTGCTCAACTGAGGATGAGTCTTACATTCATGATTTAACCTAAACCACATTTTTAAAGAAAAATAAAATTTAATGGGTAAGTATATGATGTAAGATGGTGTTTTCCAAAGGGAGGCTTTTCCTATTTCACACATCACTGCTTCATAGTCAGATTTCTCAGAAACTGTATCCAAACCCACAAGTTTTAATGCCTCTGTACTGACATTCTCTTAGTCGTGGCCTCAGAGATGAGAGTTGAGATTGTCCTTGCTTTTCTTTGGTGGACACCTCACCTCTTGGAGGTCAGCATCCCTGCTGACTCCTGTGGAGACTAAGACTAGATTCACACTGAAGAAAACTGGAGTTCTCACTTTGCTTCTGCCATGGGGTGTCTTCCACATCAAAAGCAGATTTTGAAGAAGATTGACCCTTTCAGCAGAGTGGGCTCAAGCTGCTGCCATGGGATAAACTGTAAACTGAACTAACAGCCACTTCCACTCCTTTTTATTTGCAGTTTGAATAGTGTAAGGCTAAAAGCATACTCCAGAATTTAACACATATATTATCATATATAATATATGAGCACAACCATTCAGAGCCAAGTTAATAATTTTCCAGTGCATAGCATGCTCCTTTTAAAAGGAATAAAATGAAGTGTACTGACTGCAAACATCTTTAACCAGAAAATTTAAAAAAAAATCCAAACAAATAAAAGAGAACATTGAAGAAGTAAATGATTTTGTTAATTAATTATTTTGATTTTAATGAAATATTTAATAATTTATGTTTAAATTTAGACAATTTCTTTTGAAACTGAGAAATCCTGTACCTATAAGTCATTTTCAAGCTCAAATTCAGGAAGAAAAATAACCATAGGTAAACTGAAAATAGAAACTGGACTACAACACTCCAAGATCTTTATTCCAGGTTATAATGGCTTTGATTTTGATATTAATTGTAATTAAAACCAAAAGCCAACATTATTCTCTTTTCAATTTTGGACTTCGTATTGAACCAAATGAAGTTTGTTGCATTATGAGGTGTGTAATAGGTGTCATCAGAAGTAAATAGCATGTGCAAGGAGCTAACTTGTAAATTAGACAATCTTGCAATTCTTTTTGCTTGAAGTGTCACAGATTAACAAAAAAACATACTGTATCTATGTATCATTGCAACATACTGTATCACAAAGAGATGCTTATGAAAGCTAGACACAATTAAATACAGAATTAAGGAGTAAGAAATATAAATAAAACATCAAAACCAATAAGGGAACTGTGAAGAATGCATAGGAAGCAAATTACCTGTAAAATTTGATAATTCAGGCAATTAAAGGGAACAAAGATGAAGTCTGACAGATGTTTATATTAATATTAGCAAGCGCTCCAATAAGGTCTTTGCTTTCAGAATGGGAACTTATTATGTGAGCAACACTCAAGTTTGAATATAATTTGTCAGAGGGAAGAATTATTGTCACAGCCCAGAGACAAGTAGCTCAACTCAGCTGGCTGAGCTTAAAGCAGAACTGCTTTTAAATTCTGAAGTCAAATTGGATTTTTATATTTTTTTTTCTTTTTTTGCAATAGTATACTTGAGTCTGAAGCCCATGATGTGGACAAGGAGCAAGGAACAGGCATTTTAGGTACTTTGTTTTACTGGTACTCAGTGAGACAACACCTTGATATATATATTACATTCAGTAGGATTGTACGGGGCAACAGCTTAGCCTTGTCCTGCGCTGTACTGCTTCTGCGACCATTCCCTAAAAAGAAAAGCTATTCATATCAGTTCACATTAGCTTATTTTAAAAGTAATGTTGATAGTTGTTTCTGCAACTATCCAGTGTTTCTGGAGAAATCACCAGTAATTCTGCCTATAATGCAACATGTAAAGCATCAAAATTGGAAAAAAAAAGGAAATATTCCTTTTCACTGCAGTTGATTTTTGGAGATGTTTTGGTGTCACCTTTAAGCAGTAAAATGTCATACTACACAGCTAATAGAAAATGAGTTACAAAAATCAGTACAGTACATACCTTTCCAGAGTTCTACAGAAACAGATATAGCTAGATGTTTCAAGAGAATTAAGCTCTCACTTAGCTCGCATGGCTCTCCCATTAAAACCTAGAAGTTTTAATACTTTGTATCTTTTTACTTGTTCTTACTGGGATCTGTTCAAAGCAAAACTCCTCTAACAATCCTATCTGCAACCCTGTTTTACCAGCATCCAAGAATGGAAAGAAGGGTTTTATCAGGATTAGCAATATGCACTGTAAATTAATATTAACAGTAGAAGAAAAAGAATTGCAATTGGTGCAAAAACTTATTAGGTTTACAATTTGGATGTTTCCTGAGCACTTACACTGTTTCACACCTTTAATGAAAAAGAAACAATAAAAAAGAGACATTGGATATCCATTGGTCTGGAAGTCATATATTTAAACTCTCTAAATCCTGAGCCTGAAGTTTACCCCACATGGAGATTAATAATCTACCAATGTTCAAGTACTACATGTAGGATTGTAAAAAAAAAAAAACCAAAACAAAACAGATAAGGGCTTTAACAGTCAAAAGACACTTAAACCATTTTAAACCTATCTATATTTCTTTATTTTTGCTTTTCTAAACATGGGACTCATCTTGCTGGCAAATCTACTAACTACAATTTGACTTAAATGTCATAATTTTGTAAAATTCTCAGTTTTATCATTTCATGTGAAAACAAGAAAATAGAATTTGAAGCGATGATTGTAAAAAGAATTATAGCATAACACAACACTACTGTCTCCTCAAAATATAAAATTTTATTATCAGAAGGAAGCATCTTCCTTTCTCCGTTTGAAAAATGTGGCTTGGAATAATGAAGTTTTCTTTTCTTCAAGAACTGTCTGGTTAATGCTCAGAGGTGACCCTCCACAACTTTTCTTGGTTTAGCCAGATCTTAGCATATCTGCTTACAGTAAGGCAGCACTCTAGTATTTAGCCATAATTGTGGGCCTTGTGGACTCTAGAATCTGTGTTTATTTAACAGCATGGCAGGTGCACCAAACACAGCAAGCGCCTGTGGAAGGAACACAGTGTGTAACCCTCTCTTGGCAGTAACTCAAAGACTCCCACTAAGGTTTTCTTTCACACCTACACACAACATCTTATTATCTCATACTGAGAAAACATTTGCATTCTCAAGCAAAAGCCTGTTTGATCTTTCATTGTCCCTTAGATGCCTGCAGCTTGACAACAGTATTCCTTGCTCTGAAGTTTTTCTGGTCCATTCAGTCAGAAAACATTTCTACCCTCTTTCCCATTGTACTGGGTTTGCCTGGCCACGTTTTGGTGGCTGTGGGGCTACAGAAATGGCCTCTCTGAGAAGGTGACAGAAGCTTTTCTAATGTATGACAGAGCCATTGTCACCTGGCTGTGAGGTGGACCCGCCACTCATCAAGGCCAAGACAATCAGAAATTGTGGTACCATTAACACCCCTGGGACAACATATTTCACAAGGGGGAACATGTGGGGAAAAAAGCAGCCAGAGAGAGGAGTGAGAGCATGTGAGAGGAACAGCTCTGCAGACTCCAAGGTCAGTGCAGGGAGAGGGGCAGGAGGTGCTCCTGGTGTCAGAGCTGAGATTCCCCTGCAGCCCCTGGGGAGCGCTTGGGAGCTGTTTATGAAGAACTTCATCCTGTGGGAAGGACACACTTTGAAGTTGTTCATGGAGGACTTTCTTCCATTGGAGGGACCCCATTCTGGAACGGGAAGTGTGAGTAGTCCTTCCCTGAGAAGAAAGGATTAGCAGGACAATGTGTGATGAACTGACTTCAATCCCCATTCCTCATCTCTCTGTGTTTTCAGGGGAACGAGGTAGAAAATGCAGAAGTTAAGTTGAACCCAGGAAGAAGGAGTGGTAGAGATGACGGTGGTTTTAAGATTTAGGTTTTATTTTCTCTTCACCCTACTCTGATTTGATTGGTAATAAACTATAGTAATTTCCCCAAATGGAGCCTGTCTTCCTTTGATAGTAACTGGTGAGTGATCTCTCTCTGTCCTCATCTTGACCCACAAACTTTTAGCTGTAATTTCTCTCTCCTGTCCTCGTGGGGAGGAAAGTGTAGGAATAGCTTTGGTGGGCACCTGTCATCCACTCAGGGTCAACCCACAACACGTCTCTGATCCAGAGAAATCTTTATGTTGTTCTGTCCTCCCTTCCCTAATGAAATCCTAATGAAATTGTCAAGGGAATTATTTGACTTTTTTTTTTTTTTTTTTTTTTTCTTATCTAGATCTTTTTGGATGCCTAACATTTCTTAGATATCTGTAGGAAACTGCAGCAAGTCCCTGCTAGTTACCTACCTTCTCCACCATTCTGTAAAGTCCAGCCCCCTTGTTTTGCCCATTTTTTAATGTTCCAGCTCCAGCATGTTACTTCAGTTTAGGCATCCTACTCCATCACTGTCATCCTGCCTCCAATGGCTTTTGTTAATTGTTTATGGCCATGGTAGTGACAAAACAGATGCAAGGAACAAAGTCATGGGGAGCTACCTGGTCTCTCCAGGCTCAATGTGTGAGAGACAGCAATGTAATGGTTAATGGTTTAAACATCGTTATGAAGCACTTTTTGCCCATTATGGCAAAACTATAAAAAGCTGCAGCCACTGAAGCCCACCCATCCCTGAATATGCCTCCTGACAGGAACATTGAACTGTGAGTTGGACCAATTTTTTAAGGTCTAGGGAGAAGCAAACAAGGTTGAGGAGAAGAATGTATCTACCAGGAAAGCCAAACCCAGCAGCTGTCATGAAAATCAGCTCTGGCTGGGTTTGTGGTGGGGGAGGCTCATCTGCTGAGACCAGGTTTGCACACAGTCAAAGGGGAAGGAGGAGAGTTTTGGGTGTGTGGTGCAACCTCTGGTCAGAGGCAGTGAACAGCCATCCTCCCTTACACAAACTTGCTCAGCTGTGAAACCCCCCACCCTGGAAGGCCACATACACATGGGACATTCACCTGAGAGGCAGCTGAGAAGGCTCATAAACTATCTAAGACCCCCAAAGTGCCCCCACCCCCCAACTGATTCCTGAGGCCTTGCACCAGCCCTGCATGTGACACAAAGTGATGCAATGGATCCAGAGTCTGCTGCAAGGGACAGTGAAACTTGTCCCCTCCAGGGGAGGTACCTGGGCTCTCCCACCTGGCCCAAATGTGTACTAGTTCATTAAACTCTGTTTTGGGGGACCTCACCACCAAGAAGACCAGAAGAGGACCAATGGGAGACTTGGGACCCACAGAGTGGTAATATTTTCTACTTAATCTGTCTCTCTGTTACTCTCTTTCTCTCCCTCTACTTTTTTCCTATTTTTTTCTCTCTCTCTCTCCTTCCCATTTAATGTTAAACAAAATCCATATTATTGACTTTGGCATATGGTCTCCTTTGCACCTTAATTTTGGCAGAGGCAGCTCTCTAACAATTTCAATAACCAGATCATAACACAAGAATATGATTTATGGTGGTAGAGCAGTGCTAAGCCCACAGTCTGTCTGTATTGCTTTAAGACAGTCTCAAAGACACCAAGGTAAGCCATCTACAGCAACAGCCCTACTAGTAACAACCTCATGTATATTTTCCTTGGGTCTGCCTCTCCCATTAATGTCTTTCAACTGTGTTAGGAATATAGGCAGATTTTTTTTAAACTTTCATTGTACATTTCAGACAAAATAATTAATCTTTGGGACAGGTTTGGGGGGTTTGACAGCTTTTCTTCCAGTCTATATTTTACATTATATTATAGTGATAGAAAGCAATTTAAAACTTCATCTTTCAGTTTCATGCTAAGAGATAACTCAGGATACAGGTCCTTCTTACTCTGTTCCAACCTGGCAGTGAATTCTCAGAAACCAGATTTCTGATCTCTCTCAAGCATGTTGCAGGTTAAAAACTATGTTTCTGTCTTCCAAAACCTTCCAACTTGTACCATTTTTGTTGTTATTTCCCTCTCAAATGATGAAGCATATTATCATTCAATGCTGGCAACAGCACTTTGCCAAAGCACTGTCCTGAACCATCAGAGAAAATTATAAGTGAGGAAGACGATAGTCTATCTTAGCTACTACTATGAGATGCTAGGAGCATCATTTGTTACATGGCCTTATGATCCTCAACTCAAAAAGTTATTTTCTTATTTTCCTAGCATCCTTTTGAGTAGGAAACAAAAGCAAATACTTGTGCAGCAAAAAGTGCTACACCTGAATTGCTTCTAAAATTACTCCAATTCCAAGACTACTTTTACTTGATAATCCCAAAGAAATACCTACAAAAATAAATGTGGGTAGTGTTTTCCTTTCAATTGTTTTGTTAAAGTTTAAGAATGTGAGTTTTTCAATTTCCAGACAATTGTAATCTTGAGGCTTTTTTAATATATCCTTGCTAAGGATCTTTTTTTTTTCTTTTTTTTTTAAATCAGGAACTGTTGTGAGTTTAAATGTAGAGTTAATTTAATCTGACAATAGCACAATCTCTTCAGCCTTGTAAAACTGATAGCTTTCAGTGAAGGTGTAACTTAAAGGATTAAAAAGTGATTATATTAATTCCCTGTGCCTGAAGCAATCTCTCTAAATTAAAGCTCTCATTTGAGTAAATCTCAAGCTGTTTTGAAAAACGACTCAAACTGTTTGCTGTGGGGAAATAAAATGCTTTTAAAAACTAAGGTAATAACATTTGCTTAGTTTCTTTAGAGTTTATGTGAAAAAACATGACTTATAACAAGAATCTGAAAGAGGCCATCTGAGGAAACCATCACCACCACCTGGTCCAGGAGACAAAAGGAGCAGCCTCTCTCTGAGAATGAGACAAGGACTGTTTTGGGAGAATCAGTCTAGAATGTAACTCAACTTCTATTCAAGGTGCATATTTTGCTGATCCTTTCCCCAGGTTTGAGATAAATTCCAGTGTCACACCAGTGCCACTGAAGCCAGTGCCCACTGGAGAAGGCTCCTACAAGGAGCAGGAGTAGCTGAGGAGGCAGCCTGGCTGCTGACAGAGCTCAGCCAAAGGCAGGTTGGGTGCAGAAGGAGATCAGCTGAAGCCTGGGGCTGTTGTCTTGTGCAAAGATTTTAATACTTACCCCACTGGTAGAAGTTAGGATCTAAACCACCTTTCCTCTGGAATTTCCCCAGCTGAGAGTAAAGGAGCCAGGATGAATATAAGGGAGGCAGAGACCAAGGTGTTGGTCATGAGGGGAAGTAACCACTCACACTACCAAAGCTGCCTTAGGTCAGCTGTCTGGGACCCCAAATCTCTCAGGAAAACTTTGAAATCAAGAATTATTAATTAAGTCAGAATCATCAGGCTTAGACTGGTGAAGACAAGAGGGTATTAACCGAGGAGAATCTGACAGAGGGAATGCTCTTCCATTGGTAAAATTAATAAGGCAGGAAACTTCTTAAAACTAGTTTAATTGTGTCTCCCCTCTGTCAGAACAGTGATTAGTACAAGAGATACAGAGTGATTAAGATCCCTGCAGAAGAAAAGAATTATATTAAAGTCAAAAGATATTTATGACACAAATTAAAAGCAAAAATGAGCCATGAACATGCTTTCTATTAACATGTGCTAAAGCACTTCAATATATTGGTTTGTATTTTTTTCTTTATGATTTCTAACTCCAGAAGACATATTTCAGTAGCAACCACATGCAAGATGCAGTCTGAGAGTAGTGTAGTGGCACCTCTGGAGAAGAATCTACCTTCTACTACACTGTCTGTCATTTTATATGTGCACTAATGAGAATTATTTTTTGTTGACTGACATATAATAATCAAAAACAATTACATCAGAAAACTTTTGCTTTTCTTATGTTTTTCCCTTTTTTCCCATTGATTAAAGGATTTGTTCCTCAAAAAACACTTTTGATGGGTTGGAATTGTCCAAAAATAATGGCTGCAGCTGGGCTTTAAATCCTGTTTAGTGGATCAGAATGAGTAAGAAAATGTTCTCAATACTTAAGCTTGATAGGGACATAGAAATTTATATTTTTCATTCCTCTAATTAATATCTCTACTAATTCATTGTGTTTGGTACACAATATACCCATGCTTATACATAGAGGGATATCTGGATTTTGTTAAAAACATAACTCCATGAGCTCATCAGAAAAATAGGGTCTCACCAGTATCACTGGTCCCTTGACAAGGGCATATCCCTCCTTCTGTAAGAAAACAACATTCCATGTGCCTTCCGAAACTATTACTCACACACAACTTTTCAGGGTCAAAAATGACAGTTCACCCTTTCATTTTAAATTTTCCTTTGTGTACATTGCCCTTAGGGGGAATTAATGGGAATATTTCTCTGCTGTCTTGAAATAGAATACCACAAGCACAAAACCATAAATATTACACTGTAGTAGTTTTGCATCATCTTGACTCTATAACCCAGATGATTTTCCCGTAATAGATTTGTGAATTCAAGACTGCATCAGCTCTGCACATGGTAAAAATCTGTTTCCTGCCTTACCAACATTGGTATGTGCAGGATGATGCCTACTAAGAGAGGAGGATGCCAAAGCACATCTGATCTCTTATGATTCTGCAGAATGGCATAACTCATTCACAGGATTGAGAAGGAACTATAGAACATCTCACATTACAAATTGAAAAATTGTACTTGTAGGATAATGCAGATATTTATGCTAATGACTGACTGATTTAAACCATACAACTACAGTAATTGTGTTTTTTTGCAATAGCACAGTCACATTTTATCAGGAAACATGGACAAAGCTGCTCTGCAGCAGTTAGTTATAGAGCGCTGGTTATTGTAGCCTATTAATATGTTTTGCAAGTTCAGTAAGCTTTAAAAGTACAACACTGTTTAAGGAATCCCAGAATGAGCTGTATTAACCACATTAGTAAGAAATTAAAGGTTGGCAGCAGCAATTCAAAATTGAATTAACCCTCCCTGCCTCAAGGTATGAGATCAAAATAGCTGAATCTGGAGTATAGTATCTCTGGAGTAGATACGAAATTTTGCTGTAGGAGAGAAACTCATAAAGGAAGATGAGAGAAGAGAGGTTAGAAGGAATCTGAGATCCTTCTGAGGAGGATAGAGGAGTTCAGGGAAGCAATATGGCTGAGGGAACCACACAAGTTTCCAAGATGCAGCTAATGGGGAAACTGGGAACAGATGGTGAGAAAAAAGGGCCCCGCCTTAAGTCTTGGTTTAACACTTAATTGGAAAGTGGTTCCAACAGCAACACCACTTTCAATTTTTTCCTTCCAGCCAGCCTCAAAGCATAAATGCAGATGTCTCCCATTGCACTTGCATTGGCTATATCATTAAGACCATTGGCATTTTGCCCTGATGTGCTCTTTGGCTGTCTGGGAGCCTTCTCCCTGTTAGCAGATCCTCTTGCACCCATTCTTTTGCACTTCTGCACCTTCTTTATCTGAGAATTCTCCTTTGTTTCAGTGCTAGGTTAAACTTGGTTGGCTGCCAGATGCCCATCCAGCTGCTCCCTCACTCCTTCTTCTCAACAGAACAAGGGGAAAATATAAGATGAAAAAGCCTGTGGGTCAAGATAAAGACAGGGAGATCATCTGCCCATTACTGTCAAGGGAAAAGCAGACTCAGTGCGGGGACATTAGCATAGCTTATTGCCAAACAGAACCTAAGCAGGATGGTAAGAAACAGAAAAACATCTTCACTGCACCCCTTGCTACCTCCCAGGCTCAACTCCACTCCTTAATTCCTGACTTTTCTGCTTTCTACCTGCCCCATGACTGGCAGGGTGGGTGGGGAATGGGACTTCATCAGTCCATATCAGCCTCTGTTATTCATTCTGTGTATTGAATGCCAGTAGGGCTCCTGTGTGTGGAATGATCACAGGGGAAAGGACTGGGAAATTTGGTGTAAGTTGAAAACAGAAAATAAAGAAAGAGGAAAAAAGATATCATTGCCTGGGTAAATCTGACAGTTGTTCTCATGATTTCTTTTCAGAGAGATTGAAAAGTGAGTATTCTAAATGTACATTTCTGGAAAATGAATGAAGTTATACTGTTCTTTTATGTACTTTCACAAATGTTCTTGAGAGTGTTACTTTTGTTGGGGCGGGTAAAATGAAAATTAATAGATGAGAGCTTTCTAATATTTTCTTATAATTTATATTTCAGATTCATTATATTTATTTAATATAATTTTTACACTTCAGTTTTATGTGCGTTCACAGTAAAACAGATGTTCTCCTTAATGTCGGTAACACTCCAGGAGAAACTGCCCTTTTGCACTACAGAATAAAGTCTAATTGCCAAAACCTAGAGAATGAACATTGTGATTAACCAGCAGACAGCATGAGTACATGTCTGGTTAATTTATGATCTTGAATCCAGAAGAAATATTTCAAGAAATTGTTTCACTTTCCAAGGAAAAAGTTTTTGCAGCATGCTGTTTTATATTTTAAATGCTATTATTTTGTGTTGCACGATGATTGATGAAACTGATAGAGAGACATTTATATATTAGGTAGATTAGACTTGCAAAAAGCCACAAAAAGTAGTTTTCTTCCTGTAACTGGAATGTAAGAAAAACCTGAAGCCTCCAAACTGTAGAAATCTACTTTTGGCATTTCTAGACTGATTAACCTCTGTTTGTTTTTCCGCTTATTCCAGAAGATTCATAAAACATAATTTCATTACTTTTGTTAGAGTTTTCTATTTGTTTATGTGAGAACCTGGCCAAATGTTCTATTGAGCTCTATTTTATGAGTTCTATTTCAAAAGAAACTCAATATCTTCTTTCCAATAGCAAACTAAAATTGGGTTTGGTATTATATTTACCACCAAAATAGCTGCAGATAATTTAGTTAGTGTTAATGGAGCTCATTAATCCTGTATAAATTCTTTAGCTTCCTAAGTGTACTACACTAAATAGAGTGCATTTTAAAATATTTAGTTGACAAATTTCAGTAAAATTAAGCATTTAAACTTGAGCCTTGTTTATATAAACTGTAGTTTATGGTTCAAGCATAAGTTCTGAGTATACAGAGTATATATATATATCAAGAATAAATAATTTAAAAAATAGAAAACAGTGACAGTGTTTGTATGTTTCATAATATAAGCCATGCACTTATTGTTCTCTATTTCTGTTACTCTGCAATTTCCTCTTACATCACTTTTCTCATTCTTTCATAAATTCCTCTCAAATATGGAGACACATAATGTACTTTTAAATAAACTTAACTTGATAAACTATTTGCTGAGAAAGAGAGGTAGATGTTTTCTTCAAGAAATCAAGGTGAGGAGGGATTTAAATGTTGCATGTAATGTACAAAGCTCAGCATTTAAAATCATACCCATGCAAACCCCTTGCATTATAACCTCTTTCTTACAGAACTTTTCATGGAAGAAAGAGAAAAACACAGACTTTATTTTTTTGGAAGGATTCATCTCATATTAAATTTGGTCTATACAATCCATATATCTTTACAGTCTATACAGCAGCATCTTTTTACTGAAGAATTATCTGTCATACTCCATAATGAGCTGCACTTTCACAGGTATACTGTATAGATTTTTGTAACAGCACCTCATTGCTTTTGTAATCCTTTTTCCTTAAGAGAAGTCGTCCTTTTATGAAAAGTTCAATACTTTGGAAAACAGAAAGGTTATATTGCATTCATGTTTCTTTGTGGTCCTTCAAACCGAAAAGTTTCTACAGCTTACTACGTATGGTTTTCTCTCAACAGATGTTTTCCTATTGTACACTGACAGGTACAATAAAAACACCTCTGCTGTGGGTCTTAGACCTAAAAATAAAGCACTGATCTAATACCATTTTTATAGAGTGGGTTTTAGAGGGTTTTTTTTCCCAGATTGAATATCCTTAGTTTCATCTTCCATATTGGAAGAGGTAAGCCACTCAGATTGTCTTGGTCAAAGGTGATAAAAACTTGGCTTAGGTTTGGAGGAGTGTCTGGGTTTGGAAAGACAGCAGTCTGCTAAGGAAGGCAGGAGCCTCCCCTGAAATGGAGAATGTAAACCCTCCCCACCCCTCCGAATTGCTATAATTTTAAATTAAGGGGCTCTCAGGCAAAAATATGGGAGCAGGAAATAACAGTTCTTTAATAGGGAAGAAAACAAAGAATAAAATAAACAATGCAGTCCACTAGAACAACACTGACAGAGTCAGAACCCAACCTGACACCCTGTTGGCCAGGGTGTGGGTGGTAGTCCGATTGAAAATGTGGCTGCAGTCCTCTGAAGTATCAGGGGTGGTTCTGTTGGAACAAGGAGGATCTGTAGAGAAGGATGTAGTCTTCCTCTGGAGATCCAGTGGAGGAAGAGGCAGCTGCTGTTCCTCTGGGGAATCCCGTGGAGAAAAGCCGTGCTGGAGTTTCAGAATCTCAGACTATATCTGGGTAGCAATGCTTGGCTCCTCCCTCTGGGCGGAGCATCTCACAATGGGATGTTACAGTTCCTTATCAGCCATGCAGTGACATTCAATAGCTGTTATCAGCAGAGGTCCCCTCCCGAGGAAGGTGTGAATGTGGTCACTCAAAGAGAGAGATAAGGCAAACTGCCCACTTGACAAGGTAATCAGCCATACAGATGGTAGTGGAAAACATCTTGCATGCAATCTTCAACAAGGAGTTGTGCTATACCAACTCTACAGACAGGAGAAATTATTTTTTTATATTAAAAATAAGCCCTGACATCAGACTAATTCCCATTTTTGATGCTATGTCCACAAAATATCCTTAAAGTGATTTTTTCAGCTGCTGCCTAATTTGGCCGGTTCTTCATCCACATAAGCACTGATGGTTTGACACTGCTGAAGTTCTGCTTCCATTTACATTAGAAATTCCTTCTATTTTGTTTGATTTTGACATCACTCACAGAGCTAGATATATTGCAGATTAAGCGCTTTTTGTCCATGCTCACCATTGAACAAGATCCACAAGATCTTACAGCATTGTCCTGATCCTGTCCTATCCATGAATTGTGACTCTGGGGCTCACAGCTTCCTCTCAAACTCGACCAAATTCCAGCAGTTTAAGCTTCACTTCCACATAAATTTAATCTTAAATTGACTCAAATTCACATGCAAACTGACTTCTGCAGTACTTTGACAAGTTAAACATACAAATGCGATCAGGAAAGAAAAATCCTAGCAAAATATTGAATACATGTTATTACAGTTATTTGTTATATGGATGGAAGTGATATATGAATTTAAATGACTGTTTGAATGTCTAAAAGTACTGTTTCCTGTTGATCTCAGGTCCTCCCTCCACTGCAGAACTACAGTAACCACTTAGGGATAAGCAGAAAGAAGTCATGCATTTATTGTGTCATTTTGGAAGACGGGAAAAGTTACAAAAATTAATAAAAAATTAAAACTCTACCAATTCAGAAAACATAGTGGATATTTTCTTAGTTGTGACTCTCTTGTCCTGGGCAATGTGGTGCCTTGCTCATTGTCTGACTCTGCTATTGCTTCCAGCCTCTGAATTCCCTCTATTTCTGTGCTCCCCAGAGAAGACACATAAGGTATTGAGAACTGCCATATGTTAAAAACTTGGTGATTTCACACATGCACTTCCTTTCAGGGTCTTTAATTGCAAATTGAGGCAATCTTGCAGAACACACTGAGATCAAAGCCAATTGAGAATATATGTCTCTATACCATTTTCTTATTAAAATTTTGCAGAAGGTATTAAGACCATGGAAGTGAGTAAAACCATAACAGAAAATTAACAACATCTGAACAAAATCTGACATTTTGTGTAATTTTTCTTCTTCCTAGGTTTAGATTGCTGTAGTACATCTGTGGTGGTGTTCACAGGGGTCCCAGGAAGAGGGAAGAGATGAGGATCTGACTCATGTTTCAGAAGGCTTGATTTATTATTTTACGATATATATTATATTAAAACTATACTAAAAGAAGAGAAGAAAGGAATTAATCAGAAGGCTTGAAAGGAAGAAGTGGAATGGAATGATAATAAAATCTTGTGAGTGACCGAGACAGTCTGAGACAGCTGGACTGTGATTGGCCATTAATTAGAAACAACCACATAAGGCCAATCACAGATCCGCCTGTTGCATTCCACAGCAGCAGATAATCATTGTTTACATTTTGTTTCTGAGGTCTCTGGGCTTCTCAGGAGGAAAAATCCTAGCAAAGGGATTTTTCATAAAACATGTCAGTGACATACATCCATTCAAATTAAATGTTCTTTAAAGTTGTCCTAGTTTAGCAACTGTGTAATCTGGCATAAAGGTTGTGTGATGATGATTCTGTCTTCTTAAGGTCAACTGAGGAATAGCAGCATATTTTTTCTCAAAAGGCTTTGAGATCCTTCAGAAATTTCTGAGGAGGAAGCTCTGGGAAGGGAATTTAACATCTTCATCTGAGATGAAAAGCTGGAATTAAAAACTTTTTATTAGCCTTGTTGTCACAGTTCCTCCTCAGGTCTAGCAATAAGTACCATCATAAATTGGATTTTTTTTTTTAATTTAAAAGATCAGTTGTAGAGCCTTTTCTGTAATCTGTCACATATAGTTTGCATTTTGTTATACATGGTCCAAGGCTATGTATTTCAAGCTCTGGGATATTCTGTTTGTCATGAAGGAAGAAAAAGAAGCTTCCTCGTTCTGTTCAATGGAATATGTTTCACTTTGTCTTAATGAATTTAGGAATGGCAGTGCCAGAAAAGCAACACAGGTATCATGATATAAATTAACATATTTATAGACGAAGAAACATCAAATAAATGTGGACTAAATATTAAAATAATCTTTACAACAGCAACCAAAGCCTACATGTCTTCCACTCTATCAAAACAGCTTAAATGTCAAATTACAGCAAAAGTATGTAAAACTTGGTCTAGTTTTGAGACTTCTGCAAAATGTTCTAGTTGCTATTTTCTTACAAAAGTGAGGCAAGCATTCCCCAACTGAAATTTGAGTATTAACCTCTTTTGTGTATTAAGGCATGTGTTTGTCCCACAGGAACAGATGAGCCAAATCTGATTCATCTGGCCAGGAGAATTATTCATGCAAGTCCAAGATTGGTGGGAAATAATTTATACTTCTGATCCTTATGGTGCTAAAAAAAAAATACGTAATATATAAAATAAGCATAGAATGATTCAGCTTTTTCACTATAGCCTAGCTAAGGCCTTGAAAGAAATGATTCCTTGGTTCATCTTAATAGGAAACAAATCTGAAATCATAATTACCATGCATGCGCCCTCATTACCAGCTATTAAAAAAATAATTAAAGAGCATAAAAATAAAAGCAGAGATCACATTATGATAATGTGATTTTATCATGAGTGCATTTTGGCATTGTGTGTAGCTGGCCTTGGGTTATGAGTTGTTAAAAAGAGAACAATCACTTATTTTTCAAGCTTCCTAAGGCATAAGTTTTACTTCCAGAACCGTTTGATTTCTACTCCTAGTTGTCTGAATTTAAATGAAAAGGAAGAAAAAATGTCATTGGAAGTAGCACTATTATAGAGTGCTTTAGTTTAGAGGCAATTTTTGTAATAATTTTCTTTGTCTATAAGAACCCATGCTATATTTAGACTATGAGCAGTTTGCATTTCACATACAGCTAATGTACTCTATTTCCAAGGTATAACTTTTTTGTTATGTTAAGTGTATAAACATTTCGATATGCAGAAAAACTTCTGATTTATCTGTGCTATGATATTTTTATAATGGCTTCATCTGTAGATAATGTATATGCACATATGTTTCAACTATGTATTTTCACCATACATATTCTATTTCTGAAGCAGTAAAGTGAGTATTTTATAGAAATGTGTATTACAAGCAACAGAATTCAGTCATCCACCCATTGTCTATCTATAGTGATGCAAGACCAAACATATTTAGCACAGCCCTCACACATCTGCTCATGTTTTCCTATTATCCAACAGGTTTAAGCAAATTGAAAGTGGATTCTATTTTTGAAAAACTACTAAGTAGACTTAAACACACACATAAGAAACAGAGTCAATTTTTGCAATCATCTGGCATTTTATGATTGACTATTTTTAGTTTTTATATTGAGAATTTTTGTTTTTTTTAAAGCAAATGTATTTACAAAATAATTTGATAATTTCCTGTGAAATTACAATGATTTTTCTAAGTGACTGTCCAGGTTTAGGGCAAATTTGGGAGGAAAAACCTCTAAAAGCATTCCTCTAGAAAGCAGAGTCAAGCGCCCCCTCCTCCAACTGGTTCGGGAAAATATTTCCTTGGAGAAAAGTGGAAAAAACCTGTTTATTTAACTCGCAAAGCATTCACCAGCACAAAAAATTGAACCATATTAAACAATAAAACCTCTCACTGCTCCAAAGAGATGACAAACTCAGCAAGTCCCCTTGGTGGGCTGTAGCTCAGCTCACCCAGTCTGTTATCAGTCCCACTGGCGCAGGAAATGCCACAGCCCAGGCCCGGCCTGGTGGGCCACAGCTGGAGCTGCCAGGGCTCCTCTGGGTGTTCAGTCCAGAGCAAGTTCAAACAGCCCAAGAAAAAGAAAAAACCACACTCCAGGGAACTTCTCTGCCTCAGCTAGCTAAAAACTAACTAAAAGCAGTGGAGAGCTATGTCCCACTGTCATTCCTTGCTGTAGACAGCACAGTCCAGGAGCAGGATGCGAGGGAGCAAGTGCAGTTCCTGATAACAAACTCGGCACTTCTTCTCCTCCTTCCCTCTCAGAACAAGTCTTAAACAAGCAAAACTTAGTTCTGGGCTAAATAGATGAATGGGGATACAAGCATCATAAAGTCACCCCAGGACAGAGACAAAGCATTGCAGAGCAAGTTGAATTATCACTAATACTTCTGGCAATGTTTAATAATTTCAAAGATGTTGTCATCACAAATGTTTTGAACACTCTGATGCAATGGCCTGGAAATATAAAGACCAGTTCTATGTGACGGTTTTCAGGAAATTGCTTCATGAAAAATATTACTCATATTAATCTTTAATGGCTTATAAACTATGAACATCTAGGAAAGCTCTTTACACTCTTCACGATAAATTGAAGCTATGCATAATGTCTGGATGGCAAGAAAACAGATGATCTGTGATAACAGTTCAATCAAAATTGCATAAAGTCTAATGATGCTCTTAAAATACAATGTGGTTCTCCTAATGGCAGTTCCATCCCTGGTGTGAATTTTGGATAGATTAGCTTTCTGACTGGAAACAACTGAATTCTTGAAAGTAAATCTCAGAATTTAAATTTTTACTTAGTAAGCAATCCACAGTCAGCTACAAGGCTATGGAACACTTGTGTTCACAGCCCATCAGTTCACTCTAGCTATCATTTACTGTGTCAGAAATTTAGGTGACAAAGTACTTTCATTTCAATTGAGCTCTCAGAGGCTTTGAGGTTTCTTAATCCTTAGAGAGCACCTTAATCCTTAGAGAGCATGCTTATATGAGATAAAGTAATGATCCCTCAGGACCATCAACTTTGCCTCTTTGTCCATCTCTGTAAGAAGATGGGTAGTCATTTCATACATTTTCCCCTTTGAAAAATTCTTGGCAATATTTATATAAGGTCCATTTAAACTGTCTTAGCCATAGAACAAAGATTGTTGTTCTGGCAACACATTTTATTTCAGAGAATGAAATTGAAAGCAAGATTGATCTTTTTCAGCTAACACATGGAACATGAATATAAAGTTGTCCCTCCACTTTTGGTGACCTGACAGTAAGGTTTGGCACGGACAGCAGGATTTTTACTTTAGGATCAGCTGATTATACAATTTAATTCTGAAGTTTAGACAATTTCATGGCAGAATAAAGGCAGGACTGGAGCAAGTTTGAGCGTTTTCAATTCACTTCCCCCATTAACACAAGAGGTGTCATCTCACCATCACTCCTTAGTATACATTTTGTCACACTGCTCTAAGAGGATTCCTACATCCATCAGGTGTCCAGATGAGATTCAGAGCTTGTTGGAGAGCTATTGAATACATGAGCATCAAGACTGTCTGATCTGACTGCTGACCACAATACCCTGAATGCTGATTCTCATAAACTGTGCAAATACCAGTGAATTGAATTTCCTCTGCATGCTCACCTTTTGGAGTGATTAATGATCTTAGAAACAACACTTTTCCTGGTAAGCCATCAGCCATTAGTTATGACTAAAGAAAGCACATGTTTCCAGCAGTAGAGAAATTTTGCCCCCAGAATACCTCAGTAGTGGGAACAGAAAAAATTTTCAGGAAACCACAGATGCCCAGGGAAGCCTTCAGAAAATAAAAGAGATATATTTTCACAAGGAGAGCAGAGTTTTGCAGACAAATTAAAATGTAAAAGGTGTCTGCCAGGGAGCAACAAGAGCAGAAGTTATGAGTATGTAGTTCTGTTGTGATCACAAGTTAATGACTCAAGTTCTTCAGAGTGTAACATCACCTAAAATATTGTGTGGGCAAGAACTCCATGTAAGTTATGATAATAAGTATAGTGAGGATGACAAAATAGTTAAGAAAACAGATAGCAAACTCAAAAATGCAAATGTTTTAAGATGTACACATATTGCACATCATGGCAATCATTGACCAGCAAGGTTAGCAGTCCCACTCACATAGTTCAGCCATAAATGAAACAGCCATGTATTTTCCTAAGTGAAAGGTAAAGAAAAAAGCCTAAAAACACAGGGATGTTATTCTTATAAGACAGTAATTAAGAGGCACACAATTAGGTTTCTAAAATCAATAGAATGAAATTTGGTTATATTTTAGACGAAAATATTTTCACTCTCAGATCTACCAGACTGTGGATCCATATATTAACACTGGTCCTGCCAAGGATAAAGAGAGAATTCTCATTTCTTTAGCTGCTTCTTGTGGCTAATAGAATCAGATGGAAAAAGCCTTTAGAGAAAATGTACTGGAGTTTTTCAGCCCATTGTCCTTCTTACAATCTCTTTCTACACCCTTTTCCTGCTGTTAAGAGTGACTATTGAAGGAAAAAAATAGTTTTACTGTTGTAAAAATGCTTCCTAGGAAAAGAGGGAAAGGCAGATAAATGCAACTTGAAAGACATTTGGTAAATGCATTTCTGTTTCTAATATTAGCCTGACATTAAAAATGATAATGGAATATGTCCAAAGCGTCTCTTCTCTCTTTTTGATAACAAAACTCTGGACAAACTGGCAGATGATGAAGACTTAAGACCTTCCAAAGTAACTTCTTACGTGAATGCCTCTTAACACCTTTTACATATTCCTAAAAATGCAAGGGAGAACCACCTGGTTCAAAGATAGATATCTATGCCTATCAAATATTGCAGACATTCAGCCAGACATATTTGGGAATCAAAGTTTTCTAACTGCTAAGTAAAAAAAAAAAAAAAAGAATAGAAAAAATATAATAAAATCTTTAATTAAAAATTGTTTTCTCGCATAAATAAAAGAAAACCTTGAAAGTAGTCTTAAGGAGTCATACATTTGATTGGAAACATAAATACAAACCTTCCTTTCCTAAAATAGCCACTAGTTGAGGATTTTGTCAATTTGATGTTTCTCTAACACTATTTGCATTTCATTTTTTCTCTCGAGTGTTAGTGGCAATAGGGGTTTCAATCTGATGTTGAAATTAAAATATTTCTTATTAAACATTACATATGGTATTGTAATTAGGAGAGCTAAATGGAATATTGCATATAAGGCAAACTAGGTCCTATGCTATGAAAATCAGTAACAATTTAACCATTATTTTAATATTGCTAGCATTTTTTCTATTAAACATATAGGGCAATCAGAAAACCAAGAATTTGCAAACATGTCTTAATAAGAGCATGCTAAAAGTTATGTGGAATATAATTGAGCAATAAATAGCACATTGTATGTATGGCCAAGACTTTTTATATTAAGTTAAATCATTTCTACAAATGTGAAACACAACTTGGATTAATCTGCTGAGTAGAATCAATATGTATAATTGCAAAAAACATTTAATAGTATCCATTAAATAGAATCAAAAATTTTTCTTAGTGAGTTACAATGTAGTTAATAGACATTGATAAAAATATTCATATTGTCTATAAATTTTTTATTATGAAAATACACTGATTCTAAAATACTTTGGCAATCCTTTTTTTTAAGCAGCCCATCTCCCAATCATTGTCATTGATACCAGTGATAATAGTTTAAAATAGTAGCCTCAAAAGTTTTAGAAGCTCACTGGAGCTTTTATTCTGACTGAGTTCACAGCTCTAAAAAGTAAATGAGAAATCTCTTCAGACCCTTTCTCTGTAAACTTCTGAGAAACGAATTTTCCATTCCGTTTTCCAGAGTGTGATATTTTCTCTACTGATGTTCAAAGTCATCTCTGGATTAGATATAAATAAAAGGCACGAAACATTTAGCTGTGCAAAGAGATCAAAAGATTAGATCAGACAAGATGACTATGAAGAAACTGAGGTGAAAAGAACTGAAAGTAAATGGTCGGTCATTGATCTCTGAGCTCTGTAAAGCAATCAGCTACTATCAATAAAGTCAGACTTCTACATGGACCTGTCATCACAGTGCTCTTACCTAATGCTCCACTTTTCTGAGGGAATGATGTGCATCATAATGTGTGACAGAAAAATTATGAGGCTGTGATTCCCTCATCTCTTTGCCCCCCAAAGTCATTGAAACTCTGTCTCCCTGCATCAAGGATACCTAAGTATCCTCTCACTTGAAATTCAGGCTGAGAAAAATTCAAAACAGCCAAAGACAAGTCAAGTCATTTTTTCAGTGTAAATTCAGGGTTCATTGAAGCCTTCATTGGCTGAATGCCACACTCTGGAGTTCCTCAGAAAAAGAAATCTCCTTTAAACCTCGACAGGCCCAGTTTACATGAGGAGCATGCTAGAATTTTTTATCCAGTCCAGCATCAAGGCACTATTGCAGACAGTTTGTGAACACAGAAGAGAAACCAGATTAAACCATAAATATACCCACAAACCAGGGAGTACATGCTCTAACACACAATGATAGTTGCACTGATGGGCATACTATAGGTAAACCAGTAGATAGTGCTTCTATCACGTCTGTAGCTGAGCACTCCATTTCTCAGTGCACAGCTAATCTCCTAATCTTTCCAAAATGCAGATTGAAAGAAAGAAAATGTACTTACCCATTGTTTTCTGATTTGTAGAGAAGTCAGTTTTGCCTAGATCTTCAGATGCCTGTGGGAATAAAAGCTGAGTACTCAATTTGCTTTGAGGACTTAAACATATTCCTGCTGTATCCAGCTGTTTTCTACATCTCAAGACTCACTCCTGTTAATCTTATCTTACTCAAGTACCGCTTATGGTCTAAAGTCACTGTAGCCCTTATTTTTACATGCCCTTTACAATAGTCTACAATCTCCACAATAAATTGTTTTACACATTACCTTTACCTGGAAGATAGAGGCCCTGTAGAGATCTCTGCAGTGGCATCTCCTTCTTTAAATTTACAAACAAGGCAATTACCACCAGAAGATACTGCCTTGTTTCTCAGGAAAGCTAGAAATGAAAGGGAGAATGCTTAAGCCTGCAAGTCACTATCCTCTCATTTAAACAACTAGAGCAAACAAATTTAATATTCTTATGTTGTGTAACCTTGCCACCACAGGTTGATTATGTAGATGAAGCTACTAAGACTCTTAGCCTGTTCAAAACTAAACCAATAAAAATGGTTCTGTAAAATTGTCACTGAAACTCAGACACACCATTTGCTATGAAACTCTATTTATTGTGGAATACCTGTGTAGAATTGATAGTCTTGTCTCTAAACATCATGATTATCCAGTACTTAACATTTATTTGCCAGAATTGAAAATTCTGGAAAACTGGCTTTTCTCCTTCTCTTAGAAGGCACTTATGTTATTTTTAGCTGGCACACAGAGGGTTGATATTTTGTAATTTATAGTAGATAAATTCTCTGGGATGTCATAAAGAAAATGTAATTGAAGATATATTGCTTTACCTTGCGTTATTGACATGCTTGCAGCCTATTCAATGTTCTTTCATCTAACCGTGTTAATTTTAAAAGCAAATTGAATCTTTTTAAAATTCTATGTGAGTAGTCAATTAGATGCAGAAATTTTGCTTATGGCTTCTGCAAGAATCTCTATAAGGTGTCCCTATGTTAATACCTTCCCACATTGATTGCATAATGCAATATGACATTTTGTGTTAATAGGCTTTTATTAAGCTGGATTCAGAGGCTGCATTTCTTGGAGATTAAAGAAGTTGTATAATGAAGATTCCTCAGTTTGTTGGTGTTAGAAAGAATATGGTGATCTAGTTGTGAAAAAGGATGGCTTTTACCCATTTCTCAGCAGGCAGTTATTTTTCATAATTTTTACCTGTTGTCAGACCCAAAGCAAACAGATGTGTTTCAATAAAATCAGAAGCCTATCTTTAGTTGCTATTTCAGAAGTCAATGAAAGTTTTCATTCCACTGATGACAAATCTATTCTTTCTTCTATTCATTAAAGGTCAGCTATAAAATTAACTCACATATTAACTGCAGTATTTAACATAACATTCATTTAGAAATTCATTAGACATCATTCAAATCAACTTTATAATTCACATTTCCAATGTATAACTGTTCTAAACTATATCCAGTGGATTACTTTTGGCTTCAGCATAAGAGTCTTAGCTAGGGTACAGAGATAAAAAACTTAATTTTAATGGCAGCAAGTGGAACTTTGCACTGGACATCTAAGAACAAAGCGTTCCACGCAGAATAGAAGGAAAAGACTAACAAACCAGTCAGACAAGTACAACTGAAGGGCAATTCATTGGCCCAGTTCAATGCCCAGTTTATTTTTTGGAGGTACCCAGGAAAGAGTTGGGTACCTCCAAAAAATAATCTTCCTGATACTCTGAATTAACATCACATAAGGGCTTTGCATAGCTGGCCAAGAAAGTAATAGATTCTTCAAACTCATTCTTCAAGGTTTGGAGCTACACAGAGATGGTTTTAGTTATAATGGATACACAGCCTAGAAGCTCCTCCCAAGGAGCTGTTACTTGATGTATATCAAACAGTAATTTATCAGCTAGCATATGTTAACTGGCATGCTTCACACCTTGTCAAATCATGCATTCAATGACCAAGTGTCACAAAGGACCAAGTGGCACAAAGAAACTTTACCTCCAAAATCCTAATTAAAAGAAATTTTAAGAGAATGAAAAAAAGAGGAAAACATTACATGTATCTTTCCTACTCCTGATTTTTCTCTGAAGTGATAAGGTACGATTGATGATTTATTAGAAAATTTGGTTTTTTCTCTCACTAAAATTTACATCTAAAATTTTTATGCAGGATGTAGTTGATGGAACAACCTTAAGATTTGGGTAAATGCATTCAGTTGGATGCTAAAGGGGGTTTTTCAAAACAGGGATACTTAAGTTTCTTGATAATCATGGACATGTGTCAGTAGAAAAAAATTTATTTTGAAACATCTATTTCTAGAAGTTGGGTCCTGATTCCTCTGCCTTCCTGCCCCATCTGGTATATTTAAAACTTTTTAAGCCAATGAGAATTAAACTGTTGTTTATAGCTCAGTTGTGTCTGTTTTCATAACTAGCACCAGAGAATTATGTGATCATTTATAATTAATGTTGAAATGTAGTGTATACAAGATAATAATGAAGTTTGTGAAATTTAACAATTCAGCAAAGTTAACCATCAATGTCAACAATTACTACCACTTGTGTCAACAAAAAGCACTTCTGCTGTTTTCTTTGAAGTAAGGCAAGATCTGTGTGGAGGAATAATACATATTCAGGTAATAGACTGTCTGAACGTTGCTGATGAAATAAGTTGGCTGAAGCACAAACCCTTATTCAGGCATGAGAAAAATGAACACCTTTCCAAACTAAATACAGGCTGAAAACATGGAGTCCAACACTTCCTGGAAGAAAAGTTGGCTGTTATTTGAGAGAATATTAGCTGAGGGATGGTTGATAAGGTGGTCATTTGTGAGCAAGAAATGATGGTAATTTATTGCTTGTGGAACCAGAAGGGGCTAACCCAGAAGGCAGAGAAAACTGTAGGATGTCATAAAGCCATTTTTTTTTACATCCAGTACTGTGTAGCTAATCTTAGGTATTCAGCGCTGTTTTCTCTCTCTGAATCACTTTACTCCTTTGCCTAAGGAACTTCAGTCTTTCATTTCCCTAGAAACTTATTTCCTTAGAACTTTCATGTCCCCCACGGCCTTGCTTATGTATGATGCACTCATTTTTTATTCTGTTTGCAAGTTAAAGCTATGTTCCTACACAGACAGATACCATGGTGTGGCTATCCTAAACTAGTGGTTTTAAAAAGCATCTTTTTTCATACTCTATATATACTGAATGTACTATCTAATTTAACTTAATGTAAAATATAAATGCAATTCTTTTATCTGTATGTAGTTTACAGTGATGATTTCTGTCTTTCAAGTAGTGATTAGCATGCTGTGTTCTGTACCAGCAAAGACATTCTCAGGGACTTTCCAATTTACATGTTTAGGTAAGCTGTTTAGGTGTTAGCCTGGGAAGGAAGAAGATATCCTTTCCTGTCAAGAACAGCTAAGAAGAGCTTGGGAATGAAAATGTTATGCCCACATGCTGAGATAAGTAGGGGCAGATTTTGACTGAATAAACACAGTCACATTCATACTTAGCCCAGCTACTTGAATCCTCTTAAGCCTAGGTCCAAATTTCTCCTTCAACACATTCCTCAGCATGCTCACACCCATGCCCCAGGCCAGAGTTTTTTATTTAGGTTGAACTCACCTACGTCCCCACTAACACTCAATGCACTACAGCAGCAAAATGGTGTGACCAGACATCCTTAATGTGTGTATTTTAGGGAGACTCTGAAAATATTTTGGCCCTATTGATTGAAGGCCTGTTGGCTGGAATTCATTAAGTGTGCTGCTGATGTGGCTCAGTTTCTTTTCAGAGAAGTCAAATTTGCATGCTCTGATATTGTGTAAAGCAAAGCCTGATCTGTAAGAATGATTGGAGATTTATATCTGAAGTGTAATTATGACCTTATCTGGAACAGAAAGAGAGGTAGAAATGTTATGTAAATATTCTGCTCTAGCTAACTGGACTTAGAACAGTAAACAGGTGATAATGAAGAGAAAATTTAATTTGTGGTGATACTAAAGGTGACACTCTGCCATTTGACAGTAATTTCAGTGATTTGGGAGTCATTAGATTCCTGGCTAATGAAGAACTAGAAGAATCATTATATACTTACCCTGTTTGCTTCCAAGAAGCGGCCTAATAATTAAATTTAATTTTTTTATATAGCAAACTTATTTTATCCTTTATTTTGAAATTAAATTAAGCCATTTCATCAATTTCCAAATAATTTTGAAAGTATTGTATCTTAAACCCAGTGGAAATAAACAGTATAAAAATTAGAAGTTATTTATTTTTGAAAGGACTTTAAAGCTGTGATGGCTACATCTAACAAAATTCTCTTTGTGCTGTTTTTTACACTGCCACAACTAAGGTAAGTAGAGACCCAAATGCTGGATGTCCCTAGATGAGAATATGCTGTGATAAGATCCCTGTAAAGAGGGGAAAGTGTAGTAAGGGGGAAGAAGTTCCTAAAGAAAAGAAAAATGTTTCTTAACCCACTGCAAGACAGGGTTGACATATATATGGACATTGAGGTGTGTAGAAGGAAAAGGTATGGACAATATGGAAAGACAGGGACACTAAGGGCAGAAACAGCTAAGGATTGCAACCAAATTTCTTGCTGTACTCATGGCACTGAAAGAGGAGTGGGCATTCATCTCAGGTTGTCTCTACCAGTGGATTAAGGAATGGTTATGGTCAGGAAATACAGTTGGTCTGAACACCAGCTTACATACAGCTGGGATAATGTGGTTAAAGACCACTTCTGTACTTGTTTCTGCTTAGTACTGGGTGTGGATGCTTAGGCTATCTGAATTTGCTCCAATTTGTTTAGCAGTGATACCCATGATGGGTACATTAGTTCTTTCAGCCTTCAAGCAAAAACTCAGGCTACTGTGACAACATGAAATTTCTCTGCCAAAAGGAAGTGGCCACCAGCTCACAACAATTTCTGTCCAGTGCCAACTTGTCTACCTCTTACCCCTGCTGCAGCCATATCTGTGACATACTGCCAAGATATAGTCTGGATGTGTTTCTGTCTGATGGTGCCAGACTCACTCATTTTGTCTGTAATATGAAATCTTGGAACCTGAGTTCACTACAGAAGAGCTTTCAATGTAGAGAATAAAAATTCTTTTAGATGTAGTACCCAATCTGCATCCCTCAGTTTGATTTACTTAGAGATTTTCTTATTCATATCATCACATTTTTATTAAATAAAAAAAAGAACAAAGAAACAAACAAAAAAATATTTCCCCAGTATGATCTCCATGTATTTCAATGGTTATTTTTACCTTTTGTGTCCTTTTTGTGTGCATCTCTGGGAATCAAAGGCAACATTAGAATGGAAAATGGCTAACAACTGCTACATGGTGACAGAATTGAAAAAAACATATTGTTATTCAGAAAAATCAGTACTGAATAATTATATTTTGAAAGCTAAAATAACTTTTAAAAGATATATAAAAACTAGGAACCCAAGCCAAAGCAAAACAGCTCTCCAAACATGTCAGAAAAGTTTTTACAAAAAGTACAAGTTGCTTGTTTTAATGATTCAAGGGGAAGATTTCATTAACAAAATGCACATTTAACTATCAATATTTCAAATGGTATGATGCTCAAGATACAAAACTATTAAAACTCATTAGTAGGGTAAAGCTGTTTAATGTACTCTTAAACTGTAGCCAAAATTGATTGTGCCTTTTTGTATATAAACCACCTGTACATTCCTTATTAAGGCATCTGTCCGTTCTTAATAGAGAGAGATAATAAAAATGAGAATAGAAGAGCTTTTAACTCAGAGCCTTGCAAAAACATTACCTTAGAAAAATATAAAAGAAGAAAAGAAAATATAAGTCAGATAACTATAAAAATGAGAAACACACAATCTACATTAAATTTAATCTGGTTTATAGCAACTAGTTTTATGAGCTTTCAAATGACTCATTAATCTCAGTATACATTGTTTTACTAATAAAAATATTTTCTTCTACCTTTATGTCATAACAATAAGGATGACACTGCGAAAACACTAGCCCCTCACTCTCCAGTAGGAATGTAAAATGTAATTATAATATGTTACTTCTATCTTGGTATTAGCCCTGAAAACAAAGCCTTGAACCTCTCAACCTTCATTAAAAAGGATTAGTGGTATATTATTGGGACACTGTTTCACCCAGATTCCAAGTTAAGAACATGAATCTGATTTTGGTTCTCCCAGTAAGCAAAACTAATTGCAGGTGTGCAAGCAGAGTTCAATTAATTCACGCTTCTGGTTCATGAAACTGCAAGCAGGAGACAAGGCTTTAGTTTTTATGCAAGATCATAATTGTAATCTCATCAAAATCTCTTTCTGCTCCTTCTTTACTGAGAAGGAGAAGTGATTGTGATGTGACCCAATTTAGATTTGAAAACTAAGTGAAAGATTCCAAGCACTTGTTTACCAAACTATCGTTTTGTGCTACTTAAGTGATGGATCCCTGCTGAATAATTTCACACTTCGATAAGAAACATTTTTGTGAGCCTCAGGTCCATCCATTCTGCTCTGGAACAATGCCTTGACATGAGGCAAGGTTCGATCCATGGGGTCAGGGACCACACAGCCCAGTCATGCTTTGACTCTGAAAGGTTCACTGCTGCTTTCTCCAGCAACCCAAAACCTCTTTATCAGTTGAGGAATACCCAAGATGAAATTGGGTGAAGGAATGTCCTCATGAGCAGTTGCTAGAAAACTTGAGCTCCTCTGTGGTGGAAGGCACATGCTGGGGCCATGGGCCCCATGCCAGGCCTGATCCTGACCCACATTCATGAGTGTGCTGACACATCCCAGATGGGTCTGGGTGCTGCTCTGATGCAAAACAAAATGCTAATACACACACCCACCCCTCCCTCTGGATTAGGGAAAATGAAGATCTGCAATGAGAATTGGGGTTGCAGTCACAACAATTCCAGTGGTACTTCAAAGACCTGTTTTGCATTGAATGCACACACCTCAGTTCCTCCTCATTTAGTCTCTTGGAGAAATAAGATGTAAATTCTGTCGCTCAGTCCATTTAAGGACTGTGCTGAAAAAATCCCACTTAATGCATTGTACACAAGAGACTGAGTCCAATGAAAACATAGTACAAAGGAGTCACTTTGTGAGTAACATTGAAAGAATAAGAAGCTATAAAAAGCATAATAGGTCTTTTTCATGTATCGTTTCTGCAATTATATTTACCAAAATGCCTTTTAATAAAAAAAAAAAAAAAAAAAGAAAAACAAGCATTCTAAAGGTAAAATGAAAAATGTTCATGCTGTACTGAAAATACACATTGAGAAAATTACCAGCAAAGGCTGATAACTACTGTCTGTGGATTGCTGAAAGGTAAAGAGAAATGCATTGTTATACCCCTAGGATCTAAGAAAGAAGAAAGAAAAAGATTATTTCTGTTTTGCTTATGTTGACAGTTTCATTAATTTTTTGAACTGAATGCTCACATTTTGATTGAAGTTTGTATTGAGCAGGAATTTTAATTTGCCTATATTGGCTTTTCTGATTAATAAAAAGTCCTTAAGAAAGAACTCATTGTGTTCTTTCATTTCAAATCTTTGGTTAGGTTTGCGGAGTTCTGGTGTCTACTTTATAAGCAAATGAATAGAAAAGTTTAAAGCAAATAAATACCACCTCTTTCCATTTTCTTAGAACTGAAATTGTGCTATTTTTACTTGAAAACATGTTGCACTTCATGTTAATGAAACATGAAGTGCAATATGTTAATAACATGTTGCACCCAGTTAATCCTCTGAAAAAACTGTACCTTAAATTAAAATCATACTCTCACAATTAATTGAATATATATTTTCATTGTCACTTGTTCATATAAAATTAACCAAAAAATAATGCAATTTTCATATGATGGATTTACAAAGCTGAATAAAACAGGAAGCATAAAACCAGCCAGGTTCAAGTTTTATATTCTTCACTGATTTTGGTTCATGTTTTCAGATATGTCATATTGCAAACTTAAAGTTATACCTCTTAAGGAGAGAAGTTGGGGAAGAGCAGCCATCTGAATTATTTATCATACAGCATTATCTTGCAAGATTCATCACTGAGGGACCCCAGGGATTTCTTTAGCAGGGAGAGGGGGCTAATTTAAAATATTAATGAGCAAATGTAGTTTCTTTATTTCAAGATTGAAAGAAAGCATTTAATGCTTTTATTACCTATAGGTTTTAGTTAAATTGGCTTTGGGGTTTTCTGAGTCTTACTATTTTCTAATGGGACTTGAAAATTCAATGAGACTTGAATTTTGTCAGTCCTACTCTGTCTGCAGCTGGGAAACACAACTCAATATCCACGAGATGACAACTCCACTGGGAAAGAGACAATAATCCCATTTCTTGTACTAAAATACTGTTCCGGGGTCAAAAATGCTTTAAAAATGCATTTTAAAAATGCATTTTTATCTAGTATTTAAGATTGTAATCCAACCACTTTTATTCTCTGTATGATTGAATACCTGCTCAAGTCAATGGTTAATTTGAGCTTGAAGCAAGCCAGGACCTGTCTCTTCAACATATGGATCTGATATTCCTCTTCCTTACCCTTTGGTAAATCGAGACTTATTCCTGCCTTCTGCTTACTGTGAGCAAACAGTGGATCAAATGTGGCAAATAAGTGAACCAATTGCATTGTAAGACATATATACTTCAACTTGAAGCGTGAAAAAAATTAAATTGGAATGCCAATCTATTATATATTAACATTTTAAGAGATTGTTTTCCTGTTGGGGTGGCTCAAATAAATTGTCCAAATACAGTACAATGCAAAGCCTTTGTCAACTTCACATTGAAAAGAAGTATAATTTTATATGCTATTTTACCAAGCAAGATTAAGAGATCAAGAGAGATTAAAGGGCACTGAAGTTCACTTAAGATGCTCCTGGACAGTTAATGGCATTACCCCAAGAATTTTTTCTTACAAGAGCTGTTGTAAGTAATGTGTGATGGACCTAAAATCCCTCTTTCCAAATCAGAGCCTAAACTCAAAGGCTGAACAGAATTTTTCCGTACATGTCTTTTTTTCTTTTTCACTGTACTGGGTCCTGACTAGAGAAAGGCTGGAGAGGCGCAGTATCCTTTAAATTCACTTGCAATTATCATGTAGTGTTTGTATTGTGACGCTGGCAGCTCAATATTTGGCTTTTCATTGGTGACCTCCTTCTTCTCTGAGCCATGCCATGCAGGAGTGAGGTGCCTTCTCTCCCAGCAACTGCCTTGTGCTTAGTGTGGGACAGTTCTGGGCCACTCACTGTGTGCCCATGGCATGGGGCACAGGCAAAACTGAAAAAAGGTTGGAAATCTCTAAAGTGCTGATGGCAACAAACCCCACTATATATGGAGCAGGACAGTGTGACTGCATTGCACCAGTCCTTGGGCATGTCACACAGAGCTGCGTCCTCATTGTGCTTGGATCATCAGCCCAGGGTAATTCAGGTGCAGTCTGCTCTTGGGCAAAACAAAAACAAGGCCGAGAGACTTTCAATAGTGTGACATCCCAGAGAGCAGAAACTGCAACCCTATTGGTAAGAAAGGGTGCTTCTACCACCTCCATTGGGGTAAAAGGGGAGGGGGGAAAACAGATTTTCTACTCTGTAGCATGTCAGGAATTGAAGTAGGTGAACAGATAACTCAGGTCCCAAGTCCCTCTGTTCTTCTAATCCCTAACACAGGGCATAAAGGTTAACAATTCTTTGGGACAAACTGTCACTAATCTCCTGAGATCCTAGAGAAAGAAGGATAGATAAAGTCCAGTGAAGGGCAGATTATCTGGAATGCCAAGGGCGAGTGTATTTTTAATGTTACAATCTTACTGTCTTTTATAATAAGAATCTTGTATTTTTATGAGTTCTTCTCTGTCAGGGGAAAAATAGCAAGACAATTATCTAATTGTTTAATAACAGAAATTTGCCCTGTTTTATGGTTATATCCATCTGCTAGAACTGCTTTGACTGATGAAATATATTTTAGGCTGTAACACAAAAAATTAATTTACACTGTGTTTTACTTTTTCATCTCTTCAGATCATATTTCATTACTTTCTGGAACAATAAAACTTTGCCATATTTTCTAAGTGAAATCCTTCTTAAGGAACCCACTTCAAAGTCCATTTCAGTAACTTGTCTATGGGCTGATGATGTAAGTTTTAGAACTGAACAGATACTGCACATTTTCATTGTTTTTCTTAATATCTAGTTTGTTTCCTATAATAGAGGCACTATGCATTTTACCTTGAAGAAAAACTTAATGAGGAATTAGACACCCATCCTTGTTTGGTGTTGAATACTCTGTGTCTCTTTTGACTGAATTAAACAACTCTTGTGTTTTAGCACTCAAACTCACAATATTTTGTTGCTGGTATTATAAAACCATGTTTCAGTTACTTTTTTCTTGATCTGCTAACAAATAAATCTGGACTTTTACTGAAGCAGAATCTTCCAATTTTTATTTGAAATCATAGTACACTATGCAGTGGTAATAAAACAATGTTAAACAATGTCAAAAGATTTAAGAATTGAAAAATAATCATATGGATACCCAAGAAAGACCCAAAACTCTAAATTCCTCATAGGAAGAAATTCAAAATGTTTCTAATTTAGCCAGATTAATTTTGATTCCATTTGACTTTGTAAATTATTTCTCCGTTACATTCCTGTAAGTAGTTTTGCTGATGTGGGAGACCATGTCAGTTAAGTGGGAGACCATGTCAGTTAAGTAGAAGACTGTGCAGAAGAAAAAAGGTTAATGACATGCAAAGGTCTGGAAACACCACAAAATCATGCAAATAATCACTTTCTACGTGGTTTAGTTATTCTAATACATGTGGTGAATGCAAATAAGAAGCAAATGATCTGTTGCCTAAAAATATTTTCCAAGCTATTTTTAATTTTCTCCTCTCAAATGAAATATAACAGACAAGAATTTGTTAGTGTAATGTTTTTAAAAATTTCTTTAGTCTATTTCCTCAGTTTAAAGTAATTCAGATAATTTTACCTGAATGTGAATTATGAACTTAAATATTTTTCATTTCCTACATTTTAGCTACAAGGGAGTCACTCAAAATAGGCAAGTACCTTAGAAAAAAAGGAAAATAACGCTTAAAAGGATAATGTCCTTTCAATGCAAATACATCATAGTAAAATGTCAGCCACAATTCTCTTATTGTGCTTTGGGGTTTGATACCAGAATCAACTACTGCAAACAGCGAATTAGAGTGGAAACAGGGTAGTGAAGTATTGGATCATGTGTAGTTCTTGTCCTTATTATAATTTTTTTCCCTTTTAACAGGAGATCAGCAATGTTTGTAAGAATCTCCCTGCATTTCCCAGAGATCATTGTATAGGCTAATATTAGTTTGTCCCTTTTCAATTGTTACTGGTAGCACAATGCACAGCTGGATCATTCTAACAAATCTTTTGCCTGTTTTTTCCAGCTGTTGTGGTCTTGATATCTGAGGAAAGCATATTTCACTTGTTTTCTCATACAAAGTATTACTCTCATTTGTTTCTTTGATCTTTCCAAGTGTTTTTATGAGGAACATTGTCGATCACACCTGTTTAAAGCCATGTTTATGCCACTCAGAATATTGACTGGGAATTTACATTGCCAGAAAATCTTTTGGTATAGTGGCTTTTTCACAGAATATGTCAGTCCATCAACACCAAAGTGTTCTGTGAGAAAGAGACAGTGCCAGCAGTGGTCTGAGGAGCTTTCTTCTCTGCCAGGAGGGGTTTTGGCTGGTTCACTGTCCAGCTGCTGCTAATGTGATGCTGAGAAGCCCTGCTCTGCTGGAAATTAGTTCCTCAGTGTCCTGACTGATCTGCCTGCCAAGATCCAGGGATCCCAAGGACCTCATTGTCAGATTCTGTCTATATTTGAAAGGTGGATCATTATGGAGCTGGGACTTGAAAACCAGGAAATTAAAAACTTTCTTCCTTAGGTAAGAGGGACAAAAGGAACTGGGAAAGCAATTATCTTCATTCCCAGTGATTCATTCTCAGTAATGAGAAACTTGGCAGGTATTCTGCTTTGTGACACTGTTCATGGAGAAAGTCCAGGTCTCCAGAGTTTCCCATTGCAACCTAATTTTGATATTATTTCCTCTTTTTTTTTTTAATACATTATGTAAGTGTTGGATAGTAAAAAATTTCTATAGGACATCAAATAAGTTAAAAAAACAGTCACACTATTTTTGATAGTTTTTGGGAAGTGTGATATTTGGATCATTTTTTCATCCTTTCAAATTACTTATGAATTTCTTCTCTTGCTATTTCATTAGAAGCAGTCAGATTCTTGTTCTCAAAATATATTAAGTAGCTCTGTAACATTTCCCTTCTTTCATACTCTCTTTTTTAAAAAAAAATGCTATGTCTTCTGTCTATTTACATACTTATTTTACAGTCCTGAGAAGTCACTTTGTCCTTTCTGGGCTCTTTGCATGTTTCATAACAGTCTCCAGATTCTGGGGGTGGTTGATGAATTAACTATGCTGTTTTCATATGAGGAGAATTTCTCTTTGTTGGTGGATGAAGGGTGATCTTCAGCTTACTCATCACTTTTTTCCCTTTTGCAGAACTGTTTGACCTTTTTTTTTCCCCTGGGCAGTTCTGTGCTTGTGTTCCATAATTTTTTATCTCAAGCATTGCTGCTCTGTGATCAAGAGATTAGTGCATAAAACACAAATATCCAATTTTCAGGCTTATCAGTAATGTATTATGTAAAATGGAGATTAGACTATTGCCTCTGAGTATCTGTGCTTTGTAGCAGAAGGTGGAAGTCTAAAAGATGAAACTGACCTTAGGGACAACTGTGTGTATATAAAACAATCTGACCTGCTGACTCTTTGAAGCTTGAATCTTTTGATGCTAAAAATCAGACCAGCTCCAGAGAAAGAAGGGAAGTTAACAAGGAATTGGAGAAAGCAAATTTAAGATTTACAGATGAATTAAAGACATGCCTTTGAACTGAAAACAAAGTAATTTTGTCTGCTTCATAACATTTAAAATAGATTCTGTTAGAGAATACTTAACAAGATTTATAGAATTGATAGGGTTTTTTTACTGTTCTTTTATAGCCAAGCCAAAAAGCACCAGTGTCCATGTTTACAAATCCAGGACAGCAGAGTTAGTGCAGACTTATTTTCCTTATTTTGGAGAGTGGGGAAAGTTCATACAGCATGAACAAATGAAACTCTGGAAGGTCTTTTGCTCATTTTCTTTTATGGAAATATTCTTCTTTTTTACCTTTTTATAAGGAACAGGCTATGAAACATACTTTTTATTGGAACCTTCTCTACTTATTAAAAAATATGTTCTCTGCTGCTGCTTCTTGTAATTTTCCAGCAGGGAAGGGAATGTGTTAGGAGGAATGGGTCAAGAGCAGAACAATGGCAATGTGGAATATAAAACACTGAAGTGACCTTGCAGCTGGGACTAATTCTTGCTAAGCCTGTGTGAGCAGTAGGCCCATGATCTTCTACCTTGGACTGAGCTACCCTGGTTAGACAGCTAATAGCAACAAGTTTACTCTTTGTGCTCTAGCCATGAGTTTGTGGTGGTTCTCACTGCCTCACATATTTGGAGGAGTTGACAGGCTATAGGAGCAACCATGTCGTGGCTGGTGAAGAAGCTGGGGACTGAGGAAGCTCTGTTAGAGAACACTTGCTTCTCTGGGGGTTTGCCCTCACCCACATTCTTTACCTGTAAGACAGCATAAGAATCAACAAACACATGTCAGATATATAGCTTTGCTCTGGCAGTGGACAAGCCAGTTCCTTTGGTTTCTTCCTGCTGCTGGCACTGCTTTCCTTTATCAAAAGGACAGCCACAGTAAATGAGTATTATTCTTTTAAAATTCTGAACTTATATTTACAGTAACTAAACATCTGGCCTGCATGCTCTACTCAAGTCTGGGGTAAGTACAGTCTCATATTTTGCAAGAACATGTCCTACATGTCCTGCCTTTAAAACTATGTCCTTTCTTCATGTCAGGGCAAGAACTCTCTCTTCTTCATATTCAAGGTCTGACCACCTACAAGTCCTGGACAGCATAAATACCATCAAATGCTCATCCTCACACTATGAACTACACAGCTTCTAAGTGCTCTGTTACCTTCAGCACATGCTGAAGTACCACTACCTTTTGGTTATCCATTTGGAATTACATATTTGCATGAATTGCAAGCTTGTCTTCTAGAAGCTATATTGTTATATATAGGAATACTCTCTCTATATATGTTTTCAGAATAATTCTGTCTGGTTTCCTTATCTCTTACCTCACTTTCCCCCATCTCACTAGATTGTAGGGTTTTTGTCACCTTCCAAATTTACTGGCAACTGCAGTTAGTATAATAGGTTAATAATTTTTTTTTAGGGTAAAATCATAGGATGCTAATGTATGAATTTACTTCTAGATAGATTCTCTCAATCACTACTACCACCAAGAATTACAAGACTTTTTTCCTATTTGATGCAATCAAATACAGATAGTGGTATCCTCTGCTTTGTCTTTGCTCTGAATGCTGGGTTCAAGAGCTGCAGGGCTGAAAGGAGCTGTGTAAGCCAGAGCAGTGGCTGGGGGTAGTGCTCTGGTGTGGTGACTGAGACTCCCTACATAAGTAAATGACTGAGATGAGATAATAAAACTGGATCAAGTCACATCCTCTAACACAGCAGCTTCACATAAGGTCCAAGGCATCCTAGAAGCTGCTGTAGGTTCAACAGACACCCTGGCTTTTTCACTACAGAGCACGATGAAACATACTTGGACTAAAGGGGTGCAAAGACATTTCCTAGACAGGCTTGCATTGCACTTTTCAAATATGTAGCGCAGAGTACCAGAACAGCAGCTAAATTCTGTATCCAGTAATGTGATTGTAACTGATTGAAGAATTTACACAGGATTTACGACCCTTAAGACCTTACAGGGGAGTCTCTATCAGCTTATAAATCTACCTGTGGCAGAAAGACTGTAAGTCCCAAATAGCATGTCTACAGTGTGCTTGTGTTGCCTCCCAAAGTAATTATTCTGCAGGGATGAGAAAGAAAAGATTCCCTGACTGCAGCTTCCCTGCAATGGCGGAGGCCTTGGCTGGCACAGATGAAGCAGCACTGCAAAAGAGGTGATTTGTATTTATTACAAGGTTTGCACAGACTCTTGTCTCCCTGGAACAAGAAAGAGACTGAGAAAGTCTTTCTTTTCCAGCTTGTCTTTAATGGAGAAGATCTATCATTCTTTACTCCTGCTGAAATTCAAGTCAGCTCTTTGCTGCACTGGTAGGTACTGAAGATAATGATAACTAATGATCATCAGTGAATTCACTTTATTCTTGAAAATGGAGAGGCAACTTCTATGCCTATGATTGTCCATCGCAGCCTTTAAAGTTCCGGGAAAAACAAAATAAAGCTATTATCACCAATAACAATGATGGCAAATCAAACAGAAAGTTTTATTATTTTTTCAAGTTCACATTAACTATGGGATGATTAAAATTTTACAGTATCTAGAATTTAGAACAATTAAGTTACCTGTAAGAACAAGCCTTTTAAAGCCTTTGAATTTTAAACATAAGTATGTAAAAATATAACACTTTCTGCTTTACCAAGCTAGGCAGTCCACAACAATCCTTATATGCTTTAGGAGAAAAATGGTTTTTAATGTTTTACATCTTCTGGATCAGAGTTATATTCACTTATTCCAGGGATTGACCCTTAGCTGCGTTTCCCTTATGCAGTGTCCCAGACAGTATCTCAGCTTGAGGTGGAGAGACCATTACAAAAATAATTTGTCCATGACAAGCAGGAAGTGAAACAACCAATGTCGTAACATATATCAAGTCATTGAGCCTTGCTCCTGACACAACTACATCCAAGGTACTTGATACACTCTACAGTGTATCAAGTGAAAAGGAATAAAGGGAAATATTATCTGTCCCCGGGGTTTATGAGAAATGTTAGCCTGTATTAGATTTTATGTTGTGATTCTCTTTGTTAATTATTAGTCTTCTTTGCAAAGATTCTTGCTTTATAAAACCAAGTATTAACTAGAGTTTTGTAAAATATTCTGCTGCAAGAAAGGTAAACAAACAATTCTTTCACCTATAAATCCTTTCAATCGAGGTATAAAAGTAGAGCAAGAACTCAGCATGGAAAAACCAGCACTGCATAGAATTCCTCCTTGCTTACTACGAGCAAGCCTCCAGTGCTGAGAATTAAAGGGAATAACGTTTAAAAGTCAGCAGCCATTCTGATAACTGTGACATTGAAGACTAAAGCAATATGCTGAAAAGCATGTGAACACTTCAGTGATTCTGACAGAATTGCAGACTTCTCAACAAACTTACATTTAGCACCTCAGCACCATTACTTACGTTACTCTGCTGTGCCATTACATGGAGCACTCCAAACAGGAATTTAGCAATAGCCTTATGGACAGTCTGAAGCCTCCTTGCTCTCAGACCTCCTCATTCCATTTTCTGTCTCATGCTCTGAGTGCCAGGAGGTTATATCAGCATTTACTAGCCCTATTTCATCTCTGGTTATGATTTTCCATTCTAAGCCTAGGCCTTTGCTTCTGCACTACAAAATGCCAGGAGGTGAGATTCTGCCTGGCAAAGTCCAGAGCAGGGTGCTGAGACTGACGGGGTGTTAAATCCAGACCTGTGTGTTTTGCTCTGTCACTAAGCAGAGCTAGCAGTACCTCAGCTTGTGGGAGTATTTTGTTGTCGGATTTAATTAAGGGTTTCAATCTCAACCTACTGTGTTCCCCCAGTTTATAATGGTCCCAAAGAGAAAGGGCTCAAAATTATCCCTGTCCTTTCAATCACTATTCAGCAGAATAATGTAGTGCCAAATGTAACACTGGATTGGGATGGTAAGGACTGACTTCCAGTTATTTCTCCTAGACCTGTCTGACCATCTATACCAATTTTTTTTCAAAAGGTCAGGACACTCCTAGGTAGAGACAAATGGCTAAAGTCAAGAACAAGCATGCATCTTAAATAAGTAATTCTACTAGACAACATCAACTGCTTTACTACCTTGGTATAATTAAAACTAATAGATCCTGCTCATAAATCTTCTTCCTCCCTTATGGGAAGAATGGGAGAGATGAGATGCAAGGAAGAAAGAAGGATGAGACCATCCTTCAGCAAAGCAAACAATCTGATCAGGTCAGCTGCTCAGGCAAGTGCAGGCCTAGAAATCATTGGAGGTCCTATTCTAGGGAAAGCTCTAAGGAAATTGTCTTTAAATATGTCCTTCTGTAATGCAAGCTATTTTACCCACCTCTTTATGTAAGATTATCAATATATATATATATGTGTGAATATATACATGTATGTAAACATATATGTATATATACACCTCTCAGTAAATAATTTCATTTACCTCACTGCCCATGTAAGCTTTATTGGTGTTGGCATGACCTTAGAAATACTTTATAGAAATCTTTGACAACAAAACAGCTAAGCCTCATAGATTTGGGAAGTATGAAATATGCTGACTGTCTCTGACCAACTAAGACTTCTTCAGCTATTCTGAACACCTTCTAGTCCAGTAACTTAGTTGCCTTGCTCCATTATTGTCTTAAAAAACAAATGCATTGTTGTCTAGGAAAGACAATAGATTTCTAGTTTTATCTCTGTTAAGCCAAAGATTCAAAGAGTAATGAGGGTGTGCAGTTTTGTTTTTTGGTTGATTTTTTTTAGAAAAGCTGAAATGCGGAAATAACATTATTAAGGGCATTGGTCATTGGAAAAGTTGTTAAAAGTGAATTCTAGTTTTAGCTGTGTTCTGTAAATACTCTGCTTCATCATAGACCAATTTGTCAATTACTGTAAATTTATACAGATCCATTCAAACCATTTTATATTCTCCAAGGATCTGCACCAAAAATGTATCTGAGAATTAGTGCAATTCTAATACATGGCCTGTCATCAGCAGAAAGATTTATGGAAAGTATTTTGTCAAGACACTTTTAAAATTTCTTCTTTTATCCTAAGAAAGACAACCTACACTTAAAATCTTCAAATGAAACAGCTACTCTTATTTAAATTAATCTAACAAACAAAAATAAAGTGCTATTTGCAAGTACAAGCGAATGAACAACATTGAAGAAATATCTTCAATGGTTAATTGGTTTTGTGAATTAAAAGACTGTGTTCTTTGTATTTGAAGGAGAAGCAGAAAATTGCAAACATTGATTTCAAAATAGAAGCTATTCCCTTTATTGTCTTGAGAGTGCCCCTCAGAGAACAATAAATTTCACTCACAACTGTCCCTTGGTATTCAAGCCAAAAGCAGCACAACCTCCTTGCAATAAAACTAATCAGAAAATAGACTTATTTTCTGTGCTTGTATTTTTTCCTATATGTTTTCTGAATTCTGAAAATAAAAATTATTGTTCTTCTTCTTCTTCTTCTTCTTATTATTATTATTATTAGTAGTAGTAGTAGTAGTAGTAGCAGTAGTAGTAGTAAATAAGTTCAAAACACCCACAATTAAATATATACACTGTTGAAAGTCTAGAAACTATAAAAGTTGGTCTGTAAAACTGTCAAAATATTCTGGGGAATGTAATCAATCAGGATGTTGATTAATTTTCCCTTTGCAATCATTATCTTCAGGTAAAGAAAATTGGAACTTAATGAGCTCTTTAAACAAGAACTTTGTACCCAGTTAATTTCTGTTAACTTCAATAGTGATGCCTGATCATGGGCATCAGCCTACATTTGCTTGATTATCTGTTTACAGCTGCATGATGTTGGCAAAAGTCAAAATTATCTGTCATAATAGAATAATCTAGAACAGAAGTAGTGTTTCTGCATCCAAGTTGCTCTCATTTAGAATGGCAGTCTTCTCCATGCAGGGCTGTGACTACTTAGCAAGTTTTCTCAGACCAGAAAATATTGAAAGTACATATTAAACACTTATTACCTGATCATTCACACCCAGAAACTCATGGAACCCTAGAATACTTTAGGTTGCAAAGTGCTTCTGACACTGAACCCAATTCTCAAAACAAACTTCAAAGGTACATCAGGTTGCCAAGGCCTCTCAGTCAAGTGCTGAACATATTCCAGGGTAAAAGTTTCACAGACTCACTGAGCAACCTCATTCAGTGTGAAAAGTGCTCTTCTGAAATTAATTCAGAATTTCCCTTGCCACAGCAATCTATTCTCTGCCCCTTTCCAGGAAGAATCTGCCATCTCTAAAATTTCTATGTACTTGCAGACAGCAATTAGATTCCCCCTCAGTCTGTTCTTAAGTTGCACAAACCCAACTCTTTCAGTCTCTTCTCTCATTCTGCACACCAGTCCTACAGCCACTGTGGTTTTCTCTCTTCAGGTTTTCTAAGCTTTTCTTACACCAGGAAGACATGTTTGCATGCAGCAAACATTGTAAGATAAAATGCTTCACCTATAAAACTATGAGAAGTGAAACATTCCACTCATTGCACTCACTCAAATAATTGCCTGTGGGAGTAAGTACCCTTAAAACAGTGTTCAATGAGGTCATTTCCAGAGTTCATCATAGAATCGTCATATAGCTCAGTTTGGAAAGGACCTCAAAGATCATCTGGCCCACCCTTTCATGGGAAAGGGAGCCTAGATGATATTATTCAGCATCCTGTCCACTCACTTCTTGAGTTCAGAGCGTCACCTCTGCTAACCCTTGAAAATTAAACTAGACCAGGAGAAAACTGGCCTTTCACACTCAGGAGCAGGTGCCAGTTTTACTGAGGTTTCACTAACAAGGATGAGAACTGTCACAGGCTGTGACCTGGAGTCACTGATTTAGCAGCTATGCAGCACAGATGTGCTAAAACTTATATTCACAGCGTTCTTACATTTCCAGCATTGAAGCTACATATGCAGTAAATTAAGAGATCATAATCTTTTAAATAAATCCTTGAGGATTCACAGAAAAAAGTGGAACACTTCATCTGTCAGCTTTACCAGACAAAGGGTAATGTGATCCCTTAGCAGACTCCCAGTATTGTCTCGCTTGAGCTTTCTGTTGGGGGTATTCTGAAGTATATGTGAAATGCAGAAAAGTGAAGTGAAAATTAATTTAGGTACATGGTTAGCAGGTAGCTATAAATTATTGGAATTTTAAAGGAACAATATTAATTGAAAAATCATCAGCTTTCTGCTTTCAACTTCCATAAGAAGTTCCATAATCATTCTGTTTCCATTCCACATCCACAGATGATAAGTAAAATGTTTCAATTTTAACCTGGGAAGACAACTTGCAGAAATGTGATTTGATTGAACTCTGCTGTGACTGAAGATTTCTTTTGAAGATCCAGCACCTTACTGAGAATATTGAACTCAAGTGAATAAATAAAACACGAACATCAATAAGAATGAGGAAACTCAAAGTTAAATAAGATGTTATAAAACGACCACAGGGTATTTAAATGTGTAGCACAGACTTTATAGTGAAAGAAAAAAGGGAATATAATTAATTTGTAACCGCAGAAGCTGTAGATTATTGCAGGAGGCAAAAGAAAAATTAGTTGCCTGTTTTAAAAAAGTTTTGTGGCCATGACAACAGATAGGATAAAATGGTGCTGTGCTACAACTGTCATCTTGATTTGCATGACAGGAGGATCTGCTGCAATCCTTTGTAATGCTCACAATGTATATCCTAAAGAATTATATTTGACTGTACATCAAGAGCAAACTGAAAGGCAGCATTATTTGTTAGATCACTCAATGCAGCTGGAAAAAAATGGCCTTGCTTTCTGGTCCATGAAATCATCTTCAGGTTTTTTAAGGAAGTCGTGTCCCACCATGCTTGCATGAAGAATTACAAGGATTCAGCTAAGGGATGCTTCTGGGTTAGCATAAGGACATATTTTGGATAGGACTGCTGCCCCGTGCATGTGAAGCACAGGGCTTGCTTTCCTCCTTATTTCATTTGTTTTGTCATATGTAACATGAGTTTCTGTTATTCTTTACAGGATAAATCTGTGCAAATGACAAATTTTTGCAGCTGGATCTATGCTTCTGTTGCTGTACAAGCACTTCAGAAATCAAGTTTCATTTTCCAGTGTACAAATTTTTATTTGCAGTATATTAATAACAACCATAAAATAAGAACCTGAAAATATATCTTAATATGAGAAATATTAAGATACTTCCACTCATCAATAAATTATAGCCCCAATCCCTCTGGATCAATGACATAAGCTGTTTTCTGTGCCTTACAGGGAATACATGGACAAAGAAGTAAATTATTAACCACAGCTGATTAACATTTTTTTCTTTTGGTAATTCAATTTATTCCGAAATACAGAGCAATGACCATCACTGATATTTTGTCATTGTCATCATGGCTGAGGATTGTTTTTTTTGAAAATACATCTAGTCAGTCCAATAAATGCAAAAATATTTACGGCTGTCTTCCCCATTCTTGTGATGAACAATCCCTCATGACACTGACATTTTGAGGTAAGATTTTTGATATTGTCCTTTGGAGTTAATTATGATGACATTTCCAGTGAAAGTCCCCAAAACAGTTGGTAGATAGAAAGGCTGCAATCAAGACAATGAAACAATGACTTGCAAAGGATTCCTAACATCCTACTTACATTATAAGCACCTTTAGTAGCAGAGAGTAAATTTACATCCATAATACAGATGCTAGACAGGAATTGTGATCCTAGAACAATCAGATGTTCTAAGAGAAAAACAAATATTGAAGTTAAATGCACCTCTAATTATCCATATAAAATATTTTAACACTTTATAACAATACAGCCACACATGTAGTCTGAAATGTCAGGTTTCATCTGCCTACAAGACATACTCATCCATGAGCTCCAAAGACCTTTTGGCTGCATTTCACACAGCACTTGTTTCGATGTACATGAAGTTTCTGAAAATTGCCTTGAGATAGTTGACCTAAGTTAGGAAATTGTTTTGACACAAAAGTGTTGCTAAAACACAGTGACAAGCCAGGGATATGGCAGAAAGTGGAAGCATGTCTGAACTGCACAGCACAGCACTTGGCTGGGATCAGCTTGGGGGCAAACCTTTGTAGTCTGTCTGAGGTGCTGTCAATCCTCAAAGTGCTCTGAACTTAAACCAAGGACCAGACAAGCCTGAAGTGCAACGAGAAGATGAAGGAGGACTTCTACATCAATAACTTTAACACTGAGGTAAAGTTTCCAAGATGGGATTCTCCCCTCTTCTAATACTTAAATGTGAGCAGTCTCCAGAGGGAATTTAGAAATCCTAAGCAACATACTCACCCAAACCTCCTTGGATTTAACAATACAGTGAGTCTAAGCATCCAAATTACATCTCAATTCAGATAGGGAGAATGCTCACATAAGTTCCTTTCCTTTTCATTTCTGCTCAGAGTAAGAAAGAACAAGTAATGCTCTAATATTGCTTGTTGGGGTTGGGGAGGAAGTTAATAAAGCAAACTGAATTTCTTTCCATCTTTCTCACCACTTATATTCCACCTCCCCCCTCTTAATTCCCAAGATTTTTAACCATATTCATGCCTTATGGAAAAAAAATTGCACTGATTCTCCTTTTTGCCTTTGTAGGTAAAACTGGGTCTGTATTTTTACACTAGGGTAAAACTCCATGGCATACAAAAGTGAACCTGGTGAGGTTAGCCTCAGGTACTACTAACAGAGACTTTATAAAGACATTGCAGAAGCTTTTTACTTTCACTTTTTTTTTTTTGCAAACAAGCCCTAACAACTCTCTTGAGAGAAAAACCAGGCTAATACCGATCTTTTTATTCAGTTCATCCTGTAACAGCAAATGAACCTTATCTATGCATTGTTCTAGTTATTCTCAGTTGTTGCTATCACCACCCCTTTACAGTATCATGCTGAACACAGATTCAATTTCTAAAACACCTGAAGGTACTGTCAGTATTGAAGAAGCATGCTAAACTTGCTTTCAAGTAGACTACAGAAGATGACACAGACATCAAATCTGTAAATCAAAAATTAGATGTCTTGAAAAATGTTTGATAGGTTGTAATGCAGCTGTAGGGTCTTACCCAGAGTAAAACTTACTGTAGCAATCACAGTGAACATAGAGAACAAGAAAGTACATTCTGATTGTGTTCAGAGACTAGATTTTTTATACAAAACTTTGATTCATTCCTGGAAATATTTACTTTTTCATTTCATGAGTACTGCCACAAGAAACAGTCAAGTGGTCAGTCTGGGGCCCACCTTAAGAAGGTTAATTTAAATACATATATCCCCTACCCCGGGAATGTCAGTGTTTCCCTCTATAATGTTTGTTATTTAATGGAAAAGTGTGATATTTAATCAAATTTGTACTGAAAATATGAAACACTTACTAATCAAATTTTCATGAATTAACAAAATCCTAAGCAAACATCACTGAAGCATTAAAATGAAATTTAATCCTAGTGTGGATAGCCAATATAACTTCTTTGCCTTCTTGAGCTTTCATGTATCAAAAAAACCCAAAATTAAGGTGTATACATATGCTTTTATTATTTTGTAAAGGCTTATATGATGAGGACTTGACAAGAAAGAATTACAGAGATTTGTTACCCTCATGTTCATAATTGTTTCTATTAAGGAGTCTGAGAGGCAGCAGGCAGACAAAGGGGTCTTCATGAATACTTGAATAGTATACATATACTTGTATGTTCTTTAGTTAAGAAGGTTCTCTGGCATTAGAAAAGGACTGTTTTATGGTGTTGATTGCTGAGTACATTTGTAATCTCTAGAAAAAAATAATTGTATTAGTCAAGGCCATTGTAATTCTTTTTTCTTAATGCAACTCCAATAACCTTATAATTGCTATCTGAGTCATGGGACACTATTACCTATTAGTTGAGCTACTCAGTTTCTAATAGTAAACAACCATTAATAAAGAAAAAAAAAAGAAAGAAAGAAAAACAAACCTACTGTATAAACAGGTAATAAAAATTGCTGCTTCATAGATAGCGTTTGCAGGTTTGTCACTGAAGTCCTTTTTACAGACACCAGCATTTTCAGATTAAATTTACCTTATTCTGGGCACAGTGTGTTAAATAACTCCAAAATCAATGAACTTTTTTTATTTTTTTCTTTTCCATTTTTTTCTGATGTTGTTCTGGATCTGTGCTATGAAGTGAGGAAGGGAAATGTAAGGCATACTGAAGTAAGGAAGCAGTGAGGTGGAATGATTATAACCAATCTATACTTGGGAATATTCTTTCCATGTGTACAGATAAAGCTTTTCTGTAGAGTGTCAACAAACAACTCACTCATAGTTCTCTTAGAAATGGGGGAATGTTGGTGGTGGGAATATCTGATAGACCAAAACCTAGGCTGCCTCCCAACTTGCATCTGTTGACAGTAAACTGAAATATTCTGGAAAGTCAAAATCAGAGCAGATGGACTCAGAAATTGCATTTTTCCCAGAATAAAATTTACCTAAGCAGGAACATAGGTGTAACTCCTGATATTACTTTTATAGAAGCAATAATTTTTCTACTTAGTCGTTTTATGTTTTTTAGCAGGCTTGTAATAGATCTTACTTCAACCAAAAAAAATTCATATGCTGCAACATTTGTTCAAATCTGTATATATAGAAAACACCCACATTTCTGTGATATATCATTGTTTCATATAGATTCACTTCATCTCTGTTGGAAAGTTTCCAACTTTCCATCTTTGTTCCAACTTTCCATTGCTGTTGGAAAAGACATTGATTTTACAAACCTTGAAAGCCTAGGAACAATAACTCAGGATTCTTTTTGGTGTCAACAGGATACCTTGACACTTCAACAAATCTATTCTGCCTTTTGCTGATCCCTGCATTTTGCTCTTACTTGCTCAATGAAAGCCTTTTCCTCTGTGACCAAAATGACCACTTTGTATAGTACAAGTGATGTTTTTTAATTTCTCTGTTATTTTGGACATGTATTAGAAAACAAATGTTCATCATTTTACATTTATGGAAACATAAATAAGTGTGCCACTTACACCAGGAACATCCACAGTGGTTAGAATTTACTAAATTCAGCAGAGGTTTTTGATATTGGAAGCAAGTACTGCACTTTGTAAGATAACACACAGGAAACAATTTCAAAAGAAAACATATTTCCAGCTCTTCAAGAGCAAAAAGTCAATCTATTTAAAAGCTGCTTTTGTTCTGGTTTGGTTTTATTTGTCTCTTCTGCACAAATAAAAAATATACATGTATCAAAAATATGTGTGCAATAAGGAAAGGTGTAAGACTTATGGGTTTGTTTTCCTACCTTGACTCCAACAAAGACCGACATGCTGTCTTTGTTAAAGACTATTATTAAACTCATCCAATTGCAAACATAAAATGTTGTTATTATTTTTATTAGGTTTATAAAATTTTATAGGCTAAATGGAAGATAAAATTGTCTCAGAAACTCCAACATATTTTCTTGGGTAGAGTACCAGTTATGCACCAGAAAAAGCCAACCTGCTTCTTCAGCTGTACATGCAGCTCCAGCACTGAATATACTGCTTGTGTTTCATAAGTCTTTCCAACTGTCTTGGCGTACATGGAAAGAACATGGTATGAAAAATGAAGCTGTATTTTAATATATCTGTCTAAATTCTATGTCAAATACTTTCATCAGAGAGCTATATCTCACTGTTATGTCTGATGGAGACAGATTTTGGATAATTATACTGAGAATTGCTGCTTTTGGTATCTCACTTGCAGCCCTGATAGGTAAGGAAAAACATTAAGGCCCAAAATTTCAAATCTATTTGGCACCTTTAGCCTACTGAAATGGGTATAAAATTTGTTAACTAAAGTCTGGAGGAATAAATAAATGAGCAAAATTTTATATGATAGGTATTACTATACTGTACAACCACAGTATGCTAAAAATGATGAGTAGATAATTCCATTTTTCTACTATATAATTTTCAGTTCACTTCCCCCCACACACACACTTTTTTTAAGGAAAAAGTGTCAGTTACCACCATGTTCCAGTGCATCCAGGTACACATGAAATTAAGTGGAGTTGTCAACATGGATTACTGGGACATTGCACCAAATTTTTGTTCATTTTCAAGTCATGTACCAAAGGTGGAATGGCAAATGTTAGCACAATGGAAACAGAGGAAAGCAGCAGAACTATTTTATAAATTTTATCACCAGAAGGAAGAGCAGCTGTTTCTATGTAATAGCTCTGCCTTTAAATGCTTTATCACGCTTTTCTTTATGTGGTAAGATATTTACTGTACCCAGACTGGATATCACCATGAAATGAATGTTTTGAGCACATCAAATGCCACAGCAATATATAAATGTTCAACAAAATACAAAAAAGATTTTCACAGATGCTGTGAAGATAAACACTTACATTGCAATAATTCTATTTTCCTATTTTGCAGTTTTATCTTCGGTTTTCTAATTCCATATTTCTTTGTTTCTCTAACTAATGTATTAAAGAGGTCAGACTCAATGTACAAAATAATGCATAATCTTTTTCTTCACACTAGTGTGTTCTACTTTTTCCTTTTTCCCCTTGTATAACCTCAAGATATTTTTAATACATGTCCTATTCATATACCTATATATATCTAATTTGAAAGACTTCTGGGGAAATTTGGGTTTTTAAGTTAGTTAACTGAATTGAATTCTGTTTCCCTTAACCAGTTGTACAGGTAGACTGTGTAAGTGTGACTGTATCACATTTTAAAAAAAACCTAATAATCCAATTACAATTGTGTAACATATTCAGTGATTTATATTGGACTTAATTTATACCTAGTCATGAACTAGGAACTACAGAATATGAAGTTCACCAGTATCTTCAATGAAAAAGCAGATCGTCTATTAATTCCCCATTCCAGTTTTTTTGTAAGCCATGCTCTGTTCCACTCCAGCTGCTAAAATTTCAAATTGATATTGCAAACAGAAGAAAAAACTATGGAAAAGTGCCACAGAGTTAAGGATTTTGAACTGAAAATATTCAATTATTTGACATACTTCCAAGAAGTGCTACAGAAAAATGAGGAAGGTTAATTGTAAATTTTAATTGTGACAACCATTTTATGGAAATACATCTAGTCTAATTCAATTTGATTTAATATTGTTATTCAGTGTGATTGGGGAAAAAAACCCAATACTGTAAATGTTTACAGTCTGATTTGTGTTAAGCAATGTGCCTTGCTAAGAGATCACATTTCATTTTTAAAAATGAATACCACAACATATCATTAGAGCATGGTTTCAGTGCTTTATGGAAACCCGAGTGACTAACTCACTATCTCAAAAATCATTACTTCATGTAAAAGTATCAAAGAATTTCCCAGTAGGAAAAAATTAAAGTCTTCCAAAAGAATCCTCCTTGCTTCAGCATTTTTCAACATTTTCCATTTGAGAGAGCAGTATCTCTTCCTCAAAGGCTGCCTCCTTTCAGATCTGAGCCAGCTGACATAAGGGAGAACCTCGAGACAATTGTCCTTTTTCCAGGAGCATGCAGCCCCATGGAAGAGTAACTAGCACCAGACCTCAGCTCCTCCTGCTACTCCTTGCACCCACAGTATGAAATGTAAGCTGTGTAAATGTCTCATATTTTCTCTTTTTTCTCCACCACCCCTCCTTCCTTCTTTCTTTGCATCTCCATACTAGGAAGAAGTGATATATAGCAAAAGTAATTCCAAATTTTGGACAAAACTTTTTGAGAAGTCTCCTGTCATTATTACTTAATATTTTAAAGAATATTTCTCTGAGTTAATTCTGAAGTCTCTGACCACAGAAAGAAAGAGGTTCCTCAGTCTCTCAGCCAATTTTTTCTGTAAAAATAATGTTACTCAAGAGAGATATTTTAGCTTGGTAAATAGTATTATATTGTCTTAGTTTTTCTCTCTCTGGTCAATAATCTTTCCAGGAATCCTTTGGTGTATGCTAGGCTTCTGAAACTTGGGATGACACTGAGGAGAGATTTAGCTACTTAACAGTCTTCTGAGGATCTGGGGCTACAGCCTGGTAGTGCAATACAACCACTTTTCTGCATTTTAATGTATTGTACAGTGACTGCTCTCTCTTCTTAATATTGCTGCCAATAAAGTACCTCTCCCAATTTCCAAGGAAGAACGGCAAAAGTGTAAAATGGACTTCAGCACTTTTGTACCCTGTCCAGGATGCATTGCCAGTTTGTCCATAAAGTGAGGATTTACTTGAGCACAATCCAGCACACGAGTATCATCTTTCTCTTAACAAACAGATGTAGAAGTTACAAAGATTTTTACTTAAGTACTTTCAAACAAAAAAGTAGGTATAATATATACTTTATTGACTGAAACACATAATATTTACTATAGAGAAAAAATGCGATGGCAAATGCACCCACCCAAATATCAAAATTTACATCAACAAAAGACAAAAAAAAATATTTTAAATAACACATATGAATAAAATTAATCATTTTTATACTGTAGCATCTATCACAGAAACCTAAAAATAGTGTGTCTTTATAAATATCCCGTGATTTGAAAATTAATTAATATCTTTGTGTTCAAAAGTATTGATTTGTTATAAGAATATGATCCAGAATAAAGGTTCATTTCTTACATTTTCTTCCTGCATACAATACTGAAGAGACATCCACTCCTTCAAATGAACCCTTAGATATTATTTATTACTGATGAAGGAAAGCACAAAAACATACATCCAATAGCTACAATAAAGAGAAAAAAGGACAGTACAGAAACCATAATCTGCATGCTCACATTACCAATGAGATTTGAATTTAAACCATACATACCTGCAATTAAGGTACACAAAATGTATCCATGATCAAATCTGCATAGATTGACTCTTTGCACATAGGCACAACTTCATTCACATCAGTTAACTGCTCCATGAATACAAGTATCCAATAAAATAGAATACTGTCCTTAGTTCTTGTGTGAAGTCCTACCTAGATGGAGAAGAAGGCTGAGACACAGAATACCGCCAGAAGAGCAGTGCATGCACTTCACAGCCACGTATACAGTGAGCACATACCAATGCCTTTCAATGATGAAGGAAGAGGGTCTGGAAAGCAAAATGAGGAAAACAACTGACAGCTACAAGTGTCAGTCACTCCACATGGCACAATGATGATGGTAAACCCTTCTGATGTTATTAAAGGATGTGATACTACAACATTAAAAATATTTTAAAAAATAAAATTCTTTAATCTTACTTTCTTTGTAAAAAGTTAAAAAATTATATTCATCCCTGCAGATGCCTTCTTGATCTATTTCCTCTGCTTTAGCATTTTTTCTCTATATCTTCTGTAAATAACATTTATTTTCAATTCAAGCTTTTGTAAGAGATACTTTCTGAAATCCAATTAATTTCTATTTTAATTTTCTAAAATGATAATGATACCTGTAAAAAGCAAAAAAAAAAATGCTTTGTAGCTCATAATCAACCACAACCCTGTGATTTCCTTATATAGACTAAAACTTTGCTGTGATTCTGATCTGTGCTTTTCTTTCTGCTGTTACTGCTGCCAGTAAAATATTACTAATCATTCACCAATACATTCTGCTGCAGATGACAAGAACAAAATAAATGTCAAATTTACTTTTTTTTATTAGCAATACTCTTACACAATTATTTCCCACAACAGTAAGAAAAAATCAAATAAACAGTATTTTGGTGGTTATTTGAAAAATGACTTAGCACCTTAATAGAATTTCACTGATTTTATGACTTCATCTAGTCAATGGAAAAATACAAAAAAATTATTGGATTCTGTTACAGGCTGTGATCATCTAGTCTGTTCTCCAACAAAACATACACTAGAGAAACCCTTGAATTAATTCCTGTTTTAGCTTAAGCATATTGTTTAATAAAATATCCAGTATAGATTTATGAATATTCTCTAGAGGTGGAGAATCCATTAGCTGGATGCTTACTACAGACAATTACTTTCCCTCTTTGCTAGTTCTCTGCTAATAGATTTCTATTCACAGGAAATTATTTATTGATTATGCTTGGGTCACCCCCACAGACTTGTCTTTTATTAGACAAACTGTTTGAGCTATATATCACAGTGGTAGCCATGTGTTTCCATCCCTTCATCATTCTCAAGGTTCTTCCCTGAACCTGCTCCAATTTCAACATCCTTCCTGCACTGTAGATACCACAGTATTACAGCAGAAATCACTCTAATCTCAATTTGAAATACACTCACTTGACATTTCCTCAAAATGTTTCTTCTTTTGTATCCAAAAGGAGCTTTGCCTCAAGCTTGTTAAATATGTTAAGTAAATCCACTCTTCCAGCCTACTGTCAAAAAAAAAAAACAAAAAAAAAAAGGGTAAATTAGCCAAGAACCCATTCTTCTGGGCCCATTCTCCACATGAAGCACACGTCAAGGTAGATATTTCTACCTGCCTTGCAGAAGAGTAAGATACATTCAGCAACCCTATTATTTGATTTCAGCCAACTTGTAAATAATTGTAACGGTTTTTTTCAGTATAATACTTATATTTCCTTATTCTCCTGTTAATCAGTGTTTATTTCATTATCCTACTTTGAATGCTAATTAATCAAACCCCAGCTCACCTCAGACTCAATGTCATGTCAACACAGTTTACAATTAGCATGGTTATATTTTCTTTCCCTTCTGAATACTGTGAAAATTTTGCTTTTCTTTTATTTTTGTGGAACTTTCCCAAAACTTTTGAAAGTCAGTTACAAAGTTCCAAGGGTTTCCTTTTGGGGCTTATAAAGCTTCCAGTGGTGGTATCTTTCAATTTTTTATTTCTCCCATTAATTCAAATTTGGAGATTATTCTCCAAATCACATCAACTCACTTTTGAGAGGGCTAAACCAACAGCACCTGCTGGGTGGATGGCTACAGGCCATTTAAACAGATGAATCAGAGGTGTTAGGTTTCAGATCGAAGATATGGAAGACTTACAATGTGGTAGTGGTTTAAACCAGAGTGAACTCCTTCTTCAAGTTTCCCTGTCTTACTCAGGCTGCTGAAAAAGATACAAGAAGCGAGTAGAAAATGAGTGAGTTTACAGGCTTTTTATGTATGTTCTACTGTTTGCTAAAGCAATGGATTCCCATAATTTGAAGCATCAGTTAAACAAGACAGATATCTGTGATACTGAGACCTAATTTGCAGTATTTCCTATGTCAATCATTTAAAAACACTTTTTATTATCAAGATACCTTACACGTGCTTCATTTTAACTATCTTAAAATTATATCCACTCTTAATTCTTGTGAGTCCATTGCAAGAGGTTGGACCTTGACCTGGGTACAAATTCCGCTACCAGAGCCTGAGGGAGCTCACCTTAATTCCCAGCAACCACATGTACAGACAAAGCTCTGAAACATCAAGGTTCACATCAAAATTCCAGCCTCTGTCACTGTCATCAGCTTGTCCATCCCATTCAGTATTTTACATCAAAACCTGAATAATGTTTTGGCCGGAAAGAGACCAAGAGAGGTAAATGAGGCAGTCTGTTTGCTTTCTTGAAAAGGCCAGTCTTCTGTCTGTCTCAAATATCTGCCTAATAGCATTATATCCAATCACACAGGCTAAAGTATTAGACAGAAATATTGACTGAGTCAGGCATGGAGCTCATCCTGCCTTCCATGTGCGTTCCTTGGCCAGTGGTGAATGGCTGCATCAGGAATATGTGCAGCTCTTTCACCCCTAGGGTGTGTCTGCCATATGTGCCTCAAGTCAAGAGGCTGGAGCTTTATTTCTCCTCAGAAATAAAAGCAGTTCTTTACCTCCCAGTGACTGCTTTGTCCACTGAACTACTGTGTAGAAGAGAGGGAATGGGGCCACTTGACCTGCTATAAAAATGAATCTCTGGGACTGAATTATATCACTTGCACATAAAACCTTACTAGATCTCTTTTTAGACCACTGTAAACTTGAGACTGCCATGCCACTGTTGGTTGAAGTGCCCTGCAAACGGTGGCACTTGTTAAACAGCTCCTGATTTATTTGTTGAAGTTTCTTTTGTGAAAACAGTTTTGTGACTTCCCTTGGAACAATTTTAAGAAAAATAATTTCATATTAGCAGTAAAAAAGAATTTTTAATGAAACATTCAACCTGCTCAGATAGCAATATAATCTGTGTTTCAACATTTCTGGACATAGCAAAAACATAAGCTTTTCTGACTCTAATTATGTCTTCAAAGCTGGTAACTGAACCTAAGTCTTGGGTACATTTCATGGATATTAAAAATCATCCTATACTTTGAAAGATTTTTTTAATACCACTAAAAGCAGTTCAGACCTTTTGATATCTGCTCTTAACAATCTTAAGGATTTTTATAGCTATTTTCTTTCCTGTATAATCTCTCCAGACTCACTTAACTCTATTTGGCCGTTGTGGATGAGTATTTTTTTGCTAGGGACAATTTCTAGCTGTACATGTATCCATCAAATTATCTTATATATATGTTTATATATATAAAAAAAGTTGAACTGAATAGTTGGCATGGCTACCATCCACTGCCTTTCAGAAGACCCAGATGCAGGATAGCTGCCAGCGCTTTGTATTAAACAGCTGAGGTTTTTAATATTTCACTTTACTCCCAAAATTAGGAGGTATAGGATGCCTAATGAAGGAAGTGACAGACAAAAAAAAAGCCTAGCCACATAACTCCCAAAAGCCTGACTGGACTGGAAAACATGTTATTTAGAAATGTTGCTGTTCTCTCTCTGCTACCAACAAATTTTGTGAATCCAGTGGAGAAAATGTGTTTCCTCACTCTCCAGTGAGATCTCCTTCTGTTGCAGACATATTTTTGTGAAAATCCTTCTCTTTAGGATTTTCCCTTCTGAGAAGCTGAGGCCTCAGAAACAGAATGTAAGCAATGGTTATCTGCTGCTGTGGAATGCAACAGGTGGGCCTGTGATTGGTCTCGTGTGGATGTTTTGATTCAGTGACCAGTCACAGCAGAGCTGGCTCTCATTCTCTGTCCAAGCCAGCTGCTTTTGTTATCATTCTTTCCATTCTATTCTTATCTTAGCCTTCTGAGGAAACCTTTCCTTCTATTTCTTTTTAGTATAGTTATAATATATATATCATAAAATAATAAATCAAGCCTTCTGAACATGGAGTCAACATTCTCGTCTTTTGCCTCATTCAAGAAGCCTTGTGGCCACTGTCACATCCTTCTAACACAGAGCTCCAGCATGGTCTGCACTCCTGCCATGGTCTCATCTGGCAGAAGTTATTGCCCTTGGGCCAAATCTGTAACTTGCAGGGGAAATGTGCAGAGGTTTGCGTTGTTCACATGGAGATATACCCAGCCCACTCCAATGGGCTCTGCTGCAGGACAGAGCTGAGCTCCCTGGGTAAAGTAAGGCCACCTCAAACCTACAGAAAAGCATTTATAAGTGATGTGAAAACACTTCCCGGCAGAGAGGAGTGAGGGTAAAAAGTGTGAGAGTAGAGGGAGGGGAAGAGCTGCTTCAGGTGTGGGTGCAGAGGTTTCCCTGCAGCCTGTGAAGGAACTCAGGCAGTAACAGCCCATGGCCCACAGCCAGTGTGAAGAACCTAGAGCAGAGCAGGGGCAAAGTGTGAGGAGGAAGGAGCAGCACAGAGGAGCTGTTGTGGTCTGTCCACAACCACTGTTCCCCATTCCCTGCGCTACTTGCCATGGGACATAAAGGAGTCAGAAATGAGGGAGTAAACTTCCTCCTGGGCAAGGGGGGGGGGGGCATCAGAAAGGGGTTATTTTAATTTTTGTCTTTGTTTGTCTCTGTTTATATATTTTTTACTTGCAAGTAGATTAAGCTAGTTTTCCCCACATCAAGCTTGTTTTGCCCATAATGCTCACTGGTAAGTGATCTCCCTGTCTTTCTGAGCACATGAGTTTTTCATCTTATTATCTGCCCCCTGTCCTGAGGAGGGAATTGGCCGAGTAGTTGGGTAATCAACTGGCCCTATTACTAAATGAAACTGAGGAATGTGCATCAGCCGGAAAGACAGAGAAAATGAGTAATTGTTACCTACCAACTCAGTGAGCTAAGATGCTGTGGTGAAAAATCACTATGCAAACAAATAGATTAAGATTGTGATTTTGGGCAAATACAGAAGGACAGTATTAAATTGTGCACACAATCATCATTCTTGCTTGTAACATTTTTTTAAATAAAGGTGGTCTTAGCATACTTTTTAGGATATCTTATAATCTTCTTGCTCTATGGCTATATGTGTGCTATGTACATATGTATATATATATATATATCTGTTTACTAAGATATCTGTTCATAATTCTGTTATTCTTAAATATTTGTGTGTTGTTCACATCCTTAATTTACTACTATGCCAGAATAAATGTATTAGAGAATTTTGCCATAAATTCTCCACTTCTGTAATGGAACAAATGCTTCTTTGACAGCATAATTATTAAAAGAGAGCTTTATCTGTTTACAACATTTCAGATATTTGGAATGTAAATGCACATCCTGCAGACAGCTAATGAGATTGTCAAATGTAATTTAACATGTCTTTGATTCTCAGAGATAGCTTCACCATGTTACTGCTATGTCTGTATATTGGAGCATAATTTATCTGCTTGAAAGTGATCACTAAGTATGACTCTGAGCCATCAAGATATCCTTGCAGTAAGAATGCTTTAGAAATTCACGCCTAGCACTTCAGAGGTTACTCTTCTAATCTTATTCTTTGGCAAAAAGAGTCTTTTTGCAGTAATTAATTTTAACACTTTGACCAATCAGTTCTGAAGTGACTGTCACTCCAGGCACTTCTGCTCCCAGCCACGCTGGGTACCTTGCAGCTCATCATCATTACCTCTTTCACTACTCTGTCATTTAGCTCCAAGTTCCTATTTTTTTCTCACACTCTGGATCTGGGTGGTTTTGGTTTGTCTTTTTTTTTTTAACTAGACTAGAATAAGTCTTTTTCATAAGAGCACAGGGGCTGATTTACCTCATTTTCACTAGTACATCTGCAGTACAACAGGATAGGCAATGCTCTGCTTTAGCCGTAAAAGAACAGAAGAATCAAAGTCACAGTCAGCAGAAGTCACCATTTCTCAAAAACAAGAAGTAATTATATTTTTATAGCAGATTCAGAGTCAGCTATTTGCAGCAGCATGCTGTGTAATGTCAGAGTTTAAATGAATGCCCTGCACGAGTATGAATGCAGTCACATGGTTATCAGGTGTAAAACCATTTTTGAAATTGCAAAAGTGCCTTTTCCAGGCATGTCAAGAGAGGCCTTTAGGCAGTCTTGGAGTTCACACACAAAGATCTCAATTCTTTACTAATCTGTGCAAAAGCATTTGAGTACTAAATTCAGTGATTCTATTTTAAAACCTGTGTCTGTCTGATATTGCACATTCTCATTCCCTGCATCTCAGTCTGTGAAAGGTTAGCCACCTCTGCCATAAGCAGCATTTTCTCACAAGCACGACAGAAGGAAAACAGTAGAATCTAATCAGAAAAATGGTCATTTATAAGACTTCTTTGTTTCTGCTAAATGAAAGTTTGAGAATTATAATTTAGTCTCCACTTACCTGAATAATAGTAATATCTTAAATAATCATTTTATGGTATGCCCTAAAGCTGTAGAATGGTGCAACAGATTTTTATGAGGAAATATATATATAAATTAAAGAAGTGATAAGAACTGACTACTATAATTGTGAAGGGAGAAGGCACTTGAAGCTAAAATGCAGTTCACGAACAATAACTTCTTCCAACCTATCATTCAGTATTTGTCAGATATGATTCATTCCCCTAATAGAAAGCTTAATTTTCCCAATGAGACCTGACAGTTTTCTTGAACTAGTTTCACAGATGATATATCTGCCATGAGTACAGATTGATGTCTCTCAGGTGGCATTACAAATACCATTTTCTGTTGATCTGAGAAGGGAAGATAGAAACAAGATCACAACTTCATGAAGTGTTCATAGATTTTTTTTGGCAGAAAATGAAAGAAATTTCAAACTGACCTTTGATGTGAAAGCAGACGACACTTCAGAGCATCTAGCCCAGTAAACAAACTGACACTTTTGCAATTATACATATACTGTGTAGATTGAAAGGCTGCTTGATGTTTAAATTGATCATCAGACAATAATATGTCAAGATGTTGTTCATAAGACTGCAGTTCAGTCTGTCCAAGAATTTTATGAAGAATATTTCAGAATTTTAAGAATAAAATTCATAATGGGTAGATGCCTGAATATCAGTACACCATTGGGCTGTTGCACATGCAAGTAACTGATCTCCATTTAGAGATCAGATGTGAGTTGCTTAAGTAAATAAATTTTTTTTTAAAGAAAAAGCATAATCATGTTATATTAAAGTGATTATTGAGAAAAAATTATTCAATTTCTCTCCTGTTGAATAGGCTTGCTACATATGTTAATAGGGTTTCTTCCCCACACAAAAAGTAAAGCAAGCACATATTACAAAGTAAGAAACGTCAGATTATAGATGAAGGAAGAAAATGAAAATATTGACATGCAATCACTAATGTTTTAATAGGTCTAGCTCTTTGCTAAGTTTTGTTTGCACTCAGAATCTACAAATTGCAATGCTGGGCATCTAACTAAGTCTTCTGCTAAAACATTTATCTGAAAGATTGCTTTGAATTGTTGCAGTAAACACATTTACAGCAATACTTATACATTACAGTAATACATTATAACAGTATACACAACACAACAATACTTCCATATTACAGCAATACATTACAACTTATACATTATAACAGTTACATTACTACAGCATCTATCTCTTCTTGTCGAGGCAGTCATAACTCAAAGCAGAGACCTCAAATATCCCATAAACAAAGACTTCAAATGTCCCATTATTACTAGTTGGTGGCTCACCTACTTCCAGGTGTCTTGATGGGAGAAAATCAGGTCTGGACCTCCTTGTGGCTTCCACCTGCCACTCTCAGCTTCACCAGCACCACCTCCCCCACTCCATCCCAGTGGGCCACAGTTGCCCAATACACTTTGCAGCAATACTTCTACTCTACAGTAAACATTACAACCATACTTATATATTACAGTGCCTATTCCCTCCAGGGGCTTTTTCTGAAGCACACAGCCAGAAGCATCTGCAGCTAATCCAGCAGCAATGCAATGAAGGATATTGCTGCTAAACTGCTACAGAGCCCTGGCATGTCCACAGGCTTCAGAGTCCATCCTCTTAGGATTCTCCAACCCTCTCCTGGGAGCTTCAGAGTCCATCCTCTCCAGGGATTCTCCAACCCTCTCCTGGGGTCTACCCTCTTCTGGGATTATTCATCCCCTCCAGGGGAACTCCCCATCTTTTCCTGGGACTCTCCTGGTCCTCACAGCAGCCATCTCCTGGTCCCCGCAGTCTTCTCCTGGTTCTTGCAAGCTTCTGACTCTTACTCTGACTCCACCCTTTTATGCCACTTGTTCTTAATTGGCTCTACAGGTGTGTATGCTCTTAATTGGCCCCAGCTGCAACCCATTGGGGGACAAGATTATATACTGTGCCCCCTTACAATTCTCCCTACATTGAATCTTTTTACATTTATTTCCTTACAAACAGGGAAAAATATTACCAAACTATAAGATGAAGGATAATATAGGTATTATGCAGACATAAATCATCAGACTTCCATATGCAAAATTGAAGTTAGATTCCATCCAGTTCTATACAATTATTGTCCTTCAGCTGAATAAGTTCCATTGTAATGTTGAGGTTGGAAGTATTCAAGATATTTTGATTACAGATGACACATGGCTTACATTTAACAAAAAACATGTTCATTCTTAAAAAAAAAAAAAAGCAATGCTTGGCTTCCCCTGTAAAGCAAACTGTTCTGGACATTAGCACTCTTCAGAAACAGAATAAATTCACAACAACAAAATATTATATAATGATCACCTTGTCTGTGCCTGGCCTGTAAGCTGAAATGGTAGTTTACCTCAACTAATTCTTTAGCTGTAGAGAGTCTTGTGTAAAAATATGCTTTGCCATTCTGCCATATTTCTTTTCTGCATTCATCATGAAAACCAGATTTTAAATCAGACATTGTCAAATAACAGAAGAGTTAGATGAGAGCAATAACAATTACTAAAACCTCACAAGCTACAACCTATGGAGCAGGACTGTTTGATCTGTTAAAAAATGGACGAAGGGAGACAGAACCCTCTACAGTTGCATAAGGTGACACAATGAAGCAAGCTGTGATCAATTATCTCTCTAGTCAATGTGGAAAGATAAAAATAAGAATGGACTTTTAATTTATAGAAGGGGCAACTAGGGTAAATAAAAGTTTTGATCAAGTATGGCAAATGAAAATCATTTCCAGGACAAAGTGAAGTTTCACTATTCCTACAGATTTAAGGTCTTGGTAAGTTGTTATTCTTTTCAGGTTTGTTTAGTAACACCTAAATTAATCCTACCATGTTTCACTCCCTACTAGTGAGTTAAAGAGTGGTTCTGCAACCCAAACCAATTTGTGATAGCTGAATTTTAAACTACATTATTACTGAAACAATTCCTGTATGTTAATATCATCTTTGTTTTATGACATCTGATAACTTTGTGACTGAATGCATGAAGATATTATTAAATTTTACTGATAGATGTACAAATTGCAACCTTTTCTCTTCCGGAACAGATGCACCTTATTTAACTTGTATAGCTTAAAAAATACTTATATGTATCTCTAATATGCCAGGTTTTGATAGCTGCCAGCAGGACACTAAAATGTATAAATTTGGCTAGTTTTTCAAACGGATTTGACCTCTTTATCTTAGTATTCATGCATTTCTAAAGTGTGCTCAGGATACATTAATTATCTTATCCACCTGAGATTTATGTACTTTAGATAAAGCCTTTAATTTCCTGTGAGAAAACAGAAACAAAATCAATAACTATTTCTAGTTCCTGTGCTTACCTGGAAAGAACCATCACTTAATAAGCAGAAAAGATAGCCCAGCATTTTGTCCTGTGATAAAATGATAATTCTGGGTTGTATATCTTTCTGAGACTTTCCCATCTTTGAAGGAAACTAATGTAAATTCACTGCTAGGACAGCAAAGGTAAAGTTTGCAACCAAACAGACTGAGCATTGTGAGAGTTATACATGCATACAAGATTTTGCTGTTATCCTTTCATTTAGCTATACAACATTTTAAGCTAATTGCTAAGAATTTCTATGAATTTAAGTTTGTAACATTAGGTATGATCTCATTGTTTTCTGGATGTCACTAAGAGCATTCTGATTTGCGATGCTTTGTCTAAGCACAAGCTTAATAGCAAATGAGATTTAAAAAAATTATAAATATTACACTGTTTTAACCTTTCTGAGTTTATTTTCACAAAAACCTATAGGTTGCATTTCTTTTATGTTGGATATTTTTTCTGTTTATGAGTTTTCTATTAATGTCAAACATAAGATGATTAATTTTAAATGTGATTGTCTATAGTTATCCTTTTGAATATTTTCTAATAGACAATAAAGAGCATTAGGCATTCCCAATATAATCCCTATTTTCCTATCCAAAAAAGTTACTAGAATTTGGTGGAGACTCAAGATCACTAAAATTCTTCTTTTTTTTCTTTTGTTATTGCCAAATATCACACTAGAACATAATACTGGATTCTTTTAAGCTGTTGGAATCAGAGATGCACAAGTTTTCATGGTGCAGACAATAGAAAAGTCTTTTTGAACTTATGATGGGAAATACAACCATAAGTTTCTGAAAGGTTTAGCCACTATGTCAGGATTTCCCTTGAAAACTAATTTTGATGTCTGGAATTCTCTTTAATTTGGTGTGGAGCAATTTGAATTACAAATGTTACATCACCTCTGATACTTACTGGTATTGGATATTCTGAATTGTCCAATCCATGTTCCAAATGCATGTTTGTTGAATTTCTTTCTGTCACTTTATTGTAGAGTGAACTCCAGGGCTATGGTTTATTCAGTATGAAAAAGCCACTAATGTTTTTGTGTGCCAGTAATATGTGTATTACAATTTTTGTGGCTTAGTAAAATAAGTGAAAAGGGTGTGTGAGGGTACACCAGCCATAAAAGGGAAAGAAAAAATACAAACAGAGATTAAAGGAAATCCTTAGAAGATTTTGGAGAGATTATTTGTACTAGTGACACTTGAAAGAGATGATTTAAAGTATGAAACTGAAAGTATGATCAATGACTGGAACCCATTTCTTACAAGAATGCATACTACCTGACATGGCACTAACTTGGTTTTGATTAAACAGAAATACTGTTTAAAGTCAAGACATGCCTTAATGAGAACTACAAAAACCAAATAGTAAAATACTAAACTAATAGTTCAAAAACACTTGTGTCATAAATAAAGAAAAAAAAGACAGTAAATGAAAGCAATGTGCTAGCCTGTCTAGAATCTCTGATATAGTAAAAGCTTGACATCTTTAAACTATTCTCATCAGGTATTACACTTCTAAGAACTCTGTTTTGAAAAATGTATATTAAAAGGGTTTTTAATGTTTATTGAATTCACTGTACACAGCTCTGTAAAGATTCAGCTCATGTAACACTCATTTTGTTTATACTTTAAACTGTCATTATAATAATGACAGTTTTCATTGGAAGGTAACAGAGTACCCCACACAGTCATTTGTACTCCCAAAGTTTGTCGAGCTTGGTTTTATTTTTTATTAATAGCACTTCTGACAGCCTCAGCTCAGAAGTGCTATTAATTCAGAATATGTTTAACTCACTGAAACCTATAATTTTGAGTTTAATCAGACTTTGCAGCAAAAGCTGACTGGACACATGATTCTGGGAGTTCTCTTGGAAAATATTTATCTAGCATGTTACAGTAGGAAAATACAGCAGACCAGGATTTGTGAGATAAGTTGTACATTAATGAAATAATGAAGATTTTTTCTATTTATTACAAGCAGCTGTTCAGTGGAAGCTTAAAGATAAACCCATCCAGTGGTGTCCCAGTGCAAGACACAAACATAACTATGGAGACTGGTTTACTTGAGCATGCAGGTAGATGAGTGCTTGCTACTTCACCTGTGCGAGATGATCAACAAACTACAGAAGCTCAGCAAGTTGTGCACATGGTGTCATGGGACATACCTGTACTGAGTAACCAAATAAGTCATGTCCTTCATTCAAAATGAAAACTCACCTAGAAATGTAAATTCAGTATCTTCTTCACTGGCTATTTATTTGTGAATTCAATTGATAAACTCTCTATTTAAGAGTAATTCTTTCCTATTTAATTTAGTCCCACCAACCTGTATGTTTTTGCATTTTTTCTAACAAGACCACATATTTGTCCAGGGATGGGTATTGAAATGTTGAAAAGCATGTGAAGTCAGTGTACTATATTTGTAGAATGCTTTGTTAATGTTCCTTCTAAAATATGCAGAAATCTAAAATCACAGAACATGAATTTTGGTCTAATATTTTTAGCTAATATTTTGCTAATAAATTAATATTAGCTAAAATTTATTTTGGTCTAATATTACTTATTAGAAAAAGTATGCTGATCCATTGTCCCTGCAAAAAGGAAAAAAATCAAAGAGAAAAGTGGTAAAGTGACATGGAACTCAAGTGTAATCTTTCAACCACCTAGTTTCTGAAATAGAAGGACTTGCTGGGAAGCTGGGTAATAAACAAAAAGTGAATAGTTTTAGTTGAAAATGTTTAACTCTTTTTGTAAAAAGAAAAAAAAGAACCAAAAAAACCTTAGGTAAGACTAGTGAACCATACAGACAAATCCTTCCTCAGACTAGAGCCTTCATTGGTACCTGTTGGCTATTTTAAATATGTTCTTTATAAACTCTTCTACCTGTTGGACAGTATGGTTTAATTATTTACTTTTTTGTTTTTATGTAGTGATACTTTTGTGTATCAGTTCTCTGAACATGAGTTAATATTGCATTTTTTGTGGCACTACACAGAATTCACTTGAAGTAAAAATAGGTCCAAGCTTGATGACAAGACTGAAAATTTGTTTAATTGTTCAAGAAAATAAAGGTTTTTAATAGTAGAAAAGAGACATGTTTAAGTCCTCTGTGTAGAAACAAACTAACAAAGAAATAGAGCTGGGAAATTACTTTGTGTGCTTAGGCTTCTGTTACAAATGAACATCATTGGTGTTAGGAGGCAGCATGGTGTTGATGCGTCCAGGCTCAGCCTCTGTGTGCTGCCATTCATGACACACACACTAGTGAGGGTAACAGAGCTCAGCTGGCACCACAGCTGTGTGGGGCTTGCAAAGAGATGAGCCATTCTTTTTGGTTGTCATACGAAAATTCAGCCTTCATCCTTAGGGATCTGTAGATTGTTACCCATGATCTCTTTTCTTGCTTAATGGGAAATGGACTTATTCCCTTTGCTTTATGAAAGAAGTTGATTCACATTCACAGAGTGCAAACAATTTGCATGGTATATCATTATGTTAGATTGAGGGACAAAAATATCAAGAACTCTATGGATTTTTTTTTCAATCCTGAAATTCCCACTGTGTTTCACACAACAGAAACTTTCATGAAAACTCAAAAGTTTTATGGGTTTCAAGGACAAAATTTTATCATTAGATTAACACTGAATCGAATTAACATCAGTTAAATCTGCTGCAGCTGTACAGAGATTGCCTCCTAATGTGTTGAGCAACTCAGTAATGTCACATAATTTTACACCTGATCTACAGCAAAGTAGTCAGGTGTAAATATCTAGCAAGAGATACTCCCAATCTTGGGGGTGTGGGGGAAGGGCAAGCACTTTTAAAAAATGCTATGGCCAAACCATGAAAAGTGCAAACTGGTAAGACTTCTCCCTTTCTGGTGTGATGCATTCCAAGCAATTTGTAAACAAGACAGTTATTTCAGGTGTCTGCAGCTCAGCAGTATGTATGCTGCCCAGAGTAACCACCTGGCACCTCATTTCAGAGGAAATTTGTTACTCCCTTTCCTCTTCATAATCTGTCTTGATTACTGCCTTGAGTATCCCACTGGTATTTATAAAAATGGAAATAGTCACACACATTCACTAAAATTAAAGGAACGGTGAAGGGAAAGCCATGTACCTCCAAAGGCCATAGCACTGGAGCCTGTGGCTCTGTGGTCACCTTGCCCTTCAGCACAGAGCAGGAGGTTACAGACTGCAAAGTGGAAATAGCAATGTCTCCTTCTCCTTGGAGTCTGTGAGACTCTGTCAAGGACAGACTACATGGTGAGGCAGGACTGTTGCTGGAAAGGAAAAGGGAGATATTTAAAGGTCCCATCCAACCCAAAATATCTTGTGATTCTCTGACTGTTTATATTTGTGTCAGAAGGCCTATGAGAACACAGCTCTTTGCCTGATATTGGTGGAGCGTTGAAATAATTCCTCATGCTTTCTCTTCTGTAAAGTTGCCCAGGAACTGTAGGACACATAAAATAACTGCCTACAGAGCCTTTTAAGAAACTGCTGAAATAATTCTGTTTAATAGAATATTCTAGTAGAAGACTGAGGGCATGTTTTTGTAGGCTTTTGTAGGAGAAAGGTTCATGCTGTTTCTCTCAGTCATAGACTTCATTGTGGGATACCATCAATGTTTGAAACACAAGATCTTCTACTCTAGGTCCCCTCTGGACATTTAATATCCATCACTGGAAAGTTTCTTGCCAGAATGACAGATTTATAATGCAGGGAGTGGTAGCCTTCCCTTAAGGCAAAGGTGGCAAAAGCTAACTAGACTAGATGTCAATGCACTCATTCAAGTGTACATGAATCACCCAGTTTCTGTAAAGAAAAAAAAAGATCTGCTTGTCTGCTTCTCACTGTGAAAAAAAGAGCACTGAATGTTTAATCCTGTTGAAAAGACTTATAGTGAAAACTTAGTTGATCTCTGTCTGGGAAACACAAATTATTTCTAGGAAATATGTATCATGTTAATGAGTAAAATTAATATCTCATTAGGGTTATCCAACTCAAAATGAAAATAGTAATTATAGCAATTTTTTGAACTTCCTTTGGTAGCTATAATAATAAATTGTAGGTAGAGAAAAATGAAAAAAGAAAACTCCAAGAGACAGTACTACATGACAGAGTAATATGTATAAGGGGAGGAAAAATAATATAACTACAGCGAAGTAACTAGTGTGATAGACAGGTGATCATCCTAATTTTTTTCATTTTAAATTTTACTTTAATAGTGATTGTTTTTAAAAATGCTTAAAGACAGAAAACTTGTCAGTAGGTCATCTATAGCACCATCACTGATGTCAAAGAAGTCTCTCTATGTGTGTCAGAGCATACATGCATTCCAAAGATGTAACTTGTTAAATTTATCAAATTTGAAATCTTCAAAATCTTTGAGGAGAAAAGAACTCTGAGTTTAAGAAGGAGGTTAAAGGGGGGAAAACCCACAATATCCTGCATACTTAAAAGGAAAATGAAAGATTCTGAGAAGACTTGTCTCTATGACTGCAGATTTTTCATGTTAATCAACATACAGCCTGGAACATTTTATTTTTGAGACCAAATTTCTTCCTTTGTCAGATCACTGAAGGACCAGTGACTAAACCTAGCTGAATCTTTGTTTACATCATTACAGTCTAGTCTCAACAACTGAAACAAATGCAACAAAAATATCACTGCAAATTTATGTGCTAGGGTGGCACATTAAAAAAATTAAAAGTATTTCTATTAAGAGGATAAAACTGAAGAGAGGGGGCTTGTTAGGCCAACATCCCACACCTGACTGCTACAAAAACTAAGGCACGTTCTTAATAAACCCAGAGCCGGAGTCCAAAGAATAAATGCATGAGTTGCAGATGCAAAGTAAGGGTAACAACAAAAACCAGAAGACTCTGTAATCATTGTGTTATACATTTTATTTTCTGCTGTGCATTAGCATGGGTTCTTCACTTATCTGGAAAACATAGAGTTCTAATTATGAAGAAATAACTATTTCCTTCAGTCTGAATACAGCCAAAGCTATGTTCCTATGTATATACTAGAATCTATTTGCCTTAATATACTGTATACTCTTTCTTTTTTCTTTCTCACATGTGACAGAAAAAGCTGCAAAATTGAGTCACATCTTTGCTTTTTGTGGGTAGAACATTATAAATAAAAGTATGTGAGAAAATAAAGGTTAGAGAAATATTTTAGTTATCAGGGTCATTGCAGAGGCATTGTTCCTCAGGAAAGTGGTTAAAGTACAGAGAATTCTGTTTTATTTGATATCTTAATGGCAAAGACACTTAAATATAGCCGATATGATGTTAATAACATTATCCTTTAGAAACAAACAAGAAAAACAAACCCCCAAAAAACAATGTTTAGCACAAAAAGGGTGGGGAATAAACTGTCAAGGAGTATCAATCACGTTATAAGAATCTTTCCTATCTTGCGACCAGAAACTTCGTCAACAGAGCTGTGAAGAAGTTACTCCTCATACAAAACAAATTACGTTTGTTTTATTTAATTTTATTTAACATTTTATTTAATAAAACGTTAAATCAAAACATAACATGCAATCGGAATGCTCTGGGATCTCACTCTCAGTGTAACTAGTGATGCTAATGCAATTGAACTAGATGTACAAACAATAAAAAGAAAGTCCTTGCCTCAAAGAAGTTAAATCTACATTTTAAAAACTAGGAAACAAGCTGATGGAGCATGAAAATACAGATTTAATGAGGCAAAGAAGAGACTGCTTCATCACTTAACATGTGTGAAATAAACCCGCTCACCAGGGATGAGGAATAACTTCTGGATGCTGATTGCATGTATAACTATTGCCCAACATATACATACACAGAAGAGCACACAACAAACTGTCCACAACTGCCCATTACTTTCCATAACTGGGCAATAAGGCTCTCCACTGTCTTACCAACAAAGCATCTAAGCAGAACTGACAAAGGTGAAACCAAAAGAAAGAAGTTATATGCGTTAGAGTAAAAGAATGAATATTTCTAATGAGCAGTCTCTTTCACTGCTGGCAGTAAATGCAAATATTCTTAGTGATATCATTTGGAGGTTCAGAAAAGGAGGCTACGGGTAAGCACAAATGAGCACTGGAGTTTATATGAACTGCAATACTAAGTCTGTCATTTTGTGAGAGGTTTGCTGGGGCCACAACAGTTGGTTGTTTCCCATTGTCCCACATGGGGAGCTACTTGCAAACATCAGTTTACTGAGCAAAAAGCTATAGGACAGCCTGATCCATGGTGTTGCCTCTAAATCTGAGGTCCCAGATATTCCTCTTTAAAAGATATAGAAATTGAACTATTTCAGTGGAGTGTCAGGATTTTCTGTTGAGGAAATGAGCTTTGAAAGCATGGAAGTCATGAGAGTCCCAGTTAGATGGCAGGCAAACATTTTCCATGCCTCTTACCACAAACATGGCAGTCACAGGGACTACATCACCCTGAGTCAGTTGATAATGCTTAGGGAAGCAAGGAAGTGAAATTTTTAATCCCACCCCTAAAAGTTTTGAGACTATTTTTTTTAGTCTCGACTTCTTGTAGTGATTTCTTCATTACACATTTTTGTAAAGTTATTTTGCTGTGACTTAATTCACAATTACTAATACATCAAGTAAATTTTCTTTTAAGAATGTTTTTTTCAGTGAGCTGCCCTAGAAATAGGGCTCCTCTGATGTCCAATCATGTATGCACAGTGTTCATTTCTATCATAAAATACATGAGATCTTTAATTTCAGCTTTGATGCATGACTGTAAAAGTGCTAAGATTTAACAGCCTTGAGGTGATGTTGAGTTCATTATAGGAAGCTGGCAGCACTTCTTCTACCAGATAAAAGAAATTTAATTACTGTCATCTACAGGAGACAGTTGTGTTGACTTTGAATGCTCTGATTTCTTTTATAATCTAGCTATTTATAATTTCTATGCGATGTATTTTCCCTGAATGACTCTGGTACTTCAGACAAGGTTTTCAGCAAGAAATCATCATAACAAGAATATCTTTCCTTTATTTTCTTCTCAGAAGAACTAACATTATTCTGATGGCTGAAAGGTTTCTGAAGCCTAATGGCAGAATTTCAAAGGTCTTATTTATTTGAGATTTTTTTGGCCAAATTCCTGATGTGCTCCCTCTTTTTTGACTTTTGGCTGATGTAGAGGAAAGTCGCCAGCCATATAAAATGTTGTTTATTCAATATATAAAACACATAGCATTTTTCATGACAGTGAGGTCGCATCATAAATGGGTTGTAAAATTTTGGGGTGACATATTCAATAAATTTTTAAACAGATTTCCCTTGGTTATGTCTAAGAAGAATACTGTAGTTTATCTACTTCTCTCAAGGAAAGATGAAAAAATATACACAAGATCTGACTGGCCTTGTTGAACGTATTTTTAACTACTGAGTCTCAGGAATAATCCCAGCTATTGAAAGCTCAACTGAAGAACATTTTCAAGTGCTGGTATTGAGAACTGTATCATCATTTTCTCACAAGCCAGAGGGTAGGGAAAAGAACTTAAGCACTCATTTGGGGATGTGTGTATATTTGCTTTTTGTAGCATTTTTGAGGATCTTAAAGTCTCAGTTGGCCTCAGTTCAGCCTTTGTTTGGCCTCAGTTCAGCAAAGGTTGCATATATTTTGGATGGAAATGGATATAAGTAGTTTCTTGATTTTAAGTATGCTGCTTTTCTGAAATGGGCCTTTCTGAGTATAATGTGAACATTTGATCAGACTAAAGTTATCTCTAATTCCTAGAATAAATTTCCATCTCTAACAATATAGGTGGAATTTTAATAAAATCATTGCTCTGCAATGGGAATGGCATGCATACCAGCAGTCTTCCAAGCCTGTTGGTAGCTCTGTGCCTGGTCTGGATTGAAAGTTTGAAGGAAGTGAACTTGAAGGATGGTGCACAGGAATTTTTCAAAGGCTGCTGCTTTGGGATATTCCTTGAACTTTTGAAAAGTCTTTAATGTGATGTCATTGCCTGAAATGTATTAACATTTGATCCATGCCAGAGAATTTGGAGGTCGAATGAAACTAGACAGTAATATGAAATGGAGAAGCAGATGTTGGAAGAGTAAGATGATGCAAGAGTAAGAAGAGCAGATATCACAAAGGAACAAATATCCTGGAATAAGTGATGAAAGAAGTGAATGCAAAACGTGAACCAAGAGATTTGCCAGATGTAATAAACTTATGGATGGAGAAGCAAATCCACTTTTGTGTGAAGTTCAGTAAAAAAGAGACACTCAGTGTAAGGGCTTGGATAAGGTCAGGGAGAACAGAATAGAATAGAATAGGATATTAAAGTTGGAAGGGACCTGCAAGCATCATTAAGTCCAACTGCCTGGCCACTCTGTGGATGACCAGAAGTTAAAATACATTATTACTGTAAGCACTGTTTACATGTCTCTTAAACAGCAACAGGCTTGAGGCAATGATTACCTCTTGTAAGACACTCCTGTTGATATAGAAATAGCTCCTAAATTGTAGTCTAAACCTCTCCAGTGCAGCTTTGAACCATTCCCATGAATCCTGACACTGGACATCAGGGTGAAGAGATGAGCACCTCCCTCTCCACATCCCCTCCCTAGGAAGCCATAGAGAACAACGAGGTCAGACCTCAGACTACTTTTCTCCAAACCAGACAAGCACCTAGACAAAATGGTCTAGGGCCATTCAGCTTGGAAACAGACAAACAGGAGCCAATATTGTAAAGGACTATAATATCATTAAGTTCATGGATAAATTACCAGGGAAATATTTTCACTAACCATAATGCAAGATTTAAAGGAGAGTAAATTTACAATATAGAAAAAAAATTTGTTTTTTATACCAATTGCCTTTATTATGAAATTCAATGCTACAAGATATTACTAATGAAGGGATAAAATTAATTTTTCAATTGCTATTAAACAAAAAATGTGTAGATGGAACCTTTGACTCCAGAATCCCTAGACTCGGAGATCAGAATCAGAGACAGAAAACAGAGAAAACAGAAATCAGAGGCTGGCCCTGTGCTTTAATTTTCCCCCATCAAAATGGCAAGTGTCTGTTGTAGAAGACAAGATATTGGGATAACTCAATTCGGATCAGATGCAAATTTCCAAGATCCTGAAAAAAAATCTTTGAATCCTGAAAAAAATCTATGAGAACTGAGCAAGTGTTTGATGTTAGCGTGAATTGGAAGAGTCTTGAAGTAAAACTATAATCATTATTAGGAAAGCCAGACAGTAAATACAGGTAGAACATTCAAAATCTTATCTCAAAAAAGGAAAATTAATTCTGTGCACCATTCAAATGAAAGGAATATGAAGCAGAGGATTTCCATCATTCTGTATGTCCCATTACATTTCTATTCAGTTCCAAGTACTTTACATTCTGTCCTTTTGTCGCTTGTTACATCTTTATCTGTAATTGTTTTTCTGTTTCAGGGGATTTGTAGAGTTTTTTCTATGTCTGATGGTTCCTTTACTTCACACTCTGTCTCTTCCCCATTGTTTTATCCTTTAGTCTCTGTTTCTTTTCTCTCTTCATTTAAATAATCCATCAAACAATTGTATTACATGTGACTGCATTTTTAAGTTGGATCTGAAATATTTTTATCTCATTTTAGCTCATGTAGATGCACTCTCATTTGCACTGTTTTTGACTAACTTGCTTCCTGATTAGATTATAAGAGATCTATTCTTTTTATTTTGCTGTGTTTGGGCTTTTTTCTCAAGTCCACCATTTACTTTTTGAAATAATTAGGGATGAAAATGTTCTAAGCATACGGATTACAATGCAAAAAAAAAATCACCCTTCTATTTAAACTTAGAACAGATTTTTCAAAAACATAATTTTGCACCCACAGATTCTTATTATGGTGGTTTAATTTTACTGGATACCTACCTATAATTGCATTCAAGAGAATTAAATCTAGAATGCTATTTTTACTGTAGAAATGGGTTTTGACAGTTCCTTTTGGAGAGAAGCAGAAAGGACAGAAAATGAAGAAGTGCAAGGTGTGAATAGTTTTGCTCAAACAATTCCCCAAGGTAAAAGAAAAAACTGAGCTTGCATAAAAAAGCTCAGAGTAAGCCTCTGAATCTCAAAATTATTGCTAAATTTTAGATGTATTTGTCTTAGGAAAGGAAGGAGAATACGTTTGTGAATTACTGCAGTGAAGTTCATTTTCTCGGTGTTTGTTCCAAATACTCTAGAATATGCACTGTGCACTGCTGAAATATCATACCTATTTAATGAGTAATATTAGACCAACAACTTTTTAAATTTCTTTTATTCTTTTATTTCTTTTATTTCTTTTATTTCCCAGGTAGATGGACATACAAGTTTCATCCATCAGTTTCATAATAAATAGTAATAACAAAGAGCCTTAGGCCTCTAAGCTATGACATAATAATCAAAGAGGCTGTGACTGCACGAAACTAAAAATCAGAGTGTCATTTAGCATGAGGATTAGCCCCAAAATCAGTAGGGTGATTCCAGATTTTCCAAGAAGTGTACAAACTTTCCATGGAATAGGTTTAGCCTTGTCTAGTGATTGCACCCTCCTTAGCTGGGGAACAGAATGGTCACTGCTTGTGATTAAAACTTAGTATCTACTTTGATTCAAAAAGTCTTTTGGACCTGTGTAACACAATGCTTGCATTTGCAGTTATAACAGCTGGATGCCCTAAGGAGGTCATAGTGTGCTTGATATTTTTATATGCTGCAGCTGAAATAGAGAATTAACCATTTAAATATTTTTTTTATTTGAAAGAAAAATGATCGTGTAGTTAAGTGACAAATTCCTACCAAGAAGTACTTTTTATGTGCTACCCCAATATTTAGGCAACAAAATCAATTATCAGCCACTCACATAAAAGTGATCCTGGATCTTGGTATCTCAGCAGAGAGCAGAAGATGTAAGGATAAAATGACAAAGGCAGGCTTAGATTGTGTGAACCTTTAGAAAGAGGAATATTCAGGAAATCTGGATCTGTAACATCTGTTAAGCTACTCAGGATTGCTACAGAACTAAGAGTTCCCAAATTCAGGAGAATTCAAAGTGAATTGTTTGCATATTGAGTTGTTGAGAAGCGTATAGGAAATCTAAGACATCACTTCCAAATACTTTCCATATGTTGATTTTAAAACATTATTATCTCACCCAGTTGCATAAGGCTGTCTCAGAATACAGTAAGCAAATACTACTACTTGAAATTGACCTACCCTCATGTTTTTGGCTTTTTTCTGTCCTGAAGAAGCAAACTTCATTCCTTAGCAGACAGAAATCAATCCAGGTTTATCACAGTATTTTGTAAGATCTTATGTCCAGAGTGTGCTACAGCAAAAAAGTCAATAGGAAATGACACAAATAATAAAGAAAGAGGATTGACACTGATATTTCAATATCTTAGTGACAGATGAGGAAGAACTCCTAACAAGGGAATACTCCAGGATACAGCTGATAAAGATTATTCTACCAAGGAGGCTCTGAGGCTCAATAGTAAAGTTGAGAAGGATAGAGAGGCTGAAGGTTCATCACGAATCTGTGGAAATCCTTGGAAAGAAGCAGCATTGTCAAAGAACTCCATCTTTTCCAGAAACAGAATTAGATTATTTCATCTGTCAAAATTTATCAATTAAGAATTAAGTGAAAATATGCATATATATATATATATATCTATATGTTCATATCCTATAATTTTTGAGCTGAATAAAAATGTTCTCTTCTGAAGATGACAGTTTTTATTGCTTTAATCAGACATTGATAATACCCAGAAGAAAAAAGATGAGGGTGCCAAATTATGTTAATCATGTTACTCGTCTGAAAGTATCATTACGCCTTTGAGAAAGGAGCAGCTTGGCCTTGGGCTGTTGAGTTTGTATCTGAGTGATACAAAGAATCCAGAAGAACCTTACAGCTCATGCTTACTCCATAATTATGGTATTGCTTCCTGCTCTTTCCCAGACCATGGCAGTCCTTTTGATTTTTTTGTTAGATGTGATGTAATTATTGGTTTCATTCTGGGAGTCTTGAACTATTTGTCTTTGTTCTCCATGTAGAAGACAGCATCTCTAGTTCTAGTTATTTTGGGGGGTTTGCTGTAGAAGCTTAAAGAGTAAATGTGGTGTGAAATAGAAATACTGGACAAAACCCTGGAATGTCTGAACAAACTTTATTTGGAATGGTCAGAAAAATTCAAAAAGTGATGCCTTAGAGGAACAACTATGAAATCTTTTCTATCACTATAAAACTGGTCCAGTTCTCTGAAAATCCCTTGAGTTTAAAGATAATTTTTTGTACTGAATTGGTTTGCCTATTACTAGTTATAAAACAGAAACCATATTATCAACCATGAAACTATATAATTAGTTTCTTTATGAACCTGCAGTTTTTACTAGATAAAATAAAAACTGTCACCAAATGCGGACGCCGTTACGAATATGACAGGTCATTTATGGAAAGAAGGGTGTGTAGAATAACATTTGATAATTTGTTGGAAACATTAGCATATAGATGGCTATGGAATGTGTGAAATATGATCAGAAGAATTCTAATCTAAATTGCTGCAATGTCCAAATAGGATTTAGTGTTTTGTTACTCCAATGCTCACAGCAATTCCGACTTAAACAATTTATAGACAGCATTCAGCTGTGAATAGAACCATGCATTCTTTCTCTGAGTTAAAATATTGAAAGCTGTTGAGTCGAGAGCATAGATTATTGTTATTATACAAAGACATGTGATCAAATGTTCAGAAGTGACTAATAACCCTGAGGAAAAATTATTATTTTTTGCTCCAATACATTTGTATAGCTGAGGAAACTTTTTTTTCTAATCATATTTTCTAATCATGTTCGACTAAAACTAGTAGGAGTGCTTTTACAGTTCCAGCATGCAGAAGATTAAGTCAATATTTCCTGAAAAGGAAGAATTTTTCTGTAACTATGCACCATTAGGGATTATATTAGGAGAAAAACCCCAAGCCCTACTTATTCACAGAGCCACTCTCTGCGAGTGGGAGAGAAAAAACAACAGATGATACAATTACATGTGTAAACTGAATGGTTTTAGGCAGAATACCCTGACCTATGGATTAAAGTGATTCATTGAGATGGAGACCAGAAATTTCCCAAGCCTGAAATCCAAGATTACTCACAACCTAATAAAGGAGAGGTAAAAAGTTGGAATTCTCTTCCTGACTGCTCAGGGAACACATTACTGACAATCCTTTCTGTCCTTCACTGCTTGCATGGGATGTGCAATTCTTCTCAACTGTGAAATGAGAGCTAGGAGTCTCTTGTCAGATCAGAGATAACACCTAGTTTTTCATAAAGACACTTGACATTCTTTCTAAGAACTTCCATGACATCATTTGTAACAATATCAATTCTCTTAACAACTGTACATGTATACAGTAATTTAATATCTTTATTTGAACACTCAACATGGGAATGTAAATTCCTTTACCCAAATGCAAATGTTTTTCATCAAATAGTAAACTTGAAAAATCCCACAGTACATGGGAGATATAAAACTTATCAACTTCACTTCTGCCTGTTAAATAGGTTGCTCTATCTCCAAGTTTATGATTTCTAATTGGAATTTCTCTCAATGAGTTTGTTTGGGTTCTGTATATTACTATTCAATCCTAATGTACTTGTACTCCTTGTGTTTTAAGGACTTTTTTCATTCGTTCCAGTGTCTGCAGGGATATAGGGAATATAATTTTCTGCAGTTAAGCACATCTCAAAAAGAGTTGCAGACTAAATATGAAGATAGCAGATTCCTTCCAGTTTATTTAAAAGAAACCCCTCTTTAATCATGCCTCTCAGTAATGGGAAGTAAGGATTAATTCCTCAGTAAATGAAGTAATTTTACATATTTTTGTATGAAAGTGGGTCAGAAAACACGTGGAACTTCTATGATAGGCAGAATGTAGTTCCGAGCTTTTGGGGGGAAATGAAGCTTTTAATTATTAATGTAATTTACTGTAACAAAATGTAATATCAACTTCTGATTTTTTCTAGATTGAAAGATTTTTCTATTACTTCCCTTATTTATGATAGAAAAAATATTTTATGGAAGAAAAGGTAATGAAGGATACACACTTGTTAGATTTCTTTGTTTAGATTTTTGTTTTTAAGAAGGTGGGCAATTATTGTATTAAGTCTTGCAAAATAAAAAAAACCCATAATCAAACGTTGAGGCATGCATCTCAATTGCAATTGGTATTTGTCTTCCTGGAAAAACACCTATATAGATTATAGCTGGAAGAACTTTCAGTTCATTGAAAATCCAAAACTATTTAACTTCTATAATTAATTAGGACCCCAAAACTGCTCATTCTGAAAATACTGGGCCACACTGTCTGTTCTAAATGCATGGATCTATCTTTTTGACTGCAGTTTATTAGTATCTCAAACAAAGCAACACTATGTGGTTTTGGGAAAACAAGAACCTTCTCTAGATGTTCTGTTGTCTTTCCTGTAGTAGCTGTAATGTCTTAAACTCTGCGTCCTTCCCTATGAGGGAATCTAAAGGAACACACGATGATAAAGCTGCTATTAATTTGGACAGTATTGCAAGCTCTCCAAAGTCCAGACATCTCATGGTGAATCTCTATTATATTAGAAATAGGGGGAAAAGATAGCTAAATATAAGGAATTGTGAAGATGAACCAAGATACTGTTGCATGTTCTGTCCTCAAAGCAAGCATAAAAATATAAAATGAAATCAGTTCATTCCTCTCTGAATAGGTCAACTAACTACATTGGTTAACTATTAAAATGAGTGCTAAGCGACTTCTTTTTAAAATTTTCCACTGCAAGAGTAACACAGTCATTTGACTTGATTATCGGCTGTATTAATTGATGTTTTGAGCATTTGAATGTGTTGATTTATTGACTCAATTTAAATTGTGACTTTGATGATCACAGATATGGGCATCAACGTCTGCCACTTTTAATTAATGCTCTAAAACTGGAGTGTATCAAAGTGAGAATGTGTTTGTTTAGTTTTAGTAGAAAGATGAACAAGGAAATATAATAACCATAAAACCCCTGAGTTTGTATTTCCTCTCTCAAATTGACACATTGATTATGTACTCAAGGGCTAAGCAACACTAATGTACCTGCAAGCTGCTTAATTCACTTTCTAAATTCATATTAAGTCACTCATATTTTGACTTGGTCAATAGAAATGTGAGTGGAATATGTTTCTTTAGAGATTAGAATATGTATATGAAATATTAGATGATCAGATATTTTATGATGTGTTGTTTTACTATTTTAAAGGAGTCTGGTTTTGGATAAAAGTATTTTTTTGAATAAAATTAGGACTTGATTAAATTTTCTTTTCTGATCAACAGAAACTAAAATGAGGTTATCTTTGGGTAAAACCTCTGAAATCTCTCTAAAAGTTGCAGAAATATTGGCACCAGAAATATTTGAAAATCACCATTTTGGAAACTTAAGTTTCTCTCAGAAAACAATTCACTGCACTCAGTGATACAATGAGTCTCAGGAAACAGAAGCTGGACTTTCAGGCCTGCTCAAAACATTATTTTAATGCATTAATATTGCTCTTCTACTTTGGCCTCATTGTTATTAACAAGGACATTAGGTCCCCATTCCATCTTCACAGAGCATGACCCTGATCCTTAGGGAAGGATCAAAGTTCACTCAAATTATTGCCAGTAATAAAAGAATCTTTCTAACTAGGACCTCACAACTGTGAGTAATCTCCTGGCTTTAGATGCCAGAGGTGAGCTGGGGAGGATCTACTCTGTGTCCTTGCCCTGTTGCTTTTCTGACACATGAGGGTCGTGTGAGGAACAAGAAACCAAGACCTCAGAGCGCCTGCTGGGCTTGCATCCTGATCTCATGCAAGAAGATACTAAGCACAACTTAGCACACTTCTTTATCTTTTTTCATTTACTCAAATATTCATTTAAAACTCAGCTGCAACAGATAAAATAGTACATCCCATTTCAAAACATCTCAGTGCTCTTCAACATCACCATTAATGGCCTGGATGCAGGATCTGAAGAGATACTAGGTAAGGTCACACACAACACAAAACTGGGAGAAGCTGTTGACTCCCTTATGGACAGGGAGGCCCTGCAAAGAGACCTAGACAAGTTGGAGGACTGAGAAAACATCAACCGTATGAAATTCACCAAGGGAAAATGCCAGATTCTGCACCTGGGATGGGGCAAGCCTGGATGTACAGACAGACTGGGGAACGAGACTGGGAAGCCTCATTGCAGTTACAACTTCCTTGTGAGGGGAAGAGGAGGGGCAGGCACTGATCTCTTTTTTGTGGTGACCAGTGACAGGACCTGAGGGAGTGGCCTGAAGCTGTGGAGGTTTAGGTTGGATATCACAAAAAGGTTTTTCACCCAGAGGGTGGCTGGGCGCTGGAACAGCTCCCCAGGGCAGTGGTCACAGCACCAGCCTGACAGAGTTCAGGAAGTGTTTGGAGAATACTCCCAGCACATGGTGGGATTCTTGAGGATGGTGCTGTGCAGAGATGAGAGCTGGACTCAGTGATTCTTGTGGATCCCTTTCAACTCAGCATATTCTGTGATTCTCCTTTCTTTCTATTCATTTATATTATTGTTTTATGCAGTGCTAAAGCACCAATTAACTGACAGAAAACTTCCAGGTTCTCATGATTATTAATCTCTGCTTTTCAAAGAGCTGAGTTACTGTTGTGTAAACCCAGAACATTATTCATGAGGCTCTGACTGAAATGGCATTTCTTTCAGTTTTCAACAAGATCAACTATATCCTTAATGAACAGGAGCAAATGGGAAATAAATCCAGCAGAGGATTTTGATACTGAATCTGAAAATACTACAGTCTATCAGTCTTGGCAAGAAAATTGCATAAAAAACAGAGAAATAGCGTTTGAATTATGCATGTTGAAAAGAAAGAAGGAAATGTGTCCTGGTTGCATGAGAATATTAGGAATATTGCAGTGCTCAACTTTGCTGTACAAACCTCACAGATATCACTAGGTACACCATTCCTACTTTATAGCATATCACATCAGATAACTGATTATTATGACTGCAAAAAACTTTAAATTTCCATGAAGCCTTGCTTTGTATCCTCAAATAAAATCTCATTAGTTTTTTAATTTTCCCTTGGATCCTTTAGTATGTTTAGAACATTATGCTACAAATCTGAGAAAAAATGAAAATAAAACTATTTCCTTCATTTTTAAAGGTATATTTTTTATTGCATCCTTTCTATTAAGCCAGTCTTTTCTGTGAGGTGGTGAAATTCATGATGTTGTAGGAAAGTCTGCTTTTTTTTCTCAATTTCTTTTTCATAGTTAAAGTGAATCTGCCTCCATGATGACCATTTTTCCAGCAGATGCACCATCTCTTAACACGGTATTTATTCACTGCTGCTGGTATTCACCAGTAAAAAGACAGCAGGTTTTTGCATCAAGCAGCAGCCAGGCAGTGAGGGCCATTGGCATTCAGAGCTACCCTGAGAGTCAAATCCTCGCCACCGGGGTAAGAGGTTCATAGGAGATTTGGGGAGGGACCGAGTGCCCCTGCAGGGCTGCAGCAGAGGTCTCTGACCTGTTCACTCTGGCAGACAGGGGCTCCTTCTGGACACCTGAAGCTTCCACAGTCTCTGCACTGGCTGAATTGTATTTTTCTGTCCCTCCATGAGGACTTTACCACTAAGCATCTGATCTTTCAGCCGCAATAGAGAAAACTTGACCTGATCCTTTAGTTTCTTGAATGCTTTTTTTACTGTACTAGTAGTCAGCAGCAGCTGGCTATTCTACACTCCACCTAAAATACATTAACACTTCAATCACCTCTTTCTGTTAATCATCTTTTCTTTGTACTACAGCACAGTCCCTTTCTGTTAGTCACTGTGTATTTTTTCAAGGCCTATTTACTTGAAAGATCTTGCCACCCAAGCATAAAATCAGAAATGGATACAAAGATGGGAGAGCCCTGAGGAAACAATGAAATTATATGAAATTATTATAACATAAGGAAGGAAAGACACTTATGTCAAAACCAGCCATTAACCTGACCAGCTAATTTGAAGACTGCAATCATAAAATCTGCACATGAGGGGGGACCATACCTGCAAGATTCTGCATGCTGCTTTGTCTGAGAGTGTGTTGTTAGAACTACATTCCCATCCCACTGTAGATGTAAATTTATTTTAAAACTAATTAGGTTTTCATAATTTTGAAGAGATGAAAGAGGCTGAAGAAGCTAAAACACTTAGAAAGCACTTCAGTCAGTCGTTGCTGTTTCTGCACCTTTCATAGAAAAATAAATTTGGGGCCAAAAATTTCATTCTGTTGGCAGAGTTACTCTGGCCATGGACATGACCACACAAGTCACTCTTGCGTGTCATGTGGATTTGTCATCTAGAGCACAATAATCATATCTGATTTGCCAAATCACCAATGAAGGTTTATTCTCTGAGATGCGCAGTGGATGTATATAAAACAAATAATTAAATAGACATGAACTTAAACCAGGAGACAACAAAGTTACAGAACTATCACCTACTAGATTCACTCTGTGCTGTTTACAGCTTCCTAAGAGGTTTGTTTTTTAATGGTCTTTGTCTCTATGCCTAGGTAGAGTATGTTACTAAGATATTCTATTAAGAGAAAGAAAAAGAAAACTTCTGTGTTGGGGGACTTTAGTTCCAGCTAATTTATGTAATATTGCTACATCATTTGTACCCAATTCAGTGACAAGCTCATAAAGGGACTTTATTACACTCTCTGCCTGCAACCAATTAAGGGGAAAAAGAGCCTTTGTTCAGCTAATCATCTGAGTGTTATCAAAATAATCCTTCTGGGCCCCATTTAAAAGTCTAAATACCTCTGGCAGTTGAAGTGTAGTGCATGTAAATAATTGAAATTATAAATATCAGTAAACAAAAGAAATTGCTAGTGATCTGGTAGCTTGCCAATAAAGTCTTGCTCAGTGAATTCACTGAGTTGAGAACAACAAAAGAGATGTTGTAATCGGACAGCATATGGCAAAGTTATTTTTAAAGTTTCCAAGTAGTGTTTTGTTTACTGACTTTTTTTAAATTGTGTGCTATGGAAACAGAGGGCATCTAATTCTGCTTATGGTAGAAGACAGATGTTCCAAGCAGCAAGAAAATAAAGGAATATTCTTCAGGTGTCTGACTTTATGTTTTTCTTTGCATTTTTATGCCCCAAAAATAATACCTCAGGTGTTGAATCAAGGACTTTCAGTAATTTACTGCAAGAAGTAATTTTACATTCTTTAAGAGATCACAGCTCCTCTTTAAAATAATCCAAGGAACCTAATGAATTAAACATTTTGCAGCTGCAGACTCTCAATTTTTGTTTACTTGTACTATAAGTAGTAATAATATCTTTATTATGCAGTAATATTTGGTGTACAAATATATCTGTTTATTTATTAATCAGAAATAGCCAGAGCTGAATTAAAATCAGTCAAAGAAAGTACTTTGCACAATATTTATGAGATTGTGGTTTGGTCTGAGTGATAGTTTACAGGTTCAAATACTTTTTTTCTGTGCACCATTTGGAAATATCTGTGGATTTTGGTATTCAAAGATGTGAAAATTCACTTCCACTTAAAATGCTTTACATTTCAGGTGCTTGAGCAAGACCTTAAATAATTAATTTGTTTAAATTTAAATGGAATTTTTTCAAACATTTTCTCAGTGAAATTCGAATAAACACACTATTAGCCTCAGAGAATAAAGAAAACCTGACCACATTCACCTATCACTTCCATTTTGTGCATCTCTGATTAGAAGTAGTGCTTGCATATAAGCAATGAGATTTACAACATTACATCAGTGACTGTACTGGATGAGAAAAATGACCTACCATGATCCTATCCCCAGCTGTAGCAGTGAACACGAGTCTAGGGAAAGGAAAGCAGAGCACACATTTTTTGTGTCTCCCACTCAGCCTTTGCCTGTTTTATCCTGAGAGGGGTTCACGAGACTGATGTTGGATTGTCATTTAGTTCTCCTTATCTGATCTCTCTTCCAAGAACTTTAAAGTATCCTCGAAATCCTCTGGAAAGAATTTCCATGGGAGCAATACTCTCTGCATTGCCCTGGCTCTTCTACTGACAGAGATAATGAACAGCTTCTAACCCTGCTCCCTGTGTCTCCCATAATTCTGCTGATCTCTCTCATGTCCCCTCTACGTCAGCTCAGCAGTGAGTTCTGCTGCACACAGAAAAAGTTTCCTACTTTTGATCATTCCCATCAGCTTTCTCTGAATCTCTTAATATGTCTTTTATCATGATGAGGGGATCAAAATGAGCAGGATGGGATGGGGGAATAAATGAATTTATTCCTGTAGCAGGAATGATCTGTTTTTTTTCCAGAAACTACAGGACAGAACATCAAATGTCCATCCAAACTGTTAACAGCACATTTCTACCAATGCATCATATTGCACAAAACTGATTTCCACATCTTATTTGACTACCTAATCATAATATTTCATAAAGGCCCTTGTAATTCTTCACAACCTGCCCTGATCTCATTACCCTGAATAATTACAAATTACCAGTATACTTTCTTCTCTCACTTCACACCCTGTTTTATAGATCATTACAATGCAACATTTCCCTAGACTTCCTCTTCCCCATGTGATATGACCAGGACAGAACAGGTTTAGGATAGAACAGGTTCCCAGACCAGTACTTTTCCAAATCACTTCCTAGAAATACCCTCTGCCATCACCATTTGCTGCCTGTTCTCCTAGTTACTGTTGTTTGTTTCTGGATGACGTCAGCACATGACAATGAAATATATTTAGCAGACTGATTGAGAAGAGCCTTCATCCTGGGCTATAGTGATGAATGACTTTCCAATTGCAAATTCTTGCAGATTTTGATACATAATGTATTTGATACTTTATAGTGACATTTACAAGTCTGAGAATCTTGGGAAAAATTAATGAATATCAAATGAAAGTCTGCCTTTAAAATTTCAGTAAGACAATTGTGATTTCTTTCATTGTGGAAATAATAATTAGTTACATTACATCTTTTAATTCTTGGACCAATTTTGGTGCCATCAGTTGAGACAAAGTGGTATTTCTTGCAAACCTCTAAAAGAGTATGTGCTGGAAGAGCTGTTGTACACCACTATTAACTGCCTCTCCTATTTTAATGTGGCCAAAATTCATATTTATTTCTTTGCTTCACAGGATTTTTCAGATAGCTGCTTAGATTCTTTTTCTTGTCTTGTTTGGTGTCAGTATGACCAGATGTTATTATTTCTGTTTGCTTATTTTATGCTACTTTTATTAAGTGATTTTTTTTCTGTCTTGTCTGTTGGTTTTGATAAACATTGCCATCAGTATAAGGGCCAAATTCAGTAAATATTTGTTCTTAAATGGAGACTATCATAGTTATTTAGATGTCTGTGTATGATAGAGTTAGTTAAAAAGGTTCATCAAACTGCAATTAAAACAGAAACATTGGAAAAAAATCAGAGATAAAGAGGTCTATAAATGTAACCTTTAAAAGGGACTTTGCAGGGCTTCTGGCTTTGGTTCTGCTACTGTTCTTACTGTTGCAACGTTATGACACATTTTAGCTAATGATTTTTTTTTTACTCTGTAATAAAAAAAATTTGAATATATAATATTCAAATTATCAGGAATATTATAAGGAAAGAGCCTTCTATTATAAAAAAAATTGGAGAAATAATTCCTCCTTGACATTTTGACACTGGAAGAGGACATTGGTTTTATGTCTCATGAAATAATAACTCCAGAGGTCACATCAGATGTGACAGGATAAAAGAATTCAGTGTGACTTATTCATCTTGTTCCTTCAGAAGCTGAACAAATCCAGAGGTCAAGATTATCAAAGCAGGGTTACAAAGGTCTAGTTCTGACACATATATATAGATATGTATTCTGAATAAAGGTCTTGGACCTTGTGTCCTAGCTCCAAAATCCCACAAAGAGTTACTGAACTGAGGCAGAGGTTCCAAGCAGACCACACACAGAAGTGAAGTCTCACTGACCTGCTTTTCAGAAGGTTATTGGTTCAGAAGTTCCCACTGAAACTAACAGGGCCTGCTGAAAGCTTGACACTTCTGACAGTACCACTTTCTGTGAGTCCAGCAACAAGTCAGGACTTACATGAAAAATCTGATAACACATCCCCTGCATGCAAAGACAGGACGTGGGAATTGCTGATTGCATTTAAAACATCTTTACAGATGTTTCAAAATTACTTGTCCATACTGCATACAATTTTCATTTAGTGTGTTAACTCTTAAAACTAGATTCCTCTCTTCATTTCTGACGAGCAGTATTTTCATTCTCCTAATCTAAATTGAACTGTGTGATGCTGCAAAGTACGTTTCCTCAATGATAACTCCAGACTTACATAATTTTCTCACATCCCAAAGTCTAATGTGAAGGATACAGCATGAAGCACATAGATGGGAAAGCAAAATTAAGATTAAAATGTCATTACTTTAATTCTGGAGAAAATGTAATTGCTAGGCTTGAAGCTAATTTGAATATTATTTGAGAAACTGGATGACTGTGTGCAGAGCTCTGCAGGACATGACAAATATACTTGCAACCCTCTTCCCTTTGAAAAGGTGAAAGGAGTTGGCCTTAAAGTGAAAGGCAGCTGGGGTTCATTTACATTATGTTTATATGGTTCTCCACCTGGCCGTGTCAACAATAACTGGTTTTTTACCCTGGAAAAAAAGACCTACTTTAATTTAAAATCCATAGGAAAAGGAAGTTTTAATAATGATATTCAAGCCAAAATTAACAGGAATTTAAGTAGGCAAGGGATAGAAAGCTTCAAGAAGCAGGGTTCTGCACTCGGTTAAGAGCCAGTACTGACCTACTTGTTTAGACAATAAATCCTTATTAAGCTACCATGACTACAGTCTCAAAAAAGAATCACAACTGATCTTGTATGTACATCCCAGTGAAAAACGGAAGTAATATCTTTATATTAAACAAGTAAGGAACTTGTTAAAATGGCCTTCCCAAGGTCACACAGGGAATCTGAATAGGGACTTTCTCATGGTTCTTCTGCTTTTTACTGTTTAGCCTAAAGTCTGGATTTAGATCCAGATCTGAGGATTTTTTAGTGAATCTTACATGTGGCCTAACCTTATGTGGCCTTGTCTGCACTATGTACACTTCTGCTCAGAGTGGAAAAGGTGAAATCCTAAGTAATGTAATTCATCAGAAAATGAGAGCAAAAGAGGTACTGTAGAGGAAAACTAGAAGTCTTGATTTAATTTTAAATGTTTCTCCTTTTAATTACTCAAGAGAAAAATCAATTTAGGCCATTCCACACTTCATTTGCTCTGAAGCATGTAATTTTAAATGCTTGGTTTTGTACTTTGTCTCACTTTTTTATTACTTCTAAGTAATAGAGTTATAGAACATAAGTTAGAAAAATATGAAAACTACTTAAATTTACATTGTTTGAAATTTTTTCATGGGAAAAAAAAGAATGAATGTGAAGTCTATTTTTCTCTTTAGTTACAGGTTTCCCAGGCTTCATAGTAGGAAAAATTAAGAAAAGGGAAATCTGAAAATACTAGGAATAAAAGTATTCATTTATTTTTAGTAACATATGTTTTCAGAATTCCTCCATTAGATATGAAACTTTTACAGCCCTTTCTAGGGACTCCTCCCTTGTAGGGTCTGCTGCTTCAGAGGGCAGTTTGATGAACTTGTTTGAGGACATGCAACAACATTTCGGAGTGAATTTAGAAAGAGTGACAACTCTCCTAGATGTCCCCACTTTTGTTGAGTATGTTATCCACTCCTGTAACTGCTAGAACCTTCGCAGGAGTCAGGCTATTCATTTTAAGGAATAATACATGATACTGATAACAGAAAACTGACAGGGTAAGGTTCAATTGTTGCCATTGATAGTGACTGACTGCAAAAGTGAATTTAACACAGAATGCAGATAATCTCTAATCACCAATGAGTTAGCTCAGGTAATCGTTTATGGTGCATAAAGTTAGGTTCTTATTCAATAGGTGTCCCTGTTATGTTATAAGAGATGGCTGAGGCAGGGTAGAAATCAGGTTCAAGCTGTCAACCAAACCCAGAAGGTATGGTGGAGTTTTCCTTAACTTCTCCCCATTTCTACATTACTTTTATATGGTGTCTTTACACATAGGTGGAACCTGAGTGACTCTGGTCTAACATACCTTTGTTACTGATTGTTGTAAAACTCTCTCACTTTGATCATAAGAAATAGTCAAGAAATTATGGAACGCATGCTCAGGGAGGGGTGGTCATACCTTGCAAGTAGATAGCTTTGGGATGGAGCTGGGTGTTAGTATCTAAAACTAGATTAAAATCAACGAGTTAAAGTTCCCCTGAGAGGAGCAATATCAGCACAGCTGCTGGTTCAGCAGCAGGACATCTCCTGTCTCCCTTGGCTGATGGTACTTTGTGGTTTATTGGCTATCTGGAAACACCAAGTTCTCCCCTGCAAGGATTACGACAGAACCTGGCTGTGATGTTTCCACTCTGCTCCACCCTCCATCCCATCCCTCTCAGCAGCTGCCTAAAGTTGCAGGCTGTGTTGGGTGGGGAATCATGGTGGAATAGATTTTGTGCATGTCAACTGCATTCCATCCAGGAAGCAGCAACTGCATTTCACCATATAACATCTGTACTGTTATAACTTCTGCTAGAAAGTCAGTATAACTGCCCAGTTTTCTATCATTTCACCCCTAGTCATCCTCCCACAACATGAGACCATCATAATATTAGACAGGGTACAGATACATGGAAATAGAGTTCTTCCTCTCAGAGCACAATCCTAACATTCTCCTTCATCTTAGCCTAGCAATCTTGCTGAATACTTGTTTCCCAAGATATATTTGTAGACAGAAAATAATTCATTAATCTGTAGAAACAAATAAATTATTCTGCCAAAATGACCTCTGAAAGGAGAGCCAGGAGAAAAAAAAATTAAAAAGAAGTGGTCCCAGATTTCAAACACCTTTGAATTCCAAAATAGTCTAATGAGCATAATGTAAAAGCACACACCATCTGCAAATTTTATGTTTCCTATAGACTGATTGTTGTAGAGAGTGGATAGTTGGTTCCAGACCATGTGTGAATGGGTGGCAGATTTTCTCTACAATATATTTGACAAAACCCACACTGACATTTTATAGCATTATCATGTCAGCACATGACATTAAGAATAAAGATTAAAAACATTTAAGGCATTTAACTGACTTAATTCCAGCAAATGACCTTTGCTGACATTACTTACATGCTGTTTTGCAGTGAAACAAAAAATTAGGCTCAATTGTTCACAGCCTGTCAACATTTTAAATGACTTGAGGAACAAATCTGGTTTTTCAGAAAACTGGAACCTTTCCCAGTGGCCTGGATAAGCGAGCTCTTGAACAACCTCAGGCAGTGAAGCAGATAAAGGAGATGGTGATAATGTTTTGGAAACACCTTCACCAGAAAAGTTTTTCTCCACAGACTGACTGATCTGCTGTCCTCTAGCTAAGCTGAAACTTCAACATGATGCTACATTTTTTTGACAGAGAGCTAACTATATCCCCAGCTTTTCTTTCAATTATTTTTGGTCTAATGCCACCACTTGACATTTCCAGGTGTTTGTCTTGAATTATGTAAAAACATCAGGGTGAAACTTCTGAGCTCCTTCTCCTGCAGTATCCCAGCAGAAAGAACAGTTATTTCCATGTTCTTACATGGAATTTCCCACTTAGCATAACTACTTTTGTTTCCTTATATTTGCATGTTTTGAACAAGAAACCATCACGAATAAATACCAATACAATTCCTCCTGTCATCCTTCTGCTCCTTTTATTTCTGGCCAATCAAACTCGAAAGAGCCCTTTAAACAGTTCATAAATCTTAATTTTCTTCTCACAAATACTTAAAATTTGTTGTTAAACTTTAAGTCCTATATGTTTACTTTTCAAACTTACATTAGAATTTCTGTACCTTAAGTCTCATTGACAACTAATATTTTTCTAAACTTGGATATTTTTGTCGGCAAGGATCAACCAGCTTGACTCACACAGTATCAGCTTGCATTTCTAATACCTGCACAGGTCCTTACACATCCTTTTTAATCCCTAATGACAATGATTTATGTGCATGATCTTCTTTTTCATTATCCTTGTCCATCTCCATAAACAGTTCTGTCTTGCTAGAGAACTGCCTGCTTCAGTAAAATTTTCTCATATAAAACTAAAGAGAATTTAATTTATCATACTATTTTAAAAAAGGACTTGGGCATGCAGGAAGATTTAACTTTTCCAGTGAAAATTAAACACAATCAAAGGCATTATGATGTGCCATCTCCCTGTTAGTCTTTTGCTAGGTACAAAACCGGTTTTCAGCTAAAGCAACACTCTAAGCATGGAAGGTCTAACACATCATCATAATTTTAGAGCAGTTTATTTAGGCTTGTTTCTCCATTTTCTCTAAAATTTAAGATAGAAATTAAAGTCTGCAAATTTTATAAAAAGATAATTTCAGTAGGAGCCCTCACTTTTAGTTTAAATGAGAGCCCTGCTCTATGGATGCATATCAGCAAAACAGAAGTCCCTTTGTACTGACAACAGCTAGATGAAAATGCAGAGGGCTGGTTACTGATGTTTGTGTGTTTTAGGTCTGTTAAATGCTGCACAGCAGCTCAGCATTAATAGCGGTGCTGCCTGTTAGCTTTGTCTTTGTTAGCTCAAGTTAATGTTGAATGGAGTGATTTTTCAACTCCCTGGCAATTTGAAGTGAGTTAGTACCAGGACATGGATCCTTTTTTGAAATCTGTATAGGATCTCTCTCTACCTGCTGTGCCTAATTTCAAAGCCCAATGCTATCATTAGGAAAAAAGTGTTGTTTTCTCTTTTGTCTGTGTGCTCTACTTCACATCAATATCATCAAAAACCTCTCATGACTCTTCTGTAAATTGATCCTGTGTAACCTGACTGAACTTCAGACCCCACAAAGTTGAATTTTTTCAAAGTTTAAAACCTTTCTTTGTGACAGATCAAATAGCCTGGGACACATTTGGACCTATTATTATTCCATTGAAAATATTTCATTTCCATAAGGAATGAAGTTTTCACCAAGCAGAGCACTTTTCAGCAGTTGGTACAGCCCTGCTCTCTCCAGTATGGTACAGGGTGCAATCTGCTTTTATCCACTGGCTGAACAGAAAGAAGGAAAAAGAGGAAAATAATTCCAGGCCTCACCAGGTAGTTGCTGCATAGGCAAAAGTAGCTTTTGAGAGTTCTTCAGTGGCTGACTTGGAAGATTTACTTGATTTTCATATGCATCATAGCTGTATACAGCTTGCACTAAGTTATATCCTGGAATCCATCTTGCTCTTCAGTTTATCTTCTTTTGCAATTTAAGCTTTCATATTTTAGTGCAAACATCTGTTTATAATACCTGCTCCTACAGGAAACACTTTTTATATCCTTTTCCTAATGCATCCTTTCTTTAGACTTCTAATTGTAAAGGCTGTTACTTGGTACAGATGTTCATCAGTTTTTGTTAATAGAGACAAAAATAAAGGGCTTTTTGGTCACTCCCTACCTGTATTTTATAATCAGTATACTTAGGTGCATTTCTGTATTTCAACTCAATCAACACAAAATTGGGATATTTCCAATCCTAAAAACTGGGTTTGGGCTTTACCTATTACTAGGAGAAAGGTATTTTTAAGATAAAATAAATATTATCAAGTAGTGGTTTTGCACAATATTTTTTTTAGAATATATTGTTATCAGATACTAAATATGCTGGTAGGCAAAAGCAGAGCAAGAAAGGGGCAGAACAGAAAAGAGAGGGTTCTTAAATCCCAGCACAGGCACATTAGTTTCTACAGCTCCATTACATGGGACACCAGCTGCTTTTGTAATGCTAGAAAGCAGTGATTTTATCAGTGTTCTTCTAATACCTCCTGTGAGCACAGCATTCCTGGGAGAAGAGAGAGAATGCAGCCTGCAAGGCACTCTGAAAAGCCCTTACCCTGTCTGCGTAAAAAGGAGGAACATTTTTTGTCTGATTCGAAATGTTTCTGAGCAGCTCTAATTTTTTGTTATTGTTATGGTTATTATTACTAATTGTTTAGGATTTATTAATTCTTTATTACTATTATCCCACACAAAAAATTATGTCTGAAAACCTGTCACATGTTGGAACTGCATCTGCTATAAATGTTAAAATAAAACCCTGGAGTTTCTTCAGATGGCTATGTAGTGAGTTTTAGGGGTTACAATCAGACAAATAGCATTAACTTCTTTGGTCTGCTTCTTTCACCTCACTCTGCAGGTCTGATTAGACAGGATTTCAGTGGGAATTTCTCTGGAACTGGAATGCCTGGGTCATGTTGACTTTCTGTGCAAAGTCAAAATGGCACCACAGATTACTAGGAACGTGCATTCACATACCAATGGATCCATGCAATATTTGCTCTTGTATTTGCTTTGAGAATGTCACAGTAGCACAGATAGTGCAGGTAGGTGCTTGGCTTTGGTAAGTTGCACCTGCTTTAATGTCCTTAGAACATAATGGCCTTTTTATTTCTTGTAATACATTTTCAGCTGGCTGAAAAGCACTTGCTGTTTGCATTGGGGTCCTTCTATGGCAGCAGACTGTGTCTCCAGAGGAATACAGGGCCACTTTTTATTTACTGGTGCTAATGGGACCATATGACTTTTACTGTCAGTTGGAAAATGAGGCCACTGCCAGATGTGAGAAACAAAATTGCATTTTGTACTCAAATGCTTTTTCTCAGTGAACTTAAAGGAAGCCTGCAAAGACAAATGTTCTGGCTAGTAATGACAATCTACCTTTTTAAATTAAAATAGAACATGTGTTTTATAAAGGAGTTAAGGAAAATAAATGATAAAATGTGCTAAGTGCTGCAGCTAAATTAAAGTTCTTTTTTCCAGGTGAAGCACTTTGATTTATTTCCGTAGACTACAAGGACTTTTTCACTGCCTTCTGCTATCAGCTAAGAAAAAGGAGCTTTTTATTTTCACAGTGGCACTCCAAGCTTTCTCAGATCTCTGGAATGAGTGATCCAGATGTTAAAGGACACAGCAGGACTCAATGGGGATTTGGAAAAGACTGGCAAGTAGATAAGGTCGTAGCTTAAAGAGCAAGGATGAGTCTGTCTAAATTTGAGAAGACTTACAAGTTCCTACAACTAGAAGAAACTTTTTCATCCCCTGGATAACTTGTGAATGTGCCCTTTATCCAGAGGAAACACTCAGATATGGTGCAACTGAAAGTAAATGTCATGGAAATCCTGCTAAAATTTCCTTTCCATAAGGTAACTAATAAATAATCAGTTTTCCTTAGTGTAGTTTCTTTTTTCCAACTCAGACAATTTTAATGTGTCAATCAAAAAACTTTTCTAATCACACCTCAGCCCTCCAAAAAATTCTGAGAAGTATTAATTATGGTCTATTAAAATGTAAAATGTAAATTAGGGTTAAAATACCAATCAGAAGGATCATATGCATGAATTTTAACACTACTTGCACAAAACACTTTTAATTTAGCAATTTAGCAATTAGTTAAATTTAGCTGAAGTTTCAGACTGAATTAATAACAAAGATGCCCCCACCAAAAGTTTTTATATTGCTTGAAGATTTTACAGGAAAAAGCATACATACTGATTTCCATTTTGCAGAAGCTTATGCAGCATGTGTTCCAATTGGTACTCAAGTGTTTCATCTCTCCAACACATTCAAATGTGAGGGTTATAGCAATGGATAATAGGAAAATGTAATTTAAAATGTAGAGAAAAGAAAGTGTTTCATGTCCAACTGGTAGCAAAGTTAGACATGCAGAACATAAAAACCTCTGTTCTTCCCTTTTCTTTTATATACCTGCCTCTAAGACACACAAGCATCAGTTTATCTCCTTGCAGTTTCTCAGACCAGCTGAGTGTTCCTTCAAGACCAACTCTATGCTTTTTGTAGTTTACCTTGAACCCTAATATTTTTTCATAGGAGTATCATGTCTATTAATTGCTTCTTGGAAACAGCACTCATAAAATGCACAGCACAAGGAAGTCCAAATCCACAGAAAATTAAATATATATCAAGTTACAGGCTCAAGTGTAAAGGCACAAGGGAAGAATATCCAGGCCTCACATCTTAAATGACAAATTTTGTAAACCACCTATATAAAAATACATTCTCTATGTGTGTGTGCATGATAATCATGCATGATACCTTTATACTGTCCTATATAACTTGTCAAGTGTTAATGAATGATGAGCCAATTAGCCTGTCCAGGGAAGCGGACATCAGTATTTTCCCTACAATGGGAACTGCAGATGTATTTGTTTTTTGCAAAATATAGAAGAATTATTTTAAAGCAGCTAAAAACATAGAAGTTATAAATGGCCATGCATGTCATAAATAAATGCATGTAATATGTTGTTGGATATACAAGTGGCTAAAACACTTCTCCTTGACAGGGTGAGAAAGTGAGATGAAAAACTCCTTGGGGAGGAAGGTCAGGGAGGCCATTAACCAGCCCCCTATACCAACACCTTGACAACTACACCAAGTGCAGGCTGGGAGTGTGGCACAGTGTGTGTGAAGGGACAGCCCAACCCCTCTGAGAGATCCTGTCCTTCAAATTCATAATGCTATGCATGAACCCCAGGACAACCACTCATCACATTGAACAGCAGCTACGCAATCAGAGACAGGTTATTGAAACTGCCTGAACAGCAGTGTGACAGAAATGGAAACTTCTATAAGGTGTTGCTAGAGGCCTTGGAGCAGAAAAACCCTGATGGCACTGCCATCCTCCCAGGACATCCCCACACCTGGACTGGGCTCAGCAGGTCCCTGTGGGGTTCAGGAGCCCCTGCAGCTGGCAGCGACCCCCAGTGAGGGGGAGTGGGGACAGCCCTGCTCGGAGCCACACAGGGACACCTGGGTCACCTGTCGCTGGCACCGAACAGGGGACCTGCAGCCACCCAGAGGGGAGGGAGGCACTGTCTGTGCTGCCAGACAGTGTGAGAGTGCATGGAAGTACAGGGCGGCATTACCTACAGAAGGAAGATTGGAAATGGGCTGGTTTCATGTATTTCAAGCATCTGGGACTGTGGTTTATCTGTTGTGTCACCAATATTAACCCTGAATGTATAGTTCATTGGTTGCCAGTTCACCAATTGCCAGTTAACTCTGCCATTAATAAATCAGCAAACCTTTAACCCTTATTTGATTTAAACCACTTACTACAGGTGAGTAGTTTTTCCCCATGACGCATATGATCTATCTCTACACTGATTCAGAGGCCGAAGACCCACTGAGGAGGATACAGGACCATCCTTGTGTCCATAAATAAACAAAAGTTCTTAGCTGAAATGGTCCAGTAGTGGCAAGGGTAAATATAGTGGAATATGGAGGATATTATGCTCTAGAAAACAGAACTTATAACTCCATTACTAGGGAGAGCAAATTGAGAAAATTATACAGTATGTTTTGCAAACAGCAAGACTCCTTATGTTTAGTAGTTATTATTTTTTCAGTTTATTGAAATAACCCAATTTCCACCTTCTATTCACTGTTGATTTACAAAGGAGCTAAAAGGTTTATGACCATTCTGGCTCCTGTAAGTACAGAATGGGTTTCTCTTGTTAGTTTTGAATGCCAGTACTTTGTTGCTGATTGTGATTTCAAACTGGCAAGTTTGGTTATCCAGTGCTATGCGGAGATGCAATGGTAACCATCATGTAGAGCAGAGAGGTTCAGCTGTAGAGAGGATATTTACAGCAAAAACTTCAACTTTACCTAGGAAAAACAGATTCCTGCAACAAGGCACAGAGTCAGCCCAACAGAGACATTAGTGAGAAGAAAAATCTGAACCATGTTGCTCACTCAGAAATCAAATGTTCATGAAGAATTTTCTGAATATTTATCAGACAGAAGAATCAAAAAGCTGAGAAAGATAACTAAATTTTAGAAAAAAACTAAAAATAATTAAAATTCACATGGAAAACTTCTGCCTTGAATCATCCCTAATACAACAAAATTTCATGTGAACAAAGTTTTCCAGTGCTTCCAGAACACAGAAACAAAGAGATCACTATTGACATCCCAGATACTAAATAAAGATTGTGGGGACATTCAATAGTTAGTGAATAATTAGACCTTGTCTCTTAAAACACCTTTCATAAATTTAGTCTTTAATAAATGCAAAATAAATATTCAAACTGGAGGAGCTTTTAAAGCAGTAACATCCAACATTTCTACTAAGTAATCACTAAGAATATTTGCTTTTATTTTGGACACAGACTGGTTTTTACAGTCATTCATAGGGAAAAAGGTATCAGTAATTTTTTTTTTCTTACCAGTTTAGTTCTGCGGCACTTCAGCCCTAGATAAAAGATCTATTCATTGCCTGATGTGCTGAAAAATCTCACTTATAAACACCATCCTTCCTTACAATTGAAAATACTATCATTAATTAGTTAATATTAGAGCAACATCAAAAGGTTTGGTATTCTGCTTACATTCAGATGTGAAAAGAGTTGGGTGTTTCATTATACATTGATTTGTAAAACCAAACAATTGGAAAATGCACAACTGGACAAAATTATCTTGTAAAGGGGCTTCTGGAAGCAATTGTACTTCTGGCTAATGGCTAAGGTAAATGACAAGTTCATTGGATTTTGACATCTGGATTCTGCATAGTACCTCCTACAGAGTAAGAATTGTAGAATTGCTGGTGTAGTCATACACATGAGAGATATTCATTTTTTCACCCCTCCATCTGAGATTTGTATTTTGATTAAAATCGGAAAAAATGGCAGAAGGATAAAATTAAATTTCAAGGCCAAATTTACTGTTATTCTTTATGTGCATGACAACTGCTGATGAATCTGGATATTGCTGCCACTGACAGAAAGCTGAATAAACTGCCATTGGAACTATGGGCACTATTATCTGTGGCATGTTTGCAGGCTCTCTGGAAAATTCAGTAACAAAATGGTGCAAATTAATTCAGCACCTTTGTAGCAACAAAAAGGTGAAAATAAAGTGTCAGAATAAAAATGAAGTACTATTCCTAAAAATTGGTCCCTTTAAGATCAGTTGGCTGTTCTGCAGAAAGCTTAAACTAGTTTAAGCCAACTTAATCTCACCTTACTCTTGTCCACAAGTTCCCAGTCTTTTCCTTGTGTCTGTACAAGGCTTTATGCAATCAGGCATACATCCTACTGGCCCTACTGAAAGAAATATTTTCCTGCATTAGTTTTTAGCAGAATGAGCTGTCTGAGCTGGCTGACTGGAAAGCTAATGTGAGTCAAGCTGGCAGAAGTGCACAGCAGAAACACACCATGGAGAGCAGGCTGAGAAAAGTCCATGCTGAAATCCCAGCCAAGCAGATCAACTGGAACCAAGGCTGCTTTTACAATTGGCTCTGCTCTGAACTATGTAGACTATTTTATCAAGCATGTCACACAGCTCCTGTGATATTGTGATAAATAATATGAACAAGTAGAATAAATGTATTATCCTCTGTCATGATCTGCATAAGAACTGAACAGTATGTGCAGTATAAAAATAGGTCTGGGAAGACAGAGGGGTTATTTGTGTTGTAAAAACCGTTGCCTTTGAAAAGAGTTGTTGATGGATATGCTAAAACAGCTGAAATTAGGACAGACCTTGTTAAAAAAAGAAGTTTTCAACAGGCTGAAATGTTGCTTTTTTTTTTTTTTTAATGTCACTGTCATGTGCATCTGTTTCTCAAGGAGCACGGGGTGAAAACCTCTCCTTAACTGTCTTATTCATTTCCTTGTCATTGCAGACACCTATGCTACATAGTTGCTTTAAGTGTTTACCAAGATCAATTTTTTAAGAAATTTGTTACATTTCTTATCTCCAGTACTTCTGTGAGGAGAGTTTGAACCCAGCTTTCAGTGATAACTAACAGTAGAAAAAACAACTGAATATCTTCACGGAGTTCTCAAGTATAATTTTTAAACACCAGAAAAAGAAACCTCATTTCCTCTTTCAAATCACAGTAAAGTCTCTCATGTTGACATTCTTATTCTTCCCTAAAGGTTCTGTAGTTAAAAATGTCTCTTTTGTATTTCTGTTTCTTGAGCAAGCTACATTTCTTTCATATATTCTTTTAGTTCTTCCAGAATCTCATGTCATCTTCAGTGACATTTTTTCAAAAATCAAACTTGAATTTATGAAATATGTAATGTTCATAACACATACTGATGATCCATCAAATTAGAATGTGGCATCAGGATATCACCAGGATATTCAATAAAGGTTTTTCAAATGAGTTTTAGAAGCTGTTTCAGAAGATTTTCAAAGAAATATTTTCTTGCTTTTCTCAGTTCAAAATGTGTACATCAATATCAGAAAAATAAAGAATTGTGCAAATGCTTTTTCTTGAAGCCAGCAGGAGGTATGGCTTAATCAAAATTCATTATCATTTTGATTAACCTTTCACTGATTGTATTTCCGTATCAACAGAAATAGTAGTATATGATACTAAATAATTGAATCTATTTTGCAATTTAATAAATCATAGAATCAATTATTTAAATCAAACATATCAATTTCTTCTCCAAAACATTTAAACTGCTTGAAAGGTCTGCAGAGAAATGGTTACAAAAAATTCAAAAGGAAACTGAGGAAACTCATATATGCTATATGTAACCATATGCATGCAAAATGCTTCAAGTTGTTTGTATAGCTCATGTTTGAGCTGTAAAAAAGTCAGCAAAATCCACTCCTCCCTAGAATTATAAATGCATCAAATAAAAGAAAAATACATAATGGAAAAAAAAAACAACCTACCAAAAATATAGCTATTAACCTGATTTTAATACAATAGAAATTATTCTAAAATAAAATTTTACTTTAATAAGTTATAAGTGACATTAATACTGCTACCTTGTTATGCAATGTTTCTTATTCAGTAATGTGTTTATCTGGAAACTGGTGTTCCAGAATTACTCAGGAATAAAAAGTATAAAATATACACATGGAAACAGAAATAGTCTTGGTCAGAAGAAAAAGTGGAAATTAATCTTGCTGAATCCTACATCTCTTTCTTCTATTTGCACCCCAGTCAGACACTAAAGTGAGTTCTTTTAAGGCTTTTGGTTCATAATTTATAGCAACAGCTATTGTTGGCTCACAGGGAAAGTGAAAAGAAAAAAATACTTTCATGGCATTTTAGAAGAATAAGTTGTGTGCACTTTCTTCTTATGCACAGGCCACAGGAGGATTTTCAGCAAGTTGTGCAATCCTGAGCTACTTTGTGCTTCCATATTTGGGAGCAGAGCATTGCACCTTTGGAAGATGTCAATTCCAAAGCACTTTCTTTTTGTCTTAATAAATGTGGACAGCTAATTTACTGTCCATTTTGTGGCAATGATATTCCAACACTTGAAAAGCATAATTCATAGCGGAGATTGCCCTCAGCCTGCCCTCTGCATCATTTACCTTCCTCATCCTTGTGCCACCCAGGCACAACAGAATGCCAAGCTGTAAAAGTTCCCTTGAGTTAAAAAATTGAAATTAATCTTGACAGAACAAATAAAACATGTTATCTCTACGATGTGTACCTTTCAGCCACCTTAAAAAAAATAAGACCTTCAAAAGTTGTAATGAATATTTCATATGTGTGAGAGGAACCATTGCACTCACGCCTCATGGGTGAAACTGCATATTTACAGGGATTCATAAAGACATACTCAGGCATTCTGGAATGACAGGTTAACTGGACTACTTTTCCCCCAAGCACATAACTAAAAACAGAGGTGAAACACACTGGGAACAAACTCGGATAATTTTAACTGGGAGTTCAAAACCTGTACTACAGTGGCGTTATGAGCACCATGACTTTAATTAGGGAAGTGTTAATGGAGGCTCACACATAGAGGGGCTACTTGGATACCTCTGCTGGGTTTTGTTTCAAACAAAAAAAAGGTTGAATTCCATATTATGTTTTGGCAGTTTTCTTCATGTTCTAGACATTTAAAAGTAAATATATATCTTTAGATTTGTGTTTATCAGCATGTGAAGTATTAAGAAAAATCAAAAGAAGGTGTGGTGGAAGACAAAAACTTCTCTTGCATTTTTTCTATGCAATAACTTTTTCACTTCCTGAAAAAGCTGATATATTTATTTTTCATGAACTATCACAGAAAAGAGGCACATAAGCAAACCAAAGTGCATGTTAATGAAGATTAAGCAGTTTTATGATGCTGCAAATTGTTGTAAATATTAAGAATAAGTTTCTGGACAAAGACTAATGAAGAAAAGTGCCCTGGAGTGCCTTTTCTAGCTGAAAATTTGAGTATTTGGAAAACAGGGTGATTTTGAGGCTTATTGTCTTGTTAACGTCTTGTCTGAAATTTTTCCAGCAACACTCAGTAGAGGATAATTGAATAGGACGCGTATAATCTAAAAAGAAACACACTTTTTATTTGAATTGCCATTATTGATCCAAATATCAGCTCTCCAGTCTGAATGCATTTGGCTTCATAAGGAAAGCTATGGTATCTTACATGTGTACTGGGTAATTCAGTAATGAACAAGTGCTAAACAGAGTTTGCTGGAGCTGAAATAGTACTGACAGAGTTTTTACATATTGGTTTCAGGAACTGAGTGTAACAGCATTATTCTTGTCACATAGATAAGACATAAAATATACAGGTAGATTAGACTAGCAGGATTAATCTTTGCAAATGAAGCTGTCTACAGTATGGATGTCTGAATTTGAGCTAGGCCTTGTGAGATCTCTTTATTGTAAATGGAGAGAAAACAAGTACACTAGAGTACAATTGACTTAATACTGAACCTAAAGTCAGCACATTCAGAACAGGTCAGATACATGAAAATCAAGAAGGACTAGGAACCAGGACAACTATGTTAGAGTTAGACATATGCTTTGTACATTTAAAGTAAAATGAGATTATTGATACAGAAAGGATCTTCACACAGGAAGGACCAAGACTGACAGAGCCCAGCCACATGCCTCAATTTCAGTGAAGTTAATGTCCAGCAGAATTAGTTTAATGGGGAAAAGAAGTTACTCAAAACAGCTCAGTCTGAATTCTGGGAGTTACTGATTCCCATACAGTTGGTTTTTTAAGAGAATTCAAAATTAATTTAAACCTAAAGGAAAGTAGTACCAAACCAGAGAAGAAACATGGAGGTGAAAAAATATTGCTCATCTTGAGAAAACACCTTGGCAAAATAAAATGTGTTCTATGTCATATTCATAAGCTTTCCATTGCTGCCCTCTTCCACAGGTATACTAGAATGTCCTCTGAGTCACACAATTTAATAACCTGTTATTATACTGATCCCCAAATCAGAAAACTGGGAAAATAGGAAAAAATGTCTGAAGGCATATTGGAATGTTTATGAAAGAAAATATAAGTTAAATTTCCAGTGTGTCTATGTAATTGAAAGCCTGACAGGACATAGGACCCACTTTTATTATTTAGAACTATGAGCAAAATCTGGATAAACGTGGAGAAATTGGGACTAGAAGAAAAAGTTTGTATGTTCAGCAATCTCACTGAGGATAGATACCATCAGGTTCTGGGCTAAGTCTGTGAAAAAGATGGATTAAATTGATACAAATAAATATCGAGGACATTCACTGAAAAGAGCATCTCCATCTCAGCCACCGAGGAGGGGAATGACTGTCTTTGATCTTGGCAGTAGCAGTTCAGTCTGCAGTTAGTATGTTCATGAAATACTGAGAACCAAAACACAGATAAGTACACATTGGCTCCTGGAAGGGGACATTATGCCAGTAAATTAACATGGGAAATTATTGCTCCTCTCAAATGAGAAATATATATGTTAGCAGAAGATCTGATGTAAATTTCCTTAGGCAGAGACCCTACACCACTGTTCCACCTGCCAACCTAAAGGTTAAACACTTAGCCCTATTAAATACTGTGCTTTTTGATTCAAGCAATTTCTGTGATGTGTCAGAAGTTAATATGTGTGTGTATGTTTGTACACAGGTTTTTCAAGAGAAGGATTTTGCTAAAAACCTGTAAAGGGAATTTATGCTGGCAAACCCTCAGGAGGAATAGGGGGAAAAAGATTTATATAATGCTAACATTAGTTCCATTCCTGTGCTGGGTTTGTGGGTGTACTTTAGTGAATAAAGACACTGATAAAGTGGTACATAAATTCCCTGGATTGAAGGAATAATGTGATATCATGAGGAATGGAAACATGTTTGAGATTCAACTCCTCTGCCACACTCATTAGTGTGATTCTGGCAAAAATTTCAGTATGAGAAACACTGACCTGAGAATAAAAACTTTAGTGGCAATTTGTCATTATCTTGCTCTATCTCCAAGTTAACCAGAGGCAAGGAGTGAGACTGTCCTTGAAAACACCTGAAAAACATCTGTGTTTTCAAGGAAAAACATAGCCCTCTCTTTTTATTGGCAAGAGACCACAATTCTACCGCATAGCAGTCGAATATAGGTTTTTTTTATGATCACCAAAAATAGTGTACAGTGTGCAGAACCTACCACGGGAAATGTGAATTGTTCATTCCTCTTTTTCACTGAAGAGATTGGAAAGAATGGAAATCCATCCTAATTTAGAATCTGCTTTTGTCATCCTCAACATTTTGCACTCCATGTGCTGTAACTCCTGCTTTAAAGCCTGTCAAGTTTGTTTCCAGAAGCATCATCCCTGGAGCAAGCAAGAAAACCAAAGTAACCCAGTCAAAAGACAAGGAAGAAAAAACTTCAAATACAGAATGATGGGATTCTGCAGAGGTAACCTGGATTGCTTAATAACTCAGTATTGTTTCTCAGGAGAAATTGTCTCATCTATCCATTTTTCCCTCCGTCTTCTTACCCACTCATAAAGGGTGTAGCTCCCTTGCCTTTACATGCCTACCCTTTCCATCCTTCCCCACTCAGGCATTTGAATGCAGTTTTTCTGTAAAACACAAGCAGTAAACTCAAAGGAGGCGGGTTGGGGGGGGAACCAATAAAAATAGCTACACAGGAATATTCCATTTTCCCAAACATTCTACTGATTATTTTCCCTCAAACATCCAGTTTTTGTTCTGTCTCTAGGTGCTCTCATGGCCTTGTTGAAAGCTTTCTAATTTGGAGCCATGGAAGAGGCCAGCTGACTGCAGGCAGGGCCTCACCTCAATCTGCCTCCTGCAGCCTCAGCCCTCTCTGAGAGAGATGGATTACTTAATTGCAATTTTATTGTGCCAGCGTTTGCCTTTGCAAGTGTAGCAACTTTTGGGAAAGCACTTTTCGAATATAACAGACAAGTACAATTTCAAAATAGAGCAGTTTGAACCATTCTATTTAATTCAGTTAAATGTAATGGCAAATGGTATTTTTAAAAAAAACTCAACTTCTTAAGATGGTATTTTAAAAATCAATGAAAATCTATTTCCCTAGCTCTGGTTGCAACATTAGAGAAGCTGCAGATTTTGGATTCCATATCTGTGGGGCTTTACTCATTTGATCCCAATTCAATCTTATGCTATTCTTCCCTAAGGAAGAGAAGAAAACAGATCAGGGAAGACAAAACAATAACAAACAAAAAAAAAAACCCCAACAAAAACCCCAAACAAACCTGAAACACCAAACCCTACAAAATCTCAGAATATAATTTTTTGTTTCACATTTTTCAAAAATATTTGCTTACTGATGAGGCAATAAGGTCTAAAAATGAGAGACATTAAATTTCAAAATGTCTGTGCGTAGTTTTCAGGTTTTCAGTCATTAAATTACCTCCTTTTGTAGTTATTTTTTCTGGTAATTCAAAAAGTTTTGCCTGATGTAAGATTTGATGCTGCAATTCTCCTATTAATATGAAGAAAGGTAACATACACAAACTGTAACCTCTGAACAAAATATTTAAAAGAAGGAAAATACCGCTTTTTATTTCACTGCCCCAACATGGCATTCAACACATGATATAAAATGAGCTTTCAAACAGAGAAACCTACCCAGGTCTGTGAATGTGTGTGTTTGCATTTCCAGAGCAGTGCAGGGGAGCACCAGCCCTCCAGGCAGAAGCCACAGGTGTGCCATGCCAAGCCTTGCACTGGCACTCGAAGTGCCCTAGCTCTATCTAGTGGATGGAAAGGAGATTCTGCTTGCCGTGCAAAAGCTGCTTAGTGCTTTTGCTGGACATTTGAATGCAACACAAACAACTTGTCTTTCTACTTTTAGTGTAGCTGTGCCATCTATAAATTGATGCACGCAACAGCTAAACTGGCTGTACTATTTTATAATACTTCTTGAATAAAAACTTGGAGGCAGGGTTATAGACAGAAATAATATTTTATTAGGCAACCGATATTATTGGACTAAAGCAAAAGTCACACAAGTTCTTCTCTGGAGTTAAACAAGAAATTTTATGTTATGGAACAAACTAGGTCTTCACCAAAAAAAAGTATTATTTTCCTCTTTTTCCCCCTCTTTTTTCTTGCATTATGAGTTTATGGTTATGAACACTTTGTTTACAAAGGTACTGCTTATCTCCTCTATACACAGTCTTGCATAAAAAGTGTAAAGACTATAGCACCAATATAATAATTAATATTTTTAAACTTCTCTTAAGGCAATTAATTATGACATTTTTGTCTTAATTTTTATATATTATACTTATTTAGACAAAAAGAAAGACAATACAAGATGAAAATGTTTACACATCTATTAGCTAATAACAGTACTCCCCCTTGAAACTTAGCTGTAAATCCAGCCCAGGCTTCCACCTACTCTTTCCTGCAAAACCTTGTGCAAGGAGGAAAATCTGCATGGGGGCTGCCAAGCTGGGTATACAGAGCAGCCCTTGCTGTGGACTCAGCGGATGCCCAAAGGCCTGGCATGAGGTGGGGGAGAAAAACTTTTAAGGGGATCCCCTATAACCACCAGGTAAAAATCACCTTTTTCATTTAATTTGAGGATGGGGTTGAAACGAATTGTGAGGTCCACTCACAAAATCAAAAGGAGCTCAATGAGATTCCGTGGGAGGTCCCCTCTATATGTCACTGAGCAAGTGTGCTCACTCATTTCTTAACAAGGCATTTGCCAGACTGAAGGGTGTGAAAGCTCAATTGCATTTTTTCATTATCATCACACATTACACAAATTTATGTGTATTTAGGGTCTCCCAAATGAACTGATGAGATGTCTGCCATATGAGCTGTTTTTTAAGGCCTACAGGAAATTTATGCTTGTGCTGAATGTAGCTGCCAACTTGCTTACTGGAATGAGAAATGTGTCTTTCTCTTCCAAGGACTCTAGTTTAACTCTCAACAATGTTTGGCTTTTCCTTTTGCTCAGTAAATCCCTCTATAGCTGAAACTTTCTTCACTGCCAGAGCATTGATCTGTTGAAACATTTTAACTAACTTCCTTTAACTTTTGCACAGAAACTCTTTCAATCTAGATGTATCTTTATATATTGCAATTTCAGCAAAGGAACCAGTGTAGTAAAAGTCTCAGAAGCGTAACTGCAATAAAAATTACACAAATCTAAATAAATCAGAACAATGTCAGGAAAGTAAAAGAGAAGTGAAAGGAAATGAAAAATCATTGGCTTAGTTAGATTAGAAAAATATATTTTGTAAGAAGAGACAATCCTAAGTTAAACACACCTTAAGGCAATGTAGCATGTCCATATCCATATAACATATGGACATGTAACATATCCACCTTCACTCCAACCAACTAAAATGAACTGGCAAAAATCTTTCCCCAGTGTAATTGTGTTTACATTCAGTTTACATTCAGAAAACTGTACTGCTAAGTGTTGTGACTTTTTTAGTTGATGCAGTTTGTTTTTTAGATGAACTGACGCAGCTTTATAAAAATAGACAAATTTTATTTCTTGATAATATATGTCATTATTTTGCACAGAAGTGTTTCTAACAAAGATTCTCCTTCTCCTCCCCTGAGGACCTGCAGCTCGTATCAGCATAACACAAAAAGATTCTAGCACAAGCCTACCTGTAAATCAATACTTTTAAAAATGTTTTTCCTAGCATTTTTCAAAGTATAGACACTTTGAAAGGTCTTCTGGTAGAGATAATGATTCCTGTAAAGAAAATTTCACCTTAATGTCCTTAATTAGCTTTAGCAGACCTTCGTTTAGACCAAAGATCTTGAGAGTCCCATGGAAGCACAGATTTTAATTGAGTTAATCTATTTTTAAACAGTAGATGTACATATCATAATTTTCCTAACATGCAATTTTACCTACAACCAGTCTGAATAATTGCTGAAGATCAGAGAGCAAGCAACTGGCAGAGATGAGAAGAGGCAGTCTTGTTTAGTGCTTAGCTGTACAACACTCAAGTCTTATCATTAATTACTGTTTTTGCCTGAAGCTGAGGAAAATGCCAGAGGAAGTCTGGTGAGAGCACAGCACTGTCTTGGGAGGAGGGGATGCTCAGAAAAGAATGTACTACAATTAAGATATTATTATGCTGGGGCTGGAACATTTCTGGGTTTTTTGGTGCAAGATAGAGATCCACCGAAATCATATCAATTCTAAGATATTGTGATATTTTTAATAAATAGCAATATTTATCTTAATGCCTATTAATATTTTACATGCATTCAGATCTTGTTGATTTAGCTTGTTTCCTAAATCAAAAAGTATACACCCATTTACACAGCTGATATTACATATGCAATTAGCTAAATTAAAAGCTGGAATGAAAATAGGAATATTGTCACCATTTTGCAATTCCATGATTTCACAGTCAAAACTCTACCACATGAGGAAAGATTGTACAACTGGACACCTTAACATACTTGGATGAAAATTTTCAAAATTCCTAAGACTTTTTTGTCCCTTGGTGAGATTTTGCAGAAAAACTGAAATGTCTAAATATAAGTATATAACAGTAATTTATTCTACATAGACTGCCACTTAATTGAATTGTAACTGCACCATGAGAACCCTTTAAAAATGAGAAATGAACCCCTCAGATTATTTCTTCTTGATTAGGAAAATAAAATAAGTGTAAAAGCCTCTACAAATCCTGAGTCCTTTTGTTGGCAGCATGAAGTAGCTGTGCACAGCGCACAGATAGTGATTAGGCATTTATCTGATATACTGAAACACTGCTATGTAACTGTTTGCAATGTATCAGCCTCCCAAACAGAGGTTCAAGCTATGATATGTAAAATATTAACAGGCAGATATAGGCTCATTTTATTTGCACATTTTGAAAATAATCACTTGAAAACTCCCAGGGAGGTGAAATGCTTCTGGTCTTTGGATGAAGGATTTTCAACATTTATTTCTTGGACCTTTATATGACTATTCATTATATTCCTAAAGGGATATAATTTCATCCCTACCTTTTAAATTTGTATAAATAGCTACAGAGATTGTAACCCATATATTCCAGCCTGCAAGTGCTATCTCTATTGCACTTTGCCTATTAGGATTCAGTCATTACTGGAGACCATGGGCTTCACTCCCAAATTATTTGTTACTGCAACTTCTCTTCTCACTTGCCTCCAGACACACAACTGCAAATACAGTAAAAAATAACTGCATTTCTTACAACACTCCCTTATATCTCTTACTCTCGCTCTGCTTCCAGTTGTAATTCCTGATTTGTAGACTACTGCTGCAGGCAGTACCGCAACACAAGTAATGAGTCATGCAGAGCAGTACAGAGTGCCCAGGCAAACAGGGGAAATCAGTTACACGCTCACGAGTGCTGCAGCCAGCGAGGCAATATGTAGAATTTAGACAGTGGCAATATTTCTAGGGCACAGCTGAAGATATAAGCCCTTCCTCTTTCTCCTAGTCAGAGCACAGCTGGGGAAGATGGAATTCATGTTTGGAGCCTGGGCCATCCCAAGAGGGCAGTAACAACAAATCAGCAAGAACAGCCTGCCAAAGGGAGACAAGGCAAGTGGTGCCTGTCTAAAATATGCTAAATGAAGGGGATGAGCACATGGTAGGGACTGAATCCCTTGCATTGAACAGGGAACAACTCAGCAGTGAGAAAGGGGAAGAAAGGAAACTCTCTTTTTAAGGCTCAGTATTCTTGTGGAAGTTGATATATTGTATTGGCACACTTCTGAGTTGCAATATATATAGAAAAAGTAGCAAATCTGATTCCACCCGCTCTCTAAGACAGATGGTTATGCTAGCGGAGGCACAGCTGTCAATGTGCCTCAGGCACAGATGTGATCTTCAGGATATGTCTAAACTGCTAATTGCAAGAAATCTTCTGGCTGCCAGGACCTAGGCCACACCCTGTGTTGTCCTTTACTGGGATGAATGCTGATCACAGACTGCTTTGGGTGGGAACAGACATTTAAAGGTCCTCTAGTCCAACCCCCCTCAATGAACAGTGACATCTTTAACTAGATCGGGTTTCTCAGAGCCCTGCCCAACATTGCAGTAATCCGTGGCTCTCTGGGCTTTGTATGGGTTCAGTCCAGCTAGCTCGAACCCAAGCCCACACGGCCTTGCATGGACAGAAAGTAAGAGACGAGAAGCGCTCTTCTCCACGTGGGGACGAGTATCCTGTTTATTGGCTTGGCACAGGACACCCCCAGCAGCAGCAACCACCAAGGCAGCAAAGAGCGTATGGCGCCCTTGCAGTGGAATTTTATACCCCAGGGAAGGGGGCGGGGAAGAGGACAGCGGCCAATGGGATGCCAGTGGGGAGGGGCAAGGGGAGGGGTACCCATGGGACAGACCACCAAGTGTGTATAGAAAGGGGGGTGCATAGGGGAGAGACCATGTAATGAGAAAGGGGGAGTAACAATCTCTCTGACATAACATACCCAGTACAAACTTCCCATCACCCAGTGCAAAACAACAACACAACACAACATGACTTAGAATTTTTCTAGGGACAGGACCTACAGCTTCTCTTGGCAACCTGTTCCAATGTTGCATCACCTTCATTGTAAAAAACTTCTTCCTTATGTTTAATCCAAATTGACCCATCTTCAGTTCTAAGCCATTACCATCAAAATGATGCACGCCAGCTTCCTGTCATCCTGCTTCACCTCAGTTTGTGTGAAGGGATGGAAACCTGGGCATCCACTGCCAGCAAGGATCCAAAACATGCTATACTCTTTTGTCATTCTGGATGGGAATTCTCTTTTCCCATTCTGGATTGGATTCTGTGGTCTGGGACCACAGACTCTTGTCCTGTTAATTCTTGTAAACACAAACATATAAATGAGTCATAGCTTATATTAATATATATTCATATTATCTCTTAACGGGAAAAATGTAATTACTCTACTTAGCAAGCACAAAAATCACTTTCATCACACTTCTGACAACATCACTGTGTCAGTAACACTTTCTTAGACTTCAGATGGTATTTGTTCAGTGCTGGTTTTGAAGACCCCAGGCTTCCCCTCCAGGGTGCAAGAGCATAAAAGATGGATGTATATCCCAAACTCTGTTCTTGATTAGAACTGTCACTTGCAGTAGACTACTCTGACTGTATATCTTCAGGTTGTTGTGTGGAAGAAAACAACTAAGGAGACCACACATGAGGATCACATTAAGGGCTGAACTGTTGAGTTAAACTCTGTCATCACCATGGTGCAAGTACAGAGAAGCTGTACTCATGTTGGTGGATTTAAACCGTTAAAAAATCAGGGGAAGTAAAACAAGGGCAAGACTCCACCCACTAAGGAGTGTTCCCAGTCCTTGGGGTAGTGTTATGCAAAATTAAGGCATTCAAGAGAGGAGTTTGAAAGGAAAGGCTCTGAAGAAATATTACCCTTGCATTATCACAGTATGAGGTCTGATACGCAGAGCTGAGACTGTAGCCTACTGTGTCAGGAATCATGTTTAAAATGTCAGATGAGCTGGAATAAGTCTTCTTAAAGCTAATAATTCCTTTCATTGTTATTCTTTACTCATCAAAACGATGTATTGATTTTGCAAAAGCAGAGTGGGTGGGATTTTTCCACTTCTATCTTTAAAAACGTAAAATCTTACAAGGCAACAGACAAGAGTTCCATCAGGTTAAAAGATCTCAAGGACAAGAATGTTGTGATTATTTGGGGTCTTTGCACTAATATAAGTAAGAATCCATATATCTCGCTGGGGGTGAGATTTGTTTTCTGTAATAATATTACTTTTTTTTTTTCTTTATCACAATGTCAGTTCAAACTGGTTTTAGAATTAAATACACATAGATGGTATATACACTATGACAGGTGAAAAAAACATGGTTTTCTTAAAACAAAATATTTGTGTCAGTCAGAAATAAAAGATATCTCTGCATGCTGTAGAGGAATAGCTATGCAGTAACTCAGAAAAAATCCTGAACAAAGACAAAAAATGTCAGTTATGCACTTAGCTGGAAGAACAGCTCTTAACAGCAGAAATGACACACAAGAGTGATGAAAAGAGGATATTTAAAAACCTTTTATTTTACATAATCTGTAACAGAATAATTAGTTATAATTGTGCTAATTAATAGCACTGATTTTGATTGGTATTAGAGAATATATAAATATTAAAAAGTTCTATTCTTGTATGGGAGAAAAAAAAGCATATTTTAGATGCAGCAATCCAGAGACAGAAGACTAAAAAAATACCTTTTATTTGTCTTCTTTACAAGACCAGGGTCCAGCAAAACAGAAGGAAATTAATGAGAATAAAAATATTCTTGAAGTTCTTTCCTGTCTTAGTAGGTGGAAATTATGTTTTACTATTTTTTTAGGCTTAGTACTATGCTGCTTAACAATCCATTTCTTCATGTTCCCATCTCCACTTGTAACACAGTTGTAGGAAAAAATATTTTTATGGTTCTTTCCACACAGTCTCACTTTAATAATTTGGTCTTGCTAAATAAAAGGTATCAACAGTACTTTAAGTTTTGCAGTCAACAAGAAACACTGCAGAATTAAACCCAAGACTAGGGGGTTTTTTTGCTATTACTCAAGAACTTTTAAAATAAAAACCTCTTCCATGTTCATGACTCTTGGAAGTATACTTGTAGCCACCAGAAATCTAAGCTGGATATAAGTGTGAATTCCATCAAATATGTGAGTCGGCTCCCTCAGACACTGAAATCTGGTCAGTAAAACCAGCAAATTACCCAACTGTATTTCCATTAGATCTCTCACCTAAGAAACAAATTTCATTGAATCTTTTGGGAGACGTTTTGTTGCTTCAGGAAGCATGTCCTGTGTTCTGAAATTTGCTGGATTGACATGGTGGCAGTTTGCACAGAACTACTGGGATAGTCATCTAGATCGAAAAAAATTAAGGCGGTGCCAATATTTGACTTTCTACTTGAATATGTGCTGTTTGGACTTTCAATTTAAATTTGAATATCTACATATTTCTTGCCCTTTAAAAAAGATGTGATGCGACAGAAACAAGCTATATGGACTTCCATTTATTTTGCTCTGAGTTTATGGGCATTTATACTATTTATGGCTCTGTAAGAAAAATCTGCCTAACCCCACTTTTAAAACAAATTATGTTTATGATGTGTGGGGAAACTGCACTGTGCTGGATCCAGTGCTGGATCCAAGAGAGGCTGAGCAGACACACCCAGTAGGCACACAGACGCAGAACACACATGTACACCTCTTACAGACTCCTGGAACAGTCCTGACAGGGGCCCAGGTGGAGTGTCCCTTCCTCTGAGCCCTTAATTTGTGTTCCCACATGCCACAGGGCTCTCTGCTTCTCTGCAGTGGGGAAGATCAGCTCGTGATGAGCTGATGGATCCTGGATAGTCCTTGAAGGACACAGAGCAACGTGTTATTTGGATTCCCCTCCATGTACCATTACTTCTCTGTGTTTCTGTGTATACTGAAGAGCTTTTGAGACGTAACATACAGATGCTGGCGCTCACACAAACAGATTTAGTGTCTAGTCTTTGACCAGCAGGAAGTGCCACACTGAGGATGTGTGGAAAGACAGAAAATATTAGAAGAAGTTGCCTTTGGGATCATCCTTGACATAGCAAATATTTCAATATCTCTTTCACTGTAATTTCCTTAAGATCAAGATTTTATGAAGCAACAGGTTTCCAGCTCACACAGCGCACCCAGAGAGGTACATTCTCTGCTGTCAGAGAGCAATGATTGGCACCTGTCTTTTTCCAAGGTTTGTGGTTACAAATAGCAGGTAAAATGCAAGGAAGACACTGTGTGATTAATCAACTGGTTTCAACAAGACAAAACAGATTTTGTTTTGCAAGCTGTCATTTGTGAAGGTGCATAATGCAGTACATAAATGGAGAATGCATCTCACACAAGCAGCATGAGCTGCATGGCTGGTTCTGACAGGATCAGTGGAAATATCTGTCCCTCTGCTATCAGGATGTAGTAACACCCATTTCTGTTCATCAAAGCAGCAAGGTGGGTAGTGCAGACTTTTCAACCATGTATTTTACTCTGAGCAAGTAACCCAGACCCACAAATGTGACCCACTGATACTCTGTGGCATCTCAAGAATTAATGAAAATTATACCAGATGACATTGGCATTTCCCTTGTCATTCCACATAGCTCCTTCTGAAATCAGCACTAAACATTTGGTTTTAATGGTACAACAAGCAAAATGACAGCACGGACATATTGCTGCCATCCAAAATTTTTGCTATGGCAAAGGCTACCCAGGGGCTCTGAGAAATGGCCTGTACAGTTTCTAGAATTTAGAAATATATTAATCCATTTTATGCCTTCAAAAGAAAGCAATAAACTATGTATAGGATACTAAAAGTGACTTTGGCTGAGCCCTGATCAAAATGATAGGTTACATTTTGGTGTCTATAGTCAAGCACAGAGGCAAGGGGATGACAGCAGCATTTAAACTGCAACACCCATGGGACAGAGCAATGATCTTCAGGCTTCTCAGATGCAGCAGTACTGAGCTGAAGCAGCAGCTGAGCAGATGGAAAGCTGCTATCTGCTGGATGCCATTGTAGTAGCAGTCCTTTTTGGCTCTTTGATGAGTTAAGGGAAATCACACATCAGTCTTGTAGCATGCAGTGACTGTTCCAGAGCTCAGAGTGCTTGGAACCATACCCTCTTTGAAATGTCAGATTAACTCATCACTTAAATGTACAGCAACTCCAGAGAAGTCAACAACTAACTGAGTAACCACTGGTGTCTATGTAGCTTCTTTAACTAATATTTCATGTCTCAGTGCAATGACATTATTTGATGCTGTTGGTCATGCATACTTCAAGGTCAAAAACACGCTCTGAGTGGGGAAGCTCCATCAACATACTAACTGTGATACATTAGTAGTTTACAAAGCAGCTTTGTTAGCTATCTCCAAAATAACTTTCACTTGGGAACTGCCTCTAGAGGCATCCTTCACAACCACTTCTTTGTTGATGGGTCATGTGCCAAGTATATATTGGATGAAGGATGAAGCCTTTTGCCTGAAGCAGCCATATGATCTCTGTTTTCTTCAGCTTTTCCACAATCAGCATCAGCTTTTTTTTCTCATTCTTCTGGTTTAATTAATGCCTGTATATCTGCATGAATGTTCCCTTTTCCCTTTCAACCCTCAGTATACCAAAATTAGAGTGTAAACAATTCTGTATGCATATATCCTTGAGAGCACTGCCCTAAGTTTTCAGGGAAAATATTAATCACAAAAAAGGTGGCTGATCTGAAGCTATCCATCAAAACAAAATTAAAGTTTTAAAGTGATGTTTTGCAGAGATTCCTGTGAATATTGTTTTCCCAGTGTCTAGTGAAGTATCCCCAAAGGAGAACTGAAATTTACTGTCAACTATTTATTTCATAAATGCACATGCTGTTAAGGCAACCAATGGAGCCCTGGGATTAGTTCATCCTCACTGTCGAGCAAGGTCAGCAGGTCAGCAGTGGTGGAGAAATGTGCAGAATAGGCCTGTGCTAAAGAGGCCACCTCACTGCCTTCTGATGTTTAAAATTCTTTTCCTACTATGTCCCTGTCTGTTGCAAAGCTACCACATTTCTAAGCAGAATTGTGAGCATCCCAAAGGAAGCACAAATTTGATGCAGTAGTTGGTGGCCACACTCCATGTGCATCCTCAAAGTCAAACTGATTTACCATTTTCCTTAACTCTACCTGTCAGTGACAGATACCCCCATATCACTACAGCAGTAATAATAATAGCCCAAATAAAGCAAGGTGCTTGCTGGGCCTTGCTGTAACTTAGTGATTTATTGTATATTACATGGGAGCTTAAAGGTGAACCTTATAGTGAATCTCCATGATTTAGCACATATTCCAGAGACGCTTAGCATGTAATTCTGTTGTAAATTTATATTGATTTGCTGTACAATATACAGAACATTATGGTGTAGCTTCATTGGGAGGTTCTTCTTGCTCACTTCCAGTACCATGCACTGTGACTGTAGCTCCAGTGTGAAATGCTCTGATTTACAGGGGGCACAGACGATTTCACTGTGCAACTCTGCTGTGACCTTCTAATGATGTCCTCACTGAGTCCTGCTGGAGGATAGGCAGAACTTCAACAACCACTGATGCTATCATGTGCTAAAGTATCTGCAGCCAATGAAATATTTAAATATTAAAAAAAGCTTTCAGAACAGAGAATCTGGATTAAAGCATATTTGCTTCTAATCCAGACACTAATAAGGTGTCACAAAACATGACTTGTTCACCTTTTCCACAAAAATCCTGATATCACCAACACTACGCATCAATTACTCCCATTTCCAAAAACTCCAAAATTTTTAGCTTGCACAGTGTTTTCACCTAGGTTTGTCTTAGGCCAGGGTCACAAATTTTCCAGCAGCAGTTTGTGGCAGGTTGACTGCAGTCAGCAACTAAGCACCCCCACAGCTGCTCACTCGCCCACCCTCCCATCAGGATGGTGGAGAGAAATGGAAGAGCAAACACAAGAAGGACTTGTGAGTAAAGACAATTTAACATATGAAGGAATAAGGAGAAAAAACCCAAGTGACACAAAGACAATCACTCACCACCTCCCACAAACAGATCAGTGTGCAGCCAGTCTCCAAGCCCTGGTCGCTTTGAAAAAACTTCTCCTGGATTTATTGCTGAGCATGTTATATTGTATATAAGTGATATCACCCTTGTCAGTTTGGGTCAGCTGTTGCAGCTCTGTCCCCTCCCAGTTTCTTCTTCACCCCAGCCTATTTGCAGGTGATGCAGAGTGAGAAACAGAGAAAACTTTGTGGCTGTGTAAGCCCTGCTTAGCAGTAGCTAAAACACTGATGTGTTACCAACACTTTTACTCACAAATCCTTTGTTGTGGGCTTCTTTGAAGGAAACACAGCACCTTTGTTGTGGGCTTCTTTGAAGGAAATCTACTCCATCCCAACCAGACCCAGTCCACTGTTGTAAAATATCTAAGAAATCAGATTTCAGTAGCATTGTCCTCAGCCCTAATTTTGAGAATTAAACAATACAGTATATAAAATAATGTAATTTATTTTTTTGCCCTGTAGCAATTTCTATCTGTTTCAATAAACAACCAGAGGTGCATGGGAGCTAAGCTCCTAACTGAGATGTGCCAATAAAGTGCCTAAAATTTTTGGGGGTAAGTTTGAGCACAATAGCTTTGAATTCAATTTAGTATTCTACATAAAGTTCATATAGAGTGTGTATGGAAGAGAAACAAAACAGTGTCAGTAGTAGCTGCAATTTTGTAAATGGTGGCAGTAAATCAAGAAACCCAAAGTGAAACAACAACAAGAAGAGTAAAAAATCAAGGACATAACATTACCAGGATGGAACATCATAGTCAGTGTGAGATGGTAGAAGGCTCTATTTGTGGATGTTGTTATGATGAGAGCTTAGTGTCAGCAAAGAAATCAAAAAGCACTCAGAAATTACAGATTAAATTGAACAATTGTTATTAAATACCTTCAATGAAAAAAAATTGCTCTGTATTTGCAAACTCATCCAAGTGATTTCTCATTTTCAACCAGTCATTCTTCATCCAAGAGCTGGTCTTTTTTTCTCAGGTGATGAATTAGAGTTTACACAAAGCACTCTCACCTGCTCAGTCCTCTTCACATCTTTCTCCTGTTGCTCAACACTAACACTTTTAGTGGAGTTGCTTGCAAATAGTTCCTCTCCTCTTTATTCCTTTACTGCCATGCCCTGGGACTGCATTGGTGTCTTTTCCACAGACAGCATATTCAAATGTGTTAAAACAGCAGAGTTTCAGAGCAGCTAAATTAATGCTCTGCAACAACACTGCAGTATCCATTTTTATTTTGAAAATAAATTTGAAGAATTTTGGACATAATTGAGCTCTTTAGTTAAATAGAACCAAACAAACGAAACCAAAAGGTCACGAAGGTGTTGCAAAGAAAGTGTTGGAGGAAAAGGATTGCTAAGACTTAAATACTACAACTTTGTGAAGAAATTCAATATTGAAAAATGTGAGTTGTGGTAGCAGACTTGCGGAGCAAAGCCATATGGATATATGTGGTCAGAACCACTTAAAAATGGCTATCCCACATACTGAAAGATATCTAGAATGTGTATCTAAATTTCAGCAATTCAAACTCTGGGTAAAGTTATGTTTCTGCTCAGAAATAGAAAGGTGGTTGGAATGGGTATTTCTAGGGTGTGTTTATTCACTATGCATTTATGATTTTCTTCCTGCAGATGGGGAAAAAAATGACACAACAGTATAGGTAAAATGGAAGTCCCTATAAGCAAGCAGACCTCCCAAAGTATTTAAGATGGAAACATGAAATAAATTCCACTAATGGCTTACATTATATTACAAAATTGGATTATTGCCATTAAATGGTTCGTACTTTCATTGCAATGCTATTAAGGATGATACACCTAAAGATCACACAATTCACACATGAATATAGATACAAGCTTTTCACTGGACTATGTTATTATCAAGAATGAAAACAATATTTTGGATCTGTGGTGCTTTACTGAAAAGGCCATGCAAATTCAACAGATAATTAAGCTTAGCTAAACCAATGTAAAAGATATGCATTAGCTTTCAGCTGCCACACTATTTAAAAAAAATATTGTAGGTACATATATAAAACATATAGGTGTATTTTAATGGGTGTTTTTCAGCACAGCATGACAGCTTGAGAGCCCAGAGGAACACTGCACAGTGCACTGCTGCCCTCTGGCTGGAGCCTGAAAGAATAAAATTTGAATATATACTTGGGTACATGACATCATCACCTTGTCTTGCTGGAGACATGTTAGCTAACAAATTCAATTCTCTTTTCATACCTCATGAAACCTGAAGCCTGGTTAGAAGTATGGCATTTCCATATAGAAAATAAGCTACTGTATGAAGGTGTTTGTAGCTTTTGTATTATTTTTTGGATCCTGTATCACAAAAGAGATCAAGTCATGACATGTGTCAGGGGTATGAGCTACCTCCATTTCTCATTGCATACATTCAGCATAAAATTTTCCTGAGCAATGATATTATAGTTTTTCAGTACATTTTCACTGTGTCCCTAGTGTTCCACTACATTATATGTCTAAGTGTAGCTGTACACCAGTTTTTCTGACTGCTTTGCTACTCTGTATCTTCTGGTATGTTTTCCTCCATACACTCACCATGGATAGATTTCTCTCATTAAAAATAATGTGAAAAAGTAAATTATAAAAAATAAAAGTAATGATAAAATTATTATTATTTGATTAAAAATATGATTTTAAAAATAATTTTTTATCTCCTAAAATAGATAGTGTAGCAGTCTGTTCAATGATCTCACAGCAACATGGGACCCAGCAAACAATGAAAATGAGCCATCCTATTATAGCTGTAAACACTGTGAAGGTACTATGCATCAGGATATACTATCTTAGTGCATCATAAATTACACTGTGGAGCCCCTTTTCATAACACTGCCACTTTCCATGGACATCTACCTGCATCCAGTTTCACTCTCTTTAATGAACTGATGTATTCCAGACCGTCTAATCTAAATTTTCCTTGATAAAAACCTGCTGCTATGTTCTAACTGCAACAGATAGGAAGAAGAGATAATATTCTGCTCCTTAGCTATGTCCTCTACATGCCTGAAAACCATTAGTAAAACCTATACTCTGTCTCCACTTTCTGAGCTACACAATTCAGTTATTCCTAGTAAATATGTCCTACCTAGATGTATCCACTTTGGTCCCTGGATTTTCTCCAATAAATCTGCATGTCTTTGAAGTGTGTCACCCTATTATCAAATCCTGAGAAGAATTTAATTGAGCAAAATGATCAGGTTTTTGTTCTTGCAAGCTATACGCTTGTTAATATTTCCTGATCTGCCTGTTCTATGCAATGCTGAGCTGGTGAAATGAGCACAGCCCAGATTCCTCTCTGAACAAGCACAAAGTTAGGCTCCTCACATCCTTGTCTCAGTGTAGTATCCTGCATTTACTCTTATTCAAGTACCTATTTCTTCCTTGAGCGCCCACCCTGGAAGTGTTCAAGTCCAGGCTGAGTGGGGCTCCAAGAAAACCTGTTCTAGCGGAAAGTGTCCCTGCCCATGGCAAGGGGCTTGGAATTAGATGACTATTAAGATTCCTTTTAACTCAAATCATTCTACGGTTCTATGATTTTATGTCCCTGAAAAATCCTCAGGAGCATGTGCAAAATTACAGATGCTGGTTTTTTTTTATTTATAACACTACATATATTTATATTATCTAACTAATAATGCTCTAGACATTGACCTCAGACTTGTAGAAGAGTGAAGAGTACTTTCAGGCAACACTTGATAATAATTAATTTCAGCTGAGCAGAGGGAAGTAATTAACTTTATCTTGTTGTGTTTCTAAGGAATATGCATGAAAACTTAGTTGGGGATACATGAAAATTTAAAATTCATTTGAAATAAGTTGAAATAAATGTTTTTGTGCTTTTGGACAGAGTTGGAGTTACTCTATTTTGATTATATAGAATATATTTAGGAAAAGGTATTGAACAATATTGACCAAAATTTGAGACCCACTAGCTTCAGACTCCATCTGTAAACTTTCTAGTTTAGAAAAAAAAATAGCATTCATTTGCCAGCAACATGAAATGTTTCCATTTAATCATATATCAATGCCTTGTCAGAGTATGAGTCATCAAGGAATATGAGTCACTACTTAGAAAATACCTGTAGGTTTATTTTACTGGTTTACCTTATCTCGTTATAACTGATTATAACTTGTAGAACATCGGTTCTAGACACCTGAGGTTTTTTGGTTTATAAATAATGGCTTTCTGTCAATCTAGCATACAGCAAGAGGTTTAGTTGTGATGTTATTTTTTCAATGTTGTGATAAGAAAAGATATGGATAATATATGTAGTATATATAATAAACTTCATGTTTATTAAATTCAGTTATAGAAGTCCATTATATATATTTTTTAAGTGAAGGTATACAGTGGCATATAAATTATAAATCCAAGACAAATGAGAAAATGTCTTATAAACCCACACCAACAAATAACTATTAATCTGTGTGACTGCTGGGGCTAAATATTAAGTGTGGTAAGTAAGCTCTCTGAGCAAGTAAATGATTTTTATGTGTGTCTTCTGCCAAGAGCTTGTGAAAGTGGTAAGTAACCAGAAAGAGAAAAGAGAAGACAGATTTCCAGAACCCCCGAAGAAGTGCTTGGGCAGCAGAAGAGAAGATTTTTTTTCAGAATGGGAAGTTCTCCTTAAATGCAAGGCTATGCAAATATATGCCCAATGCAAATTAGCCTCTAGCAAAGAAAAATAGTCCCCTATATGCCTGAAAATTGGGCATTCAAAAATGTATCATGAGAGTAAGAGGGAGAATCAAATCCACACACCAATCACAGACATGGGAATTCATCATGTTTCTGTAGATTATTTATTTCTTCTTGCTACCTGAGTATAAAACGAGTTCTTTGGAATCACACAAAAGCTTTAGCATACCGAGTGCTACATTTCAAGTACAATACTTTGTAGAGGAAGAATGGAAGATCCATCAGTAGGCAAGTAGCACATTCCTGTTCACACCTTCCCAGTTCTGCAAGTTGACAGAGGCATTGACTGAATCTTGTTTTTACTCCACTGATGACCAAACTTTCACTGACAAATTCCTACACATAGATCAAAATGTTGTGACAAGATAAAGACCAAAAATCACTGTTAATGCAGAGGTGGTGTAAGAAACAAAGATTATCTTTAATAATAAAGGATGACAGCAGTAACAAGAACAAAGAGCAAATCTAAACCCCACCTCCTGCTATTCCTAAAAATTACTTTTCTTTATACCAGCTGCCATTTCTAATTTTAGAATTGGGTCTTTTGTCCCTCTATTTTAACCATGACTTTTCAGTCTCTGAATTTGCATCTTCAATGTTTCTTTCTTGTTTAAACTTACTCTTACTCCTCAGTTGTTTTCTGCTTGCTTGATAAAATCAAGTTTCCTAAAAAAGTACAATTTAAGCTCTAAATTCTCTGGCTTTTTTGACTTTATTTTTTCCTCATTTGCCATTTAAATCTGAATTAACCCATTAACCATCAAAACAGATATAAAACCAACTCATTTTTTATTGCACAGTGGCCTGACACTGCTGACTTTCTATTAACTGTTCCCTCTTCAAGTTGCCATTTGATTTCTTTTAATATTTTTATTAACTATAATTCTTGAAAACTCCATTCAGCAGCAGAATTCATGATGTATAGATTACTATATAATCCAATCTGTCTTTTTTATTTATATCCATTAAGATACTGATTCCTGCCTCTCAGGTACTACAGTCCTTTGCCCCTCTCTCTACAATGTTCATTGTTCTAGCTTATGTTTTAAATCAAACTCATATTCTTTTGGTTTAGCAACCCATCAGTTACTGAATAGGCTGGAACAAATCCCATAACCATGCTGAACACAAAATTCCCCACCTTCCCCAGTTCTAAACCCCGCTCCTCATCACCCCCATTTTTCTGCACGTTATATGGTCCTGTTACAGTTGAATAGTTGCTCTTCTCCATTTCACCTCCTCTTTTCTTCTTTTCACCAGCTGGTCTGCCAAAAAAAAACTCCATCTGTTTCTTAAAAGCTTGTTAATGTAATTTCATTAATATATCAGCTTTGTGCTGCATGATTGTATATGGACAATTAAGTGTAATTACCATGTACTGTACAAAGGAGGGGGGGGGGGGGAATCCCAAAGCATTAAAACTTTTTAAAATATATTTAAAACTAATTTCAAGAATCTGAGCCATTTGCTGTACGCATTTACACAGCACCACTACAGAAGAGTGCTCCTTCTAAATAAAATATCCCAGGCATTTATTCCTTTCACTATCCATTTCTTCAGTTTCTAACTCATAATGTTTCATGGCAACAAAGTATCGGATAAAAGTTTCGCCTAATGCTTCCTTAATGCATGAATCTTTCTCGAGCGCAACCAGGGCATCTTCTAGTTTCAGAGGGATAGAGGCGTGTTTCAGATCAGCAGTGTGATTTTCCTCCTCAAGCATATCATCATACCTGAGTCCTCTCTTTACTCCATCTAGACCTGCAGCAATAGTAGCAGCAAGGACCAGGTACGGGTTTGCTGCAGCAGAACTTAATTTATTCTCTATGTAAGTGCCTTTTCCACCATGGCATTTGACATTAAAGGCGCAGCTGTTATCATTGTATGCCCACTTTGCATTTACAGTCTCTTTTGACTCTTTACTGTATTTAGAATAAGACTTGCGGCAGCTGGTGGTAGGAGCCATCAGGCAGCTGATAGCTGCTGTGTGTGCCAACAGACCTGACAGCCAGTTTTTTCCAAGCTCTGAGAGCTCCTCAACTCCATAACCAGCAGAAAACAAATTCTTCTGGCCATTCAGATCCCACAGGCTGTGTGATAGAGCCCCTGAATTGTAGAATCCTGATTCTGAGAAAAAGCTAGCCACGTAGTTATACTTCTTAGCCACCTCTTTAAGGCCTGTTCTAAATGTGAAGGCACTGTCAGCTGCATCTAGGCCAAACGCTGGATGAAAAGTGATCTCCATTTGCCCAGGCCCACTGGAAGAAGAAAAGCTTTCAATGTTGGCACCAGCATAATACATTCCTTCAATGAGTTCCTGAATGAAAGTCTGGTCATGGTTATTTAGTATTGTGGCTGCAGGAAAGGATATTGTCTTTGAATTTACAACCTCAGTAATGCCATAAATACAAAATTCATAAGTGAATGCAGAGTGCAAAGAAAAACCATTGTCCTGAAGCTGGCTCAGCTGTTTCTTGGCAATGTGCCTTGGGGACGTCATTAGTGGGGTGCCCAGCACGGTGAAGGAATCACATATCACTCTTGCAGTCTGCTCAGTCCAGGGTAGTATTCGAAATGTTGATAAATCAGGGTTCAGAATTATGTCACAATTGAAATTGGTTGCATTTATGTACTCTAATTCATTATCTTTAGGATTCAGCGTCAGTTCCAGGTAACTTCTGGGCATGGCAATACCATGAATTGCTTTCTCCTAAACACAGAGCAGAATGACATATTACCAAACCAGAAAACAGCTCAACAGTATTTTTATGCATGTAAAAGACATAAAATTCAGATTCTCAGGTAGAAAAATGATATTTTCATAAAAGAACACTAAAATGCAGTGATCACTGATGTGAAGGGTAAGAGCCAGTTGCTGTGTCTTTATAAAGCAGAACAACTTTCTGCAAGATTGTTACGAAAACTGTGCCATCAATGATAATTTTTACAATTTCCATAAAGGACAAAAAATTGTTCAACACTTTTCTTGCATAGTGTTTATATAATTATGGGTATCACCAGTTAGATGCACACTTTGCAAGTCAGACTTTTATCTGTAGTTAGTCTATTTAGCTACCATTTTTTTAAGTAGACCCAAGTGACCACACAAGACTCATATCAATTCATTTCAGGCTGTAACTTCTCTTTAAATACTGTTTTTCAGATGCGACGTTTAACAGAAAAATCTCACTTTCTGGACTTAAAAAGTTTGGGACAAAATGCAGGGAACCACTTACAGGTGAGAAAAATTCATAATTATACTTTCTTCTCCATTTGAACAGAAAGTTTCAACTGATGAAAATTAAATGCAGGCAAGACCCCAAGGAAGGATCATCTTCCTTTGATCAAGCACCTTTACGACTTCCCTTACGATCAAACATTTTTCTGATGAAAGCTGCAATTAGGCCAAGTTCTAACCAAGTGAAATTTGGCTCATATTTATATCTTACCTTTATTCTTCTAAGGGAAAAAATTGCCATTTGTGTAAGCACAGGAGACAAAACAAACACAGAAAGGAGAAATCTCAGAGCTGAAAATAGCCGATTTTACATTTTCATATGGAAACTGCATATGGTGGCTTCTCTTAGAATGAATGAATGAATGAATGAATGAATGAATGAATGAATGAATGAATGAATGAATGAATGAATGAATGAATGAATGAATGAAGGAATGAAGTCTTCTTTTAAGCAGGTGGCAGATTACAGTATCAATGTGTGACACCCATAACCAAAACTGCACACTCTGGTGAACCCTGCTCCAAGATGTCTAAGCTGTCCCTTTGGCACTGAAAAAGGTGTCAAAGGTGACTACTCCATAGTAGTACCTCTCCCCCCTTGAACACTGCTACCTAATTTATCCTGCTTCCTAATTGGATTTTTATTTCCTGAATCATTACTATGGTAGATATTGCTGTTAAATCATTGTGCGACTCAATTACATTTTCCTATCTTATTGATAATTATGACAATTTTCATAGCTAAAATTATTGTATTTTCAGTAATTTTATTTCTTTCAGTGTTTACTCCTTTCTTTTTTTCAATTTAGAAATGTTCGGCAAACTAAAATTTTTATAATGTGTTGAATCTGAAAAAGTATTTCTGAGGGAAGAGATAATTAGAACTTCAAAGAACTGAAATTATTAGCCTTATCTAATTAGATTACTATTTGGAGGAAAGGAGGAATAAATTATTGCAGTGATGAAAGGAGTCTAGACCCTTTGGGAACATGAGCAAGGGGATGGAACAGATAATTTGTTCTAAATTGGAGTTGCTGCCTGCAGTATGAAAAAATATATAATTTAAGGATGGGGGCATGAGAACGCATAAAGATACAAGTAGAAACCAAAAACTTACTTGAAAAAACCGAGAAGGAACATTCTTTGATCTTGACACACCATGGAGGTCTATTGATTCAAATCTGACAAACTGCACGTTGTCCCTGGCCATCTGCTGCTTAATAAATTCAATATGAGAGAACAGGTAAAGGAGAGTTGGGTTTCCGAGGCCGTTTACATCAGGGTCTCTCTTGAATGCTAGAAGTGAAGAGGAGTGTTCATGTCAAACAAAATAATGAATGCTGGAATAAGGCTCTCCTAAAAAGTGCAATAGTAGGAAATTGTGGCATGGGGTGTAAAAACAGAAATGACAAAAATATATGGATCATGAAAGAGTTTTGCAAATAAACACAAATATTTTTCCCTGACATCCTGTAAAAAATTCCTTATTTTTTGGAATGCTCTGTAATTTAAACTCTTTTTCAAGTTAAGAAGGGAACACATGGTAAAACCAGGAATTTATGAGGTTTGTTGAGGGTTTTTAGGAGCAAAATCAGTAACTGGATACCTATTTCCCACTGAAAACTGACAGAACACAGGTGCTGTTTCTTCAATGACTTCGTAAAGTGTGTTGATACGGAAATATAATAAAAAGGCACTTGTCTTCTACTAAACCTTTCTCAAGGCCTCTTGAGGAGGATTACTTTCTTCTCCAGCACAGGCAGTGGCTTTTAAGGGAAGTTTAGGCATTTATACATTTGCTGTTATGGAGTCATCAACTGTATTGCAGAAGCTGTAGGGCACTATAAACTTCTTGACATGAAGGCAATTACACCTGAGTATAACTTCTATAACAGAGCAGAGGGATGGGCACAGAAGCTACCTTTCTCCAACCTCAATCTCTCAGCCTGCTTTTCTTTGAAGTATCTGTGCATTGTTTTTATTCAAGTTAAACTACATAAGGCATTAACTTCCACTTGATACAATAAACTAAAACAACCAAGAGTAAAATTTTATATTAACAGGCAAAAAATTGGGAAAAATACATTTCTTTTCACATTTCTGGGAGAAAAGTGTTCCATTCTGAGGATGTGCGCAGATGAATTTTTGCAGAAGTTTCAAATCCACAGTGAAAGATCACCAACAGCAAGCATTCACCACCACCAACCTTCAAGTGGAAGTTTAAAGCTTCATGCCGATGTACTCTTGAGGTTGGTGGGTCCACCCTAATCTCTCCAGTAGCAAAGTACCCAAACTAGAGCAGATCTCCTCTAGCAGGAGCCAGCAGGCACAAACACAGCTTTTTGATCTCTCCTTTGGGGCAAGTAGGACTGGCAGTTGCAAGGCTTTAAGAAGGCTCACCAACTGGCCCAGCACAAGGCTGTCAGATAATTCCCTGAGAAGGCCACAAATTCATCGGTAGTCACAGATTTCTCAGAATCTTTGAGTATTACTGGAGCATCCTCCAGCTTCGACGGCAAGAAGGATAGTTTAGGTCAGTCAAGTAAGAAAGAGTTAAGTAATAACAGTGCTTCCTGAGGAATGGCAGCTGAAAGCACAGAACAATATTTAAGTAAATATGAGAATACAGTAAAAATTGAACAGAAGGAAAATAATTTTATCACATTCACTTCTCTTCATGACATCTTTCTCTTTGGTATGGCTCTATATTCCTTATGGAATAGCCTTTTCATCCCAAATGTCTTCTATAAGCACTGGGGGAATATGGCCTTTAAAAGGTGAGTATTAAATAAGGAAGTCCTGCTTAAATGTTTTGTGCAACACTCACTCTGCTGTAGGTGCTGCCAAAACACAAGAGCAAGCAGGGAGGACTGGCCTTGCCCTGCCTATGCCACCAAGTTATTTGAATACCACTTCAGTCATCCTGTCATGTTGTTTTACAACATATAGTTTTACTGGCATTTACCAGATTTGACTTTTTTTATGAACATGACCAATATTTAGAAGTTTATTAAGATGTATAAATTATGGCTGTTTAATAGTTTAACAGAACTTTAAAAGATTCTGAAAATCTTCCTAAAGTTTATATCAAGAGAAGTTTTTTTACCTCCAAGGACACAACCTGAGGCTTTTACCTTTAGAGCAATGCTCAATGCCTTATTTTATACATGTTTAATTTCCTTGGCAAAGATGGTAAACATTTCCTGTCAACAACCTGTCACACCGAGATTTTTATGTCTTTGTAGTGTTCAAAGTAATGTTCAAAGTAAGGATTGGTTGACATCAGTCAACTTTTAATTTAAAATTTGCAAATATTTCTCTAAAATGTCCTGAAATGTTGTCTGTCAAATTTTCATCTACTGAACAAATATTTTTCAGATAAAAATATAGAAATCATGAAAAAAAAGCAACTTTAATTCTGATCCAATTAATTCTTTAAAACAGTATTCCTGAGAGATATAGATTCTATTAATCAGTATCTAAGAAAAACATGTATAATGTTGTATTATTGATGCATAAATTCATTTTAAAAGTACAGCTACAAATATATTTAATTTAAATATCTGCCAATGGCAGATGATTTTCCAAATTTTATATACGTGTGTCTTCAAGCTAAAGTTCTTTAAATAAATACATAATTCCATATGTGAACAAACATTTACAGAAAATTCATAAACATACATTTTTTCTAAAGAATACTAAGAAAGAAAAAATTAGTAACTAAAGGAGCAAGAATTTGTCTTCTCCAGTTAGACTTTTACAATCAAAGATATTTTTAAATTATGAGAATAAATTGTATATATTGGTCTGGTATTAGTCTAGAATTAATCTATATACCCATGTAGACACCCTGCTATTCAAAAGACACTTATTCATCGACAAGAGCTTTTTCCAAAATCTTTTAGAATCAACAGAAACAGTCATGCAGCTTTCGCACACTTTTTAGAGTTCATCTTTTATATAATTTTCAGATTAGCTTTCTCATTGAAATAATGTTTCTGTAAATTGTAAGATAGATTAAAATGTCATCTCTGATTGATTTTGGAAATATGTGAGGGGATTTGTTTCTTAAGTAATAATTAGTGAATAACTACTAGCTGCTCACTTTTCCACTGCATAGGACCCAAAATATATTTTCTTGGTAGACACTAAATAAATCACTGTCAAACTACATCCATGATTCCAACAATTATTAAAGATTGGAAAAGCATAGTAGGGAACTCAATACTCTGTCTTTACTCAGTTCATATGGTCACTATCCGGAGCATTAGCTACTAGAGGTAAAGTAGCTAATACATATTTGACAGGCGTAGCTGATTTAGAATCACAGTCTAAAAGTTTTACATTCTTCTAAGGGAGGGTTCTGTTCACAAGTGTAACTTTTTCTCTAGTTTTCTGAGTGCCTAGAAATAAGGGCATCTTCCTTTTTGTTTCAGAAAATCTTGTTAAAGAAACATGTAACTTCCATGAGATGCTCAAATTTTTGTTCGTGTATTCATTTTTTTAAAAATCAAATAAAAAATCCAAACTGGCCGTCTTTCTTTAAGCAAATCATTAAATATCTACATCAGTTTGGGATGACATAGGAAAGATGTTTGTTTGTCCATGGTTCTGTCTGCATTTCCCAATTAGTTACCACTAAGAAACAATCAGTAATATTCCCATTTCTACTGTAATTAGTACAAAATATCTACAAATACGAACTATCTTCACATATTTTAAACATATTAATTGCACAAAGTTGTTGTTGTTGTTGTTGTTGGTATTATTATTATTGTTATTATTATTATTTTATTATTATTTTTATTTTTATTATTATTAGAGAGTTACCATTCTTAGATTATTAATATTTAAATAATCCAGATTGGTAAGAGCAGCTAAGGCAAATAGTTGACATCAGCTTTCCCTTCTCAGCAACAATAAAGTGACAAAAAGAAGAAAATGCACGTCGCAGATCAATCTCTCATTTTCAACTTGTTCAAGGACATTAAACCACACCACAACTCAAGCAAACAGTTTCTCAGTTCTAGAAGATGCTACTATGTTAGAAATCTAACACAGGATGCTCTGAAATTCTATATTTGGCCCCCTTTCCAAAAACAGATACCTTGTGTTGATGGTACTCACTAGAAATGAGTCCCACAGGGTAATCACACAACTACACTCTTCTAAATCCTATGGAAATTACTGTCAGAACCAGTTTAAATATGTCTGCTCCTCCTTACAGTACTCTGGTTTGTATAGCTAAGAACAGCCAGTTTACTTGTTTTACACAGCATGTTATTTACTGTTCTCACTTTTGCCTTCGAACATTAGCCACCTTTATTTCTCAAACTTTATATGACAGCTTTTCCTACAGCTGAGATAATTCTTATTGCTACTTTTCTATTCCCATCTGTTTTTTTGACATGGTAAGTAGACATGAGTTGCATTCAAATGCTCTATTGATGCAAACAGCGATCAGAAGCATCTTAGGTGGAAAAAATACGCAATTTCCATTTCTTTCTCACCTAAAAAAACATTTCACCAAAACCTCTTAATGATTTGATTTCTGCAGTAAAGCACATAAAAAGTTGTTTCCTACCTTGTATTTTAACTCACCTATGAGACTCTTAACAGGGGAATAAATATGTAAGCTTACCAGAAACTCTCAAAGGATACAAGACAGTAAAAATATTTCCCTGATCTGTTTGACAGTGAACTTTTTATGTTCATTTTTTTCCATTTATTTCTTTGTCTCATGATGGTCTGCTCTATATTTTAAACTTAACTGCAAAGCAGGTTTTTTACTAACATGACCATGGAGAAGCTAGGCTTTTTCTTGAGTTCTCTGGCTAATTTAGAGGCTGTCATATAGCTTAAATCAGCCATGAATGATTCTTCTTAACAGTATGACAACAACATGACACAGCTTCTCAGAGAGGATACATCTTCAAGAGTCAAATGCAAAGTACATTTTTATCTTTCAATAAGTGAGAGATGAAATAAATGACCTATATTTTCTACATCCCAGGATATTTATATAATATCTGCAATGAATGAGAAAATCATCACAGTTGTGTACAAAATTTAGAGGATTTGAAAACAAAATGTGCAGGTGTCTGAAAGAAATTTAAGTTATGAAATACCCAATGTAATTACCTAAGTGATAATTCTAAGATTAAACTACACTGGCCTATCTTTCTTCAAAATCAAAAAGAAAATTTGGATTTATGGAGGAATCATTGAGTAAAGTTGTGTGAACCAAGGCGTGCACTGTTGCAAACTGGGAAGTCCCTACTGGTCTAAAAATATTTGTCCTAATTTAAAAAAATCAGGAGAATCATAGAACAGGTTGGGTTGAAAGAAACCTTAGAGATCATCTAGTTCTGGCGCCAAATCCATGGGCAAGGACACCTTCCACTAGACCAGGTTGTTCAAATCTCCATCCAATCTGGCCTTGAACACTTCCAGGATGAGAGACAGCACTATGCTTAATGGGAAGCAAGGTTAATTAGGGAAGAGACTTTGTACAATATTGAAGGTAAGGACTAAACTTTTCATTAATATGTTATAGAAGGAGAAGCAGCTGGCAACCATAGCAAGCAAAGAATGCCTTGCCCTTACATTAGGTCCAATCTAACAATTTTTGCAACCTTTAACTATTACTGTAAAGAAAGCAAGCATCTCCATTGGGTGGGAAGAATTACTGTCAGAATACACCTCTTTCTCACAGAATCATGCCATGACTAGCTTACAACAAATACCAGAGACAGACGAGTTGAATCTCAGCTGAAAGAGGACAAAATAGATCAGAAGGACTGGATGGAAGTCCTGTCTGAGCATTTTTCTTTCACATAGATTAAGAGGAAAGATGGGAAATCATGCAGAGTCATAGAGGAGGATGATTTCATCTATTAGTATGGAAGATAAAAGACTGAAGAGTTTTTGGTTCTTTTGGTTTGTTCTTAGAGTTCATTAGGTAAAAAAGAAATGGTCAGTTGTATACAGCTTAGTTTGTAAAGAAAAGGAAAGAAAAAGAAAAAATATTTAATTTTTTTCAACAGAAAATAAGGGCAAGCAAGGGGGTTTAGAAAGGAGCTGAGCTTCAGCCCTGCTATGCTCCAACTCTGTTCAAAATGTAGAAAAGAGAGAAAAATTTTGTTGAGCCACAGAAAAGGCATGAGGAAAGAACATGAAGGAACAGTTTATCTTTGGTTCTTCACTTTAGGAGAATTGCAAGAATGGCACAGATTGTGTCACATACAAAGTGGAAAAGGGTACCAAGTGAAAAAGACAGTCCTAAGTCCCGAAGTAAGACAGTGTTATGCTGCAGGAATTACAGCAGAGGCAGTGACTATGAAGTGACCTCTTATATTCCCTGATTGTTCACCTGCAGCTCCCAAAGAGTCCCCATTTCTATTTCCTTGTGACTGACTGGTTTTGCTGAGCAGAATCAGTGGGGGCACACGTCTCCTCTGGGTGAGAACAGAGGACAGTGAAACCACATGAGGAGTTGAAATTTGGTTCAGACTGTGTGAGCAAATTTTTGTATGTCAAAAGAGAAAAGCCTAGGCTATTTCTTTGCTGAAGGATTCATAATTCTGTCCCTAAATATTAGGTAGCATAATTTGTTAATGCCTCATTATTAAAAATAAGAGCTTTGAACAAGTCAAAAGTAAGAATATGAGGTTAATATTGTAATAGAAAACAAGATTTCTTGTAGGACTGATGAAATCCACTTCTAAGTATGAAATACAGCCTGCTAATATCTTCTTGATATGTTTTTCTTTAAAAAACCAAGTTAACAAAGGAACTTAGTGTTTGGGGTCAGCATGTGATTCTTGAAACATTCAGACTTTCTTGTGCACTTGAAATTTCAACAGTCTCTAGGTAGCTATTGGTGCCTGCAGCCATAGCTGAAACATATTTTCTTTCTTCAGTTTCCTCTCAAGCAGTTCTTGGCCTCATGTTGGTCATATTTACATGGCCATGTGCGACATATACTCAAGAATACGAGTGCTGTTGAGAGGACCTGCTTTGGGAGCTGTCCTGGATGCCCAGCTCTGCAGTCTGCACTGAGTAGATTTTAAAACATTTTTTATCCTGGCTACCTACCAAGACACACAAAGCAAATTTGAAGCCTCAGATGAGAGACTTATTCCAGTGCTTTGCTCACCTACAGCTACCTGGGAGTGATGTAGCTTCCTAAGGTCCAGAAGAGCAATTTCTCCTCAGCCTGTGCGATGTCACCAGGCTCAGCTGATCCTTCGGCCCACACAGAGTGCCTGTGGCTGCTGAGGCCACCCTCAGTCCCTGGCTCTGGGAGCCCACATGCCCCTGTGTCGTGTGGGGATGATACACCAAGAGTCTTGGGCATCATGATCCTTGGGGGCTTCATACTGCTTGAATAAAGTTATTTCCTCTGGCCTCCTCTCTGGCCGCTGTAGAATTAATATTCTAATGTAGCAGCACACAGAGCAGCACGTGGTAACATTTCAGTTCAGAGAGGTCAGTACTCACCTACCCTATGTGCTATACACACTATACATACAGCACATGCATGAATTCATCCTGTGTGCATGTACTACCATGAACGGTTATTTAATACTACATGCATCTTTTACTGTTATTCTTATCCTTCACTGTTTGGAATCATCCCTCTTTGTCTCCCAAGAAAGCAGGCATTGAACAGCTTAAGAAGCACCTGGTAATTGATGACTACATACCAACTTGCAGAAATTCATATCATTATCAGATATAGACACTTCAGCAAATAAAATTCCTAAATTCAGGTTAGTGCTGGCAGTATATTCACCTAATTAGCTGCATGTGTTAGTTTCTACCTTTCTTTTTTCCCGTCTAGCTTTAGATTGAGTTTTAGCTTTAGCTTCAGCTCCAGTTCCTCTGACATTGTTCAAGTAACATTTTTCTTACTAACCTAAGTATCTTACATGTCTGCTTCTTTCCTTTTATTTCTTCCCATGCCCAAGTACTTTTTTTACAAAAGATATGACAAGAAATGGACAAAATGCAGATCAGAATTTTGGAAAAAATATACGGATTTATAATTCTAGAGAGATGTTAGCCATGTAACTAACATGCCTGTGTATAAATCCTCTGATGTACTCTGAATCACTGATGCCCAGCTACATGTTTTAACCTTTCTACTGCTGATCTCTAGAGATTGTCCCTTAACTCTGTACTTTTATAACAATAAAGTACATTTCTGTTTTGGCCATAGCTCAACACTGAGTAAATCTGAAATATAACTTGTAATTTTTCCAAATATTTGGGATGAAGTCTTCTGATTTGAGCAAGTTCAAATATTTGAAAACTTGCAAATGATTGGAGATTGTATTTCAGATCTACTCAAAGTCAAGATGTCTTTAGATCCAATACTTCAGGCACTTTGGTAACTGAAATATTAACATAATGTTTTAGTCCAAAAGAAATGAAAATATTTAGGATTTGGTCTTATCAATCAATATATTACCACAGGCAACAATGAACTATTGTTTATGCAAATGCTCATTAAGCAGTGCAGAAATTTATCTAGAGCTTTCTTTTCTTCAGTTAAGTTACTGAATGTATTCAATGGAAATTAAATCTTGAACACATACAGTTCTTATTAAGTAGAAATTATTTCTGTGCATTCCATTAACGAGTTGAAATGCACAGTGAGGCCTACCACTTGTTTGGTCAAAGCCAAATGGAATCCAAACCTCATGAGATTCCAAAATATTTGATATTGAATACTTCTCTGATGAGACATAGCAGTTTTCTCCCAGCTCCCCTCAAAGTTACTTCTCACCTGTAGGTCTCTTGCAGCCATCACTACCACCAGTCATACAGGGCAGGGTTAATCCCAGGCAGCTTTAGGCATCTCAGACAAATGACCCAAACTAATCATCATGGGGCTTCTTCTCCGCTGAGTGAAAATATACACCCACCTTCAGAGATCAGTTTTTCATCCACCTCTAATACGTCCCTGAAGACAAAACGCCTCTCTTTACTGACTAGGTAATAAACTTGGATTAGCTACTTCAAGTTGAGTTACAACTGGCTTGAAATCTCCCTGTGGAATCTACAACTAATCTCATCAGTTCTCTCTACCTTGTAAGTGGTGTTTTGACAAAGAATAATTAGTCCTATGTTTTAAAATATACTTGCTGGTTTTGCAGACTGTGAGAACACAGTATTGTTTAAATTTTGATAATGAATTTTGCTAGCCTTTAACAATGTGAAAAAGAAAGGGAACAGCATCAAGCACAGGCTGAGAAATGATCCTCTAAACTTTTTATTCTAATAGACATGAATAGAGAGTGGTTCAAGTGTGAAGTATCTTCTCACAGCTTTGTATTTCTCATGCAGTGCCTTGAGTAAACACTGATACTGTTCATGGATTTCTTTTTCAGACTTGTTCAAAGTGGGTAATTCAAAATGTCTGCCAAGAAATCCTGCTGCAGCTGATAACAATAGACAGGTTCAAATTGTCTGTTTTCAGAATATCTATAGTAGGGTTTCTATCCATCTGCCAGGAGACTTGAAAAAAGAGGATAAATTAATACTATTATAAATATTTCATTGCTATTATTATATTTTCTTATATAGTTAATGATGGATAAAGTATTTTATCGATGAAGAGATTCATATTTCTTGTATTAGTAAGGCAAGTCAAAAGGCAAGATATCTGTCCTGGAAAGCTGATAATGTGATCTTGTACTGATGCTCAAGGAAATGTATTCATCTCATATTCATACAACTGACAAACCGATGTTTTTGTGCTTCCTGGAAACAGAACAACAAACTGCTCAAACCCATTACATTATCACAGCTAATAATAGTTTTCAGTTTGCTGATCCATCTAGCCCAGAGCTTTTACAAAGAAATCACAGCCTATTAGTAGCAATTAATTGTCTCTACAAACACTTCCAAAATGGACTTACTGAACAGCATGAAAATAAGTGGAAGTTTTCTCTGCCTCATTTGCTTTTCTTCCCCTATAATTTGCAAGAGATGTTTTTGTGTTCCAGTCCTCTCACAAGACAAATAATTGAAAACACCATTCCTACACTGGAACAATTTCTACTGCTGGAAATGTTTTTTAAAAAAATAAACTTTAAGAAGTGCAGAGGCCATCAGAGCTTTGCAGTATGTAGCAGAATTTTGGGAAATGCTGCCTTCACTCAGTTTAAATGAGGAAATATTTTAGTTTTAGTGAAAAAGACATGATCACTTGTGCGTGAAAGTTTTTGGCAGGTAGTTGGGCTTTATAAATACCTTGCTTAAAAAAAAATAGGAAAAGCAGCATAGATGTAGAGCACAATATCCAATCCATCCTGATCACACAGAAACCACAGGTGTCAGTACTCTCATGCACTAGCTCCGACTTAAATTTGTAGTTTAGCAAAACACCACAAAACAACAGGAGCATTTTCTTTAAGGGGAGAGCAGGTGATGTTTAAGTACCCTTACCGTCGAGGCATGTGGAGGAGTCAAACTGCACCTCAGGAGCTGTGCTGTCTGCAGGTGTAGGAGCTGCTGGAAGTCCCAGAATAAGGTGATCCACATCGCTTCCCACTGGCTGCTGCTGATCAGAGCCAGCAGAGCTGAGGACCAGGACGGTTTTGCTCTGCTGCCCCATTCCCTCCTTGTGGAAGCTGAGATACTTTTGTTTTTCCTCTCCAAAATGGGGACTAAAAGTCTCAAAGGGCCGGCCCTGCTTGTCAGCTGTTTTCTCCTGGGGCTTCAAATTTTTCTGAGCAAAAGTGCCGCCTGTCTTGCCACAGAAATTGGGCCCATGAGAAGGCAGATGACCTTCACTCAGCAGGTTTTTCAACTCTTGTAGACTTCGTTTAGAAATGCCAGGTGCCCCCTTGAAGACCTCTCCAGTTCGGCTCCCTGGCATGGATGTGGCACTTCCCAGGGAGCCCATCTTTGTCATGTGAAACTTGACAATGTTTTCTTCCATCCCACCCCGTTCTTCTGGCTTATCCCCTGCCTGCTCACTGTGCTTCTCCCTCCACGCTGCCTCCGTGAAGCCACCTTTCTCTGCACCCCTCACAGGCTGCACACTTGTGGGCAGCTTCATCTGGGCTGCTGTATCTGTTTCCTCATGCATTTTTCGTAATACTCTTTTCCCAGTATCAGCATATTCCTGGGTTTCTCGTGTTTCTCCACACCTGTCTTCTTTATCATCGCTGCCAGAGTTGGAATTGTCATGACCTCCTCTGTCCTTTTGTGCTGCAGGAAAGGTAGTGGGGTTTTGGAGACACTGCTCTGATGGCAGCTCTGAGCAACCAGTGGTTCCTTTAAGTGGACAAGGATCTGGGACCTTTGAGGTGCGGGACAGCTCCATCTTCTCATTTTCTAGAGGAGGAACATACTTTGTAGGACCTTTGATTCCCTTTTTCTTTCTGAAACCACATATATTGTTGCCATCAACTTCATCATTGTCACTTTCAGATGTGTTCTGTAACCAGCAATAAAATATACACCAAACAACATGCATGAATGACACAAACATGGCAATGGAGCACTACCACCTGCTGCATTCACCTTGTAGTACTTCCACTACTTCTTGATGATGGAAGTCTCAAAAGTGAACACTTTTTTTGATCTTTAAAATATATCACAGAATTCTTTTTCTTATGTTTTACAACAAAATTACAGAGAACACCATAATACTGCTCTTAGGCAGATTTAGTAGATTATAATAGAAGACATACTACGTTGTGTGACATCATTTACCAAATGTGTCCTTCAAAGTTGAAAAAATGTATTTTAGTACTTACAATTAAGTATATTCCTGGTCATATTAAAAGTATTTGTATTTATAAAGGAAATTTATTGCCCTGAAACCAGAACACTGGCAATTCTTATGAGTGTGAGGATTGAAACCTGAAAATAAGCAGCTTTTAAATTAATTTCAGGACGTAATTTGGACAAACAACTGAACTTTCAGAACAGTGTTTAAAAGAAAAAACTCATATTCGGATGTTTAAATAGGAAAGAACCCAATGTTTACCTTTATATATGACACTGATAAAGCTTATATTGTAGTGGTGGGAACAGATTTTAAAATGGATGCAAACCTGTGGAAAAAGTGGAAAAAGGAGCTACAAAAAGTAATGTGTTTGCATTATCCCCAGATATATCAAGTATCTGGATCACCATCTCTCCTAAGTATCCTGATCTTATCTCAAGTGTGATTAATTTGATGGTGACAGGGAAAGGGACAGGAAATCAAAACCAGACACTTTCAAATTTAAAAAAATAGCACAGATTTCAATATTGTGAGTGATTAATTGTCACAATAGTGATTGAATTCTTCATCTCACGACGTCTTAAAAAAGACTCCCTAATTTAGTTTAACCAAAATCACTGCATATCCAATCACAAACTGTTATATTACTAATGAATACCTACTCAAGTATGTATTTAAGAGATATGAACACTTCTTGGCTTGCTTGGATTGGACTGGAATTAGCACCAGTAAAAACACTGGGAAATCAAGGGATATCCTCAGAATGAGACCATTCTTTACCTTTTCCACAAAGGAATAATCTGCACTCTCTCCAATTTCTGGATTTCCAGAAGAAGGGATCTGCACAAAAGCAAAGTGAATGCCAGCCTGGGTAAGGTAAAAGTGGATTTCTTTTGGAAGACAAAGGCATGTAGAAGGAAAGGCGGAAGCATCCAGTGTGCATATGGAATGAAGCAGCATGGCCTGCATGAAGTTCATTAGGAACTCCCCTTTTTTACAATTTTCTCACCATACTATTTTCAATCATTTTGTAATCAAAAGAGGTTCACGGCTTCTCTCCTAAAGAAGAGCTCACAGGAATGTTTCCTCCCTCTCTCCCGCCTCTCCCAGTTTGCCATGACAGGCTGTATGTCCAGCTGCTTTGGAGCTCACTGGGACTCTGCTGTTGGTGTGGCAGGCAGCTGGCCAGCAGCTCTGTGGGGAGGATAAACCCCTGGCTCCCACGCACATATCCTGGCAGGGACATGCCTGTGATGCCCACTTGCAATCAAACACAGTCACTGGTGCATTCACAACAGAAATCCTTTCCTACTCCAGTTTTAACACTCTGTGTTAATGAACTCATTTCTTCATCCAAGGGCTTTGATTTATTCCCATTACACACCCTATAACACCCCATAAAATAATTCTGGGTGTTTGCTGCCTTCACATTTGCCCATGCAGAATAGATCTAATTCTTACAGCTCTGTATCATTATGGAATAGAAACACAATAAAAAGGACTTTTTTGAAAAGAAAAGTGGACAAAACCAGATTGTAATTCAGAATTATAATTTTAATACTTTCCTTAGTAATACAAAAAGGGAATGAGGCTGGGGGAGAAGCAGTAGTGGTGGAGGAACTGGGGTCTGCCAAATGGAAAAACACAGGTCTTAAAATAAAACATTCATCATATTTAATTTCTAAACATGTAACATTATTTTTTGAGAGAAAGTAGACAAGAGTTCCAGCTATGAAAGCTATAGTCATTTTAAAAAATTATATTATCATTAATTTATGACAAATATTTGCATTAATATCTTTTGTGGCAGAGGCTGCTATCATCAAAATATCTTGATCTACAATTTATGGGGTTTTCAGAATTCTTTTGTTTCCTTTGAGTAACTCAAAACCAGTAACATAATCATAACGCCATATGCATTTCTGCTTTATAATGTATGCTGATAGCTATAGAAAATTTTTTAAATAGATGAAATTTTTGCCTGTTATCCATATTGTAGACCTCTAAAAATATTAGGCAAAATGACTGAAGGAAAGTTGAGCTCATCCTTTTTTATAACATCTCTACTGAAGTCAGGAAAAGGATTGTATAGATGTCAAAAGCAAAATGTCAGAAAACTACTTATTCATATAACTAGCCATTCTAAAGGATTTCACAAACACAAGATACTATTCCCGCACTATAATCCTTACTGAAACAAATTCCTTCTGAATAGACATGAGCAGGAGAAGGACTGATCACTTGTAAGTTTGTAAATGGAAATTTTCTTTTGCAACAGACCACTAATAACTGATGCTTCTATAGTAGTTTGCAAAGGGTTTATTCTCCACGAATAATTAGGATATGGTACTACAGTTTGATTTTAGACCCAAAAGAAATACTGTACTCATTACTCTTAAACAAAAACAGTGATAATTTTTACTTTCAAATAAAGAAAACTCTTACAATTATACAGAGAACAACCTATTAATTACTTTAGGTTCTCAGCACATTGTGCATTTTTGCAGGAAAATGACTCTTAATTTCTAAATAAACTCAGATATTATGGACTTTCATTTAGAAAATGTCATTTTTCATTTCATTTCATTTCATTTCATTTCATTCACAGTATTTTCTGCAGTGAAATAAACATTTCTATATTTGTTGCAAGGTACCACTACAGCATCTCTTCATATTAAAGACAGTCAAATGCATGAGATATAACACAGACTTTGACTTATTTGTCTAGTAATTTATGTGGTGTGTACCATCAGAAAAGGCTTAGTACATGGGTACAGAGAGGAGACCACCCAGGAATAGGACTTATGAATTGTCTGTTTAACTTTTTATTTCTTGAAAGGATTTTTTTTTCTGCAGAAGACAGAGATGGTTAAGTGAAATAGTGCCTTGAAAGAGATACAGTGAGCTAGCTATAAATCATTACTTAATTTAATTGAACCATGTGTCATGCTGTGCTGAGAGGAAAGTAAAACAGTCATGGCATTAATATAGCAAAAATTTTGACTACTTGTAATTTCCTTTCTGAGTGCTCTGAAAGTTTTTGTTGCTCTTCATCAACAGCATTAGGAAATAAGCTACTTTAAAGTTCTTTTACCCAACATTTGTTTCAGCTTGAATTAATTTTTGTTTGCTGATTTTCAAAAACTTGCTTGCACCTTAAGTCAGAGGTCTTGGCTGTTCTGAAATTTGCCTCTCTGTCTTAGCAAGTGAACGCTTGGGCAGCGATTCAAATATTCCTGCCAGAAGAATCAGCTCCAAAATACAAACTGTGTGAGCCACATTGTGTGACAGATCTGAGATTTAGGTTCTAAAGTTTTATCTGATGTTATTTTTCATTGATATTTATTGGTACTTGCCCAAGCTCTGATTTCTGTTAGGTCTACTTGTGCCAGTGCTGAAATTTGTACTGATACATCGATCCCCTCTGCACTGGAGTTTGCACCTGGTAAGGCTTCAGGTAGAGGAGGACCAGTGCAAGTCCTACAAGAGGCAGGAAGAGTAGGCTGGATCACACTTCATTTCCCTTTATGGATAATCTCAACTCATAATAAATAGCAGTTTTACTTGTCTTGACTTTGCGCTGGCTGTGTTGCTCTGAGTACACAAGAGTCTGGATGTCTCTGACTATCAACAGATAAGGGCTACACTTAAGCTTTACAGCAGCATGTTAAGGCACCATGCAGGCAGGAAGAGAAGAGGACAGAGGACAGTAACAGCAGGCAAGTATTTCAGCAGATGATATTGCTTGCTCTACTTAACCAGATTAAGTGCCGTTTCTGGCATGCGACCAGGATTCTACATCTGAGGAACATTCTATATCTTGTGATAACACAGAAAATATAAATCTAAAGCAATTTTTCTTAATCAGTTTGTGTTCATTTTTGGGCTTTGTACAGTTCTGAAGTGAAGCATTAACTACATAATGAAATACAGCACTGCCAAAAGGCAGTTCAACTGTAAACCTACCGAGCTGAGAGCATTGGAAATGTAAAGTATTGCCTTTGGGAGGAATAACAAATACAGACTTCTGTGGTGCATGAAACAGGTGAAAATCCAGGGCAATTCTTGAACTTTTGCCTTAAAATGTTATTATAGGTGACTGAAAATATATCTGTAGTTTTCTATGTGGCAAATTCAGATGCTGCAGAGGCAACCTTCTATTTTTCTCCTACTTTTTGTTTGTGTAGGCATCAATGTCATGACTTCAAGCAAGACTGCAAGCACTATTGTATTTTATAAACCTCTCTCAAAAACATATTGACAAAAAGAGACATGGAAATGAGAAAGATAAACTCTCAGTAAAGCATTTGAAAGGAGGGGAAGAAAGAGAGAAAAGGAGTTAGTTTAAAAGGAGCTCTGAATAACTCTAGATGAAGAGCTGCTGAAGGATTTCTATCAAAGGAAAAGATGAAAGTGGCAAGGTGAAACTCTAGCAGGAGCTTTAGTATACCTAACCAACAAAATAACTCAGTGTTCCTGCTACTGACTACCTAAAAAAGTGATGCAAGCATTCAACAAAAGACAATAGGAACTAAGTCACATTTCTCTTTTTTTATTTCATATCATTAACTGATTGTTAAAAGGTCAACTTGTGATGGTCTTTTTGACTCAGTGCTATAGATTTTTCAAGAATGAAAAGTTATTTTTGCAAAGAACATCTAAATGTCAAAATCTGGTAAGCCTAAGAAGTAGAAAAACGTGGGAAGAAAAGAAAAAATATATAGAGTTTGGTTGGATGAGTTTTCTTATATATGAAAAGTTAATTACTTCACTTAGGTTATTTTTTTTTAATCATATAAAACACTGTTGAAAAACTGAAATTAAATGCTTCCCATCTAAAAAAATGTAAAAATGTTGTTCAGGTCATGCTGACATGGGACGTTATTCTCATTGTTTGAAATTTTTTCTGGTTCTAATTCAAAAGCTAGTTTTTCAGTGTTTTCAAATACTGTCATATTCCAAATGCTGCAGAATTTTTTCTGTCCCACTCTGGCTGTCATGAGGTTACCCTTTACAGTTCTCCCAGTTTGGTACATCAAGTTTATTTAATCTTTTTTGTGTAGTAATGAATTTCAAATACTTGAAGCCAAGTCAGCAGGAGGTGCTGCTTAAGACCTCACACAACAGTATACATAAAGCAAGTAGTTCTGTGTCCAAGTGATTTCCCTGCCCCTTTCCCTGGCAGGAGGAAAGCATTGCCCTGCTGCTTCCCCAGCAACCAGGCAGTGAAGGAGCAGAGGATGCAAGAACAAATTATCTACTGCTTGGAATTAATGGAGCTTCACTGGAGTCACTGGAGCTACAAAGATTTGAACCAGGACAGAATCCGGGCATGGAGTTTTACCGAGGACAACACAGATATTTCCAGGGAGTATCTCCAAGCACAGAGAGGGGGTTTGGCTCTTGGGTGCAGTGCTGAAGCAAGGCATGCGTGCGACGATAAACAGACATTGATTGTTTGTAAGCAACAAACATGAGGATCACATACTTTGTCAAGATATTGCTGTGACTAATTTCTCCCTCAGTGACCTTGTTTGATAAAGAGGTTCTTTGAGAGTGATTTACTGCTACAAAAACCTTGTTGTGAAGGATGTGAAAGTGGCATAAATGTTAGGTACATCTCCTTATTTTGCAGTTTGAGAAGTTGAAGCACAAACTTGCCATAGGTCAAGGGAGATGTGTGGCAATGTGAGGAGCAGAAGGAATCTCCTTCCTTCTTTGAAACTTTTAAATATTCTCAAGAGTATTAATATCCTTCATGAGAAAATTAATGGAGTGAAGTTAGTGAGGTTAGCTCACAATATTGTGCTACTTATTTTCACATCTAACATCTGCCATTGTCTGTTACACCCATTTAAAGCCTTCATACTACACACACAATTATCGAAAAAGCTTCTCAAGGTCATTGATTATCTTGCTGCCTCAAAGCAAGAGTTGTCCTTGTAACAAGATTATTTGCAATTACTTTCCCTTGACTATGTTACCTGCACTGTGTTAAAAAAAATCCCTAAATAAGGCAGAGTCTCAAAATGAATAAGCTCAAAATGAATAATGATCTTTCCTTCACAGCAGTTTGGGACCACGGAAGTATGAATTCAGGACCAGAATCTGCTTTAAAATGCAATTATATAGAAACTAAGCATTTCCATTTGGGTCAGTAGCCTGACTCAAGAGTGTCACTTTCTAATCCAGGTCAGATCCCGATCCACAGATTGTAGTGCTTTCAATTCGGTTAATGAAGTCAAAGCCAATATGTTTCTCCAATAATATTAATAGGATCAGATTTCAGACATCTATTTCTGTTACTTTTGATAAAGCTATAAATGAAATGAATAGGAAGTAAAAATCTCTTGGACTTGCTTCCTAAAGCAAATTGAGTGTTTTCAGCTTAAACAAGAACCCTGTCTTTGACCTCCATTTCCTTCAGAATCAGACCATGCTCAACATACATGCATGAAGAGCCTTGCACATAATCCACAAGGAACAACACACTCACTTGAAACCTTGAGGTAGATGCAAGAAGTATTTTATATCAGTATATCTGCTTGGAAATAATTTATGATCAATCTCTTACCTGCTGACTAAGATCTTCTTTTTTGTTCATGTCCACTTCATTCTAGTTCAGGTCCGTTAGAAATGGCCTAGTAAGAGTCTGGTAGAAAGGTATCCCATATTTATAGGCACAGACACAATGAAGGTTAGTTCAAACAGAATTGCTGTAAAGTTCTTTTCCCAGAAGTCCATGCAGATGATGAACCATGGAGAGCAACCCCAACGAGTCATGGCCAAGAGCACTGCTCTCTGGAACAGCACAGAAGTAGTAAACTGACAGACACACATTATTAAGCTGCCTGCCTGGAGACAAAGACAACTGAGCATAAAACTGGTTTGCTCAACTTTTCTCATCACAAAAGGCTTTTGTCCTGTAACAAGCCATTTCTGTTCTGGAATAGAAACTATTGTTAGGCTCCTTAGAGGTAAAACCTGTACTGGGCATTACAACAGCAGTATGTTTTTGAGGCACATGAACAGGGATTTGAAAGGCACACAACACTGCAAGAACAACATGCAGCACCAGCCAGTTATTCTGGCTTGCATGTTGTAAATTAATAGAGAGGCATCTGGCTGTATTAGAGCTGGAGAGGGGTCATTTTACATTCAATATCTAAAAATATTTCAAGATTAGATAGTTAAGCTTGTCTTTCTTTTTTTTTTCTTTTTATTTTTCAGGTTTAATATGTATTCAAAGGACTGTTTTTAGCTGACGTTTCATTCATTCAAATTCCTTTGGATTTTGGACAACCAAACACTCAATAAATTCAAGTTCAGATTTAATTATGTGAAAACTCAGATTTGGCATTGTTTTAATACTCAAAAAAAAAAAAAAGTTTGTTACCCAAAATAACAACTATGCATTAGGAGCTGTAATTCACAAAAATCTTGGGCATCACCAGTCCAATGCATAAATATAAGTGCCCAAGTCCCAAATTGGGATTCTGAAAATCGTTCCTTTTCTTATAGGCCAGAGATCCTACATTTGTGACTGAATCTATGCAATTTCTGTAACTGCCCCGTTCTGAACTCGTCACAGACCAGAGCAGGCAACAATTGGAAGTTCACTACTATTCAAGAAATGGGCTTATTTATAAGTCTTGACATTTTGCCGGCCAGACTTAAAAAAAAATCAACACCCAGACCATTCAATAGAACCAGGCTCCTACAAGACAGATAGCATGGAAGTCAGCATTTTGCTTTCAGAATAGTTCTTTCAAAAATGTTTGCCTTAGACTTCCATCACACAACAGTAGGCACAATTGCACAGTTCCTTTTCTAGGCAATGTATAGCTGTCATAGACCTACGGTCTGCCATGGCAGAGATGCTTGTGAGCCTGCTAGGATGAGCTATGTCAAAAGGACACTTCTGAGTAGGACCACTCACACCTCTGAGACAGAGGCCAGACAGCAAATATTCTTCTAGCTTCCCATTTTTACAGTTTTGAATGCAAGCAGGAACAACCTCAGTTCTTAATTTAAAAAAGACATACTTCAGGTTAAAAATCTCATTTTTCAGAGGAATAAAAATATTCTTCACAACAACAGTGGTCTAACACTGGCACAAGTTGCCCAGACAGGCTGTGGGATATCCATCCTTAGAGGTATTCAGAGTTTGAGTGTAAAATGCCCTGAATAAACTGAGACAAGTTCTGATTTAAGTGGCAGATCAAGCCTGATAACTACCACAGATGTTATCCAGAATAAATTATTATGTGATTGTACATATGATTAATTTATACATATTTTTAATTAACTTCATTGCATTCTTCCAAGTACAAAACATCTCTGGCACACTTTACATTCTGTTCTACTCTGTTCTACTAAACAGATCCTAAAGACAAGAAAGAGAAACCTCTGCTTTAAACAGTGTAGTTGAGGCACCAATCTTGTGAACATCGTTAGAAAGAAACAATCTTTTCATTAATGTTGAAAGAATCAACTATTTCCATCTCAAGTATGTATTAGGTCCTTTTTAAAAAAGTGTTGGTTTGTTTTGCTCTGTGGATAGAATGTAAGAGGAGAGGGAGGGGGTTCTCTGCCAGGATCTGCCTGCAAGATGCTGCTGGTTTCAGAAAAACTGTGCTGATTGGAGAATCTGAGAACCCAGAAACTGATGGAAGCTTATTTCAGATCTACCACAACACACAGATTACTGCAAAGAGCAGTGTTTGGTCAGTAACACTCATCATCTTCCCACCTTTTGGGAATAAGATAAATCAAGACAAATCACTATTTAATGAGAAAAATACAGGGGTTTATTAAAAAATGGCTTTTATAAATACATTCAGAAAGGCAGTTTCTGTAACTAAGCTTTTGTAAAAACCCTCTTTCAAATGGATATGGGAGTATTCTTCCTAAAACAAACCTCTCTACAGTCTTTTCAAAACAAAGTAAACCCCAAAAAAACTACAGAGGAAGGCATCCTCAGAGGGAGAAGTATTCTGACAATAGAGAAATGAGAAAATAAAGTTAATGGAATCAACTTTATTTTATAGTTATCATTTAATTCTGCATAAGAGACATCATAAGTAGTGAATTCCAAACTCCTGAAAACACGGTTTAGCATTGACCACAGTAAGAAAGGGTGAAAAAGTAGGGAGCAATATTTACTGCTTGATCAGGAACACAGCTGTGAGAAACAGCCATGCCATGCTCATCCACCCCTTGTTTCCTGGCAGACAGATGAGATGGGCTGGAGCAGACCTGCTTCTTAGGCTTGTCCTAAAATGCTTGTCCCATCTTTCATCCCCTCCTCTTTTTCCAGTTCATTAGAGAAGAACCTTCTTCAGTCCTTAAACCCTTCAGGTAGGTGTGAGAGACCTTGAGATTATTTCAATTTTGCATTAGCATAAATGTGCCAAAAATGTTCTTTTTCCAGATATACTGGCTACAAAACAGTTTTTAACATAATTTAAAGTAAACCAAATTTCTCAAGGGCATGTATGGTGCAGACTAATATTTTCATATTCATATATATTCTTTGTGGCATCACAGGAAAGAGAGTCTGAGAAGAACAGCTCAAAAAGGTGTTTTCTGGAGGAGAAACAAAGATTTATACAAAATAATCCCTTTATTTTAGAATGTAGAACTGATATTGTGAGTTTGCATAATTGTATAAATTAAATATACAGGACTTCTACCGCAGTTTATCAAATACCAATACAAAAATCTAGACACTTCAGAACTATAATACAGGACAAATGTCACCAAAGTGGTTACTTAATAATTTAACTACAGATACTTTGTATGCACTATGATGAATAAGTGCTAACGAGAAAGTGCAAACTGCTCATTATCCCATTAGTAGCTCTGCAGCAGCTAAAAAAAGAGAACCAGCTTCTCTGGTGACAGCTACTGTGGTAAACAACTGCCAGCTCAGGGGAGCGATCTGCTGGTGAGTTAGTGGGAGCCTTCAGACAGACTTCAGCGACACTGTGGCTTCAAACTGTTTCTGATTCCAGCTACTTACAAAAGCGTGGGGTTTTTTCATGTATTTAAAAAAAAAATAGAATTATCACTGCTTGTACTCTCCTCCCATTTAATTTGGTTCTCCAAGGGGGAAAATTTCTATATATGAATTAACATCATTTTAAACAGCAAAGAATCAGGCTTTGGAGCTTCCACCAGGAAAATATTTTTTCTCTTAACTAGTGCAGGTTACATTCAGTTGCTAAAAAATGTTTTCTCCTGTTTCAGAAACCTACAGAATAAAGAGACTTTTAAAGCTGTTTAGCATTCTTATAATGTGGAGATTTCCAGACTGGTGCCAACACTACTGTATGGATACACAGGTTACAGTCTGGATACAGTATACAGTAGTTATGGATATACAGGTTACAATGTGTTTTGGCAGACCTATTGCAGGAGTTTTTATAAAAAAGACTCTGGAACTCTCTAGTTTCAAGGCTGGCAAAAGGAGGTGTTCACTAAGTCTCTCCCACATCATCATAAACTTATTAAATTCTGTGCTAATATCTAAAGGCTAGTATTACAAAGCCAAATGCAGAATTCAAACATTGAAATCCCTTCAAGTAAATCTAATCTAATGTATTCCTTCACCAACAGGATACATTTCCTCTTTTACCTCTAACCCTGTGCCTTGCCATCATTACTAAACAACACTGTACTTCAATTCACAGGCCTTTTTCTTTGCATTTTTTTTACAGCTGAAAGACAATTGTAGGCCTCCTCTGCTCTGAAACCAATTGAAGACAAGGAGTAGGAGTTCATTTGTCATATTTGCATTGAGAAGGTAGAAAGGTCAGAATGAGGAAAACTTCATTTACTTCCTCATTTTGGGACCCCTCCCCATGAAAGGGACCACCGACCCATTTCAAGGAATAAACTACACATGCTTAATAGCTTTTGAACTAATTACTATATGAAGCAGGGAATGGGATGTACCAAAGTTATGAATATGCATTTGTATTTTGGGGGTTCAACACTTGTATAGATTAAAGGGCTCTGTAATCACCAGTAAATGGAGGTGTGTATTTGGGAGCTATCCCACATGCTGCCTGGCATCGCAATAAACATACACTTCCTAACTTTAAACTGTTAGAGAGTTTTTGTCTGTCACAGTTGGATATTGGTACTAGATCAATATCCGTATTTTTTTAATAAATCATAAGAGCCTTTTGACATTATACCTACCAACCCCATTTTAGCAGAAGGTTGGAGAAAATTCATGGCATCTTATGGCCTTTGTTCACAGGCCTTGCACACCCTCCAGGTAAACACAGCACAATGTCCATCACACACCTCAATCACTTCCATTTTTCCAGGATTACCTCTGCTTGATGGAAAAAGAGGAAAAAAATGTCACTTAATAGACTTGGCCTTTTACTTAGACTTAAGATGAGAGTTCAGATGTGCTTCCACACAACTTCCAAATTGTCCCACTTTAAAGTAGATGGCCAGCTGCCATTAAAGTGTATTAACACTACCGTGAGAGGTGCTCCATGGCAAGGCATGGACTTAGGCATGGATATCCAGTGTCTCTAAGTGGTGTCCTCAAACAAATGGAAATAAGTAAGAATGTTTACTGTCTCTTAAGGGAAATAAAAATTAAAAAGAAACCTTTCATATATTCTGGAACATATTTCTGCTAAATGTTTTTTTCTTTGACATATTTCAACCCTTTGTAACAGTGTTCCAGGTGACTGTAGTCCTATTTCCATGCTGTTAACTTGCCATCACAGTTGAAAATCTCATTAGAAAGAAAAAGTAAAGGGAGAAACATTCCTCAAGTACAACAGGATCAGACTGACCCAACCTCTCTGCAGTATGCAAACATAGCCTGCATGGCAGATGATTTATCAAGTATTTTTCCTGAGGAACCAGCAGTAGTTTCTTAGTACACAATTATGCAAATCGCTGAAAGCACAATGTGAAAATGATGATATTCAGTATGCACTCTGAGTGTACTAGCGATATTCAATGCCATTCATTCTACAATCCCAAATTTTCCAATTATATGTCCAAAAATTACATATTTATGAGATAAATAATGATAAATTAATAGCATCTGCTACCTTAATTTGCACTTATAAATTGGCAAAATCGAAGAAATCAAACCAAAAAAAAAAGCATCTTTGCCCACATAATATACCTGCTTGTAAAAAGCTCTTTATATCCACTAACTTTAGGGTCTTTCTCAGGTAACACCTGGAATCTTAAAACAAGTCTAGAGGAAGTTATCTTTAAGGTTTTCTTTGCAATAATTTTTAGCATTCTATAGCTGAAGAGGAATTCTGCACTGGGCGTTATGCTTAATTTAAACTTTGGCACTTCTGATGATTAAAACTTGATGCAAGATTTATTAGCCTAATTACCTAGATGTTTTAATGTATTTGTGCTATGACACCATAGTCCCACTATTCCTTATTTTGATTTCCTCGGTAAATCTGTGCACTCTGAAAGTAAATTCTCCTTTATGACATCTGCAGGCACAGAACATTCTGGCTTACTTGTGTTCATATTCCTTTTTCCTTAGTAGATTATTTGTGTTCACACATAGAGCATATACTCCTTTTTCATTCAATAAATTGCAGTTATCTAGGGTACAATAGATATGGTTTGAAATCAACTTATAGATATGGTTTGAAATCAACTTATGCCTGAATGGATTTAGATATGTAATTCTGCCCCCTTTAGTGACACCCTTAATAACTATGTTCAAATCCTTAGTGTTTCAAATCTGTATTTGATGTATATTCAAAAATATGAAGTTCAAGCTCAAAAGTAGGAAGCATTTCTTTGCCAACAGGGAATCAAGCACTGAACGGGCTTCCTAGATGGGTGTTTCATGTCCCTAGGCTGTCAGTGCTTAAGAGGCATTTGGGCAATGGCCTTGATAATATGCTGCAACTTTTGGTCAGTCCTGGAGTAATCAATCAGTTGGACCAGTTGGATTGTACATCACTTCCAGCTAGAACCATTCTATTCTATTCTATTCTGTTCTATTCTATTCTATTCTATTCTATTCTATTCTATTCTATTCTATTCTATTCTAAACACCTGTTGTTGCTAAATGAAGAGATGACAAAGATGCTTAGTCCTCCTTGTTAAAATTGCTCTGCTTGATGTAAGCTGATTAAAAAATCATTGGGTCAGATAAAGAGCAGAAGTATAAGCTTAAATCTCTATAACTAGTGAAAGATTCTTCTGGACAGAGGGAGAAACAGCTTTAATCTCTGTCCTAGTAAAAATTATATACTTTATATTGAGGCTGTTTTCTAGCCACCTTTTCTGCCAGTCAGGTTTTAAATTAGCATAGAATAGATGCAGTGGGGTAAAATTAAGAATCTCTACTTTCATTTAAAATACACATTTCTATCATGTTTTCAAGGAAGCCTTGAAAGTAAGCTAGTATGAGTGGAAACAAAAGGGAGTACTAAATTCCTAATATTTCAATCCTCGCTGGTAATTTAACAGCAACAAAAAGTAGCTGCCATGTTCTCTACTTACATTAGGTGGCACCATCCTCACAGATTTATTGTTTATGTAAAAAAGCTTAAAAACACTAATTCTGAAATTATGCTAATTCGAGTACGAAATACCTTGATAAAGTTGATGCTTGAATTGCAACTCAGAGGAACATCTGACATTATTTAGACAGGAAAGAGTACTCAAATTTTGTGCAAAATAAATCTCCTTTGTTGAAGAAAAGGTGCAAGGAATAGCTAGCAGGAAAGCAGGAATGCTGATGGATTTAGCCATAAATCTTGCTCTGTAATAGGCTTATTAAGAAGTCCACAATTCACTCTTCATCTCTAAACAGGTTTTGTTCCCAGAAAAACAATAGTGAAAACCTCTTTATGATTCAACTTATTTAACTGGGTTATGATAATTTGCAGGACCTTTTCATTCTTCACCTATCAATGAAGGAATTTCTAAAAATAGCTGAGAATTGCCAATTGCCAATTCCACTTTACAACATTTGTCACTATTTCGTAGTGAGTCTCCTTGCATTAAAATGAAGTTAGTACTATTAGAAATGAAATGAAGGAGAGGGTAAGTGGTGAGAGCAACCAACATCAAATTAAATTAAGATCAGCCTCTTCTCAAGTCATCTCTGTGTCAGGCTAGGCATGGACTTAGGCATGGATATCCAGTGTCTTTAGGTGGTGTCCCAAAACAGATGGAAATAAGTAAGAATGTTTACTGTCTCTTAAGGAAAATAAATAAAAAACAAACCCTTTATATATTCTTCAACATATTTCTGCTGAATGTTTTCTCTTTGATGTAGTTCAACCCTTTGTAACAGTGTTCCAGGTGGCTGTAGGCCTGTTATCATGCCATTAACTTGCCATCACAGTTGAAAATCTCATTAGAAAGAAATTCTTACAAGACTCATGACACTAAGGCTCCTGGTCCTGAGAAGAATTCTTCTAATAGCTTAACTTTAAAACTCAATGTTTAGTTTTACCAAATCTGGAAAATTACATATAGTCTATCAGATAGAAACAGGTGGGTGTGAACTGCCTAAATATTTTAGGACCTCAAAAGAGAAGTGACTTTCTGTTTCCTTGTTCCATCTCTAGGGTAACATACTAGGAACTCATTAAATCAGTTTAAGTAACCTCTTTGTCATGACCTGAGTAGCAAGAATCAAATTTATAAAGGCAAATAGATGTTATTTGAAATTTTCATCCACATAGCTCACTGCTCTTATTGCTGATGATCCTCTGATACCAAATTTCACTGCAGTGTGAACTCGTGCCATTTACTGAGGTTCACAGAGACAGGTGATCCAAACAGCCTGTGATGAATATCCCTCCACTCTGTTTATGTCAACTCAAAAAACCAATGACAATTCAAAGTTATGACTTTGGGTAGATGATTAAGTTAAAAAGAATGCTAAAGTACAGAAGGCCCTAGATACCTAGCCATGACATTATTATTAAATCTATCATATATTACCGTGTATGTATAATTATCATATTTTATTATTATTAAAGCTATGTATAGTACAGTATGTACGTAAGCCTGGACTGATTACAGGATGCACACACACTGTTTTCTTGCACATATTGCTGCTTCAGAGATGAATTAAGGATGACTGATCTATTTACTAAAAAACAAAACCAAGAACTTGTCTCAAATAACAGTGATAAAAGTTAGAAAATATTGCAAAATAATTGAGTATGCATTTTCTATTGCTCTAAAAAATACATTGGTGTCACTGTTAAAGTTTTTTTAAAGATGTGCAGCAAAATCTTGCTGAAAACTACTTTTAGAAGTTCCTTTCTAAGTTCCTACTGTTTGTAAGATTGTTTACAGAGCAGATAAAATAGGTCAGTTGGAGAATGGTATTGCATAGGTGACTAATGCATGGCATTTATACAAGTTACAAGCAATCTGGATATGTTTTTAATAGAGCATGGTAGTCCTAGAAAACAGATTTGGTCCCACAAACCAATGTATTTATTGCACACTTCTTGGGGTAATAATACAGTCCATACCTAGAAGGCAGAGGAAAGAATCACAGGCTTGTTCCATAGGTTATGTTACTGGGACTGTATCTGCAGCTGTAAAAAAAGAGGTTTGGCTATAAAAAAACAACCATGTCAGCTAAAAGCAGTCAATACATGCAGCAGCACATGCTGCAGTAGGGAATATACTGTGTTCCTTCTTGCTGCAATTTTGCACATTTACTTGAGCCAGGTAATAGAAGTGGATCTCACAAATGTCATTTAGCATTTGTCCTAGTGCTTCAAGCAAACATTCTTAACACTGAGCCACTGAATGAAATACTCATTAACTACTGGAGGTAGGAACTGGACAAAGTAAAGCTGAGTGTGCTGCCTCTGATGCCTCCTAAAACACACATTTAATGTTTCTACCCTAACCACTGAAAGACCACTAGGTCAAGGCTATACAAATAGATTTATATATTGTCCTTACTGTTCTTTTAATCCTTTAAATAAGGATGATTTAAACTATAACAGGTATTCCAGCAATGGTATGGAAACTTCCATGTGCACAACGGATGAATGGATTGAAGGCACACCCAAATTAGTTTGGGAGGTTCTCTAGTAGTGCACTCATGCTCCATCATCCCTCCTTGCCCCTAATGGACTGTGTTTTGTACATGCTCATGTGCCAGGTGGCATTCAGGGCTCAGAACAGGCCAGGGATCATTTATAATAGGTGGTTAAAATATGTCAGACCCATTTTGGAAGGCACAAGCAATTAAACATAAGAGCATGAATGAGGCAGTTCCAATCAGCCTGAGGATTCAAGAGCTGTTCTTCTAGTATTTATGTACTGATTTGCATTTAATCCAACAGTCCAGTGTGGGTGAGGAGGAGATGGTGCAGCACATAAAAGGCTATCAAACGTGTGGCTCCTATGAGCTCTGCCATGGCTCTTTGAAAGAATTTGGTTACCAGATCATTTTCTGATACTCTGATAAGAGCAGTGAGGGACTTGCCCCTCTGTGTCATAGTCCAGAGGTCATCACTTAGTGCATTTTGAATCTCTGTAAGCTTTTTTTAATAAGCGAAATAAAATTGGCATAGATTGTTAAATAAAGACATAGTGTAGATGTAATTTCTGACTGATTTTCCTCGCTGCCTTATCAGGCCAGACCTAACATCTCTTCTCTAAGCAAATTACTTGCAGTGCCAAAGGCAAGTTTTCTTTCCCATATCCAGCCCAATAGTTCAAATTTCCACTCATAAATAACTCCCTTTACCCTGTAGATATTTCTAATGATGAATGAATACTTTTCCTAGATACTTTCATCTTCAAGAAGTTCCTGACCTTACAAATATAATCCAGAGAAGTAATGAGGAAAGATTCCCTATCTACTTAAATGAGAAGGTGCCAAATCCCCACTTCTTCACTACAGATTCGGTGTAATTTAGAAGACAATTTTTTTCTAGTGATCCATATAGCAGGCTGAGCACAAGAACTCTAGATGTAGGAGCCTGAGGCAAAAGTCATTACAAAACCAGCAAAGAGTAGCCTGACCTGCATTGCAGTGAAGACTCCAAGGCAAACTGCATGGACAGAAGTGCTCTGCAACTCTTTCTTTTTCTCAGATAAGGACTACTCTATGTTGGTTCCCCTTCTAGGCATAGAAAGCCAGGATAGGGTTAAAAGTGTTCCAAGACATGGAAAGATTTTCTGAGTTCACCCAAAGTCAGTAACAGAAGCATATTTATTCTGTGAGAAAAGTACATGTGTTACACCTGATCAGCCAAGGGTAAAACAATGCCTTAAAGTAACAATGAAGCTTGCAAAGTTTTTGCAGAAGATATTTAAAATGCTTAAAGCTATAGCTTGCTCACAACTTTCCTGAACATGTATGAATTCTAATTGACATAATCATTATGACCTCAAAAAAAACTGGGAGGATTTTCACAGGCAGGAAGGAAAGTGTTGCAGTAATGGGCAACACAGGGACCCCAGGCAGGATCAAAGGTGTGCTCTTTAATGCCAAAAACCTGGCCTTTTTAGCAGTTATCTGGTTATCACCAGCTAACATAGCACAACAAGCCCAAGTCAATCAATCACCATGCACCACGATGTGGACATGTAGCTGTCACATAGCATGTTTCTCATGTCTCTCATATCTCTCTACTTGTATTCCAGCTCAGTCAATCTCCCATAGTTCCCTTCTGCTTAGCCTAAGTAACAGGCTGGAGCCATATTACAAGGCCTTCCTTTTATAAAGCCTTACCTATGGGTAACAATCCCCCCTTCTTTGTTTATGTGTTGCACCGCTAAAACTCTGCACTGGTAAAGCCATTATCCTATAAAGACTACTATTGATCATTTGCTGCACACGAGATATAATACAGGGGATATATATCACAATCACTAAGAGCACACCAAGGATAACTATGCTATACTTTACTAAGTGTTTAAGCCATGCCTCGAAGCTGAGGCTGTCAAGCCATGAAGACACCAACCACCAATCACCTTCATTGAGTTGCAGTGGCAGTTTAGTGAGCTGCTTAAGATTACTGATACTCTTATGAATGGACTTTGGATGGTCACTTAAGTTCATGCAGCACATGCCATCAAAATCTTTGCACCCGTGGTCATGAGCCAGCAGTAAGAAATCAATGGCTGCCTTGTTTGCAGTGTTGCATGTTGCACCGATTTAACGTCAATCAGAATTGCTGAAAGAGTGGCACCAGTGGAGTTAGCTTCCTGTGCAAGCCAGCAGCCGAGCTTATTTAAAGAAGACAAAGTGTGAGCAGTACCAGTTGCTGGTATCAAGCTGCCAGAGATGCGCTCTGCAGTGTTCCAGAAAGTCACCGGTGGATCACACTTCTCTCTGAGAACCCGTGTGCTGCGCCTGACCCAGTGCTGAGCTGCAGCTGCAGATTTGGATGAAACAAGGTCAGTTGGCCAATAGAGAAACAGGTTTGCCTGGTACACCTTTCCAGATACACTCCCTACCCATTAAGAACAATTCCAAGGGGAGAGCAATAGCACTGATGCCAGATGTCAGTCGACTTTCCAAGGTTCGATTACACCACAAGGAAGTATTGCTGAAAATACCTTTAGGAGAGACATCAAAGTTACATTACCATTAACACTGTTCATATGATTGTCAAATGTATCATCAATGTAAGAGCATAGAAAGTCATGCATTCTTCTCAGAGCTTTGTACCATGTCTCATCCCATCCTGGGTTCTTTCACCAGGGGTTCTGGCACCACCACCTGGGCTGCAATATACTTGGGGCCTGGCAGTTTCACATTGTGCAGCTTTCCAAAACACTCCTCACCAGTGGATACCCCTATGAGCCATGTGTGAAAGGAATCCCCAGGGGATGCCACAGAGGTGCACATAGTATCAGTGTGTGTAGCTTTTGCAAGGGTGATCCATACATTTGTGCTGTCCAGTGTAGGGGGTAAGACACTCACAGTGCCTTCACCAATCAGGATGATGCAAACAAATTCCATGTGGCAACCTGTGGAGACACAAGCATAACCCCTTCCCCACATTAACCAGTCTAAAGGTCCTGCCCACTGCCCTGTTACTGGGTCCTTTACCATCATCAGAGGCCTGGGATGAGCCTTTGTATCAAAAGAAAATTGCCTTTCACATGCTGTTTGGCCAGCTTCATCCCGATTCAGGAAACTGAGAACATACAGGGCTTTTGCTAACCGATCATGTAGGCACTCCAGGAAGGCTTATTTTTGACATGAGAGCTACCTCTCTGCAAAATTTAAAACACCTGCAGAGTAGTGCTGGAGAACTTTACAGAACAGACCTCAAGGTATTAACACGAGCAAAGTCGCACCTTTTTCTTAGGCTCATTTATTGAAGGCGCTGGTTATTTGACTGAAATATTCTGGAATTCAGCCAGAGGCACAGGGATGATATGAAACACATTGGCTTAAACTTGATGCTTCAGAAAAGTATAAACAATTAAAATCAGTATTGTATAATGGAAATGGAGGCTGTTTTCAGTGGCGTCTTCAGTGGCATAGAGTGGTGTTGTTCACACCATGTGCAACAGACAGACAGAGCTCTCACCCTGCTGCATCTCTTCCTACTATTGCAGCAGGGAAAATGATCTTTCAGTAGAAATGCCAGACTAGTGTAAAAGGTCATTAATGACCTATTCCATATAATACTCATTTTCACTCCATTTAGCATTCCATTTTAATTAGTAGCTCAAGAAGCAAACAGGAAATAAGCATCATCTGAGGATGCTCCTAACATTATTCTCTAAGACATCTCCAAAGTAGACCACAATCCTCCCAACAGGCTGAGACAAGAAAAGATTTGAGAAGTAAGTGGTATATATCACTCTTTCCTGTGTGCCAGCTGAAGCTAGCAAGATGTACATGCCACTATGACTCAGCAACAACAAACCTGTAATTTCCTCAGGCTTTGGGCATTTGGCATTAGAATGACTCATTGTCCATATGGAGAGCTGAGGAGTCATTGTCATATGACCGCACCAGAGCATCTTGAAAGAACTTAGAGAAATAGCTGTAGTTCCAAGGTGTTCCTTTTCTGATAAATTTTCTTAGTTATTTCAGTTACCTCTTTGTCATTGTTTCATCGGTGAGATACAGTTGCTGATTGTGGCTCCACAACTCTTACCAAAACAGTATTGCTTATCTTCTTAGAAGTTCTTATGGCAGCAACTTTCCACCAAATCTTTGATATTTGGCAATACTAAAACAACTAACACACAAATATGTTGATGTAGGTCATCACTGAATTGTGGAGAAAGGGAGCTGAGCCATATCCTACAGACCTGGGCATTTTACATGCCTAGGAATGAGAAGCAGATCCCACTGTACCCAAAGAACAGCCTGCTTTCAGCCCCAGAGCAGCACCAACCTTCCTTGCACAACCACGCAGCAGGCTCAAGGACCTCCCAGCCCCATGAGGAGTTGAAATTAAAAACATGTGCTAAAATAAGCAAATCTCTCCACACATTCTTTGGAAGGTGGCCACAGCCATCCACCTTCAATCAAGAAGTGCCACATAGAGCACAAATTTATTCCACAGAGGAGCAACTCTTTGTTACTCTTTCTCCTTCATCAGGGCGTTTAAGCATTAGCACCCGGACTAACATTCCCACAAAAAATAACATTCCCACAAAAAACATTCCCACAAAAAATAACCTTATTGTCCAAAGGTGACCTACATCAAGCTTTGATATCAGTGGTCTGATAAACAAGAGTGCTCTAATCTGACCAAGGTTCTTAAACTGTCACGTAACAGAAGATTTCAGTCAAACAGAAGATTTCAGTCACCTTTTCAAATCAATAGTAACTAACTACAAAACTAAAATGTGAATATAATATCACTTAGGTTGGAAGTTCTTTTGCTATCATTTACTATTTCAGCCATACAATTATGGTACTGCAGCTGGTGTGTGACCATCCATGGGGGAATGCAGGCTGAAGAACTGAGGTCTGACACTGGAAGATAGGAAACATCAGATAAATTATTTCCTGTCAACCTTTATTCTGTTCCTTGTGCGATTGTATTTCAATACAGTCTTTAATTAAGTAATCATATCCTATTCTTCCCCCTTGTTTTTGCCTTTAAGATTTAATGCAGAAAATTAATTCCCATGGTAGGTAGATGAAGGTGTCAGGGGCAAATCTTGGTTGTGGTGCTCCCTAGCTTCTCTGCAGCTTAATCTTTCATCCTCAACTGTATTTTTTGCAGATTTGGTTCTTATTACATGTGAGTTTTTATGAATGGATAACATCAAAGTTAGGTGAATTTTGAGTGCCTTTTACCACAGCTTTGCAGGTGGCTAGCAGAGGCACTTTTTGCTTTTTGTGCATCCCAGGCTTGAACAATACCAAAAGACATGAGAAAAGTTTCAATATGTAGGTTGGTCTGTTTCCAGACAAAAGCTGTTTCTACTAAACGATTAAATATGATATTTTTTCATGTGGGATGTTGCATTTGCACTGAAAATTGCAAAAAAATGTGATACTGTGAGCTGCAGTTCTCACAAGACATAAAAGTAACATTCAACATAAAATCCCCATAATTTTAAACATAAAAGTTTGAGGTTGAAAATTGATGAAGTTGAGCTCACACCTGAAGCATTCAGTATTTCACTGTAGAGCAAATATATTCTTCAAGGGAACAAAATCAATCCTCCTACTAATTCTGTTTCCAAGTGTCAGCCTGCATTATGCGAAAATGTTACCAGGCAATGGCATGACAGCAGAGAACAAATGAAACAAAAATCCCTTCTCAGTTTACTTTAACTTCCATACGACTTTTAAGAGAAGAAACTGCAGTTTTGCTTACTTAGCCTGTATCAGCTCTGTTCTTTACAGTTAAAATCAACATTCAGAGGTGGAATGACCTCCCTGAAGAATACTATGTTTCTGTCCCTGACAGCCCATGTCTCCAAGTATTGGAAATACAAGATTTTTTTCTATTTTTCTTGGCAATGGAATAAAATCTGATATTTGCTGATATTTGTGTTTAATGCCTGCTTAAAAGCATCTTTTCCAACACATCACTGATCAAAAAAACGGTAGTCTTTTTTGCACTGTCCTGAGGAAGTTATTTGTTTTACTCTAGTCTATGGATGATACAATCCAGACCTCAGGTTTGCACCTCATAGAGCTGTGTGATTCAGCTGCCACGGCTACTTCTATTTTTGTGTGTCCAAAACTTCAGCCTGTGCTTCTGGGTTTGCTGCAGTGTGTGTTTGGCTGCATTCAGAGAGATGTTCTTCATTTTAGCCTCTCTTTTCAGTCTCATAACTAAGCCTAAAGTGAGAACATAAAAGAACCAAATAGTCCAGGACTGTGATGAAAAACAAAGCTTTCTTAGATGTCATTAACCTGTGAAGCTATTTAATCAATTAAGGAGATTCAATGCTACCATACGGAACTTGGGAAATATTTGAGACTTATGAAGTGTTATTATGTTACAAACTTTTGGCTGATGGGCTTTTGTATGAAACTCTTTTACAAATATTTAGAAAATCCAATTTTTCAATGTACAGCCCTGAGACTTTGTTATGGCTTGCACCAGATATCCTGTGCCTGGAGCTAATAAATAGCTGCAATAGCAAAATTTGAAAGGCAATACTGTAGATTCTTATGGCAGTCTTCCTTTCCAAAAGCTACTGAAATACCTTTTTCTCCATTAAAATCAGACATTTTATCAGAAGTGGTTTGATATAGATTGTCTACTAATTGCTGTATTAGTTTATAGGACAGGGAACTTACTGCTCACAAGAGGCACCTCTAACTAATCTGTTCAAGAAATGGCAATTAATAATTGCTTCTGCTCATCTTTATCAAATCCACTACTGTGCACTGACTATGACTCTTTCAGACAATCTGTGTTGCTTTGTGCAAACATTTCTTGAGAAAAACATTCTCCCTTTATGGTGTAATTACAGGGTTATTTTCTTTTAATTATGGCTCTCATTTTTTATTATTATGAAAATAAACCTATGCATGGAAGCAGGTTTTTTATTATTTGAGAATTAATCAAAATGCCACCAGTTTTTTTTGCATTAATGTAATTAGTTTTATGTTTGGAGAGCAATAAAACATCTGTTAACTATCTATCATAATACTATACCACAAATTAATTCTTTTTCCATGAACATCATAAGGTATATGTGATATATTGCAGTAGACTATCATGAAAAATATTATTGTAGTACACCTGCTTATGATAATTTTACATGGGAAATAACAGTGCCAGGAGATGAACTTCAACTCTTTCTAATAAACTGACGAAAAAACAGCAGAGCACAAAAACTTACTGACCTTTGCTGCCTTCAGACAATTGCTGCTTCCTGCAGTCCTGCTCTGGAGTTTTAATATCACGTGTAAGTGAATCTAGCATTCAGGAATGGGATCCTGCTTACAGAAGATACCAAAGGAAAAAAATTATTTTACTAACATAATTGTCCTCATTTTGTTACACAAGTTGTTGCAGCCATTGCAAAATGGCCATCAAGAAAGAAGATTTTTTAGAGAATAATTATCTATCAGAATAAATCATACTGTTGGCTTTTAATGAACAAAACAACTAAACAAAAATGCTTCCATCATTTTTGTGCCTAATGAAGCTTCAGACAGTTATTAATTTACAGAGGTCTAGCACTGCAATCAAAACTACTATCCCTTTAATCTTCATTTTCTCATAATCAAGGCCTTGAATCCAGCTTTTTAACTTTCTAGTACAGTCTACTTTTTATAAATACAGACTGACTGCTGTCAATGATGTAAGGGGAAGTTCAAACCACATCATGTATCCTCCTTATCATGTTTCCTTTTCCTCAATACAGGCATAACTTAATCACCTTAAAAAAGTCCCAATTATTTCTGCTTGAAATCCCCATGAAAAATGTCACCAAATAATATTTTCTTTACATTGATCAGTACATCCTCTTACCTACAAAGCAAACATTTCATCATTCATGCTCTTTCCCTTTTCTCTACTAAAACAGGATTTCCACATAAAGAATTTCCACATTATTTAAATTATATTTTAGACTTTTCAAAAAATTCTTCAAAACCTTGCCTAACTCCATGCCCCCAAGCCAAGTTTCATGGATATCAAAGAGGATTTTCTAGTTAGTTCTTTCTTCCCCAAAGGAATTCATAGAAGCACTTTGCTTCTATGTGCTTGAAAAACTGAAATAACTAAAATGATTTTGGAAAAACCTACAGCTTCTTCTTATTTGGCCCTCTGAAATTCACCTGCCTAATAATTTTGCCCATCCATTTTGAAGATAGAAGATAAAATTAGTGCGGAAAAGTAGTTCTTTTTTAGGGAAACATCCCTCCCCTCCCTCACTCCCAATTATATTTAGTTCTATGAGAAGGTAAAACTTTTGGAACACTGAAATGTCTGTTTTTAAATGTTTTTATTGCCATGTAAGTTAGTCTTCTTGGCCTATCTCTGGTCAATGTACCTTCTTTAGAAAATTTGCTGCTGCTTGTGGTTTGCAAATGTAATTTGCCTACCAAGTTTGCAGGTCATGGCCAAGTCACCAAGTGGTGCTTTCTGGCTGATTAAGCTGTGGGACACGTTCCAGTGAGCATGTCTGAAAGCACATGCTGACCCCATCTAAATCTTTAGCCAGGTGAAACCTGGGAACACCTCAGCTCCCCCCTGCCTCCACCTGAAGGCAACCCGGGCACCTGGTCCAGAAAGTGGTCCCTCTCCACAGCAGCAGCAGCCCAGCCTTGCCTCTGGGTCCTCAACAGGAAATGCTTCTTCCCCCTTGATCAGACATAGCTGAAGCCTATGCACACAGATGAAGGAAGAGTTTTGTTTAAACAGCTTTTCATTACAAACTCAAGTTCTGCAAAATCTGGTAGGTCAATTGAAAAATTATTTTTTAATGAAAAACACTGAAACATGAAAATTCCCTTTATTATGAACATAAAAGTTTGCTACATAATGAATTCTAACTATATCTTCAGGAGCCTTGTGATCTAGAAGCTGTTATTCTCCTTTGTCTCCTAGGAAGCTTCCTGGACAAATAACATTTTTCATGACTTACTGGAAACATCCTTTCCCATAGTGAAGAATGGCATTTTTTTTAATAAGAACACAGATTTCATCTGATGAGGTTTTAAATCTATTCCTCTCTCTCCCCTTCTTAGACCATATTTCTGAGGTAGAGGAGTGGGACATCCCAGTCTGAAATTCATTCACACTTCACAAAGTCTTCAGGCACAGTTGGGCCTTTAAGAGACATGACTTGAAAATTGATGTACCTTACCTATGGTAAATTCACAGCATCAGTTGAGCATCCTGTCATCTTTAGAGCATCCTAAGTTGTGCCTTACCCTAAAGACTGGCTATAAAGTAGAAAGCATACAACACATTTTCTATGACTTTGGATTTCAGCACACCAGCCATCGGAAATCCATCAGCCCAGGCACCCACTTGGAAGTCCTGGATTACTTACAGATAATGGCCACACAATTCCCCCCCTTCAAAGAATCCAGGACCCAGGAGCCAAAGAAAGCCACCAGAATATTTTGGCATGAAGTTGAGGTCCAGAAATTAAGAATAGTGATGATGGGCAAAGACCACTTGCTGGTTTTACTGCTTTGGAGGATTAACACAGAGAATGTTAAGATCTATTGAAATGTATTAAAATCTGGGCAAGCTGTATAGATGGGCTGAGGCCAATGGTATGAGGTTAAATAAGACCTGGCACCAGGTCCTACACTTTGGCTAGAAAAACCCCAAGCAGCACTACAGACTGAGGGCAGAGTGACCGGAATGGGAAAGGATCTGGTGGTGATGGTCAGCAGCAGCTGAACATGGGCCAGTGTGTGCCCAGGTGCCCAAGAAGGTCAATGGCACCCTGGCCTGTACCAGCAAGAGTGCGGCCAGGAAGACCGGGGCAGATTGTCCCTCTGAACTCAGCACTGGTGAGGCCACACCTGGAGCGAGTCCAGAGGAGGGCAACGGAGCTAGTGAAGCATCTAAAGAGTGAGTCCCATGAGGGGCAGCTGAAGGAGCTGGGAGTGTTTAACCTGGAGAAGAGGAGGCTCAGGGGTGACTATATAGCTCTCTACCACTCCCTGAAAGGAGGTCGCAGCCAGGTGGGGGTTGGTCTCTTCTCTCAGGCAGCCAGTGACAGGATAAGAGGAAATGGCCTCATGTGCCACCAGGGGAGGTTCAGACTGGACATGAGGAGGAATTGTTTCACAGAAGGCGTTGTTAAACAATGGAATGGGCTGCCCAGGGAGGTGGTGGAGGCACCATCTCTGGGGTTGTTCACAAAATGACTGGACATCGTACTTAGTGCCTCAGCCTAGTTGACAACGTGATGTTCGGTCAAAGATTGGATGCCATGATCTTGGAGGTCTTTTCCAACCTACTTCTGTGAAATCATAGAATCACAGAATCACTAGGTATGAAGAGACCTTCAAAATTATTGAGTCCAACCCATGCCCTAACACCTCATGCCACCTAACCATGGCACCAGTCTTTTTTTAAACACATCCAGGGATGGTGACTCTATCACCTCCCCTGGACAGACAATTCCAGTACTTTATCTCTCTTTTGTTAAAAAACTTTTTCCTAATATCTAGCCTGTATTTCCCTTGGTGCAGCTGAAGACTTTGTCCTCTCATTCTATCAGTTGCTGCCTGGACAGACAGACACCAACCCCCCCCCCACCTCGCCCCGACCACAACCACCTTTCAGGAGATTGTAGAGGGCTCCTTTCTCTCTTTAGTCAAACTACTGTTAGTTCAGTAATAGCCGCTAATCTTCTTAATGGATGACTTGCATCCAAGCCTGAATTTCCACATATTTCACCCTGACTCATCACTGTTTAAGTTGGAATTGTTCTGTCTTACTGTTTTTGCAAATACACTGTCAGTCTTTGCTTACTCATATTAATAGCTTTGCCATGGCCTCATGTCTCCCCCTCAGTACCTTTCCAGCATCTGTGGGCAAAACCCAATGTTTTCTGTCTGAGATAGACTGGAAGACTTATTGCCTCCTCCATGAAAGAGGAATCTTTGCTCCTCAGAAAAGCCAGTCACAGCTTTATCACGACTTGCTGCTGGGAGTACACTACAGCTGATCTAAAAAAGCCTTGGAAGGTGCTTGAGAATTAGAGCTGCTGGCAAGGCAAAGAAGTGGCAGTCACTCCCCGCCGCCTCCAAGAATTCACATTCTGTAAGGGGGATTTTCCTCTCGTTTAAGCCTGAAAACATTCCTGAGAGGAACAGTTTGTCCTCAAGTTGGCATAATGTTGCATTAAACATTTGCCACTTACTGTTCTGCAAGCTGTTAAGCTTCCTGTGAAAGCAGTAAGATACCACAGAAGCACTCTTTTGTAAACAGAGTCCTACATCATTTTATTAAAGAACTGTGGCAATACTTATCTGGGAACAAAACAAGGGGAAGTTGCGTCACTATGTGGGCTGCAAATGAGGCAAGGGGAATTATTAGCCTGAATTAACACAGAAGAACAAATTATATTCAGCCGAGAAGTGTTTTACAAGGAAGAAGATGAAAGAGAAAGTTGTAGCTTTCTTTACAAGGAAAGATACAACTTTAATGATAAGCATAAGAGATAGGATATACAGATTAAAAGAAATGAGGGTGTAATTTGATCTTAGTCCTGAGTTGTAATTACAATGCGAAATAAAAAGAATACCAATGAAAATTTCAATACACTCTAAAAAGGCATAGAAATAAAGGAGAAATGCACTTACTACAAAGATTCTGGAGAACATTCCAAGAGAGCAAAAAGTCCCTTCTTTTCTAACTGTGCAAGGACACCGGCATCATACTTGGCAACATCAGTTCCTTGCTTTGCTAAGGCCATTTCTATCCTTACCCAATAAACCACAGATCTTATTAAGAGTCTTGAATTATAACCCTAATTGCTATGTGCTTCACAAACCCCCTACTGCTAACAATCCAATTACAACACAAGAATTGACAGATAAACACAGATGAACATCATTCAGTGCATCCATGTGGTACCTTCTAGTCTAGAATCTCCATAGAAATGGGAAAACATGCTGAAACTTTCTTATTTCCCGTGACAGACATTGGTTGAAAAGCACCTGCATCCTAATCACTACCATCTGCACTCTAAATGCATTTCTTGCAGGTTTCTGTTTTTCTGAGTGGATCTCAGTAAATGTAGCACAATGAGAATCCTGTACTTGTTTGTATCTCCGCAAATGTGATCAGGCTGAGCCTGCTCAAGAGGCGGCAAGTAAACAGTAATAAACCAGTTAAAGCACTGCACTACTTTACAGAAGATTAAACATGCCCAGAACTTTTTTATACTGAAACTGGCTAGACCAAAATATCCAGAATGTCAGCACTAGTGACCACTCTTTGTCTCCAAAGCACTGTAGATTGATTTCAAACTGCCTGAAGGGAACAGTGTCTGTTCTGTACTAACTCCCAGGTAGTGCCCAAGAACTGCTGGGAGTCGTCTGAGCTGATCCAGCCCAAACCAGGGACAAGGTTAATGATCTAGCACTACAGATGACTGAGTTTATTACTCTGGAAGATTTAGAGTAAGAGACACCTCCCATGGCACTAACCTCAAGGAAGTCATGAGCAAGAATTAATCAGAAAACAATAGTGCTTTCAAGGATTTACTGCAAAAGCACATTCATTAGACTGCACCCCTGAATGTACCAGAGGCCAAAAACAGATCAATAGCCCAGAAACCAACCTCCTAAAGGAGTTCGTGTTCAGCAGAACACTGCTTGGAAGGGCAAACTCAGGACTGTAAGCTCAGAAAAGATCTTTGGTAAGTTTCTACAGCGAGGCAGTTGAGTGCTGCAGCAAGGGAGGCTGAGGAGGAAGACAAGGGCATCCCTATTTACAGACAAGACTGCACCAGAAGTGCCTGACTTACATAAGCAATTTGTTCTCTTGTTTGTGTAAGCAAGTCAGCTAGACCACAAATACCATCCTGAGTACTCAGGTAAAAAGTACTTGCAAGTCATTGTTCTGAGAAAACGCTCTGAAAAGCAGAGCTCAAGGCTGTGACATCAACTGCAGACCTCTGTATACCATGACTGGATGCTGGTGAGTCATGGCATGCATAAACCAGCAGCATTTGAGAAGACCTTCATAACCAGGTGCAGTAAAATTTATTGTTCTAAATTTGCAATTAACTCAGTTTAAATTGACATAATTAGGAGAATTTGACTCATAGCCTTTTTATAAGTGTATTTTTAAATCTCATTTATAAGATAAATGCATCTTCTGTTTCTGAAATGATGTAAATATTACTTTTTTTTTTTTAATGAAGCTATGCTTCATTTCACCCAGTAAAGGAGCCAAAACCTAGTTTATTAGTACTTGGTCTATGTCTGTCTGAGAAATGAATCAATACCCTTAAATCCTGGCCTAAATGAACTTTTGTGCAAAGTTGTGTCTTACAGCACAGCTGAGGATTTACATCAACACACTGACTCAGATCCTGCCTGGAGCCACAACTGGATTTTTATTGCTGTTAGAGAGACCAGAGTCTTTCATCGGTCCCCTCCCTCTTTCTTTTTTTTCATATAAAACCACCAACTCAAATTCTAACCTGGACTGCAGAGCAACTTCTCCTATGTCAGGAAGCTGGCCTGGGGGGGCAGCTGGATGGGGCTGCACCGAGCAGAGCAGGGCTGGCTCAGCAGCGTCAGGAGGTGTCGCTAGGCAACGCAGGTAACCATGGATACCTGCATCCCCGGCGGCCTGGGCTTCTGAGATTAGTCATTCATCTGAAAATACACTTTAAAAAAATAAATAATAATTAATGTGTTACAATGCAACACTGTCTCTGCATAAATGTTGTTGTAGTGACGAGATTCAATTTAATAGAACTTACTTTACTGGGACCTGGTGTTTGCACCACATGAAGACTGAGAACTCCAGGTCATAAAATCATGGAATCATAGAATAGTTTTTCACATGGATAAGAAGGGACCCTAAGGGTCACGTAGTTCCATGTCCCCTGCCATGGGCACAGACAACTTCCACTGGACCAGGTTACTCAAAGCTCCATCCAGCCCGGCTTTGAACTCTTCCAGCGATGGGGCATGGTCACTCACTTTCAAACATTGTGAGCTGCAGCATTAGTGACAAAACCAGATCTCTGGCCAAGGGTCACATGTTTTTAAATCCTTCATTAGAGAAATACCCTGAAGCTTAAAATGCTACAAGAAAAGCAGTAGAGTTCCTTTACATGGAAATTGCCCAGTGAGATTGACTGTGCCTTCCCCAGCAGTCTGGCATTGGTGTTTGGTTGGAAGGTATGATTGCTGGCTGATTAACATCAAAGTTGCCAGTAATCATGTGCCCACGACTAATGCTCTCCCATCTTTCCCATGTTGGAGGTTTCCAATTAGCAAAGGCGGCTCAGAAACAGCAGCATCCTGGAGGCCACAGCAGCAGGACAAAGAGCAGCCAAGGTCACCAAGAACTTTCCTTTCAGCTCTTGCAGGAATGTGATTGTGTAAATACATGAGCACAATTTTAGAAAGCCAGAAAACCTCCAAAATCCTTTGCAGTCTGCGGCCACTACACCCTGAGCAAAATTCCCTCCCAGCTCCAAGCCTGGGAACCTGTTCAGCCCTGTGCTTATTTGCCTCATTGCACACATCACCTGCGATACTGGTATTACCAGTCTCCTTCCTACCACTTCTTTCCCCTAATGCTGAATACTTGAGTCAATAAAATCAATCTGTAGTTAGCAAAGGCATTTACAGGAGCATGGATTTGTCCTTGCACAAGTGGTGTACCCAAAGTTATTAGCTCAGTCATTCCTGATAGGGTCTTGTAAACAAATTATTGATTCCTGGGTGTTTGAGGGATGTTGATTAGAATTAGAGTTTAAAGCAACAGCTCGTCTTACTTCATCAGAAAAAATTGTAAAAAATGTATCAAGGAGATCAGCTGCTTAATAAACAGTAATTTTTCTTATCTGTGATATGCTGGCTATTTAAAATATTACTGTAAAGGAATAAGCAAACCAAACAATGATAACACACATGCTATATATATTACCTATCTTGCCTTAATTAAAGTAGTTTACTTTGTTTACTATCGGAATGAGGCAGGCCCTGTGACTTGCTTTAATCTGCTTATTCAACTTCTTTATTAAAATCATGCTTTTCAGCTGTGATCACTAAGCCAAATAATACACACTGTGAGCAAAAAGCTTATGAAAATCTGTATAAACTATTTTGATCAGTCTTAACAAAAAGTTGAATTTGGCTTCAAACAATGAACCTTTTTTTCTATGAAGCCTTTTAGGAAATCCCACTGCAAAAATTCTCAAGCTTAAATGGTAGCTACTGAGGATACCATTTGCTTGCTGGAAACATTTAGAAAATTTGATTTACTGTGCATAGTAGAAAAACAGAGAAAGTAGAAAAATTTTCTGGATTCAGTTGTACATTTGCAATACTGACTCAGTCATAAACTACACTCTGATCAATCTTGTGGTTCAGCTTCACTGACGTCGACGTCCTCGGACAAAAGCACTTGTAAGTAGCTGCATAGTTTAATAGATTTTTCTTCATGAAGCCTAAATTTATATGCACATCTATGCAGTGTCCTTGCACTCTCACACATTCTTGCACAGTTACCAGAGATTCTGATTTAGCAATCAGGCAAAGGCTTTTCCTCAACCAGAGTTATTAAGAAGTTGAAGCCTGAGCAGTGGAGTCTTTCATTGTAAATGATGTATCATGGATAGTGAAAAGTTTTAGACTAGATAATTAGGATTAATATATTTTATGATAAGATAACAGCCATCTAAAAACAGCCCAAAGAGAGACTGGAACAAGACACACTATAACGGATGCAAATTAGCAAAACCTATTTGATTTAGTTGATGGACTATAAATCGCATAATAAATTCATTTTCACATGACTGCCCAGACTTTCTGCTTTAGACTGGCTCAGAAATGCCTTGGCCTTTCTCATAGTGTTACTGAAATTCTTCTTCCCATCCCAGTCAAAAGCAGAGTCACATGAGGAATAAATTATTTACCAAGTAAAAAAATTATATTCCTGAACATTGAAGCTGAAAAAGCCCATATTCTTTGTAAATCTGTGCCTTGAACTTGTTTGACTTTGGCCAGACAAGGCACAAGAAACACTGCTTTTCATAAACTGTACTGCCCAAACGAAGTTTTTCATTCCAGGCTTCAGGCTCCCTTTTCATGCACATTCTAATAGAGTATACAGTCCTGTTGCAGACTTTATTAACAGACTTCCTCTCCTCTAACTGTTAATTTATTTGCATAAGTCTTGGGGCTTAATTATTTTTGAAATGTTTGTCAGAGTAGTAGAAATCAGACAGAACTTTCTAGTTATTAAGGAGGATTCAAAAAAATCACCATATAGGCAGAATTACCTCAGTACACACAGTTGCACAAAGGTTATTTATTTTTGACAAACAAAAAACCCAAATCTAAAAAAAAAATACAGTTATGGATTCCAAGATTGTTTTATTTTTATTATAATCTGGCTTTGACTTCTTTGTGCCATTATCACCTAGGAAAGCTTTGAAGACTGATTCTTGGTTCAGATTCCCCAGTGACAGCTATTAATCTCTTCGTATCTGAACTATCTCTTAAAGGGCGGAAAGCTTCTCTCTCACATCTTCTCTTATCTTCTCTTACCTATTCACAGAAGTGTTGGAGTTGGTTCTGAATGCTAAGGAGGATCATCTCAGCTTGTTAATAAGGACAAACACAACATCAGTACAACTGTGACTAGCTTTAGAAGAATTTTCTGAGGTGATAAAACTGGTTCTTTACACAAAAAGGTGTTGAATATTCCCACAGGGGAAAAGCTAGTTTGTGTGTTTCTTGTACATCTCTGCAATATTTATTTTTGAACAGAGTGTTGGAACACACTTCATACAATGTGATCAAGTGAGTGATTCTACATTTTAAACTGTGTTAAATGGATCCTATTTCACTCCTACTGAGCTGGCAGCTGAGAACAAATTAGATTTCTCCCCAAGAAAATGCCTGGAATTGTCTGTTTTTCTTAATAATTTATTTCACTACTTAATGTCCTTCAATTTAATAGACCAGTATCTGTGATAAACTGCATTATTAACATCTGTTTTCACAACATTTTCCCTATGGGGTTCAATGAAGCCCAGCACTATGATGCATAGTTTGTGAAATACAGCAGTTCATGGACAAATTCAAGCACACTAGAATCAGGGCGGCCAAAATCAATCCCACCCATCTATAATCTGGATTTTGAGGCTGAATGTGCCTGGACCAGAAGTGTCTTCTCATGCTACTTAGATTCCCTTACCTGCAAGCAATATTACAGCTGCTGGACACAAACAGGACCCTCAGGCCTTGTGTATACCAAGTTTGTCCACATTTGGTGCCTTACAGGGTGCAGTAGCCTGGGAGGGCAAACACGAGGGCCCACACGTCTGCAGCAGCGCTTTCCCAGTCCCTGATCTGAGTTCTACAATACCCACTTAAGGGATATGGGATAAAAAGCACAAACAGTATTGGGAATACTCATTTTCTCATTTCACATGACGTTTTGTCTTCCTAGGTCTATGAATTTTTTGCGGTCTTTTTGGCATAGATCCAACTTCATCAGCACTATTGGTTATCTGCCAGCCTGATGCTTCCCCGAATTCTGAGACAAGGAAGATGTGGGTTCATCATCTCCCAGAACAAAGATGATTGCCAAGGTCTTGCATTTCTTGGGCAAGCGCTTTCATTCCCTAGCTGCTGAACAATGGCAAGTATTTCTTCAAATGCAACTCAGGGCTGGGAAAGCCCAAGGTGATGTTCCTACCTGCAATGAGTCCATGACAAATTTTCAGCCTCTAAACAAAGTGTAGTGTAGATGATCAAGCTGTGCCTTGTGTCCATCCTGCTGAAAATAGTTTTTAGATCTTAGGAAACTCTAACTTTTCTCCAGAGGCAAAAAGCAACTCCGGCTCACATAACAAGCACAATGTAAAATTGCCAGAGCTTGACTCCTCAGTGATGGGTCCACTATAGTGGCAAAGTAACAACCTCCCATCTAAGATATTTAGCAACAGTATGATGTGGCAACAAATCAAGAGTGGTCTTTTCTGTCCACTGTAAAAAAGTCTAAAACACCAATTGATTCTCAATTAGACTACAAGGAAAAGAAACTTAGAAAAAAATTGTCTGCCCTGTTGATTGATTAGAATTTTATAGCTTATCTTTTAAGGCTTTATTTGTGTAGGTTGCTGACTTTGGCAGGAAGGTGATTGGCATCTTGTAGGAGTGACATCTGACTTAAAGGAAGAATTTTTAAGAAATCATAGCATCTTTAAGCTATAGAATCATTAAAGTTGGAAAAGACCACCAAAATCATCAAGTCTGACCTTTGAGCAAACACCACCTTTTCAAGTCAACCATAGCACTAAGTGCTTTGCCCAGGTATTTCTTGAACAGTCCATGGGATGGTGTCCACCTCCTTGGGCAGCCTGTTCCAACATTTAGGGTCACCCTTGTAGTAGTTTGAAAGCAAACCAGTGGGAGATCCCAAGTCAGAAATACAATTTAATAGGAAAATTAAAATAAATGCAATAATATAGAAACACTGACAGAGTATAACCTGACGCCCTGTTGGTAAGAGTGTTAGTAGCAGTCTGATTAAATGGTGGCTGCAGTCCTCCAGGAGTGACAGATGTGGTTCTGTTGAAGCAGTGATCCTGCAGAAAGTGTTTGATCTTCCTCTAAAGGTCCAGTGGTGGTTATGAGGCTCTTGTACTCTGGGAATTCACTGGATAAGGCTGCTGTGATGTTCTAAATCTCGGATTATATCCAGGTAGGAATGCTTGGCTCCTCCCCCTAGGCTGAACATCTCACAATGGGATGATGTAATTTTATCAGTCATGCAGTGACACTCAGTGGCCCATTAACAGTAGATTTTCCCACTGGAGGGAGGATGGGCCATGGAAGAGATAAAGAACACTGCTCTGCCTGGTTTTAACAGCTGGCCCATTGACAGAAGATATCCCCCAGAGTTATCAAGGATGAGTTAAGAAGGAGATAGGGAACAATGCCCCACCTGGTTTTAACAGCTTATGAAGATGGTGATAGAATACTTACCTTTGGGTACATCTTACATTGTAACCTAAGACAACCCTCAATGAAGAAATTCTTCCTGATGCCAACCTGAATCCCCCTGGCAGAGCTTGGGTCCATTTTCTCTTGTCCTATTGCTGGCTGCCTGGGAGAAGAGGCTGACCCACACCTGGCTACAACCTCCTGTCAAGCAATTGTAGAGAACAGAAAGGTCTTCCCTGAGCCTCCTCTCCTCCAGACTAAACAACCCCAGCTCCCTCAGCTGCTTCTCACAGGACTTGTGCTCCTTTGCTTTTCTCTGGGCTTGCTGCAGCCCCTCTGTTTTTCGTTCCAGAGAGGCCCAGAAGCGGACGCAGCACTTGAGGTGTGACCTCACCAGTGCTGGTGCCAAGAACAGAGGTACAGTTTCTTCCCTGACCTGCTGGCCACTGTTACTGATACAGGCCAGGATGCCACTGGTCTTTTTGGTCACCTGAGCACACAGTGGCTCATGTTCAGCTGCTGTTGATCAGCACCCCAGGGCTTTTCTTCTGGGGCCCTTTCCAGCCACTCTGCCCCCAGCCTGTAGTGATGCCTGGGGTTGTTTTGACACAGTGCAGGACCCAGCACTTGGTCTTATTGCACCTCATACTGTTGATCTTGGTACATCAACCCAGTTTATCCAAATCCTTCTGCAGGTGATAAATCAGATTAAATTTTCATTGGTGAAACAATTCTTCATTGGTATGGACGATTTTATATCTGTCCTGATATTTTATTGCTTATACACACAAGTGGAACACAATAAAGACAAGCAAATGCTCTAGTTTTGCATGTAAAAGCATCTGATATGTATTTATATGTATCAAGTATTTATATACACATACGGAAAAAGGAGGTAAAATAATCATTCCCCAACTACCCATCTTAAATTAGGAGTCAGGTTCATACATTTCATCAGAAATGGGATACTGAGAAATCTGGAGGATGAACAATTGGCAGTTAAAATTTACTTAAATTGCAAGATAACTGTTGTTTAATGTTCTAGTTTGATGCAGCTTTTTCTGCTTGACACATCTGTTAAGCTGTAAATTCAGAACTGCTCTTAGTGAGAATCTGAATACTCATCACCACCTAATTTGCTAGGGATCACAGTAAAGTACTTTTGTATTCCACTATGTTACACCACATCTCAAACATACATATTGTAGTTTAGGTCACAAAGTACATGACAGTGAAAAGGTAGCATTACGAATTTAACAAATTAGACAGTAGAGATCTTTTGTTAGATGGTTGAAAACATTGTCAGTCCCAGGCTGGTCATCTGTCTGTTATTCGGTCTGTAGGAGGCTGTCGGTGAGACCTGTGAGCAATCCCCAGTTGACTTCAAGCAAAGGTGTTAGGGCTGGTATCACATCTGTCATGGACTATTTTGTCAGTCTTGTTTGAAATTAGATTAGAAATTGAATGCACAAGTGTTTTGGCAGCCAAGTCATAGAGAATTAAATAGCACATTTGGGACCATTAATGGCTTCAGCTGAGACAGGTTCAGAAGAGACATTTTTCCACAGCCTGACTGATGCCTTCCACATAATTTAAGTTTCTCATCCAAAGAGTCTGAGCTTTCTGCAGGCAAAAGATTTGTATTGACATGTGTTTTGAGTACCTTTCTGAGGTCAGGAAAGAAAACTTTTTTTTTTTTTTGCTAAACCATCGTCTCCCATACCTGAAAGTTTTCTAAATATTTTTTTCTTGGTTTATTAAAGCAAATAGGACCACATGTGGTCATATTCATGGGCCGTGACAGTATATGGTACAAGGAACTTTCCTTCCAGGATTTAAATGGTGGTACAAAGTTGGGGTATCATTTTGTAAATCACCTGCACACACATGACCCCATCAGGCACGCTGGACTCCAGGGTTTATGGCAGAACAAAGCAGCCAGAGTTATTGACACAGAAACAGATTAGAGAAAAGCAAAACAGTGCTGAAGAAACACCACTGTTTCTAGTGGTCAAAGAAATTACTTTAGAGCAGCTTTCCTCATCATCCAGACCTGAATATTGAACTGCTTTTGTAAATGCTTCTGACACTGAGCTCTGCAGAACACTGCTTGACTCATTTTATTACACTTTTTTACCACTTTTTTTCCTTTCAGGTGGACATGCCTTTTTTTTTATCTAATGTTTCAACAGGACAGTATTTGATTATGCAAAGCAAAGAATTAGTCAATAAAAAGTGGTATTTAAGCATTCTGTGAATAAAACAAGTCCACTCTTGGGGTTTTTTTCTTTTTAACTATGAAAAGATTATAATCTCTGCAGGGCTATTTTTTATTTTTGTCTTTTTTTTTTCAACTCTGGCAAAAATTTGCCCTTGAAATCACCGGTTCCAGCTACAAAGAGACCTGAAACCTGTGGTCAGATGCATTGGGACACAGCCAATGCAGAGAGGTCAGCCCAGGATGGCCCCAGCACAGGGAGCATCCCATGAGTAGGACACAGCCCCATGGGAGCAGGGACCCTCAACAGCCAGAGCACGAGATGTACCAGGCCCAGGGGCCACCCAGGGTGCTCAGCCAGGAGCATCAGGGTCCGTCCAGGACACCAGCCCCCTACAGGAGAGGTCTAAGGTCCATCCAGGAGACAGGCACACCTGCTCCACACCTCAGGCGCAGGAGAAATAAAGGGTAGGGGTCCCTGGGGGAAGGGTGAGGGTCCCAGGGTAGGCTCATCGGAGCCATTAAAGTCAATTCATGCTCTCAGGGCCCTGACATGTCTCACCATGAAACAGCAGCAACACTTATTACAAGTCTTTTCTATTGCAGTTTTCCTACAAGTAAAAAAAAATCAGTCCCAGGGCTATACCAGCATCAGTGTTATCAGAAACATCTTACAAGTTTGACAGTAGAAAGTTTTATCTGATATTACATTTCATCTATCTTGAAAACCTTCTTAATGACTATTCCATATCTTAGTACTAGATCTACCAACACTGGACATAATTTCTTATCTTGCCATGTATTAAACTATCATTATCTATCCCTTATAGATGTTTCAGTTAAGGTCTATACTGCTGGGGTTGTGCAAGTATAAAATAGAAAGCAATTTTTTACCTCAGCAGATGTTCTTTAAACATAGCACAAGGCACTCTAATAAATAAAGTATATTAAATACAGTAAGTTGTGGGGGAAAATGGAAAAGAAAAGACAAAGGAAGTCAAATTGTATGTTAACAAAAGGCAGCAAAATGAACCTGCATCATTTTGGTTTGATTCTCCAGTTGAGAATCATACCTAGTTGTCAGAAACCTCCTCTGGATGTTTATTTCCAGTGATGTTTCTGGAACACTGTTTCTGTTCAGTATAAAATTCAACTTGCACAATTATTGTTTTATTTCTTTTCCATCAAAAATTTTCTAGTAATAAGAATTCCTGGCACTGTATTTAAAGCAAAAATATTTTCTTGATTGCCCTTGGATCTGACTTGGCATTACTCAATGTCCCCACCGCTGACTGGCTAAGGTAGCATCTCACAATAATGGAAAATGTATACAGATCTGCTATTTCTGAAGAGAAGCAGCCAAGGAATGTGAGTTTTACAGGAGATACTCTGCTCTTCTGAGATGAACTGGGAACACAGATATCTCTGAGATACTCTCAAATTCTACACATCTGCAAATCTGGGGGAGGAAATTTATATAAGTCACAAACCTTTAACATTTACGGAAGATAAACATAAGTGTCCTGCCTAAATTATCTGATCACCACAGTAAATATCTGGTCTGCTAGATACCCTAAATCTGTAAATAGCCTATAGAAAAAGGTAGAACTAGAGAAAATGAAATTACTCCCAACCCCAATGTATGCTAAAAAGAAATTTTCTAATGTCAGCCAAAAGGAACCACTTTTTTAAAAAATAAAAGGCAGTCTGGTCTCTTTTTTGGATATTTGATTCCTTTCTTAAACCAGTAGTTAAGTTCATCTATCCCCAGAGATCGAAAGCTAAGGCTTACCCATGGATGGCTTGTTTTTAAAGCCACATTTTAAAAAAACTAGGCAGTGCGGCTTATATTCAAAACAAATCAAAACTGAGGACACAAATCTATCCTTTAAATTTTGTGCATGAACACCAATTTGATGACAAATTTCTTTTAGCAAGGTAGAGATGCAACCTCAGCATCATCCATCGCTTGAGGAAATTCAAGCCCAAATAACTTTGGATTGTACCTTGAGCACCAAACAATGGACTAACTTGATAAAAAGAGTACTTGCCATCATTCTTGCTCTAGTTGTCATTGTACACAGAAGAACGTAGTGATCTGGCCACAAAACACAAATGCATGAGAGAATATGACAAAGTAGGCATAAACGCTTTTCTGGGCAAACACGAGAGCAACCAGAGCTCTAAGCATGGATACTTTTCCAGAGGAAAACATAATATATTAAAACATAATTAAAACATAATATACATTTTACATATATTACCTATGATGCTCCACTATCAACATTCATCACAGAAGCACTTCAAAATTCAGGTCACTCTTCTGCCAGTGCACAATCTAATTATTACTTGTGGGGTAAAGATCTCCATTGTCTTCAGTCTTCACAGCCCAGTGAAATGGTCTTCATTCACGAAATGATTTATTTCCAGAAAAGGAATGAGCAGAATAATTTGTTGCTCATACCACTGTCCACAGTGGGCTGAAAGCAGACTGCATCAGACCAGATAGAAATTATCCTTCCCTGGGATTTGCACATCTTTTAGACATAGTGTAGCATCACCCCTGCAATAACTGAAAAGATAAAAATTATTATGAAGAATATGAATAAAATATTTAATAATTATACATTCCCTGAAATCTGAGATGGAAAAATTCCTACTATTTTTGTTGGGACCTTTACTTACTCTCGGTTCTTGTGCTCCTATATGTGTTGGCCTTATTCCCACAAATCATCCATAGGCTAAGTGGATATAAGATCTGTACCTGACTGAAGGGCAGGGAGCTTACAGCACTGCTTCTCCCATCAGGAGGAAAATTCCAGGCAAATTAAGGCTTTTGGACTCTTTGATATCTTAGGCCTCTATTATAGTTACTTTCGGCAGGAGGAGGATAAAGTGTAGTTTAAATCTTGGGATTTACTGGTCCCAGAAATAAATATAAGGAGGTCAAAGGCATAGCTCTACAGAGTCCAGGCCAGCACAGTCATAGATGTCAGATGATATTTTAGAAACCAGGTATCCCTAAAGTCAGCTTGTATACTCCAAAAATATCAGTAACAAGTACAAGGGCAAAAGTTGCTCAGTTTTAGATTCAAACTATTGCAGACTGACTGCTGAGATGCTTCTGCATGTAACTGGGTTAGAAAATATTCCACTGTAAAAACTTCTGGATGCTTTTCTGAGAGAACAATTTATGTGAGTACTTACAGGTCTCCAAAACTTTTCCTGTTGTGAATCAAGCATGCTGTTTTTGCACAGTGAAGCCAAGACACACTTGGTGCCTATTTCCTGCAGTTAATGTGCAGAAAACATACATTCACATTTTGTGTCATCTCTCTTTGTCTGTTATCCCATGATCCCAAATGGGCTGCTTTTATCAATATGCACCAGTATGTCCACCCCATAAGGTAAAGAGCAATAAATGAGATCGAGAGAGGCCTACAGGAATAAAAAGTATTACTGTTGGGTAAACACAGTATCTTGTGGAGCCAAGAATATTAAAATACAGAAACTGTAGTTCTGGTGCCCAAGAAAATGGGAAGGGGTTCATCAGAATCTCAATCAGAGTAGCTTCCCACAAGTTTGAAGACCCCTTTTTTAGGGCAGCTTTCTATGAAGCCGATCAATTTTAGGAAACTTCTGTTAATAAGCAAGATAGTTGCAGTGATACACATACTGACATTTATCTCTGGTTACAGTGATATCCAAGTCCTCAAAATTGGTAGTTGCTGTAAATCTCTAGACATTTCCTATCTGTATAATGAGTTTAAAAAATACATTTCCCATCTTTCATCCTTCCATGTTAATCGCCTACAGGGTTGCTTAGCCCACTGAACCACAGACAGGCAATCAGCTGAATACATTACTTAGAGATACTCAAAAACCAGCTTTCTGCTACTTCCTTAAGCTTTTCTCCATGACAGATTAGAGTCTGGCTGGTTTCAAGTCAGGACTTTTCAGAAGTGTAAACATGGCTGAATTCTACCCCCTATCTAGAACTATAAATTACTTCTATTATCATGAACAATAATGGTCTTAATGAATCAGTATTTAATCTTCTCAATGAATTAGATTTTTCAAGAAGCTTTTCAAGAGATTCTGTCACAAAGGCTCTTTTAAAAAAGTTCAGTGTCAGGAGAAGGAAGGTTCCTCTCACGGTTACTGGTCAAAGAACAATCAACTAATACTAGAAAGAAATGGCAGGTTTTTCATAGAGAAGGAAGGTGCCAGAAGAGTCCCTCAGGTATCTGTGTTGAGACATATGATATTAAATATATTCTTAAATGATCTGGTTACAAAATAAAAAGTGAGGAAAAAATCTCCAAATGGAACAAAATTACAAGGATCAGCACTGGAAATGACAAGGACAAGTTTCAGAATGGTCTTATATGCTCCCATATATACACGATAGAGGGGCAAATAAAATTCATCATTTTTGAAAGCAAACCCATACCCATCATTGTGAAGGAGAACAAACCATAAGGTTACAAACTTAAATTTATAAATACTAGAATTCAAATGAGCATGAGGAAGGTGATCCTGGAAGTAGATCTTATGTAAAGTTCTCTGGAAACATATTTTCAATGTTAAAAAATGATCAAAGCAAAAAATAGAATATCAAGAGCTATTATGAAACCAGTAAAGAATCAAGTGAAAACAAGGTTCTGTGATCATACCTGTTAGGGGATAGAACATAAGTCAATAAATGTAGTATAGAAAGTAATCTTACCCCCTAAAGAGTTGCAGCTGAGTTCATTATTAAACATTAGGAGCAGGCCTGATGTTAACAGGCTGCAGCTGTAGCCAATAAGAAGAAAGTTATAAAAGAGTGGATTGGTTGGTTGAGGGAATTGAAGGCAGCTGGCTACTGTGAGGACAAGGAAGAGTCAGTGCCTAGAGGACCTGCCTGCAAGAAACATCAAGGAGGTAAGAAACTCTAGCGATATGGAACCCTTGCAATGTAATGACAATAGAACTCTTGCACTATAATGACAACACACACCCAAAGAGACACAGTAAAATGAGGAAATAACTATAATTGGAGACTTGGAATTAAATAAACTAAGATTTATGGGGAAGGAAGGGGGAAATTTGAGATAATTATGAAAGAAAAAAATTATGAAATTAGAGAGAAACATACAGAAACTGTGAAAGGCATACAGAGGGTAAATAGAGAAGAGCAATTTATTTTTTCCCATAACATAAAGACAAGGTGGAACACAATGAAATTACCAGGCAACTGGTTCAGAGCAAAAGGAAGTATCTTTTCATGCAACATAATAAAACTGTAATACTCATTGCTACGGGATGTTGTGGATGCCAGATATATATAGGCTCAAAAAAATTAGACAAAATTAATGGATTAATTAATGCAAGATCTCTGTTCTGAAAGTGTCAAAGCTTCAGACTGGTGAAACTTAGGAAAAATTAATTATGCCCATGTCTTTCTCAAAGTATCTACTAGGAGTCACTGTCAGAGACACATCAGTAAGCTAGACCAATCTAACAAAGTCGTACTTCAACACAAGAATTCAAGTCTTGTTGGAAGCATGAACTTCGCTCAAATTCTAAAATGAGAATTTTTTTTAAAGTCATGGTTAGACTTTATATTAGTGGCTAGATAGTGATTGGATAGTGTCTGCAAGCTAGTGATGAAAATACTGGTTTGATGTCTCAACTCTAGCACTAAGTAGAAGCTTTTGTCATTTAATGGCTGATTCGTATGATGGGGTCAGTCTGATTCCCAGAAATGAGATGATTCCACCCAAAAACCATGCTCACAAGTAAAACTCTGAGTGAAAATCCCATTAGTTCAGTATACTTCAGCCCTCTTCATTAGCAGGACACATGGATTGGGGTACATCACACTGCTGCACTGACATCCTTGTGTGTAAGGTTGTCGCTGGCAATCTTGTGCGCAAGATCTTAGGATGGGCTTCTGTAAACCCTCAGTAATGTAACAGAAGAGTAATTTTCAAAAATTATTGATATTATTCAGGATTATTCCCTGGACCTAACTAGTTTTTAGGAATGGGGCCATCGTCTAATTTTAAGCAGCGTAGGAAATGAAAATTTCAGACCGTTTTGCCTTTCCATGGAAGAGCTCCAATCTAGAGCATAGCAAGTGACAAGATAGGCATTAGTGGAGGGAATATGAATGGAGCCCATGTTAGTAGACTTCATTACTCTGAGTGATGAGGCTGAACTGGAGTTTTGCCTATTCTTTTAGTATGTGATTTCCTAATAGATAACAAGGCATTGTGCTGTTGAATAGCTGTTAAAGGGAAGGTGATAGGGTAGGCAGGAAAAGGAAAAAGAAGCAGAGATTCTTTCACATTTTTATTACTAATGCTTAGTTTAGAGGATGCTTCCTAAACATAGTGAAGGGCTTATAAACTATTGAAAACCAATCACAGAATCACAGGATATGAGATAGAAGAGATCCGCAAGGATCGTTGAGTCAAACTCCTGGCCCTGCAGAGCGCCATCTCCAAGACTCCTACCTTGTGCCTCAGAGCATTCTCCAAACACTTCTTGAACTCTGTCAGGCTTGGTGCTGTGACCACAGCCCTGGGGAGCCTGTTCCAGTGCCCAACCACCCTCTGGGGGAAGAACCTTTTTCTAGGATCTGACTTAAATCTTTCCTGACACGACTTCAGGCCATTCCCTTGGGTCCTGTCAGTGGTCACCACCTTTGGATGCTCTCTAATAATTTAACAACTTTCTTCCATTGCAACAACCAAAACTGCACACAGTATTCAAGGTGAGGCCACATAACTAGCTCAGAAAAGACAGTACTACTGAGACCTCTTGCTAATAATGAACAATTTATTTTTTCCACACTGCATAACTCCTTTTTATTTTTCTGCATTGTTTTCATTAGAGTGTGCTTTTACATTGACTATTGTGAGAAATTTAAATATGGTAATAATTGTTTTGTGGAATATAATTGTTTTTCATCAATGTTGTTAAATAGTCCTGCTTGGAAGACAGGCAGATTGCAGGACATGTGGATTCTGAGATGTATTTTGCTCTGCAGAAACCATTACTAGCTGTTCAAATATCACAGATGATAAACCAGATACAGACACAGAAGGGATTCTAGATAGATCAAATTTAGATGGTTTCAACACTGACAAATCCATACCTACAAGATGCCATGAGAATAGAACAAATAAGGCTGTTTAATAATAGTTTAGCAAGTTTTTGTTGCTAAATATATTGGGAAGAGACAATCTCTTGATACTTGTTAAATTCCAGATAGTCTGAGACGTGACTGGGATTCTTTCTGCCACTTTGTGCTTACTGCACAGCATTGTTGTAATTTAGGCACCAGATCGTTCTAAGTTTGGCATCAATGTCAAATTTTTTACTTACTGCTGAAATGGGGCTATGAAATCTGAGGTCCAGAAGAATAGGCAGCAGTGGGAGGATGGCAGGAACTGCCTGCACAGACATGGTGTAGGGATTAGATTTCATGGTGATCAGCATTTGAAAGACAGCAGCAAGCAGCTAATTGTCTATAAATGACTGTATACACCAGTTCCACAGGGCAAATTCTAAGCTAATGATACTTAAATTCAATAGCCTGCTACACAATCAGACAGACTACAAATTAAATCTTTTAAAATTACAGCTTTCTCACAACAAAGCAAACAAATAAATGAGAGAAAATAATGTTTTCATTTGTAGTGTTTGCACATTGATAGATTTCTGAGGTTTAGATTGACTCAAATGCCACTTAACACTTCTGTACTCGAAATAATAGATTTATTTAGCTGAAATATTGTGAGAGGTTTTCACTCCAGCTATCCATTTCTGCCCTCTCAGGAGATAACTGCTTACTTTGCACAAAGTTGCAAGACCAGCATACCACTAAATGTTTTGAACACGTTTTCTTAATTCAGTTGTTTTTTCTAGTTTTGCTATTACTTGTTACTTAGAACTGAAGTGCATCTGCAAAAGGTGTTAATTTTGCTATGCAAGTTTTTAGTAGGCTGTTGCATCTATAAAATAGAATTGAAAGATGTTATTTCCTATTTCCTATTCTCTCTAAGAATTTGAAGATGTCACTTTCCATGAAACTTCTGTCTTGAACCTTCCCCATTGGTCTGAAATAAGCTTGTTCATCAGTTTTATATTTCTATCCTGCTGCATTTTCTATGCCTTGAGAGGCACACAAATAAACCATTCAATCTTGTATATACCATGGAGGTGTTTCTGTTTGTACTTTGGCTACACTTTATTGGCTTTGCTGTGTAATTGCTTATGCAAACTCTTTGAAACCATTCCCTAAGCAAAGGAGTAAGGCAACCATCTTCCCTCCTATTTTTTTACTGTTAGGTTTTTAACACTGATTTTTTTGCAATCACAACCTGTTGGAAATATCAGAGCTTATTAGATATTAGATGTTCATTGGCAAAACAGGTCTACACCAAATATTTTGATAAACTGCTAATAAATGCATTCTGATAAATGTAACCTTACATCCTGAGTAGATAGTAAATACAACAAAGATATAGCTGCACACTGGTGTCTTTCAGATGCTGATACCTCACCTGAAACATCTTCCTCTAAACAAGTTCTTTGCCTAGGGTCTACTGGGTCAGGCAAACCACAACAGTTGCCTCAGAGCTGAATAGCATAAGCTCTGAGATACAGGGCCAGTCCAAAGGAATGATACACTTCTGCTGATGCCTTTTATCTGCATCCCCTGTGAGATATTAAAGCTATATTCAGGCTACTAACTTAGTGCTCTTAAGTCTGACACCCTGAGGGCAGAGGAGGATTAAATGAACGTTTGAAGCTGTTACTGACTTAAGATGTTTGCCTTACACTTTCTTTGAAGGACCACCATGGACACCTCATGACATCCGGGAAGAAAGGGCATTTGAAAGGTTTGCAGCAAATCCAATCAAATTTTCCAGATTATATGAAAATGCCTTCATCCTTTCTGGGGATGGTGACGTTGTTTCTGGGGTTTTTAATGGCTTTTCTGAAGAGCACACAACCATCCTCTTATGTGTAAGGCTATTTGCTACAGCTGAAACCAAGGAAAATTAACTTCAGTGTCAATAGGGAGCTCTGCATCTAGCCCAGGTGAGCAGTACTGTTGTTTCTCCTCCATGAGTATCCAATGGTCTCAATCTGTAGTGCTTTAACTCCTTACTTTTTTCCATTTTATGGGCACACAACTGGGCTCAGGGTGTTCTGCAAACAGGGACATCTTATGGGTTGGATTTAAAGTCCATTCTGCCTCAAGGGATATAATTATGAAGTGATCACTGTGAAGTCCTGCCCAGAATCCTACCCCAGATCCCATTTTGTCTCTGGAACTGTCGCCTGTCTGTACAAAGACCACATATATCACATATATGGATGTCCCTGTCACATTATAGCCACTCAATGACTGATTTCACAGATTGAACACAGTCTTTCCTTCATGTGCAGGCACCAAGCTTGTTCAAACAAATGGTCACTTGACCTGTCCTGTCATCTCTGCAAATTTTTCTCCCCAAGAAGAATCATTTCATATCCAGGGAATAATAACCCCCTCCTTGCAGAAGGATATCTAGCTGAAATTAAAAATACCAATAGTATTGGTAATACTATGTATTACCAATCATAGTAATACACTTTGCGAAGCTTTGCTTTTCCAGTGACACCATATTCCAGATTATACTATTTCTTGCCTGGATGCTTGCCTGTCCTTGCAGTATCATGTTTTGATATGCTATTAGACAAATGAATCTAGTCTTCTCTTGGATTAAGCAAATGAGTGTTTTCATACTCTTACCAGGCCACTTTCCTCCCCTGCTGTGCTAGGGTTCACCATGGCCTTAGGTACTCCAGGATACCAAGGAGAAAGAGAATCCTGAGTTCACAAAAGAGCATGGCAGGAAATTAAACCAATTTTCCAATACCTAACAGAGGCTTGGGTAAAAAATTTCTAGCAGTCACTCTTTCTTCCTTAGCATGTGATACATGGGAATGTCACTATCCTCATTTGAAACTTCTGCATCAACTCACAGTCATTACAGCATAACTAACACCCATTTTTCTCTAAAAATTCAGAATTTGAGTGGAATGAAGATGGGACCAACACAGGTGGTGATGAAGTTAGCATGCCTCAGCCAGTCAGTAGGTCTGGACTGCACAATTTTTATGCTCCAAGTGTCCCACTGAGCTCAGAAGTGATTCAGAGGCTGGGCACACATCAGTACTTACCTGCAAAAGTCCTTCCAGGGCAGTGTTTATGCTCTCACTCCAGCCCAGGTGGGAAGTCAGACAGAAGCAGTCAGTACATCTGGCAGACTCAGCTTCCAGGGCAGCTGCCTCCTGGGGAAGCAGCTGAGCTCTGAAGCAAAAAGCATATGAGACAAGTGCTGGATATCACAGATTTGTGGAAAGTGAATAAAAGATTAGTGTGTTGGTTTTGACTGGGACAGAGTTAGACACAAGACAAGAATGATCACATGAAATACACAAGACAAACTAGCACAAAATCATAATACATGATTTTTCCAGTGCAAGCAGTGAGCATTCATTACCTGACCTTGCAAGTACATATTGAATGGGTCCTAATCTGCTCTACCAGATAATCTGACTCTGCACATAACAAAGTATAACTGCTCTTATCATTAAACTACATATCTATGTCTGAAATCAAATAAACCCTATGTTCTCAAACCTGTTTTATAAATTCGTATTCAAATTCCACCTGATAGAAAACACAGACTGCCTTGTGTTAATAGAACACAAGATTAATTTTTATTACCACTTCCTGAAAAGTAAATTTTTATTACCACTTCCTGAAAAGTATAATCTGAGAGAGAGTTTTTGCTTTTATATCTATTTTAATACACCAACTTGAGATTTTTTTCTCTAACAAACTGTGTTGCTCAGAGAGGTGGGCAACACAGTGTTCAGAGCCCCATCTGATCTGCTCTCAAATACTTCCCCATCTCTGGAAGTGTTCAAGGGCAGATTGGACAAGGCTCTGAGCAACCTGACCTAGCTGGAAATGTCCTTCTGGGGGGTTGGACAAGATAGCCTTGAAAGGTCCCTTCAAACTCAAACTATTCTATGGTTCCCTAAGAAATAATAAAGCAAGAGCTAAAAGAATGTCTTGTGCTGATGGCAAAGGACAAAACTGACAATAACCAAACAGAGGATGACTGAGGAATGTGGTTGTGCCAAGATCAGAAGGTCTGTGGTCTGATAAAAGAAGAATGGCAATAAAGATAACATCTTGTTGTGTATATCATTCCTGTTATTCTACAAGCAAGGCAGACTGTAAGCTTAAAGATACCTCTAATGAGGAAACATACAATGAGCAACCCATTGTCTAAGAATTACGGAAAGAGCAATTAAATTCTGAAACAGAAGTATCACCCTGAAATAATGTTTGATTTAGAAATTATATTGAGCAGCAGTCCAAAAACCCATTTATATCACCAGTAAGTAAGAAAACAAGAGAGGTAGTGAGGAATCAACAACTGTATCCTTTTCCATTGCTGTAAACCACAGATGATCCTTGCCAGACCACTTAGATAAATATTTGTGCTATTATGTGGGTATGAGTGAGTGAAAACCTAGGGTTGACTGAAATCAGGGGTGTTTAAATAATTTTCTCTAAGTTCTTGCAAGTGGTTTTCTCCATAAATTTCCCACAAAGCTGAGGAGAAAAAGGACCGTACTATGACATCAAACACCTAAATTTAACTACTATAGGTATCTAAGCTGTGGAACTGCTTTATTTGCTAGTAAGGTCACATCCTTAATGTCTGCTCTGAGGTGAACTAAATTGCTCTTCTGACTCCAACTGTGTTGATTTGATTTCCATTGACAATAATGGGCCATAGGCATGTCTATATGCATCTAAATATGAAAAATCTAATTTAAAGGATCTCAATATCTGGCCCAGTATCACTGTCTTGTTCTAGATGTCATCTTTCTTTGTACGTGCCTCTAAATCACAATTTAGCAATATTTTTTTTATTCATGTCCTTCTATTTACAGTGTAAACAATATTTTTAATGTGATCAATTGATATTTTTTATTACTTTGTTCAAGTAACAGGATTAAATATCCTTAATTTATGCTAAAATTATGTGTTTATTGAATTCATGTTTCATTTTAAGCAGTAGAATTTTTTCACACATTTAAAAATTGACATATTCATAACTGCTCTAGTTCTTTGGTGTTATTTATGCTTAGTACAAGAGGGTTAATGTTGGCTGTGTTAATGCTTCCTGAAAGATTAACAATGTACAGATTATGTAAGGTGAAATTTAGTGTATCTGGAGAAATTATTTGCTGTTTAGCTCACATAAATTTTCCATTTTTCAGAGATAACATGCCATGGAAAAATGTTCAGGTGTTTCCATTGAAACAGATCAAATTGCATTTTACTTTTTATAGTGAGAGCAAACTCCTGTTCTTGAAAGTCCTGACAACAGTGATATCTGAAATCTTTTGTTTAGGCACATAGCAACATTCATATTTAATGATAAAGTAAATTCATCTGCACTTGGCTGCCAATAGTTTAAGTGCTGAGTGAAATAACTCCCATTTTCAAAAGAATGTGATTAAATCTCCTCTTTCTTTCATGCCATTCTTGCTTGTAAGCTCGCTATGACTATACAGTTGTGCGAGTACACGTAGAAATCAAGGCATTGAAGTTTTATTAGCCAGTTTTTGCTGTACCTGTGCTGCACCTCAACTTACATTTCTATGTTCCTTTGTGTGCGGTGTTTATTGTATAGTCCAAAATCTCATACAATTCAGTATGTAGACAAATTCTAACAAGTCTTGTAGTTTGCAAAATGTTGCATTTTAAATCTTATTTACTCATCTTAAACAATAGCTGATTTTAGAATGAATCCAAAATCACAGAATGGATCAGGTCAGAAGGGAGCACAGTGGGTCATCTGGTCCAGCCTCCCTGCTCAAGAACGGTCATCCTAGAGCACATTTTTACACATTTGGCACAGAATTACATCCAACTAGACCCTGTGCAACTGATTACAACCCTCAGGGACCTGCCATTCAGCCTGTTCTCAAGTTCTGATTATTCTTCTTGCTGTTACCCACAAGGAACCTTCAAAACTTCGTTTTGATTGTGTTATGTTTGCCTTGATCTGGGTCACTACAGAGAGCTTTAGGAAGAGCTATCTGCTTTGATCCCTCACAGTGGCTCTGATATGCAGCCAAGGAAAGAATGTTGCAATGGCAGTGCAGGAGGAATGGGAATCCTTCCTCCTGAAGAGGCAGCCCCTTTCATCCCTTTAACTGGAGCTAGAACCTGTGGAGTTTTCCAGAAAGCTTGGCATCCCTTCATCCACACACCTTTGACAAAGCTGAATATGGATGCAGCTCTGAGCAGCCTAATCTGGTTAAAGATGTCCCTGCTCACTGAAGAAGGGTTCGAACTAGACGACTTTTCAAGGTCCCCTCTAACCCCAACCATTCTATGATTCTACACCTTCTTTGCTGATTATAGTGCTATAGTATTGGTTATTTCTGCACAATTTTAGTAAAGATTTATTTCTTTTCATTTATAGCCACGAAGCAGATGTCTAAATACAAGGGAAATGCACTCTAGAGTTGATACAGAAAGACTTCTCCTAGTCCACATATATCCTGACCGTGGTGTAATACACACACAAATTTTGATAATAATTGTTTTTTCATGTTTGTTAGGAGAGGTATGATGTAAAAAACATCTATGGAAAATGAAAGATGAGCAATAGAACATGAAACTCCTTTCTTGATTGCAGTAACAGATTTGGTTTACCCTGTTGTCATTTAATTTTGCCAAAAATGCCAAAAGTCACTATGTAAATTATCCTCAAGAAGAATTGACCTTGGCCTAAAGTTTGAAGGGATTCTTTGTTTTGAAACATCAGTATCTATTAATGCTTAGTATCTACCTAATGTGATTTTTGAAATAGATTTTTTTTAATTGTGGCTTTTATCCTCCATAAACTGATTTTACTGGTTTGTTCCATTTTTCCAAGCTCAAAATCTTGTTTTTCAAATTGAAAAATATAAAATATAAAATAAACTAAAACTGAAATCTAAGCCTGACTCCCTTATAAACCAGTTTAAAACTGCTCCGTTGTCTTCTCTTTTTCAACAAAAGAATAATTATTTGACAACCTGAAACTGTTCCAATGTGTCTTTTTCTCTTCTAACCCTAAGCTATATTCTGTTGATTAAGGTGGTCTCACAGAAAGGGGGAAAACTGCTGCAGATCCTGATATATCACAATTTTTTTTTTTTTTGGCCTCCCACATAAGAGGGAAAAACCCCCAACACTGCTTTTATGAGGGAGTTAAAATATCCACTACCACATGCTCTAAAAGTCTTTGTATCATTCATTGGAAATGTTATAAAAGCATCCTCTAAATTGGTCCCCTAAGAAAAGATAGCTGAAAAGATGCCTGGTTTGGCAATCCTGCAGGAGATTGTTTTCAGTGCAGGTGAAAGCTTTGCAGTGTTATCCATTTATCCAGTCCCTGCAAGGTGGCAGAAGCAGGTCAGTGGCAGAAGTTCACACGGTACATGAATTGCAGGATTATGTCTCTGCAAAGCTGAAGAACTTGCCTCTACCTGAATGAAAGATTTTTACATTAAACACCTTTTGGTATCAGACATTACAGCCTCAGATGATGGAGAGAACCATTATCTGCCCATCTTGCAGGGGCTGTGGGGAAAATCCATGCCTTAAAAATTACAGAGCTCTGAGTCCAACACAAAAGTAGTTGCTTGCCTCACTTTCTAGGATAACACACTGTGTTCAGGACCTAGGAGAAGATGCTTGGTCTAAACAGATGGACAATGCCAAATAAGAGGGCGGAAAATTTACAGATGGCACAGAAATATTCTGAGGAATGAAGCCAACATTTTCAAGTGTAAATTCTCAGAAACCATGCACACAGTAAAAGAAGCACCTTCTTTGAAGGAAGCTGCTCAGAAGTGTTAACTCCACCAATGTAGACAGATCCTGGTTATTTATTTCAGATTTAATTTTAGTTTCAGGACTTAAGTGAGCATTCAAACTCAAAAATGTTTGTCTGTTGCTCACTTTAATGCTCCCAACTAGGAGTAAGGTAGGTCAAGCAAGTCATGCCATGACTATGAGTCAATCAGCCTGACTCCCAGGTATCAAGATCACTTTCATTATCCAAAGAAGAATTAGAGCATCCAGCACTTGTTACTCATGGGCATCAACACATCATTTTGGACAAAAATTTGTTCCAGGAAAACAGCAAATATGACAGTCTGTGTTGATATAGAAAACACTTTACTGCAAGATTCTCTTTCCTTTCTTTTAGTTTTCTTATTTTGCTCTATTTAGTTTATCTTTTCCATTTTTCTCATTCTATTTTTTATCTCGTTTAACCTCCTCCTGAAATTGTATTCCCAAATAAGTTTCCTATTTCTCTAATCCACACTCAGTAACTCCTACAATGGTGTAAATAAGGCTTTGGAATCAGTGTGCTGAAATTCTTCTGTGATTGACAAGTGAATGGATAAAGTGCATTCAGATTTCTGAAGGTGGTATTTCCTACCTCTGACTGACAGAATGAGTTCAGGACAGATGATTTTAACTTCCTCTCATTTTTTTTCTTCTTTTAACCTAGCCCAGATCTTTATTTTTACTCAATGCCTTACTGGACTAAAATTTCTCATTTCTCTTCTTTTCTTCCTCCTGTTCTTTTTCCCAGTGATGTCTTCAGAACCTTGTCTCTTAACTTTCTTTTTTTTTCCTCTTTAAGAAAAATATGAATTTAACTTATACTATTTCTTTATGGCTTTTATTCATGTTTAAGAAACAAAGCACTCTAATGGTGCAAGGAAGGACTTTTTAAAGTTGAAGAGTGGCATACAATTTTAAAAATTGATGACAAAGTATCATACAGTATTTCACTTAGTTTATGTAGTTCACAAAACAATGTTATGCATTTCTGAATATGTATCAAAGCAGCTGGTTATATGTACATAATGAATGAACATATGTCTATATGGAAGGATAGGCAAGTATGCATATCTGTGGATATATATTATAATTTCAAAAACAAGACTATTAATATAAAATGCAAATTTGTCATAAAAACACATAAAGGCCCAAAATGACTGAACTTTTACTTTCCAAAAAGCAGCTGGTTTATGATTAATTTCTGCATTTGTTCCAATAAAATAGAGTGGTTACTAATTTCTACTAGTAAATTAATGCCTTTGAGTCTTCTTTTTCTGCACAGGTCATATGGCAGTGCATTATCTTTCTTTTTAAAGAAGAGGAATGAATATCAAGAAGATGTCAATATTTTACCAAATTTGGAACACTTTTGCTATTGCTGAGGGTAAATTCCATCTACTTCCAGCAGAATTTGTCCTGCAGAGTTATGGATTCAGTTCCAGTATTTCCAGTGTGACATGACAGACAGAGGATAGTGCGCTTGTAAATAAAGCCATCTAGTTAAACCCAAGACATTTCTTAAACCATAGCATATTTGAAGGGCGCTTAACTTTTTATGCCAAAGCATTATGAACACATGATCCTTGAAATGAATTCCCAAAGTAAATTTGGAGACAGACAATCATATCTTTTTGTGGAAAGAACAATTTTTTTCTAAATGCTGTATCTTCTATTTTAAAGCCTTTGACAGCATGTTTAGAATAACTACCTGTCTGAGTTATTTAAAGGGGAATGAGAAATTAGCAGTGTGCAATTCAGAAAGGAACCAGAATACCACTGAGTTTGGAAATCCAGAGCCCCTCTTTCCAGCCAAGCTTTGCCTCATTCATGATTGCTACACAGCAGCAGTACCCCTTCTCCTGGGCAGTAAAACAGACTTTTATGGAACAGTTTGTTGAACTGACATTTTCACCTTACCCTAACTTATGATGAAGAAAGAACAGTTTATTTGAAGCTACTTGTGGAGTAGTTTGAAAAACTTCCTGTGTTGTTTTCCTCAATCATCTGTGGGTCTTGGGCAAGCAAATTGGAGGATGCCTTTAGAAAATGCCAGTATAGCACAGACAGAACATGCATTCTCTTGATGGAAGAATCCCAAGAGGAGCAGCAGAGCTGACATGTGAAACATGTTGGTTATTAAACAACACTTCAGGGAGTGTAACAGAAGTGGATTTCCCAGCCATGCCTCATCTAATAAAGATGAACTGCTGTACCTACTGTATTAGTAACTCTCCTGGAAAAGTAATTATTGAGATGATATGGAAAACAATCTCATTTGCTGATAGCTTTTGAGATAACTTTCACTTCATGCAGAATGAAAAGAAAATAGATTTTTTTTTCCCAATGAAATTCTGTTAAAACAACCCCTTAAATTTCAAGAACTCAAGTGTGATCACTAGCAACAATTAGAAAGCCCTGCCAGAGATTATTCATGCTATTAAATTCTTCTGAATATTTCTGAAAATCAACACATCTGAGAAGTATTTCAGCCATAGTAAACTGGATATTTCAACATCTTTTCATTTTAATGAAAGTAGTTTTTGTTATAGTGTAGAAAAATAATGTGAAGGCTACCACTCCTCTCTTGCAACAGTGCAACCACTTCAGTAACACAAATCTTATTTTGCAACTTCTCTAAGAAATTGTAGGGAGAATTGTAAGGGGGCACAGTATTCCCCAATGAGATGCAGCTGTGTTGACACCTGTAAGTAATTGAGAACCAGGGCCATAAAAGGGTGGAGCCGGACAAAGAGTCAGAAGGCTGCCCAGAAGATGATTGCAGAGGAAGACTGCAAGAAGCAGGAGAAGGCTGCTCAGGAAAAGACTGCAGGAGGAGAAGATGGTGAGTTCCCCTGGAGGGGATGAATAATTCCAGAGGAAGATTGACCCCAGGAGGGTAGACCCCAGGAGAGGGTTGGAGAAGCCTTGGACATGCCAGGGCTCTGTGGCAGTCTGGCAGCAATATCCTTCATTGGATCGCTGCTGGATTAGCTGCAGATGCTCCTGGCTGTGTGCTTTGGGAAAAGCCCCTGGAGGGGATGGACTCTGTGACTGACCCCACGAGGGTAGACCCCAGGAGAGGGTTGGAGAAGCTTTGGACATGCCAGGGCTCTGTGGCAGTCTGGCAGCAATATCCTTCGTTGGATCGCTGCTGGATTAGCTGCAGATGCTTCTGGCTTTGTGCTTCGGGAAAAGTCCCTGGAGGGGATGGACATGCATCGGGAAAAGCCCCTGGAGGGGCTGGACTCTGCTGTTGTAATATATTACTGTATATGTATAAGTATTGTCGTATAATGTATTACTGTAATGTATAAGTATTGTTGTAAACGTGTTTAATACAACAAGAAATTAGTTAAAAGGAATAGGAAACAAATGCAATGGAGAACAGAGATATTTTGTGATCCTCATTTTTCACGGGTTAATTCAGATCTCTTGTTTTCAGAAATGATAAAATTTTTTTATTTCACATTATTTTTATTATTTGCTATCACTTTTGCACTGATGTTCTTCTGCAGAACTAAAAACATTTTTGACTTGTACTGATGTAATTTGAGGCAGAATGAAGCCCTAGAATTACAAGGAGAGCAAGTGTCTGAGATAACCATAGCCAATACTTTCAGTAGAAGTTGGATCAGATAATTTAACTTGCCAGTTAAAATGTGCTTAAACAACACCAGTTGTTTAGGATGACAGTTTCCATACTAAAAATCTGGCTGAGTCTGAAAGCTTTTAGAAAAAATTAGCAATAATACTTTGGTTATTTGCAAGAAGGAAATAAGGAAATCCAGATTGTTTTCTATAATAATAAAAAAAAACCTGAGGTCTTTTCTTGCCAATATTTTAGCCCCATTTCACTCTTTCTGTCTGCCTCTTTTCCTTACTTTATGACATGGTTTTGAACTTGAGCAAGATATGGACATTTAAAGGCTGAATCTGTCATTGTCCCTGTGAAACACCATCTTAAATGCCTGCATTATAAACTTTAAAGTGCCACTGACAAACACCCAGAGAGACCTGCGAAACAGAAGCCAAAATCCTCAGAAATTCCATATTCACTGAACACATTTAAGCCATACAAGACTTGTAGTGATGAGTAACCTGTTCCTACATCATATTCACAAGTGAATGATTTAACACACACACACATTTGGATTTTTTTTTCATTTTCCTGGCTGTCTCAGCTGTTCTGCCTGGGACAAGAAGGGAAAACTTCAACCATATAATCTGTTTTCTTAAGTATTAAGCACTCACACTGTAACAGTTGTTAGAGGAACCTCTGCTCTAGACATATGGCTTACTAGAAATACTACCTTTTTTGAAAAATGAGGCCTCAGTCTTCTTGGTTAGATACATGAAATTAATGGTTCCCTTTGACCTTAACCTCTCCATACTTCAGCTTCCTTCACATCAGATAAGGATAAAATATTCCATCGTTTCACATGGCATAAAGTAATAAATCAATGCATTTTGTGGTGCTTCCAGATGCAAGTGATACATCTCGTAGAAAAATCTGTGAGAAAGGCAATGATTCACAGAAGAATTTCAATAGTATGTACTGTCAGCTGTAATGAATTAGGTAATATTTTAAATATGTGCTTCTGTGTCATAATACATAAGCATTGAGATGCCAAATAAAGACTGTAAATGCATTTTTCATTTTGGCACTTACAAACTTTTTAGTGCTTGGTTTCTCACCAATCTTATTCACATTTTTATCTTTGTGCATATGCCTGTAGTCTTTAGAACAGTGGATTTTGCTTTTGCAGCACTATAAGTCTGTAGTTAATGTCAAGTTCTACAGGCCCTGGATAGAAAAGGACTTATTTCTGAGTGCCAAAATTGTTTTTCCTTGTAATTGTTATTAATCACTACTGAGAGTATTTTGCATTTACAGTTTTTCTCACTGTATGACCTGCCTTGCATGTTTGCAACTCCTGTGTGAGCTAAAGAGACATTGAAGAGATAATGTCCCTTACTGGTCTGCAACTTAATCTTTCAGTTGCTGACCATCAGGAAAAATAAATTATCAATACACTAATGGAGAAAGGATTCACTCTCACTAAAGGCTATGAAATCACATAAATGGACAGCAGAACACATAACAATTTATCACTTCTTGCCATTTCACCTCTAAAGAACATTTTTACTGCCCAATTTGTTTTAGCATCACTTTTGAAGGTTAGAAATTTTTGTCTGTGCTACATGGCCTCAGACTTTATAGCATTTTTAACTGTTGCCAGCTAAAATCAGCCACATAAGTATGTCCTTGATGTTAAATCCAGAGATGTGAATGGAGTTAGTAGGAATGTGAATGGAAGTAGCAGGAATGTATTTTCAACTTTGTTTTGTCAATGGCTTATTTGTACAAGGGCTCTCAATTAATAAAGGAATAGCTTTACCTCATAAGGAAGTGTCAGATTTACAAAAACAGTGTTTAGGGAAAGTCATAGCTTGATGCTTCAACTAGAATTGGAATACGCTAGAAACTGCAGTATTGAATGTCTTAAAGTTGATAGAAAACTATGGAATCATTTCAATACCAGAGCTAAAGCCAACGCAGAAAAACACCAAAAGTAATAGATGCTCTGGCAAATCCTGCACATTGTCAGAAGAACTGTTGTTTTATTTGTATGCTGTTCAAGCAGGCAGATTTCTAGAAACAGCCTTTTAAAAAGTGCATAGCCAAAAAGACTGAGTCTCAACATAATGACAGCAAGTAGGTCACTAAGAAAACAGCAACGCAACAAAAATAAAACAGAAATAATCCTGAAGAGGAAGCCTACACACAAAAAAAAACCCCAACAAACAAACAAACAAAATAAAAAAAATTTACTCAGGGATCTAGCTGAAACAATCATTTAAATCGTAATGAAAAAAACAGGTTAGGCAAAATAATTTCTGTAAGAGAGGTCAGTATAAATCCAGATCAAGAAAGATTAAAATAGAAACAGGAGAAGTTCACCATAGCAAATTACTTTTACAAAGCAAAAGTCCTTTATCTCAGTGTTAAATTAGAGACAAACTAAAAACATGCAGAGAAAATCATATAAAAGAATAACTGCAACCTTTGGTGTAATACATGAAAGTTAATATCCATATTTTAGCAAATGTAAAGATCAAACACATGAAGAGAAGATAAATTTTTTGATGAATCCTGTACATTAGAAATATCCCAAAATCCCAAACAGAAACAGAGTCCTGTGTACAAAGAAACTATTCTAAGCAATGCATTATGAGCAAGATACAGACCAAGCTTGTTTTATTCACTGGAACTTTTTCACAACAAAAATTGATGGGCTTTATCAATAGATTTACTTTCCTGATACAAATGTATCCATAATGATGGTCATACAAATTATGGGTGTTATGATAGCACACAAATACATGTGTATGTGCATTAATTAGATGTAGTAAGCCTCTAGGGAACAAATAAAACACCACAACAAAAGACCAGCTTTTAAACATGACATCCTAAACTTGCAAGAAGTTAAAATTCATTTGACTGTGCACTGCATTGTGGTTTCCATGTTACACCAATAATGCCAATGTTTTAAACTTTCCTATAAAATACATAGAAAGTAATTGCATTGCAATTAGAAGAGAGTTTGCATCACACATTTCAAACATCAAAACAATAATGTTCTATTTTGTCTCCTAAATGCTTCATCAGAATTCCCAAAAGACAAAAGGAGCTTTAAAAATACATTGAAAGGTAACAGGACCATGCCATCAGCATTGTTCTCCATAAATTCCCTGTAAATACCAACCAGCCAAATGTGCTGTTGCAGGTCTGACTTGATCACATGTCTAATGCGCCTGTACTCTTCCAAACCTTCCTCCAGAGATACAAACAGTTTCATTTCGTCAGAATAATATCCAAAAACTGTTCCTCCTTTAAATTTTTATACTTGATATCTAAATGAGATAATGATCATTATTCCATCAAGTAAGCATAAAAATGTTTGCAACTCTAAATAGCTGCCAACTTATGACTTCAGTCAATGAGAAGGTCCCTTAATATGGTACAGGATTAACAGAAGGCATGTAAGTGATAATGAATGTAAACAGCACTGGACCACCTCTGCTCATGGCACAACAAATACTTGTAGGATGTACCTCTAACATGAACCTCAGAAACAGACTTCCTAAGAGGTTTCTGTCCCATTCTTCTCCTTTTTTTTTAATAATAGTTTTCTATTTACATCCTACCAACTGAAATTCCAAGGCCCTGTCTCACTAAGCTCTGACCTCAGGAGACAAACTCCACTGCACAAAGTTTCCCTTGAGTCTTCAAAATTAATTCAGGGACGAAGCATGGATAGTCTACTCTTTCAGTTACTCAATGATTTATTAAAATTATGCTGGTCTTAAAATAGACCAGTATTTTCTTCTCCCTCAGCATACAAATGATTCAGCCTTATCAAGGGGCATGAAGACCTTAGGAGTAAGGAAGAGAAATACAACACATATACAAGCACTGGTATATGAAAGATAACTTTAAGCTAACTTGGGCAAGTTCACAAGCTCTCAGCACTTCACTGTCCCAAAGGCCAGTACTAAGACTTTCCTTTGATTATGGACATTGGTTTGAAAGAGAAGTTACAGCTGGATTCTAGGCTTTTCCAGCCACTAACAAAGGTTTAGGAGGTCTTTGCTACAGATTGCTCACCTACATTAGCATTTAAGCAGCTAAAGAATATAAATACATGCAAAAAATTGCTGAGCTTTTAGAATACTCTCTGCTTTTGTAACGTTAGAATGTTAAATAAGTGACTTGAATTCCTTTTACCAAAGAAGAAAGGTTAGTTTCAACATGGCATTTTTACACTCATAAACAGTTGTTTCTTCTAGTACAATCTCATGGATTAAAAATTCTCAATAAGGAAGTTTGCTAAATTACTAGTTAATCAAGCTTATTCCTCTATTAATGCATTATTAGCAATACTAAAAAATATATTTATTTAAATATGTATTATAACAAAACTAGCTCTTCATGAATATCAATATTTGTTAATTGGTATAATTTACTTGCAATTAGCAGATAGCAACATCATTGGCTTATTTTGTAGTTATATGAGAGTACAAGTTTACTTAATCCTCATGGATATCAAAAAGGAAGTTTACCCATCTTTTTTTTTAACTTCATGTTTTTATGCTACTTTTCCATTATTTCTCTTGGCAATCTGCGCAGCTGAATTGAATCTCTCTTTGCCTTTCTCATCTCAGGTCTCCAAATCACTGGACAGTGACCAAAGGTGATTGTCAATTACTAATAGGGAGTTGTCAGTACTTGTTTTACGTTTTACAAGTACTGCATAAGTTGCATTAATCTTAAATGGCATTTTGCAGAAATTGAGAAACTATCATTTTCTTAACATTTTCATTTCTTAACATCTACATTTTCCCAGTCATAACCATGGAAGAGTTAAAAACAGTAATTAGTCTGGCGCTGACTCACTCCTCCTTGCTTCTGAAGACACTTGTGTTAAATCAGTATAAACATAGCTTTAAAAGGTATTTTAATCATGAACTGAACAGTAATACATTGATTTTAATTCCACTTCAAAAAGTTTGCAAATCAAAACTGCAAACACCTTTTTCCATAATTTTAAGAAGGGAATAAAACAGGTTGTAATGTTATTTTGTTGCTATGTTCGAATGAGAGAAAGTATCTTACCAAATGTGAAGAGTTTTCACTGAATCAAAAAGCTTTTTCTGTAGAAAACATAAAATTATATCTTTTAAATACTTCCCAAAGTTCTGGAACTGTTCTGAAATGTCTTTTTAGCAAAAGTGGGTTGCAGTTGTCTTTTCTAGTAATAGAATCTAATAGTTTAGTAGGAGCTCAAACTGGTGCTAAGTCAATCTGCTTCTGTCAACTATTTCTACAGCATTTTATCCCAGTTCATCCAAAACACATGAAAAAAGCTTTCTTCTTCTTCTTCTTTCAAGTCAGTATTTGCCAGGAAATAATTCCAGGCCAAATTGCTCCAAGCCAAACACCACAGCTCTCAATGGCAAATAGGCTAGAGAAGATTTTTCTAAGAATTTTCTTCTATGAAGTTTTGGAATGGTATCTCCCTTTGCAAAGAGCAAACAAGACTGGAAAATTTAGGTTCTCCACTCCTTTTTGCAGTGTCTTTTTTAACCCACAGCAAAAGAAAGGAGAAGCAGAAAAATAATATCTGAAATGGTCACTTGCAAGCACATGCAGACCTGCTAGAACTGCACAGAATTTTCTACCAGTGCAAGTTTTTTGGAAGACCTGTTTTTTTTCCTTAGTGAATCTAACCATCTCACCCATGTCTCTCCCCTCTTCTTAAAATAACTCAATATTGTAACAACCACCTTCTGTCTCTCTCTGGTAAATGGCCTATCAACTAATTTCATAGAGGTAAAATTAGAGGCCAAAAAGCTTTACTCATCTTGGCAAAAAAAAAAAAAGCACAGCTTCACAGCTTTTCAACATAACTTTGTTTATTTTTATATTTAAGAAGACATAAATTACGTGAAGCTGAGCCTGTGTCTGTGAGACTTCAGTCCCCAAAATACCAGCAGCATTACAATCATAGAAACAGGAGTCTGTAGAGGCCATCCCAATTTAGCTGAAGTATTGCTCTCCTGACACTGTCATCCCATAAACACAAAGCTCTTCCTATTCTCAGCTCCCACTTGCAGTTTATAAATAGCTGTGGTGCGTTGTGCAAAAACAGGTTGCAAACAACATGAAAGAAGCCAGCAGTTGGAAACAACCTACTTTTTTCCTGGGGTCTAATTGCTGTTTGTACTGCTGCAATGACCAGAGTCAAAGCACTTCAGTGTCCTGTGTGCTTTATAAATGAACTATGTCCTTTCCCTCTCCTACAGGATTTTGTGTCATTAAATTGGTGGCCATTAATACCAGTTGATCATAGAGGAGTTGAAATTAAAAATAATTTTCCTCATTTATTCTCCATACTACCACTCCTTCATGATTCTTCAGGCAACATTTCTGACTGGCACAGCGACAGGAAGTGACCGTTTGGTGGGATGAAGGCAAAGGAGTATATATTGTCACTCCAGCGATTAGGAGGTACCCAACAGCCCCAGTGGCAGCAGGAGTACGAAGAGGACCTACCAGTCACAGGCACTGGCACCCAGCCCATGTTGTCTGGGCCGCCTGAGGAAGGGTGTTGTCAAATTGGACTTTGTCTGGCCAAGACTTGTGGGACAAAGAGCAATTTGTATAGGAAGCAATGATATTCAAAATCCCAATAGAGAAATGCTGGGCTTCTGCCAGCCAGTGTATTCAGAGCATTGGGAACTTTTAAAGTGGTAAGTTTCCCTTTGTAAGGGGGGAAACATGTACTGCCCTACACATGTACTCCTTTGCTTTTATTTTTTCACAGAGAGGCTATTGACCTTGCAAAAATCCAGTGAGCCTTTAGTCAGACAGTTCTTCCCCCAGAAGTTCAACCAGGTCTGCTCTTAAGACTGAGCAGCACCTGTTTCTCCAATAGTTTGCTCCTGTACCCTCCCTGTCCCTGGTATTTTCAAGTGGACACCCTTAGCCTAAAACCACAATGTATCCTCTATTTAAAGAAGATCTGAAAAGAGACCCAATAAAAATATTCAAACAGCTGGTCCCAGGAGCAGCTTTCAAAACTGAGGGTTTGGCAACCACATGACATATATAGCACATAGCAGCGTGTAAGTGACTAAGAATGACAACACAATGTGATACCCTGCTGCCCAGACCATAAAACATCCTAGGATAGTGACATGTCTGAAATCCATCCTGTCCAGAAATGTTGTATGTCATGCCAGACAACATGCCAGACAGGCACTCCTGCCCTTTCATGATCCACAGCCATCAGTCCTTGCTTGAGAGTAGGCTGGAGCTGTATTTATTCCTTTCCTTCTACACTGCAATGACATGGCTCCTGCATAACTGCCTTGATGTTAACATTCTGCTAAAGGAGGGAATGTCTTAGATTTAGTATCTGCCTTCAGACTCATATATATATATATATATATATATATATATAAAACCTATTTTCTGGAGAATTTCCTAATTGACATACTAGTTGTAGGCGGTAAATAAGGTTCCAGAAAGAATTCTAAGAATTCTAATAATGTTCCAGAAGAATATCTAAATATTAAAAGGGAGGATTAGAGGTAATTAGGAATTTACAAACCAGTCAGCCAACTGCAATTCTCAGAAAAATACTGCAATAAACAAGCAAACAATATGAATGCCTTTAAGAGATAGCATAAAGTTTTTTAATTGGCTTTAATACAATTTAATCTCCTTCTAAACCAAGCAAAGATCATACATATTAACTTACAAAAAGTTTTTTGATACTTCCATATGACTTTATTAAAAGCAATCAATAAAAATATCTTGATGAAACTAAAGGAAAATGGGCACAAAAACACTTGGGGAATAATTTCAACTATTTATTTTTTAATTAAAATTAATAGTTCATTGTCCAAAGGGAGAGATGATTGAGTATAGAACCACAGATATTTTCTTTGTACCAGATTCTACTCAGTAATGTGAATAAGTAAATTATCAAATAAAAAAGTAATTTATTGAAATTATACTTTATCTTAGGCTTTGGAGAGTATACAAGCAGATTGAAAGGCAAAATCAGAATTTGGATGCTTGAATAAATTGGAGGATAGGTCAACCAAAAAAAAAGAAAAAGAAGCAGACAAATGCAAAGTATTACTCTGTTTAGAGTTTACTAAAAGTGTAACTGCAAGATGACTTGGCAAAATTTCCTCAAAAAAAGAACATGCAATTCACTGGGTTCATCAACCAAAGTGAATCAACACTGTCTTACTGTTTGAAAAAATAAACCATACTGACATGCATAAACAACAGTATTGCAGATACTATATTAGTAATATTTAACTAAATTAGTAAATATATTTTAAAAGATCTGTTTTAACCTTTATAAGTTAGGGAAATATTTACTGAAAACCAAGGCATTTATAATGCATGCCTCTGTTTTTTTACCAGATGACTAATTGCTACCAACAGGAAGCTGGGTATTAGCAAAGTCTTCCTTTACACTCTTTAGCTCAGAAGAAAAACTTTGACAAAAAGTAAATAAAAACAATTATTTAACTATTAATAGTCAATTTAGACTTTTAAGAAATTGTGCTTCCAACTTACAAAGGCCTTAATACAAAGATCTGAAATTATCACATACTTAGTCCAGTGAGCAGAAAATCTGTTTACTTACATAAAGTAAACTTAATTTTGGATTACAGGACTTCCCTCTCAAATTACAGGGAGATGTCAGACTTTGATAATCAACAAACATAATTTATTACAGGCATAAAAATGTGTGGAAAATGGTGCCTCCTAAGGTCTGTATTTCACGTTAAAAGGCCTGACAAATGTACACTCTTTGTCTAAAATCATACCTGAATTCTTTTATTTCTGTGTATGGTTGAAATAATACTTTTAAAAGCGTGTTTAAGGACTGTGCCGTTGAACCTTCTGGATAAGCAGAGGAAAAAAAAGATTCAATCTGGCTGAACACCCCCACAGAAGGCAATAAACAGAATACAAATTCCTTTTTGTTTCACACTAACTAACATTATGTCTATAGTTCAAGCCAAGTAAATTCACAGCACAAAACTTCATTAATCCTACAGTTGAGGGTTTTGTCCCTTCTAAATTGATATTCATTTGATTGCTAGCCTTTTGGTGGTCAGTCTTATATTATGCCAGATTGTTTAAAATATGTTTGAAATATATTAGACCTCCTTGCATTTTTAAATCCAGATATTAGAAATAAATTACTAGTTATTAATGCACTTTTCCTGCAATGTTTGAGACTTCTGTTTAAATCATTATCCATAAACAAACTGATGCAACTTCCTACTCAGGATAAGAAGACTGGCTACTAGAATTCAGAGCAGAATTTGTGATGGGGCAGTTGTGTACTGGACCACTGATGATACTGCCCTATTATGATTATAGAACATAAATAATCAGTGAGCCAAAGACCAAAAGAGTAGAAAGGTAGACAATTCACTAACAGGTTGGCATGTGTATTTCAGCAAAGGTTTTTACATCTTGTTGGAGAAGCTCTAGTCACTCCACAATGAAGCTCTAGTCACTTCAATACACACATGTATTGAAGACATGGTGCAGTCTGACAATTAAGGGAGTCTTCTGATGCAGTCTTCTGAGAGATGCAGTCTCAGATCCCAGAAGAAGCATGACAGGATTAAACTTAAGGTCTTGCACTCCTATCAAGTGTGCTGACCCTGCAGTTTTAGGCCAATACAGGGACATAGTTGTATTTGGAAACCATGTGAGGCCCTTTGTTTTGTTTTTGTTTTCTTTTCTTTTCTTTTCTTTTCTTTCATTAGAAGTACATAAACCATTTTAGGTCAAAAAAAATTTTAGTGTTGCAAAAAATGAAATTAACTTATGGTGGATTCTGTTCTTTGTGGTTTCTAAATCTTCTCAAGGAAAGGATAACAAAAAAATTAACCTATTACATAGGACAACTCAAAACATTAGACATAGTGTAGGAACAGATACTGCTCAGAACTGAGCTGGACACAGCTGGTTTTAGACATTGATGGGGTACAATTGTGGATAGGTGATATATTAGAGCCATTGGTAAGGAGAATTCATGCCACTCTAGATTGGTAAGATTCAGGTTACCTCATGTGACCAGTTTGAAATATAGGTGCTTACTTTAATTGCTCATTCTTTTTCTACAGTCATGATAAATAAATACTGCTGAAAAGCAATTTATCCCATCTTTAAGACTTATGCCAGAACAGGATTTATCAGCCTCTAGAAGGACTTCTCTTGCTCTCTGAATTACAGGAAAAGCCTAGACCACTCTCTCAGATTTGACACCTAACTCACGGTAGCAAAAGGAAGCTGGATGTCTCCTACTATGGTAGGTTTCTACAGGAGGTGCAGCCCAACACTAGTTAGTCTGTTTTTCCACTTGAAGTGAAATTACTTTTATGTAGCTTTAGTTAAATGCCTGAATCTGTGTAAATACCAATTAATAAATTTACTTCTGATTAGGATATTTTATAATTTGGTTTCCTGATTTGCATTGTAACTTATATTATGGAGATGAATGAGTTTCCCTATAAGCCACTCTCTTAAGGCAATGACAGTTACTTTGAAGACATTTTACATCATTTTTTCCTAATGATTATATGACAGAAGAGAGACCATAAGGATACAAATATGTAGACTGGAAAGGACAGATCAGGTCAGAGGAATTTTGTAAAAGCAGTATAGGAGAAATATAGAGCATGAGGGAGAAGACCAACTGATCCCTAAGACTAAATGTAAAACTGTAGTCCTGATAATTTAGCAGGGGGAAATAGAGTAATACATTTTCTGAGGCTGAAGTCTGTAATCCTTGAAGAATGTTCCAAAGAAGACTGAGATATCTGGGTGCACAAGACACAGGCTTAAGATGACAGCAATAAATATAAAATAAATATGCAGTCTTGGGGCAAAGAAGATAAATAAAACAATATTGCTGGTACCTATAATGCCAGCAGACAAAAAGCAGAAGGAAGGGTTACCAACACAAAAAAAGTGAAAATCCTTAAAAATACAGAACTTGTACTGCAAGTAGAGAAAGCAGTACACAAAAGAAGTTAAGATAATTCATAATTGTATCAATGAAGAATGCATGCTGCTTTAGTTTCTAGAGAAGGAATGGATTCAAGTAAAGCAGCATATGAACAAGAAAATTGTAAGCAGGAACCTTTAGGAGCCCTTTTTCCATTACTATGATGGATAAATAGATAGCTTTAAAAATTAATTTTGTTAAAGCACTGTTATCCTCATAGTGTTAGGCTGAAAAGTGTTTATCAATTGACAGGAGCAGTCATTTGCTTTGCTGAGAATTTTTTTACCTGCAGGCTGAATTGATATCTCTTCCCTTTTTGTGTAACTATTCAGGATTTTTAAAAATGTTTTCTTAGAAACCATAGTATCTTTTAAAAATGCCTTTTAAAAAAATTAATTTTGTGTTTATATTCAAGAATTTTATCCCCATGTTTGCCTATTTTTTCCCTCCTTTTGACTGCAGCCTGGCTAAAGAAAGTCAGCTTCATCCTCTAAGAGTTGGCCAAGCTAATTCAAGTTTTATTTCTCTCCACTATGGTGTTTGCTGTATTTTTCAGTGAGCCATGCTGACTCCTACTGATTCCATTTTTAGTTTCCGAGTCCTTCTCATGTTTTGAACAGGAATCTGTAATGTGTAATTAAGGGTGTGAATTCCCTTATGCTGGAACTGTCTAAAGCTAAGCATCCCCAAGCAACTATTCCTCAGAAAGCATGACTTTTTCTCTAAAATAATATAGATAATTTTGAAAAGTAATCTTTTAAACTAAAGGGCAACTTCCAAAGGCAAAATATGCTTTTCACTTGATCAGAGATGTCAGGTATTTATTTCCAAAATTAATATAATATGTTAGATTGTGCCTGAATAAAGCAGAGTAAAATCTGACTAAATCAGGCTATTTACTGAAAGAAGACTAAACAGGATATTGTTCTTCCCTAAATAAGCATGGTGAAATTTCACAGAAATTGGGAAATAGTATTGGAAAAAAGCCCCAAAATATGAACAGTGGAAAAGAATTTATGATCAGTTTTAGTCCTGATAGTACCTTAAGAAAAAGTCAAGGTTCCTGCATTACCTTGCAATGTATTTTATTCAGTTTGGAGAGAAATTGGTAGCCCTTATCTTGTACAAGCAGTGCTTGGTTCTGAAAGCTTCTGTTCAAGTCAAGGCTTACTGGATCACTAACAGGATGAGAGGCTTCAGAGGATGTGTGGATGAGAGCTGCCTTCTGAGCCTTACAACAAAGGCAGCAGAGCATCCACTGAGCAGCATAATGAGCTTGCTTCCAGAGGTTGTCTCCAAAGTTTGTAGTGTTAATCTTTAGGAATTGTGTCTGTAAAGCTCATTGCTTAGACATTTGAAAATGTCTCCAGACTGCTTCTTGCTTGCTTGAAAATGACTAAGTAAAATTAGATCTTGAATTGTATATTGAAATTTTATTATGTTTTCAGCAATAGAGTTTATTTAAATACTGGCATTTCTAATAAAATTACAAGCTACAAGAAAGATGTCAGTAAATTTTGGGGTCTGGTTTCTTCTAAAATATATTTTATGTAATGAAAATTTGAGAGTCTGCTTCTAAACATCCTTAGTTATCCTAAAGTACTGCAGAAAAAATTATCAGTTTTACATTAATCTTGTTTGCATCCTAAGAATTTTCTCCTAGTAACTAGAAGGCCTCTGCATCAAGTTTCTTTTGATATTTTAAATGTTTCCATATGTGACAAAGAATGTGCAGAAAATATTCGCTTTACTGGCAGCTTGAAGTTCTTCACTTTTTTCTATCATTGCAAAATATTGTTAATCTGAAATACTTGTTAAAGCCTGTTTAGTGAGACTAAGCACTTAGTTCCATATCTGTCAACTCCTTTCTCCTCCCTTCCAAAGGCCAGCCTCAAGGACATGAGTTTCACTACATACAATTATTCACAGTGGGGTGTGTCACAGGACAGAGTATTTTCACATCTACTCAAGCAACGTTAAACCAAACTATCACCAATTATCTACACTTCCATAAACCAAGTACATCCTGAATACACAATGGTACACTCGCTTACTCCAATGGTTATGATGATATTTCCCAGTTTACATAGTGCCCTTCTGAGTGGTGTCTCTAGGAACAAAGCAATCAGATAACTTTTCCTTCATGGCTCTAAGGACAGTGGTTATTTCAGCTTGCCACCACATACACCTGAGGTACTTCTGGCCCCTAGAGCTCTGACTACTCCCCACTTGCATCACAGACATATTAAACATGCTTCCTATTCTGTTTATGTTATGATGCAGACATCCATGTGACGTTCCATGTCTTTTGGACAGAATCGAAATGTGAAATTACCACCATAATATTTTCATGACAAAATGGGCAGTCATGGAAACTGCTGGAATTGTTACTCTGTCCCCACATATGCTGGTGTTTCAAGCAGGAATGGTGCAATTCTACAATAAGAACATTTAAACACAGATAGAGAATAGTTGCAGAGGCTCCAGAATTTTGTATCTAAGCAGATGTAGAAACAAATGTGACCCACTTTTCTTGGTGTGGAGATGCTAACTCTCATTATTAAAAAAAATTATCCATGTGGTATCAGAAACATGTTGAAGTAATAGTTTCAGAGAACAGGATTATTGCTGAAATGCATATGCCTACAGCTGGTAGTTCTGAGAGCACATATGAGTATTTGAACTGCAGGAATATTAGACAGGAATATACTGTTTTGGGTTTGATGGCAGGTTCAAGAATACTAGTTTGAAAAATTTAAAAAGGGCTCTAGGGACACAAAGAGGCAGTTCTGCATAAAGACATTTGCACAAGCAAACTACAGTGTATTCAGTTACATTTGCAGTGGGGTATGGCTCCCTACCATTAGTTTGGTATGTATTATTTTGATCAACAGTCTGCTGACCAGAGTAATATTTGACTGTGCGAGCCCTGGGAAAAAAACAAACATAATCACACACATAGAAAGGCTGGTGCAGAGTTCATCTGGCAGATTGGAAGCAAAATAGCCTGAGACCAGGAGTACTGTTGGAATGTCGTCTATGTCACAAAAAGCACATGTTTATTGATAGCCTGACACAGTGTACCTGCTCTAAGACAAAACAAAAGCCTTTTTTTTTATGACAAAGACTTAGCATATTTTTGATCTGCTGAACCAGTTTACTCAAGCAAAAGGCAAAAGAAATTAGGGATCCAAAAGAATTCCAGCACTAGATCATGGAGGCTGACAGTTCTCAGATGCTTTCTTGTTTAAATCCAAATACAAAAGCCACTACATGTTTTAGGACATGTAGAGAATTACTTATCTTTTCCTTACAGCTTACAGCTTCCATCTAGATTTTTATACACACGTAATTTTCTTTGTTTAGATTAATACTAGCTAATGTCCCTTGTTTGTCATCTTTAGATCATAAGATTACACATATTTTGGTTTCCAAGTGATTTGCTTGTCCTGTTAAATTGAACACAGGTATATCTCTCTTCTAATACACTGACAATTATAATTATATACAAAAGAGAAATGTTCTACAATGGGAACATTTAAACACAGACAGGAAATAGCTGCAGAGGCTACTAATAATCAAAGAAACAACAAAAGGACATGTATAGATACCAAGAAAAAATATTTTTTCTATGACAGGTTCTAAATTTCCTTCTTGTATAATAATTTTGTCATTTAATAGTATAAGGTCATATTTGAGCATCGAATAGAATTGCAATAGAGCTTCCATTACCAACTTTAGCTTCTATTTTTCACTTTTTATTTCAATTCTCATAAATAGAATGAAAGGCAATGATTTTTATCAATAATGGGATTCCAACAGTAAATGATAAGATAAACTTTGAGTCTAATGACAGTCTAGTGAGAGCATATCAGCTAACAAAAGAATATAGTGAGTTATACAAGTGGATGTGCAAAATTTCCTTGTCTCAATAAATTGTTATTTTGCTGCACAAAACGACAACAACAAAACCCACAGAAAAATCAATGAGCATTCCTCCCTAGCAACAGAGGGGAAAAAATCAGGAGCAGTGTGAAGAGGATGCTGAACAGGCAATAAGTGACTGATAGCTAAAGTAATCTAAACAGACTGAGCAAAGAGATTGCCGTTTATTTCTGGTTGCAGCACTAATAATGCAAGGCAAAAAAATATGTGGTTTACATTTTAGAAACAAAAATTTAAATGAATTTTCACACTTATCCAAAGTAACTTTTTAAAAAGGAAAAATTACCAGTCCTTATAATTGCTGTATGCTTTTGTAATTGACATGAACATATTTTATATTAATATTAAGAATACGAGTTTAGCAGTTTTCATGGGTAGCATTGTCGAAAAACTGTAACACACAAAAATGAAGTATTTTAACAGCTGCTGTATAGGATCCTTACACCAAAATTTCCTAAAAAGTAATAGTAAATATGGAAAGCACTGTTATCACCTAAGGCCCTGTATGTCATCCCTGTGGCAAGGCTACAATTTGCCACAACATAGTTGAGAAAATATTCCCTGGCTGTCAGCTCAAACAGCTTCCTGAGATAAATGCTGTGATATATCCAGAATGTCAAGCCATTGGACTGTTCCAAGAAGGAGAAAACCTAATTAAACCAAAAATGTCCAGTTTTCCTAGTGTAGAGGCTTTTACTTCAATAGGAATAAACTAGCAGATATGTTGTAAAAGAGCCTAACAACAGAAAACTTACCTGTAAGCAATATTGTGCAAATATTTTCTGAAATTATTCATCTTTATAATTACTCCTGTAATACTTAAGTACTATCTACTCAGATTACATGTTGCCTAAGGGCCAATAATGAATGTTAAACTTGCCAAGTGATTATTACAGTACATGCCTATAAAAGATCATAATTTCTTCAGTCATGAAAAATCCTTCTTTACCACATCTTCACAGTTTTAATACAAACTGGGTATTATGGACACAACTTTTTTATTAAACAGACAGAAGCAATATGAGAAATTCAACAAATATTTCCAAAAAACAACTGCAAAGGGCTTCACATTGGTTGCATTTGTGAAGTCTCAGTAGTAGTGTTCTAATTCGTCTGACCAGTCCAGGGCCAATGCATTTAACCAGGGTTCCAGAGAGAAACTAAAACGACCTTCTCTTCAAAATACAGAAACCAGTTTTGGAGCTAAAAATGGAAAATAATTGTCATTATCACAAAAGCATGTAGACAAGATCTAGCCCAAGATCATGAAACCAGAAACCTTTAGCATACCCCACTTTGTATATGAAGTGCTCATTTCCATGAACGGTGATAAGCTCTGCGTTAAATCCTCATAATGAATTCAGAGTATTTTTAATAAAGATAAAAAGCCAAGGATGCTGAACAAATATGAAGAATCCACTGCAAAATCTTCCAGTTTTGATAGTGTGCTAGAGCATCACAAATAGATTTCCTACTAAAAATCCTGTATCCCTCTTCTAGCACATCAGCACAGAAATTTCCACAGCAGAAAGGTTCTCCTCTAGCACAGGTCAGTGCCCCAGTCTCACAGCAGAACAGTGCTCCTTAGGTGCTATTTCCCAGCAGTAGAGGGCTCCATGTGTGCTCGAGACCACTGAAACAGAACCACGTCCTGATGGTGCTATTGACCGAAACTGGGGACATAGGAGAGAAATTAACTAATGTTTAACAATCATGAGACTTTTCAAAGAACTGAAGAAAAGAAAGAGGCTTGAAAAAAGATTTTGACTGAAGACATCTGTGGAGACAGATGGGCATGCCAGCCCTCTCCCTTGGAGAGAGGTATCCCTTGAATGGGCTCTGATAAGATCTTCTCAAACTCTCGTGGATTGAGAAATCCTCCTTGGTCATGGTGAGCTCCTGGCATGCTTTGGAATCCCATGTAGATTTTTTGGGACTGATTGGTTTTTCCCCCTTTTTACCACCCCCACTTTTCCCCATAAAACCCCCAGTTTCTGCCCTGTTCAGAAGGGAGCTGCAGGTGCTGGAACAAAGGCTACCCCTGCAGAACAACCACACAGTGCTCCTGTCTCTTTGTCCCTTGTTGGCCAGGGTACGCCTTGCAAGGCAGAGCAGAAATCACTGCTAAGAGCTGAGCTGCCTGCCCCTTGCTGAGTTACCCTGTGGCTGAAGCAATGTCTAAGATCCCTAGAAAGTCGTCTCTTGCAGGACCTCTCTCTGGGAAGGTTGCTGCATCCAGGTCGAGCCATCAGACCCCCAACCGGCCGCCCCCACAGACATCCATCAAAAAATAAAGAGGAAAACATGCCAGAGGGGAGAATAAATGAGACCAAGATGCAGAAATGAAGCTGACATAGTAAGAACAGACAACAGCAAGAAACTCAGGATTTTGGGGGTTTTTATACACACAACAGAATTATAATCAGTGAGAAATTAAAAAGAAGCACTCAGTTAAATTATTGATGTTATTAAACTTCAGAAATACTAAAAGCAGAATTTCCAGTTAAGACGCAATATGAGAAATTCTACAGCATCATTGAGATAAAAATACCATAAAGAGTTTGAACTAACTAAAAAAACCTGAACTAAAGCATTTTTTACTACAAATCTTCTTTTGCTGCTAAATTTGCACTTCAAGATGTAAAAATCTGTATTTTACAGTTTATGATCTCCTGTGCATCACAGTATATGAAATTTCACCCAGTAATTCCTGTACTGAAGCCAGTAACTTGTATCTTCAGTAACTTCAGACCAAGTGAATTTGTCATACATTTACAAACCAATCCACCTTACTCTCCAAATTAAGAAACCTTTAGAGGCTGATATTTTCACCTTGTGAGATATCATTGCATCTACTTTTTGAGCTAAACAGGAAGAGTTCTCTATATGCCTCACTGTTTCCAGTCTTTGAACATTTTCTGCAAATTTGCATTCCCAAAAACATATCACTTTCTCTTCTGTGACATGGCTGTGGACCTACCACTCAAAGACAAATTGACACTGCCCTGCAGTCCCTTCCACTCCATTATCCTGTTCACCAGAAGACCACAGAATCCAAGAGACCCCACAGCACCAAACCTAATCTGAAAAGGGAGGTGCAAAAGGGCTAAGAGGTGGAGCAGTAAATACGAACAAAGAAGTAGGTAACAGGGCACATGAAAAATGCCACACACAGGCTCTAGATGAATTGGTTGGGATTTCATGTATATCAGAAAATCAGATAAGGTCTGTAAGATTTGCACATGGTAATTCACTAGTATTGATGCTATTAAAAAAAAATAAATCCCTCTATTCCTCACAATTTCACATCAGATATCTAAGGATCACAGAATGATCATTCTTATCATTACCAAAGCACTGCCCTGGGAGTTCATATTGACTTGTCCATTATCATCCCTATACTCCTCTAAGAGTAACAAAAGTATTCTTGAAAACATGTAAATCTTGTGTTCCTTGTTCTAGGTGTAGGACTTTGCAAATGCCAGTACTAAACTGCATTTTTGAGTGAATAAAAATGCTTAGATTACTCTGAAGAACTATGCTGGCATCGTTGCTACTTGCTATTCATCAGTCTTTGCATCAGTCACACTTGTTTTTTAGATTGATCTTTGATTACACTCCTTTGGTAAAACTGTTTGAAAACATGAACATTTAGTGCTACAGCTATGCACTTACTTTTTATGCCAATCTTGTAATCTTATCAAAGCATTAAGTCAGTTTTCTTGGCACTAGCTGTTTTCCCTAGAACTACATTGATTTGCATTACTTACGTTCTTTTTCTTTAATTATTTTTTGTTTTAATCTGCTTAGTCATGTATGAGTTTTCTATTAGATGACAGTCTAACCCAGTGACAGTCAATTCACTTCACATTTTTTACACATTGGCATGACATTGGCATTAGCACTACCTGCAGAAACCTCTACACAAAAGGCTACAGTAAATATCAGCAGATCAAAGATCTAACCAGTAGAACCTTAAGTCTATACAATAATTCTATCCATATTGACAAGTAATAGACATGACATCAAGAACTATATAAAATCCCCAATTCTACTAAAATTTAAAATAGGATTAGTCCATATAGGCACAGTGAAACTATCCAACTGAACAAATTCAGATTCTCACATTTCTTTCCAGTATAAAATTGTTTGTGGGTTTTTGCCTCAATGTTGTATTACAGAAGACCCAGACAAACATTAGGAACAACTGACTGATTTTTAGAGGGACTGAAGAAGCTAAGTGTCTCCAAAAGACAAGGGTATTAATAACCAGTAATTTTATTGAGTCTTGAACCAGTAATTTTATTGAGTCTTGGAGTAATATTTTTACAAATTGTTATATAAAGATATATATTTAAAATATAAGAGTAATGTTTTAAAGTTTAACTTCCATGAATCCCATAGAAGTAGCATTCTCAAAAAACAACATACATAGTAGCAATGAATTAAAACCACTTCAAAGCAATACATGGTCTTGGTGTGACTGCACATTGAAAACTACTTCCTGATGTGGTCCCTCTGACTGAAAAATAATATAATGGAACTTTTATAAGTACAGAAAGGTTGACGAAGATGACCAGAAGTAAAAAACGTTCCCCTAATTATATTAAGATTCCCCTTTTTTACAAAAATGGCTAGCAAAGCACATAAAACATTTGCACTTTTATATAAAGAGTGTGAATAGGGATTTTTTTTCATTATTCTTAGGAGAAAATAAAGTAAACATAAGGTATATTTGGATTTCTGAAACTTTGGTATTCTTTAAATTGACTGTTTGCACAACTGCCTATTAAAACTTTCAAAACCTCTCGAGAATAGTCAACAAGGTAAGGACATTCACTCCATACCCATTTTGTTTTTCATTCCCACTGCTTCAAAAATATATTCAAGCTTTTTCCTATTATAGCCTCTTATCATAAAACTTGTATTAACCTTCCTAATACCACAAGAGGATCATGATCACATCTTTGCTTCTTGTAATGGTAGTATCAGCCTCTTCTGATTATACCCCACAGATTTCTCTTTTCAAGCATTTATTTCTTTCTTATGTTTAAAGTTCCTTAGGAGTGCCATCTCCTTCTGTTTCCTCAACCTGTTTTGTCGCATCAGTTCATTAACTGGCACCTTGTAACTATCCACTTGTTACTACTATCCACTCTCTCCTACACATACCTCTGATTCTGTCCTGTATTACATGAAATAGGAGACTGCTGCAGTATCCAAGTATCTCTTGCCATCTCAGATCATAAAATTCAGGAACTGCATATTAAGTGACAACTAGTATGATATAATTAATCACAACTAGGGGGACCAGATAGGATCAATCTAATAAAAATTATTAATATAGTCTTAAAATGATCCAGGCATTCTTTACTCAAGAAGAAAAAATCCTTTTAGACCAGAAGTTTTCAGACCTAAATCCCTTCTTCTTCGGGTATATCATTTCAGAGAAACTGCCAGACTTATTTTCAGTGTAAACTACTGTGCAAGAGCACTCGAAGGATGTTGCAGCAGAAAGTAATTTGATTTTAAAATCCTGATCTGTGTATCGTGCAATGAAGCAGTAAACAAAACCTTGCATTGTTGGAGAAAAAACCCAAACACAAAAGCCAAACAGCATTAATTAAATCAGGTAAAGAGCTGTTTAATCACTGACTCTGTGATTCAGAGCAAATTCCTGAAACTTTACTAATGGTAGAAGTTATGTTGACTTTATTTCTTTATTACCAAAACCTTCCTATCACTGCAACTACTGAAAAGTAAACAATATTCCAAGCACCCATTCACCTTGGGATCTTATTTTATAGCATTCTGACCACGTTTTCAAGAAGTTTTATATGGAGAAGTGGAAGCAGCTGTGAGTTCAGCAGACACGTGCTCTAAGCCAGTAAATACTGACACATGTAAATAAATACAGCCCAAGTCTATTTATAGCCCGGAGAAGCTAAGTACATTATCCTAGCAGAGACATGGCTCCTGGTTGGATTAGCTCATGGCCTCCTGAAGCCAGGTGCAGTGAAAGATGGCATAAACATGCTCTGAATAGCACATCTCTCACGTGTAAGACACCGTGAAAACCTCCTCTGGACAAGCCACAGCTTTTGCAGGTTCTACAAACCCAGGACATTTGGGCAGAATCACAAACCAGCCATGCCTTTGTACACGGCAATAGTAACCTGAGGAGACTCAGATTGGGTCTGTTTATTTTTTTATATAAAAAACCAACTTCTGCAACCTCTTGTAATCTGTAAAGCAGCAATAAAAGATCACACAGAAGAAAGACTTAACTAGTTAAATACAACTAGAACATTTTCAGACGACCCCAAGCTAAAAATAGGCTGTTATTTCACAAAGCTGGCAGTGACCCACATCGAGGTGTTTCCCGGGCTGTCGGGGTCCAGCCAGGACTGCCGGCCACGCCGCTATCCCCGAGGCGCGGCAGCGATAGCAGCGGTGCTTCCCACCGCCGGCTGCGCCCGCCAGTCCAAGTCCGCCTTTGGGGAACCCGCGGGAGCCGCTCTCCCACGAACGAGAGGGAGCACGAGGCCGAGCGAGCGCTGTTGTTTCTCACAGCACCGCTGGCCTACTGGGCTGAGCTCCCGTCTGCAGCACCACAATCGCTGTTTCCATCTCGACTTAAAAGACACGGGGTAATGTGCGGGCAGAACGCTCTAAGAGCTTCCTGTCGGTATTAAACTCGCCAGAGCGGTTTCGCAGCCCGAGGGCGAAGGGGCCGACGGATTAACCCCACGCGAGACCGGCGCTGCGCCACGCCACCCCGCGTCCTACGACCCGCGCGAGAGCGGCTCTCCCGCCTCGCCTCACCCCGCCACGGCGGGCACAGGGCTGCGGGGCGCCAGCCGGCCGGCCCACACCGGCGGCGCGGGGAAGGCTCTGGAACTCTGCGTCCCGCGGGAACCGCGGCTCGGGGCTCGCGCCAGGCGCTCCCCGGCGAAGCCGCCGGCAACGGCGCGAGCGGGCGGGGCGGGGCGAGGCGCGCGGGGTGTCCCGGCGCGGCCCCGAGGAGCGCTCCCCGCGCCGGCCCCATTCACCAACCGGTTCCCGCCGGCCGCCTCCGCCTCTCGCGCCCGCCCGCCCCGCCTCCGCCCCGCCCCCCGCGGCCTCGCGCCCGCCCCAGACGCGCCGATGGCGCCGTTGATTGGGTGGGCGCGACGCTCGTCAGTGACGCGCGCGAGGGGCGGGGCCGGGGCGCTCGTGCGGGAGGCGGCGCCGAGTGTCGCTCCTGGTGCAGCCGCGTCCGCCCGGCGCCGCCCGCAGAGCCGCCCGCCCGCCGCAGCCGCTGTATGGTCCTTCCCCGCGCCGCCGCCGAACCCCCGCCGGCAGCTCCGCGGCCTCCAGCGCCTCCTCCTCTTCCTCCTCCTGGTTCTGCTCCTCCTGCCCCCGGCGGTGGCGCCCGCACCCCGGCTGTATGATCAGGCTACAGTCTTCAATGAGTAACCATATTCCTGTGAGTGCCGCTCTCCCGCGCCCCCCGCCCTGGCCCCTCGCCCCGCTGGCCTCCCGGCTGCCGCGCCTCTCCCCCATCTCCTCCATGTTGTCTCTTTGTTCTGTCGCTCGGGCCGCGCCGCCTGCGTGCGGCTTCTCGAAACACTGGGCTGTGGCTCCCGTCGGGCGGGCCGCTGGGGAGCCGAGCCCGCCCGGCTGCGGCACGGCTCGGCCTTCCTCCCCGCCGGCGCCCCTCTCCTGCCCCCGCCTGCTGGCGCTCCTCTTCCCTCCTCCACCGAGAAAGGAGGAGGTGGCGACCTCTCCGCGGCTCCTGGGCGGCCCGGCCCGGCCACAAAGCCGCTTTGTGAGCTCGGCTGCCGCTTGCCCCGCCTGCCGATCCGGCCTTCTCCTCGCCGGGCTCTGTGCGGCGGAGTCGGCCGGTCGGTCCAGGCCGGGCCGCCCGCCGGGAAGGGCAGCGCCTCCGCGCCCTGGGCCGCGCCGGGAGCCCCCTGCCGGGGGGAAGCCGAGCCGGGCGGCGGCTCCGGGGGACAAGATGGCTCCGCGTCGGGAGCCTGATCGAGGCGTGATGCGAACCCGTGACCGCCGCAGTCGGGGCGACGGCCCGGCCTGGCTCGTGGGGCGCTGTCACGGCCGGGACAGTGTCTCCGCACCGAGGAGAGATTGGGGCGGACCGGCCGGGAGCCCGGCACGCCGTGGCTGCGGAGCGGCCGTAGCCCGGAGCTGTCCGGACAAGCCGGGGCTTGCCCGTGGGCGGCTGGCTGCCAGGCTGGTTGCCAGGCTTGGCTGGCGCTCGTCCCCTGCCGCGGCCCCACGTGCGCGGCTGCGGCCGGGGCGAGGGCGGCTGGGCGGCTGCTTTGTCTCAGCCGTACTCGGGCGGGGAGTCAGTGCCGGCTGCGAGCGAGGACGTGAGTCCTTTCCAAAATGAGCTCTATGCAGTAGAGGTGGGGTATGCCCGAACTCGGGTGTGCAGCCGGCATTGTTTGGCAGGAAAAGTCCGCAGACGAGTCATTAAGTACGTGTTGAAGCGGATGTTTCTGTAACAAGCCTCAAAAGCTCACGAATACGGTCAACTACCTTAATTTTGACCGAAACTGCTTTCAAGATCTTGCCATCTATCTTTTCAAGGAAGGCATTTCCTTATGGAGGTGGATCGCAGTTCAGCTTTGGAAGATTTCGCTTGCCGCTTTTCGGTCTGTGTTCCTTTTTAAATTCACCTAGTAATCTCGGTGCCTGTGCTGCGTAACATCTGTGACTACGGGGCACAGTGTGTATTTAAGCAGAAAAAAATCAAACTAGGCACGGCTTCGTGATGGTACAGTGCCCTCCAAAAGCAGGGAAGCAAGAAAGACAAAGAGCAAAATCAAGTTGTCTACGACAATAGAAGCAGGATTGTTTGCTCACTGTTAGCCAGCTATGCACATTGCAAGTATTATGAGCTGACAATTGTACAGTTTGGGTGGCATGAAGGTCCTGTAATCTAGCGTTTCTTATTTCTCCTGGAGACAGCTTTCCAATATGTCTACCTGCATCTGCTGAGTCTTTCAAAAGCAGTGACTCAGAAGTATGAACCCTGTCTCTGTAATCTCATAAAACTGCCAAATCAGGAAACCTGAAGATTACACCTAAATGTCAGCTCATATTATTCCATTGATGGAATAGCAAAAGATTTTGAAATTGTCTTAACAGAGTCGTTTCAGGGGGAAAATGTAATACATGTAATACAGGGGGAAGAGGCAATACAGAGGTGCCATTTGTTAATTGCACAACCGTGAAAGGAAATAAGAGAATGTGAAATAAAAATGTGTGATAGATATAACAAGAGCCAAGGCAACAGGATGTCATTGTTTTACTGAAACTAAATGTGTCAGTAAGACAGTAAATAAATAGAAGTAAGTCTTATCTAATAACTTCTACTAAGTGAAACTTTCCTGTTCTGACAAAATCCATGCCACATAAGAATGCCAGATGTGTCCCAGCGTGTTGGCTGACTGTAGGCAATCACTTGTTTTAAACATTAACCAGAAGACCCAGATAAGGGTATTACTGAACCGTAAACACCAGATTGTCACCTTCTTCAAAAAAATTAAAACTCACTCTATTGGATCAATACAAGAAATAATTCTGTGTTATTACTTTCTTCTCAGTTGCAACTTATTGCTATGCATTCATTACTTAATTAAACTAGATGAAATACATGCAGACATTTATTGCTGTATGTGCTGTATTTCTCATGGAAATAGAATTGGTTTTTGACAGAATTTATGTAGTTTGCTATTGAACTGACAGTGTTAAGTCATTTGGAGATTCCTTGCTTTTAGAAACTAAGGAGGAAGTGCTAGATGAGGGGATGGATTAGTTTCTGTGATGTCTAATTTTTTTCTAATATCTAATATCTGTTAAGGCTTCTTTGCATGTTGTTTTTGTGGTCCAAGCAGAAGAACTTTGAACCAAATCACATGGCCTTGGTTTCATCATCTCTAAAAGTTGCAATGACTTGTTATACAGGAAGTTTTGAGATAATTTTTTCTTCCCCCTTCTTGAACCACAAGAATATCCTTCCGGCACAGAGCATGTCACAGCAAATTTATGATAAACCTTTGGATTCTCCCTTCTCATTGGTGAGATATGAATGTATTTTCATAGGCAATGGGTCACTTTTCATGGTCTAAAATGGACAGTGTTATCACTGGATATCATAAGGACAGGCATTTATGTGCTCAGTAGATAGGAGGTGCATCTTGTCAAGAGTACCTTAGGAAGGTGTGCCTCTACCTTGTGTAATGGCTTTGCAGTTTGTACCCCTTACCCTGCCCCTCTTCCCTGTCTGCTTTGGCAGTTGCTACTGAGGCCTTGAATAGTAAGAAGAAGTTGGAGGTATTTGTCATTCAGAATTTTTTTATTGGGTAGTAAGTTAGAACACTGGACTTCCTTGCAGGTGTTCTCAAATTGTTGTGAAACTTAGTTTATTTTTGTTTTATAGTGCTAGTCCTGCGGTTTCAGTAGATGAGTGTGTATGAGGTCTTGACTTAAGAGATTGCAAGACCACATAGTTGGTTCTCGGTATGTTTTCAGTCTGTGAGCAGGTGGATTGAGTAACCATGAACAATCTTGCGCATCTTCTGAAGGTAAAGTGCCTTATAACTGTGTTGAGAAGTGCTTTTGTTTGCATGCTTTTCAAGATGCTACTGAGTTGTGAACCATTGTGGGATAACCTTGCATCTCTCTGCTTTCCCCATATCAATAATGAACTAATAGATTACTTTTATAAACAATTTTTGTCAGACATGAGTGATGGTTTCAAGCACCAGATAAACAGCTGTGTGAATCTGCTTGTCAGTGATGACAGATCTGTCCCCGAGAAGGGCATGAATTAAAGCCTTCCTTTTCCAGATGCCTTCCTTTTCCAGATGCCTTCCTTTTCCAGATGCCTTCCTTCTGCTTGAACAGTTTATTCTCTAACTTGTGACTTGAGTTGTAATGGATCATACAACCATATTTAATGCAGCTATAATTGACAGGTTACCTTCTCTCAGTAGGGGGTCCTGGCATATTAACCCTAGTTTTGTTTTCCAAGTTTATTTTGGTGACTCTAACAGTCAAAATGTTGGGCTTTCTGTTGGGATGGAAACTGCTACTTTTTCCAAAATCCCTCAGTGTTAAATTTCCTCAAGGAAAATTTATATGTAAATTGAAAAGAACATGCTGGTTCAACATACACAACTTGATGGTACAAACAATGAGTTGGTGTTACTCTGTTCAAGAGCCCTCTGCCTTCAACACTATGTGTCTGAATTTCACTTATGCAACTTTTTGCTTTCATGCACTGTCGTGACTGTTTTGATAGCTTACTACCAAAACTGTATGAGACAATATAGTAATTTTAAAGCTATATTTCCAGGCCTTTTGAAAGCTTATTACATCATTTGAGTTCCCTCAGAGCCCGAGGTCATCATAATTACTGCAACACTATTTTCGTAGCTGATTTCTTATCTTCCAGGTCTTTTTGCTGAGGCTGGGTGAAGCCTTGTACTCTGGCTTAACTGCATAACAGAAACAGCATGCCCATGTACTACTCATCATTAATTTTCATTTGACTCCCAGAACAGAATGAAACTAGGTTGGCAAAGCTGTCTTGGGGTAGTACAATGTGTTTCTGCCTAAAGGTTGGTCTGTCTGTGAAACTTTCCTGCTAGATTGGTGAGAAGTGATGGCATTCACATCAAAGGAAACTGTGAGCTTTGGTCCTCTGCAGTGTGGCAGCAGTAGTTGCCAAGGCAAACAGTGAGGCTTAAGTATATGCTTGGTTAGGTCCTTAGATGTGTGAATTACTAAGGTTGTGATGTGTCTAATACTGACTGTTAAGTCAGTAATTAACAAAATGAATTCCTTTGTAAGGGTTAATAACACATGGAACTCAAATGTAATGTTGCATAATCTACTTGCTTCTGCTTTGTATAAGAATTTGAACTGTGCACTTAGTTTCTAAAATGTCATTAGCAATCTGCGTTAAAAAGAAGGATTTTTTACTTAACTGATCGTTTACTGCCTGCCCTTTTCTGTGTTTACTGGTTTGTCTGGTATCTTGAGTACTCCTAGTTGCAGACTGAGGGCAGCCTGCCTAGAAGACTGGATGAAACCTGGTTACTTATTTCACTTTAAATGTTCTTTTCTCCCCAAAAGCTCCGTTTTGCCAATTGAAAGGTTTTCACCCTAATGACTCCATTCTGTGTCCTCAAGCTCACTTGCATGCATTTGTGTTTCTGACAGCCTTCACTCCCTCATCCTTTAGGCAGAGCGAGGGTCTATGATTCTTCTTAGCAGTCTTAAGAAGAGATCGACAGGAGATCTACCAGTGCAGTGCAAAAAGCAGCACAAGACCTTGTGCAGATCTACTTAAAGCTGTCCTGTCTCTTTCTGTCATTTTGCTTCTTAAACTAATTGAAAGTGACTTTAAATAAGTTACCTTCAGTTCTTTTTTTCGGTTGCTATTTTAGCTGTTCCCTATATCTGGTCCTAGGAGGCTTTTAAATGCACTCCTGCCACCTTGCTAGGGCATGGCTGGTGAGTCAGATGATGATTCTTGGAGTTCCTCCGAGTCTGAATTCTTCTGGTTCCTGTTACTCTGTTGACCTTTGACTTAAGAGGATCCTTCTTACTCCTTTTCACGCCTATTATGTTTAGAGTTCTTGCTCTCTGTCAAGTTGTTAAGATAAATACTGAAATAGCTTTTTTCACAAGAAGCTGGCAAACTTAATCCTGTAGTCTGCGTCACTACCAGGTGATGGTAGTATCTCTGAAGTACCAGCAAAATGGATGTGAAGTTATCATCTTAGTTTCTTTCTATTAACTTCATTCTCATGTTTGTTAGCAGCAGGTTGGGGTTTTATTGTGTGTGTCTTTGTTTTGTTTGTGTTTTTACAAGTCATGCCTGTGACTTAACACACACGTTAAAACTCTTACCAGAAAGCTGTCTGAAAACATGAAACATGACTGATCAACATAAATAACTTCTGCTAAATACTTGTAGGATTGATTGTGTTTCTCTCTAATACCTAAGTATATTTAGTGGACATGTGGTTCAACTTGTACCTCTCTTTTGGAAAACAGAACTCCCCTCTTCCCTCCTGTGCCCTATGCACATATAAGCAGTAATACTGGTAGAGTAACTGGGCACAAAATCTAATGCATCTATCTGCTGTAGGGGTTTTACAGGTGTAAAAAGCACGTATGGCTGGTTCATTTGCAACATCTGCAAATAAATACACAACTTGGACCAGTTCATTTGCTATCTTAATTCCTAGTTGCTTCTTCCAGTAATTACATATATAAATTCAACCATAGCTAAGCAGCATACCAGTGGACAGGAATGACCTGTTCAAGAAACTTGCCTGTGTATGTTTTTAGCTAGAGCATTACTGCTTTCTGCGTATATTAATGAAGTCATGGTGTAAAAAAACTGTTAAAGCATGTGAAGGTTGCCATTGGCCTTTAGCCTATAGTATGTGAAATGTTCCTTAATTAGAAATGTGTGTGCCTCAAAAGCCCACATTGTATTGTTAGGCCACAAAGACTGCATTTCCTTTCAAGGCCTACTGTTTGAGTCAGGTGGATTTATACACATCTTCTGTAACTTTAGGTACTGTAACTTCAGTAGATGTTGTGATGTCTCTCAATTCAAAGTGGAGAAGGCAGTTGTATGGGTATCCTGGAAGAACTTATTTTTATAAATACTGGGGTTCTTAAAACTTGTTGCTGTGTTTAGCACATCTGAAATTGGTATTTTAATACATTGCAGGATTTGGTGTTGCAAAAACCTTACATGGAAGCTTTATAATAAGTAAATGTATTTATTTTCTTGTTTTCTAGGCTTCTAATTTTTTAATTCTAATTTTTTATTTTCTAATCCATGCTAAAAAAGTTAACAGGATTCTTGCACAAACTGAATTCTTGGAATAAAAAATAAACCTTGTGAAATAAGGTTTATTAATAAAGCTTAGTTGTTGTGGTTTTATTTTTTCATTTGTTAAAGCTTGACGTCTTAAAACCTTGTTTCACCTGTACTCATTATGCTTTTCTCCCCCGTATCTTTACAGCAGTTCTGTGGTGTTCTTGGTCACACATTTATGGAGTTTCTGAAGGGCAGTGGAGACTACTGCCAGGCACAGCACGACCTCTATGCAGACAAGTGAACTGTAGAAATCCATTACTACTCCACCAAGAAGCCCCCCTAAGAGTGGTTGACCAGGATAAGAAGTGTTGAATTGAAATCGGCAGAGCATTTACCAACGGAATTCAGACCTGGATGGGGTAAACCTCAGTGCACTGCCTTTCTTTTGCCTCAGTATTACTGGATTGAAGAATTGCTGCTTCTTGTTAGGAGGTTCATTTCATTTCCCATTGCTCCCAACATCATACTTCCAAGCACTGAGAATTTCACGTGGAGTATAGTGAAGTAGACTTCAGTTTCTCTACATCACTTCTGTATTAGAATTTTTTTTAATCCTTTCATAATCTTGTTGCATGTTTAACTAAGTCAATATGGCCCGAATGAACCGCCCAGCTCCTGTGGAAATCACCTACAAGAACATGAGATTCCTGATCACACATAATCCAACCAATGCAACCTTAAACAAATTTATAGAGGTAAGGCCGGTACAGAATTCTTACTGACATATTTTTTTAATCCCTGAACAGCATGCTATATTTATATATAAATAAATATATATTTACTAGCTAATAACTGCTGTAAAAGCCATATGAGGTGTACTGAGACTGTATATTGATTTTTTTTCCTTTCAAATACTGGTGCTGTGCTTTGAAGATGTGTAGACAAATCTGTAGATATCTGCAAATCTGCAGACAGATATCTGCAGATTTGCAGACAAATCACATATACTTTGTCCTTCACAAATGTAATTCTGAGAATAAAGTAATAATTATACTGTCTAGTACATAGTACATTAAGTTCATTGTTTAGGTCTGAAAACAGGAATTATCTAGCAGAGTTATGTACAGAACAATACAAACATCTCTTAGTGGAAGGAGCTCACATTGAGATTGGGCTGAAGTGGTGTAACATTTCATTGCACTTCCTGCATAGTGATACATAGTGTGGGTCAGAACCTTAGAACTAGTAACAGGATTGCAATATGCTTTCACTGCCTAGCTTCCTTCACTATTAGCAGATCGTGGTTTTAGTGTAGCTTAAGAGGATCCTGTGTCATAGTGTCTTCGTGAGTGAAATTTGTGGCAATAGGCTTAGTCTGCACTCAGAGCTGCTGAAGCTACTTCAAGTGCTTTGCTGCATGCTGCTGACTGAAGGCCGTGGCTTGGCATATATTGCTAGTACTGAATTTATCAACTAAACCACATATTTAGCATGTTGGAACTATAAAGTGCGTGATTGTATATAGTGTGTGTATATGCTAATAAGTTCCTTGCAGAGCTACTTCATGGGAAGGTCCAAGTTTGCTAAGTACCTCCTCAGCAAGATTTTAGGTGTACTGCATCTCAATTCTGTATTTGATGCAGAATTATTTACAGGAAGCAGAGTGAGATAACATCTGCTTGTCTTTATATTCTCACAAGTAGATCAGGTCTGCTTAGTGCTTAGGCTGTGCTTCAGTCATTACCCTGGCAGTTGCAGTGTGCATGATATTCGTTGCAGGGAGAATGAAGAGGGATTGCTTTTTTTTTTTTATTATTTTAATGTAGGGTAATAGCAAAATGGAAAGCTAAATTTTGTCATGACAGCTCAGGAACTGGAATACTTTATTGTCCTGTGCTTGTAACTCTTAAGAGTAAGTGGTCTAACAAACCTACTGTTTTAAGCAGAGGGAGGAGGGGAAGATTTGAACTTTGCTCTGAATGCTTTTAGTGAAGTATGTAGCTTTGCAAACCAGGAAGCTTTATGTTCCTTTAAGATGAATGATCATTTGGAGATGGACTACTTGACTAATCAATATTTATCAGGATCTGATTTTAAAAGAAAATGTCTGATCTAACATAACCAAACTTAGTCTGCACATAAGACTGTGTTTGCAGAAAAGCCTAAAGTATCTGGTGTTAGCACACAAGTTTTTAGTCATTTCAGCTTTCTGTGTCTTTGCAGGATGGCAAGCATTTGCATGAGTTTTGTTACTGAAAGTTTTGAATGAGTTACTAAGTTAGTTTATCAAGAAAATTGAATGGTTAAGTGAAGCTGGTTTACTCTTACAGCATTTTTTTTCCCACTCCTTAGGAACTTAAAAAATACGGTGTTACCACAGTGGTAAGAGTGTGTGAAGCTACTTATGACACTGCTCCGGTGGAAAAAGAAGGCATTCAGGTTTTGGTAAGTAGTGTAGAAGCAGAGTTTGAAACCAACACATTTTGCTGTTCACTCTACCCCCTTCCCCAAAAAAAAGATTATTTGACACCAATTTATGAGTGTATTCACTCAGCAACTGATGGAGGAAAAATATGTGGAGACATCTTTTCTTGTCAGGAAAAAAAAGTTCAGTTTTGAGCTAAATCATGTGATCAATGAAAACTGATTGAGAGGAATCTATTTGTAATATTGCTGTAGTTAGACTATTAGAAAATTGTAGGTTTGAGTGGTTTCCTCAGCTGTCAGCCCTTTGTCCATTGTGTCCCCTCCTTTTTTTTGCCTGTGCATACAGCTTACAAGAATTCTATCTTTGTGTTTGTCACCCTGTGTTCTAGGACTGGCCCTTCGATGACGGTGCTCCACCATCCAACCAGATTGTTGATGATTGGCTAAACCTCCTTAAAGTTAAATTTCGTGAAGAACCTGGTTGTTGTATTGCTGTACACTGTGTTGCTGGTCTTGGAAGGTGGGTGAAGTTTTAAAGATTTGTTGAATTGTCATCCCTTGCCAGACTTGTTAAGATGTAGTGCAAAAGTTTACTTGAGGCAAATGTAATATAGGCACATATCCAGTGTTGGAATGACCTCACACTTAAAAGGAGTTGAGATGGCAGGAAACTGTTGTTTGTATTTATTGAAGATCTTTAGGTCAAGAGATGATGCTTCAGTCAAAGCTCTCACAAAGTCTACAGAATTAAGTTAACAAGTATATTCTTGTACCAAGTATGTTGATGAGTGCCCCATTGAGATTTTTTGTCTGTTTTTTCCCTAATGGATTTGGGGTTTTGTGACTTGTCTGCTTTCTCTCCATCTCCATTTCAGCAGTATTGCCAGTCTCCTTGAACCAGGGGCATTGTAACCGTTAACCACAAACAAGTGGGTGGTTCTGGCACATCGAGACCAGCTTTCATCCACAACCTGTCTGGGGGATGAAAAGTGTTTTCCAAAGTCCCAAAGCTGTTTGTCTCATTTCTAAGTGACATGAAAATTTTTAGTGATATTGCTAAATATTCTCCCTTTAGTCCTGTTCCTTCTGTCTGCTGCCACTATCTTGAATAGATGTCCAACAGTTGTGAGAAAATAATGGTTTTTCTGCTGTCCTAAACTACTTGGGAACTAGATCTGTTCAAAAAGAAGTTGCTATATTTTAGCCATGGATTTCAGCATGTCCTATATTGAATGGAGGTTTCTGGTCTTGTTGTCCCTAAGCCTGGTTTATCCACTGCATTATGGCTTCACATAACAAAGTTCACTGTAGTGAACTTTGTAGATGAATCTTACCAAAACAAGTCCTCTTCTGCTGCTTAGAATGATACAGGTTGGTTTTTCCTCAAAACAAGGTAGTTAATTAGTTGAAGACAGTCCTAGCTTTCTATCACGTAAGTTTCCCTTTAAATCCCTGAACATACAAAACCACTTAAAGTTACTACTTATATGCACTAGTCTGTTGCTAGTGTGTGGCATGAGGTTTTGTCTTGTGGTTTTTGGTGGGTTTTTTTGAGTCATAAATTGCTAATGTATTTGAGTTTGATTTAAGTCAAGCTTTTGTAGCTGAAAATTGATTCTGTCAAAGGAGGAACACCATGACAAACAAGGAAATCCTCAGGGAAGTGTAGTAGCCTGTGGATTGCGTCTGTTCCCAAAACTTGTGACACTAGTGTAGGATTTGTCACTTCTTACTGAACTCGACCTCTCTTCTGACTTTTGTGTTGGCATCCTGACTGCTTCTAATGGTGATTCATTTTGGAGAAGAAAAACCCATATGCAGCTCTTCCTCAGAATCAATTGATTTGAAACAAATGGTTAAAGATTACTTGCATTTTACTTCTGTTGTCCTCTCGTGTACCTAAAGTCAGATTAATGAAGCTAAGGTTGACCAGAGTTAATTTAAACCCCTATTTAATGAGAATTAAATAGGCTAACTCAAAACCAGGTGATATTATGTGTCAGTGAATGTAGGAATGCCTTCTGCCTTTTCTGCTTTCCCAGTGAAGCAACATCATATATGCAAAAACAGAATAAATTGTTTTTCTGAGTACACTTTGACAAAAGCTAAACTGAATTTTTTTTTTTTAACCAGAGCTCCAGTCTTAGTTGCTCTTGCACTGATAGAATGTGGAATGAAGTATGAAGATGCAGTGCAGTTCATAAGACAGTAAGTGTGACACTAACATGTAGCTGTTTTTAAGATTCAGTATGTTGATACATCCTTGGCCCTGAAGGAAATTCTGAATTGTCTTTGTCTTTTTTTTTTTTTTTTGGTAAGGTGTTTAATTTAGTACATCTGAAATTTTAGTGCATACAGTCAGTGTTGTAGGATTTGGATCTATGGAATGGATATTTTTCTGCCAAAACCAGAATCCATACATAATTATTTGAGGAGGTTTAAAAAAACCAGAACAACCGTTAACAAACCCCCTAACCTTCAGTTTGAATTGCAGAGTTCTCTTTCTTTATTTTACATATGAAAGGCAGAATACCTTTGTCTTTCCTGGTAGTCTTGTGAAGGCAGATATTTCCTTGGATTTTTTTAATCAATGTATGTAAGTCGGAGGAGAGCAGTTTTAGTCTCAATGTTTTAATTTCTCAGGTTTCAGCTATATTCAAAAAAAGCTGCATCCATTATAAACAATAACAAAACACTTCTTGCATAATTGCCAGATCTTCAAAGAATTAAATTCAGCTTGTACTGGCTGTATATGAAATGAGGAATAGGTAGCCAGGCACATACTCCAGAGAGCCAACATATACCTTTTTTTCACATACATACAGTTTGAGGAAACAAAGGCAGCTCAATTTCTGTTCAGCCTCTTTATTATGGGGACTTTAAATGTTTATGTACTGTCTTACTATTGTCATATTGTTCATAATTATTTTAAGAGAATGCATAACTTCAGCTCTCAAGAAGACCATCTTGCATCTGCTCTATAGCTTCCTTTTGAAGTTTTTTCTAAAGATCTTAATGTAAAATCACTGGCTTTTGCTTATCATAGGCTAGAACACTGTCTAAAATGCTATGTTCTCCTTTGAGCACGTGGTCCAGTGAGGTATTTGTGAAAGGAAGCTACCACCCTCTTTCCTGGCACTTAACTTCCAATTATCCCTACTTAGGTTACAGCCTTGACTTAAAGGTGGCTGTTTTTAAGTGACCTAAAAATATTTTTCTCTGGTTGATGATATTATTTCACTGGGCAGTAGATTAATGTTCTGTTTCAAATATGTTCTTTTCCATCTAGGAAGCGGCGTGGAGCTTTCAACAGCAAGCAACTTCTGTACTTGGAGAAATACCGCCCCAAGATGCGTCTGCGCTTTAAAGACTCCAACGGTCACCGAAATAATTGTTGTATTCAATAAAGCTCAACAGCCTATAGTACTTCTTTGGAAATAAAGGATGGAAACTAGAATTAAGCAGACTGCATGCCAAAGACATCAGTCTGGTATTTTTTAGTAGTAAAGGAAGCTTCCTTAGGAGTATTTATTAGGCTAAAGGCTCAGTAGAAATGCAACTTCTATGTTTAGATAAATATCTGTCTATTTGGAGACCCAGTAAATGTTTTTGCTGTACCCTGTTTCTGAGCTGTCTCCTTGTTCATTAATTATCAGATCAAATATCCTTTAATCATGCCATTGAGTCTTACTGACCTAGTTTTAACTACTATAAATTGGGGTACTAAAATAAATCAATCTGTAGAGAGATTAGGTGCCAAAATACCCAGCATATCAGCTACATGTTTTTCCTTAAAATGGGCATAGTTCTGATGATGTGAGAACTACCAGTTTATCTGGACCTTACTATCTTTTTTTCTACAGTCATTTCAATATTGAAGAATATGGCCTCTAAAGTAGTCTTGCCTGCTCACAGTATGTTTTGTCTCCCACAATCGCACTAGAATTATCAAGATTTGCACAGTCTGTCTTTTTAATACTATGAATTACAGCAACTTTTTACCCCTGCATCTGTACTTTTCTGTTACCTGAACCTCTCCATATTACAAGTCATTACTCTGGTTATTCATGTAGAAGATCTTTTAAATTGTTCAGAAGCACACAAGTCTTTAATGTCTCCAGACAAAAAGCCTTACAGTAAAATTAATGTTGGCACTTCATGTGCAACTTAACAGAGGGCCTGAAAAGGTTGGGAGGGGCTATTTAATATTTCTAGTAAAATGTTGCCTTTGTCTTGTGCAGGAAGTATAGAATATGCCCTTTACTTTAGTAAATATTTTTTTAAAACGTAGAAATGCTTTGTTATTGTAGCTAAAAATTCTTAATCAGAAAATTTCTGAAAAATCTTGTAGTTTTCTTTTACTGTACCTATTGAGAGTTGTTTACCAACTATTGCTTTGTTGAAAGTGTGATCTTTTTCTTTTCTTTTCATTTTTCCTCCTTGAGTTTCTGCTATGACTTGGGCAGACCTCTGTAATATTTTGTATGCCTTTCAAGCTGCGTAACTTAATATTTGGATACTTGATAATTTGTTTTATTATGTAATTGATAAAATGGTGATGTGTATTAATGTTAGTTCAACCATATATTTATACTGTCTTGGGAATGTGTGGTTATAGTTCTGTGGGAGAAATACTTTTGCCAGTGTTCACCAGCTTGTAAAATCTAGTGCGAGAGCTTAAACATCTAAATAAAGACTGAAATGCACTTACGAAGTTTGCTGAAATGCTCATCACTTTCACTTACTCTTACTTTTGTGTACTGTCAGCAATCTGGAGGTGCCTAAGCTCAGAATCTAGTCAGGCATCTGTTTTCTTCTTTTTTTTTTAATCTGGGCCTGAATGTCCCCTTTGCTGTAATGTTTGCTGTTTGTTTTGCTCATAAATAAATGTGGACAAAAATTAATGGTAGAAACTACAGTATTTTTTATGTAGCTTACTTGTGACTTGCTGTCCCCAGTACTAAAGCAGCTTACTTACTTAGTGTTCTTGAAGCTGTTTTTGCAGTAAAACAGAAGAGGATATGCATTGGTAAAGCTTAGAGAACACTTGAATCAATACCATTAGAATTCAGGTAAAAATAGTGTGATACAGTGCTTCATTGTCAAGACTGAAGCTATGTACAAACAAGATGTTCCAAAAAATGCGTGAGTAAAGACCTGCTATTTGAGTTTCCAGAGTGGTGACTAAACTTCCTGACGAGGACTAGAAGGTGCTCTTATTAGGCAGCTGAAGTGATCGATGCTCATATCTGCTTAGAGTTAAACGTTGGTTAATATATATCTTCCTTTCTAAACAGTGAGGTGGGATCATAGTATCTGTCAATGAGATTTCTGAATCTTTTGGAGATTAATTATGGCCTCATTATAAAGGACACTGTATGATTTTAAAATGCCTAAAATAATATAATATAGCACAATCTTTAAAGCAGTAAAATAAACTTTGGATCATCTTTTCTGTGGAAGCTGAACTGAGTTAAAAGGTATTTTGTTTAATAGAATACAGCTTCGTTTGACTGAAGAAGTAAGATGTTATGGAATGACATCCAAAGTCATCAATGTTTCTGTTGCCAGGAATTAGATTATAGGAACAATGGCATAGACAAAATCTTCATATATTCTGTAACTCATCATTATGCTGATTGATGTAAATACTGGTTTAACACAGATTAGTATCCAAGTTAAGAATTCTGATTTGGTTGCCCATGAAAATAGGAGAAGTCTAAAACAACTACAAGTAAAATGCCTGGAATTTTTTTTACTTAAAATTATCAATGCAATTGCTGTACATAGATCAGATTTTGCTTTTTTTACAGAATTCATTGTGGCTAAGGAGGATTGTGTTTGGCTGATTTCAGTAAACGAGGAAAAATTTGCATGAGTGCATGTCTGTTGAAAGCTTCTGAACTCTTTCTCTGTTTAGACATGACTCTTAGGAACAGAAAATCTTTTCCTCTTTTGTAACAAGTCTGGTAGTTTTCAACGATACTTAAGTTGTGAAGATAGGATAGCAGAGGGAACTACATAAAACAAGTTGAATGAAATTGCATGTAAAGGGTGTGTATGTGTATATATATATATATATACACACATATATTCACAAATTCAAGTGAAGAAATGCTTAAGCAGAATTACTGTATCTTAAGGCTAAAGCCTGGCATGGAAAACAGGCTTTAATGTAACATTTAATTTTGGATGCTTTCAATATGTAACTGCTTTGCCCCCTCAAGAGGTATGTTGTAGTACATTCCTGTCATGTGCTAGACTGGCTTGTGCTGTGGACTTAATGGCATATGTAATATGACATGTAAATGGTGGCAGTGTTTACATCATTCCTTAGCATGTAGCAGAAATGTTCATGGGAAATGGGGTGAGAATTTGCAGTTAGTGCAGCAGAAAACTGATTGATTCCCTATATTGTTCTGTCATATGGTCCTTTAAAAATTTGGAGGAAAGGTAGTCAAACAAGGTACTTTGTTACTGGTTATCCAAAATTAGGTATAAAATTGAATGTGATTTTCTTGACTCTGATTCTTAAAAATGCTGAGCAGTCAGTTTCCACTTAAGTCTGTAAACACTTGTACTTAAATATGCATGAAATTATGTGGAACTCTTTCTCAACAGTCCTGAGCCACTTCAGACTGTACTCAAAACTAAGTAATACTTCTAATCTCACTGTCTTCAGTTCTCGGTGTATAAAAATCCATTCCAGTCCTTAAATTAGTGGGGTGGTTCTGGAGATAAGCAGTAATTTCTGAAGTAATCAGACCAAATGGCTTTATTGCAGAAGAAACAATGAGAAAATGAGTAGTTCAGTATTGAGGCTGAATCCAAGGTTAGACTTAAGGTCTTTGGCAGTAAGAAAAGTAGTAAGGCTCTGCTCATTTATGTGAGCATTGTTTATCCTTACAAATGGGATGGGGGAAGAAATCTTCTGTAATTAAATGAATGTATTTGAGAGGGCCAGACTAGGGGTTCATATATGATTGTACCTTAATTGTTTTTAAGCTTCTGAGTGCTTGACTGCAGCATTAATAATACTGTTTTACCGTTTGTTTTTTTTTTAATATGTGCAACATTATTTAAATAATTACTGAGAGCACTCAAAACAGTATCTTAGATTTGCTGGGCTTTTGCTGTGACATTAATAAGCAAGTATTTTCTGTCAGTATCAGGAAAGTTATCAAACCAGAGATAGTGTTGTCCCAAGAAGACTACTATTACCTTTTGTATGTATTTGTGTAACCCCACTGTAAAAAAAAAAAAAAATCAATTATACTTCACAAGTTGAATTCAGCTCTTAAAATCTGGCTGAAATTTGATGGGTTTATTAATAGCTAGGAGGGACTTAACTGAAGAAATACAGATTTTTTAGTGAAGATGAAGAGCTCTCTAAAGATGAGAGCATATTCTGTAAAGGGAACATGGGATGGCAAATTCAGTTTTTAGTATTGGTATGTACAGGCAGATTAAATAAATTTCACCTAACTTCTTTAAGTGTAATAGTTCAAAATGTCAGGTAAAGTATTTCTTTCCACACACTCTGCTCTTAATGTGTAATAACCATTGACAATTATAACCCGATTTTATCCTATTGATACAGGTTTATGCTACATGTAACCACAGCATGTGGTTATTTTTGTCTTGATGGTCGCCTGCATGACTGCTGTTAATTTTGATACATACTGTCCTAATGCATTGATAATTACCTCAATAACAACACAAGTTCCCTATCAGTTGAAAGCCTCTTTGTGAGGTAATAGTGTTTAAACAGTGATCTGACAAGAAACGATAGGGACAGTGCCAGAAGATCAAGTTGCCTGCTTCAGTTTCTGATTCAAATGAGAACTCTGAAGAAAATCAGATACCAGCGTTTAGGTACATAGGAATGTTCAAGACAGAAATACTCACATAGCAGAAGGCATTCAGTCTCATTACACATGTAACCTGCATCTGTAAAAAAACCTAGATACATAGAATGGGTATTTTCTATTCCATTTTCTATTGGGCTGGAGTCTTAATCTCTTTATTGGTGGAGTAACAGCAGTAGCTGATTCTTTTTATAAATTTGCACATGCTTTATCATCAAGTTCCACTGATGCTTGTTCTGAATAGGACAGAGCTTGAATTACCTTTGGACTCTAGAGGAGCGAGAGTTGCAGGTGATGAACTCTTCTTCCCCATTCATAGGAGCATAGTTATGATACAATCTGAACAGGACAGTGCTGCTCAGCATTGTTATGCACGCCCACAGTGCTAGTAGGAAGCTACACACATCTTAGTTTGCCTTCTTCAATTCCCCAGTAAATCTGTGTGTCTTTAGGTAGGGCATGCAAACCCTGAACTTGCCTTTAAAATTTCAATTCAACTCTGACAAGTTTTAGTTCATCATAGTAAAAGCACATAAATACAAGAGGGCTATAGCAGATGTGCAAAACCATGGAGTTCCCTCATACTGCAAGTACACTCATCTCTTTACACTTGATGTACAAGGTTTTCCAGAGTAACACGTCCCCTGTCTGTCCCAGGGACGGGCTGCCCTACTCTTCTCTCCCTGGTTTTGTACAGCAGGATTCTTACTTCTTCCTGCCTTCTAACTGGGAGTTCCTTGTAGGATGCTATGGAGGATGGGTACCTGGCAGGAACTATGTACCCCTGATGCTCTCAGATGCTACCTCAAGCCACCCTACATGGAGTGTTTCTGCACTATGTCTTTATTCAATAGACAGAATTTTGCTAATGGGCAGACTTTTTTCTAGGCAGACACTTGCTGGCTGTTTCCTATATTAATCTAATCAGTGAGATAATTTTATAATATCCAATCACTTTGTGTTGTTAAGGTTATCCTTCTGATGGAGAGGATGCAAACTTTCCCATATTTGTGTTAAATCACACCCCTTTTTACCTCTCATATTCTCATACTTCATTCAGTTGCCTGATCTTGAGTTAGCCTTTTGCTGCATAAGGTTTATTTCAAACATTGAGAGTCTTTACCTCCCAAGTTCTTGACCTTATTTTGTTCCTGTTTTCCCTGTCTAGAAATTCTTGGTCATTTCTATTTCACTTGTCTACTTCTCATCAAAACTCCCTTCTGGACTTCCTTAATTGCTACCTGGTTTTCTTCACTGGGAAAAAATTAAGTACTGTTCAACAGCACTTGATGTTTATATGCCTGTCTCAATTGTCTTTCAGCACTACCAGAGTATTTATACTACTTTGAAGTTTGATCTCAAGAAGTTCTATTCCAGGCCCTTGGCCTTGGAAGTGGTTCTGAGCCAAGTCCAGGAAGGAAATTTGAGAGAATTATCATATATTATTGGGTTGAAGCATTAGGATATTTTTGAAGGAAATCTTCTAATTGTGCCATTAAGAATACAGAGCAATTTAGATTGGACAAAACATTAGAAGGTGATCTAGTCCAACCCCATGCTCAAAGCAGGGATAACTTCACAATTAGATCAGGTTATTTAGGAGCCTATTGAATCAAGTTTTTAATATGTTCAAGGATAGATATAACAGCTCCTTCCCAATATCTGTCCCTCAGCTGAGAACTCTTCCCTTGGGAATTATTCAGAATCTTCCCAGATGTAATTTCCCTGTGTCTCACATTTTTTCACTGTGACCTCCAAGACACTCTGTCTCTTCCTCTCTACATCCATCTGCCAGGTAACTGACAGAGGAAATTTGCCTCCTCAGTCTCATCATGAGGATGAAGAAACACAATACACTCTATGCTCCAAGCCTCTAATAATCTCAGTGACCTTCTACCATACTTCCTTCCAGTTTGTCAATATTTTCATGTATTGGGGAACTGGACATAGGCTACCATACGATTGCCTTCATAGAAGTTAAAAATTAAGGTAAATAGTACTGGGGTGAAATCTCAGATATTCAGAGAATTCATAACCAGCAGCAGTTCTGTAGACACCCACCCAAATTAGTTTGGGACGTAAGTCTCAAAGGCGTATTTTGTGCTGGCTATCAAAGTTTGTTTTCCTCTAGCACTAGAAAAGTTCATTAAACCTTTTTTTCCTGTTTTACACCAATCTCTGCATATAACTGCAACTCTGTCTTATTTTCTGGGATAAAATGTCTTTTTTAGTCTTGAATCTGTGTATTGCATTGGGTAATCCTTAACAGCTTGTAGCTTCTACACCTTTTACCTCTCTACAAAAACCTACACTTAGTCATAAAATCAATGGCTAAACATCCTTTGTCTTCAGAATCTTGCCTTTGTCCACCTAGCTGTATGGGTAATTTTAAAAGCCTCAGTCCCTTTCACCTGTGGAATTGAATGTTTTTCTGCTGCTTTCTAGAGCAGGACACGTAACTTCTATTTGATCCAGCAACTGGCAGCTACTAATGAGTCTTTTTGTGGGGAAAGAAAATGATCATGTCATAAATTTGGTGAAAAGTGGGTACATGTTACTGTTCCTATACTAACTAAAGCAAGGAGGAGGTAGGAAATTAATGGGGAAAATAGTGTCAAATCAGATATTCTTAACCAAAATATGTGGGTTTCCTTTATGTGATTAGAAAATTTTAGATTATTGGTTGTTACTGTTCTGCCTTTGAAAAAGTCAATTCTTATTACACAAGAAATAGAAAATATCAGAGGAACTAACAGTTTTAAATTTTGCTAAAGATATAATTCACAGTAACTTAAAATCAACTTCAAATGAGCTAACTATGGAGCCTCCTGAACAAGTGATATTGGCAAATCCCAGGTATTGTGAACAGAGTGTCTGCTGTTCATCCTGGAAAAAATCATGGCAGTAAGCTATGAAAAGCAGTTATCTAATTATTAAGGGGTGCCAATGTAGTATTTCTGACTCTTTCAGAAAACAGTAACCAGAAAAAAAAAGAGCTTGTTCAATATTGTAAATTCAGCAGATGTAACTGATGGTGTAGTACATATCAATTTATTTCAGAAGTCTAACTCTGCTTTGTATAACATTTTAAGTTACGTAATTCACAAAATAAATGCAGCACTTGGGTTTTAAAATCATTTAAATCAAGTATCTTGCAGACAAAAGAAAGATGTTCCTGTGAGAGATTGTTTGAATATTTAATGGCCTACTGCTGTAACATATCTCAGCTTTTTGACAGTAGTAAATGCAGCCCTACAGCAGGGCACCACCATACTCAATACATTCTTTATCCAGATAAGCACATGAAGCAATCTAACTCCTTTCCACATTTGACAACCAAAGCATAATTAACAGTAAAAAGCAAGCCATGTTTATGACCAGTGTGATCATAATCTGACTGCATAGAACATATTTTCAAAAATTCCATTTAGACCAAAAAACATGGAAAGACTATAAGGAATATAATTCACAAACCTCTTGGAAAGAGTTGTGGCTAAATAAAAGCTTGGAACTATAAGCAAAGAAACTGCCTTCTGCTGCTTTTTCTTGTGTTCAGGGCACTAGAAAACTTAAAATAAATAGGTTGCTTTTCAATGGAAACAACTTGGAAGATCTGGCCTACTACCAAGTAGCTCATCTATAAAGGGATTATATGATAAAATATTGCCAGGGAAGATAGCAGATGGCACAGCTGTAATTGTGTACACCTGGTGTGTCACTGTGCACAAAGGCCTCTGTAATACCAACAGAATTTCCTATTGGGGTGCTCTTTTTTCATGCTGAACTGCAACACAGGTGCTTCAGATGGTCAAGTTTATTACACAAATGCAGTGGTACAGTGTGGCCATGGCAAAAGAAAAGTGCACATACTCTGTTAAACTGAGATGGGTCACTGGAGTTATGTGACTTTTGACAGTGTAAAGAAATACTGAATAGAGCAATGAACAATGATCAGATTACCAGCAATGCTTTGCCTGCTGCTTGTGTCAAAAGAAATGAAATCAAAAGGGCTGAATGCTGGAAAATTTGTGCAATGCAAATTCTGCTTAACTGAATTTTGCTTCAGAAAGTAATTTCATTTCTTTGTATAGTATCAACAGTATTTTAGAAGGTTAGCACCTTGTTGAAAGTTCCATGCCTAAAAAGCCTTTGAAGAAATTAGTGCAACCAACCTAGTTGGTTCTGCACCATTATAAGAATTCAGTTTTTTTTTTTTTTTTTTAATGCTTGTTTTGGAAAGGAGAGAGACCTTCTGAAACACAGGAAGTACAGGAAGAAAACTAGAGAAAACCAGCTTGTGGTAATGTGCAGAACTAGCTTTGGAAGGGCAGGGAGAAAAAAATGCTGCATAGGTTAAAAACTGCTCCACTTCAAAACTGTTCCGTTGCAAATACCTTGTGTATTGCCTGCAAATATTGCTGTGTTACCATGCCTTCAGTTTAATGCTTCCTTAGTGTGATGGCAGCAAGAGAAGCATTCAATGCATTTCAGCCCTCATGGCACCACAGAAAGCCCTAGAGAATACAATCTCAAAAACTCAGAACTGAAAAAAAGGAAACTAAAGGAAACACAATCAATTTTTTTGTCCTTACATCATGTTTGTATTTCATTACAAAATACTAGGAATATGTAAAGGCAGCGTTAATATAGCAATACATAATGTAATTATGTATTTATGATTTTTAGAAATATTAAAAATCAAGTTTCTCTTTTGGAGGTGCTGAAACTTGGTATATGCTAGAACCAGCCTGCACTGCACTTCATGCCAGCCATCACAACTGAAAGCAGCGTAACGAATGCTGCATTCAGCTAATGCTGCAACAAAAATTAGGAAAGACGGTCCTGCTCTTTAGTAACATTATGTGGAGACCAAATTACTCCAGGTTCTCATGCCCCTACAAACGCACACCGCGACAGTCCCCTTAGGTGTCGAATAGTGCCGATGTGCGCCACAGGTCCTGCAAGGCGCGTACACAAACTGTTACCAGGAAAAGAGAAGGCGAAAACGCGCCTGCACCAACAGGCAGCATGAGACATGTCTGCCCAGGACCGACCGACTGCGGAGATTTTTCTGTCCAACGTGTAGGAACCGAAGAGCCTGGCACATCGGGAGCTGCAGGAATCCGCCCGGGGCCGACGGCGCACAGGACAGATTACCAAACAGGTTGTATAATGCGGGCTGCGCCGAGCAGGGGGGGTGGCAGCTGCTCTCCGAAGACAAAAGGCCACATCATTACACACGCACTAGTCACACCATGTGTGTGTCCTCAGCCAGGGTCTTACGGGAAAACCCGCGGAGCCGGCCGCCCTTCAACCGCTCTCCCCTGGGCCCGGGCAGGCCCGTCAGGCGCACGGCCGAGCCCGCGGCCACCGCCGGGCGCCTTGGGTACTGCGGCCCCCGACTCCAGCGAGGGTACCCAGGACACCCCCGGCTCCGCCGCGAGGGCTGGTTCCGCTGAGGAGCCTGTCCGGGCCGGGGCCACCGGCACACCTCAGTCCCTGCCCGGCCCGGGGGCCCGCGGCTCTGCCCCGCCCCCGACCCCTCCCGCCCGGCGCCTGCGCAGCACGCGCGCCCCCGCCCGCCCCCATCCCTTCCCTCCAACAGCGCCGTCACGTGAGCGGCCGGGCCCGGCGCGCCGGACGCCGCGGGGGCGCGCACCGGCGGGGCAGCGGGCACGCGGCCGCCACCGGGCCGGGCCGAGCCGGGCGCGACCACCTGGGCGGGGGCAGCCCGCGCGCGCGCGCCCCCGCGGAGCTGCGCGCGCCGCCCTCCCTCCCTTTGGCGCGGCCGCCGCGTCCCTTCCCCCGCGGCCGCGGGGCAGCGCTGGGCGGCGGAGCGGGTGAGTTACTGCGGGCTGCGGCAGAGACGGGGCAAGCAGGGGAGGGCAGGAGCGGGGGTGGAGGACCCCGCTGCGCTGCGCGGCGCCTCCAGCCTTCCCCGGGCCGGGCAGGGCTGGGCCGGGCCTGCGGCGTCAGAGCCGCGGCCTATGCTGGCCAGGCCCGGCCGGGTGGCGAGGGGCGGCCCGGCGGGACGGGGCTGCTTCCACCGCGGGGCCGTGGCACGGGCTGTGCGCGGAGGCGGCGCCGCCGCTGGCTCCTGTGCGCAGGCGACCTGTGGTCCGGCCGCGGGCCCCTAGGCGCTCCCCGGGGCCGCCTCCCGGCCGCCTCGCTCTGCCCGGGTGCGGCCCCGCGGCGCCGGCGCGGTTGTTGCGGAGGCTGCCACCGGGGGCCCCGGGCCGGCAGGGCCCGGCCACCTGACATGGCGCTCTGTCTCCGGCCTCGCTGCCTGCGGCGGCCGCTCCCTCCCCGTGTCCGTGCGGGACCTTGCCGCAGGCTCCTTGCCTGGAGTCGTGTTGCTGCCGAGAGCTCTCCCACAGCGCCTTCCCTGCCCTGCAGCTGCTACGTTTCGATGCTTCTACGCTTGTCTCTTCTCACCCCTTGAGCCGCCGATGCCTTGTTGTCCCATACCAAAGAGAGAAACAATCACCAATTTAGACCGTGCTCTTCTTGCTCTTGGTCTGACCTGTTCCGGGCGCCTCCTCCCGTCTTTTAAACTTATCATCACCAACAATTTCTGTGTTCAACTCCTGTGTATAGTACCCACTGTAGGAAGTGCGGGAGAGAATGTGGTCATCAGCAGTGCTGTGGGATTCAGTGGCCTGGTGGTATTTCCAGATCCTAATCTGGGATGAGGTGCTGTTTCTGGGACAGTGCGTTTATTGCTTGCTACTGGCATTCACGTAATAACTCTCAGGCTTTAGAAGATGCATCGTTCATGTGATTGCGGGTGTTCATTCTGTGTGGTGTGCACAAGGGAGACCTGTTAGAGCCGTGCGGGGTGCGTTTGGATGAAGAGCACTCTGCGGCATAGTTTAAATTAGTAAACATGGCTAATGGAGTGAAGCGTAAAAACCAGTAAGGAAAGACAGGAATGGGGGGTGATAGGAGCTACGCCATGCAAATTGTAGTTGTGGTGTCTTTTATGTAGTTGTTAATTCATTATGCAATTTTTATGCATTTGCTTTTATCAAAATGAATATTAGCATCACCAAACAGTGGAAATATTTTAAGATTAAATGTAAGGATGGTAAACATATGGCATCTCTTTAGCACCACTAATTCATGGTTTGTTTTGCTTAATAAATTAATCTCTTGTGGTTTGGGACACAATGTAAGGGAGCCTTGAAAACGTGGGTTTTTACATTTCTTGGACTAATTCCACTTCTGTTTACAGTTAGTGCATGCCTGCAATAAAACTCTTCTTTTTCTGTAACAAGCAGTTTTTACTTTTAATTTCTATAGTTGGCTTTAAAAATTATAAATATGGAGTTCTGAGCACCTATATTTCTTTTTTCAGCTATTGTTGCCTGTTACTCAGTCATTCAGTTTTTATGTGCCTCTTACATTTGCGAAATGAAAGGGCACCTAACTACAAACCATGTTGGCTAGATTTAATTCAACACAGTGGTAAGGTGCTTTATGGAAAACAGAAACTCTAAAAATTCTAATCTACTGTATTTCTGCAACCTCTGTCTTAAAAAGAGGCTTACCTCTACCACTTGTGTTGTGCTCAGAGTTGAGCTGATAAATTTCTTTAGTTATTTTAATTTTTTTACATTAATTTTTCCCAGTCAACCTAAATATTGTTAAATACAAGCTTTAAGGAGAGAACCATATTATATTAGAAGCTTTTTTTATGGTAAGGGCATATTTTTGAAGGGTAATGCTATGAAGTAGCGATGATAAAGTTCACTGAATTGGGGTATGAGAGTTCATTTTATAGAAGCATAAAGTGGAAGATTCAGACAGCTTGTCACATTCTCCTGGGTGGTGTCAATATTGCTACGTGATGGGTGGCATATTTCTATGAAAACTTCACAAGGGTTAGCTATAAGCTTTTAACTATTACTAATAGAAATCCCAACAAACAAACCGTAATTCTGATAGGTGTTTCCAAATGAATCTTTATGGAAGAGACACTGACAAATGCAAAAGGTATTACAAATGAAAATATTCTCTCCAGTGACTGACAAGTAATCGGTGTAACCTGCTACACAGTTTAGCATTTTTTACTGTGTTCCAGCTGAAAATACTTGGAACCAGTATTGAGGAACCTGAGGGTGGAAAAGTTCAAAAGAATAGCAGTAATAGTGGAAATACAGTCTCTCCTCATCTTTTTACTTTCAGTGAAATGCCTCTGAGTAGTGAACTTACCAATTCCAAAGGTATATACAGCAATGGAGAGACTCAAATGGTCTTTGATTATGCCTAATTTTCATGGTATTCAGGTGTATTCGTTGGTGGGACAGTCCAGCAAGGGAAAACAGAGTACTTAATGTTTTACAATGTAAAAAATTTGCATTTTTCATTTACATACTCCACATTTCACACTGTGAAGATGTTTTTTGACATAACAGAAGTTTTAATGCAGCACTGTGTGCCTCTTTGAGCTATAAAGTAAAGGTGAGAGAGGTATTTTTTTTAACGTAACTGCTAAGATTTTCAATGATACAATTTCATATTTTGTGATTAAGAAAAGGTTTCTCTATTTATTCTGTATTTCTTTGTCTTCTAAATAAATAATTTTTTTGAAATTTACTTTTCCTTTCTGTTCACTGAGGTACACACTGATGTACAGTTATGGCTGGTGAATGAGTTATGAATAGAGAAGGTTTAACAAAGCAAGTATCTTGAGCTGTCTGCTCTCTTAAATACCATGATAGCAAGTAGTAAGATACCTGCTCTGTCACTGAGGGGAGCAGCACATAACTTTAGATTTTAGATAGATTTTGGGAGGTGATTATTATTATGTCTGTTGAGATTTTAGTAGCAAGGGGTTTGTATCAGTTGATGTATGAAGACTTCAGAGAGAGGTAAACACAAAGATAGTATAGAAGAGCTTCTTAACAATTAATGAAATGCTCAGATTTACTTTTCTTGTTTTTTAGTCTTTAGCAGGGCTTTGTTTTGATGCCACTAAAAGCTAGATCTTAAATTTTAAATGAGGGATTAAATTAATAAATAATAAGTAGAGGGTTTACATAAGGGAACAGGTGGCATATGGATACCTAATGGGTTGATGTTTCAGTGTATAAGTTTGTCAGCAAACTTATACACTGACCCTCCTTTACAGCAGTATTGATGACTCAAATCAACCTATTTGCATACATGTTCCTGTTAGGCAGGTTTTTGCCAGTGTCCTGTTTTTTGGGAGATAAGTGAATGAGGAAGGTCAAATTTGATGATGCTTAAAGATTAAAGCTCAGTGAACCATATTCTATGCAAGTGTTATATCTACCTTTTTTTTTTTTTACAAAGGATGCTGAAAGCCTCTTTTAACCCTTTCCAAACATGTTTTTGTGGCTAGATGGCCATTCATATGCTCATACATCACATTGCTTGTTCTGTCAAAAATATTTTGTGAGTTAATTTAATTCTTGAAGACTGCCCTAGGTGATGGGATTTGAGCCAAAATGAACCAGAGTAGAAAGCACATTGGTGTGAGATTGGTAAACTCACCAAAAAGTTGTCAAGTTGATATATTCTTACTGACGCTGCCTCTGATGCACTGCCTGATATTGATTTTTCTCTTTAATGCCATGATGCGTTTGGACTGTGAACGCCATTGGGTAAAATCTCTTGCTGCAGAAGATGTGGGTCGCTGTTCTGGCTTTTGATGCTGTAATATCCATGAACCAAATGCATGCAGCTTCTGGTGCTTAAAGCATGGCAACATGGATACATGGCAACTTAGCCTTAATTTTCCATTAGATACTTGGGAGCTTAAACTTTAAAGTTTGTGTAGGAGGAAGGAGGAGGATGGTAGTAAAAGGTGCATCAGGGCTTTGAAGTAACATTGGTAGGTGGGTTTTAAGTTTCAAGGTATCAGTGAGCCCATGGAGTGGTCTGACATCACAGCTCCAGTGAACAAAGGTAGACATTTTATACCTTGAGTGTCCCTTTTGGCTTCAGTAGTTGCCACACAGCGTGAGCAAGGAGTTGTTTGTTTTTTTTTTCCAAACTGCTTGTATTCTTACCTAATTGCATGCCAATTAAGATGCAGTTCTCCTCTTTTGATGAAAAGTTTTTGTCAGTTATTGTTACTTTCTAATTCTTCTGTAACAGTGCTGAGTCAGCTTTTCCCATTTGTTGTGACATCTAAGGTGATAGTTATCCAAATAGCTTTCATTTAGTCTCCTTCCAGAGTTTACTACCTGAAGAAATAAATATAATATGGATCTTTTTAATGGGGTCTGTTAGAGTTGTTATGACTAGTGCTTGCTGTTGGTCGTTTGGTGTGCGTAAGCACAAGGTCCAGAGACCAAGTGTTGTATCTTGAACGTTGCAATGTCTCCCATATAGTCCACTCAGTAACTAGATGTACAAAAGCTTTTAAAAGCACTAGACAAATTCAGCAAATTGGAAGTGACAGACACTATTCAGAAAGGTACTTTGGTGAAATGGAAGGAATTGTAGTATTGCTATGCTATCTTCAGCAGTTTCAGATTCACTTATTCAGGCAGGTCAATAAAGTAGATAGGCTGTTCAACATCTAGGATTCTGAATATCCTAAATAGGCAGTGTGAGGTTGGTTTTTTTTTTCCTTCATTAGGTTCCCTCAGGTTTTTGCCTATCCTTGTCCCCAATTCAGGCAATTCATTTTGGTAATATTTCTTTGTAGAAATGGGGTTTTTTTAAGTCCATCTTCTGAGAACTTTAATAAACCAGATTTATTTTTAATTTGACAATTATTAAACACACAGAAGCTTCTATTTTATATTACTAACTTTAAAATATAAGCTAAAATATGAAAGTCAAGTTTAAAATGTAATCAGATATATTAAATTCACCCCCTGGCCCGAGAGGGAAGGAAAGAGAGTAATTACAGTGAAGCCTAACATTTGCTTTGTAAAATAAATGATGTGTGAGTACTGTAAAAAAGTTAACAAAATGAATGTAAAGGAAAATAAAGAAAAAATAAAATATCAAGACAAATGTATCTAACGTATATCCAAATATGTAGTTGGAAAATTAAATTTAATATGTTGCTGTCTAAGAGATACTTAGTTTAAAATGCAATCAAGAGTATGCTTGTCCATCAGCTGAAAAACACAAGGAATGCTTAGTGGTAGATACAAATTGTGATCACCCCTGCCTGGGGTGGGTTTTAGATAAGATGATAGAAACATGCGGATACAGTTGGAGATTTCCACTAAATTATTTTTCTCTGTTGTGATTAAGAAAATAATATAATAGGAACTGAAGTAATTTTTTGCCTCTTTCATAGACAAACTAAGCAATGAAAAAGCTTAAAGATGTGCAACATCTCTTGTCTGGTTTCTAGTTTTCCATCCCTTTTTAGATTAGTTTGGAAGGATATGCTTGTTTGAAATCTCAGTTTCTTTTCTTTGCAAGTTATCATTCTGACTTTTTAACTTTTATTTTTAAAAAGCCGTGTAGAGAACTATTAAAGCTGTAATGAATATATGGTAAAAGGGGAGAACATAAAAATCTGCTGTGGCAGATTCTACAGCGTGTTTATTTCATACCAGATTTGTTGGGATTTGAGGCAATATTATGGCACACCTGGATTAATAAACTAATTTAACAGTGGAAGAAATTATTTCTTTTAAACTGAAAGACTTAGACTGTAAAAGGAAACAGTGTTGAGAGCATGAAGAAATTTTATGGTAAACATAATGTGGGGGAAATTCTAGAAGTCATATTTGACTGTGGTGCTTTCCAGCAGGGTTTATAGTGTTGGATCACTTAATGACAGGTATTGGTTGGTGCGTTACTTTGTGATTGTTGCAATGTTATCTCTGTAATTGTTGCTTCTGTTTTTGCAGCGGAGAGCCTGATAGACGCAAGTAATTTTCGAAGGTGTAAGAGAAATGTATTTAGTGAACTGAGGAGAATGCTTGCCATACTTCAAGCTTTTCTTGATGGTGAGCTCTTCTCTCACCCAGACTCCTCCAGTATGTTGCTGTTCTCTAACAGTCTCAGTACGTGCTCTGATGCTCCAGGAGCCAGTGCGTGGGAGTTGAACTGAGCCTGCCTGGGACTTGCTCCTTTACCTCGTTCATGAGCACTCCTCACTGGTTCTGCGTGCATAATACTTTTCATATTCTGTTGCTTCTGATTAGCTACCCAGCGGGAAAGCCCTTGTGAATTGCCGTGCGATGGGAGTCGGCTCGGTATGTGCGCATCTGCTGGGAGCCCTGCCGAGGCACCGGCCGCTAGGGTTCAAGGGGAGGGCACAGCTGTGTTCCAGTGCAGTAACGCGTTCTTCCTTTGAGGGGTTAGGATTATCTTTGGAAATAAGTGAGCATGAAAGTCTTAACTGTGATTTTACCTCTGCCTCTGGGTATTTTTCCTGATGTTCAGAGTGTTTCAAATGCAAAATAAACCGTTCAAAATTCATACACTGAAGGCATTGTGCAGGGGAAGATTGGTTTTTTTTTCGCAGCAACTGTTTTTAATGGCTGTATAGCTAAAGAAGTTTATCTTTCATCCTCAGTCCCACAGATTTTACACTTGTTATGATAGGTAATCTAGTAATGTTAGAAATAACTTTTTAAAATAGCTTGGTAGTGTACCAATCATGTAAATAATCACAGAGTGGTTTTTGAACTAGATAAAGCAAAATTTTGATTTTCTGTATTTTGCTGGCATAAACTTTTTATTTTAAAAATGGTAGAACAAGTTCTTTAAGATTAGACTTTGTTCTAGTAGTATTTTTATGCAAGCCCCCTGACCTTTTGATGAAAAATTTGGGTAGAACATAATACATGATCATAGGCTTATGCTCCAGGAATAAAGCTTTCAGTAAAATTCCTCTTGAATTTTCTCTGCTAGCTACTTAGGTCTCGTTGAAGGTGTTTGTGGCCACTGCATGTATAGTTGCTTTGACAGTTACTTCTCAGTGCTTTTAGTGTTCTGAATGGCTGCATGGTAGTCTTAAAAAGCTGATGTTATCTTTTTCTTCATCACATCACTGAAGACAGGTTAATTTCTGTCAGGGATTTTTGTAGCAAGAGCTTTGCTTCTTAACATTGCTTTTTATGAAGTGGTCATCGCTGCTTTGGGCACCACAATATTTGAGTAACAAATATATAAATGTTCTCCTATCCAGAAAAAAAGCTTGGGATATGTTATTGTGTCTTCAAAGCCAATGCCACTTTTTAATGTTGGATGCAAAAGGTTTCTTGCATTCTCACAATATGTAGGTATTCTATTGCAGTGTCAGTAACTGACACTTGTTAATGTCATGTTTCACCATAATTTTATCCTGTGGCTGTTGCTCTTGTGCTCATGTAATGCTAATATGAAAAAATCTGTCATTACAGGAAGGTGCTTTAAAGTACTGTGTTGGGGCATTTGTAATTATTTTCTTACTTGGAGCCATTGCATCTCTTGTAGGTTATCCTGTTGTATCAGATTGTTGTAACTACTTGGTATAATAATAAAAACAGATTATACACTGCAGCACAGTACTTACTCCATTAGTTTGCTTCTTCATTTGTTGCCAGATTTGGAACTTCAGAGACCATGTTTGCTGTTATAGATGCTGTGTGGTGTATATACAGATATAGATATTACATAGATATAGATATTGTGTGGTGTATGTACAGATGCACTGCATTGCTTGATAAGAGAAGTCCATTTTTTTTTGGTGAGAGTGCTTTCAAATTACAACTTGCTGCTGAAGTCTGTTATCTCTTTTCTAAATGCACGTGATTCAGCTAAACTTCACTCTGGCTGCTTGGGCAGTAGGACCTTGTGTATTAGACTGCTTTGTTGTGTAGAAATTGGAAAGATAACATGCTGTGCAGAGACACAGTTCTATACCTGACCACCACTTTCTTCTGAGCTGCCTTGTGGGAGAAGGAAGAAAGACTGGCATGTTTGAAAATAAATCCCCAACAACCCAAAACACAACAAAACCCCACAGACAAAAAAAAAAAAACCTAAGAAACTCCACCCAAACAAAAGGAAACACCATTTGTGTTAAACCCGTAGTTTTGTAAGTTTGTGAAATAAAATGCGCAAATAGGGTTGAAATTGTAACAGAGCCCTTGCATGTATCTGGCTAGGATATTCTCAGTTGATTGCTAAAACAGAAATGCCCCATTAATGTGTCTAAGGAAGCATACTTAATGTTCTATTAAGCATGAGTAAGTACTGGATTTTTTTAGTGGCAGGTTGCTGGAATAACCATCTAGAAAGTAATTCAAGCACTGCAAACTCCAATTCTCACTTGTCATTTTCCTTTAATTAGTGTGTTCATTCTAAAAAAATCATTATCTCACGTGGGAGGAGGATGATGAAAGAAGGAGCAGGATACTTGTTTGTGTCCTTTTGCTGTTTCCAAAAGCTTTAACAGCCTTGTGTGCCAAAAAATGGCCTTTCAGACTATCCTGGATGCCAAATTAAGGCAGACGGTACTGCACTGCTCTATTTTCCTTACCCGTCTGATCATATTTATTATGGTTATCTTTCTCCACTTCGAGGATATGCTAAAGCAAAACTTCCAAAGTGTTTTGCTGACTTTTTTTCCATTCTTAGTTTCCATGTTTAGTTATACATACTTAATGTCATATACATACTTAAGTCTTCAGTACTTGCACTTCTGCTGCATTGCAAAGAAGATCTAGAAAATAAAGAATTCCTTGTAAAATGCAGTTGCCATCTTTGTATACAATTCCTTACGTAGACTTCTAGACATCCATCTAAACTTCTTCAAAATTGAAGTTTCAAAAGGCTCCTCCTTTTGATGCCAGCTCAGAATTCTCATGTATTTGATTGAAATTAGATTTTTCGTATAAAATTGATGTAATTTTATTGGCTGAATTGATCGATGAAAAAGAATAGAAATAAAACCTTGCTGTTTAAAAATACTAACTTGCTATGAAGTATCTGGTAGTTGCTCTTTGAACAGAAATATAGTTTTTCTCAGTAGTACACCATATTAATAGTATGGCAGGCTCTGGAACCTTCTCAGCTCCATTGCTGTTAGTGGAAGCTGACCTCACATTTGTACGTTTAAAAAGAAGAAAGTCATGCTCACAGTGCTGCTATCTCCAGGTTCACTTGTTCTTGATATCCTCCTCCTCTGGTGTCCTGTCTGCTTGGGCTGGTTAAGATTTAAACAAATTATAGAAAGAAGCTATTTAGTTACCTTTGTTATTCACACTCTGTAGAAGTGTCAGCATTCGGATGCTGATAGAGGAGAATAGCATGGAATTTCTTTTAAAAATAATTAGGGAATTGATTTTTAGTTATGATTTTTAGTGGGGCATACTAAGCCATAAGCAGTTTTTTATTTGTTTTTATAATTTTTAAATACCTTAAGCATTCTTTATAAAACACAAGAGCCAAAAACTTTGCTGGTGTCTTAGGTGTTTTACAATTTGTAGCTTCTTTTCTTATGGTATTTTTCTTGTCTTTCTATAGGGCTGAAAGACACACAGGAGTCTTCATGGATATAGTTGATACATTTAACCATTTAATTCCTACTGAACAATTAGATGATGCCCTATTTCTAGAATCCAACCTGGAGAATGAAGTCTGTGAGGATTTTAGTACAAGTCAAAATGTCTTAGAGGATTCGCTGAAGAACATGCTCAGCGATAAGGATCCTATGCTAGGATCTGCAAGTGCCCAGTTCTGTTTGCCTGTTTTGGATAGCAATGACCCCAATTTCCAGATGCCTTGTTCTACAGGTAAATCTTACAATTTTTTAAGATTACAGTTTAAAATACAGTTTCGCTTTAGTACCAACCCTTTTTCATAACTTAGAAATAATAAGTTGGGATTTCTGTCATCTTGCTGCCCTTTATCAATGCACTTCATACATGCCTGGCATGTAAACTATGTGCAGGTCCTGTTACTTTTGTAGTGTAACAATTGAGGAAAGCTCCTTATGTGGATCAGAAACAGCCTAGTCTTGTCTATCTGTTACTTCCAGTGAGAGTCAAGATTTGTTTAGTGTAGGTACTGGGCCTGATCACTGAAGTCACTGGTTGGCTCAAAAAATGCTGTATTTCTGGATTAGCAGTAGGAATAGGAGAGTTGTACAAATTACTGCTCTGACCTCAGGGTTACTCTGTTAATGCTAGGCCTTCTGGTACTGAGCTGTTTCTGGGTTCTGGGTGCTTTGCTTTGGTTGGCTTCACGACCCTGGAATGATCATAAAATAATTTTTTACTGTTTGGAGTACCTGATTTGGGAACAATTTAGACCAAAGTTTTAAATAAAAATAGTCTTAGAATTTATTGAGTAATTTTAGAAGATGAAAAAAAAGCGATGATCCAATCCCTAAAATTATTAATATTTATGAAGAATTGGAATAATTACACTGAATTTGATGCTAGAGACACAAATATACTCTGTTTTTAGTAGTGTTCTTTAATTGACTGGAAGCTTAAACAACATAATTTTTTAGCTTCATTAATAGAAGTGTTGTAGATTATTGCAGTTACATGATTATCTCAATATTTAATTTTTTTGAGTAAGTTTTATAACTGTTTCTGAAAATCGTCATAATTTCCTTATATAATATATATTTTACTGTTACTAACAGACTGAATTTTCACCTTCACTAAATTAGGTGATATTACATAATGGAAAACTGTAAATCAAAGATTATACTGTTTAAGGTAATGAAAAAGTGAGCTATCAAGCCAAAACAAGATATTTGGCATTTTTTTCCTACTTCAGAAGAACATTTTTGAGGCGATCCTTAGTGCTTTCGTGTACTCCTGCAATAGTCTGTATTCCTACACATTTTTCTCTGTAACCTGCCAAACAAAAATCATATCCCTTTTAATATGCATAATATACACAACTAAACCAAATTCCCCCTCACTTGCAAATTGTTTGTTATATTGCATCCTGTGCATTCTCCAGCAAACCTGTACTGCATTTAAAATTCGTGAATTAACTCATAGGGTACAGCTGGATATTTTGGAAGGTATGGAGAAAGTTTCAGGTGCTTCCTGGCATGTATTTGTCCTGAAAGTGATCAGTAGTGCAATAATTAGTACTATTGCTACTTAAATAAACAAAATTAATCTTAAGGTCCTTAAAAATAGTTGAGTGAATGCATTTATTTGGGGGCTACATTTTCAGGCTGTCAGAAGACTAAGGGATTCAAAGCTGATTTGATTTATGAATTTATTGTTTTATTTTTAAATCTGAAAGCACCAGTAGAGCCACATTTCAGTAAAGAAATTAAAATGTGTAATTTGGAATTAATGTAGGTATCCAAAAGAACATGAAATGTTCTTGTTGTTGCTTGTTCTTTGTAGGTCTTGATAAGAACTGTCCTTACTCTGACATGGTAGGACTGCAGTATGTGCTTAAATTTTTTAGTTAAGAATAACAAGTATCAGTTCGAAGTATGGTTTCTTTGCTTGTCTTTTTTCCTTGAAAGTTCATATAGTTGTGATTTATTTGAGTTTTCTGACACTGTTGGTGATCTAACACTGCTGATGTAGGCTGCTGGTAAGAATGTGGTTATTCAAGGTGGTAGTACCCTTTGTATGAATTAAGCCATGCATGAGCTGGTTTTCCCAGTTTAGGTGGAAGCTCATCTGCACGCCAAGTTCAATTTGTCTAAAAGTAAAAAAGCATAACTCTCCTGACAAATCTTGCTTTAATATATCCTATATTTTGCATAACCCATGCCTAGACTATTAAACAGTTTAAGAAAAGGAACAAAGTGCTCATGGAAATTAATTCACAGGACCACCAAAAGACAGATTGATCATATTTTATGCTTGTATTGTAGAATTCTGTTTTGTAGAAGTTTTAAAGTGGTACAGATTTCATGCTACAGCTTACTTGACTGTTGTGAGCAAGCAAGAGAGATAAAGGTTGTAATAGTTAAACTGAGGACAGATGTTGTAGATAAAATGGTAATCAGGTCTTCTAGATAAAATGGAGGAGCAGAAGGCATGGCTTCCTAATACTTCTTTGAAAGCAGATTTGAGCCGAGTTCAGGAGTAGAAAACCGATGCACAAACAAAATACTATCTTTATATGCCTTTAACCCAACTGTGTAAGTGTGAAATTTCTTCTGTGGACATGAGTATATGAAAGGGCTCGATTCAGGCCTGCTTCTTACCCACATGCCTACTGTCTCAAGATTGTGACATTTTCTCTGCTTTATTCTGGAGATCATGTATTTTTGTTTTCAAAAGCAAAAACTCTTCTCTCTTGCTCTTAAGTTGTTTTGAGTGTGGGTTTGCTTCCTGCTCTTTTTCTTACTGCTACATGGGCATCAGTTTTTGTTGGGAGTTTTTACTGGCCTGATCCAAAGTTGTTACTCATGAACATGTTTTGCTCAGCTTTAGGGTTTATATTGCACATCATTCATCAAGAACTAAGCTTTTTGTTAATACTAAGCTCTGTTTTTGGTGAGTTACCTCTTACCTGACTGTATGTGATGGATACTGGTAGCAATTGATTGTATGTCCTTTAGACATTTCAAGTGCATGCCTATAAGAAATACAGAGACATCTATCCAGAAAACACAGGTTTTGTACATTGAATTATAACTACATCTCTCGGGGAGAATAGTAGCTTAGAATCATAGAATGATGTGGTTTGCAAGGGACCTCTAAAGGTCGTCTAGTTCAGCCCTTCTGCAATGGACATGTTCAACTAGATGAGGTTGCTCATAGCCCAGTTCAACCTGGCTTTGAAGGTTCCCAGGCATGGGGCATCCACTGCTTTTCTGGGCAACCTCTTTCAGTGTTTCACCACCCTCATAATGAAAAAGTTCTCCCTTACATCCAATCTGAAGCTACTCTCTTTTAGTTTAAAACCACTACCTTTGTCCTGTCACTACAGACCATGCTAAAAAGTCTGTTCTTATAAGCCCCTTCTAGGTATTAAAAGGCTGCAATGAGGTGTCCATGTATTCTCCAGGCAAACAACCCAAACTCTGCCAGCCTTTCTTCAAAGGAAAGGTGCTCCAGCCTCCAGTCATTTTTGTGGCCTCCTCTGGACACGCTTCACCAGGTCCATGCCTTTTTTGTACCGAGGGTCTCAGTCAGCAGTACTGGTATATGACAAATAGAAAGACTGTGACAATGGATGTTTGTTGCCTATCTATTGATAGGCAGAACTATATCAGTACCAATAAAGCAGTCTCATGTTTATCTCTTGGCCTGAATCCAGATTGTGCTGGATTGAGATAGTTTCTTTAGTTGGATGACAAACAAAGATGGTCAGACAAAGACCAGCAGAAACCGAAGACAGAACAGACCAAACTTGCTGAGCTTGCTCTATAATTGCCACTGAGTAACAGAATGGGGTTAGAGTAATAATATAAGGTTATCTTTTCAGCTTTGATTGAATAATTACATATTTAGAGAAGAGAACAAGATTCTTTGTGAGTAATCCTGGTTATAGCTTTGAGCAGAGGTGGACATAACTCTTATGACTCTCACAAGCTGAATAGGGTAGAGGTCAAATTATGCTGCAATCCTTTTAGAATGTGTTAGTGGAGGGTGACTGCTAAACTATAAAGATGTAGTTAGGTTGCTGGTTTATGGAGCTAGACTGAGGAGAATGCTGGTCTTACAGCACAGTTAAGAAGTTCTGCTACCTCTGTGAATCAAGGTACAAACTATCCATGTCTTATTCACTGCAGCTCAAAGGAGCTTAGCAATTATGGAGGGCTCCTCCTGTCCTGAAGTAGGTATCAGCAGAAAGACATAGTGTCGATAGTAGAAATTGATGTAACTGCTCTCCTTGCCAGTTAAAGGACAGAGTTGGACAAAATGAAACTTTTGAGAAATAAATGAAATCCAAATTCTTGAAGCAATCAGAAGTGTCCCAAATCATGTTTTAGGTGCCTCTCTGCTTCTTTTTGTTGGTTTGATTGGGTGGTTGTTCTTACAAGCTGTGCATGACCAATGTAGAAAATTATATTGTATAGAACAGCTCTTGGCCATCTTAAATGTTTGAGTGGTGTGAGTGGGTGTGGAAGCATGCTTTTGGTGTTGTGTTGATTTTTTTACCTTATTGAGCAATTCATTGATAAGAAGTGGAAACGCTGAAGTTTAGAATATGACAGAATTATTTTAAGAGCAACAGACTTATTTCAACTTTGAATGGTACCCTAGTGATAGGTTTTCTGTTTTGTTCTGTTCTTGCTGGAAGCTTATCCACCTGTGAACGTAGCAGGTCATACTGGTTGCATGCCAGTGAGCTAAATAACTTAGCATTCATACTAAATTGGTAATTCTAGGTAAATTAAATTGGTAATCACAAACTGTGTAACTTTTCAGGATGTCATTTACTGGGGTAGTTTGATTTGTTATACTCGTAATACGGGGAATGGAATTTTAATTGCGTATCATCTGGAGACATTTCTAGATTTCATATTAAAATCAAGCTTTTAACTAATTTAGTTTATGGGTATGTTTATCAAATCAGGTACTTATCATAAATGATAAAGAAGACTGATGCTGTAAGAATCACAAAATGTGTTAGGGACATCTTTTTAATTGCCCTTTTTTTCTGTCCCTCTGGATTGCTGCTGGGAAAGTGTTTCCCTAGAGTGCAGTCTGTTTTTTCTAGCTTTAGCCTATGTTTTCATGAGAATTGTTAAAAGCAGCATTACCTCTGCTAAAATCATTACTACCTACTGAATCTTCGAAGCCAAACCAAGTTTTCTGACTACAAATACTGTTTTCTTTAGCTGGCATGATGTCTGGCTGTGTTAGGCATTTTGGGCTCTTTTCACTAAAGCCAAATGTACATGTATTTTTCCTCCTACATTTGAAGTAATTTTGAATGTAACTTTGAGATTCCAAAATTTGATTTACAGTTGTTTCTCTCAGTTTTCTTACCTCTTTATGCCTTCCTTCTTCCAAGCTGTCCATATGAACAGCTACAGAGTGTTTTATGACCAAGGTAGTAACTTTTCTGTATAAAATTTAAATATATTGTATTGGTGTTGAGAATCTGGAGAATATTTATTTTGTGCCTTTTTCTGTTTGTGAGTGGCAAACTACCTATATTCCCCAGCATAGGTCCTTCTGAAGTATTTAGTATGCCTTTGGATCAGTTTCATGGGTGGAGAGAGGTTGGATCTGTACTAAGATTTGCAAAGCAATTTAGATAGGCTCACTGATTTGTAAATACATGAAGACTCCCTTCTTAATAAAATTAATTAATTTACATTGAAGTGCTTGGTTTGATGTGGTGTTTTCACTTTGTTGAAATTTGGTTTTCTGCTCCTTATTTCCAATGTAACAGGCTTGTGTCTCTTAAAGAACCACTATTCAGTAAGCTTGTGATGTAGCTCCATCTTTTTAATAAAATGGGCATGCAGTCCTCTGTCAAGATACATGCTGCATTAAGTTTATTTATCCTAGTTGATTTTCATATATCTTTATTCTAAGGACTGTAAAATTACCTCTTAACAACACAGACATTAATGGAGAATGGGAGCAAGTGTTTAGTTAATATTTCATGTTACTTTGATTCTTTTCTTGCACTGGACAGTCAGCTCAAGGCACTTGCAAGCAAATTCTCATTTCAATAGATTACAGGCAAACGTTTGTAAAACAGTTGGAATTTGATGTTTCTTTATGTAAGTTATGTCATCAGTCACATAATTTCTCTTGAAAATATATATTTTTTTAACAGAAAGTATTTTTAATCTTGTTTCTTGAACATATGCATCACAGATGTCAATAGGAAAAAGGTTTCTCATAGAAAGTATACCATCCTCATTTATGATCTTGAGACTTACTGACAAAATATCACTATCTTTATATGTTTTGTTGTTTCGCTGGAGTTTATTTGCTCTTCTGAAGGCTTACCTAGACGTGTTAGTTACTGCTTTAGACTGTAACTGTTCTTTTCATTGAAGAATTATGTTACATCTCTGTGTTGTTATTCCCATGTAATGCAGAAATTTTATAATGTTCAACTATTTCCATATAATCTGTGATGCTTATATGGAATTTACTGTGGATTTGCACATTCCTGACATTAGTGTGATTCAGCTGGACATAATGCAAAGCAGGAGCAACAGTGATGTTCTGTTTGGTGTGGTTACCTAAGCAAAAGAAATCCAGGACTAACATCTACAGAGAAGAAATTTATTTCTACACTTGATATTTACCTTGGTCAGTGTGTCAAGAAACTGAGTATTTCTGTCTTAGTTGTGGCTGGAAATAATGGAAGAAAGTCTTATGTTAATAAACATAAAGATTTATAAACATCATAGTTTTTGATGATGTGTTTAGGGATGTTTCCTTCTCCTTACCTCCTCTTTCACCAGAAAGTAAGGCTTGTTTTCTTAAGTTTTACATTGCTAAAAAATTTAAAAATGGTCATGCTTTTGTTTTAGCATAGGGAAAACATTGCTTTAAATTTGCAAGTAGACTGTTTTACTGAATGTTGTTCTATTATGGTATAACATATATAAAAGTGAGTCAGTAGTACAGCCCAGCAGTTTGAAGTTTAGATACTTTGCAAGTAATGGAGAAACTCAAAATAGTGAGGTGAAGGTCAGTGGTGCCTTTTCCAGTATAAATATGTTGAATGTGACTAAATATGTTGAATGTGACTCGTACTTTTCTTGTTTGCAATCTGTTCAGTTGTACACTGGTGTACAACTCTTCCGTTCAGATAAGTTCTTTCTTTATTCCTTTTTTATTTTTTCCTATTTTATTTTTTAAATTTCTATACTTGATGCTGAGATAATATTTAGATATTTGTTACTAAGATAATCTCTGCTTTTTTTGTTCTTTCTGATTTTGCTTTTGTTGGTTTACCTTTCCTAGGGTTGTTTCCTTACCTCCACTTCTCCTTCATAATTTACTTTTCTAGTCTTCTTTGTATCTATTGCTGTTCTCTGTCATTTTTCTCTTCCCAGCAGGGTCTGTGTGGAATGCTCCTCATCAGGGGCCTCATGAGACTGTCTTTACTAGCTGAATTGTAGCTCAGGTGGTTTGAAATTAGCAAGATTCTGTGCTTCAATTCCTCTGTAAAATTAAAGCTACAGCACAGAGTCTTGTAAGTATGAAAATGCTTTAATTCTAATATTTCACACTGTGTCAATAATGGACTGAATGTGTCTCTTGTTATTAATTAAGGAGGGTGTAGAAATTCCGTAACTTGAGCAAGAACATTGTAGAGCCCAAGACTAATGTCAGCCCTTTAATATACTCCAGAGTTGTTTCAGAAGTTGTCCTACTAGTTTTTATTTTTCATGCTGTCTTCAATAGTTTAGTAATTTAGTTCTCACAGAAGGAGCAGAAGTGGATGTGAAAGGAGTCTCTTTTGTCACAGTCTGTTCCCAAAAGCCAGTTTTGTGTTTTGCAGGAACACTATGAAAACACAAATACCAAAGTGCAGAGCTGCTGGGAGGATATAATCTTTGAGAACACCAGAATGGGCAGCTGGAGTTAGAGTGAGGGTCCTTCTCATTCAGGTTTCCATCTTGGACAATGGCCAGTATTAGATATTTACTAGGAAAATGTCTAATAGGGCAGTTACAATGTAATTTTTTTGCTAGTGTGTCCAGTATGTACATTATAGCAAATAAGTGATTAAGGAGGACTCTTGAGTGGAGAAAGACCAAATTTATCAGCCTCATGCACCTTGCGTGTGATATCTGTATGTTTGTAAACACACACAGATAAAAAGGTGGCTCTGTGGATTGGAGAGTGGAAGTGGACAGTAATTTCCACAAACACTTTTCCTTGTAACTGATGTGTATGATGCAGTAACTAAAAATAATGGTTAAAATAAAATAAATGACCATAAATTGTTAGCTTAAGACACTCCTAGTTTTCAGCTCCTGGCACGCATCTGATTACAGAGGTTCAGAATGCTGATTGCCTGGTACCATGATCAGCCTTCCTTAAGATGCCAATAAAAAACTTTCTAATATTAGAAATTCTAAGGTGTTGCTTGGTTACTTTGTTTTTCATTGTTTTTTTTTAAATTGCAGTAATATCGAACTTGAGAAGGACCAGGAGTTGACAGATTTTCTGAGCTGTCTAAAAATTCTAACAATTTCTAATTTAACTTCTTGCTGTTTTACTTTTCTGATTGATGTGTTATTTATATAATTTTTAAGTAAGCAATTTTTAGAAATTTTTAGATATCTTATATGTGTCATGTGAGTTTATCTTAAAAATGCTTCAAGGTTTGTGTCTTAGTAGTGAAAAACAGGCATACTTGATTGTTTGGAGTCTCTGTTATATTTGTTAGACCTTCCTACATGTTTTGTATTCTCTTGGGTGTTTGGCTTGATCTCACAAATTTTGCATCCCATGGGGACCAGGATTGATTATTCACACATAGGATCTTTAAATAGGAGAGGCTACCACTGCAAGAACCAAATTTAGAGCAAGTGAGGAGAATGGCTGGTGTAGTGACCTGACTGCCTCTTAGGAAACCTGTTTTCAGGAGCAACCTCTGGGACCTTTCTCAGGTTAGTGGAGGATAGGAGTTCACCAATGAAATGTTCCCGGTCTCTCCTGGGACGTTAAGTGCTTGCTGCACTTAAAGCTCTTCCAAAAACACATTACGGGCACAGATATGTGATATGGGTGGGGCTCAGAGTTTTAAAAATAGTATCCTGTCAGAAAACCATGAGTTTTACACTCTGCACTTCTGGATCAGCTCTTTCTGCTGTTTACCTTTCTTCACTTTTTCTTAGGTGGGAAGGGACAGTGAGGGGCAGCTGATCCTCTAAGACTGGGGACCTTCCTGTGGCAAAAAAACCCCATAAAAATGTGAGTCCACAAAAAAAGCTACGAGGACTATCTACAGAAGTTTTAAGCTGTGGGTGATAGCTTCTTCTACCCTGAAACTGCCTCACATGGGAATATTCTGTCCTTTATTTCTTCATTTTTTTTTCCTCTTTTGTTTGATTTTAGATGGCCAATTTATTTATTTTTTAATGTTTCTTGCCCTGTCTTGCTCAGCATTATAGCTACAACACTTTTTGATCATTTTAAGTTTTAGGCTCTTCCTTGTTTGTTTGTTTTTTCCAGTTATTGGTCTTGATGATACTATGGATGAAGAAGGAGTTAAAGAGAGTGGTAATGACGCCATTGATGATGATGAGCTTGCTTTACCTAATAGGAATTTGAGAAGCCGTGCTGAAGAAGCGTCAGTCACATCACCGAGGAAATCACCACGTTTAATGGCACAAGGTGATTACAGATTGTGTTTACACATTTGAAGTACATCAAATCTTTTAAATCCCACCCCAACATTTGTAAATTTAACTTGGTTGTGTGAATTCCAATATAGAAACATTCTTTTTCATGCACTACAGCTAGAAGCTGGCATCCATAGGGTATGAGTCAATTAGAATTTCTCTTTAATAAATATTAAGTGTCTTGCTTATGGTCATTAAAATAATTTTTGAGATTTTGATCCTTTTACCTTACATAAGATAAGTAATGTGGTTCTTCACCAGCAAAAGCATGATGGAGTTGCAAAACAGCATTGGAATGTTAGGTTAGCATGTCTCTATTTCCAATTAAAGTTTTGATTCTATTTTTATTTGCATATTCTCTTTTTACTTTGAATTAGGTTATAGTAATTGCAGTCAGAAAGTCTTCAAATATCTCAAGATACTTAATATTTTATTAAAATATTTTAATTCTTTCTGTTAGCTAATTTATTATAGTTATGGGTTTTCTAACTTGTTGAACTGGAGTTATTTACTGCTCTGCTTTTGTCCCCTATAGAGTAGGTTGAATTAAAAAGATAAAATTATTTAATATGGCAATCAGAATTTAAATAAGAGCCTGTGGTACAAAGCTGGTGATTATGCTGTTTAGAAAGCCACTGGAATGGTTACTTGTTTAGAAAATATAAAAGTTGTCATCAGGTGAGAATATGACTGGATCTCTGATTTGTAGACTGTTCTCTAAAAGGTTTTTAAACTTCAGTTATATTTCTAATCACAGTATGGCTTGTGCAATTTTTGTTTGAGGTAGAAAAGGCTGAGAGGTAGAAAAGTAGACTTACTTTGGATTGTCTTTCTATCATCGCTTGTGTTTTGTATGTACTACTTAGAAATTCCATAGCTTTTAGAATTATGGGATCTTACATCCAAACTATGTCAGTGTAAAATTGAAATGGGAGCCATTTATTTTTGGGGAGGTTTTTAAGTTTAGTAAATAACTAAGTTTTAAGTCCTCTTTGTGTCCAGAAAGCTAAACTGGGGTAAGTCACTTTTGTTCTAGGCAAATCTTGTATTTGCAAAAAGAAGGAAGCAGAAATAGCTAAGAGATTTTCTTCTTCCCTTCCTAGAACCAGTACGGAGTCTGCGGCAGAGCACGCTAGCCAAGCGTTCGAATGTTGCTCCTCCTCTTAATACCAAGAAATCATCTGTAAAAAGTGGATCTGCTCCAAAAAATGGACAGAAACAAGAGAGAAGTCCAATTAAAGAGACAGATGTTGCAGCACGCTTGAAAACAGAGCAGCCTAGGGAGGTTAGGCGTAGTACAAGACGATCAGGACAGTTGGAAGGAGCAGCAGCAGCAGTAACAGCATCCCAAAGTAATACAAAATGTCTGTCTGGTCCTGAAGATGTGAAAGAAATTAAGTCTGAAACCCCTGAGCAGGCAGAAGTTGAAGAAACATCCCAAGAGTTAAGTTGTGCTAATTTAAGAGAACCCTGTTCTCCTTCTCCTGAGGAAACAAAGGAAATAGTAGAGGTTGCAATGAACACTGGCTCTGGGAGTGCTGAGTCAGTTTGTTCAGTATCTGCAGATACTGAAATGATTCCTGTTAAAAATGAAACAAGTGATGTGATTGATTCAATGGGCTTGGAAAATTCTTCAGAAGAAAAGACTGTTAATAAAGCAGAGGAATCAGAGAAGAAAGCAGAAGAACATAATCAAATTGAAATAACTGGAAAAGATAATGATTCATCCAGTGCTTGCTTGAATACAGATGGAATTTGTGAGACCTTTTCAAATTCGTCCAGCTCTGTGAAAGAGGGGGTTGATTGCAGTTCAGGTTCCCACAGTGTGGAAATTCTGGATGAAAATGTATTGTCAGTAAAGGAATGCGTAGCAGAAGCTGGAGGTGATGACAAGGGAATGGAGAAAACTGAAACTCCATCTGAGAAACTATTGGACAGTACAGACTGTGATAATAAAGACTTGAAAAACAAAGAGTTTACTTCAGCTGACCCAGGAAATAGCATTTTAGAAAGTGCTGTTGTTGACCAGTCAAGCCAAAATGTACAGCAGCAGATCGACAGTACTAAAGTAGAAGGCCAAGAGGCATCAAAATTTCAGGATGATGAGAAACAAATTGGAATTTCAAAATGTGAAAAGAACATTAGGCCTCGGCATAGTAAATCTGTAGTACAGAATAAACAAAATCTGACTGCAGGTACTCGGCAGAAATCAGGTTCAGTGCAACAAGAAATGACTCGGTCAAGAACGAGAGCTGGTGTTGCTGTTTCGGGCCTTCACAGTCCCTCTTCAGCAAGTCTGAAGCGAAATGCTGATGAGCAAGAGAGTCATCAGCATCCAAGTAACCCAGTTAAAATTAGAAAGAAACAATCTGATCTAGGTTTGAAAGCAAAGAGTAGCATTTCAGGGGTGACTGTAAAAAAGCAGACCAACACAAAGCTAAAGAAAATACCCCGAGTCCAGGCTTCTGGGCAAACCCAGAAGTTATCAGTTCAAAAAGCAAGTGAGAAATCTCCTACTCATCAAAGCTGTTCTAAAGATACCCACCACTCTGTGCATTCATTATCAGGTCATGTTTCACATCCTGGTCAGAAGCAAGCCAGCAAACACCAACTTGCAACTGGGCTAAAAGCTAATAACTCTACAAAGGAAGAGGCAGAGACTAAAGATCCCTCTGTTGAACATCTGAAGGAGGATGATAAGGAAAAAAACAAGTCAAAAAGAAATGATAGAAATCTCCAACCTCGCCAGAGAAGAAGTAGCAAAAGTCTCTCACTTGATGAACCTCCTTTGTTCATTCCAGATAACATTTCAACTGTTAAAAAGGAAGGCTTGGAACATACCTCTGCTAGTGAAAGCAAACATATTTGGGTGCCCAGCAAACAGTGTGGCTTTTGCAAAAAGCCACATGGCAACAGGTGTGTGTGGCAGCATGTTTTAGGAATTTATTACTGGTCTTGGAAGGTAATTGTTTTCCTTCCACCAAATGTTTTATGCTGCTCATGCCAAAACAAAGTCCTAGTCTGGCAGTACAAGTCTGTATGTCATACAGTCAGTTAATTTCCTTTGCACTCATACACTTTTTTTTTTTCGATCATTTAAACAGAGCTTTAGAAACTAGTTTGGCCCAAAAGTTTGAATATGTATGTTTTATTATATGAGTACATATTTTGATGACTGTATCATTCTTCTATGCTGTTTAATTATGCACTTTAAGCTTGACTTGAGAAAAAAAAGTATATATCTGTGTTCCAGGTTATCATTTCCTTCTTTCCAGAAACTTCTTTAAGTGGAAGGATCACCATAAACAAAAAAAATCAAATAGTTGTTTGCATGTGACTTTTATCTGGTATAGGTCCAATTCTAATAGTAGAGATACAGAGATTTTTTTTTTTCACTTTGTGTAATCAATGCCTCGAGGTTTCATGTAACTGTAATTAAGTAATTGCTAGGGAGGAGAGAAAGAAGAATATGAAAAAAACCCCACAAAACTTCCACGTGGGCATATCTGAAGTTGCCTTCAAACTTAATAATGAGGTTGCATTTGAAGTTGATAATATCCCTCTGTGTCAAAACTTGTTCTACACAGTAAGTGAACTGAAAAGGACCATTGGGTTTCACTAATGATCTATTAGTCCAAGAATAAGAATTCCTTTATTACACATACTGTGTTTTAATATTGAAGTATTTTTGTTGCTGTTCTACCTGCTAGCTTGCTAGCAGGCTGTTCTACCTGCTAGTTTTTGGTTTTTAAACTCAAATTGAAGATATTTGTGATTAGCTTATGTGAGAGAAAGTTTTAATAGTAATTTTTAGTGGTTGTGCTTTAGAACTCCATACATCAGAATGAAATATGGAACAATTACCTTTGGCACCTGAGGGGTTTTTGTGCCATTTGTTTGTATCTAAGAAGCCCTTCTGAGCTTTATTGGCTCATTGTATCATATTTGAAAACCAAATACATGAAAATTCATTTATGTACAGCTACAGTAACTGCATCATTGTGGCCTACTAAAAGAATTAATAAGAGGTTTGCTCTGCCTGGTTGCTGAGGATTACCAGATTGAAGGGGTGCTCAAATTTAATTCCATGTGGTTTTATTTTTTTTTAAAAATTCCTTTTAAGACTCATATCATCTGTGTCTTTGTAAGAGTGTTTAATTTTAAGCAGGTTGCATTTCCTTAGTTTTTGTCATCTTAGGCATTACCATGACAGTAAAACTGTATGAGTAGCCTTTATTTCAGTGAATTGTTTACATCCCAAAAGGCTACTTTCTGGATAAAAAAATGCTTCTATAGGTATTCTTAAAGCAAAATATGATATTTGGAATTTAAACTACTTGATAGCTGTTAAGAATGCAGCTTTGACTTGAACTTGTGCTATATTCTTTATATTTTTGCTAAAAAAACACTGTGGTTTGGTTTTTTTTCAATGTCTTGTTAGAGTTCAGAAAGTCTTAATTTTTATTACTAGATGGATCTAACCAGTGTGGGAAGATGTGGCAGTGACTCAGTTAAATCTACTTATTTGAGTTTATAAAGTCAAAGTAGCATTACCGAAGATACAGGAATACACATCAATATAGGATTGAGTTCAACAAACCCAATTTTGTATTGCCAGTTCTTACTGCTGCCAGAATAATAATAATATAGTGTATGAATCACCAGCTGAGGTTGGATTGAGACAGCCCATGAGTTGCCACAGATGGTAATTACGACTATCATCAGTTTTGTAATGTTAGTCTTCAGTGTTTTAAGGTTTTTTGTGTTGGAATTGTGTTACTTTTTATGTCTGCATAGCAAAACTGTTGACACAACCAGCTCTTTCAGCAGAAGATAATCAGATTTGCTAAACATAGAAAGATTTTTAGCACATAAACACAAAATTTTTGTATATAAAACAAAAAGAGAGACACAGTTGTGGAATAAGGAAATTTGCACTATTGAGCTTCATGCCTAATAACAGAAAATTTAAGACTGTCAGTGCATTACTTTTTGTTATTACTAGTCTAAGTAATAAAGTTTTATTTTTTTCAGATTACTTTACTTTGTAGTTTTGTGCTACAAATAATTTAAACCTTGCAGATTCACTTGCTGCTATTATTAAGATACCAGAGGAAGCAAAATTTGTATCTCCTGTGCCTTGCCATTTTGTTCTAATTTAATTATTAGAGCAAGAAAAAGAAAATACTTCTAGTACAGTGCAAAAGAGAAGAAGTGTACGATGATAAACTTGAATTCTGTCTCTTGGAAACCCATCAAAACTGTCAACATTTACTGTAATGAAAAGGGGATTTTAATTTGCTATTTGGACTACTTTTCAAGGAATTTTTGTTTCCCTTTTGAAACCACCTATCTGGTCAGTCTTACGCTTTTTTCTCATTGTATAAGAGAAAATGAGAAAGTGTAAGACACAAATGCTGTCAAATGGCTGTATGTTCAAGAAATGTCAAAGGCAGAGCTAAGATCTGAAACAACATTTTTGTTTATAGCTCTATGGTAGTTTCAGTTTTGGAAATCTTACTCAATGCTGTGGTTGAAATTGCTTATAGGAAAAGAAGTTAAACTGAAGTTGCAACCCCCAAACTGGGAAGTAATTTGCCAAGAGCTTTGCAGGATGTCCTGTTAAAGTAACATTTAAAATTCAGGATACAGAGTAGTAGTCACTAGAACCTTTGTGTATTTTCTCTAATAAATGAAAAGCCACTTGTTGTTATTGTAATACCAAGCTGGAGAATTTATTCAGGTTGAAGGTAATGTGTGGAAATTGTGGCATCAACTTTCTTTGTGTACAGAATTCCCAAAGGGCGATGCTTACATAGGCCTTACACAAACCCAGAGTAATTTTACTCTGCCTGTTAGAACAGGAGTAGAAGGATAGTACTTCAATGTTGTTTTATTTCACATCAGCACATGGCAAATGGAGTAAATTTATATCTTTAGGAATACATGCAGTAATTTGCTGGCCACATGCAAAGTCAAAGTATGCTTGTCTTGTACTGCAGATACAGTGGGCTTGGGAAAGGAGGAATTCTGTTTTATGAACATGAGGTTTGCATGATCAAAAAAGTTTACAAGTTATAACATCCTGCTTTGTAAGAGACAATGTTTGCTTGCTTTCTGTTAACAGATCACCATTGTTTGGCACCTGAGCTTTGAACAATGACTTCATGCTCTCTCTTCCATTTGTCTTGAAGTTTATGAGCTGTAACCATCATAGCTGTTTTATATATTTTTTCATTACTCAGAGAATGGGTTGCCAGTGTTTGGCTTTAGGACTCTCTCAGCCTGTTTGCTTGATGTATTGTGATGTATCTTTTCTACATGACTAAAAAGAATTGCTCTTTCCTATGAAAACTAAGCCTTATGTTTCTGCACAAGTCAGATGACTTTTTGTAATTTTCAGCACATCTGAAAGGGTATTTTTTCAGTTTTTCATATTTTCAGGGTTTGAGTTGTTGCTCATAGTATTTTCTACATGTTTGACGTTGCCAGTATATTCCCATATTGCTATCATATGTTTTCTAATCAGCTAATAACATAAATCATATGCAAAAAATTTCATTTGCCTATAGATGAAAAGTGTGTGTCTATGGATATGCATATCACATTGAAAAAATTTAGATTGAAGTTACCACTCAAATTCTTAATGATGCTGAAAATACTAAACTTTGCCACAAACAATAGTTACTTTTCCAGAAGACAGATTAAAGGTCGTTAAAGATAGTTAAATTTTAAAAATTATACATAATTTTGCAGCATAGTGCAAAATGAAGATGGTAGCTCTGCAGACATTGAGAAATCTGCTAATGTAAAATTTCTCTGCTTTTCACTGTAGATGTTCAAATTCTCTGCAGCTGGAGGTCTGAACTGGTTCCTTGCTTGTACAATTAGACAAAATCTAACAGGCATTTTTCAGATTGTCTCCCTTGTTTGTAGCTTATCTTCTTTAACAAGAAATTTGATCAATTTTGGATTAATAATTCATAGTATACAACTTGGGATACTCTGCTTCTAAGCAGATATTCTAGAAAACTAATTACAGAGCAAGTTTGTAACTTTAATTTGGTGACTTTGTCTTGATTTCAACAGTCCCAAGTAAGATTTTTTTAATAGCCTGTGGGAGTTTGAGGATTCTCTTCTGCTGTTGTTGTGTGGGGTTTTTTTCTGGTTTTGTTTTGTTGTTGCTTGGGCTTTGATAATCCAGTTTGAGTGGTCAGACATAATTTTTCTGTGAGGTCTGAGGCCAGTTTAAGTGATACAGGAATGGATTTTACTTAGGGTATTCCTTCCCCCGACATTTCAATTATGCTTTAATATGGAGGAAAAGTTAGTAATGTTGTAAAAGGTAATTAATTGGAAAGTGCTGAAGTTGCTTTAGCAAAGGTACAGTATTCTTGATTTCTTGCTTATACATAATTCCTGAAGTGTTCCTTTAGAACTGTAGTACAAAAAAGTAGTTTGGCTGATGGATGCAAACTGCAAACCATTTTTACCCATACTAAAGATTGTTAGGAGATTTTTATTTTAAAAATAGTGCTAAATGTGAGTAAATTATAGTGGATCTAGGTTATCATACAATTTGCATAGCCAATACAAAAGTCCAAACTTGTAGCCATCTTTAAATTACAAATGCATATTTTTTAGGGTGATGGTATCTGGCATGAGTGCATTGTATGCAACAAACAATTTGTTGTGAGAACATTCTTCATAAGGAATTAGAATAATAATGGTGCCTAAGTTCTAGTAAACGTCCATTAGGTAGTATGAGTGTGTTAAGCAGCAGATTATGCAAGATGTCATCAGTTTACAGTAATGGATGATGCTTTTAAATTTTCTGTCTCTGCTACTGCTTTCTTCCTCTGTGAAAAGCCTTGCAACATTAAAAGCTATTGTGCTTTTCCACCCACAGCTGTAGAAAACCTGAATGACAGTATAAACAAAATAATATCTAATGTATAATTATATAACTATAAACAATGTAATATATAATTAACAAAGGGAAGGCCTCCACTGTGATTTTTATTTACGGTTACATAATTGTATTTGTAGATTTTATATGGATTATGTTACTATGCTGCAATATTGGCAGGATTATTATTAATACCAGTGGCATTAAGGAATCAAGCAAATGGATTCCATAAGTTATCTAAAATATTTTTATGAAAGATGAGCATAAATACAAGGTGCTTACAAATGCAGTTTATAAAGCATATGATGCTTATCCTGCAACATGTAACATGTGTAGAATCCACTGGTAATGGAGCTTCCCTTAATGATTATATATAATATGTATATATGTTTATATATGCATAATTTTTAGTGCCGGTTTTTAATTAATATTAGGAAACATACTCTTTTATTTTCAGGGTTTTGAGGAAATTTAGTGGTTTTGGCTGTGCTGTTTGGCATGTTTCATAAATTCATCTTTAATTCAAAAAGCATAGGGTTGTTTATCTTCCTGCTGCTTCCTGTTTGGAGGGGGTTCCTGTAATATAAATAGCAAAGAAAATTATGCCTTTAAGAAAGAGAAAAAACATCTGGCATAAAAGATGTAATTGAAATTTAGTACTTAGACAATAAGTTTGCAGTGTCTTTTTCGTATGCTGCAAATTCCATGTAAAGAGATCTGCTGCTAGTGATTGAGATAGGTTTATGGGTTTTCTCTAGAAGATCAGAACTTGAAAAATCATGTCACTTGTGTTAGACTTTGTCAAAAAGGAAGCAAGTGGAACTTGCTCATGTCTCTGTGCGCTTACAATGTAGTGCAGATTTTTTTTTTGACAGACCATATTTCATTTGAGCTTTGTATCAAACCATGCTACTTCACTGATGTGGAACATACATTCTGCTAAAGCTGCCATGCCATGAATGTCTTGTCCCTGCTTTTAACATTGGCTGGACTGCAGCAGAGAAACAGTTGCAATATTAATGCAAGTGTACAACAGATCTGTAGAAGACTGGTGAACAGTGCCATTAAGGGACAAAGTGCAGATGGGGGACTTGCTTTAAATACTGAAGTCCTTAAAAAGTGAACAAGTGGGTTTACTCCTCTTAGGTGAGTTTGAGGCTAGGGTGTTCTTTTGAATAGATTGGTTTGGGTTTTTTGAGGGGTTTTTTTGTTAAGATTTGAGTCCTATTGTGGTATTTTTCCCAATTGATATGTGCCACAAGCATGAAGGATTAAAGAGAAGCAATTGTTTTGAAACTAAATGATTTTCTGTGGCAATGCATTATTAATTAATCTTAAAATGCTGATTTTGTAATGCTGTCCCACACTGATGAATAACTCTTGACAGCTCCTGATTTTTATTTTGCTTTATTCAAGTATAGCTTTACAATGAAAAGCTGTGTTATGAGTAAGGTAGTTTCTGCCCATTTTACAGTAATTATTTTCTCAGGAAACTTGATGCTGTTACATAACTTGAACATGAAGGTAATTTTAAAACATGGTCCATATATTTAGAAAATAAATTGTCCTGACTTTTTCATCTAAGAAATGAATTTAATTTGTTACAAATAATGCACCAAAGGAAGTATTCTGATCGTAAGAGAGATTGTGGCAGGTTTGCATTAATTATTCTGTCTCTTTTTATGTTTCATCTGTTACTTTCTGATTTTAAGGTGTCTCTTTTCATGCTGACATGTGGACTACCAAGGGGATTCTTTAAAGGGATGAAACTGTAGCATACTCTATGCAGAGGTCCCAGTGAGCTATAGTACTGTGTGCTGTCACTTGTCAGCTTTTTAAAAATTTTTTCTTCCAAAAAAAAGACTTTTATATTAAAGTCCAATGAAAGCAAGTCTTTCATTGAATGTGGCATAATTTAATATTTTAAAATATACTTTTCTTTCTCTTTCAGCTTTACATCTTCCAATCCAGCCTTACAACATGGGTAAAAGTCCTGCACTTCAGATTTGAAGCAATCTGCAGTCAGAAACTTTGATGTTTTACTAGTCCAAGATACCAGAACCGCTTCAGTCAAAAATAACAACTGTGCAAAAGGACATCCTTGAGCCTTCAAACCAGGCTTCAGTTTTTCTTGACTCCCCTATTTAGATTGAATGTTGCCCATTACCTAATTATAATTGCTACAAATCATAGTTGTTTTGTGTGCAGATGAGAGAAACAGGCAGAGATGTAAAAGTGGCCTTATGGTAAAAAGGATTACATACATTACTGGTATCAAAATCAGTATGTTCTCTCCCAGCCTCAAAAGTTGCAGTTTTGCATTTGACTAGTGTGGGGAAAAAAGCCCCAATTAGTAGAAATAGTGAATTTTTTTAGGCAGACAGCACCAGTGTTTTTATTACCGTTTTGTATAACTAGGTTTAAGCAAAACAATTGTAAACAATACATTGTGTTGTATAGAACAGGCATCATGGGTATTTCCTGATTCTTTTTGTAGTCTTGGTTTCTGAATCCTGAATTTTAAATTTTGTTGTGTGTATTAAAATACAGTGTAACTGAAACCTTGTTGTGAAGACTGGAATGAAGCCAAATGAATCTTCCATCTTCAGTAGTTTGCTTGAATGACCTCTAACTTGGTGTGTAGTCTTAGTGAAGAATGATCTTTTCTGAGCTGAATTCTTTGTAGGGTTTTTTGACTTTTAAAATTTTTATTATTTATTTCATAGACCTGAAAATAAAGATTTAATACTGGATACCTATCCTGGTGCCTTACTTACACACCATCTTTATTACCCCCCTTAATATGTGTGAGCTAAGCTGAAAAATTCCATGTGCTGTCAATTTGAAGTTGAAGGTGTGCAGCATCTTGCGTATTTTAGTTTAATCTCTTCAGCAAATATCCATTTTCTGAATACAAATCAAAAGTTTGTTTTGGTTACTAAATGCTGCAGTCCCTCTTCCTCATATAACAAATTAGTCTCTGATGCATGAATTTACAAACTGAGGAAAAATTACATATATTTTAATAAAAATACAGTTAATAGCACTTGTGGCTTCATGATGGTGTATTCTTGGTTTCCTTTTATTTTTGAACCACAGGCATTAATTCCTTAGGACACCAAAACACCCTTTAAGCATGATGCTTTGGCTATGTGGTTTGACTTTATTTCAGCTTTTGCAGAAAATCGTACATGGTGAATTTTTGTAACCAGTTTCATTGTTCCCAGAGCTTTACTAGTATTTTATTGCAGTGGTACAAGATATGTTCTGTGTAAAGCACCCACTGTGGACCTTTGCAGTTATGAAATAGGGACTCACCTTACATTTCCTGCCCGTGCATGTTTGGCTCCAGGCTCTCAGAAAGGAGCAGTGAGCTTTGTGTAGCAGTCCTGTTGCTTCTTTCTTGTTTTTTTGTTGTGTTTATAAATGCTGTAGTATTACTCTGCTGAGACCATCAGAAGTAATTCTGCCCTAACATTACCTTTCTTGTTTTTGCAATTTGCTGGAACGTGAATCTGAAAAGATTGAGATACTGAAAAAACATGAAGGAACCTATGCCTTTCTAATTAAAATTAGAAGTAGATGGGCAGATGCTGTTTGCTAGTGACAAGTAATACTATTAATGTACTTGCAGCTCAGAAAAAGAAAATTCAAAAGGAGAAAGTATTTTTCTTCCCAAACTTTTAAAAAACAGTTTCTTCAAATCTAGCAAACATCATCATAGGCTTTTTCTCAATCTGATGGACCTCTAAAACTTCTCAGACTCATTTTGTATCAAAATAATATTTTCTTCAGCAGAATGTAATCCTGACATATTTTGAGTAGGGAGGGACAGAACATGCAGTTATTTCTTCTTTTGTTTCAAATGTCTGCTGTTAATAAGAGCTTTCATCTCTGAGGTAACAGTAATTTTTGAATACAATACCTGCATCAAGCCACCTGGAACATTGATTTACAGTTCTGGAGAATGAGAGTTGCTCTAAGCACATCCTGTAATGTTTATATGGTTCCACCAGGTAGGTAAGTTAGCAGATAGCCTGAGTGGGGACATACCTAAGTTAGGTATCATTTTGCTTAGAATCACCTTATGGAAGAGATCGATAAGGTATTAGGTTAAAGAAATAGGGTTTGCAGGTCAGCGTATTTAGCTCTTAAATATATTGCTGAAATGATCAGATTTTCATGAATTACTTTTTAAGTCAGGTCTGTCTTCTGTGAAATTCAGAATCTAGGAATTCAGTAAATAATTTTTTAGTGTTGCCAAAGAACTTCTGCTTTCTTTAATACACTTACAGTCTTTCTGGATTTTCTTCATCCGGACTATGTGTTAAAGTACATATCTTGAATATAGTTTATGTAAGTATAAAGCAAAATGAAAAGAAGTAAAAATTAAACAAAAAAACCCAAACAAACAAAATCACACACAAAAACCAGCAAACAATCCCCCACCCCCAACCCATCAAAAATATGAAAGGGGAAAGAGAATGGAAATGGATATCACAAGAGATCTTCCTGCATCATTTGAAAGCTGTTCCTTGGAGCTAGTTTCATTATTTGTAAAAAATAATTCCATAATTCCTACCACATAAGTCTCCTGACGTAGTTGGTTTTTAGCCTGTGAAACTTTGAAATTCCACATCATTCCCAAATACTTGAACTGGAAATTGTACCTATCAGTGTAATTAGGTGTTCATTATACCTGATGAAGTTTTCAAAATGCTTCCACAAAATAGTCAGAAATCATGCTTTTATTTTAGACCAGGTGATCTTTACAGTGAAAGTAAAATCTGTATTAAAGTTGATTCTGCTTTTAAAATAATGCAGTTAAGTGAGTTGAAGGGTGTCCATTAGAAGAGAGTCATTTTGGTGTTTGAAGCATTCTGTAAATAACTTAGCTCTGAATAAAATGGCAGAGTGGCGCAAAAGTGTGTACCACATTTAAACGAAAACAGTCACTGCAAGCTGGACAGGTGGTTTTGGAAGCCAAACTCCTGGCCCTATATTCACCAGTAAAGAGAATGAAAAGCAACTTTCTAGAAATAATTTAGTAGTAATGGTCTAAGGAATGAGATGTAAGATACCAACTAATTTAGAATAGGTTGATATACCCATTGTGTTTGTCAAAACATTTAAAGACCTCATACTGCTGTGGAAGATTGCTGCTGCTGATGTGTTTGTGATGAATGATGACAATCATATTTGTAGGAAAGCAAGGATAATATCTTGCAAGAAAATTTTCAAGTATTTTCAAACAAATTTACTGTTTCTGAGAGTTGCTGGATTTTTGGTTTTGTTTTTTAACATTCATAAGAACTTTGATAGGAATCTGAAAAGAAGCTTGGTAGGATTTGGAAACAAGTTACACAAACACAATGAGGTTTGATGCTCTCTTGGACTATTGTAAAAAGCAAAAAGGAAAAAAAAACTCTTGGGAAGACCATACCATGTCGTAAGGCTGGAGATGGATGTAAAGCACCAAAGAAAATCACTTACTAGGTAAGAACAAATAATTGAGATGCACAGATCAAAGCAATTATGATATATCCTGCTGAAGGTGCTGTATCTTCTGTCATAGTCTTCTTTCACAGTTTTCACTGACTTTTATCTTATTTTGTTTTCAGGTTTATGGTAGGTTGTGGTAGATGTGATGATTGGTTTCATGGTGATTGTGTTGGGCTGAGCCTTTCTCAAGCGCAGCAGATGGGTGAAGAAGATAAAGAGTATGTGTGTGTGAAATGCTGTGCTGAAGAAGACAAAAAAATGGAGTGCTTTGATCAAAATGTACCAGATACTCAAGTGAAACTTGAGCATAAAGAAGAAAAAGCAATTGAGTGTGAAAAACTGGGGATGTCAAAACAAACACCTACTTGTAATCTAAATACAGTGGCTGAAAAAACGAAGCAAACGGAGGACACTGGGAAGCACAAAGTCAAAATCTTCAGACGGGTGAGTCTTATTTAATGTTTTAAGTTCTCTTAATTTCTGGAGTTAGAAGGTTTCTGCCTGTGCCACTGCCAATTAATAGACCATGTTTCAGACATCTTTGTGAATCTAATTTAAGTTATTTGCAAAGTTACTTCATCTTCTAAGTGGCTTGAATCTTTCAAGAGGGTATTGCTAAAGTTTTTATATTGAGCATTGATATGTTCATGTCATATGTGTGTAGAACATCCTGAGTTGGAAGTGACACATAAAGATCATTGAAGTCCTACTCCTGTATGTGTATATAAACCTATATATACAGGTGTACAAAGAAATGGTGAAGAACCTAGTGCATTTTTCTTTCAGATTGCTAAATGTATTATAGGACATCTGTCAATTTGCTATGTGTTATGAGCTGCAGATAAACAGGAAATAATACAACAACAGTATTTTAGTTTTTGATTGGTTTTATTTCAGATTGTATATAGAAAGGAATGCCTAGTGCTTTGATTGGAGTTTTTCTACTTTTTGTCTAATTTTACTAACCAGAGGATAATTTATAAAGATTATTGAGACAATTCTTCAGTTTGTTAGTATATAATGTCATATTCATGATAACATAATCATCAGCCTGTCTTATTTCTGAGTAGTAGTATTGAAATTCTGGAATGTAAACTGTTCTTTTTGATTTTAATTTACATATGCTTTCTAAACATCCCTGACCTTTGTGGCTAAAACTAGTTAAGGGATGTTCATCGGTATCCCTGACTTTTTCAAATAACTGCAAACTTAGTGGTTGTCAACACAGAGCTTAAATGCAAATTGTTTGTGCTGTATCTTGAGCCGATATTTAAAAGAGATTGTTAAGCAATGCTTGGCAGTAATTTGGGATATTGTTCAATAATTCTTTAGAAAATTATATGGTGACACATACATCCAGGGGATACATTGTATAGCGTAAAAAGGAAGAAATGGGAAAAACACGTGGTAATTATGTAGAGGTTGATTGTAGCATTCAGTAGCATGCTAACATGTGTAAATGTTTCTTTCAGGAATCTGGGGATGGGAAGAATTTACCAGAGTCCAGAGACTCAGATACTAAAAAAGGGCAGCATGTTCCTGCTCGGAAGGGATCACAAACTACTGCAACTCCTCGGCGGTCCCCTGAAGATAAAAATGAAAAAATAAGTAAAGAATCCCTTAGTACAATGGAAAGGTCCACAAAATCAGGTACCAAGGCTTGGGAGTGTCCTCCATGCTGCAGTTCACATCTGTGTACAGTGAAGGATGATACCTTTCTTCATAGCATCAGTTTTTCAAATCATGTTCCATAGTGGAAGAGCTGTTTGTTTCCGTTACATTTATGATCTTTATTTCTCAATTCTTTTTCAGTTTTATTTAGTAGGTAGATGTGTCCTAAATAGATGTATGTTTCTGTTTCAATAGTAGAGGATACTCACATGATCAAAAGTGTGAGAAAAAGTAACCAGACATCTCTATTAAAATTTATTTTATATTGTATGAGACTTTAAAATACTCTTTCATAAAATACTATTAAATGCTTTGTATGCATAGAACTGGTTTAATTGTTGTATAAATTATATTTTGACTTACTGATGTCTTTTGATAATAATTAACAAATTGACAATCTTGTCAACTCATTTCAGAGGGGACATTATATTACTTGCTGAGTCATCAGATTTTCATTTAAACTTAATTTGAAAGGTTGAAGGGACATATTTACCCTCCCAGCAACCTTTGTCCTCTCCCCAGCTCCCTTCCAGGAAGCATTTTTCTTCTAAGGTCATTATAATGTGAAGTTGTTGTTATTTGGGACTGAAATCTCAGCGGCAAAGCTAGTGAGATTTTGTGTGAGAACTCTTTTACTCTGAAACTCAAGCTTTGAATTCTCGCCTAAAAATACATAACTTAGCTCTTCTGATCTTTTGCCAATGCTGATGTGCTGATGCATTCTGGAAATCTTTATCAGTCTTCAATTTGTTCTTTTTTTTTCTGACTATAAAATGAAAAAAATTAATATTACTTAGTTCCCATTTCTTCCCTAAATTGAAGGATGCTGCTCAAAATTAGTGACGTTCACATACTGACACAAATGAGCTTTCAGTTGACTCTCTGAAAATTAGTAATTTTTCTTTAATGATTTTAGTTTGATTAGACTTAACCATTATTTGAATTATTTATGACGCAAACTTTATAATGACCTTGAGTGTTACCTGAATCAGAAGATGAGATTATTATAGTTGAAATAATTTTGATGGCTAACAGATGCAGAAATGCTAAGTATAATGTAAAATGGTACTTTAAAGTAAAGCTTATTATGCTTATATGTGCTTCATAGTATATTATTTCTTAGTTTGTTCATTGAAAAATGAATCTATGCTGTTACAAAAATTTAGAGTCAAAAATCATACTTAAGATCAAGCTAATGAGCACTGGTCATCTTAATTTGGTGTAGACAAAGATACTGCAAATCAAAGGGCAAACCCCCTGTTTCTGCTAAGGAAGTTTTTGTTCTGGATTAATATAAGTAACATAAAATCCAAACCAAAGAAGAAAAAAACCACAACCAAACACAAACCATCCATCCTTAGGGGTCCAGTCCTTCTTCTTGAGGATCAATTCTTAGAAGTTTAAAAATAAAATTTCATGAAAATAATTCCATCAGCAGCAAAAGTTTCTGAATAAACCTACTTGAGTATTTTACAGTTTTTAACTGTGTTTTGGTAGGTGTGCATGAGAAACAAGAAATTAAGAAAAAGAAAAATGAGAAAGGATCCAGTAGTGCAACACACCTGCCGGCTGTGCCAGCTTCTAAGCCATCTGCTGATCAGATAAGACAAAGCGTTAAGCAGTCTCTTAAGGAAATTCTTATGAAAAGGTAAAGATATATTAAGAAATGAAATTATTTATTTGTATTTATAAATATTTTCCTTTGGAAGGCAAAGGAAAAACTGTTAATTATTTGGATGTGTTTTGTAATTTTTGGCATTGTGTCCTCTTATAGATTGACAGACTCCAGTTTAAAGATTCCTGAGGAGAGAGCAGCAAAAGTTGCCACAAGGATTGAAAGAGAGCTGTTTTCTTTTTTTCGAGACACTGACGCAAAGTATAAGAACAAATACAGAAGTTTAATGTTCAATCTGAAAGATCCTAAAAACAATGTATGTGTGATTTGTCTGTTGTCCTTTGCAGAAATCCTTGATTTGCTGTAGATTTAAGAAACAATCTTCAATCTAGAAACATTATCAGTCCTCCTGCGGTTTAACTGGTTTGGGGTTTTTTTTTTGTTTCCTTGAGTTTTTGATATTGTTTGTTCCTGGGCACTGAGTGTCTTCTGTGTTCTTCCCCATCATCAATTCTCCTACTCCTTGCTCCCAGTGTACAGTTTTTTTGTTTGGTTTCAAACTGTAGTAGATATAGTTGGCCAAGTTTGTGTTTCTCTTTACCACTGGTATGTTATTTAGATATTCCTGTCCCCCTCATAATTCTTTGCTGTTTACTACACCTACTGTTTTTCTGTCCAAGATCTCTCCTCACTGTGCTTTTTCACACCCAGATTTCCCAAGCTTGGTCTTCACTCTCTATTCTGCTTTCTGTGAGCCCATTATTTAACATCATTCCTCCTCAGCTCTGTCTTTTGTCCTTTATCAGTTATTCTGATCAAGTCACTTTGTTTATAGTTTTTCGCTATTACAGTGAGCCAGTTGTAAGAACTTCTATCTTAACTTTCATGTAACAGTTAACTTCTGTTTTCTCTTTGCTCATACTGCTAAAGTAGTTGGTTGTCTTTTTTTTACCCTAGGGCTTCATTTAGGCAAGAAGCATAGATATCCTCTTTGATAGCTTCTTCTCTTTGTTGTGTCATGCAGAGGATTTGCATCTTTAGAAACAAAATCAGTGAACTGTCTGAGTTACTGCTGCAGTGGGCATAAACTCTTTCTCCTTTGAAACAACAGCAGTTAATTATATGTTTAATCATTAAGGGTATGTGTAGATACATTGTTATGTAGAATAAATGGAGCTCTGGGATTAAGCTTTTTATGTTATAAAATCTAGTACTGCTTCCGGGAGTGGAGATAATTACAAACCCACACACTCCGTTTAGCTGTACAGAGCATGTTGTATGTTACTTCTCTGATTTATTTCCTGCTGCGAGCTATTTTTGTCTTGATAGCAACAGTTACTTTTCTTCTTTCTTCTAGATACTGTTTAAGAAAGTACTGAAAGGAGAGGTTACTCCAGATCATCTAATAAAAATGAGCCCAGAAGAACTGGCTTCCAAAGAGCTGGCTGCTTGGAGACAGAGAGAAAACAGACATGTGAGATTTGTCAACTTACGTTGTTTATTTGACAGCCTAAGCATGTGTAACTTCTGTTTGCAGGTTAAGTGTATACAGAAAGAGCAGAATGGATGTTGCAACCAAGCAGGAGGATCTCTGTAATTCATTTAGTATTCAAAACCCGAAGATGTTGTTAGGACAGAAGTGAAAGGAGTGTAGTCAGTTTCTGAGGCTAGGCAACCATGCACTTTCCTTTGCCTTGCAACTTTGTTGCTGCTGGCTCTTCTTTCTGTCTCAAAGGAGGCTTCTTTGTCCTTATTTTCCACAAGATTTTAAAGCTGTTGCTGGAGCTTTATAAACACCAGTTTCTTTAACAGGGAGAAACAGATATTGGACAAACCAAACCAGAGCAATCTGGTGTTGTTTCTAACTTACTGCTGAAGTGTTACAAATCAGTCCCCAAGAAGTAAATCCAGAGCTGAAAACCTGATCTGCCAGTTGGAAAAGCAGCCTAAAGGGACAACGAACGAAAAAAAAAAAAAAAGACAGCAAAAGAAACCCAAGTGTAGGAAGTTTACTAGATTAGTTTAGCCATGACTTCTCAAGTAGAACATCACTCTGTGTACTGTGCTGAGAGTTTAGAAGGAGAAACAGGAATAAGAGGATCTGTATTTTTATAGAAAATTCCTTTTTGTTAGACAGTGCTCCACTTATTGGGCATTTAGTCTGATGATAACTGCAGCTGCTTAGAAATGGCCATTAAAAATTTTCTAGTTTACAAAATCTGGATTTATGTTGACAGGATCTTTGGTATTTATATTCCACATCATAAAATCTAAAAGCACAATGTTTGGGTAGTGTAAATTCATCTGTGTGCTCAGAATGAATGTTTGGTAATAACTAATTTAGTGGAGTGGGATGCTGTTTTAGAGACTGCAGTGTGCTTTGCAATAGTAGTTATTCCTGTGTTTTTTCCTTGTCATTGCACATTGTGGCTAGACTTGTTTATGAATCATGATAAATTTTTGCTACTTTCTCTGGAAAAACACTTGGGCCTAGAAAGAATGAAAAGTTTGTGTATTCTGTATCTATCCAAAGCCCATCTTTTGTAGTGGAACTTTTTTACATTTACTTTTATAAACATCAGTGAAATTCTGAAAACAGACCATAAAATGCCACTGCTATGAGAAATATCTTCCCAAAAAAGTGTATGCTGCTCAAAAAATTGCTGAAGGGTCCTAATTATTCCAGAGAAATGCTTCACAGTTTCTAGAAACATGTAAAATAAATAGCCATGTATCACTTGACTGTATTTTTCATGTTACTATTTAAGCAAGGCATTGAGACTGCTACTTAATAATTTTTTTTTATTTCCCCAGGATGTTCATAAGTATTGTTGGTATTTTTCAGACAGATAAAGCAATCATAGAATGCTTGTTTCCTTAGTTAATTAGGCTTGAGAATATTTGGCACAGCCAACACAACCTCTTCCTGGTGTAAGAAATGGAAATGTGCTTTAAGAGGCAGTATTAGAAATAATGGTTTATATTTTATTTTATTGCAAGAAAGCAAAGCGGCAGTGCTGTCAGAATTAGCATCTCCATTACTTTTAAAAATACCTTTAATTTTTTTCTTGAGATGAAGCATTAGGTTTATGTACTAAAAACCAAAATGTTGAAAAATGATACAAATTTGCAGATATATTTGTATCCTGCATTGTCCCTATTATTATGGGAAAATAATGGATGTATTTTTTTCTTTAGCTCTTGGGAAATCAGAATTACCAGTATTTTAATTCAGTATTGAAGGTTTGCTTTATAACTTACTTAAATGCATGCCTGGTAAGTACTTGCTGCTATGCTGTAGGAGAAATTAGACAGGCTGCTTCCATGTTTGCTTTATGAAACTACTTGACACTTGCAAAATAAGAATGTATTACTTTTCTTCCTAGAGGGTTCCCTAATTGCAATACTGTTAGCTCTTATATTTTTGAATTTCCAAATTTTACTGTATGGGAGTGATTACACATAACTACTTGTTTTCACAGACAATTGAAATGATTGAGAAAGAGCAGAGGGAAGTTGAAAGAAGACCTATCACAAAAATTACTCACAAAGGAGAAATAGAAATTGAAAGTGAGACACCAATGAAAGAACAAGAGGAAGTAATGGAAATTCAGGTAGAAAAGAAAGCATGGCACCACGGTGTGTTTAGTACATAGGCAATATGGTTGTGAGGTGTTTTGTTTATGATTCTGTTGTTCAAGTCTGTAATTATCTGATAGTTTTTCTTTTATCTTTACTGACTTCTTGGCCTGGTGATTTTGTTGGTTTCTTTCCTTCTGTGTTGTGTCTGTGACTGTGTGATTAATTCTGGCAGTAGTAGAAATTAGAAAATATTCTAAATGGTACCTGAATATATTTGAGAATACCAATTATTTATTGTAATGAATTTGAAGATTTTTTGATAGAATTTTAGGCTATGCAGCTGAAGGAAGAGCTATATGTCTGAAGGGAGGAAAATGCCATAAAACTTTCAAACAGTATTAGGAATATTAACAGAGGGATTAAAAAAGCCTAACTGAAATGTGTTTGACTTTTCTTAGGAACCTAATATGAAGTTGTTTGAGAAGTCAGAAGAAGCTGAAAAGGATAAAGAAATAAATGAATCTGCATCTCCGGACACCACAAGTCAACATAAAAATCATCTCTTCGATTTAAACTGCAAAATCTGCATAGGTAATTTGGGAAAGTATATGAAAATAAATAGATGGCAATTCTATAATTTGATGATCATAAATCTCAATATACCTCAAGAATTTAAATAAATGTGGGTTTTTACTTAGTTTGCTGACAACGTTATGGAAGGAATGTTTTACTTCATCATTTCCAAAAGAGACTATTAAAAGGATAGTCTATTAGCATAAACTTGTCTTCTTTTAAAAAACCAGCTTCAGAGAGTGCAGTCCCTATGGTGGGTGTACATACTACTGTTGATTCCTCATTTCTTTATTCCATGCCATCTCAGTGACAAAATTATGTTTAGTACTGTGTAAACATAAACAATGTAATAATTTATACAGGGTATAAATATGTGTAAAATATGTATCCTATCCCACTTCAGTGGCAATATGTAGTATTTTTGGCGTGTCTTCCTTGTGTTCAGAGGAAGTCGTCTTTTTGTTTCTTTAATGAAAAATGAAACCCCTTGTGCTTCCTTTTCTGCAGGCCGAATGGCACCACCTACTGATGATGTGTCAGGGAAGAAGGTGAAGGTGTCTGTTGGGGTTGCACGGAAGCAGTCTGACAATGAAGCAGAGAGCATTGCAGACGCACTCTCCTCCACGTCAAGTATTTTAGCTTCAGAATTACTGGAAGATGATAAGCAAGACTCATCAAAGTCATTCACACCTCTCCCAAAGTAATATAAGCTGCAGAAACAGTATTTTTAAATGAAAGACATTATTAATCTTGTTAAGCTATTATGTCTAAAGCTACTTTTTTAATAGTGTTTCATTAATCCATTTGGGTACTTGAAGTTGTACGCATTTTTAGAATGAAGTTCTCTGCTGGAGTAAGTGCTGTTCATTTATATACATAATAGTACATATGTTGTTGTGATTGCAAACTTCTAATTACCACATAGTTTACTTTTCCCAAAAAACCAATATTTTCTGGTGCAGCAAGGTTTAAATAGAGTTCATATTACAAAAAATCAGTATATAAATTTCATATTGTCTTTTACTGTTAAGGCACATAGTGTATATATGGTGCTGCATTTAAATAAGTGTGTCTTTGTATAAGTGTATATATATAAATTCAGGGAATTTGATACTGCTCTAAACAGAGCATTTACATTGATAATTCAGGCTAGTTTGAAATTCCAAAGTAGTGCTTTTCTACAAATGGCAGGTAACAGCATAACAGCAGCTTGTTTGATGTTTTACTGTATTTGCTGTCAGCTCTCTCTTCATTTTCTTCCACACTCTGCTACTCACTAAAAACGAAATTGCAGTTTATGAGGCTGTTTCTTTTTGGTGCAAGGGAGGCTTTTCGAGAAAAACATTCACTCCCAATTATTTAGAATTGACCAGAGTTCATGCTGAAATTTTGCCTTTATCAGGACAGTGTGATCTTTTACCAAGGATAGTGAACTTTGGTTTTTGAATAGCTTACAGCAAGTTCAAGGTAATTTCCAGTGTCGACAGAAATAAACATAGGTTACATTGTTACTGTAACAGCGCAACATGTGGTACTACTGGGCAGCTTAAAACTGTTAATAGCATGCCTAGAATATTTTGATAGCAACATGTTGGGAAATGTTGAAATGTGTAGTCTTTTTCATAAGGAAACTCTCAGGTTGAGAAACACTCTCCTGTGAAATTATTTAAGTCATCCCATTAATTTTTTCAGCTGCTTTGTTGGCAAAACTGATGCTTTTTTTCAAAGGCAGGAAAAACAGTTTTTTACAGGTGGAATTAGGAGGAGACACAGAAAGTGTGGAAGTAATGCATAGATGAGAAGACATGAGGAGACAGCTTGTGGTACAAAGAGAGAGTAGGATGACACAGGTATTCAGGTGATGGACAGACAGTGGTGGCATGAAATGTAGGAGTTAGGAAAGCAGAATAGGCCAGCAGGCAGTGTGTTTTCGTCTTTTACCTGTGGCAGGGGAACATCTCTCTGGCTCTGCAGCACCTGTGTGCACTTGTGTCCTCTTCAGTATAGAGAATTATAGATAATTCTCAGACTAAACAACTTCTCTGTTTTTAAAAAATATTGACTAGGGAATTAATGCGCTGCTCATCTGACTATTCCTGTACCATACAGCTACTCTACTGGAAGATAAGAAACATGGTTGTCTGCCTGTCTTTTTTCGTTAACCCTTCAGTATGCTTAACTGAAAAAGAGAATTCTTTAGAATACTACATTTCTGTGATAAAGAAAAATTATGGTTTACCCTGTCTTGCATGATGTATCATGTTGTAAACTGAGTGGGTTTTTCGTTTGTCTTTTTTTTTAGGTCAGAAACGCCTGGTACTGTGGAATGTGAAAGTCTGTTTCTGGCACGCCTGAATTTCATCTGGAAGGGCTTTATCAATATGCCTTCAGTAGCAAAATTTGTTATTAAGGCTTACCCAGTTTCTGGCTCCTTTGAGTATTTAACAGAGGTATTTATATTTATTGAAAAGAATGAATGAACAATTAATTTATTAATTTTACCAACTTACTTACCTTCTAGGCTATTATTAGTATAATGATGGAAGACAGTGAGGCATGATCATTTTAGTGAATGAAGTATTTGTGGGAGGACATTGGTTAAGTTCTATATTTGTAAGTCAAACATTATTCATTACATGAACCTCTTGTTAATCTTCCCATCTATAACAGAAACCTGCATAATGGAGTTTTTTGGTTTTTTTTGTTTTTTTTTTTTGCCCATCTGGTGGCAGTTCTGGTCCTAACTTTGCATTGTGACTCAATTGTCCCTGAAAAAAAAGTTCATGTAACATTCGCTTCTGTGTCTGAGAGACTGGAAAAGCATGTAACTGCTTATAATAGTTGTCTTCATGTCACAAAATAAAGATCAGAGAGCCTATAAGGCACAATTTTCCTTCTTGACAGCTGCATAGGATGCATCAGCCTTCTAATTAAAAGAACTTAGGTCTTCTGTTAATAAGATTGTCTTTACTTTGCTGTAGATCTTCAGGGAAGTGCAGGCTATGCAGTAATCCTTAATACTAAAGGATTGTTATATGAATATCATACACTTTTCAAAGTTCTCTTTTCAGAAAAAAATTATTTTTCTGAAAGTCTGTTTATTTTGCTTGGGAACAGTGAACTCAGTAGTATCCAAGAATTTACATCTTTATATACATGCACATGTAGGTTATATTTTCCCCTCATGATGAAGATTTTGAAAGTTTATTATGAACATAGGTGTGGAGCTCTCATTGTGGTGTGATGTGATGGATAGCTTAAGTGTTCTCAGAGCACAGTACAGTTATGTTTGCAGTTAATGTTAGCAGAAAGGATAAATTTTGCAAGGTATAGATGAACAGTATTGAATGATAACTAATTTATTAAGTATTGGTAACTTCATACTGAAAATCTAAAATGTCCAAAATTTAATTTTGTTCTTCTGTTGTAACTTCTACTGATATTTTTAAGTTACAATTTAATAAATAAAAGAACTAAGTATGTTTTGAATTTTATGAAACAGATACTGGATGAAGGACATAACACAAGATTTATTTGGATTCATGTTTCTGTTGTCCTTTCTCATAGGATTTACCTGATAGTATTCAAGTAGGTGGCAGGATATCTCCCCACACTGTCTGGGATTATGTAGAAAAAATCAAAGCTTCAGGGACCAAGGTAAGAATTTTACCTAGTAAAGACTTGCTGTTTAATATGCACCTTAGTCATCCTAAAGATACTTAGTTTTTTTCTCTTTGAAACATTTGCAAAATATGTGAACTTTAGGAATATCTCATGGTTATGTTGAATGGGATGGGTGGCAGCTGCTGGCATTTTTTTTCCTACCTAACCTTAAACTGTCACCTGCTGTTTGAGAATACCTGTCTTTGTTTTTCACAGTAACTCCTCAGAAATATTTGGATACCACTTCACATCTCAGTTTTTTCAGTAGTGTTACATTGTGCAAAACCATCTCAGTGGCTCTTTGCTGGACTTGTCCCACTGTGTGCCAGTTGTCATTATGCTGGGGAGCCCAAAACTTGAAAGTCCTTTCCAGGTGGTGTCTCACAACTGCTGGATAGAAAGAAATAGCCATTTCCCTTGGTGTGCTGACTGCTTTGATTCTGACACCCGGATTGCAGTAGGCCTTCTTGACGTGGATGCATCACCAGTTCATACTGGGCTTGTCCACCAGGATCCCCACATCATTTTATACTAAGCTGTTTTCCAGCCAGTCCTGATGCATGGGGTTACTTCAGCTCAAAGTGCAAAATTTTGCATTTTGCCTTTGCTGACATTGACAAAGTTTAGCCTGTTATTTCATCTTGCTTAGGTGCCATCTCAGTTTTGCAGAGGCTCTTCTGTCCAATTTTCCAGGCTGTTCAAACAGCATCAGCTCCTGAACTGTGCTTTGGGCATAATTCTGGGATCTGAATACTCGTCTTCCACTATTATTTATGGATGTCTTGGACACAACAGACTACAAAACACAGCTTTCTAGTAATGTTAAGGGTAGAGAGTGGAGTAATTCATTGGAAGCTGGCAAGCTTCCCTGAAACTTGTTATTTAGCTGTCTGTTAAAATATTGGCTCTTTTGTCATGTGCTTCAGTTAATTTTTTCATACTAAGTGCTTTCTACTTGTTTTATCTAGTTCTGAATTATTTTGGCCCTGTTTCTGCTCCTTCTGTCTCTTCTGTTCTCTGCCATTTTGGCATAGCTTTTTCTCCTCAGCACCATTCTTTTAAATAAAGAGCAGTCAGTAAAAAAATAGCATTTCACAGAAAAATATTCTTGCCCATCTTTTTCCCTCTCATTCTGTAAACAGGAGATCTGCGTGGTTCGCTTTACCCCGGTAACCGAAGAAGATCAGATCTCCTATGCATTGCTGTTCGCCTATTTCAGCAGTAGAAAACGTTACGGTGTAGCGGCCAATAATATGAAGCAGGTGAAAGATTTGTACCTCATCCCTTTAGGCTCCTCAGATAAAGTCCCTCATCAGCTTGTGCCTTTTGATGGGCCTGGTAAGTACAGCTTGGAATTTGGAATTCTATTATAACGCTACTTAAAGAAGTTGGCAATAAGAGGAAATGAAATTTAAAAATGCTATTTTATTCAAATATGGAATGAGTTTTCCATAGTATTATTATATTAGTTTCCTTGAAAAGATATTAATTTCCCCTTGCTAGATTATTGTGATACTTCAGAGATGAAAAGATTAGTGTTTACAACCTTGTTTTATGTCTGCTACCTTCTTTCTCTAACACAGGAGGCTTTGTAGGTTTCAATGTCAGTAAACTGAGTCACACAAGTGGACTATGATAGAAGGCATAAGTTCCAAACTTATACTCTCAATTTAAAATAGTATTTTTCATTATTTTAATTGTTTTTATATTTTTTCTCAAGTATTCCAAAGTTCCTTACCAAAAAATACATTGAAAGTTTAAAACATAGATGGGCAAGGAAAAAAAGATCTTGAAATGATCTGTGTACACTTGAGTTGATCTGTGTACGCTTGAGTTTATATCAGTTTATCTTGGTTATAAAAATTTGTGGCTAATCTTTCTTTTTGAGATAGACAGGGCCAAAATGAAGAGAGAATGAGCTAGAACTGTTTTCTTTTGCCATTATATGGAGCAAAATAGATGGTGAGGAGATGGGTAATAGTATGCCTTAAAACACAGCGCCTTTCCTGGAATGAGAGAAACATTTCTGAAATGTGCTCCTGGTAAATCTTTGAAGAAGTATGTCTAACATAAATTGATGAGGTGATTTTTTGTTTGCAAGTGTTCTGTTTACTTTTTTTTTCCCTATTATACTTTGCTACCGCTGTTACCATGTTGTAGCTGGGTTAGACTAACTCAATGTTTAAGTTCTGTGCTGATTCTGATGAGATTAGATGTCCTATCTGTCTCATATTCTCTATTCAGATGTTATAGTGTACTTGAACCAATCTTAAGTTGCAGTGCTTGAAGTCATACTTTTAATACTGGGAATACATATTTTTATTATTTTAAGTATTGTTAATGTTTAACATGACAAGCAGAACAAATTAAAATGCCATAAGATTAATACTTTTGATAGTATATTGTAAGTATATGGGGGTTATTTTTGTTTAAATTATTGCCTAACCAAAATACGAAGAGATGATAAGTTGCTGTTGCAATTTTGTGCAGGGATTGAAATACATCGACCAAATTTATTACTGGGATTGATAATTCGCCAGAAGATGAAGAGGCAGATTACTGCTGTTTCAAGTGTAACCAGTAGTTTTGCAGATGAAGCTGCTGAAAGTACCTTGAGTAGCTTGCCACCAGAGAAGAAAAGCAAGCCAAGCAAACCTGAAGTCTCACATCATGATTTGGCACTAGAAGAAGAAGAGGAAAATAATTTTTTTAATTCCTTCACAACTGTGCTACACAAGCAGAGAAATAAACCACAGCAGTCTAATACAGATGATGCTCCAGCAGTTACTGAACCGTTGGTGGAAAGTACCAAGCATGACCCACCAAAGCCTCTCAGGTTCCTTCCGGGAGTCCTGGTTGGATGGGAAAATCAGTCTTCAACTCTGGAGCTAGCAAATAAACCGTTGCCAGTGGATGATATTCTTCAAAGCCTGTTGGGCACGACAGGGCAGGTGTATGAGCACAGCAAGTCAGAAGCAAGTCCTAGTGAAGACATACCATTATTAAATGAACAGGCAACCTTGAAAGAAGAAATCATGGATGTTGCTGACGTAACTGCTGAAGCTGGTGAAGCAAAGTCTGGTTTGGATGATCCTCAAGAATCCACTAATGGTGCTGCAACTGTGGATGCAGCAGCTGTAGGGACCTCAAGTTCTGCAAGAAGTGCTGGTTCTTTGATAGGGCTGACTCTTAAGGGAAAACCTCCAGATGTCTCCACAGAAGCATTTTTAGCAAATTTGTCTGCTCAGGCACAGAATAAGGAAACTGAAGAAAGTAAAGAAAATGACCCAAAGCGGCAGATACCAGACAAGGATAGTGTTGCACAGGAAGTTAGAAGGAGCACAAATTCCAGCTTTTCTTCCTCATCAAATTCAGGAAAAAAGCCCAGTGAGAACAATGTTAATGTAAGCTCTGCTGAAGGTACTACTGCTAATACCTCTAAATCACCACCATTTATTAATCTTAAAAGAGACCCACGACAGGCAGCTGGACGAAGCCAGCAGACTAATATTTCAGAAAACAAGGAAGGCGATGTTAGCAGAAATGAAGACCGACAAAATGCTTCAGGAAATGATCAAGGAGAACCAGAGAATAAACAACTTTCTGGAGAAGGGGGCTTAAACCTGTATCAAAGTGAGGCACAAACCAATGAGACACCGTTCAGTTCAGCTGCAGCTAAGGCAGATAACCCAGTTGCATCACAAGCAGAAGATACCAAACACTCACAGGAAGATGGATTGATGCAAAACACTGAAACAGTGAACTCATTTAGAAGAGGACCAGCTGCAACTTCATCTCATTTTGAAACTGAAAACTCTTCTCATTCTGAATTTATTTCCAAAGTTCCAAGCCCCGTTGCAAGTGGCAGCTTCTCATCTGTTGGACCTCCACAGCAGAATTTTCAGCATTCTAAATCTAATCCACCTGGATTTCAGTTTCAGGCTCCTGTACCTCATAACTTCCCTCCACAAAACAACCCTATGTTTGGATTTCCTCCTCATTTACCGCCTCCACTTCTTCCTCCTCCTGGCTTTGGTTTTCCTCAAAATCCAATGATGCCATGGCCACCAGTAGCTCATTTATCAGGCCAGCCACCACAGTATGCCGGACCCATTGCACAAGGGCTACCAGTGGCTCACAAACAATCAAGATTTTTGGGACCAGAAAATTTTTTTCAGAGTAAAGACAGTAGGAGACCAGAAAGACGCCACAGCGATCCTTGGGGCAGAGAAGAACAGCATTTAGAGAGAGGATTCAGTAGAGGAAAAAATGATCGACAAAGACTTTACAGTGAAACCCATCACCAAAAAAAAGACAGACATGAAAAAGAATGGAGCAATGAAAAATACTGGGAGCAAGATTCTGAAAGAAACAGGCGCAGGGACAGAAACCAGGAAAAAGAGAGAGAGCGGAAGAGTAGGGAGGAAGGACAGAGAGACAAAGAAAGAGTGCGATCCCCACACAGTGATAGAGCTGCTGATGGAAAAAGCCCCAGAGAGACTAGAAATCCAGAAAAAAAGACAGAGAAGCCTAAAAGTGATGAACAGGCTCATGAAAAAGATAAGGAGAGGGAGAAAAGCAAAGACAAGCATAGAGAACGAGAAAGTGAAAAGAACAGAGAGAGACATAGGGACCACAGTGACAGAACTAAAAGCAAAAGGTAAAAAGATGCAGGCAGTCTTTTAAAATCCTATTTAAATAAACTGTTAGAGTAATGTCGTAAAACTTTGTATGACAAAAAAAAGAGAGCCTGCTAGGATTGTGCCATCGTTTTTTATTCTGTGTTGGTGTTTTGCAGAAACAAGTCTGTGTTTTGGTACCACTCAATGTACCAATACTCATCCTTTTTTTCATTATACCAACTATCGCTAGAAGTAGGAGTTTAATATTTTAAAAATTTTACATTGCTGTATATTCAAAATTTTAAAGATTTCTTTTTATTAATATGCAATAAAGGCTTAGGAATTTTCTTAGCTGAGGAAGTTGGCTTTAGTCAAGTCTGCAATATAGTTGCTGCCTTTGGTAATTTGTGCTCTCTTCTGTTTTAAGATGCCCTGACAATTTTAAAGGTTGTTTTCATACAATACCCTTGTTTTTAAATTGCACTGTTTTTAAAGACTGCAGCAAAGCCTCGGAATCCACATGTTACAACAAAATGTAATATGTTCGGTGGTGTGAAAAGTTTGGGGTTTTTTTTTAATTATTCAGTAGTACAAAAAAACCTCAAGTATGTTTCGTTATATTATATTTCAAGTTTTTCCTAAGCATCTGAAGCAGTTTGTGACCAGAAATTGGAAGGCTGAGCTGCTTGAATGTTATTACTTCAAACTGCACTTGTTTTAATAAGAAAGCATTTCTAACCTAAATTCTTGAAAATTATTTGTAGTAGTAAATTCATTTCTCCCACCATTTTCCATGCTTCAAAAACTTGAATACCTGAGCTTGTACATTACTTTGTGTTTTGCTATCCTTTTTACTGTAAAATGTAAATATTTTAAGGGATATTTTGATTCTAAAATGATAAAACTTTCTCACATACTGTGTGTGTTTGATTTCATAGCTGTGAAACTGTAGGCTAAATGAATACAGAAGGCTCAGTCACAGAATGCCACATTTGTTGTACACTTTATAGCTCGGTTTGTTTTGAGTTCTGGAGAACAAAGAGGGGGGACAAGGGCAAAAGTGTTTGTACCCTTGGGACTTCTGGTAACTTGGTATTTTGTGGACTACCATCCAGCAGGGCCAAACAATATGCAAATGTGAAAACAAAATCACCTACTCTAATACTTTTTAAAATACACTGGGCATCTTATTGAGACTTTCAGAAACAACAAAAATATTCCACCGTATAAAGAAAAACTGAGGTTTATTGTTCTGGTTTTCAGTGTTTTGTTTTCCACTTTGAGTACACAACATTACTATGCTGCTGACAGAGCATTTTGCACTTTGCTTTAGAAAAGCCTCTTCTTTCCAGAAAAGTCTTCCCAGTTTACAACATCATAATTGTTAGTTTTAATTATGAATATATTTTAAGGTAAATTTTTACTTGGGTACCTTGCAAGTAACTTCATGGTCAAATTGGCTAAAATTAAAAGTATTGCGCTGAATAAAGGAGGTGGTAGACTTTTATTAAGTGATGTTTTTTCAGCTCATCATTGAGAAGACTAATTTAAAAAAGTCCTCAGTAGCTAAAAATGACGTTCAAACACCTTTAAAATAAAATTAGTCTTTTCCAAATTAATTCCATGGTCTGTAAAGCAGTAGTGCTATTGAATATATCTGGTAGTAATATACATGTGTTTTGTTGTTTAAATATTTGCACAGAGCTCTGTAGGCACAGAAATGCACCAAAGCATTGTTTTCATTTTTGGAGTAAGTTTTAAATTCACAGCTCTACATATGGAGATTCTCTTTTGATCCATTCAAAAGTAGTCTACTCCAAGGTCACTGGTGACTGCCTCTCACATGTGCATCCATTTCTGCTCTGAAAATAAACTGGAAGCAGTGAAAATTGCAACTACCTGTATGGAAGGGATGGGAATGCTTTCTGCCAGAACTACCAGAAATAATTTGTTTTAAAAGAATATGTAAACATTTTTCAAGTTTGCTGAGTGCTTTGCCACCTGCCTTGTGTATGTAAAACCTGAAGAGAGCCACAGTAAGACAGCTCTTGAGGGAGAGCTTTAAGTGTTTGAGTTAACAAACAGCAAAAGTCTCCAGGATTTATTCCAAGGATGTGAGTTAGTGTAATGGGAATAAATCCTGCTACTACAAGAATAAAGGATTTTACTTTTCCATTGCCTTCAGTCACTCTCCTTCCAACATTTGTGTTTGCTGGAAGTGCTCTGATTACTTGTTCCTTGTTTTACACCAAATCACTGCTCAGATCACGCAAGGCACTGTGGACTGCTGAGGAACTGGCAGTACACCAGAAGCCCCAAAGAGAACAGATAAACCTTAAATTTGCTCCCTTCTCCAGCATCACGTGGCCATAAAAGGCTCTACTTAGAGAAACTGGAAGAGAAGAATCTGGGACAGCTCAAATGTCAGGTGGGCTTCATGAGCTGCCTTTTGGGAAGAGTTGTAGCTCTGTTGCATCGGGCTGATCACTTGGGGGCTCAGAGCAGCTGAAGAAAGTAGAATGTACCTCACAAAGATGTTCACAAATACTTAATGAAACATCTTGGGGTAGCTCCCAGGCACTTCAGTTATCTTTAAGTCACCTGTAACTGACTTGACAATGCTTTCATTGCTACAGGTTAAGTATGGTGATGTGGAAGCAAGTGTGTGTCACCCAGTTTTAGGTGCTTATGGCCTTTGCTCCATAACATACACCCCATCCTCACTTCCCTCTCTGCCCCAAAATAGTTACTTGTTTCTGACAGGTATATGCTGAAGACTTGCATTCAGAGAATTTCCATGCAAGGAGGTAATGGTTTGTTATGTACTTTTTAGCAATAGTAAAGTGAAAGAGGAAAAGATACAAATCAATCACTATTTTTATTTAATAATTTTACTAATTTAGTAAGCCAGCAGTCAAATGAGAAATGTAGATGCCATCATATATTACTGGTATAAGCACATTAAGATAGAATTTTAAATTTTTGTGGCTCCCTAAAACAGAATATAAGACAGCTTTATGAGAAGGAATTGATTTTTTTGTATTTATGTATGAACAGCTCTATTTACTTTTGAGATTATCAATTAATGAGAAATATATTTGCAGAAATTTGTTTTACTATGACCAAAACCTCTGTACTCATAAATTTTTGAAATGTCATTTAGGAGCACATAAGCCAGAAAGGTATAGGTAAAGTAGAACAGTTCTTGGACTTTTTAAGGTCTTAAGAATAAAAGTTACTTGTAGATAGACTGCCACATTGCAGTTATAAATCATTAAAACCAAAGGTTTTCATGTAGTCAAATAGGGGAGACCTCTGCTGGAGAAAACCAGGAGGCCTGTTTTCTCTCTCTAAAATTATATATGGTTTTGGCTCTTAAAATCATTTTTTAAGAGTAATATTTTAGCACACTTAAGAGAGGCTTGAATTCTACCCTCTTACATATAATACACACAGGATGGACACAGATAAGTGAGTGAGAACAACTTTATTACCTAATTAGAGTCTTTTTGGGCTTAGTAAGTAATTATAGCTGTTGCATTTTTAAAATTCTCATTACAATAAATTTGGGTTTTGCCTCAAGCACACTGTTTCTTCCCCCACAAATTTCAGTTTTTAGACTCGACCTTGACATTATAAAATAAACATTTTAATAATATTCAAGAGTTGGAGAAACAGGTAACAGTTTTCTCATAAAGCAACAAACAGCACTTGAATGATGGTTGGCTTTATAAGCTAATCACTACCTCTTTGTTTACAAAACTATTTCCAGCACAATAAAGAAAAAAAACCCTTCAGACTTTCCCATTATTTTAAAGTAAATGCTAAAGAGTATATATAAATAATTCTATAAGGAAAGCAATTGATCATATTTTATATGTATATGTTATTAATACTCCACATAAATTTATCCCTTATTTTTAAATGCTTTTCTATGTTGGTTGCTGAGTCATACATTGCCAGCTTACACAATAAACAGGAGGAAAAGGAATTTTACCTTTTTAATAGAGTCTCGGACAGTTTTTTCAATTAATTTCCAGAATTTCCATCATGAATGTTGTATCCTTCTGCTTTCATTAGCTGAATCTTTTTAGAATCTTGGAAGAGCACAACATCTTTAATCTTACCAATGAATTCCTTCTGAAAAAGCCCTGTAGTGACTATATTGACTTCCCTGCCAATTTCAAACCCACCAAAGTAACAAATGCCACCGTAGTTTAAAGCAGTATATTTTCTTTGTGGGTCAATATCTTCAAAAAGGATTAGTTCCTCATCAAGATAAACCTTAACACAAGTTTGGTTTTGAACTACAGTAGTGAAATGCCATTTTTCATCAGAACAGGTTAAATACTTTCTGTGCCTTAGAGGAACAGAGATTCTTTCTCCAAGATTAATTACAACTTTTAAAGTTCCATTGGCAAGACCAATGGCAAGGAAGTCATTATCTTCATCTTCACTTTTTCCCATCCATGCTATTAAGCCTTCAGTTTGATTGGTAGTAAAATTTAAAGAAAGGCGGCTGTACTGGAGGTCTCTTTTTCCATAAAAAGGATCCGTATATTTAATGTAGGAGTTGCCAACAAACTTTGCTATATAAAATTTGATTTTGTTATTGCAGTACTTACCTGTCCAGCCTAGTGCACATGCACAGGTGTATGAAAATGAAGAAGGTTTAGGAATACAAAGTGCATGAGACCCGCACATGTTTTGTGAACAGTGAATGGATTGTTCACACTTGGTCCCTGTCCAGTCTTTTGGGCAAGAACAAGAAAAGCCTGGGTTTCCAACTTGACATGTCCCATTATTTTTGCACACAGTGTAACCACAATCTGTTCCATCGCAGTCACCAATGTTGGCTCCACCCTTGGGGTCAGTCACGGTAAGATTCAGTTCCCTGTTGTTTATAACCATTTCTCGAATACAACCAGTGAAACCTGTGGGCTCATTTTCTATTGCCATTGGATTAACAAGGTTTAAGGAGGATACCCCTCCAACAAAAAAATCCGAGTGTGTGTCTAGTGCGTTCATTCCAGGACTGGCTTTTTGAGTAACGTTGACACCATCCAGGTCCAGGTAGCCTTCATTACCAACTCTTCCTGCATTAAGTAAGTGCCATGTATTTCCATTTGTGTGGACCTTCTGAAGGGTCTGTAAGATGACTGTTCTGTCTCCAAGGTTGTAGCGTAACTGTGTAAATCCATTTACTAATGATATACATAGAAAATCACCTGTAAAAAACAGTATAAAACATTTTTAATTTTTAGAGGGGTGTACTGAAGAACAAGATATTAATGATTCTGATGCTTTCATGCCTGCATTTCCTTGTACCATCATTATATCTAAATCACACAAAGGGAAATGTTCCCTGGTGAGCTGCTTTTAGCCTTTTTTTTTTCTTTCTCGTTATTGGAAACTGAGCTGATGTTTGCCTCAAAGTAAAAAGCCCAGCCTTCTGAAATGCTCTGCTTTTGTGCAAAGACCAGATAACTGAGGTAGGAGGAAACACAATCACTTTGGCATCCAGGAAGTGTGAATCAGTGTTCCCATGGAAAAGAAAGAAGTTTTGGCCAAGTTACAAAGGCAGAAATACTCTCAACTTCAGTATGTTGAATAAAGGCTTGATAGATTTGTCAGTTTAATGAACAGTTTTGTCTGCAGCAGACATATTCTACTTTCCCTGAAGGCTCCTTTTTACAACAGGGATGTTTTGGGTTTAATAATCTGACAGCTGTAGGAACAGATATGCTTTTTATTGCATTGTTCTTCTAGAGGCCTTTGTGACAGGAAATATTAGAAGGGAGTTCTCTCTTCTTGTACTATTACTGTTTCTGGCCTTACAGGCAGTGTAAAAGGAGAGGGAGTACCACTTCAAACTGTACTTCCAAGCACGAAAAAAGAAAACTGGGAAAGGTTAGGAAATGGGAGATGGAGAAGTTTGTAAGGGAAGCAATAGAGCCTAATAGGGGAAAGTGACAGGGAAGCAGAAGAGAACAGCAGAGAAGTCTGCAAATTAAAGTTTTGTCCTCAAATTTTTTGAGGTTTGCCTGTGCAATTTAACTTTCATATCTTACTTTTGGAAATAATAGGCATCGGGTTGTTTGTTTATCCATTAAACTGGTAAATATGTTTGTTAAATTTGAATGCAAGTTTTCCTAATAGTTGCCAGTCCAGTTTCCTTAAAGATTCAACATTCCTAAGGGTGGACCTATCAGTAGAATGATGAAGTTTGCTTTCATGTGTGTTTAATTTTTGAGTATTTCTAATCCTTGGATTACATTGCCTGTAGTGAAATTGAATGGCTTAATTTACTGGAGGCTTGTGAAAGTTGCCAAAATTATAGCTCCCTATTCAAGAGATGTTCAGGTTGCCATTTAGGCAGGCTAGAGATGTTTTAGTGTATTAGTGGCTGTAGAGGACATCATGCCTCACCTTCCCTGCTCCAGATACCCATGGGAAGAACAAAAAAAAAGTTCTTCCTTCTTTCAACTCTGGTGATAGCAGAGCACTCCCTTTTAGCTTGCTAGTTCCAGTTGTGATAATCTGGTTTACTTCTCTGTATTTAGTGTTCTTTTCGAGGACCTTCCTTGCTTCTTTTTTTCCAGAAAATTAATATAATTTCCTTCACTTGAGATTTCTCCTGCTTAGTGATGTGGCTTTGTGTGCTTGATTTTTCAGTGCATAGTTTGAATGCACTCATCTTGCTTTGTTTCAGCAGTGTACATAACCTGCTTGTCTATGTCTTTTATCAGGCCCTCAGTCCTAGGGTAGGAAAGGAGCATGAGGAAAAGTTTCTGAGCTACCTCTTTGGCAGCCTTCAATCCCCTCTCCTTCCTGGACATGTAGACTTGTGTAAGGACACAAGTACTCATATTTTGCTGCCTAGGAAGGATGAAAACATCTGACCAGGGTTGCTGTTGCATCTGACCTGTAATCAAGACCCAGAGAAACTGGCAGTTCTCCAAGACTTCCTGGCCTGTAGGGGGAGGGTTTTGGTGGCTTTGCACATTTGACAATGATCTGTTTTGGAATCTTATTTAGTCTTATTGCAAGAACAAATCTGTGTTACTGAATCTGCTGTCTACAGTGTAAAGAGGTTATTGCTGAATACTCTGTTCTGGCACAAATTTGAAGCTTCACTTCAAACTGAAGTAACTTCTGCTACTTTTGAACAAAAAAATTACACTTCCAATTTCACCTCTCCCTGAGGCCTTTCTTACTTCTCTGGTTAGACCCTATCTTTTCACAAATGACTTTCCATTTTAGTTGTTGGCAAGAACAACAGAGTGTTGAGATGAATTTTAGAATCTGAAAGTTGATCCTAGGGTGCAGTCAGTATTTCTCCATGAAGTTTATCATATCATAGGTACTACTAGGGACAACTGGCTGAAAACATCTTAGGACTGTCATGTAAAGTGCTGTGTGTTCACTGTCCAAGAAACTTCCTCTGAAAGTGAAGGGAAATGATGGGCTTGTCTTTGATGCTTTTCAATTTAGCAACCAGTAATATTTTCAACAAGGGATCTCCATCTGCCCTGTTTCTGAGGGCCAGATTGCACAGCTGGAGCCTGCGCAGGCCGATGTCTTCATAGGAGTTGTATCACCAGTTTAAACAAATGGCATTCTTGCCACTGATTTTCTCTTCTCAGTCTCTGCATAAGAGACCAAGAAGCATTACAGTTTTTACTATTTCAATTTCATCATAGTTCAGACCTGCCTCATTTAACCTGTGGCCAGAGACCTTTTTGAGGAGGTTGACTTTGGTTAAGCATGGAGATGACTTCCTTAGGTTTTCCAGCACTAGACTGTACAGCTGGTCCCTGCTTTCTTGAAAATACAATCTACGCATAGGACACACAACTTTGCTTCTGGCTTTTTAGATTAGCAACTCATTTAATATGGGCTATTAATCTCCATCAGTGGTGTCATAAAAAAACACAGACTCCTGAGGCAGGCACTCATAGTTGTTCTTTTGTTCTGCATGCAAGTCTTTGCCCAGACTGTTGGATGCAAGGAGCTATAAGGCAACCTGTGTCAGTAAGGTTGAATCTTTTTTCTAAGTAGGCTGTTGTAACTTAGCTGAGCCTTGAAACTGCAACATGTCAAGACCCTGGGCGTGGAACAAAATTATTAACAACATTCCATTCTGTTCTGATGCACCTGCTTGCCCCTGTAATATTCCCTGTTTCAGTAAAACAGTGATATTTTTTTTTTAATAGACCAAATGCTAATTCCCTTCTTCTCAAGGGAAGGGAATTTGTAGCAGGTATTGCCTTAAGGAAGAACCTGTTCTGGAGATAAAATAGCACTACTACCTGCAAGTCTTAGTTTAGGGTTTTCACCAAGTGACTGAAGGTCAAAGTTGCTCTGCCTCAGAGTGGATTGTGTGTATTTAATATTAGAAGCCAGAACTCCAAAGCAGGAGTGAATTTTTCTTCATAACTTTATTTTCACATTTTTCTTCTTTCACAAGTCTCACCTGCTCCCATACTGCATGTCAGAATTCCCAGAAGGCTAGTCAGCCCTGTGTCTTGAGCAGTCAGTTCCTCAAACTGGGAGATAATGGAAAGTCTCCTAAAAGTACATCCAAGTGCTACTGTGAGATCTGGATTATCTGTAGTAGTATCTTCTTATATGACTTCTTATGATGAATTCTGAGTGCATCACAAAATTTTTCAGTTTGCTACTACTATGAATATGTATGTAAGTCTCTTCAACAAATTGGTTGCAGTCTCACAGTCAAATTTTAAATGCTTCCAAATGGTGACAATGCCTTTTCATGTTCAGTCTTTATCTGGACATGCAGGTGTGTCTGTATACCCCCATTCTAAGATCATGCTCAAGCAGTATCAACTCTCCATGCTTCTGTGTTACCATAGGAAACTCATGCACATCATAATTTGTCAAAACTTGGTACAGTTGGAAATGCATTCTAGGAAAATTGCACTCTGGAGATGTCCTATTCAGGCCAGAAGCACCAGAACAAAAAATGTAATTTTCAATTTACACAGCTGTGTTGGGCAAAGATCTCTGCATTTACTGCCTACACTACCAAATATGCCTGATACAGATGTATTTCCTAGGTGTCAATGTCTCAGGCTGACACATCAGCTCATGCTGAGCTGGGACAGCATCCTGGATGGTATTTTTAACATTTCTGTTTCAAGGTCTCTTCCCCACAAGGTCTCTGGTGTGTGTGTGTAAGGCAAGGCCTTTCTTAACCTGTTAAAAGAGTACCTGAGGTTTTTTCGATGCTCCACTTAAAATTAAGGATTTCCCACTAGTTTGCATGGCCAAAGGAACTTCCAGAACATTTTTAAGTGACCTTTGTAGTAGTGGATGCAATCTTGTACTCAGTGGTGTCCACTTTTTTGCTGCTATTACCAAAGTCTCAGTGATACACAGATGCAAGTGTCTCTGAATGCTCCCTGTGTGCTCAAAAGTCACTGGTTAGTCCTGGAACTACTGAAGATCTAGATTTCTTTAAGCACATGTTGCTTGTCTTTTGTCTAATCCTGTGTTACTGAGCCGAAGCCTCTATGCTAAGCTGAAGAGAGAAGCTTTGATGAGGTCAGTGTTTCAGCAGCTTCTTGCATTTTAATTGTCCCAGAAGCCCTACACTGTGGTTCCCTGGTAACTGAACATCTACAGTCTTGGTTCCTTTAGTTGTTTTGGAGCTCTGAGACAGCACCTCTGGGTGTATGTTTGCAGTCTGTGCCTTCTGTTGGTTTTACCTCACCTCTAGCTCAAGCCCAGAGTGCCAGTTTCTATCACTGTGGCACTGAGTACCACTTCCTCCATTCTCCTTCCACCATTTTTTTCAGAAGTTGTTATTGATCACTGGCACCATCTTGGTGGCGGAGCGAACATTTGAGCCTTTTATCCTCATAAGCAGTAACATTCATGGGAATCACTCCCAGTTCATGAAACCTCTTACTCTAGGTTCTGTTATGTGCTCATCTTCACATCTTCATTCCAAACTGACCTTGTTAACCACCATAATGAAGCGCCTGTGTCTCGAGTCTTATTACTGCCTTGTATTGGCATGATGCATCCTGTAACCATCATAGCTCCAAGAGCTATCTGCTCACTGCTCCTTCCTGCCTTGCTGAGCTGAGTTCATATTGCTTTCATTCTTTTTTTTCATCATTCTGTTCTTCACAGTTTTCCTCTCATCCTGCTTTTCCTGTATGATTTTCCATGGACCGGAACCACAATCTCTTACACTGTCACCCCTTACATATTCTTCCAGGTCCAGAACTTTTCTTGTCTAGAAGGGGTTTGAAATAGCCCTATCAGCCTCCAGCTGAATGGCTACAATCTCTGGCCAAGGAAGGTGATGCTCTCTGGTGTCCACCTGAGAGGAAACCTAACTGACCAGCAGCTGTCCTTCACGTGCCTCCTGAACATTTCCACTAGCCAGAGTAAGGCCCAAGGCCAAGGAGAGAAAACAGGGAAGAAAAGAAAGGGCTATAGTGGGGTAAAATGTAGGAACAAAGAACAGAGAAGAGATGAGCCTTATTCCCACTATCTGCAACTTCTTCTGTTAATTGCTAGCTGGTAATACGTCAACATGGTTGAAACTGCCTTCCTTTAAGTTTGTTAACCTTGTCTTTACCCTTGTCTGAGTCTGTGCATGCAGTTAGGTACCAGCTGGCTGGCAAGGTAAAGGAGCTTGTTGCAGCTGTTGTAACTTGATCTTTTGCCTAGGGGTGACCACAGCCAGTGCCCCTAACACGCATTTAAAGGAGTTACCCATGGATACGCTTTCATGGATTATTATAATTTATTCTGCTCCATGTGTGGAGTTCTAGCTCATGCAAGACTGAAAACTGATGTCAAGTCAAGCCTGTATATTTCTCAAACCGTGTAAAAAAAATCAGTGTGTCAATAGGTAGAGTCCAGCTTCAGTTTGGAGCACCATTCCATAGCAGGACAGGCATAGCTGGGATCAAGAGCAACCTTGCAGACAGTGATGCCCATATGTCTACAAGGGGTGGGCACTTACCTATTTGTAGATTAGACTATTCAGCCTCATCTTTCCAAAATGTGTTTCTTCTTTGTGAAGAAATGTACTGTGCTTCCTTTAGTCACCACTGTCACCCTGGCACATTTTGGGAGCTGGAAGGAGCCACCTTCTTAAGCAGTCTCAATTCACCAGACATTTTTGGTTTGCTTGCCAGTGTCAAATGGGTAACAGTAATACTTCATATGTAACAGATTTCAAGACAGTGGGGATGTCTGTTCTGTCACACAGCTACACAGGTGGCTGCCAGTTCTGCTTCCTACACTGCTGATTTAGTCCATAAAAATGATTCCAAAACTAGTAACAAAGCATAAATTATGTCCCTGTCAGCTAAGAAAATATGGCTGCAAAGAGAAAAAGACTTAACCACTCAAATTCTTGTTTTAGAAGTGAGTGGATGATCAGTTTCTTTCTGATTAGGAAAATAATACTCCTGCCTTTTAGGTATGTAAAAGTTCTGAATATTTCCAAAAGGTTTTAGTCCAGTTCCATGATTCAGTTTTCATCATAACCAATGTTTTAGAAAATCATGCAGACATCACATACTTGTACTGGCAATCTCTTATTTTCATGTTACAGATTCATAAACTGAAATGCCTTAAATACCAGGAGTTAAAGTTTTTAGTTTTTTCAGACCAGTTAGGTGACATAATCTGGCTAAAGAGAGACAGAGAACTGCTGTTGCAAATGTTGAGTGTTAAATTTAGCGTGAGTCATCCCATTCTGTTTATTGACCTGACTTCATTCTTAGTCACTCAGCATGACTGTTCGTTCTCATCTCTTTGGGGAGTGAACCTTTCCATCACCCTGGCCTGAACTCTGGAATAATGCAGGCAGTCTGTGGCATATTCCACTTTTGATAACTAAGGTAATGCTGTGACTCAACAAAAAAGCATGGCTGCTTTTAAACTGCCTTTCACCCAGAGTGCCAAGGCCTCCAAACATATAGAGCGGCTTCTGTGTAAATGGACTGACTTATATACCTTGTTCAAGCATTTGATGGGCATCCAGCAAGCCCTGTCTGAATTAAAGGCTGTTTAATCATTAGGAGTTCATGCTTTCATTGGTAAAAATAGAATACACCGCCCTTGAGAAAATGTGAAGTGAGCTGGCCTTCTACAAACAGTGTGCTGGACTCCACACGAGTTCCGTAGTGTTTGCAGAGACCTTGCCCAGATGCAGTGCATAGAGCAAGTATTCAAAAGGGAGGAAAAAAGTTCTCTTGTCTTCAAGTTTCCTATCTTCAAGTTTCTGAAGTCAACTCACTTGTTGGGTTGGGTTTTATCCCTAACTTGTTATTAATATTGCCAGCTGCATAAATTTTGTCAGAATTTGGAAATTATTTTCTTAGGGCCTGCAGAAATCCATAGTCCCATACTTAAAGTCAGGATGCACATTCAGAAATAGCTGACAAAGCAACAAAATGGATGACTGGCAATTATAGGAAATTAGGCTAACAGATTCACAGGATGTTTTCCATTTTGTGCCAGTTTGTGAGGTGTTTAAATCTGTGTACTGCCTTAGTGATATTTTTAGAGGAATAGAAGCTGGGACCAGCAGATCAACGTCAAAGTAAGGAGACTTGCTCTTTCCAGAAAGTTCTCTCATGTTCTTTGGAAAGAAGAAAGCTGGAGGAAAATGTTTCAACAGACATCTCTTGTTTTTTTCTTCACCTACTAAAGATGTGATTTTATTTTTAATGATGGGAGGATTATTCGGTGGTACATGTCCCTGAAGGAAAAGTCCCAGTGTAGTGTTTATGTGGGTGACAAACCAAGCTGATACATAACTGTGCTACTCCGTATCAAATTAGCTGTATAGTTAGCTCATTTCTTAAATAAAAAAAAAAAAGCATTGCCTAGTGAGGGAAAAAAAATTTGAATTATTTCCTATTAAAAAGGAATTTTAGAAATAAAATCCTGTGATTTCAGTGATTAATTTTTTAACTCTTACATAACTGTCTAGAAGAAGAAACTTTATTTGAATGCTTTCTAAACTAATCTTCAACAGAAAGCTGTATCTCCTCTGCTGGCAGCTAAGAATACTTCTAGGTCTTTCAATCTAATTCTGGCCTGGATTTGACAGGATTATATGAAGGCAAAAATAAAAAGCCAGGTGATTAGCTTTTCCTGAGTCTTTCAAAACGAGAGGACAGTAGAAATAAGAAATTTGTAAATAAATCCCTCTGTATAAGAGGAATTCTAGGAATTTTATTTTGAAATTGAATTGCTATGATTCTAGAAAGTGATTGAAAGAAATATTCTTTCCTGTGCAAACTAAACACTCAGGAATGGCAAGAGAATGAGGGCATGCTCAGGCTACACCACTCCTGGCCCAAGTTAAACATACTTAGCACTCTCTTTGATGCTTCCAAAAAGGTATTTAATTTCATTAGATGCTAGCTGCTTCCATGACCTCTGACTATTCCTTCTGAGAGAGATCCTTTTCTTCTCCTATTTTTCATGGCCCACATAATGCTTTAATTTATACAGGAGAGAACAATTCACCAAGAATCTCAGAATTTGGCCTGTAAGTGATAGAACTATAAAAGATTCATTATGGAATACAGAACTCTTTGGTAATACATGTATTTTTATTACAGATGCTCCATATATTTTTCTTTGAAGCTTCTCTGTATGTGGTTGCAATTAGAATAAGGCAAACAGGAGGTGTCAGCAGTGTATGATGCATTATCAACCTGTTGAAGCATCTGTGTACACAGTAAGGTGCTGGTACATTGGGCATATGTGTGTTTATATTTGTGGATGTTCATTGAAGTACCTTAGAGCTTTAGACTTTGAACAAAGGAATGTAAAAACATATGATCAATAATTAACTTGTTTTGTCATATAAAACATCATTTTTGCATAAACTACTTCTCAATACAACAGAAAAAATCTGCTCTAAGATGATGTTATGGATGACATAATGCTTCTGTTTAAAAACTTGCAATCAACATTTAAATGCAATTGAGTATGTTAATAAAGTAATTACAAAAAATGTACACCTTAAAGACTAAATTTTAGAATGTACTTACATTATCAAAGTATGTTTTCTTGACATGAAGTTTTAGGAATGTTAACTTAGTAAGAATTAAAATACTTCTATAAATATTTTATTTAGATTTATTTGTCACTCTGCATATCTGGGAAATGCAGAACTTGCATGTTTTATGTGCTGCACCAGCACACTTTTCAACATTATATAATAAAAAGCTACACTTCTGAGAAGCCTCATTTGCTCTGTTCACTTTCACTTAACTTGTTTGATGAGTTTTCATATTGCTTTGGTTTTGGTCATTTAAAACACTGGTCCAGCTCCCCAAAGTGAGAATCTTAGTGCAGCTTCTAAAAAGCTGGCTGAGGTCACTTTCAGGGGGAAAGCTTTCCTGAACCATTAAATAAGTTCCCTAGGTACTTTCTGGCTTTGGACTATCTTAAACTTTGGTTTTGCATGTTTTTTTCTTATGAACTTAATTATTTACAGTTCAAATCAACTGCACAATACAGTTCTGCATACAGTTCTGTCCCCAGCACAAGAAGGACATGGAATTACTTGAGCTAGTCCAGGGGAAGGCCATAATATTAATAAGAGGACTGGAGAAACTCTCCCACAAAGACAGGCTGAGAAAGCTGGGGATGCTCAGCCTGGAGAAGAGAGGCTGTGTGGGGACCTCACAGCAACCTGCCAGTATCTGGAGGGAATCAAGGAAGCCAGAAAGGGACTTTGTCAGGAACTACAGCATAATGAGTAATGAAAATTTGAAAGAGAGAAAATTTAGGTTAGGTATTAGGAAGACATATTTTACTGTGGGGGTGGTTGGACACTGGAACAGGTTGCCCAGGGCCTTGTTAATGCCCCATGCCTGGCAGTGTTCAAGGCCAGGTTGGACAAGGTCTTGAGCAACCTGGTCTAGTGGAAAGTGTCCTTGCCCATGGCAGGAGACTTGGGACTAGATCATGTTTACGGTCCTTTCCAATCCCCTAACATTCTACGATTCTGTGATAAAACCCAGCCACCATGGGCAATGGGTTACAGAGACTGAATGCCTGAATCGCCCCAATGTGCTCCCTTTCTCTTACGCAAAAGTACCTGGCTGTGTGATAGCAGCAAGCTGGAATCCCCTTACCTGACTGAGCACCCAAATGCTGTGCAGTGTAGAACAGGATACCATCTGGAGAGAGAGGCTGGAACTGCAGTTTAATATGGGTCTTATGCCGGATATAAAAGGGTGCAAATGACAACCATGATGATTCATTATTTCTGAAGGATGCATCACTAATGGAAATATCTGAAAAATGCAAGAGGAAATGTCTTCTGAATGATATTTTGAGAGGACTGCATTATTATGGAACCAGTTTTTTTGTATGGTTTTTAAATGCTATACATAATACTTCCCATTCTTCCCTTTTCACAGAATAAAAATAACCTAGATACAAAATAAAACTTAGATAATAGCAAATCAATGCCATTGTCTTCTGGGTTCCTTATTTTCCTCAACAATCAAGACTGCAGTTCTAATGCAAAATAAATGTGATCTTGTTAGCATTCATTTTCAAATAAGTATAAGTGTAAATTTCACATTGTTTAAAAATTGAAATGCAAAATACTGTTGCAGGAGTCAAAATAAACATTTATTTTCTCACCATACAGATGAAAACCCTAGTGGAGGATTTGTAATGAGCTGCTTTGTGTGTCATAAGAATGTACCTTTTAAGTGGGAAGTATTCATTAATTGTTGCTGAAATTTGGTTTTAGGATAATTATACTGAGATGTTTGATAATTCAAATCATCCTATCTTATAGTGAAAAAGAGCACTCACACAATTACAGTTAGAATACAATGTACACTTTTGAGCTATACACAACTTATCATTCTGTCTTACCTCTTCCCTCAGTGCTGGTTGTTCATATACCACTACAAAATCAGCCTGGATCAGTTGCCTTCATCCAACTGATAAATTGTTATACTTTTCTATAATCTTTATGTGACTTGAAAAAATTTCCAGTTTTTCCCACTGTAACATTGCATATTTGAGATATAATTATCATAGAATCAAAGACTCTCAGAATGGGTTGGCTTGGAAGGGACCTTAAAGATCATCTTGATCTGATTCCCCTGCTATGGCCAGGGACATCTTCCACTAGGTCAGCTTGCTCAGGATTCCATCCAACCTGGTCTTGAGCACTTTCAGAGATGGGGCATCCACAACTTCTCTGGGCAGCCTGTTCCAGTGCCTCGCCAGTCTCAAAGATTTTTTTATCTTAATACCTAATTTCAACCTACTCTCTTTCAGCTTGAAGCCATTACCCCTTGTCCTGTAACTACAAGCTCTTGTAAATAATCTCTCTAATAATGTTAGTTATTAGCTAATTCATAATCACATTAGTAGTAGTTTCATGTAGATAAGGTAGTTGTCAGTTTACTGTATTTGGGGGTTCACTGGAATAAATCAAGCTACTTAGATGTGCGTATTTAGACCTGTGTGTGTAAAACTGTTTTGACTGTTTAGTTAAACAGCAGTGTTAAATGCCTGAGTTGTAAGAGTTCCCTTCTCACTTCTGCATTTCCCAGCTGAAGCTGTGCTGTTTCCCTTCTGAGAGACCAACATCTTTCCTCATTTTGGTGCTCCCAATTTCATTGTTTTATGGTAACTTGTTCTCAGTCACATATACCTTCAGGATGTCCTTGAAGTGCATTCTGAGATACCTCTTGCTATCTTTCCACACTCAAGTTTTCTGCCCAGCATCTGCTGGTGAGCCCACTCACCACCCAGCTGCACCTTGCACTGCCTATCACAGATGTGCCTCAGTTATTAGGCTGGAATACAGCCAGCAGGCTGCAAGCTCTTGTCATTTGTCTATTTGTCACACCACCTCCCTCAGAATAGGGTTCAAGGTGTCCCTGGTGGACAGTGTCCAGCAGGCAGATGCATCACTGGAGAGGATCCAGATCTCTCACCTGTTATCAGCATAACCTGACCAGAGGATGCCTCTTGAATGGGCAGTAACTGCACAGCTGACCTTTTTATTAACTCCCCCTTGTAGATTACAGATAATATTTCTGAGGGAGGTACACAGATTTGATGGCACAAAATCTCAGTAAGTCTAAAAGTAAGTTTTAATTGCTGGAATATCAGTTATAACAGCTTTATTAAATGCTTGAATGATCTGAATCAGGCTTTTGATGGTTCGTTGTTCAATCTATATATATATATTCTCAAATCACTCCCATCCTAAGTATTACAATAGCTGTTATGCATGCTATCAAGGCTAGGCAGTGTAGTAATATATTACATAATTTCTAAAGCATGAAGTTCCTGGCGTCTATACTATGGAGTTCACAGAAACAGAAGTATTTAGAATAACAATTACCCTGGATGATAAATAGTAATAAAGCTTGCTAAACAGATTTGGTGCTGTACTTTACATCACTAAAACTTATTAACAGTATCAGGTACAAAAGACAGAGTAATACTTTTTATTCCACATGGATATTTTTTTTCAGGAGGTAAGATAAGGCTCTCCATTAGTTAAAATCCTTATACTGATGTCTTCATACTTAAAAAACAATTAGAAATAATAATTCATTTTGTATACAGACATTTTTCCTTTATGCATAATTTGTAAGTCAGTCTCCTCTTAGCAGATTTTTGCACAGTGAGACTTACATGTGGAGGAACTGTGCCACAGTGGTCAATCTTATGTGAAAATGTGCTGCTGCTTGAAAGGTCGCCTTGGGCAAAGTGTGTAATGAGGTATCTGAAAGTCTCTATGGCAGATTCAGTGTCACTTTATCAATGCAGTTAATTCTTTGCTGCTTATGGAGGAAGCCTGCACAATGACTAGTGTGAGAGCAAAATCAGCAGGATTGAAATGCTACATTGCTTGTCATTGGGAGGGATATGAAAGGAAGATTGCTATGATAAAAAGCCTTGAAGCAGAGAAAGAGAACAAGGATAAAAGATGATTTTATAGTATCACTCAGAGAAAGAATTAAGTCCATGATTTCATATTTCAGATAGAGTATTAAAAAATAAGACCCACAGCTTCAGCAACAGATGTCAGAATTCTTTAGTAAGGGAGGTATTATCCTGATTTATAGATATCAAATACAATACTTTATTTAATATACTTCATTCTGGAACTTCTAAGATGCAAATATTTTATTTTCATTATCTATAAAAAGTATGCTTATTCCCAATAAATGTATCTTACAAGTGTCAGAAAGTAACATATTTTGCCACAATGCAGCAGGAGTAACTATAGGAAGTACTAGAATGACTTATAATTTTCTTGTAAATGGCCTGTAGATCCTGCAGGTACTGATTATATGCATGGAAAAAATCTGGCTTGACAGGCGCATAGAACCCATACATGCACACGTATCCCAAACCCAAATGCATTGACTCTACCACAGTGCACAGAGGTAAGCAGGATGAAATTTCATTTTTGCAAAATTGCTTCTATAAACAGAAAAACTTTTAACATGAAGAATATGACAATTTAAGCTTTTCAATTTTCTTTTATGGCAGGCATATACAAAACTAACACATCAGAGGCTGAGGTACTCTAATGATGTTTTCTTGGCAGCAAACTTTGTTTTTCACCTAAAATAAGAAAATAAGAAGCTCAGCTAAACTTGCACGAGACAACACCTGTGTTACATATGCTTACTCCTGAGAAACTCCTTGCTAAAACAAATGAAGTAAATGGATGCCTTTGCTGATCCTATAAGCTAAATTGTAGGAACTTTGCTGTGTAACTATTGCATTACTCACCAGAATGCTTAGCACCGTGGGATGCATTGTAACTACTACAGGCATTTCCACAAATACCTCTGTATCTGATTAATGGCTCTGTTTTCTAATCTGAACACTAGTATCTGATAATGCTACACAGAATCACAGCATGATTGGAAGGGACCACAGTGGGTCACCTGGTCCAGCCTCCCTGCTCAAGCAGGGTCATCCCAGAGCCCGTGGCACAGGGTTTGTGTCCAGACAGTTCTTGAATATCTCCAGTGACAGAGACCCTGCAGCCTCTCTGGGCAATCTGTTCCAGCTTCCAACAAGAAGGGGAAAGGAAATGTGAGTCACTGCTCAAAGGAGTGAGGACCTAATAACAAAAGATATAGAAAAAGCCATGTCTGCCTTGTTTTCTCACTTGGTAAAGCCTGATCAAGCCTCCCCACACCTGATAGCTGAGCTAGGGCAAGTGAAACATCAGTTCCACAGTGATGAGGCAGGTGTTAAGGTCCAGTTTGCAAATCAGTCTGTGAGTCAGGGTCCAGATGAAGTGGATCTTGATGCTGCTACAGTGTAATTCAGCACAGGATCATGGGGTATTTTAAGCTGCTCCTGAAGCAATGCAACAGGAAACTCCTGCTGGTGCTCCTCAACAAAGCTGCCTTTGAGACCCGACACCAGCCCCATCCCTGTGGGCTGAGAAACACTCTCATAGCTTTAAACTCATAATAGGAACTTATATATTGAACTCACATTTAGACACTTAAGTCTAGGTGCTTTGCTTTAAAATTAGTTCCCACCATTACCGACCTACCTACCTACCTATCTACCTCTGAACACTTTCACGAAGTAAGGTGGCAAGCACATTTCCAGCATATTATTCATGCTCATAGGGGAAGTCTAAGTAATTTCAGAGTCATCCTGCTAAGTGCTAGTTAGCTGGCTGGATCTTGTTCTTTCTCAGTTGGGTAAGTGGAGGGAATGGTAAGTAGATGATTGAATTTTTATTGGAACACCACATCCCATGATGACATGGCTGACTTGGTGTGGAGGGTATTATCATCTCCTTAATTTTATCATACGTGACTTCCACTTGGCTTTATATATGATGTATTTGAGTAGCTAACTCATTTTATTCTACTAGGCATTTTAAATTATACAGATAAATGTTACAAATGCATTTTCCCTTGTGCCTGACATGAATATTAAGTTTACTGGACTGTTAATGATAAACCCGAAAACTTAGATGGCTTTTCAGGTAAAATTTAGACAACATGTTTTATCCTTATGTGACATGAATGTTGTGGCTACCACTTGAACATTTTCTCATGTTGCCACAAATTTTCAAAAGATGTCACTGGAAACAAAGCTTGATGGGATTGGCATTGCTTAAATGACTAAAAGACAGTAGTGACAATAGTGACAATAGTCACTGTGACTCAATAACAAATTGTCCTTGTGGTTAAACATTGAAACAAAAATGTCCTAATGGTAACTATGAAACAGACTGTGCAAGTCCAACTGCATTGTCAGGTAAACCCAACATAAGTGTACATGACTCTGTATATAAGGCATCTTGTCATGTACAAGTTGAGCTAAACCTTACTGTGAATTAATTTATCTTACAACAGTAGTCAAAATAAGTCAAGTAACATTCTATATTGTGTCAAAAGTAAAAAAAAATACTTATAGTAAAAATTATTTAAAAAGTAAAGAGTTTTTGTTCTGTTAGTTTATCAGGTATTTTCAAAAATTTGCTGTACTTTTATATCAGAACAATGGAATTTGACATCAAAATAATATGTAGGAAATTGACTTGAGCTGAATAAACATGGCCCAAGGAAGTTGCTCGCCCTTTGTTCATCAAGGAAATGGCTTTATTGCTTGACAAGTATCTCTTTAAACCAAGGACGGAACAATGAAAACTCTTTACATTTTGTTTCAGTTCTTCAAGAGTTGTACATTGGCAGGCAATATTAGCAGCTATGGAATTCAGAGACTAATATACAGTTGAAGAAGTCTGTTTATTAACTTGTTTCTTTGTGAAAAAGGCAGTAGCATTCTGTTATCATGCCTTGAAGTCAAGAAAAATTATCACAATAGATTTCATGAACGTATGTGGCACAAACTATTCCTGCCAAAGAAAACTGCTGAATAATTTAAAATTCATAGAAATACTGTGATGAAAACCCTGTTTATTTTCACCACTGGCAAGTGTACTCCAACAGTGCCATCTATAGAATCTTTCAAATATTACATTGCTGTCCCCTTAAGTAAGAACGTTATCAGTCTCTGTTATCTCACAATTAACTAACCTGAAAATGGAGGTCTTCTTCATTCCTCTACAAAATTATCTGGGAAATATACTCAGGACCTATAGAAACTCTATCTTATATGTAAATATATCTCAATGTGTAATGGAATGTCAGAGGAACTTTATTGACTTAAAATTTATTTTTGTTCAAGTTTTTCATAGCCTTTGGTGATGCTGCTTATGACAAGATTAAAGACTTGATTTAATCCATTAAGATAAATGGCAAGAAATAAAAGGTAAGCAATAAATGTTTAGATTCTAAAAGAGTGCTTCAGGGAGATATTGCATGTAGTTGCTGTGTCAATTTTTTCTCTAAACCTCCATTGCTGGCCACTGCTGGAGACAGGATTATTGGCCTCACACAGGCACACAGTTCTTATGAGAGGAATAAGCTGCTAAAATAGAATTTAGCAGAGATTAAAATATAAATGCAGACTGTAATTAAGGATAATGCCTGTAATTTTAATGTTCGCATATCTTAATAATTACTATTTGTGAAAAAAGATATTGTGTTCACATATGTAACAATGTGCTGTATAATTAAGCTACCTGCTGTAAAAGGGTTTTACACTGTTTCTTCTTTCTCAGGAAGAATCATCCTTGACATTTGATCTTGGCCACTGTTTCTCACAGTAATAATCACAGTGAAACCAACAGGTCTACTATACATTTGCAGGGGAACTGAAAAAAAAGGTTATTAGAGACTTCTCCCTCTTCAGAAGCCCTTTGAGAGATCTAATTACAAAGGTATTCATTGGCACAAACGGAATAAGCTGGAATTTGGCCTGCAAAGCCATGCAGGACACTCCCCAGACAAATTACTGGAAATTTGTTAGTTTTGAATATTGTGTGTTCTTGAAATAACTAAATTATTATGCTGCTGCAGGCTGAATCTTCTTAATCAGAAGAAAAGTTATAATTGTCTGGTGCTTTAGTTGCAAACTTTAAGTCAAATGACCCAAAGATTTTATTAACATCATGTTTTGGTGCCATGGAAAACATAACAACTTTTAAAAAAACCCTAGAAAAACTACTTCCCCATATTTCCAATCCTTGTGGTTATGGGAGTGCTAACTAAGAATTAATGCTGGGCCAGAACATGGCAATGTTTGGATGCCATTTATGCACCTCAGGAGCTGGACTGGCTCTGCTGTGTTGCTGTCACAGCTGTGACCTTTTCAAACCAGTGGAACATGATTCGCTGCTTCATGTGCCACAAAGAGTCTTGGAAGTGGTTTGAGTCCAAATGGCAATGTTAACACCAAGCAAAATAGACTCCTCCATAAATCTTCTATTTCCTTCCCATTTCATTAAAATCACTTTTGTTTCTGGAGGTATAAATTAATAACATTTTTGTTTGTTTACATCAGTGTTACCTTTTTAAACCTAACACTCTTGTTTTATGAGTGTTAATGGGTTTGGAAAACACAGTGCTCCACCCAAGAAGTGGAGCTTTAAGTTGTTGAACAAATGTATTAGTCTGCCTTGTATGACAAGGCTTTATTTCTTGGGCCCATTCTGATCTAGTTTACAGCCCTGTCCTTCTTTCCTAGTGCTCATTATGGATGCTTACCTTCCCAAAACTGGTCTTAAATTTCACAGTCATCTTCCTACCTGTCAGTCACCAGGGTGCTGTCTACCTGCTGAACCTCTTGATCTTTCTCTGAGAAAAGCAAGTCCCGGTACTTGCTTTGTCAGGTTGAAATATACAGTGAAACATTTTCTCTCAGCATTTCAGATTACAAAATATCACTGCACTACTTCCTGAATGTGAATTTGTTGTGCACAGCCAATAGGAAATTAAGAGTAATTGAAACTGCTACCTTCTCTTTGTCAAGTGGGTTTATTTCTTCTATTTCCTCTAAAACACATGAAATAATACAGATCTTTCTGCAACCCCCTGAGAGTATTGCTCAATTTACTTATTGGCAATGGTCACTGTGAGATATTCAAGTGAGTCCTGTGACTCTTGGGCCGTAAGTGCCATGAAAACTGTGTTCTTTAACAGAACTTTCTCTCCCTGTGCTTAGTCTTGTTCTAACTTAGTTTTCCAACCACTGAACACTTGCTAGTGGAGCTCTGACATCTAAAGCTTAACCATAATGTACCCTATCTCTGTGCTGACAGCCATTGCATCCTTGGTGGCTTGAGTTGACGCTCTACGTAGGACCATCACAGTGAAGGAGGTCATCATCCTCATCTGATGCTCATATGCTTTCATCTCTCCTCTCTCATGTACATAGTTAATAAAGAACCTCAAACATTTTTAGGGTTTGCCAAACAAGTTAATGCTTATTTATTGATGATTTAGCCTGAGTACCCTTAATAGTTGTGTTCAGAGTGCTCTTGTTTATTATTGTGGTTCTACCCCTATTGCCCCATTTTCTTGCTTTACCTGACCTGTTCCTGTGCAATCCATACTGTTGTGCTGTCTTTACCAGTTGCTATTATCTGGTAAACCCCTGTTTGTTCTTACCCTTTGTAATTCTACTCTATGCTTTTCTTGCCTCATAAATCTCTTTTGTCTTCTTCTCACACTTTTTTCCTTCCTTCTGGTACATTCATTAGTCTTCATCCTTTAATTACCCTTTGTTTCTCCCAGTCCCTTGAGCTGTTCATTGCTCTCTGTCTCTTTTTCTTTTGGCTCCAATAACCACCATTAATCCAGAGATGAGATATTCAATCTTGATAGGCAGCTGTTTTTTAGCAATTTGCCATCCACTAAAAGTGCAAACTGCTCTTTGAAAAATCTCATGATAATTCATTATTCTGCCACAGAGTAAGGTGAAATACAGGGCACAGAGTTTGGTCAGGATCCACAGCACCTATTCATAAAAGGAAAGCTTTTAAATAAAACAGAGAGGAACACTCTAATGTGTTTATCAGGTGGAGAATTACTGCAAGAAAGACAATCTGTAAGAAATACAATTTTCTCTTGCTCCAATATAAGTTCTGTACTGGTAATGTGGCCATCATAAGAAGACCCAAATGTATTCTGGAACCAGAACACAGGACTGTTTACCTGATTAATTACCTGCTTTGTGTATAGCACATATCCTGATGATCAGTGTCCTGAATCCAGATGGCGTTACTTTTGAAAACCTCACTTGAAATGAGAATTCAAAATTGAAAAGTTCATATAAAGAGCCTTGAACAGCTGGTACAGCAGAGGCAATAAAGCAAGTATGTTCTTACGTGGAGTAAGGAATTCAACAGTAACTTTCCAGAAGCTATATTCTTTTTCATTTGAGCCTACCAATTCCACGTGTAATGGGATTTAAGAACTATCCATCTACAGGGTGAGGAGGACTGCAAATCAGGTCAAATGCAGTTCAGCTTGTCAGTTTTGTACTTCAAACTCACACAACAAGAGGGCTGGACCTTGACAGGCAGTTTGGAAAGGCAGCTATGTAACAGTAACTGGAGTTCTCCACAAGTTTTACAGAAAGCGTCTCAACAGGAAAACATAAGCTTGTACAAAATTAACATGAATCTAAGAGCTGTGGAATAGAGGGTGTGGACTGTACTTCCTTACACACAGAGTCACTTTGGGCACTTTCAGGAAAAGTCCCTGAGCTTGCAACACCTGTGTGTCCCCATTGTTGAATATTTGCACAATCTCTCAGAGAAGAAAACAGATAAAGGATTCCTTTACACGAGGGTCAGAAATGCAAACCCTGCAAACTGAGGACATATTTTGAGGGTGGCGTGTTGAAAAAAAGCCAGGGAGAATAATCGCTTGTGGATTTTTACAGTGATGTTTGCGTCTCTTGTCATCATTATCAGTGCATCCCTACCCAACAGACTGTGAAGTCAACAAGAACCTCTCCATTAGGATCAGTAGAAATTGGATAAGGTCCCAGATGCTTCCCTCTACTGTGATCTCAAGTGTATTTCCCATCATACTTCATTACGATGAGCTTGGGAATTGAACTAAGCACTATAACATTGCTCTGCAATGCTTCCTGTCCCCCTGGTGCCTGACAAATCATGCTTGTGAATTTGGTTGATTGATTTGAAAAAATTGGAGGAAAAAATGGCATTTAAATAAGCAAAGTAAGGAAACAATATCTAACAATTCATTGCTTTAAAATACTTTTTCCAACAGAAAGGAACATCACTTTCTTAAATCTATTTTGTATTTTGTGTCTCTATGTCACATTTAACTGATATATTGCAAAATGCTGTGGTTTTACATCACATAACTGTGTGTACAATGTACTGTGCATTTGACATACCTTGTTCACAGTAGGTACCAGTTGTTCCAAGAGGACAGTGACACGTGTAGCCACTAGGCAGTGGCACACAGGTACTGCCTTGCTGACACAGATGTGGAGGATCATGCTCAGGATCACACACTGACACAGTTTCTGTGCAAAATGCACCTTTCCATCCAGTGAGGCAGTCACAGCTGCGGAGGGTAAATGAAGGGAAAGAATGCAACAGTATCATCAAAAGAAATCAACATGTCAGTAGCAATCTAATCAAGATATTTTTAAGTTTGGATACCTATATTCAATAACCTGATTCAAAATGGTTAACAAGAAAAGGGTAGTAACCAAGATCCTCATTTAACTATTTGATATGTTAATTTTATTATAAAAGAAAAATATACATAATAGGAAATATTTTATTTTGAGTAGTAACATTACAATATTAGCATCTTATTAAAAAAAAAAAGGCTTGTAGCTTTCATATGTTTGTTTTGCTCTACAAATAATTCCAAAAGGCCCTGGCTTCATAACCCAGGAGGAGTTAAAGTGGGCATTAAAAGGGAAAGGTAAGCAGCAAAATACAGTCATAAAAATAAAACTGGCATAAAGGAATTGCTAACAGCTAAAATTTTAGCTACTAAAATTTGACTCTGTCAGCAACTGCCTTTCACTTAGTCATTGGTAATTTTCTAAATTCTTATAACTGGCATATCAGATGTAGGTTTGTTGAAGCACTTGACGAAAAAGAGGATAGTGGGTATGGCCATGAAAGAGTTGGCAATCTGGGTTTCATATATCTATGATTGTAAATCTATAGCAAAAGTAAACTTTCTAAACTGACTGAATCATTGAACTTGTTATTGTCTGCTACACTTTATGCCTTTCTTTCATCCAGGCTGCAGAACAAACCCAAAAAAGTCACACTAACCTATAAATTTAAAATTAGTATGAATTCTATAGAAATTGTTAAATACAGAATACACTTAGCATTGGTATTTAAAATGCCCTCCTTACTAAAGAGTTAAAATTACATATATTAGACCTATTTTTATTCTAGTATTTTGGATCACTTTGTGATTAAAAAATTATTCCCCTGAATAAAAACGTTTATGGATTTTTTCAGTGGAAGTTTTCTCTCTCAAGGCTAAAAATGAAAACTCATATTTTGATTGGGTTTTGATTGGTCCATGTTTGATTTTTTGTTTTGTGCAAATTCTTGAATTTTTCTTTGCACTAACTGAGTTGCACATCCTCCATTAATCAGCCCACTGTTTCTGCATAAAACATAATGAGGAGCTTGTGAAACTGCTGTTTCACCAAACCTTCAGATCAGACAACATGTAAACAAAGCACAGCCAACAAACTCATCAGAGTGATAAACAGACATTTGAATGAAGGGGAAAAGAGGACAGGACCTTGCAAAAGCAAAAGCACCTCAATTAATCAAAGTCAGCATCAGAATGCTTTCTGTCTCAGCTATAAATGTTATGCTTTGATGCATGAAAGCTGCTGAGAAGGGGATGTGATTTAACTCCCTGAGTGCAAACAGCAGTGCCCCTTCCTTGTGCCATGAGGGAGGCTGCTGGAGCTGATGCTGCTGCTCCTGGGCATTGCACACGAGGCTTCTTCCCCTTTCCCTGGCTTATTTCTTCTTATGTCTTTAAATTTCTTTCAATTCTTGTCTCTTATGACCTAACAGAAGTCAGATTTTAAAATTAATTTAAAATTATTTGCACAGAGCTGAACCTGTTTGGTGGCCTACAGTAGTAATGATCTATCACCAAATGAAGCCCATTTAACACAGCTAAGCAAGCTGGACTGCTGTTGAGAAGTTAGATCCAAAATTTCCTAATCTTTACAGAGATGAAGGAAGAGGAAATGTTTTAAATATTTTCCATCATGCAGCCTGCCATGCTGGGCTAGTTTTCTCTATGTCTTCCTGATTTTGGTTGCTTGTTTTTCCAGACCAGGAGAGCCCAATAGCTTGCACTAGTGACTTGACTCTCAGGGATTTAAAGACCTATTTAGAATCACAAAATACCTCAAGCTGGAAGGGACTCATAGGGATCTTTTAGTCCAACTCCCTGCTCCTTGCAGAACTACCTAAAAGTAAATTGTATGACTAAGAGCATCATCCAGATGCTTCTTGTATTTCTTTAGGTATAAGAGATGAGATTCACTCTGAGATGAAGGCAGTTAATTTGATGATACATCAGGTGCCCAGCTGGTTTCCAGTTGCCCTAGAAGTATATGAGAGAGGCAGCTGTTGGCCAGGGAGACAAGTTTCTGACAGAGATCTGACAGAATGCTCAAGTATAAGCAATGGGATCCTCAAGTAACTGCTTGAGCTCAGCTACTAATCAATCAGTGGTGACTGAGCAGGAACAGTCACGGGATCTGGAGCACTATCCATCCTGCGAACCAGCACATGCATGGCCCTAATGATAAAGTCCTGCATTCAGTTGCCTCAACACAGACAAATGATATTTGCTTTCTGATCCGTGGTGTGTCTGAGAGATGTGTGAGCCAGCAGAAGAGCTGCAGAAGACTTGTGTTTCTCTGGAGTGCTCCTTTTCTTGCTCCTATGAAGACCAGAAAAGTATCCCAGGAGCTGTGCCATTGGAATGCCATGTTTAGACAACTGGAAAGGCCTGGCTCTCCACTGACTCAAATAGGATCCTACACATTTAGCTCACCTGGAGACACTCTAAGTTTATGTGTCTTAGGAGACAATGTCAATGCAAGATCATTTCCTATTTTCAGGCTTTTTGAAGAACATGGATTAAATTAATTTTTCTATACTAGGGATACCAGTATCTCAAGAGGAACTGTCAAAATGTCTTTTTTCTTTTTTCTTCTTTTCTAAAGCATATTTTCAGGTGGGAAAGGATAGAAAGGCTTTCAAATACAACTTTGATTTTGTGTCAAAATGTCAATGATTTTGTGTCAAAACAAACTGTATAATCTTGAATCACCTGGTTTTGCCAAGGAATCTTAATGGAATGCATTTCAGAGTAAGTACAGGACAAAGTCAGCCAGTTCAGGAAGCAAAACAAACTCACTTTAAATTTTGGAAATTCAAATACCACTTCAAGTTCTGAAATATTTGTATTTAGGAAGCTCAAGGATGATTTAATTTAATGGCATTTTCTTTTTTGCTTCTTGTAAAATGCTTAAAAGTGTCATGCAGTATTCATAGAATGGTTTATTCAGGTTCAAAGTTCCTCACCAAAGCTAAAATTAGGTCTCAAACAAATAACACAGTTTCTACATAAGCAAGGATGACAACTGTATGTCACTGTTGATCATGAACCAAAACCCAAAATTTTTTATCAAAATTCAGGCAAGAATAAAAAAAAATAATGAAAAGTAATCTTACACATAAAATATGTAAGAAGTGTGTCTGTGTGTTATTACACAAAATCCTGATCAAACTTTCTTGAGCTTTATAGTGAAATAACTAAAGATCCTACAGGATTTGTGAAGAATTGAAATGATTACTTAGATCTGAAATGAAACAAAAACCATTCTTCCATTAAATATGGAAAATATTTCATTTAAAATGTCGTTCTCAATGCTAACAAATATGGAATTTCCCAAGGCTATACAAATGTGGTATCAAAACAAACAAGTAACCTTATAGCAGAAAATGAGGTGTTCAGGTTTGCATATTCTAACACCTGAATTTAGGATTCTATGTCCAAGCTGGGCATATACTCAGTGGAGATCAGAAGATTAATTAATCAAATTAGTGAGACCAGCTGAGATTAGGCAGATGTTTAGTGACATCTGAAAGTCCCTAGGGTATCTTGTGTGACCTCCAAACACATCTTCAGGAGGAACTGAAGAAGTGTTTTTTAAACATATCTCAACATCATTTAAGTATCTCAGATAACGTAGGACATCTGAAATCCATATTGGCATGTATTAGCCCCATCAAGCTGCCCAATCCACTGGAGATTTCTTGATACAGTTCTTGAATTTGTTTTGTAGTGGAAAGATTCCGAGCAAGGAAGGAAATTTCTAAATAAGAGTGGTTTCAAATTCACACAGTGGAAAACCAGAGCATTAAGAAAAAACAGTCTATCTTCAGGCTGGAAGGTAAGGATGGAGCCTGAAGAAAACAAGATTGGAAGAGAATCAGCTGTATTTAAACAAAGAGAACCATGGAATGCTGCAAAAGTCTCCTATTAAATAAGGACAGTTGGATGAAAAATTTTAGATAGCAAATTCACCCCCCAAAACAGAACCTTGTATTGTTTTAAACCATGATTATTAAACAGAGAAATGTCTTTTTCCTTACAGAGTATGAAAGTTATGTCCTTGTGTTCCATATTGATTTTGTCCTTGCACTGCAAATTTGTTTTAATTGAATCTGGCCAAATAATGAGACTACAGAAGCTCCTTTTGTGGGCCACCCCACACATATGGGGTATAATTTAATTTCTGAAAACTGAGTGGCTGTTGACAGAAAACTTGTTCAAGTCCCAAATTCTTCTGAAGCCACAGCTAATGGCCAAACATATACCCAGGGGTGTCTAAAGTGACACTGCATGCTCACATTTAGCAGACTGAATACTCTTCATTTGTCTGATGTTCTGTTCAAATAGCACACAAGATACACTTTTGTCTTACTTCACCAACAAGAAGTAGCCATAACACCTAGCAGACAATCTTGTTTCATGACATTTTCTATTTTCCATAATTTTGCATCACAAATAAAATAATAGGGGATATTATTGTCCCTTGAAAATTATATTCTTCATTTTATCATTCAAGTAATTCCCTATGTTTTTTTAAAACATAGCAGTTGTGCTTTGTTGCTGGCCAGAATGTAAAGATTAATGCTGCATATTTCTGTTTCTATTTAAATCAAAGCATTATCCCTATAGCAACTGAATCTACAGCTTAACAGCACTGCACACTTTCTGGCAGGGTGGTAAAAACAAGACATAAAAATAGCTCAAAACAGCAACCAAAACCTCTGGAGAGATCTCATTTCAACAGAGAAAATATTTGAACACAAACCCAGTTCCCTCAAGGACTCTGCTCTTCAAACGAACATGGATGATTCGAAAATAGAAAGAAGTTCCCTCTGAGAAAATATATTGAGACAATATTGGCAGCTACTGCACTTTGACAGAAATTATATGTAAGCTACATCCATGTCTCTTTGGCAATGCTTCACTTTTTCTGTGAGAGGACAAGGTGGCCATTACTGGTACATGCATGCACATATACCTGGTGTGTGAAGACCTTGCTGTCCTGAGATATGGGGACAGGAATAGAATTCAGTAGTAGGTCACTATAAATTAAATGCAAACAAACAAACAAACCACCAGAAAAACCAAATTACACCCTCCTTCCATCCTTCCTCCCCCCTTCCCCCAGTGCCCCAGAAATTTTAGAATAATCCCTAAACTAATCTGGAAGACAAACTGTAATGATAAAAAAGAACTTTGCCTATAATACCAAGCTTACTATGTTTTCCTGTCTCCAGCTGCCATTCTAGCCTGCCACCTGCTTTCCAAATGTGCTCTAGATGCTGCTGGTGGTGGTTCACCTTATGGACATGAAGGTGACTTAGCACAGCTGAGTAAATTGCTGAAGCAAGGATTTAGGTGGGTGGATGGCAGTGGGACATTTCAACCCACATTTATGCTTTTTTTGTCTTGCAATTTTGGTTTTGTATTTCCTCTAATATGCTCATAAAGGGAAAGATGACCATTATCCTTTCTTGTTCCTCAGAAAGATCAAATGTCAAGGGTTTAACAGCTCTGGGAGGATCCTGCAAAGCGCAACAGCTGTGACATGCAGCAGTGCAACAATCAGAAAACAAAGTATATTTTTAAAGCATTTCCCTCATTACTGTATTTAGGAGAATATAAATACACTTATAAGGGGAATGGGTAGCAATCTGTGTGCTAATCTTGGGGTCAGTTTTCCAAATATGAGTACAGTTTACTAGCTTTAGAAGCAGGTTTTTTGTACAAATTTTCTTACAGGTGAAGATTTGTGTCACAGGCAGCAAAACCAATTACCATACAATTCTCTCTCCAATACAGAGTTAGTAGATTGTTTTTGGTTTGACAGATATGCAAATGTTTTTCTTCATAGCATACAGAAGGACAGGTTTTTGTTGTTTTAAGAAGCATCATACAGAGGCTCCACAGTGCAAAGCCTTTTTTCTCATTCAAATCTGTCTTGCTGTCTGCAATGTTTCCAGTCAGTATCTCAACAAGTTTTAAATCAGCACTTTTCCCTTTTTAAAATATGTATGCAAATATGTGGAAATAAATGAGCACATGTGAAAGCACATAAGTGGAAGCAAGCATAATTAATCTTGGCAGATACTTTTAAAATAAATCCTCATCAGCAAAGGTTTTACAGCTGCGTTACAAAGTGAAAACAAAATTTATTACAATGGAAGTGTTGACACTCAACAGCAATTTGGAACTGCAAATGAGCTTCCTCCCTCTGTGCATACAGCCTGGGCATTCAGCTCCATCTACACTGAGAGACAAGGCATGAAAGACCAGAGACTCATCTTTTGGTCACCTTCTCCTGGCTACCCCCTCTCATCCCGTAGATAAGCCAGATGAGCAGCTTAGAGATGAACTGACAGACTTTGAACAATGTTTGGAGCTCCTATAGATTTAAGCTGGCTCAGAACTTTCTAATATTGGACAGTCAGTGGTTTATTCCACAAAGGGTTTTTTAATGGAAAATAGTAATTCCCAGGAAACACACATCACCTATTTTTGCCCCATCAGTCACATTTGGACATTAACACAGTCAAGCTCTCCTCTTTATTACTTTTTCTATGCTATTCCAGCTGTTCACTTAATTTTAAAAAAAGGTCACACATCTAATTCTTCCCATGCATTTCCCAGTAAGTCTGGATGCCAGTGACTTAGCGGAGCAGAACCAGCCCATGGAATTTCTTAAAAATATTCCCCAGAAATGGTCCTAACATTATTTTTTTAATATTAATGTGTTTGTCCAACTGAATGAACTTTCATCAGCTTCCTTCCTTCCTTCCTTCCTTCCTTCCTTCCTTCCTTCCTTCCTTCCTTCCTTCCTTCCTTCCTTCCTTCCTTCCTTCCTTCCCTCCTTCCCTCCTTCCCTCCTTCCCTCCTTCCCTCCTTCCTTCCTTCCTTCCTTCCTTCCTTCCTTCCTTCCTTCCTTCCTTCCTTCCTTCCTTCCTTCCTTCCTTCCTTCCTTCCTTCCTTCCTTCCTTCCTTCCTTCCTTCCTTCCTTCCTTCCTTCCTTCCTTCCTTCCTTCCTTCCTTCCTTCCTTCCTTCCTTCCTTCCTTCCTTCCTTCCTTCCTTCCTTCCTTCCTTCCTTCCTTCCTTCCTTCCTTCCTTCCTTCCTTCCTTCCTTCCTTCCTTCCTTCCTTCCTTCCTTCCTTCCTTCCTCATTCTGTTATGAACACAATAAATTACCACAGTTATTAGTCTAGGGACAGTCTATGCTTTGCCTAAAAACATATATATAAATATACACATATTTATTTACTTACTAAACAGTAGAGCCACTTTCTATGCACTTGCCACCATTTCTGCATTTTATTAAACTGCATGGGGAATCTTTACATTGTCCAACACTGCGCCCAGAATTGGGGTGTCCTTCTGGAGTTCCTGGTGATTTAAACCCTTTATTAAGGCTGGTGCGAACTTGAACATCAAAAATGCAACCTCGAAAGTAGAAAGAAAGAGATTAACTTTAAAAGAGATAGCAAAAGGCAAAACAAATCAAACGATAGGACAGTGTCAACCCTCAGTGAGGTGGGCTCCTCCAGAATATCTTCAGTGAATGGGCAACCATACCATCTACAGGAGATAAAGGTAGGCCAGATGCTTTCTGTTCAGGCAAATGAGTGGATGATCAGAAGTCCCTCATTTAATGGTGGGTAAAACAAAAGAAATATTTTCTTAAGGAATAGACAGTATATAAAGTCAGTGACTAGGTGCAATTTTGTGTTTACACAAAATTTGAGTTTACTCATGCTCTTACAGAAATGTTTCTATATCAGATAAAAACAGTCACAAATCCCCAAAAAATATAAACCACCAAAAAGACAGCCAACCAAAGCCCCAACACCACACCCCCCCAAAAAAAAGAGAAGGACAGCAAGAAATCTACTTAATATAAAATACAATAGAATCCAAATGGCATCAAATAATATAATGCAAGTTATGAATGTGGACTTGAATTTCCATAGGCTGAAAAGGACTCCTTCAGGTAATGACTCAAATTCTTCCCTTCTCAAGTGAATGCTTCAGTCCTTGCTACATGCAGATCATGTCACACATGACATTTTTAGGTCGAGGTAGACTGCTTCTTCAGGCCCGTAATCTCAGAAAATAATTTTAAAAAATTAACATATACTAGTAAGGTAAACACTTCCGGGCCTGTTGCTCAGTCCTGTGGCCAAGTGACCTGGTATGGTCACAATTTTATTATCAAACTTTTATTACTTTCCAGAATAGTACAGCTGCATGCAGACTGCCACTGGGAAATGATCCAAAGATTATTCTAAGTCCCTAAACACAGTAAAGAATTGTTTAAGAAAACAATAATTGTCATAAATATTTGTCAGGGAATATTGTAATAATTTATTTGTAAAGATGTTTTGTAAAGATGACTGAGTGCCACCGCCTGGATCTATGCTCTGATTTTCTTTTAATGTCATAATCCATTGGTATTCCAAGTGAAAGGAGGAGCTAAAGCTTCCAAGTGAAGCAGAGGTGCTTCCTACTTGCTCCTTCCCAGCAGCTCCTGCCTAGCCTGTGAGTTTTCCAGGGACTGCCCCTTTGGAGACACTTTGCTCTTCCTGGTGGCATCACAGGATAGTCAGCCTTATGGGTCAGGCTGAAGTCACCAGTATTTCTGGATCGTGTTTATGGCTCCATGTGCTTATTTCTATACTGCAAAACTGAAGATGATGCCGTATAATTATATAATGTAATATTTTTTTTTATCAAATCCTAAATGACCTTTCAAAATGTACCCCAGCATCCAAGTGATTTATAGTCACATTCAAAGGTAGCCTTAAACATTTTTGAAATGTCATCCAGATCTATACATAAATATTGATACAATTTCAAACTAAAAATCAGGTTTTAAACCACATTAGTGAAAGTATTACATAAATGTATTTGAAAATGCCCAGAGCTTTCTAAACGTAATTTATAAAATTTAGTTGAGAAGTAGTGAATTTCTACAGTGCCTGAAATCAGAAGAAGAGTTGGAATTCAGCAGTGCATATCAGAGGCTCTCTGCTTAATATTACAATCAGGGAAAGGTTATGATATGGAGATGGCAAGTAATCATTACACTGATTTTAGAAGCATCACTTAACATGAGTTTTTGCATGATTCACTGAAATCACAAAAGAAACAGACTTGTATCTGAAAGACCCAATGAATATACAATGTGATTTTTTATAGTTACATAATTTTTTTAAACAAAATATAAGTAATATCTACAAGCAAGATAACTATTTTAACCACAGTTTCATGATAGTGAAAGTAGCTTTCTTAGGCTATTTCCATATTTCACACATTTTGTAGCTCTGTCTATATTGACACATAACTGTTAATACATAAACTCTTAATAAGTAATTTAAAAATAACCTAGTTTGATGATTATTTGAAATCTTTGTATTATTGCCTCTTTGCTTTTTACAGGGCTGTTTTTTTAGGCCACCTTATGCTTGGTAAATCCTAACTAATGTTTCATCTCTTTATCAGTAGCAGATAAAGCATGTTCTGTTCTCCTGGCTCTCGCTGGAGTGCTAAGAAAAAGCAGCACAGAGCTCTGCGTAAACAATGGAAAGCACACTGAGTCCCCAAGGACTTTCAGGTCATCATGGAAAATAAACTGGCATTTGTGTTGATGACTAGTTTGAGTGTACCAACCACAGTTTAACTGCGCCATCTAGGTTAGGAACAGTTCTTGAGCACTGGTAAACAAAGCATGCAATAGGTACAAGAGTGTTTTGGCCCAGCTAAGTTAAACTGAATCTTTTATTTATTGAGTCAGAGCAGCAATTTGAGCCTGTTGTAGCAAGCGCTACACAACCTTCTGCAGAGGGATCAGCTGATGAATGTGCCTTGTTTCTGACCTGAATTTCCTTAGCTCTGCCAGTTCAGGGCCCCTTTTAATGAGAGGCTGCCAACTATTGTGAATAATGGAGAGGTTTCCTGACACAGCCAAGTTTGCAAAAGGAACTCGAAGTTCCCAACTTTGTGAGTTAAACTTGGCATGATTCTGAACACCAGTTTTATGCAAGTAAACAGAAATCAGACACCAAGACTGTAGACTCACAGATGCTATACTACCCTTTTTTTGCATTTTTTTGAATTGTGGCTTCTTAGACCACACCTAGGCCTTTATATTATTGACCTTTTTACCATCAATTTATTTTATAGCTTTCACCCCAGTCAAGCAGAGCTCATAAAACACTAAAGAGCCACTAACAATGGATTAAGTAAACTTGAGGGATTACCATAAAATATATTACTTCACTGCTCAGCTTTACTTTTTGTTTGTTTTTTCTGATATATCCTTATCGCACAAAGAATTTTTTCTGTAACTTCTTGCTAGGATCCCTCGCCCACTTGTAAGCACTTGGTGCTAAATTGACTAAAAACTACACAAAGCAGGCATTTTCAATATGTACTAAAAGTGCAGCAAGAGAACTGACAAATAGATACACTGATAAATATTTTGTGTCTGAATGCAGTACTGAATTTACAGATTTCTTAAATCCTACCTATCCTTAAATGCTTTTCTTTTGCCCTGTCTTTCCTTGCTGTTTGTGAGTGCTGGTCTAAAGAATGGCCCTGACAGTGACTACTTAGGCCTTCTCAGAGCTGCGACCCAAACACCCAGAGGTACCTGTATGAATTATACAGCACTGACTAAAAGCCAGTTCAGAACTCACTTTCCTTCTGTGACATCAGTGGTACAGGAACATAAAGATAAGTAGTCTTAACCTTGGCAGTCTTATTAGGTATTCTAGCTTATTATGAGCTTAAACTTTGACTGAAAGGCTATATTTGTATCTGTTTGGAACTCAACTGTGTTCTGGGTTTCATCTATTTTTAAAAAGTCACTGCAGTACCTGCAATTTTATTTACTTTACAAAATAATTTATGTGAAGAGATGGCTCTTTCAGCATGAAAGAGGTTCTTCAACAGTTCAGCTTTGTGGTAATAGTTTCTTTAGCCTATTTACTCATTTTAATAATATTTGCTGTCAAACAACAGATTACTTCTATAGCCATGCTTCATCCTGCTTAGGAGCAGGACTGCAGGAACAATTAGTTGCTTCTCTTTCTCTGCTCCTCACTTATTTCTAGATGCAAGCCCTGCCTCTCCATCAGTTGTATTGATGGCTAGAGACTGAATCCTGCAGTCATGGTAGCACAGAGCATGAAACATCAGAATTGTCCCTCTTTTGTCCCTGACACCAGATTTCTCTCTGCCTCTTTCAGAGATGGAAGGGCTGGAAATTCAGCTGTAACTTCTAGCTTTTCCCAAATAATTTTCTGTCTCATTTTGTGTAGGTAAGTCACAGTGCTGAGTTGCGCAGACCTTTGAACATGAGTCAGTTGGTTTCACACTCCCTTTTCAGACTGTCCATTAATGATCAGGTTGAGTCTCTTTGGCCACAAGACTTTCAGCTACCTAAAACTCACATTTGACTTTTTAGAGCATCTGCAGTGTACTCAGAAAACTCTCAAGGTCCCTTAGTTACACTGTTATAGGAAATGGAAAAAAAGCTGAATGCTAAAGTAAACAATCCCATTTACAAAAAGCTCCAGTAAGCCTCCAAGGAACCTCAAATTCAGATAAAGCGCAAAGAGCCTCAAAGTCCACATGAACTTGGCTGCTTCATCCGAGCTCTACCTTTACCAGTTTTCAGCTTCTCATAGGAACTGAATGAAATTTTGCAAATTGCTTACAGTACCATCAACATCCTTCAGCCTTTTAAAAGAATCTCTAGGTGCTGATTTCCCAAATTAAAAATTCCACAACTTTTGATTATTAAACAACAATTTATTAAAAACATTTGTGTTCAGTTTCCTCCTCTTTTGTGGAAATGTCTTGAACAAGTGCTAAAGGCATGCAGGTCAGGGAAGAAATGGTCTGAAACTGTAGTTGTACAGAGTAAAAATCCTAAATTATTGCACACTGACACTGGGGACATTTAGTCTGCAGCAGTAAGGCTGGTCTCAATGTTTCTTCATCCAGCAGTGATTTCTTACAAAAGGAGAGGAACACTCTGGTATTAGAGAAGCAAAATGGTTTTAATAAATCATGTCTTTAAAAGGAGCCAACAGCAGGGTTCCAAAATTCTGAGTGGTTTAATGAACTACGTCCTAGATACATTTATCTTGGCTGGCACTTCCAGAGTTTCTGTGAGATCCCTACAGCTGCATTTGGCTGAAGTAAAATAGTTCAAAATTTTCTTCTCTCATAGTGGTATTGCAGTTCCCACTCTGGAAGAAAATCTATGGAGGTTTATTTTTTATCCTGAAGATCCTGAGAACTGGAACTGGGGAGATTTCTGAGCTAGAAGAACAAATGAGATGCTGACTATGTACGAAAACATTGGAGGAAACTGATCATAGGAAAGTGTAGATTCCTTGAAAGTCACTATGCTCTGGAGAACAGAGACAAGCTGCTTCTGGGAACAGGAGCATGGAATTAATTAGCAAAAATAATAGTCTCAATACTCTAAATGCTAGGTACAAAGAGAAAACTGTTTATGTGCTACATGTTTCCAAAATTTTGCAGTAATACTCCTTTTTAAAGAGCATGAAAAAAATCAATAAATAGTATGGTAACTAACAGTACATGAACTTTGTGGTTTCTAAAAAATTATTGAAAATACGGAATTTGTAGAAATTTGGTCCTTACAATACATTTGTAACATGAGGAATCTGGAAAATTCAAAATATTTGTGCTTAAGTAAAGCACTAGAGATTCCTGTTAGTCACCCCTAACATTAGCATGTCTATAAAAATGCCAAAAGTACTTCACAGATATTGACCCTCTGAAACAGTCACACAGACATTATGTTTTATGATAGGCCAATTTGCAAGCTGCTTAGATGCTATGAAAGGCATAACTATACAACCCATGCTTCCTGAAAAGACAGACAGATGAGATGTTAATTCATATGACATTCTGAGAAGTTGACTATGCAATATGAAATTGAATTTGAGGAAATTTCAGTGTAAGAAAAAAAGTGAAGTAATGGCTGGAATTAAAGCAGGTACATGGGCTTAATGGAAATGCAGTGTTTTAGTACATTAAAGTGAGTTTTATTGCTATTCTTAAATTTCATAACATATCCTCAGTTTCATAACTGAGAACTCAAACTCTGTTTTACTATTGCAAAATGTTTTCTTTTCATTTGAAAGGCTTTCCAGTGCTTAAAATTAATTGAAATTTTACCTTGTAAATATTAAGAGCATTGTTTCTTTGGAAGTAAAGAACAAAAATAAATGTTATGAACAAATCCTTTGCTTCATTACTGATTTAGTAAGAGTTGAAAACACATTAAAAAAGCTTCAATATCAGTTTTGAGGTAAAAATTATTATCTGCTTGATAAATATTTGCAAAAGGAATTAGCTAAGTCCGGCCTTGAAACCTAGGTCATAATGCCAGGAAAAATAAAATCTGATTTCTTTCAGAAAGAAGTTTTCAGTGTGAAATCTATTACCCAAACTAGCACTGCCAGTCACACGAAGCAGAATCTAAACTACTTCAGAGAAAGGAAGTCATTTTGAAGCGATGCTGTAGAACAGGGACACATAAAAAGAGGTTACATGGCAAACATTACAATGGAAAACTTCCATTTTAGTAGAAATGGAAAATATTAAAACTATTTAGCAATGCCTCTTTTTGCATCATCTTAGTTATTCTAGTTTCTTAGTTATCAGAGTGAAATAATGAAAAAGCCACAGGAAATTCAGCCAAGGAGATTCTTGTTTGTTTCCTGAGAAGACAGAGATTGTTTCAGTTGCCTATGAAAGAAAGATACACAATCTGATGCATGTAATAAAAGGAATTGAAAATGGTGCAATTTTTACCTTGAAAGCCATTCTTAAATCTGGGTCCCTTTGGTAGGAGCTCCGGAGTATACTCACGATAGCCTCCTAAGTAAAACTGACTGAAGACATTGAGTCCAACCAGCCTTCCAGGAGAAGTGACAGTTTTATTCTTCTGATCATCCACCTTTCAAGGAAACATTAATACTTATTACAAAAAAGGGATTTGCCTTTATTTAGGAACTTCTAGTGAAGAAAATCCTCCTAGCTTTATGGGGAGGCACAAAAAAAGAAATAAATTAAATTTTCCATGTAAAATCTGAAAAAAACACAGCAAACACTTTCATCTAAAGGCTATCTTAAGGATATCCTTCTTTTTTACCTTCAGCCAGCCTTTCTGGAGATTTCTGCCAAGATGGATGACATGAATATTGAGTGTCAGATCAAGTGGTTTGCTAGTGATTGTTGCTGTGCCAGAACCTAGATTGTAGCTATATACCACTCTCCCATTACGGAGACCTAACTCCAAGAAATCATCTCCATTCAGACCTGAAAAAACAAAAGAAGGATAACTACTTATTCCAGGATTTAGTGAACATCAGTGTGTAAAATATACTCCAAATCCACTGAAAAATTAGCAGTTTAGCAAAATATTAGCCAGAAAGCTTATGAGATTACTATATATTTCTAATATTCTCTGTTTAACTTGTAATACTATTTCCAGTATTCCTTTGTATTTAAAATAGAAACTGCAGAGATTTTAAACATTTATAGGTTTTTTGACAGAAGATTTTTTTCATACTACAGTTAAGTGAGTGATATCCACAAAACCTGTCAACCCTTCAACCCTGGTTGATTTAGCAGTCATTGCCGTTCCTTACCCCCAGAACATAAATAAATTTTCAACTTTGTCCAAAATCTAAAAAAACCCCAAAAAACCAAAAAACAAACAAACAAAAAAAAGTTGAAATTTCAAGTTGCAGGCGAGAATAAGCCCTGACTTAGTCCTGTTCCAGGATGCTTTCAGCTTTCATTACAGGTACTTCAAGAGCCTCAAAACCAGAGAACACCTACCTGCTGCTCTGAGGCAAGGGGAGTAACAGGGACATGGCTCTGAAGAAGCTTTGGCAGCTTCTATCAAGCTCCTTCAGCTGCCTTTGACTCAACACACCTGGAGATTTTATTGCACTTGCCCCTGATTAAGGCAGCTCTAGGATGTTCATTGATGGAATTTCCTCGGTCAGCCAAGTGCTTTAATTCTTTAAGCCTTCTTAACTTTCAGGTTAGAACTGATTGATTTTCCAGTTTGCAGTAAATAATTTAATTTCTTTACATTAAGGCCTGCATCCTATAAGTGTTGTTTGTGCTTTTAGTAACTACAGTGTAAAATGTCATTTGAAGGATTTTAAGTCTCACATAAAGCCCACGAATAAGAGTTCAATTTCTGGACCTGGTCATGCAAAATAAACACATTTTTACACTGTCATCTTTAAAGAGCATTCAGTGTCTCTCCTCATGCAGGCAAGGGAGGAACCACCATTGTTTAGAGAAAACCTGATCAACTTGTTTTTTTTTTTAATCAACCCCAACCTTTCTTTGTTTATGGCAAAAAAACCAGGATACAAACAATGGTGAAAGCGAAGAATGTTCTCACGTGTGCCTTAGGATGACCCAAATTGAAATTCAAAGCCATCAGTTTCTTTTTACAACTCTCCTGTGAATTCAAGCAGTTCAGTGTTCAATTTCATGCCCATACATGGTATTTTATTTTATATTTTCTTCTGTTTTCATAAGGTATTTGTTTCAGGGAAGGTCTCCCTATTTGTTCCTCCAGTGTCACATGGTGGCCCTCATTTAAAATGTGTGCTTTGATGCCCCTGTCTCAAATGCATGGGAAATTAAAGTAGTCTTTTCCCCAGGAAACAATGCTACTTATATTGTCCTCCCACTGAAGCTCTGCACACAGCTGCTTCACAGCCAAAACTGCCACATTCCCCTTATCTCATATCCTGGAAATGAATCTGGGGTGTACTGTGCTTTTTTTATACAGAAGTTTGTTTTTTCTATAGAGTTACTATTCTGATGCAATAGGAATTTATAGAAAAAAGAAAAGAAAATCCTTATTCCAAAGAATATAAATCCACTCTCTCTGTAGAAAGTGTGCAGCTACATTCAGTTGTATGGAACACAAACACTATTCATTTTTTATTACAATGATTTGTTCATGATTTATTCATAAACTGAATGAAATCCCATTGCTTTCAGTTACACTGGCACATTACCAGTGAAGGACTTCCAAACTGAAAGTAACAATTCTTATTTTAAAACCTTTACTAAAGTTTCTGTTTTCAGCAGTGTCTACAATGCACTTACGTCATTTGACCAGCAAAACTAAGGGAAGCACATTAAAGACAAACTTATTTAAAAGGTTTTCTGATTTTTTTAAAATGCTTTTTCAGAATTAAAGTATATTAAAGACATGCAATGTAGCAGCGTCAATACTCTATGAAATTGACTTGATAGTGAAGATAATCATAGAATCATAGACTGTTGAGAGGTTGGAAGGGACCCTAAAGATTATCTTGTCCCAGCACTGACTGCCATGGGCAGGGATACCATTGACTGGATCGAGTTGCTCAAGGTCTTATCCCTGGCCTTGAAGTCTGTCAGGGCTGGGGTAGAATAAAATAATGTTAATAGCTTGTTAATTGTTTGTTAATAAATGAGACAGCTTTTAACTTTAGCTATGTACTGGGGCAGAATTTTATAGTAACTCACAAGAGGTCAGCTATGAAATTGATGCCTGTGGTTTGGGCAGAGACAACATTGGAGGGGAATCAGGTAGGGCGCTGCAAGAGAATGTTAACTACAAGAAATGGAATGAAATGGAGAAAGGGGAAAATTCAAATTAAGTATTAAAAAGTGCTTCCTTACTGGAAGATCACTGGCTGGGAAAACCCTCATGTTTCTTTTGTTGAGAGTGCTACTGCTCAACACTCAGTAAATTTTTAAAACAAGAGCATCTTTGTGAAATAAGTGACATTGACTTGGTAAGAAACTGCTTTTGTTGTTAAAATGTTGGTCTCCCCTCAGTCTCCCCAACCATTTAAACTAAGGAGAAAATCACAAATTATCAACAGCATTTTACCATCACCTCATTGTTCTGTGTTTCTTGAGCCTTGCCCTTGGCAGGTGTGCTGCTGCCCACCCGTTGTTCGACACGGGGATGCAGAAACACCTGACTGCTGTACCACAGTGCTCACACACACAAATGATATGCAAAGTAATAAAAAGCCAGGTTTCTGCCTGGCAACTGCATAGCAAGCCCAGAATGCTAGTATTCTCATTAATAAAAATGACACCAGTAAAACTTTTTTTTAAAAATCGGTTCAGCCAAATATGATTCCAAGACCTACATTCCACAATGACTTCTGACAGTACAGGGTGCACCCTGAGGGCAGGCCTTTTTGAGACAAATTTTAGTGCAATGTATCTTATACTTAAGCAAATTTTTTTTGAGTTCTACTTTGATTATTGTAACAAAAAAGAATCTGATTTTTTCATACCATTGGTGTTCTACATTTTGTATTTGCATTTTCTCCATCCTGCATAAAGACAATGAATTAATTGGTATGGTTTTTGTTCGGTTACATTTCCTACAATTGGAAATGTTTCAAACAGGTGCTTGAAATTCAGTTCCCAAGGCTTCAGAAACATGCCTGAATGTGGTGGTTCATTCTTGTTGTTGAAAAGAATGTTCTAATGATTTCTTTGTGTTCATATTACAACAGAGTTTCTTATAAAAATTTAATGGTGCAGACATTGGCTTTTGAATGCTGTTTTCTGAATGATTAGATGGAAAGGTTTTAGGTAATTACAACTCCGTGCACCATTTCTGCTCAGCTACCCAAAAAAGAAAGGCAATATTTCATCCATCCATCCACAAAAATTAATAGTAGCAAGTGACAGGAAAAGCTGCCTGTGAGTGAATGGTGACTGTCACAGGATTAAAATGTGGCATGATGAGAGTTCTACCTGGATGTAGTTCAAATAGGAATGGAGTTCAGTTAGCAGTATCAACCAGGTTGGATCAATCAGTCTCTTGCTGAAGTTTGGGAAAAAACTTAGCAAATTCTGATTTCCACACAGATAGAAGCAGAGCTAAGTTTTGAGTTTAAATCCATTCAGAGTGGTTAATACAAATCTGTGTTAGGCTAATTTGAGTAATCAACCCGATAAATTAAGTACCAGGGTCTCATAGCACACTAAAGTGCTGCTGAGCTGCACTAGCTAAATTTGACAGGATGTTTGCAAATGAAAAGTAGCAGACTTAATTATATCATAGATAAACTGCTGAGCTGTTCTACACTAACAAGTTTTCATTTGTATTGCAATACACTAACAGTCTGACTCCTGCAAGTCTGCCACAAGGAGAAAGGGGAAGAAGCCTCAGAGGGTATAGGAGTTTAAGTAAAGAAATTTAATAGAAAGAAAGACCTAAGAAAATATCAAATGTATTAACATAGCAAATAAGGTATCCCCTGTATCCTACTGACATGGTATACTGCAATTGTTTTGTTAGATATATATGTAACTGCATAATGCCTCCCCAAAATTGATTTTTAATAATGCATCTTGGGACCTCAGTATCTTAAAACAACAAATAATAATTTGTCCCCTACTTCATCCTTCTGAAGCACTAATTTTCTGACACTGCTCAGCACAAGTGGAGGGTTCCTGCAGGTCAAGGGCCATATCTGCAAAACTCATGTGATGTTTCAGAAACATGTGATGTTTCAGATGTTTCCCTTTTATGAAGTATCTATGACTGGTTTATGTCTACATCAAATTATATAAACTTTTTCTCAACTTTCATTGGTATTATGGCTTCTGTTTGGAGTAATGCTCAGATGGACAGAACACAAATAGTGTTACCCATGCCATGCTGATGCCATGCAGGCTGCCACAGAGGGGTGCTGTGGAGAGACACCTTAAGTATTGTTAAAATCTTAGTACAAATACTCTAAGTAGATTTACATAACCTGCTTCTCAGCTGTGTTAATCAGACCAAATTGAATGTTTTACTACATAGAGTTTAGCTCAACTTACTTGTAGCTAGCTTGGGTTAATTTGCATTGAGATATCTCAGGGTTGAGGGTCTCATATTTTATGTGAATAATGCGGAGTTCAATGATCAATAATGAAATTTATGTTAACAACTGAAAAAAGGGAACCTTGGCCTTCAGGTTTCCATTTATTTTGTTCAGAAATACACTACCCCAGATTAACTGTTGACTTCAATTACTGGAAGCAATTGTATTTCTCCTTAATAAAAAGAAACATTTCTACAACCTGATTGATTTCTCTGCCTTTACAAAACAATACAGTTTTGAAGAGATAATTTTCCCACTAATGACATTATATCTTAAATAGAATCAAGAGAAACCTGTGCATATTTTTATCCTACTTGTTCAATAAGAATTTGACAGCTTGTAATGATAAGTGATACAAATAAAGCCTACCTTGGCCCTTCTGTCCAGTGAAAAAAATCAGGTTGTCTTGTAAAGCTGAGTGGTGGTTTGCCAACTGAAATTTCAAGCGAAATTCATAGTAGAAGGTGATATTTGGGATTGTAGAATAAGCTAGGAACGAGGTATATCCAAAGACATCTGTGCCACTGAAACTTGGTTGGGTAATATTAATAGCTGGATTAAAAAAAAAGAATAAACTCAGCGTTAGGGAAAAAGGTTCAACAGACTTATTTTAAAAAATGAATTATTGGCAACTACTGCCATCTCCTGGAGTTTAGGTAACATTGCTACAAATAACAGTTCTATTTAAGCAAAACTTGGACAGACAAAAGAAAATACAGAAAGAAAATTTCCTGTTAAAGGAAATGCCATCTTTGACAGGCATTTGAGTGAAATTGAGTACAAAAATGTGCTGACGAGGTTATGGAATGTTGATTCTTCACAGGCAGAAGAAATAAGGAAAAGAAGCATCATAAAAGTATGAATTTGCACCACAGTGAACAGGACCCACATGAATTGCAAATAAAATCAAGTCTATACCTGTCTGTACAGAAAAGAGAGCGCTGGCGCTGAGTACCCACATGGCTCCTAGGGCTGGCACTCAGTAGCCAGACTGCTGTAGTCAGTTCCTGGAGCTGATGCTCAGAGGTCACGTAGTGCTTGTATTGACAACATGGTTCAGTAAACACAGGAGAAAGAGGAATGACAGCTTAATCCTGAAAGACTGGGCCTGGGACTAGATTTAAAAGATTTGAGCAGTTACCTCCAACCAACCTGCGCACCAAACGTGACTGGACACAGCTTTATTAACAAAGGCAGTGTGAGGGACCAGGGGAGGAAGGAATACAAATCTGCACCATGCACAAACCAGATGGGGAAATGCTAGTAAAGGATTTTAATACTCCCCAGGTAAATCTATATTAGCCTAAGTACATCTAAGCATCTAAATGCTTACAGGGAGGGAGAAACAATACCATGTAATTGTGAAAATGTCATCACCACCCCTAGAGTGTGGAATCTGTTTCTAAATTTGCAGCCTGGGAAAGCTCCCATATTGGCACTGGTGTGGCAGGCATTTCTGTGATACCTGCATCTGAGAAAAGGTGCAGATACAGGCATGGCAAACCTTTTCTAGCACAGACTTGGAATTTGCAGCAGTACAGAGTGTACTGTCCCATTTATTGAGCACTACTCCACACATGTGGCACATTATGCCTTGCTCTTGATCTTAGATGGGAGCCAGAAAATATGAAACAGCGGTTTTGTCCTAATTATCAGGACACTGGAAATGAGTCTGACTGAACACAACCTCAAGCCTCTGACCTCTGTGAATCATGGACTGAATTGGAGGCACAACACAACTCCCCCATATTTACATCTCATGTTAATTTTAATCCACCCATATTCCCTTAGATTACTTGAACATGACTGAAGGAGTCTCAAATTCTGCATTTTTGCTAATTCAGAAAAATATGACACACAGACTTCTCCTTTGATGCAAAGCATTCTTCCTTTCTTTTTTCCTTTCCTTTTCCCCCCTTTTTTGTGTCTTTATGTTCATCTAACAAGCCACAAAATATTTAAGGGACAGAAGATTTTAAAATAAAGGAGTCCTTTGTGTTTATTGTTTTTTCCTGCTTTGATTTATAATGGGAAAAGCAAATTTTCTCATGTACCTTCACAGAGCCATGTAATTTGGTTTGCTGGCAGAGATCACAGAAGAGTCTATTCCTGATAAGTTATTCCCAACAGGGGATAATTCTTTATGCCCAGGATTAGATATGCCATTGTCTCAGCTGTTTCCTTGGAGCATTCTAAGTGGGGAGGCATTTTCTTGCCTTTCTACTTGCTCCTTCCAGTATTCCATATAAAGCTGGATTAAAGATTGACAAAGGGCCTCCAATGCAAGGAAGCCACAGATCTGTTGGGACAAGTCCAGAGGAGGCCACTAAGTCAATCACAGGGCTGTAACACCTTCCCTGTGAAGACATGGAAGAGTCTGAGAGAGCTGGGGCTGTTCAGCCTGGAGAAGAGCAGCTCTGGGGAGACTTGCAGCAGCCTCCCAGTACCTGAAGAGGGCTTACAAGGAAGCTGGAGAAGGATTGCATGAGCACCATATGGAGCTATGTCTCCATCAGACATGTAGTCCTGAAGGGGATAATACTTTTTAAGGCAGTAGGAGTCCCCTGGGCACTTTTAATGGAAACTCTGACACACTATTTTGGTTTATGTATCCACAGTTTTCTCCACTGTGCTGAAGAAGTTTCTCACACCTGGTAGAAGTCAGATGCAGTATCTAATTAACCACCCTATCCTTAGCAGGTAGGCACATGTTTGCAAATAATCCTCCCTATGCTGGTCTCTGGAGAGTAAAATGTATTTAGAAATGTTAATTAGTAATGAGTCAAAAGCTTATATTTCTGGCTAACTCAATCTATCTAGCTTGGCAGCTATTTCATATTTTGTTTGTCTCTGAACTGCCACTTATAGATTTTATAGCACATTTTAAATCATGTTTCTTGTCTACACCAAGTATTGTTTGTCAAAAAATCTTTATCCAATCACATAAAAAAGTGAAAGGTCATCAGTAAATGTGCATCAGTGTTTGAGATTCATTTCATGCAATGACCTTCATTAATTTGATTTTAATTCAGACTAGTTTATAGTAGTACATATTTTTAACTTAAGAATTGAAAGAAAAAGTAATAATCCTGTATGAAAAATACAGTGATTGGCAAAATAATGTGAAACAAAACAGCTCCACCTTTCTTTTTATTCTCTACTTTTTCATTATAAAGCTATAGAGCCAAGACTGCAGAAAATTGCATAATCTTTTCCTTGGAACACAGTCCTTCTAAACAGTATTTGTAAAATGTTTGAGGCTGATTGAATTAGCAGAGGGCACAGCTGTCTTCATTGGGTTATTTTTCTTTTCCAGTCTGGACATCATCCAAACTGATTTCTACTCTTGCTCTTGTAATGCACAATCTGAAGTGGTAAAGAACAGAGATGTGTCCCAACAACTTTGATTATGAGCCTTGCTCGCACACTCCAAGTTAACATTGTGACTAAAATACACATTGCTCTGACAGAGTACTGAAGTCTTTTATCAACTTTTTGTCCTTGATCTTGTCCTGTGTCTCTCTGTCAGTTCTATGTCATTCATCATTCTGCTTTTCTACATTCCCAGTATTGAACAAATGATATGTCCCATTGACTCACAAACAAATAATGACAAATTATCCCATTATATAAATGTATGAATATGGTTGACTACTTACTTCCCTAATATTGTATATCTCATCAGAGCTGAGCACAAAAAATGGGAGTCAGAAAAAATCAACTATACTTTGAAAAAAATCTTAACAAAGAGGCTCAACTTCACTTCTGAATTCTCTACCTCCTCCCCACGACTGGCACAAGGTGATGGGGCACATGGATTGTGGATGAGGCCTCTGCCATTCCCTCCCCCTCAGTGAAAGAACTACTCATACTCGGAATAGTATAGACCCCATTCCAGTATGGGGTCCCTCCCATGGGAGACAGTCCTCCATGAGCTTTTCCAACATGAGTCCTTTCTATGGGCTACAGTTCTTCACAGCATGGGTTTCCTGCCATCAAACTGCTCCAGTGTGGGCTCTTCTCTTCATGGGTCCACAGGTCCTGCCAGACCCTGCTGTGGTACAGGCATCCCGTGGGGTCACAGCCTGGGGTTCTCCATGGCCTGCAGGTGGATACCTTCTCCACTGTGGGCTCCATGGCCTGGATGGGGACAGCTGCTTCAGCATGATCTTAACCATGGGCTGCAGGGGAACCTTGCCATGCAAACCCACTTTGCTCACTGGGAACTCTGGGATGTCCAAGGAGGAAAAGATAAGGGCTGCTAGAGCTGCAGAGTGGTGCAGTGCCAGCTGAGGGTTCAAGGTAGTAAAACACTCCTGATGTCTGTAAGAGTGTTGTATCAAGAGTTAGTGATCCACTAAATGGGTCATTCAGGTGTATGACTTTCCCTCCCCACTTCCAGGGCTTGTGGAATCCTTTTGTCTGTCTTGTGGCATCAGTAATCATGGAGTCATCAGTTTTACACTGGGAACTGAAATTTGAAATAATAAAAGTGACTTCACTGCTCAGAGATGAAACTATGATTCTGAAAAACTACTAGTTCAGCAGTGACATTAATAGTGTGTGAGTGTGCCTGTATGTGTGTTTTACAATTTTATGACATTCGTCACATTGGAGGTGTGGGGGAAATTAAGGCCCAGTGAAAACAAAGTAACTGAGAAAATAAATTCTCTTAAACAGGAAGAAGAGCAACCTTGCAGATTTTTTAGCTGAGGAAATTCCCTTTGGGCATCTGCTACCACCGAACTGCACAACTCAGTCAGCAGACCCAAACAACTCTGAAGGTGACATTGAGTGCCAAACATAGCTGCACAGAAACAATTTGCTTGCAGGCTGATTTTCACTCCACAGAACTTGAAGCAAGTGACTATTCCCACTTTAACACTTTGAAATTAATTTTATACATGGGGGAATACATCCCACAGAAAACCTGCTGGAATTCTTGGGGCTGTGAAACATTACCATAAGTGTTGCTCAGAAATGTTTCAAGGAAGAACCTTACAGATTTGTGTGAATGACCCTTTCCAGGGTGTGTTTGCTAAATACAGTGTCACAGTTAGGACTCTGCTTCATGTTGTCACATATGTGAACATATGTGAAACTAAACCACTGAAGTTTGGTCTAAAACACTGCAAATGACACAATTACTCATTTTAGCAATGCACATGCCTTTGAAATCCTTCTCCCTTTAAATCTGCATTTGTACTTACAAAGTGCTTGCCCTTGATTCTCTGCTCCACAAAAGGCCTCATGTTATGACCATCATCTCCCCAAAAGAGCCCCATTTCTTGTGCAACATATTATTACCAACAACACCAGGTGTACATTTCCAGTCCTGGCCAATGAACCATTCCTGCTTCACTTGCATTTAGGAGGCCATTACCATCCTGCAGCACAATGATACACTGATATTTACTATTTAGGAATTCTGCATCTTATATATCAAAATTTCTTACACTCAGATATTTCAAACATAATGATCTTATATTTTACAGACTGTATCAATCTCCTGTAGAAACCAGGAAATGCCTCCATTCTGTGCTTAGATAGAAGTGTAAACAAAAATAGAAAAAAAGAAATAAAGGCTGATTACAGAGATGGTAGCAATTTAACAACTCTAATCAAGTCTGTGATACTAAACACTGGAGGAGATATATAGTGTGCAAAAAATAAAATGCAAGCAACTTTTCCCCTAATTTAAATGTGAAAGGAAATTTGTCAAACTAAGGGCTTGAATGCTGTCTGCTTTCACACAAATCTACTGAAAAGCCAGAGCTCAATAACTGGACTCACTTTAAATTATACAGATCCCTTTATCTGCAGTTTAAAGATGCAAAGTCACTTGGGGAAATCAGTCAATCTGCCCATGTAGACATAGGCTCTATAGTCTCATAGTCTCTTTTCCAAAGTGTTGGGTATCAATGGTGTTCTCCTCTCCTTCCCTTCACCCCAACCCCCCAGCCAAATTGGAGGGATTTAACAGAGGCATTTAACTCTGCAATTCAACAGTCAAGCCCACCCCTGCCCCAGGAGCCACCAGCCCATCACAGGTCCATCTCTGTAATCCCAGAGCACAGAGCACAACAGCAGACAGGACCCAAAATAAGGATTCAGAGGAAGGAACACCTTGTCCAGATCCCTCCCTGGGCTGACAGGATACCTCCAGCCCTAGTGGCAAGGTGTGACACTCCCCATGATGAGTCAGCAGTGGATGACCTTTTGGACAGAGGGGTGTAACTACTATGGGGTATGGGAAATATTATGAGATGTAGGCAAAGAGCATTTTGGAATAGCACAGGACTTATGGGGGTCTAAAAGAGAAAATTAGGTGATTTGGGGAGGAATGAGTGAGGAAAATAGAGGGATACAAAGACAATAAGGGCCAGGCACATGTAAATAGATCAGAATGCTTGTCTGGCCACGTCCCCCAGCTGATCAACGTGGCCTGCACTCTCTTCTGTTTTACATTAATATTCCCCCTCCCCCTGGCCCATTATGCTGTAGCTGTGTAGGTTCCTGAGAGACATTTCAATGGCTAATGGGTCAGCTTGCAGTCAAAATAACATGGTCATCTAATGAAAAAAGCAAGAAAAATGTGTCATGAGAGATAATGCATCTTGTTATGTATGTTTGGAAAAATGGACATGCTTTTGGAAGCTTTTATTGATGTCTGAAATAAGCATAGCATAACAAATAAACTCAGATCCATTGTCACCAGCCTGCTTAGACAGCAGTATGCTCCATCTGATTCAGAAATGTAAGAAAAGCCCTTGTTAGTTCCAGACCTTGTCTATTTTTCCATATTTATATGCATTTGTCTAACAGAAGTTACTATCTGTCCTTACATTTTTTCCTCATTTGTCATATTTACAATTGTCCTATAATTTTCATCACTTTTTGACTGTTATGCATTTCACATAAAATTATGTACTTTTAACTTGTCACAATTTGGTTTTTCTTAGTTTTTTCTGTTTTTTTTTTTTTCATTTAATAGTGACAATAGTTTTATTATAACTTTTCCATACTGTCACTGACATATTTTATGAAAATCCTTTCACTAGGATTTTTCTCCTGAGAAGCAGAGAAGCCTCAGAAAAGAAATGTAAACAAGAACTATCTGATGGCTGTGGAATGTGGTCTGGAGATGGTTTACCAACAGGTGCATCTTTGATTGGTCTCATGTGGATTGTTTTTACTTAATGACCAATCCCAGTCCAGCTGTGTTGGACTCTCTGGTCAGTCACAAGATTTTATTATCATTCCTTTCTAGCCTTCTGATGTCTCCTTTCTCTTTCTTTAGTATAGTTTTAGTACATGATTTTATTTTAATATAATAAAATAATAAATCAGCCTTCCGATTCTCATCTCTTCCCTTGTCCTGGGAACCCTCAAACACCACCACACATTACATATATTGCTGTTGTTCTTAGCATGATTTCTAACGCTTAACAGATGGCAATTGGAGCTCTGATAGGGGGAAGATCTGTATCTGTGGGCTCCTTTATGGGTCTGTCCACATCTTTATTAATCTTTACTCTGTCTTTTGCAAATAATCTCTATTGTTAGGAGCAGCCAAGCTGGCATGAAATTGCAATTCTATTTGGTACATTAGTTATATTCATTTTATCAAATAATCACTGTGACATCTCACTTGTTCTGTGTTGATGAAAACCAACTATTATTTGATAAACATTTTGATAAACAGCTTTTCTTCAGTGTCTCAAATATAAAGTATCAAGCATTAGGTTGTAATCTGAACAGTAGAGACAATATTATTATGTATCTTAAACAAAAGATGATTAATTTAAAATCTGTGCTTCTATGTCTTAATTTTTAATGGATCATTTCTTTCTATTAAATTTATTATCTAGGACACATATTTTGTCATAGTAAACAATTAAGTTTGCCTTCTGCTTCTAAAATAATTTAAATTCTTCTATCATTTTAAGTAGGCAATCTATCATTATCTTCAAATATCTCCCAGAAGTATGGCTTTAATGCTGCTGGGGCTATCCATAAGGATACATCCAGACTCCACTGCATTGTGGCTCTCTTTCTCCCTTCTTAGTTTAAGAAAATGTGATAAAGGGGCCTCTTGCAACTCCTTTTAAGACTTCTTTCTGTGTTCAGGTTATTTCTATTCCTTCTCAATTGTTAAGATACGGTTCAATAAAATAATTTTTCATATTTCAATAATAGTTTTTTATGTTGTCAGCTGATTACTTTAGATTTATGTCCTGCAAAGCTGAGTGTTCTTTCCCATTTTGCTTGTTTGTAGTGATGGTCCAGACAGTTTTCCCTTTCCACTCATTAAAATTAATTCTTTCTGTGCTTCCAAAGACTCCAGTTTTGTAGACCAATCAAACTAATGAATTTCTGTACTTTCTCTTAATTTAGGCTCTCAATTTTTATGTAGTCTCTCAGTTTAGAGACAATTAAATACAAAGATCTGCAGAAGAACCTCATTGAACAGCTACAGGGAAAAAACATTAGATGATACTCAGTGTTGACAGATGTAAATTGGGGCAGATTACAGAACCAGTCCTAGCCTTAAATACAGAACAGGGGGCTCTGACCTCACCATCAGCTTTCAAAGGAAGAGGTGTTGGAAATTTTAATAAACACTTTCATGAATATGTCAGTGTACTCATAAAAGAAAACAGAATGTGAAACAGAAAGAAAACAGAAATGGGTTAAGTAAGGGTAGAAAGTAAGACAGAAACATGTCAGACCCCACTGTAATAAAGCAGTGGCATTATCAGACCTTGAATACAGCACCTTGAATCAGTTCTGGAGCCTCATTTTAAAGAATGAGGAATTGAGAAGGAACAAAGAAATGCAAATTGGATGACTAGAGATGCAGAAAATGAAGTCCCAGTGTATTTCTACTGTAAATTAGGAAAGGTTACCTAGAAATTATCATACATCTTTCATATATTCACTTCTACTATTTGCTATCAAGTATCATGGTTAGATGAACACAGATAAAACATAAATATTCATATACTGAAAATTTTGGAAATAAAAATTTTAAATAAGACTTAAATATGTATATGATATGACAAAAACCAACCTGATCATTGTTTAATACTTATTTGAAAAGGCACTTCATGTGCCCCACTAAATAAGCTCAGAACCAGTGATTATTTTCTATATGTTGGTTTTTCAATCATTACTTCTTGCTGTATTCACTGTTGGGGGAAAGAATTCCTTGGATGTTCACACACAGGAATTCCTGACCTAGAACAATCATTATAATCAATGCTCAAGGAATAAAAGTCCTTCCTTTGACAATGTTAGTCAAAATGACCTATTTCCTTTGCTTTATTATTTTCACTTCATCCTGTCTCCTGTTTCACAGCAAAGCACTTAGTAAATTTTAAATTGTCCTTCTTTTTGACCTGAACAATTAATCAAATTATTCTATATGGTGGTATTTTTACAATCCAGAAAGTATTATTTTTACACTGCTTTAATATGCAAAATGTACAAAGTAATGCTTCTGTAAGCAGATGAAAAATCAAACTACAGGAGAAATCAATTTCTCCAAAGGACCTCTCACTTGAATCTCTCAGTTTTTCTCCAGGTGATTTACTAAAACATCAAATGCTACCTGGTATTTCCCAGCTTCTCTGAGTAAACTCTCAGGTTCTTTGATCCCTCTGTCTACCTTTCTCTGGGTGGAACTTTAATGAAGCCACACATGGGAAGGGTGATCAGCTTAGCCATTCTTTATGTGTGATTGGGATTTGGACTCTGTTTTTAGGTGGGGAGGTGGTGACTTTCAGTGTTTTACCTTCAAAACCTTTGACATATTTCTTACCACAGCTTCTATGAATGATAGAAACTATGACCAATGCATGAAGAAAATATTTCTTACCATCACTGCAGAGGATGCCAGATCTTCCATATGGACACAAGCAAACAGCATCTCTTCTGGACTTCGGAAAACATGTAGCACCATTTCCACATGGATTTTCATCACAAGTTGCAAACTGGCAGAGTTTTCCAGTGTAGAGTTTAGGGCATTCACAATACCAATTTTCTTCATCACTGACAAATTTAAATTACAACAAACAAACAACCAAGTGTAAGTACCAAAATGCATTTAAAACAAGAAGAATAGGATTTACACTTAGAGGAAATCTGTGACATATGACTTACAGTTGTAATAGGTCTCTGCTTTTACTAGTGTTCATGGCATTAGACGTGCCAGAATGCCTTACTAGGACTTGAGATGATACTTTCTTTTGGGTTTAATTTTAAATTTAAATTTTTCTTTCTTTTGCTGGTGAGAGATGTGACTTTTCTAATGCCTCACTAGTTTGTGCTGCATCCTTCATAGCATAATCAAAAAAACTGTTGCAGAAGAACAGGTCTTCTATTATGTCTAAAAAAATGAAGGAATGTGAGAACAAAAAATAAAAGTTACTAGTTTATTTTGCAAATGGAAACATCATTTGTATATTCAGTTACTACATACAGTTCGTATGTGTACAGTTGGATGCAGAAAATCCTGAAATATGAACACCTGCAGTAGGGATTATGTTGAACTTGAAACAGAATAAGCAGGTATATCTCTGCTATCATATAACTTATATTCTCAGTCATACAAAGAATATTAGAATAGGCAAGGATAAAAATAAGCTGTAACCAGACAAAACCAATGTTAAGAAATGTACATATTCTGGTTGTACCAATTTTTTTTTATAGTACTCAAAGATAGCACAATGACAAATATGGTAGGAAAACCAAAGCAGATAGGAAAAGAAAAGAGACATTCCCATCTATGACTTATTATAAATATAATTTCACAAAAGGTCTTATTTGATTTTCCCCTTATATTATGGCTAAAAATAGATGACAGCTAGATAGGTCAATTCATGTGCTTGTTCAGTATTCATGTACATCCTCAGTATTGAACAGAAACATATCTGCCTTTTACTTGAAAAGGTCACATGTGCCTTTGGGTATAAATGCAGAAGACATGGTGCATGTTATATCAAATCACACTCATTGTGGTTTTCCAATAATAGCGTAATCATTAGGATGAGCACTGATAAAATTTCAAATACATGTGATTTCTAAAAATTCATTATCTGCTTATAATAGCCACACAATCAGGTTAAAGAAAAAAATCTGGAGCTGAAAGACCTCCTGTATTTTTTAAAAGAGGGAAATAAGTAAGTCTTGTGACAGTCCTTGCTCATAGCAGTTGATTAGTGTGTTCCTAAACTGACCACCCGCAGAGCTGGGGAGTGAGGATCTCAGCTTGAGCGTCTACCAGAATGAACCTCATGAATAATGCCTCCAGACACCTTTGCAAAAGAAAATTGCTATCAGCTGCAATAATAAATTTCTGTGTGTAGCCTATTCTATTTATAGATCTGCTGCAGACAGCATGAGAGGAATCTAAATGAACTACTGGATTGCTTTCATTTGTGCAGTGTTGAGAATCCTGCTTTCATGGGTTTTAATATCAACATTACAGAGTTCAGTTAATTAAAAAAGCATTAAGAAACTGAATTATTCCTGGAAATCTACAATTGTGGGTGATGATTTTTAGTTATCAAATGTATTCAGTTTTTTATAGAAGAAAAAGTGGATCATTGCTGCTGACTGCCAAAAGACACAGATTTTAGTCTTCAACTTTAAAGAAAAAAATTCATACATTCTTTTAAGGACCTGTATATGCAAACATTGGCCATTACTTTTTATAGTCATACTTTTGCTGTTGTGGAGAAGATTTAAAATAGCAGGTTTCATAACAAATGGTGAGTAGTTTACAGTTTACAAAATGAGCAATGTTATGACATTTCACCATTGGTGCTGTAATAGTCTAATAAAAAAGAAGAGTGATTCCTGATAAGGCAAAGAAAATAGTTTTTAAAAAGTTCTACAAAAGAATATAAAATTTGAAAGTATAACAGCTAACCACAGAGAAAGAAAATTATCACATCCATTGCACAAGAATTAGTATACAAAGCCCCAATTAACTTATTATTTTCCAAAGCATGCTGTAACTGTACTAGGTTAAGAGAGGGACAAGATCTCCCATATTCTACTGAATTAATCTCAGATGCAAGAAACACATAATGCCCAAATGACCAAGAACCTCTCCCAGGTAGATTTCACAATTTCATGATGGCTTTCTATCCTTTATAAATGCAAGAAGCAAATGAAAAAAGGCAGAAAATCAGAACAGTAATATCTTTTGTCTATGCTGTACACCTGTGAATGACTCTAAGAAAAATTTATTGGGGTAATTAAATACATGAGCTGAAGAAAGTGAAAAACAAGGAAAATACCAGAATTTTGAAGTTTCAGAACAAGAAACAAATTTGGAGTGTTCTGTGGAAATGTGTTATATGACTGTATTGGTGTTTGAGTTCAGATCCAGAGCATGGTTTTGCAGAAAATCCCCTATTTGTCCCCTGTTGAAATGCCTTGTTCCACATTGTGTCTCTAGAGTACATGAACTAATTTATTTTGTATGAACCTGCACCAGAAGATTGTCATACAGGTCAGGTTCAGCTGTATGGACTCAGCATTCAGACCCAGACCAGGTCTAGTGTGAGTCAAAGCTTCTTGAAACATGAATAATGGGAATGTTGGGTCCTCAGCATTAATTGATTTGACCTGATAATCTATGCCTGTTGAACTACATTACCTACTAATGCGGATGCAGATTTATAATCAATCAAATGAAAATCATATGTTAAACACAAAAAACCCCTCCAGATTTTATGTGAGAGTACTGATGAACCCCAGGAGTAAATAGAGGAAAAAACCCAAACAACCCCTAACTATTCAGAATCATATGCAGGAAGAAAGACACAAACAGTGAAAGCAAATGGGAGAAAAGATAGAAATAGTGATGAAAAGGAGTGAAAGAGACAAGAAGAGTGTTTCTAGAGCACCATCACCTCCTGCCTCCAGGATTATGATACAGGGAAAAAAAGTGGAGGGGAAAAAAAGTGGAGGGAAAATGAACTACTCCCTGACATTCATAAAGTCCTCTGAAATGGTAAGGGACGTATTTTGTATTACCATTCCCCATGTTAAAATATTCCTTTGATCTTTGGTTTAGATATTAGATTGGAAAGAAAGTCACCAAGAAATATTTGCATGATATGACATGATATTGGCAATTCAGTAATACAATTTTTCTCCTTGAATCAATGTTACATCAGTGATCTGATTTAATGAAATCAAAGTTTTCTATAATAGTGACAGCTTTGGGATGCCAACCCAGATTATGGTAATTTATTTTAAATATTGCACAATACAGAGGAGACTGGATTGTGTTACATTAGTAATCAAGTCACAGTTAAAACCCTGCTTTTGACTTAAATCAGTTCTGTTTTTGAAAGGAAAGTTTATAATCCCTCTTCACAGTGTGTCACAGACATCATCTGTACTCTATTGAGAGTGTTTTGTTTGCCCAAAGCAGAGTATAATTTTCCATATTCCTGTGCTTTTTCCATTTCTAAAGTGGGAGTACAATGAGAGCAAATGCCCTTTATGTAGTTTTATGCAAGAGGGCTTCCCTGAAAGGAAGCACGCTCAAGACCCATTAATCATGATTTTAAGGTCCCTTCTAACACAAAGCATTCTATGATTCTGTGGTTGTACTGTGTGTCACAATGGGTTCAATATTTAATGACATAGATTCTTTTAGTGCCTTCATTACATTATCTGTAACAAAGCTATGGAATTTGGAGGGAACAGCTCCTTCAGTCAGTAAAGGCTGAAGGAGCTGTAGTAGATGTACTTCAGTTTATTTTCAAGTTGTTACTATTATGTTTTTGTCGCACTCTTTTGTTTTAAATTACTGGAAAATGAAAGGACCATCATACATTTTCAGTTTAAGCTTTAAGTTGAATTATGTTTCATGCAAAGATTCATTAAATTGCTTTTCAGAAAACACCAGCATAATGTAAAGGCAATTACAATCTCCCTTTGAAAGCTTTGTGTAATAGACAAATCCACAGAAACTCGCTGCAGCCAGGATAACCTTATCTCATCAATAATCTTAAAAATACCAAAGGACAATATATAAAGGAGGTGTTTCTTCCTTGTGCACAGCAGGTGTTTTATCTGCCAATCTTTCCTTCTATTATACAGCTCCCAAAATCAATTCAGCTTTCATGCTGCTTTAGTACTTTTCACTCAGGTTTCCTCAATTATGGTATCTTGTCTAGCTCTGAATGCTTTTGTTATCTTTAGTGTTTTGAATCATTTTTTCCTCTGTCTGGAAGAATTATTCTGCAAGTTCTGTCAGTTCACTTTAATTTGCTTTGCCTTTCACTGAGAGGATTTTTGTATTGGGTTTGTGTGATCAGGTTTTGGTAGTGGCAGGGACCTACGGGGCTGGCTTCTGTGGGAAGCTGCCAGAAGCTTCTCCCATGTCCAATAGAGCCAATGCCAGGTGGCTATGGGATGGACCTGCCACTGGCCAAGGCCAAGTCCATCAGCAATTGCAATGCCTCTGGGATAATGTTGTTAAGAAGCAGAAAAAAAGCCCTGGCAGCAGCCTGTGCTGGGGCAGGATCCTGGCAGGGCCATGGCCCCGTGGAGAGAGGAGCCATGCTGAAACAGGTTTGCTGCCGGGACTTGTGTCCCTCTGCCTTGGGACACACACTGGAGCAGTTCTGAAGTACTGCAGCCAGTGGCCTTCCCACACTGAAGAAGCTCATGAAAGACTGTTTCCTGTAGGAGAAATCCCACACTGGAGCAGGAGAAGAATGAGGAGCCCTCCCATTGAGGAGGAGGGAGCAGCAGAGACTTGTGATGAAATGACTGCAACCCACATTCCCCACTGCCCTGTGCCACTGTGTGGGTGGAGGTAGAGAATTCAGGAATGAAGTTGAGGCCAGAAAAAAGTAGGGGGAAGGGAAGGTGATCTAAGATTTGGTTTTATTTTCTCTTTACCCTACTCTGATTAGATTGGCAATAAATTATTTTTTCCCCACGTTAAGCCTGTTTTGCCCATGACAGCCTGACCCATGAGTCTTTCATTATATCTTCTCTCCCTTGTTCAGCTAAGGAGGATAGAGCAGCTCTGGTGGGCACCTGGTGCCCAGCCATGCTCAACCCACCACAATTTTCTAAACTGCTTTTCTTTATATGAAGGCTCTCTTTAAACCAAGACCAAATCACTTGTGAATTAAGTTGGTTTAGAAAACTCATAGGGAAAACGTTTTGAGATTGCTTGGGTGCACTCACGGAGGAACTATTTGGCTTAAAATTTTCTTTGGGGCCGACTTAGAGTTATACTGGTTCTATCACAGACTAAATAGGCCCTCACTTTTAAATGATGCTTCTGAATTATTTGATTTAGATTCAAATATTGGAGTGGAAAGGTTACAATCCCACTTCAAAAGGAGAGCATGAGGGACAAAAAAGTTCCAACACCTTGCTTGCCTCTTGTCAACACAGGAAATAAAACCCATTGTATACAAACTGATTCAATTCTAGCAGCAAATTAATTTATAGGACCCAAATAAAGCTTTATCCATCCCAGTCAGACAGAAATGAGCATCTGCTCTACCTTACCATTAAGCATATACATTTTCTTGAGCAAGAACACACTCTTTAAACAATATCTAAACTGTAGAAAGTTTCCTGCATTTTGATTTAGCTGTGATTTAGGAAGGACAGAATTTGATTTATGGAAATAATGAAGGAAGAGAAAATCTTGCTTATTGGCAGATTATCTATTTCAGACCTTCAAGGATGCCATTATTTTCAGGAGTTCAGGATGGTTTTAATTTATTTTGCAGTGTACTAATTGAATTTACTAACACAGCACTAACTTTTCAGGATCATGAAGCCTATTCTGGTGTCTTTTATAAACACTCTTTAGACTCAATTTTCCACTCATTTGGTCAACATGTTGGATTTAATAACCATCTCATGAAGGATACATATCCATTAAAATGTATGTTGCATGAAAAGTTCTGCCTGGTAACATGTCAGTTATGACCATTCCTATCACAAGAGGATGCACAATTGTGGTATCAAGCACTTCTAGATGTGTAACACTTAATGACAGATGGTTAAGGATCCCTCAGAAAAAGTACAGCAAGTAATGGTTGGTAAAAACAACCTATCTGGGCAGAAATCCATTCCCTGGCCACATCTAGGAAGAGAAATAATGATCTGTCAGGCTGGATCCAGTGCAAGGGCTATAATTAGCTCTGACATTACTCCTTTCCCCAGTCTCGGTCTTTTCAGTTAAATCTACATTTTGTCCTTCCTTGTGTTTATGCAAAAAATAGTCAATAGATGTTGACATATGATAAATGTATTTATAAAAAATTTTGTTAAAGCTGAAAGGCTATGATTTTGATAATAAAAAATTCAGACTATATGAAACACGTTCAGGGAAGCATATAAATATTTTCAGCAGCATAAGGTTGAAGGCAGATCTCCACATCTTACTGAAATCATATGCAGCCTAAATTCTGTTTGTCCTTCAAAAATCTAATATTAATTCCTTTTGACAGAAGATTTCCAATTTCTCTCAGCAGTCCCTAGGGCTCTAAACAGCCTTTGCTTCAATATATCTACTATTTGCAGTAGGACTTGGGAATACCATACCAAAGCAGGGACACTGAACATTGACCTGCACCATACTGCTTGTTCCACTGCTTTCATTAAACTTGCATTGTATACTATTACTAAATTCTATTAGAAATTTAAAATAATCTTTAAGCACAAAACCACTAATTACTTCATTTTTAGATTAATTTATAGGTTGCAGAACTACATGACACAGAACTATTTTCCAAGATTTCAGCCTCATTACAGACCAGCTGTAGTTTGATAGAGTAATCATGAGGAGACAGGTAACAAAATTGCAGGGCAAAATCTTTAATAGTTTGTAAAATAGCAGCATTTACTTTAAATACACAACATAATAACTTTGAACTACAATGGCTTTATTCTAAATTCAGAACTGTCTACTTTGGAAAGAGGAAAAAAATATAGTGCAAATCTAGGTGGTCATTATGCTTTTCTCTATCAGTTTCTTACTAATTTCTTTTCCTGTTTCTAAAAGAGGTTTTTTATTTATGTATTTATTATTTTGAACTTCCACAGATGAAAAGTATTCCATTCTAAATTCAACTTACAGAAAGAAGATTCCATAACCAATTCTTGATGACGTTGTCGCTCGTTCTACCAATTTGCAACTTTAATAATCAGTGGCTCAGCATCTCTTTCATGTCTATTTAGCACCCTATTTAAAACACTTTTCTGTTTTAAAAGCATTCTGAATCACAAGAGTTTGATCATCAGCACTTTCTTTTAAGCCTGGTTTATGTACAAGGCTGGAAGACACAAATCTCTTAAGAGCTCACATAAAAGGGTAAGTTTGAATTTGCAGGGCATCATCACCTTCCTATGGTGATTTTCCCAGTTCAACTAATTTCTTGTATCTCCTGGTAATTCAAATTTAGAGCCTTCTCTTCAATCCTAGGTACCTCCTCATGTCCTAGTTTCAACCCAGTCTCTGAGATTCCTGTGTCTAGCTCAACCAAATGGAGATAATTTTCCATATGCACATAACACAGTGTAATATTTACAGATAAGAATTCATGTTTATAAATACATACAATATATTCTAAGCTATGCTAGAAAACAGCAATTACTAAAGGCTCTATGAAAAGTTGACATTGCAAGTGACCAGGTAAACCACAGCTGCTTTGAACTGACAAAACCTTTAGCATCCACTTTGGATATTCCTTTTTCTAGTTATCCTAAAAACACCACAGGAGAGAAATTCTGAAGGAATGAACCTCGTGGAGGAAAACCTGAATAGAATCTTTCTTTGATGGTTCATCTTTTGACACTAAATCTTCAACTTATTTTTCTCAGCAAGTGCCAAAAGAACATTTGTACATTGCTTTTTCATTTCTTAATGAGAACACAAAACTGGGCATGCGCTTGGCTTTTTCTCTGAATAGCTAACAGAGCCACGAGGTGGATCAAGAGCCACAACTTAGAAAGAGCAAGTCCCCATGGATTGTGGTTTTTCCATGGAAGGGAATGACTATGAGTCATCCTTTCACCACAATATTCTAGCCTTAAAGTTAAGTTGTATCTCTCCACTTTGCCTGTAAATCTTTTTAATAGTTTTTAATATTTAAATTCTATTAGTTGTCTACCCATGAGCTTTAGGAGCTTTTTTTCCCCTCCTGATTCTTTAAGTTAAGGAAGGGGAAGATAATATTCCTCCACATAAATCGTGCTTCAAACCAGTAGGTGTTTGCAGACTTGCATCTGTGTTTGCCCAGGGGCCAGTGAAATGTAACCCCTTCTTTTTTCTGAAGGGGTTTTTTATGCATCACAGAAAATTTGATTCCATAATAACATTTACTAATGTATATTAGAAAATGTACTTGTACATGTCATGGTAGTTAACATATTAGAAATGCACCACTGATCTAATCAGTAAAAATAGCACCGCAGAACCCTGTCTGGACTTTTACACATTTTTTAAAGAGTATTTGAGCTATAATTAAAAGTAATTTGTCAAAAGAAAATAATTTACCAAAATATTTATTATATATAATATTTTTTCAAAAAACCTCCTTTTTTCAACCTCAAATGAAATTGATTACTATCTATACAGCATACCAAACTACAGCCTCTAAGACATGAAATCCTAGGAATGTTGTAGGCTGAGTTAATTTCCATTAATTTCTATTTCAATTATCTAGACTTTATTATAATATCTTATGAAGATTGAGGTGATGTATGAATGACACAAGCAATTGCATTTGCCATATATTCTACAGATTTATCACTTACAAAAGATGGTAGATTAGCCAAAATTCCTTGAATGGTGCAAACTAGATAATGTAAGTTTCCTTGCCAATGACCAAGGTGATTTCTTTCCCTCAGAAGGTAATTGAAACTACTGTGCCTTTTCAATCTGTAGTTTCTTAGACTGTCCAGGGCTTTAACTCTAATATAGATAAGTCCTAGAGTTTTAAATAAGACTCTGGAAATTTCCCAAATAGCTTTTTACAACCTTCAGACTAGCACATCATCAGTCACATGATGTGGCTGAATTGGTAGGTCATGTTTGAAGAACATTGGTTTTCAGGAATCACCTCACATATACTGGTACATAAAGTCTAGAGTTAAGTCTTATCTCAGCCCAACAGTGGTGTTTCATCACTGCAGATCTATCTAATTACACTGTAAGCATGGAATGTGTGATGCTGAAATCCAGAGAAGGCAAAAAATATAAACACCCTAGACCTTTGTGTTACTTAGAACAACACTAGTAAAAATTGGCCTGCAACCAGTGCATTGGGCATTGTAACCTGTGTTGAGTGTAGTATAAAACTTCCCACAAAAACAGAATAGCATTTTTTTTAGTTCCAAAAAAACCCCTCTCTTAAAGCTCCTGGGTATCTTTCCCCTGTCTGTCTCTCTTATCTCTTTGAGATTCACTTTCTTCCCTGTGTAGTTCAGATATTTTCTTCTGCTGTTGGGAATAAAAGAGGAAAAGAAAGCCTCAACACTCTTTTCTTGTTCATCCTTTCTCTGGAGTACCACCAGCTCACAAAAGAAGCAAGAAATTCCTGCATCATAGGACTTTTGTTTATACCTTAACTAAAGTGTAGGGGGTTAAGGACAACATTATAGATTTCGTTTGTCCATGGCTCTAACCAAATTTCTACAATAAATTCAATCTAAGCTATTTATTTAAATAGCATCAAAGGTAGGTCACAAAAAACTGAAAATAAAAAGCAGCTAGAAAAGTAAGTGTGTATGAAGGAACAAACCTTGACCGCTCTGTCAGTTTCCTCCTACTAAAATGAAAGGTAATGTATAGGAGAGTGCACAAAGCTTTTACAAAGAGTAATTGCTTAAGCTTACACAACTAATTGAACATGAGAAGGACAAAAGAAGTACTGAGTACTAGAACTACAAAATACTGTCTGAAGTGAAAAGTTAGCCATCACCATGTGCTTTGAATTTTGTTACAATATGCTTTCTATCAATAGCTTGGGTTGTTCCATCTTGTAGGTTGACCTTTTATTTTGATTACTGCCTCAGCTCTGAGTTTCACACATTTCTGGATGATGGCTATGACTTATGAAAGATATAAAATGCCCTAAAAACTGTAAAAATCAAACGCTATAAAACTGAGTGTTGGCATTTTTTCAAATGTGCAAGAATTGTAACTGTTACAGTTGTCCCATTGCTGAGAATTAGCACAGTTGGTGACACTGTGAAAATGATCCAAAGTGCAACAGAGGAAGTCTGATTCGCAGCTGATCTTTATAAATGTTACAAAGGCCATTTGTGTACCATTTTCTCAAACAGACCTATCTTTAAGGGATATGAGATTGGTCTCTCTCTAGCTTGTACTCAAGAGGTCAGATGAGTCAGGTCATCTGACTTATTTGCGGCACAAGCTAAATCATTATCTTGAAAAAGTAAATGACAGGAGAATATACAACAGAGGGAAACAGTTGCATCATGACATCATTAGCAGCACTGTTATTCACTTCTAGATTCCCTTCAGAGAAACAACTCAGTTTCTCTTGCTATCATGATGCTGACCCATTTCTTTACATTTATGTAGAAGAATAACAGAAAGTTATTCTGTCAGTCTGGCTCTATTGGCTATCTAACCTTTCAAATTTTTGGGGAATGGAAATGAGCAGTTATTTTAAATAAGACACTTGAACTTATAAATCAATAACTAAAATAACCTGAATCAAGAAAGCATATGTAATGATCTGCATTTAATCATAGAGGATTTTAGAGTAGTTTTGTCAATAAAGCAGACAAAAGATTTCATGTTATTTTCTGGATATAGAGTGTCTATAACTAGGATTCACCAGGGCAGTGCCTGTGACAATATTAATTTTTGAAGATGAGTCTCTTTACACCTTCTGAAAACTTTTTATTTTCCAGTGTGCATCAGTATGATGTCTGTCCATGTAAAATGAAAGTACTGGAGCGATTGCTGGTAACAATCTGATATTACACTGTCTCATTCTAGTGTCTGAATATTTTACAGACACCGCTTTTCACTGCTGGGTGGAGTGAGCCGTGCTTCAACCTCTAATACATGCTGTACTCTTCTGACAAAAACACTTCAGATTCAGTAGCAAGGATGGTGATTTGAAAAGTGTATCCATATTTTTGCCATAAAGTTTCAATGTGTCTGTGTCTACATAGCAAAATGAAGAGATCATGGAAGTAGAATTAGACATATTTGACTTTAATTAGCACTGCTACCGCCTGCAGTGAACACATGATGGGATGTTTCATGCTGGCTGCTAAGTCTTCAAGGAAAATAGTGCTTTTTTCAGCTTACTAGCATGTATAGATATTGGTACTCACTCTATCTTCATGAAAACTACCATAGTTGTGCCTTTTCTGCAGCCAAAATCTCTTTATTTTACTCTATAGGGATGTCCGCTATGTATCCATAGAAACAAGTACAGAATGAACTGTGATGCCTTGTGGTCACGTTTGTTTTGAAGTTACCACATAAAGGAAGTAAGAATGCCCTATTAAAAAAAAAGAAAAGAAAAGAAAGGATTTTTAAAAAGAAGACAAAGCTCTAATGCAGCAAGAGGAAAGAATTAATTTTAACCCTTCATGTTTACCTCCTTTAGTCAATTTCTAGCAAATACATTGCAAATCCACATTGGCTGAAATATTAATGAAGGAATTCCTTCCTTCCATTCCTTCCTACCCATTGATATCAATGCCCCTATAAGTGAAATGCACATTAGAGCTAATAAGGGCAACTAACACCTCAGTTAGGCTGTGAAAGAAACAATCTGTTTGTGGTTGCAGAATGATTTAGCAATTAGAGTAGGTGCTTGGAGTTTTCCCAGGCTTTCAGGTTCACTTGACCAAATTATGACAGCACAACTGAAAACAGGTGATCTTGAAAATCACAGCTTTTCATACACTGTAACACAAATATGCATAATTAAAATTAGAAAATTAATTTAAATTCTCAGTTGAGAGAAGGTGAATTGGAATTCCATTCTCTGCTTCTGGACTGCTTTGCTTTAATATTAAAGATTTATTGACAACAAGTAAACCCAAAGTATCAGCTAAACCTCAGTTCTCCCAGTTTCTGCTACATGCCTCTTCAAAGGCAGGGGCAGATTATATCAATTATTCTGGTTATACTGATTGTTTCTGATTCAGAACAACAGACTCTTTCATGCTTCCACTGCTGGCTTCAAAATTCCTAATTTCTAAAGAGAAGGTGAAAAATTCTCCCAGAAAGTTTCCAAGACACTTGGGTATTAAAGGCTAACCCAAAGCAGGGCCTGCAGTCCAAAAGTTAATTCAGACCTGTACCATAAATTTCCCTAGAATCCCGAAAACTTCACAGAATCTCAGGTTTTGTAGCATTCTTATTTTACAAGCATAAAATTTAAAAATACAAGTGTAATCTGTGCTATCCAAATGAATTACACAACTCAGAGATGAAAATATTTTATTTGTTGGCTGATTCCTTTTTCTGATGTGCAGAGGTTTTCTACAGCCTTTTTAAGACATTCAGAACTGGAAGGTAGTTCCCTGGAGTCAAGGTCCTACCACATCTGAACGACTTACACATCAAAGAATGTTTGTCTTGAAACTCCCACCTGTAACTGAGTTTCCAACACAATATTGTTTAACGTGTGGAGGGGTCAGACCAGGGTGTGAATGTTCAGCTTGTCTGAACCAGTTGACTGGTTTCATGAGGATCATTCTCTTAGCAGATGCTTTAATGCAGACAATGATAGGATCTCGATGAAACCACTTAGGAACTACAGAAGCTGGTAAAAGAGCTGAATTTTTTGGTGCATGTGTTTCTTCACTTTGCAAAAAGAAAAAAAAGATCTTGCTTTACTCAAGCCCATGTAATTCTGAAAAGTTAATATTAAAAAATATACTGCTGTGTGACAAATCAGGATGTGATACAAATAAAATTACTGCAAAATCAAAATAAGAAATACTAGATTTTTCTGCAGAGTTGATAATTACATTTTGTTGTGTATTGGATATTGAAGAAAAGGGTGCTAGAAGGTGGGAAGTCCTACTGAGGCACAGCTACCATTGAACAGTATACTCTGCCATATACAGCTTCTGTACTAAACTGATGGGCATTCAGTGCTAGAAAAGCAGCAAATTAAATACTGTCATCAAAGACAAATATAGTTTTTAATTTTCTTCCTTTTAAAATGTTTTAAATTAAATGTGTAAAATCCTAACTTCATTAACATTCACTTAGAACATTTTATATGTGATCAATGTAGTAGTGGAATATCATAACCACTGATATAAGTAGGTCAGTTTGACATTGTATCATCTGTGAGATAAGCTCTTTAAGAGATCTTTGACTAGAACTGATATAAACCACAGTTGATTATAAACACTTATTAGTGTTTATTGTTTACTGCTGAAATATTTCAAACATAAAATCAACACTGGAGTTAACTACTATCTTCTATTATATGATGAGCAAATTCCTTTAAAATCTCACTTTCCTATTGTAGCTACACTATGATTTATTTTTAAAGGTGTTAAAGAGAAGAACCATTTTAAAATATGTTAATATTCATCATATTTGCATTTATTAAGCTGAAGTAAAAATTATCTCACAGTGATGTTTGTGGAATGGGGATCTCTGGTAGAGGTTTCTGCTAATGCAGCTGAACAGATAATATTTCCACTGGGATTGAATCTGCATGATAATTGTGGAGAAAGCAGAGTAGGAACAGTTTGTGTTGCAGTTGTTGGCCTGAGTCCACAAGATTTTACAGTGCACAAAATAATTTCTGGCAGAAATTCCTGTAACTCATATGGCTACCTACCCTTAAGCGTATTTTCTGTGTGTAATATAATTCTATGTCTTCTAGTATTATCTAAAGCAGTGTTTGTGCCAAGGTATCATTTATGTGCTTCCTGTGTTCCAGCACTTTCTGTGAGACTGGAAATGTGAGTGCTGGAGGAATGGAGTGACTCATAGCTCGTGTGTTTCTATGGTAAGATTTTCTGCTGCTGTAATTGTTCAGCTCCACTGGTGGTAGCTATGGCAGCATCATTTGTGCAGAGAGACAACCATGCAGCTTCAGATGTTTTAGGGAAGGTTAAGTTTTTTATTGTTAAAGGCAATACTGTACAGCACGCAACCTATATATGGTATTCATTGCACTGTTACTGTTAAAGACTAGCTCATACACAGTGGAATTATCTGTAATAAATGCTAAAACCAGAAATAAAATAGACATGGAGAGAATTTACTAAACAAAGAATACTTGAAGCTGTACAAATAGAAATTATAAGTGAAAGATACATAAAAAATGGTTGACATGGCTTTAAAAAGTATATAATATATGCAACAGCAAGAAAGATATTGGTGTATTTGTCCACTTTATCTAAGGGTCACCTTTATCTCCAAAGTGGTGCAGCTATGCCCCAAACAGACGAGCGAATCCATTTAACACAGGACTCCGTAAATCTCAAATTTTAGGGAAGACAAGAAAACCAGATTTTTTGAAGCTCCTTTAGCACTCTATTTGCTATTTATCAAATATTTTTTGTATATATAGCTATGGCAGTAAGATGCAGTGATTCAGTAAGATGCAAAGAGCACTAGAACCATGAATTCATCTGTGAATCACGAGCATAAATCACACAGGATCACAAAAAGTACATTAATCACTCCTTCCTCCTACGTCACCACCTGCCAGGGGATGGCCACTAATGTGCACTCTGTCATTCTTAAACAGTTGCAGGCAGTGTCTGAAATAGTATTATGTCCTATTTTATGAAGGTTAAGTATCCTGGAGAAAAAGCATCATCCTCTTACTACCCAAGCTATTAACAACCTCCATCTCTCATTCATCATAATTTCAACAAACACTTTGCTCTGCAGTCACTGTGCTCTCCTGTCTGCCAGGAAAGGCAGCCTTGTCTGAAGACAAGAGTGTAACCTCAGCACATTCCTACCACCTGTCACAGTGCAACAGCAGAGCTTTATGAATGCACACCAGAGACCCTGTGAAAAAACCCCCTAACACAATTTATTGCAGCCAATCTGATGCCAAAAAAAAAAATCCTTTCCCATTGTCCCAGAAGAAATTAACTCAACGTTCACAGAAGCTCTCAGGATGCACAGCTGTGCTCTGACCTGTCAATGAAAACCAGTGATCTCCCAGCATGAGTTGTGGCTGGTGAGGCAGTATCACACATGCTTTGCTTTATGAGATATGAAAAAGAACTGGTGATCTATCTGAGTAATTTTTGACATGTCTTACCAATTCACCAGAGAAACTCAGAACCCTTCCTTCAGGCAGGCAAAGCTATACTCTCTTTTAGCTTACGTGACACGAATTCCTGAAATGGAATATTTTTGCTTCAAAGAACTGACCTGTGGCCAAGCACAGCGACACCAGGCTATGTCTTCTCCCCTGAAACAGTACAGGCTAGCAGAAGCACATACCATTTTTCTCTTTTACTACACTGGTAGTGTTTCCAATTTTGCACTATTATGAGCAGCAAAGATAAAAGAGGTGAAAAGAGGTGTAACAGAGCATCAGGCTCTCAACATTTATTCCAGCTAGCTGTATTGGAAAGAGTTAATTTTCTGCAAAGCAGGAGGTGTGGTTCTGTATTGTGGATTTGAAACTGAAATAGTGTTAAGGTGTCAATGTTTATCTACTGCAAGCAGTGCTTGTACAGCATAAGGTTTTATGTTTTCTCACTCTGAGCAGGCTGGGAGTGGGCAAGAAGTTGGGAAGGGACTCAGTCAGGACAGCTGACCTGAACTGGTCCCATAATCTAAGGAACTGTGCTCAGCAGTGAAACCTGGGAGATCATCTTTCCTAAGTAGCTGCTGCTTGGAGACTGGCTGGGCATTGGTCTGCAGGGGGTAAATGATTCCTTCTTAATAATTTGGTTTTTTCCTTTGTTTCTCCTAATTTATTAAACTGTCTTTTTTGAACACACCAGTTTGTTTTCTGGATTTCATCTTTCCATCTACCCCCATTACTCTGGAGGTGAGTAAGTGAGTAAGTCATCTGGGGGTTATGTGCTGGCCAGGGTGAACCCACCCCACTGAGCAAGTGACAAATTCCAAATGTGTCTGGGAGCTGCAGTGTCAGGAACTGCAATACAGGCATTCTACAGAAGTTTGCATTTGGCTAGGTACTCAAGGACAAATGATCTGGCCCAAAGACTGGAAAACCTGGACTTTGCAAGGGACATTAACTTCCAGCAATTCTTTTGCGTTTTGATAACAACAGGCATTTGTCAGAGTGAGTTCACTAGCAGGTCAAGATTTGTGTGACAACTAGGCTGTAACACATTTCATCAAGAAATAGAGAGGAGAAGTTATGCCTATTCCTAAAGGTTTTCATACTCAAGTTCAAATGTGTTCCTGTTGGTCCACAGCAGACTCCTTGCCCAGGTTCTGTGATGGTAAATGCAGAAAACCCACTCCCCCGGAATCTGTACAAATCCCAAGAGCATTCCCACAGAGCTGTGAATATGTCCTATGAATACAGAAGTGCACTGAGGGGGTCTGAGCAGCCCCCAGGGCTGGAAATCTGTGGAGATGTTTTTGCTTTTCCTGGTGTAGTCCTGGAAACCCAGGAACAAAATGGACCACAAGGGAGGCAGGCTGCATGCTATCAAGGGATACCATTGTCCCGTCTCTGACAGTGGACATCTCACAAGAAAGTTTTAATGCAACATTAAGTGACATTCATCATCCCATGACCTGCAGCAAAGGACATCTTGAGACAGGTGTGTTTCACAGTCCTTAACAGATATTCCTATGTGAACATGTCTGATCACTTTATAAACCTTTGTCGACATCTACATCGTGTTGCATTATTCCACTGCTTGTGTATGAAATATTTCTTATCATCTACCTCTGCTCACTTTGAATTTTTATCTCCTTTTTTTACATGATGTACACAAGTTTTTCTATTAGAAGGCAAATAATTAATGTCTGTTTGTTTTCTTATGTCTCTCCTGATGTTGTAGACCTGTCACTCTTCAAACATCCCTTTTTCACACCAGAAAACTTGAAGGTAATCTGGAAAAATTCCATTTCTTCCATCATCCTTCTCTCTTCTTTTCTTTTAACCTCATCACTAGTCTTTTTGAGAATAAAATGACAAAATTAATGAGAAGTAATGGAACCTTATCAATTAATATTTATGCATCATGACATTTTCCCTCCTTACCTTCTAAGGATTCGCTCTTTTCTTTCATAATTGTTACTGAGCACAGAGATGGCCCATTTAATTGATTATTCAGAAATTGTTTCAGAGAATATTAGAACCTATAAAGATCCAGAACATTTTCTGACGGGTAGCTGCTGGTTAAGAGCCCACCCTTCCATTTGGACAGTTAAGATCTTCCCCTCTTTTACTGTGTTTTACTTCTCAGTATGATTTACTTTTTAATAATTTTCCATACACATTTATTTATCGTATTTATTATCCCCAACATGGAACCTAGATGAGATCAACCTCTTGCTGCTGTGGGATCCTGCAAGAATCTTTGAACTGGTGAAACTTGTTGGCAATGGTACCTACGGGCAGCAGTTTTTCTTCCAGTCAGAGAAGAGGAGAAAATGAGGACAACATGAGGGAAAACAACATGGTGGCGCCAAGGTCAGTGGAAAAAGAAGGGAAGGAGGTGCTCCAAGCATTGGAGCTCAGATTCCTCTGCAAGCTGTGGTGAGGACCATGGTGAAACCAACTGTCCCCCTGTAATCCATGAAGTCCATGGGGAATGTGGAGATCCACTCACAGCCCATGGGTAAAGTGCTCCTGCCAGAGTGGGTGGATGCCAAGGAAAGCTGTGATCTAGTGAAAAATGTGATCCTGAACAGAGAGGGCCCTTGCTTCCAGAGATAGAGAGGGAGAGCCCTTAATTCCAAACTAGAGCAGCCTATCCTTAAAAGACTGCACCCTGTGGAAAAGTGACCCACATCACAGCAGTTTTGAGAAGACTGTTTGCTCATGGGAGGGACCCCATAGCATAGCAGAGAAAAACTTCTCTCCCTGAGAGAAGATCTCGAGTGACAAACTGACCAAGAACCCCATGCCCCATCTCCCTGCACTGTTGGTGGGAAGGGGGGATGGGTTAGGGGGGAAAAAGGTGTTTTACAGGCTTATTTTGCTTCTCATTACTTTTCTTGGACTGTGTTAATAATAAATTTACTTTATACCTTTACATTTGAACCTATTTTGGCCTTGGAGTGTTCTCCCCATTTTTATCTCAACTCATGAGCCCTTTGTTCATTTTTTTCCCTCTTCTCTGCCCAACTGTAGCAGAAGAGGGTGAGCAAACAACTTTCATGAGTGACTGGCGTTTGGCCAGTGTCCAACTATGGCAGCCATGGGTCAGCCTTTAGAGGTAAAGGATTGGATAATATCAGAAAAGTATTAGTGGACCTTGAGCTGGGGCAAAAACCAAAGTGTAGCAGAAAATATTGTATGGATGCCCTACTTACCATGAACTTAAGGAAGATAGCAAACCTCTGTATCTAGTGAACCACGTCCTAATTCTTTGGCATAAGTGGACTAAAGTGGACTAAAGGTGTTTTTTTTTTTTTAATACTTCAAATTCTTGAATATGAAGGAGAACAACTAACATTAATGCACCAGAGACATGCTTATGCTGGGTTAAATGATGTCTCTGTTACAGTGTAGTTGCAATTTTGTAAGGACTTAGGAGTACAGTTGCTGGTCTCAAACACTGTTAGGACCCAGAAATACTCTGCCATGAGATAAGTGCAGAATGGAGCAACAGGATAGTGCTAACTTCAGGCCTGGCAGAAGCAAGGTCTGCTTAGCCCATCCAGAAAAAAATTCCCACTGTGGCAAACTGTGCAGCTTCTTGCAGGCCTATCACCAGCCAAACAAAGATGACCCCAAGTTATGGGACAGATGGCACCTGTGACCATCAGTGACCACCAAAGCCCCCTTGAATAGGCCTCTCTGGATACCTGGAACTTGGGCTGTAAGGTAAAACACCACAATGGGAACTTGAGGTAAGATAAAGGTACTATTGTCTGGGTACTATCTCACCTACAGAGAGGTTAACAAGGGGAGAAGAATTTATCACTGATAATGGACACAATGGATGCAGAATTTAGAGGGTACAAGGAAAGTCAACTCAGGAACTGTCCTGAATCATCTCTGGTTGGTTACACGGTAATTCCAGTGAGGGGAGATCATGGCCACCAACTCATGGTCCAGTGATCCAATAATGAATTAAATCAAGTTAAGAAAAGGCCACTTTCTGTATAGTAAAAGCAGTGAAAATGAGTTGTGCTTAGTATGTCATGCCCTGCCTGTTTTACAAGGCTGCTAAGTATAATCTAAGATGCTTTGAAGCAAATAGTGAATAAAATAATATTATGTCTGTTTCTGATTCTGTTTTCATTCAAGGCAGATTAAAGCAATTTATCTCAAAGAGCTGTTGTGCAGAGATGATGAGGTTACAAACATAGCTTAATTGTAAAGGGCCATTGGCCATTTCTGGAATATTAAGGAAGACATTATTTTCAATTAAGCTTGAAAATGATGATAAGAAAACATGACATTCACCTGGAATTTTGTATATGTACATTTTCATCTATCATGTCATTTTTTTCCCTAGAAATCAGCTAATAGACCTGCCAAGGCAGACAAAATTGCTAACATTTTACACAGAATTTTTGCTGTCTAGTCTCAAAGTGTCAGTAGCAATACATTCAGTGTTAAAAATTTTCTATAGGCAGAAGAGTCTCTTGTTCTGATGACTGTGATATGTGTCATTCCTTCTGGTGGGAAGCTGCCACTGAAAATTACTTTTGAAAACTGGTAAGAAAGCAAAGAATGAAGCTGCCAAAAACTGGATGACTGCTGGTCATCTGCTTTTTGAATAAATGCTTCTGAGGCTCATTAAAGTTCACTTTCTGATAAGTCCTGCTGTATTGATGCTGAAGATGAAGTAGGATTAGAATGTGCTATAAGCTGTACAGGAAAAAATACTTGCTGTTGCCCAGATTTTCAGACCTTGGGCAAATCTCTCAGATGTTTTCACAAAAGAGAATACTTAAGACAGCAATAGCTTCACTACAACATGCCACCTGCAGAGCAACCTGATGAGATCCCTCTGCTATCACTGCCAACTTGTTAAGAAAACCCCATATGAAAATTTTTGGTAGTAAAGGAATTCAGGTTAGAGGCTAAACACAACTTTGAATTGGAATAATTTTTCACCTAAGGGAAGACAAGGGTTTTTCTCAATGCTAAGGCTCTTCAGCCGTGAAACTGGTATAATTTTGTTTTTCTGGGTGCATTAAGAAGATCAGCATGATGCACTGTGGAACTATGATCCAGATGAGCCCTTACTGAATATTTAAAACAAATTCCATTTTAACGACTTTTGTTTGCTCACAGACCATCCAACACTAGTGATTCAGTGGAATGAACAAATATTTCTTCTTCCATTTAGCAACATTTACTTCTTGGCCTTAGTTTCAGAATCTTAGTGCACTGGCTGGAGAGAAACACTATTTTATTGTCTTTCAACAGGAAAAGATTTCTGTTTGGAATGAAAAGCTGAAAATTGCAGAATGAAAAATTACCATTTTTATTCTGAATTAAGAAAATTACTATCATTACTTTTGCATTTGTGTTTAAAGCCAGGCTTATAAATGCAACCTTTCAGAAGCAAAACCAGTAATATTGTAGCATTCCTAAAGTTTGTAAGGGAAACTTATTAAAGGTATTTTCATGCAAATGGATGTGTGACTTCCTTTCATTAGCTTGCTGAAAATGGCCTTAATGCCAGCCAAACTAGCCAAACACCAGTGGTATGATAATGGCTTCAGAACATTCTCTACAAGCCTGCCTGAGTTCTAAGTATGTTCCCACATTCCTGGAAATCTTTTCTTCAAAATAGTATTCCCTTAATTGAAGTTCATACACAAGCTTTTCTAGCTTTGATGTGTCTGCTTGTTTTGCCACAATAAACTCTTTTTTCAGCAGAAACATATTTTTTCCCTTAAAAGAATAGGAACTGGAGTTATTATGAGAAAACTTTTTAAAAAAATGATCTTACATAGAACAAGATAGTCCTGCTTACAAAAAAATCAAATGCAACTCCCCAATAGTCTGAGACTTTTAACTTCAAGCCACTGCTGATATCTAGGTCAGATCAGAAAGGACAAAAAGGGCAATAAGTAGTTGACAGGTATCACTATTACAAGCAGACATGCACGCTTATCAAAAACCCAAGCAGATTAACATAAGGCTATACATGATGATATACTGGATGTAACATCTTAGGAAAAGATTCTCATCCACTGCTTTTTGAATTGCTGTCAGTCATTAAAAAAACACCTCACAAGGGTAGTTGTTTGAAAAATGCCATAATTCCTGAATGCAGACAATAGCAAAACCTCTAGAAAAAAACTTGCAAATAAAGATTGACCACCCAGACAGTGGAATAAAAATGGTCACCCCCTTAAAGGATACCAGAGTTCATCTTTCAACAGTCTTAGTTGGGTAAATTCAAAGTAAAAATGGTGCTGGAAGAAATTGGTTTAACAAGCCTGTTTTCAGATTCTCAAAACTGACATAAAATTACATGTGAAAGACTGTAAAGTCAATTAAAATCATTGCCGTTTGTATGGAAATGTCACACTGCTATCTACTTCACTCCAGTTTTTCTGTTGAGTCCTCATGAAGACTATTGGTTCCATGCCCATTTAATTCCTTCTGAGAAAACTGTGAGATGGTATGTGCTATAACAGCAAATCCACCTTGTAACAGCCTCTTAAAATTGCTAAATATTATCTTTATGCCTTCATTTTCTTTCTTCTTTTCCAGATTAAAAACAAAACAAAACAAAAATATGGCCCTTCCCCCCTGAATCTGAAGTGATGTGTCCATGAAAATGTGTTAGCATTATATGTTATTAATCACTCAGGTAGCGCCTTGTGAAACCATTGAGGATTGGGTCCTGTTATAATAGGTATTTAACACACAGAAATATTCACATTGGGCAATATAATGTCTGAACACCACAGTAATGGCTCTGTTTGAGCAGTTGCTGAATTATATGGGGCTCAGTGACATAAACAGGAAGCCTGAATATGTCAATAGCTTGTTAGCTTTTACAATTCATGTGCATCTTTCTCTGTAGTCTGGAAAGATGCAGGGATTCATACCCCACTCCTCAAATCTGTGTGCAAGCAGGAGTGACATACCTCACCCACATATTCCTTAATAGAGTTCATTCTGCTGAGCATTTTTTTGCATCTCTTCCACATCCCAAAAGGGTTTGTACCTCTAGACCATGACCTGAAACATAAATTCCTGGTGCTCAAATGCTTGAAAAGTTAAAGAAGTCTGGTAATTTCATTGTAAATACAAATGTGGAATGAATGAATTTAGCAACTGAAAGTCTGCCCAGCATGTTACAAATGCTTTGTGCTTTTGCAATTTGGTATTAGAGTGCAACAGACTGCTTCTGACTTTGGTATCCACAGCAGTAGGCCAAAGTACAAAGCAGCACCATTGAGAGCCTTCATCAGTCAGGTTTCAGGATCGTGTTATGACAATTTACAACATTTATGATTCTGGCAACTGTCTGTAATGTAAACTCTGTGGTCATCTAAATAAAATAATGCTCTTATGCTAATACGGTAAGGCAAAACTACTATATAGAATTTATTACATATATTATGATGCCTTTGGTTTGGCATTATCTTAATGTACTTCACTGCAATAAGGCTCTGTACATTTGCAGTAATATACTGCAATTTTATACAGTTACATAAAAGCTTTATTGAAATAATATTGCACAGCTTTTTATGGAATTCCTAAAATAGCAGAGGCATAATGTAACACCAAAATCATAGGCTATTTAATAATGCATGAGATGTTAAAATTATGCCACTTTTGTATTTTAAACTGTCCATTTTTTCTTCATCTTAGTGTCTCAGATGTTCTCTTCTACACTATGCTGCTTCGCCCTTCTTCTCTGATCTTAATGCAAAGAAGCATCATTTTGCAGCATACTAGTATTATGTTTTTCCTGCTAATCGGTAATGAATTACAAGAAGCTGTTAAAGAATAAAGGACTTCCTGTTGCCCCACTTCTCAAATTTCTTTCCTTCATTTGCAAATATCCAGAAAAAGCTGGAGTAACCACCATGTTTGTCTTACTGAATGCTATTTCAGACCTTGTAAAATCAAGGGAAAGATTTAGGGGTGGTGCTAATCTCATACATAGTTTTACTGTCCTTTGGACACCCTTAGATGTCAAAAGCTGTGTTGGTAGAAATTAGAGACTCTCTGCAAGTCTAGGAGTCTGTTTTTCAGTCAGCAGAAAGATATTGCTGACATCAGTGTTCACACAGTTTACCAGGAAGGAGTACCCTTTCCTCTTAACTCCTGGAGTAGTCAGGCATTGCCTTAATGGTAAAATGCATTTCTATCAAAAGGGGACCCTAAAGCAATGCAATCCTTTTGCTTAGCAATATCAAGCAAACAAAATTAAAATCAATTATCTTCATCCTATTTTCCTTTGCCCCACACTTGTTACTTTTCTGAAATATCCACAGACATTTGTGACTCAGCCATACTAAGCTTATCTCCAATTTTTTTTTAAGTATGAAAAGGAATCTTTATGAAATCCTTTAATAGAAGTACCAGCCATAATCAAATGTTTAAAATTATTAGACTGCTACTAAAACATAATAATACACTTAACAAAAGCAGCTGTCAGATTCAGATTCCTTAAAAAGTAGGGGAACCAATACTGTACCAGAAGCAGATTTTATTGTTCAAAGACTAGAGAATCTGAGAATGGTTGAGGTTGGAAGGAACCTTCAGAGGCCAGTCCAACCCCTCTGCTCAGAGTCACCTACAACCATTTCCCCAGGACCACGTCCAGAAGATTTTCGTGTAATCTCCAGAGACTCCAAACCTCCCTGGGCAATGCGTACCAGGAGTACCTTAGCTAATAATGTGATACAAAGCAAACTATAATTTCAGGGTATGTTTTATTGCTCATTTCTCTCCTTATTAAGATAGCTATAAGGAAAAATCAAGAACGCTGGCAACCTGACAGACAATCACTTTAATTTCAAGAAAGATTTTAGCTATTAATAATTACAGCAGTCAGTCAAATGGAAGTTGCTTACACAGGTGAAATAACATTAGATCAGGCCAAATGGACAGTGAAGGATGTTCGCTGCATTTTGAGCATTTCAATGCTGAAAATGCTTACTTGTCAGTTGGCGAACTGGCATTCATAATCAAATTTTCAGACTTGCTGGGTCTTGCAAAGAAATGCCAAGCAAGATATGTTTTTCAGAATCTCTAACACCCAGCTATTGAACTGAATGCTTGTAATTTCAGAATGTTCCATTTCCCCAGCTTTTTATGCTTATCAAATAGTTCAAGTTATATTATTTTGTATTCTACAGGAAGATTAAAACAATATTCATAAATGTATACCTAACATCTGAAAGATTGCACAGATCACAGATTAATCTAAGCTGCAAAGTATTGAAAGGAATCTTTTAGATGAGGCAAATGATGGAGTGCCAAAAAAACTGAAAAATGCCCAGGAGATTATCCCGCATATAGAAAGAGCTATTTTACACAGGGAAAAAGTCTTTATAGTGAGAAAAAAAATACACGATATTTTTTCTCCATTTTTAATGATAAATCTCAGCACTTTGAATGGTGTGTCCCCTTTTACAAGCATTTCCATTTTAGCTCGGCTATAGGCTATAAAATGCACTAGATGGCAGCAAAAAGTAAGAGAACAAATCCATAGTGTAAAGGTACACAGAGATGTGGTACAGACAGACTGAATGATTCCAATGCGGAATGAAGGTGGAAGAAATTCCTTCATTCTTTCGTTTGTGCTTTCCAGTAAGCAGTGCAATACCTAAGCCAGCTGTCCATTGCGCTATTTATTAATCCAAGTCAAAACTGAGACGTTCACAATTGCCTTTCAAAGCGGGTGAAACGCAGAGTCAATATGTGGTTCAGTGCAAAGAAGGTGGGTACCAAGCTCGGTGGTGTTCATAGGTGCACAAATGATTGTGTCATCTCAACACTTTGCATCAAATATTTCAGTTAAAATGATAGTCCATATTTAAATATAAGAAAATGGCAAGTACCTATTCCAATACAAGATTTTTCTTTTTCAAATTGTACTGTTGCCTCCTCTCCAATATATTTGAGTTTCTATAATTAGGATTTCAAAATGCCGTCACGCACAAGGTTCTCAGAAGACTTATGAGTTGATCACTACAATCTGATTAAAAGTGGATCTCTTCCCTAAAAACTCCCAAACAACAAAATCCTACATAAAGCTGTACCACCTAAACCTTGCCTAAAAGGGTTGCCAGAATATTGGGTATAGTACAGAGGACATTAAATAGTGTAATGATATTACCCTCTGAAAAACATTTTGAAGTTGTCATATTGTACTTGCCATTGTTCCCTTTAAGGCTAATTGCATACACTTAACTGCTTGGTTGCTTATACAAGAGATGCAAAAAGTTACAACTATTTAAAAAAAGAATAATATAATTCTTGCTATTTCACAAGAGGGAATCCCTTAAAAATGTTTCTCTCCTAAAGGAAGCAGGAAACCTGCAAACAGAATAAAGGTTAAAGAAGGAAGCAATACTAATGCAAATGTGTAAAGCAAAGAACTTGCTATTTATGTGGATCTTTATATTTTTATCTCCTCATATCTTCCATTCTGTCATGGTACTACAGACAATGAACCATTTTCAGTAGCTCACAATTTACATCCCAGCTTGTTCTCCTGAATACTTTTCCCCCACAGGGATTGCTTTGTTTAGGAGTGGAGGAATAGGGAAAAGAAAAACAGAAGAGAAGGCTCTGTTTAAAGATCATGCAGTGACTTATTGAATTCCAGTTTCTTCAGTATATATGGTAACAGGCATTAAATAATCTATTGACAAATCCAGAATCAGAGATGATAAAAATCTTTGTTGCAAATTTGTATTATTTAGCAAATTCATTATGTGTAAAAAACACGACTATATTGAAATGTTCTCTTTTGGCCACCACATAAAATCTGAATTAACCTGTAGACTGTAAATTTAAACTACAGAGCCTGATGATCATTCTGTCAAAAAGTAACAAGACCACAAGAAAAATTTTCACTCCAAGTGTGTGCATAAATTAATAACTGATCTTATTCGTAATCTTTAACACTAAAGAACATAAGTTTGAAGCTCCCATCAGGCTAATGAGGGTATCTATCTATCTAATGAGGGTATGAAAATCTTTTCATATCCAAAGAGGAATTTAACCTGTATTTATTTATTGTAGCATTTTTCAACATATTCTGACCCTTAATACTGTGATTATCCATTTTTGTTTTCAGAAAGGTTGATAAAACTTTCCTACAATATAGACAAAACTGTTCTAATGATAACAGAATCAAATGGCTTCTTGCATCTCTGTTTCCATGCATGTGGATATAGACCTATGAACAGAGCTTGCTCTTCTCTATTTCCCTTTCCTTCTATTTTCTCAGAAGGAATTCCTTGTTGATGCAATTTTTGCTGAATTCAGCAAGTTGAAAAGATATTTCTGTTGAAATAAGTACATACACAAACCCCCATCCACATTTTTTTTCTAAATGGCTTCTAATTAAGATTAATTTTCATTAATTTTGTGCAGCACAAACTGGCATTATTTAATTTTTCTTTCTGAAAATCTAGTTTTTTAGTGAGGCTGAAATATATAAAAGTTTTTACAGAGAATTCCATGTAAAATTTTCCTCTTTCGAAATAGTTGCTATATCTACCTGGATGAAGCTACTCTGTTCTCTGGAGAGATGAAGATTACCTTTTCTGCAAAAGGCTGCCAGGAATTCAGAATCACTAAACACAGTTGATGATGGTAAAGAAATTATTTGTGTATTTGAAAAAAAGTTATTTCCCTCAGCTGATGCTCAAAGGAAGATGATCACAGCCAGTTACAAAAAAAAAAAAAAATAAAAAGGAAAGCTTTTACTACGACCTCTGAAGAGAAGTAACTCTTCAAACCCATTCAAGAGGGAAGATTTCAGCAACTTCTATCTGGCTAAGAGGTTTTGCTCTATTTGGAAAAAATGCTCCAATACAACAAATGACACTTCTCAAAGATTCCATTTAAACTCCTTTAATTAGTGTGTTTAATTTAGAAAAAACCCAACAAAAACCAACAAAAACCTTAACTGAACAAGCAAACAAAAAAGTCACTTTTAAGAACTTGAGATGGGGATATAAATTTGGTCATAAATTGTATTCTGACTGTATTCTGTATAATAAAGTGATTGAGTGCCTTACTAATGTGTGAAGCTCACTACGACTTAAGTTATTGAACACCAAATCACAATTCTTGAAGATAATAAATCAAATTGAAAAATATCCTTCAGGATCCATTTCTTTACCATTGAAGGGTGGATTTTTTTAGGAAGGAAAACAATAGTGGCTGAATGAGGGCTGAATATTTGGACAGGAAATGATAATTTATTTGGGTGTGCAAGCAGAACTGCAACAATCTCTCTTGTTTTTCAGACAGTAGGTTACTCATGCATCAATCTGCCATAAGTATTTTTGAATCTAGCAAATCTATAGCAAATTTCTAAAAGTTTTGCAACTAAGACAACTAAGATTCATTCCCAAGTTCTCATTTGAAAGAAAATTGACATGTCCCTTAGCATCAGACAAAGATATTTAACTAGAAGTGATTTAAGGAGATGAGTGTTCCTTGCTGAATCAACAATGATGATTCTTTGCCACTTGGGTCTTCTGGAGAGGTTTCATATTTGAGCACTAAACCAGCATCACATAGCTTAAGAATTTTGACAGTTTCCCTGCAAAACACAATATACCCACGGAATACCTGCACCTCTCATACTCTCCTATAACTTTTCATTCTAAAAGAAAATTGCTTTTCTGTTCCTCTGCTTCCCCTTTTTAGGTAATTTGGAACTCATTAAGATCCTTCACTGACGTAGTATTGCAAATCACAATATCTGTTTAGGTAAACACATTTATAAATGCAGCTTTAAAAATGCAGTGTCTAATTTTTTCCACATATTTTAGAGGCTTCCTTGGAAACAAAGTATATAGACCTGAATTGAAGAAAATTTATTTTTCTAATATAAAAAATAAATTGTAAGGAAGCTGTTAGGAATGATTTTATAATCATCCTTGAGGCAGAAACCATTTAGAGCAAAACTGGTAGCATGAAGGCTACATAAAAACTCAAGAAGGCATTAAGAACATTTATGACTGTTGCAGCAGAAGTCCAATTTACATTGAGTTAAAGCATGATGGAATTACCAAGTGTGCACCTAAGTTGAGCAGGTCAGAACAGGATCAGTCTCACCTTCAGGTATGTCAGATGTAATGTGTACTAATGTATTATTTAAAGGATTTTAATGAAAACTGAATCAGATTAAGTGAACTGTTTCTAATCTGATTTTCACTGTATCAGGCTCAGCCCTACTCTGAGATAATAAAGCCAATGAAAAATAAAGAAAAATAAATAAGCAATGATCAGCAGAGTGTAAAAAACTTCAATCTGCAGGACCGAGAGTCAAGCAATAACTTTCTGTTATTAGTTGATTCCCAGCTTGCCAAAACACTTACGCTTTCACGACAAATTAGCAATTGATAAAAACCAGCCCCTTTTCTCTAACAAGAGCTGTCAAGAATTACAACCCCTGGTTAGGATTTCTCAAGCGGAATATGCATGATTATGTTCTTCTCACCATCAAATACTCCCTCAAAACTGGCACTTCTCATCTGCAATTAACAAGCAGAACACAAGGTAAAACGCCACAACTATCAGTGGTGCAAGTAATGATGTGAAATTGTTTCCACAGGCTCCAGGTCCTTTGAGAGAAATAAAAAGGCTCCACTATATAACCCTCTCCAGACCATTTCAAACTCTAATCCTGCTTCTCTCCTACAACACAATCCTCTGGGGCACTGGGAGATCGTGAATTAATAACATTGATTTCTTTTTGCAGTAGCCAGCTGATTCAGAAAACTGCATCAATCAAAATTCGTTTTTCCTATGGTCTGTTAGTAGTTCCACAGACATTTCAAGCAAGTTGCTGTGAAGAAAAAATAGCCTCAAGAATGCAACTACATTATGCAGGGACTAATAAACTGGCATCTACAAAATAAAAATGTGTTTGCAGCCTGGGGTTAACATTTGGCTACTTTCAGCCGAGATAAAGGAATATTTTGACTTTACTTGACCTAGTGACTTCCCAGACTGAAGAGTCTAGAAAGATTTTGCTAGAACTGATCACTGACCTTGGCTGGTGAAAAACAAATATTGATGGCAACATTCCTTGCAACATTTAATTTACCAGTTCTAAATTTTGAAACCTGTTTTGCTGCAGTTTGTAAAGTCAAGGTAAGAGTGAATAGTATAGGTACCTCCAACTCTTAATACCTTGTCTAGTCTTAGGAAGTATATTCAGAATGTTTCTAAATTATGAAGGAAACAAAATATTTCAGTTTCCCAAGGGCTTCAGTTTATGTTTTACACTAATTAATCATAATTTGTCTTAGACCATTCCTTCTTATCTGTTGGGCCTACTCGTCATATTTCAGCACCTTCTCCCATCAGCCCCAGAGAAGCTGATTCAACCTTCATGTTTTAGCACTATGTTCTTTTCAATGTTGCAGCTGGTAACATGACTTCCAATTATTTTTATGCAAATGCATATGACAACAACCACATCTATCTTACCTCTCACTAATTAGATTCTAAGTTTTTAAAAACTTTTTCAGCTTTTAAAATTTTGCAACATGCTTGAAAAAGTATTATTTCTGTAACATTGCTCTTCTCCAAACACTGCAGCTTGGTCTTTCTAACAGTTTTCAGATAATTCCTCCTTGACATATTTCTGCTATATGATATGTCTTTCCCTCTGGGCTTTTAAAGGAAAAATATTCTCCACAAGAAACTCAGGAAGACATTTACTGCATAGCTGCAACTGCCAAAAAATTACTATTCTTATCATATTGCTGCTTCTAGAGAAAGGGTATGGCACTTCTTTCTATAAACTTAGATGTGCCAGTTAAAACCTGAACGTCCGACTTCATTTTTACTTTATTATTTCTTTTCTGTTTTATTATCCTTGGGTCCCAAGCTAAAGTTTGACCTTGTTCTACATATTTATAAATGCATACTATATGCAGTGCCATGAATCCTTGATGACTATATTAAAAAAAATCTCATCAATGTTTCAAAACAATGGCAGAAATTATTTAACATTATATCTATCTTATCCATAGTTTCAAAGAATATTTAGAATATTCTTGGCACAGAAAAGACAAGGACGTGACCCAAGATGGCCAGGATGCCTTTACAAAGGGCAAATAGTGCCTGACCAATTGGGTGACCTTCCATGGCAGAGTGATAGCAGCAGTTGTCAAGGGAAGGCTAACAGATGACATCTATTTAGACTTCTGTAAGGTCTTCGAGATCATCCTTATCTCTAAATTGGAGAGAAATTGATTTGATGCATGAACTGTTTAGTAGGTAGGGACTAGCTAGATAGATGCAACCAGAGTCTATGGATAACCTGGATGACCACACTGGAGCTGTGGTCAGTGGCTCTGTGTCAAGGTGGAGGCTGGTGAGGAGCAGTGTCCCTCAGGGCTCCGCTTGGGACTGGTGCTCTTCAGTGTCTTCATCAGTGACACAGTGAGAACTGGGAACCTCGTGAAGTTCAACAAGGCCAATGCAAGGTGTTGCACCTGGGTCGGGGTGATTCCAGACATGAGTACAGCCTGGGAGAAGAGCTGCATGTGAACAGACCAGTGGAGAACAACTTGGGGGTTCTCATGAATGAAAAGCTGGACATGAGCCAACAGTGTGTGGTCACAGCCCAGAAGGCCAATGGCATCCTGGGCTGCGTCAAAAGAGGAGTGGCCAGCAGGTCATGGGAGGGGATTCTGCCCCTCTGCCCTCAGGATTGCTGCATCCCAGTCTAGGGTCCTCAACACAAGAAAGACATGACCTGTTAGAGTGGATCCAGAGGAGGCCACAAGATAACCAAAGGAGAATACTTCCCCTACAGAGACAGGCTGAGAGAGTTGACATTATTCAGCCTGGAGAAGAAAAGACTTTGGGGAGGCCTCACTGTGGCCTTCCTGTACATTAAGAGGACCTATGAAAAGGAGGGAAAGGGTCTTTTTATATGGGCAAATAGTGACAAGGACAAGGGGCAATGGTTCTAAACTGAAAGAGGGCAGGTTTAGATTAGATGTTAGGAAGAGATTCCTTACTCAGAGGATGGTGAAGCACTGAAATAGGTTGTCCAGTGAAACTGTGGATACCCCATTCCCAGAAGTGTTTAAGGCCATGTTGAATGGGGCTCTGAGCAACCTGTTCTACTCAATAGCATTCCTGCTAGGTGTAGAAGAATGAATGCATAATACCTCAGTTCCATGGAATGTGAAAAACGTAGCCTCAGGGTAGGGGAAAACTTATCTATAAAAAGCCCTGGTGGCACCCCCTGGACTGTGGACACCTTGTTGGCCAGATTGATGCTGGACCCAGGACCAGTGATATCCTTTACTCTGTCTCTGTCTTCCCCCTTTTTAAAAATTCTTTTATTTCTATTACTACTAGAAGATAAGGGACTAGCTTATTCCAATTTCCATGATGTATATAATTTACTTATAAAACTTTGTAAGGTCTTTTTTTTTTTTTGGCCCTCTGGTATTTGTTGTTCCTTTTCAACCATGGGCATCCACAAATCTTGAGTGCTCCCTTCCTCTCAGGAGTGGAACACCACAAATATGTAGATTAGAACAGTATTTAATTTCATATCTGTTACTCTCTCTCCGTCTTTCATATTTTATGAAAGAATACCAGACCATATGCATATGACACCCTTCTTCACATTTTACATGAAAATAATTAAAAGTTATTGTCAGAAAGGCAGAAAACCAGCAAGCCTGATGCAATATTTCTTAGCAGACACAAAACTTCAGCTTTTAAATGCAATGCTGAATTGTATTAACCTAAGTCTGAAAGAAGAATGAAATGTGATGCATCATCAGAAGGTTAAACCCTTGGCTATACCAGCTGCCTCGAGAGAAGAGTGACACTGTTCCATCTCAGGAAAGACAGAGGTACATTAGTGAGTTTCACTGACTGCAAATATTACCTGTCAATACCTTCTTGCTGCAAATGTGTCAGAAAGCACAAATTTATATTGGAACAGTTAAAAGGACTGAAAGCATTTATGGGATATGCTATAGCTAAAACTAAAATAATAATTAAAAAAAAGCCTTAACAAAAAACTCTGCTAAATCTAGCAAAAACCCCCCAATAACTACAAGGGAAGGTAAATTACTGTTCTGCTTCTCTGATCTCTGGCTTTCATGTACTTCATTATCAGTCAAATTGGCCAGGAGTCTCAACCCCTCAGTGTCAGTACCATCCCCTATTGGAGGCAGCACCACCTCAGGACAATTGGTAGGACAGAATGGGTAACCATGGTTCAGTTGCTTCTCTTCACAGCTCAGTACCTTAATACAAATCCACCTGGCTCGCACTAAAATGCCAAACTGGGTGATGAGATGCAGGCATATATTCCTTCATCCAACACAGAAGTAGAACAGACAGCTTGAACAGGCACTGCCAGCATTATCTGTCAGAACTTTGAATGAGTTCATCTAGAACTGGAAATTTATACCAGACAAGGGCAAGTTTATGTGACACCTTTCTTTTTGAACTCTATGTGTGTATCTAATTGGGAAAACAAATATGACAGATACCTTAAATAATAATGCTTATGCAAGTGTATTTGGCTACAGTTTTTCTTAGAAATGTTAAATTATAATTTTCTGCATGCTTTCTGCAGCTATACATACATAATTTGATATGTCAGACTATGTTTATCTGGTCCTTCTTGTGGTAGTTTATTGCACCGTTACACTATATGTGATGCTACAGAGTTCTTTTTAAAAATCTCCTTCAAAGTTATTTTTAAACAATGGGCTCTGATGAGCAGACTTCATAAAACTTGATCCTGTACATACTCATTTTAATGCTCATAAACAATTTTTGCAGCTCCTCTATTGATTGTTAACTGCAATTCTTCTTTTGTTGTTTTTTTTTAATAGTTGTCCAATCAGCAAGATAGTACTTCAAAACTAAATCTAATATTACCAAGATGCCTTGCTTCTGATGTTTTTTATGGTGCATACGACCTGCCAAGACATTGATTCCCTCACTACATAATCAAAAAGGGTGGGGTGGGAATTCTCTTTTTTTGACTTGAGTAGGCTGTTATCATTCTCTCCAGCTTCCTGAAGGGTGGTTATAGTCAGGTGGAATTTGGGCTCTTTCACCAGGCAGCAACTGACAGAACCAGAGGACACAGTCTCAAGCTGCATCAAGGGAAATATAGGTTGGATATTAGGAAAAAGTTTTTTACAGAAAAGGTGATAAAGTTCTGGAATGACCTGCCCAGGGAGGTGATGGAGTCACCATCCCTGGATGTGTTTAAAAAAAGACTGGATGTGGCACTTGGTGCCGTGGTTTAATTGAGGTGTTAGGGCATGGGTTGGACTCGATGGTCTTGAAGGTCTCTTCCAACCTAGTGATTCTGTGAAATCTGTGAATTCTGTGAAAGTTACACAGCTAGACCAAGCCAATAATTCACCTATGTTAAACAGTCAAATAGGCAGAAAAGTACTTCCAGAGAAGGATTTAGAATCATAGAATGACCTGGGTTGGACCTTAAAGCGACCTTTCGCTAGCCCAGGTTGCTCAGAGCTCCATCCAGCCTGGCCTTGAAGACTTTCAGGGGTGGGACATCCAAAACTTCTCTCTTTCAGGGCCTCACCACTCTCACAGTAAAGATTTTTTTCTTAATATCTAATCTAAATGTACTCTACTGAGGATTAAGGACGTTTCCCCTTGTCCTGACATGCTCAGCATACACATCTCCACAGGAAGGTCTGGATGTGGCAGACCCACATTTCACAGTGTTTGCAAAATCCACACTGCCTGTGAGGGACTGGGTGTGCACACTGTGCATGTGGGTGTGTATAAATAACTTACAGAAAGTTTCATGGAAATTTTTAGGTGTTTATAAACATTCTGCAGTGTCTGATATTGTGGTTTATCAGTGGCATTGCTGATACTGATCCTAAATTCTTAGTTCGCTTATTGTCACTCATTATTAATAAATCAGTAATTAAAAAAACAATACTTTTATCCCAACTTAAACCACATCAATTAAACAGCTTTCCTCTGTGAAGAATACCTGTCAAAATTTGAAGATAGAAAAAGAACTGCCAGTATAACCTGCATCTAACTTCTTATACTACATAATTCTGAACAGGCACAGATTGCCCTTATGCATTTAGGAAAATCCATAAGTCAAAATGAAAGTACCAGCTAATTTTGCACACCACTTGGAGCTAGGAAGTTGTTGAAAGCAAGCAATCTGAATTACTGTCTGAGACAACTTGAATTTTGTCTAAACTGAGAAAATAGGTGGAGACAGAAAAAATTGCAAATGTTGACATCCGAATAATTATTAATATTGTACTGTGGCAAATTTGTTTCCAGCTGAGTCAAACATAGATGAAAGCACTTAATGGGAGAAAATCTTTGAAGCATTCAGGTGTCTAAAACCATATGCAAAGGTTCACAGTGACATTCTCTGTAAAGTAAAGGAGAGCCCTCCCTTTTTCAGAGACTCTGACATTTCAGACAGAACTAATTGGTTATTACATAAGATTTCTGTTCTCTGAAAACTATCAAGCCACATTATTTCTTTTTTTCCTTGAGAAAGAACTGTAGTCAAACCAGAGAAAATCAGGCAAACATAATGCAATTTGCCAGTAGCTATGGTGACTGCTTGTAGGAAAAGGTAAAATGTTCGCAGGTGAAAGAAAAAACCCTCACTGTTGCTTCTGTAGGATAAAACTGAGCCAAACAAAACTATTTAATTTGTTAATATATATTTCTTTACCCAAGTAAGCAGACTGGGAAGGAAATTAACTTCCTAAATTTAAATGCTTTAGTTGGAAAATTCTTCTAGGAAGAGTGTTGTAACACTTCAGGAATGCTATCATTATATCAACTCTCTGTGCTAAAGATCACTGGAATAGCTGAAAGCTTTGTAATAATTAACTCCTTCCAGAAAGCAGGAAGATAGTGAAGAGGGAAAAATGTTAATAATTCATGAAGAAATCAGGATTATTGACACACTATCATTATAAATAATTGAATCAAGTAAGTCTCCTCTCGGTAATGTATCCTTGAGGTGCTGGATTCTTGTACATATTGATGTGGCTCTGGGACATAATATTGATTAAATCATCATTATTAAATTATTAAGTCAGATTGGGAAAACAGGCCAATTTTGTACTCCTCTATGTGTTCATTCTTAAATAGGGAAGCCTGGGAATGTTTATTTGCAATTGTCCTCTTTGCACTGCATTTATTCAGAAGCCATTTTAAGCTGGAGCACAAAATTGCTAGATTTCTTAAGCATGAGCTAGCATGTATTCAGCTAAGAGTGTGCTCTAAGGAGCACATCAAAGCATTGTACTTCAGCTGCATTAAATACATGATAGTATCTAAAATATTGAAAGACAGATGTGACAGAAGTGACTTGATATTAGTTTACAGCTTACAGCCTATCCCTGCTGTTATTCGTCAGGCCTGCATGGGTCCCCTCGTCACTCTATAGTAAGGGTTGCAGTGTCATCTCATGGTGAAAGGACTTCTTTTTTCCAAAGGATGAATTCTCAGACTTCTCAGCAACACATACATTTAACTATGACTGCCATCACTAGAGGTAGAACAGGATTTGCCCTTTTCTTTGTTCCAGAAGTGGGAGGCAAGTGGATTTATCTTTTTCCTGGTTTCACTAAGTTGACGTCCACTGGTATGACACACATAGCGGTAGCAGCAAGCTAGTGACACCACAGCAATTTCTGTCCAACAGAGAATTAATCTAGCAGTCAATTTTTACTTTATTGCCCTTTTTTCCTTCTCTTGTTGTACCACCCTTTCTCTTATCTTCTAGCTGGCCATACTCTGAAAGGAATAATTAAATTTGGACAAATTTTTAATCAACAGGACAGCAGTGGTTTTGGTAGTATCCCCCTCTACCCCAACTCTTTACCTTCTATACACAGAAACCACTTTAAAAGTTCAAGACATTTTTATCTGTGATTCTGACTGCAGGTTCTTCATTGATTTCTGAGGGTGATCAAACCAGATATGGCAATGCAAAAAATGCCTTAAGAACTTTTACTAGGTTCTAATTGAGACACTGTTTTTCAGATTTCCCTCCTGCTGTTTTCTCTTCAGTTCTATAATGCAGATCAATACAATCCAAAGTTATTCTGTGTGAACAAAAACTGTTGAATGTATCCAGCTGTGGTGCTTGATTAGATTTTCATTTCAGTAGTATAAATCAGAGTAACTCCACATAAGGCAAGGAAATCTCAGTACTCTCAAATGGTGTAATCTCAGATGTAAAACCAGAACAAAATGCCATTTTTCTACTTTTTCTACTGGCAATGTTACATCCCAATCCTGCATCTGAAGATTAATCTCCTTTATATGTAAACACAGAATTGTACAATTACTAATTATTAACTAATAGAGTATTTAGACAGAGAGGAATATGCTCTTAACATCCTCTGTCAAGAAACATAATTGGAGGTGCTGCCTGAAAGAATATCATCCTCTGTGACTCAGATATCAGTGCATAATTTCTGTTAAAAGGAAGATAATTTTTCTCAAGAAATGCTGATTGCAGGCATAAGTTAGCTCAAACTAAAAGCAGGCTGGAGGATGAAGCATATCTGGAATATGTTGATTTTATTTTTTAAATAACATAATGTGTTCCTGCAGTTTATTCTTATGCCCATTCTGCTTTCAGTAATGAAAACTAGGTCTCAAGCCTAATTTCAATATTATAAACACAAGATTAAAGAGTCTGTTTTCTGCACTGCAAATGAAAATAATGTAGCAGTGCTGTGCAGGCTCTTGCCTATGTGCTTACACACTTCACTATGAAAGAACACTTCCATGAACACAGCATTTCTCCTAAAGTACATAATTTGTACTACATCTCACCGGGACTATCTGCATAAGAAATCCTTTATGGGAGTGAAGCAGCCTGATTGGTCCACACAGAGCATTCTTCTTCGCTGTTGCATAGATAGTGAAATGAAATCAGGAGAGCAAAACCCTCAGATACCACAGTAGTAGTGAAAAAAGAGGATATACTTGAATGGAAACAAGCAACAATTTCCCATCTTTCCCATACATACAGATCTTGTCATGCCAATATTTACTAGGTTAAGCAGAACAGAATAATGTTTAGATGGAAGAAACCCTATATTTTCCTTACTGAAAAAATACTGCAATAAAGCTCAGAACAATAAGTGTTGGAGCAGTCACAGAAAATGGCACACCACTGGGCACTATTATTCCTTCTCTCCAGAGGTTTTAATCTAGAGTGTGATTTCTTTTGTTTTTCTTTTTAACAGCTGGAGATATATAAGTGCAAGGGGAGGAGGGATGGAAGTTATAGGGGACAACATTCTAAGCATCCTAAAATATTTGCAACACACATATCACACTGACTAAATATACCCCAAGGGAGTATAATCTTTCTTTCTTTCTTTCTTTCTTTCTGGTAAATCTCAGAGCATTTCAAATGTTAACTGACACAAGGTTTGTCAGAAGCTGAGGTTTTTTTCTCCTCTCTATGAAATTTATTTCTGCAAGCTACTGCCAGTAGGAAGATGCTTTTATGAGAAGCAAATTGCTTGAATATGCTACTGGGGGATTTACTTTCTCTGTACCCCCAGTTTTATTTAAATGTCATAAAGACATGGCTAAACCCAATTACTACCAGCTCTGCAGAGTCTTCCTTCAGCTCAGGTCTGTGATCTATGCTTTTTGTCCAGAGGGGTTTTTGTGCGGGGTCCATTTCTCCGGCAGGGAGCCAGTGACACTCGAGCTGTAGGTGGCAGCAGCCCACAGCTCTTCTCTCTCACAGCCTGGTGAAAGCCTAAAACCAGCCTAGAGACACGGAGCAGTGTTTTACTCAAGAGGCAGCAGAACAAAATATGGTAATAAGGATTTTTCACAGCCAAGGATTGCAGGATTTTCCTGGCAAAGAAAAGCAGTTTATGAAGCACCCATTTACTTAAGATTTTGATTGTTGATTTGTTTTTTGGGTTTTTTTTCGGTTTTGTTTTGCCTTTTTTTTTTCTGGAGAAAAGTGCTATTTTGCATACGCAGGCCCTTGGACAGAATATAATTGTATAATCAAATGTCTCCAGAGCATAAAGACGAGATTTGACACAAACCCAATGTTTCTCATTTTGTTTTCAATTTGATTTTTGTAAGTTGGAGCATTCTGTGGTGAGTGGCCCTGTGATGCTCTGTTTTTTTGGGTTTGTGGCTCAGGTTGCAGTGTTCTGGTCTAAGGAAAGCTAATTGCACATGTACCTGGCTTTGCAGTGTAACTTGATAGAATACATATGCAATAATTGTCAAGGATATGAGAAATATATATATATATTGCCCAAGTTACTAAAAACACATATTATCAAATCTAGCTTACAGAAAATGCTTGTCAACTCAAACATCCAGGAATTAGGAACTGCCCAATTCATACTAAAGAAAGCCCACCCAAAAATATGAGCAAAAACATACTGATAAACAACGTCAATATATAAGCATGTATACCAATTTGTCTATGAGTACACCCTATAAATATATTTTCTCCTATATACATATTATAAAGATATAATAATACCCAACTGGTTTTGCTACTACTCAAATATTTACCCATAAAAAAATTGATGGTTTAACTATATTAGTAGGCAGATTAAAAAAACCAAAAAGATATATTCATTTCAATTACCATTTTTACATATTCTGCATTTAGCAAGATTAGTTCCTAACCACAAATGCCATCTTGTTCATATTAAATCACAGCATTTTACTATCAAAGTACAAAACAAACATCCTCTCATTTTAAAACTGAGTGTTATAACTCTACATCTGCTCTTAAATCATCGCCCTAGATCTAAAAACCTGATTGAACACAAACAAGCAACTGTCCATAAATAAAGTGTCCAGATATTGAATCCTGCTCCATCTCAGTATTGACTCTTGCCTTGCTGTAGCTTCTTTGTAAAACATGCTCTCCTACAGATGGAATTCACTTGTCCTTGCTACTAAGTGAAACACAGCAGGACCCAGAGAGCATTTGCTGAAGCTGAAAATCAACGTTAGAATTCAGCCTTGAATTTTGAGCTGGCATAACTACCACCTAATAAATCTGGATGCTGAGTTTCAACACTTGTAAATCTAACAAAATAAGCTCCTGATTGCTTTGTCTTTTTCATTGCAGTTTAAGCATACATACTAAAGTTACATTTCAATGTTAAAAATGTTTGTCCGCTCCAAGAATTTTAATGCCTAACAATTAAATAGGTATCTGTGAAACAGTTTGTCTACCTCATTGTTCTTTAAAGCAGGGAAATAGTAATGATACTCAAAGACTGCAGCAGGATTTTAAATATGAGTGGCTACTTTTAACTTACTGCATGTTTATATATTGCATTCTATTGCTCTATCATCCCTGAAACAGTGACAAAGAAATGAGCTGTTTACTGTGTCCTGTGTCCCACTTCAGCTGTGCTTCACAGTTTAAGTGAATCTTAAGTAGGCAAATTTCACCCTGGGGAAGATGAGGATATAAGAATTGTACTGCCTGAATCAGAAACCTAGAGAAAGCATAGGAAAGGGAAATGGTTTGGAACTCTTTTTCTGTGCATTCTCCAAGCTGAGGAGTGGGGGCATTTAGACCTTCTGACTAATTTACAGGTTTGGTATTAATCACCAGGGAGGATTTGTTGTTGTTGTTGTTGTTTTTTAATACCATTTTTTGGATAATAGGAGAATACATTTGTATTAGGCATGACCTGAGAGGAAAAAGGAATTCATTAAATTAACAGCTCTAAATGTATCATAAAATTTGGAGTGAAGCCACCTTATGGACTCTGTGCCTGAAGGAGCAGAGTGGGAGAGTCCAACCATTTGGAAAATTTTCACTTTAATTTCTCCATGAAATCTACTTGAGAAAAAGCTAAAAAGAGTTTAAAAAAGGTAATCCCCTTTACAATAGACAATTTATTTGTTAATGGTTCTTAACTACAAATGATTTTCAGTTCGATTTACCCTAGGTTTTTCTAAACAGTTTGTTCTCTCCACTGCATTAGTATTTTTTTCCAGGTAGTGACTCTGATCCATGTAACAATATCCTGAATGCTAATGAATGCAAAGAAAAAAAATCTGGCTTGCATAAAATGATAACATGATGAAAATGAGCTTAGTGTGAATTTTGGGATTTAAATCAATCTCTGAATATTTTGGTAAGATATGATGTCCATAATTAATCCCTGAAGGTATCCAGGGAAGTGCTTAAGTCTGGGTTAATGAACTACCATGCTTAGGCTCAAACCTAGAAATATTATGCAATATTTCTGGAAATGGTTTACAGAATGGAAAAATGAATGAATTATTGGGCATATCTGACAACTGAAATACAATCACACTAACATATTATGTTCTACTGCAAAACAGAATAATTAATGGATATTATTCAGGCTACAGATAGTAGTCTTCATGTTTTATTTTAAGACTTGAGCTTAAAATGCTAACCATTTGTAACTCAAACCCCTTTCCTGTGATGAATTTGTTTAGATTCAAAATCCCTGTTATTGATGATATACCATTCTCTAGCTTATTTCTGTGTATTTTCCTTGGTCTTTTTCAGACCCCATGATATGAATAATCCAGAAGAAAAAAAATTAAATTTAAGCTGTGAATAGGAGCTAGCAGTGTGCCCAGGGGGCCAAAAAGGCCAATGGCATCCTGGCCTGTATCAGTAACAGTGTGGCCAGCAGGACCAGGACAACGATTGTCCCCCGGTACTTGGCACTGGTGAGGCTGCACCTTGAGTGCTGTGTTCACTTCTGGGCCCTTCCTCAAGGACATTGAGGTGCTGGAGCGTGTCCAGAGAAGGACAACTGAGCTGCTGAAGAATTGGTCTAGAGAGTACATCATAGGAAGAGCAGCTGTGAAACCTGAGATTGCTTGTCCTGGAGAAATGGAGTCTCAGGGAGACCTTATTCCTCCCTTCAACTCCCTGAGAGGAGGCTGCAGTCAGGTTGGGGTCAGGCTCATCTCACAGGTAGCAAGTGACAGGACAAGAGGAGATAGCCTTAAGCTGTGTCAGGAGAGGTTCAATTTGGACGTCAGGAAGAATTTCTTCACTGAATAGAAAGTTGGTTAAGCATTGGAATAGACAGCCTAGGGAAGTGGCATAGTCACCACACCTATCAGTGCTCAGGAAATAACAGGAGATGGCACTTAGTCCTATGATCTCGTTGGCAAGGTGGAGATTGGTCAAAGATTGGACTAGATGATCTTGGAGGTCTTTTCCAACCTCAATTATTCTATGATTCTAATTGCTAAGATTGTCACTGAGAAATATATAAAAAAAGTATTTTATTGACAGGACAGCACTCATGCAATATTTAATTGATAGAATTCACTCCCAGTGTACTCCAGTTCATGTACCTTTTTGGGATTTGACCTGTTTTCTCAGTGTCCTTGTCTTTGCAATTGGGGTGAGATATGAAATTTTAAAAACTGCCCTTAGCACCCTCACCAAAAATATACTGTAAAACCCAAAAGTATAATGAAGGCAGGATGATTTTGGAGAATGGAATACATATAGCACAGTTACAGTCAGCATATAATTTGTTTGAGTGCATACCTATCCACATGTGTTTATATGTGTGTTTTCACACAGATATTTATTACAGACTTCACAAATTCCTCATGATTACAGCAAACTCATGACATGGTGACTCAATAATGAAACTTCACTATCTATTAGTAGCTTCAAAGGCTGTTTGGAAACAGAATAGTGATGTCATGACCAGAGCTTCTGAAACTGAAGGCTTACACATCCCTCTGCAATCCCAAGAAAATTTGCTGGGGATGTAAAAGAGAACTCTGATGTAAATAACAGTCATTGAAGTGATCAGTGATAATTGTGGTCTAAGCTGATGATGAGTGCTGAACCAGAACAGAGGTGACTCATCCACACTTAGTGCACATGTGGGTTCCTGAATGTTCCTGCCAGCAAAGCGAACCTTGCTGCCGAGCTCCTCCTCAATTCCCAGCAGCTGCTTGTACTTGGCCAGACACTCAGAAGGTCACAGGGCACCAGTTTTGATCTGACCAGTGCAGACACCCACTACTAGGTCAGTAAAGAAGGTGTCTGCTGTCTCTCCAGAGCAAAGACTCACCATCACACCATTGGACTGGGCCAGCTTGCCAGTGGACCCCTTATGACTGGCAGTTTCAATAACTATTTAAAACAAAACTTCTGCCTCTGAGTAACTGGTTTCCATCTGGGATTTTCACCTTGCAGCATTCCTGAGGTGCCCACTCCCACTTGAATATTTTAGAACCTGATCTCCTTTAGTATTACAACCTATTCACGAGTGTGAAAACCTGCTAGCACAAACGTGTTCTTTTAGGTACATAGCAAAGTAAAGTATTCATTAAAGTACTCTACATGTTAACATATTTGTGCTTCATGTACAGACATGAGTAGGATGTCCAAAAACTCACATGACTATGACATCATATAAATAAAATATATATTCCATATTATCATCATGGTAATGAAATCAGGTTTCAGGGAGCAGTGGTGTAGTGATTTGTATTGTTCCACAACAATGCTAGACATCTCCACTAATTATGGAGGGAACTTATGACCCAGGTCTTGTTCTGACCTCTTCTACTGTGAAGTAACCTGAGAGAGGTCCTGGTAAAGGACAAAAGGATTTTTGTGGTTCTAGGGTCTTTTTACCTTCATATTTCCAAGGATACAGATTTCAGAAAACCAGCCTTCAAAAGTGTTTTTTTATCCAGGACAGTCTTTCCTGAAGAGCGATGTACTAATTTTCTAGCAAGACACCAGGTAATTCTTAAGTCTCTAGATGTTTTGAGAATAAAATAACATATTGATCTTCTATGTTCCCCTTCACTTCAGAGTAATACACAACTTCTATAAGTTTTCCCTAGTAACAAAAAAAAAGGTCCCTTCTTCACAACATACAAGATCTGATATAACTGGAGCCAGTTGTGAGGAAGACAGTATAAGCACCTCATTCCAATGGGCTCTGAGAAAAAACTGAAGTACTAGTTACCTTTGCCTTTGAATAATTATCTGGATACTTATGGATCTTTTTGGCAGAATGTCTCCTCTATTTCTGTCTTTCTGCTTCCTAAAAGCTGTCTTTTAGCTAGGTTTGGCTACTTAAAGACACCTAATCTAAATTCATTATATGCATACACATGGAGCATGAAATTCTTGTGACTATCATGGTACCACTATGTATATTTATCTTTTCAGATGATCACAAAGTTGACTAGTTTTATTAAATCCAAAAACCATGGTTTCCCATTAAAACAAACAAACAAACAAAAAAATTTTTATATTTCTAAAAGGCAAACTTAAACAAGTGCTTTCTGAGAAAGAAATAAAGTACAAGACCAAATCTGGTGTCATGATAACCTTCTATATCAAGATGAGACTTCATATCCAGACTTCTCAAATTCTATTTGAATACTAAGCATGTTCCTCAAAGCTAAAAAGGTACCAAAGGCAAAGAAAGCTTCTCTAAAGCATAATCAAAACCTGTTCTGTTCTGTGACCTCTGATAAGCCTCATTGTTTGCTTTCAATGATAACCTCCCAAGCAAGGTTTCAGAACAATGAAGTTCTAACCCATTCAACCTCCATTAACTACACTAGTGGGTCTCTGTCTGTAATTTTCAGTATTTGAAGTGTAGAAATCTATAACTAGTAAGTAGGTGTGCATGTTAGGTCAGCAGCAAAGGAAGAAATGTTCTGACATGTATTACAGATACTGCAGATTATCTGGTGGTTTGACCACTTTCCCGGGCAGTGTGTTCCGATATATAAACTTTTTGGTAAATTTTTTCCCCTTAATATCCAACCTAAATCTCCCCTGATGCAACCTGAGGCCATTTCCTCTAGTTCTGTCACTTATTAATTAGGAGAAGAGGGAAACACTCACCTTGTTACAAACTACTTTCAGGTTGTTGTACAGAGCAATAAGGTCCCCACTGAGACTAATTTTCTCCAGCCTGGAACTCCACGTCCAGTGCTCTTCTCTGGACACACTCCAGTACCTCAGAGTCTTTCGTATAAGGAGGGCTCAAAACTGCATGCAGGATTTGAGGTGTGGCCTCACCAGTGCTGAATACAGGGGGACAATCACTGCCCTGCTCCTGCTGGCCACACTATTTCTGGCACAGGCCAGGATGCCATTGGCCTTCTGGGCCACCTGGGCACATGCTGGCTCATGTTCAGCTGCTGTCAACCAGCATGTCCAGGGCTTTTCTTCTGGGCAATTTTCCAGCCATTCTGTTCCAAGCCTGGAGCACTGCATGGGGTTGTTGTGACCCAAGTGTTGGACCTGACTCTTGCTGTTACTGAACCTCAAAAAATTGGCCTTGGCCCATGGATCCAGCCTGTCCAGGTGCCTCTGCACGGCCTTCCTGACCTCAGCAGGTCAACTGTCCCACCCAACTTGAAGCTGCCTGTGAATTTACTGAGGGTGCACACCATCCCCTCATTCAGATAATCAGAACAGATATTAAACAGGACTGGGCCCAACACTGAGTCTTGGGGAACCTCTCTAGTGACTGGCTGACACATGGGTGTAACTCTGTGCACCACCACTCTGAGCAGAAAAACTTATACTGAAAGGATTATCTATGTGGAATTTTGGAAAACTATTAGTTCAATGAATATGACACACTAGTCAGTTTTCATACATATACTACATGATATACCTTATAGCAAACAGTCTGAGCTCTACTATTTGTCAGTGTTAATAGTGAAGTGAAATTCTTGCTAAGAATCTGAGCACTACTTCTCTAATTGGAGAAATTTGTATGAATAGTGTTTTGAGTATTTCTACTTATGCTTAAACATCGCACTTGCCTTGGAAAAGTATTCCCATTAATTTTGCTGCTCTGTTGTATTTTAAAGCTGCAAACTAGATACCCCTTCAGGAATTAAAGCTATCAGAAATGCTGATTTGGTTCTGCTGTAATTCGCAGAAATAATGCTACATAGAATTTCTAGGCATTCAGTCAGAACATTCCAAGATGACTGGTATAATGGCATTTACTGGTATTTCAATACCCCAAATAAAATTTTAGCAATGGCAGCTTCTCTGATTTAAGTAAAATTCAATAGAGATGATATATAACATGATGTGTAAAAAATTTTGTGCACAGCCTGCACATTATCTAAAGAGTCAGGAATTTGAAGCCCTATATATTTTTGATTCTTGATTTTCTTACGTGTGCTGTTCTCAGTGTGCCACTTTTCACACTAATCGGATACTAAATCTGTGGATCTGAGAACATAAAAAATTGATTTTCCCACAAACATTTTTAACAGAATCACTACAATACCACCTAAATTAGAAGCAGAATGCTTTATGGTTTGAATATCACTTTTTCTAACTTACTTGTTTCGATTATTTTTCAATTGTCAGAATTTGTTATTACAGCAATATTTCTAAGATAAAATTATGTTCAGAAGCAAACAAATTCTGAAGAGAGTACCTCATTTTAATCACTAGTAAAGAAGTTCCATATTTTAAAAATGCTTATTTGAAAAGAATAACAGTTCAATACTAGTATATCCAACAAAATTAATGATTTTATATTTTGCTGTGTTCCCATACATTATCATCATAAAATTTCCCGAGGTCTTACAGATGTTTTGTTTAAAATCTAAAACATCATCACTTAATGCTGTCAGCTTAATGGAATATGGCTTTGATTTCTTTGTCAAATCTTTCCCCCATGCTACTATAATCTGAGGAATACAATGCCCAAGAAATAAATACGATAAAATGGGACTCTATTTCTGATGCAAAGAGTGAGACACACCTGGTTCAATTAATTCAGTCTTGAAACAGATATCCTAACAAAATTGTAGATTAGAACAATTTACTGTCTAATCTTCAATGGCTAGAAGGCATTAAATTTTAGTTTTCTGTTCTTATTTAAGGAAAACTAATGTAGGAGAAATGAAAATTTTTATACAGAAAATCAATGTGCAGAGTTTTTATATGGGACTTAACCCAAATTAATTCCTTCTACCAGAAAGATCAGCCTAGGTCAGTGAATTCTCTACCTCCTAACACTTAGTGTTGGGAAAACTAGAAATGAATTTTTTTCTTTTGCTTATTTGACTTTCTTGTGCGAATATGATGCAACAAACACACATCCAACAGGAATTTTGGTCATTATGGAATTATCTTTCAGCCTCCTCAAAACTAACTTTCTTGATAAGAATGGCATTAATTTTTCCAAAGATCATGAGAAACCAAAAAGGATGACTAATCTCTCTTCCAGAAAAAGGAAACAGCTTGGAAATAAATTTAAATTAATTATTTTATTCTCCAAAATCAAATTTGAAGTAAGCAATAGAAAAAAGTAATAGATTTCCAAATGTGAATCTCTTAAGTACCAAACTCACACTATAATATCTAATCTCATAAAAAGAGCAGGACCCCAAGAAATCTAGTCTCCCAACTAGTCTTCCTAAATAATGGTATGTGCAAGCATGAATCATCATCATCATCATCACCATTATCATCATCCCAACATCCACTTCTGGAGTTGTAAAATGTGAGCATCTTTGGTATTGAGAGATCTGCCTAAAAATCACCCCTTGAAAAGGCAGTAGTTTATCTTCTTCATACAAATCAGCATGCATAGCTGCATTTGTTGTAATTTCAGAAAAGTTATGAGGGTAAACAACTCCCATCTGGAAATTTTCTTCATTTGAAGACCAACTAAGATGAATTTTAATCCCTTTGATCTATCTTTTTGCAAAACCTGAATATGGTGGAACTTAAAGTATTAATTCTGAACTTAATATGGATGTTAACTAGGATTTAGATTGGTAAAAACCCCAAAAAACTGATGTTATAGCTAATATATTGGCCTGAGTCTCTTAGTCTACAAAACACATCTATAAAAAGTTTATTGATATATGATAAATTCCATTATTTATGACTAGCTGGTACCTTTCCTACCCCAAAACACCTACAACTAAAGCAGTGAGAGAAAATCCATGAGCAATTCTAAAAATTTGACCTGCCATAGTCTTGCTAGTTTTGGAGAAATGCTTCAGTGTTACTTAGTTTGAAGGAACCTGCATATTCTAGGGTAACAATTCTATCTTTAGGTCAAAAAACACAGAAACCAGATTTTTCAAGCTGGAAGCAGACTGCAGCTCTGTGCTAAAAATGTGAGAAAATTATTAATAAAGGCATACAAGCCTATCTTTAGATTAATACTTCCAGGTGAAACCTACCATAACACACAGTTTTGGCTTATGGGCATAAGGAAGCATAAATGCATTTTTGGCACATGGCTGGAAAAGGATCACCAGGACTAGCCTTTGGATTGAAAAAGGAGATGTAAAAATTTTTGCAAAGAACATTTTAGTGTCTCCATGGTCTACAGTTTAAGGTCTTTCTTTTTTCTCCTAAAAATTCACATTTCTACTTTTAATTAATATTCAGGATATATACTAAAAGGACACCACAAAATTTGTTAAATCCTTTCATCTGATCTCCTCAGCATCTACATTATAAGATAGTCTATCATGTAACCAAGTTCAACCATAGCTAACCTAACCCTGAACTCATTCTCCATATTTTTTTTCTAAAAGACATTCAAAATGTTATCAGATGAACTTTAGAAAATAGTTTGGATGAAAATTTTCATTTAGTAATCTGTTCTTAAAGGCTAAAGAGGAATTGCATGATTTCCCAGAATGCAGAAAACAGACAATTTCTGAAGTATGCTTTAGAATATGTATTTCTCTATTTATAGATAAAAAGGTACTATTCAAATGAGACCTACATATCTAGGAAGGTACCTCTTATATTATCAAGAGATGAAAATTGAAAATTTAAATTCCTCATATGTTTTTGTTGATTACAGCATACATGGCAGTCGAAATCTGAAGGTAAGTGTCTCTATTGAAATTTATTTCTAATTGAGTTTGATTTTTCAGTCTTGGTTAATTGATTAACATTAATGGACCCATCTGCTGCATCAATACATGGGGAATAACAACAGTAGGAATAATCCCTGTGAGAATAGTTTGAGACACTGCAAACATGATTGTTTGTGGGAGCAATTAACTTTGAGATTGTATTCCACACTATAAAAGCTAAGCTTGTGTATGTTTACATTTTTTTAGTCTTATAAGATTTAAAACAAATGCATTAATCAAGTGCTACTAGTGTAGTGGCTGACATAATTGTTAAATCATTGGTGAGGTAATTTTGTGAGTTTATTTCCCACACACAGATGTGTCTTCTTAATTAACACTAAGCTTGGTTTGCAACATCTGGCTCATATGACCAGGGGGCCACACAGAATATTAAGAGTTTCCTAGGTTAATCTTTCCATGCCCATTTCAAACACATCCAAATCCAATGAGCTTTGAATTCCATAGAATTATGTGGCATCAAACCCTTAAATTTACAGAATAGTTGCCATTTTTCCCCCCTCTGAAATTAATCTGGAATTCTACCTTAGCATAAAATGCTGTAAAAGAGCTAGGAAACTTGGAAAAGTGTTTTTTAAAGGAGTAGAGCACTTATATAGTTAGACTGTTTTGGTTTTTAATCTAATACATAATGACTATGTAAGGAATAAAAAATTTAGATTTCTATTGAAACATTCATCTGATGAAACATATGTTTAAACACTTTTGAAACCAATAGTTTTTGGTCTATTGTGCAGGCTTTGGCTGGGATAGAGTTAATATTGTACTGGTGGGGAGCTGTGTTTTACATTTGTGCTGAACATTGGATTGATAACACAATCAAGGCCTTTCTGCTCCTCATCCCACCACACCAGGGCAAGGCTGGGGCAGCACAAGGAGTTGGAGGGAGACACAGACAGGACAGCTGACCCCAGCTGACCCAAGTGATATCCCAGACCATGTGGCATCATGCTCAGGGTATCAAACAGGGGGTAAGAAAGAGGAAATGAGGCACATTTGGAGTTGCATTGTCTGCCTTCGCAAGTCACCATTACACATGCTGAAGCTCTGTTTTTCTGTCACCATTGCCCCGCCTAGACAATTTAGGGCTGTGTCTGGCCCTTGCTCCCCTTTCTGAGCTTGATCCCAATCCCCTACCAGTCGAGTGATGTCCCAGTCCTGCCTCAGCATGTCACTACACCCAGAGATATCCCCAAAGCCCAAGGGCTGGGTCTATCCTCATGCCCTGCCTGGTGCAAAGTCTTGCCCTGACAAATGCCAAGGGAGCACCTGATACAACCAATGATCAGAATGAGCGGTCAGCTGCCCCCTGAAGTTTTGTGTCTGAAAACTAAGTACATTCTAATCCCTGTCTTCTACTAAAATGACAAAGAATTTTTTCCCTTTCAAATAAATTTCCTTTGGGTAATCATTGTAATGAATGGGTTGAACACTACAGTAGTATTTTTTCCTCTAATGATAAGAAAAGGCAAGTAAATATCTTTTCAGAACAACTGTAAAAAATGTTTCTTAGAAACACACCTGTCTATACTCAGCAATATGAGTTGACAAACTCCAGTCTTCCTTAAAAAACATGACAGAGATATTTGCTACGTAATACTTCGTGGTCTTTTAGAAGCAAACCCACTAACTAGTTGCCAAGCACCTGAAGAATTAAATGCAATGAAAAATATACTTTTTCTTTTTTTCTTTTTGCCATTAAGCAGTGTAATTGAAACACCTGGCAAAAATCTTGCTATGACACCAGATAGTTCCCCCTTCACTCTCATGCGTGAATCCCATTACGTCCCACAGATGTACGTCCAGTTGATTAAAAAACTCTCTGATCTGATTTTTCATCCACCAAGTGTAAATCTTCCTTTCTTCAGACTTTCTCCTACAGGAGAGGAATAGGATTCCTGGAGCCCAGTTATCCATAAAGACTAAGGCAAAGAAGGCACTTCAGTCTGTCCTGAATCCTTTGTCACCAGAATTTTTCCCCATTCAGCAGCAAGCCTACATTTTCCTAGGTCTTCCTTTTGCTGCTGATATCCTTGTTGAAGCTTTTGGTTTTGCCCTGCCCGTCCCAGCCAGATTAATCTCCACATGGGCTTTGGCTGGATTTTTTCTCTGTACTCTGCCCAGATCACCTGGACATGTTTCTATCTCTTGTATACTTCTTTTTAATGTTTGAATTTTGTCGGAAGCATCTAATTAATCTGTTCAGACTTGCTGACAGTTGATTTCCTGGTTATTAAATTGAATAATTCTTGGGTTTGGAGAAGGTGATCCCTGAAAATCAGTTGGCTGTTGTAGAAAATCATGAAAATTGTGCTACTGAACAGCCAATTATCCCTGGTTTGCACATGCCCAGTCTTCCATGATGCCTCTGGGCAGAAGAGAAGTGACCCATTTCAAAACAAAAACATTCTGAAAAGGGCCCAGGCCAGCAGCTGGAAAGCAAAAAGGCAGGAAATAAATCCAATCCTCATGAATTATTCAGGACACAAATTCAAATGAAACAGTATTCCATAATGGCAGCTGACAGGCCAAGCAGTAGAATGGCAGAGATACAGTAAAAACCAACAGAGAAAAAACAGTTTCATTACTCCAAAGTACACACTCAGTTTCATCAGACTGGTAGGCAAATTGTGTGTTTTCATGAAACTGCCTTGTTTTCATTTGTGCTCTAGTCAAACAAGACTTAAAGATCAAAGACCTGTTTAATATTTTTTGTGTGTTCACATCAATCAAGAGGCAGAGAAGTCCCTCAAAAATTTGTTCAAGATCTCCTCAATCTAAGAAACACACAGTGGCCCAGAACATCAAAAGAAATTTAAATTGTTCTGTTCAGCATTTGCCTTGAAGTACAATTTTTTTAATAATTTGGCAGCTACTTCATAAATTCTATCATTTCTAAACAGAAATGTGTTTCTAAATGCTGAGTTCCTTAGATAATGATCAAGTTGCTATGGCTTAAAAAGTTACTGTGCTCCTACTGAACCACCATTCAACTGAACCATCATCCTCTGTTCTTTTAACTCATGTCTCTTTCAGACTCCATTTCCTCTTTCAGCATGATGCACCTTAGCTTGCAAAGGTTCTTTGACAATATCTTTTCACATATGCTGAAGGTGAACAAGAAAGTCAGTTGTTAGTGTTTCCACAGCATGATGATGAACATTTGCACTCAGGAACACACCATGAAGATGTGTGAGGGTACACAACTGAGTAAGAGATGGAGTTGTTAGGAAAAATAATGACCTCTTATGTGCCTTCTGTCCAAACTGTCTATAGAAAAGTTCAGATTTAGTCTTGTAGCAGTACTGATCTGATTGGTTGCAAAGGAATTCTGGCTTCAACAAAATATATATCCTGTGTGGACAATGTCATTATATTTTATATCACTTTTCATGCAAGCAAATAAATTGTAGCATCTCTCTGGCTGGCATGAAGATGCCACATTTTCTAGTTGAAATTATCAGGACAAAAGATTGGTGATTATTTCATCACAGAGAAAATTATAGTAATTTTTCATCAAGAATGAATGATAAAATGGATAAAGAAATGCCTCTTACCTAGTGCAGGTCCCCCCATTGTGACATGGATGATAATCACACATTGGAACATTGCAGTTCTCAACATTCCTTCCTTCAAGAGCCTCATCTATGATGAACAACTCTTTGTTGTTGACTTGAAAATCCCTAATGCATCCTTTATAGCCATATATCTGCCCAGCACATCGATGAACCTCCTCATGAACAGGAACCTTTCCAAGGAAGATTGATCCAAAGTTGATCTGCAGAAACAAAAAGAGACTTGTCAGAAAAAATGTGATTTGTGATGTTATTGTAAACAATGAAGGAACAATAGATACTGATAAAGGAAATAATCATTACTCGAAGATGGGCAAAAACTCTGATGCTTTCTGAAATGATTATTTTAAAAAATGTTCTCTTTTTTTTTTTTTTTCCTTTTTGAATAATCCTTACAAAGAGGGTGGTTTAATTTGTTTTCATATTTTCAAATATATAAGACAACATACATTCCATGAAACACAAATTGGAATTCTCAGCCTTAATGACAGGGAACATGGTAAGTTTTTTACATAGATACCCTCATCCTATATGATGAGTTGAACATTCATGGCTGAAGTTTGGTGCAGGAACACAGGAGAAGCTGTAGACTTGAAGATATTTCCTTTAAGACCTGGGACCTATGGGATCTCAAGATAAGGGAATACAGAAAAAATATTTTAGTTTTTTTAATGAGTGACAGAAAACAGACTGCTATACTGAAGCCCAAGGGGGATAAAAAAGGAAATTTTCAAATTTCCAAAAGCCTAGAACACCCTTATAAAGGTGCAAAGAAACAATCACAACTTTTTCACACAGAGTCTGACCAAATCATATTAGTGCTCACTATGGTAATTCCTCTGTTGCCTGACCTAGGATTCAAGCCCTTAATCATCACATATAAATGAACTATGGCTCATTTAACGCTCTGAATTCCACTCCTCAAGCTAATTCCTGACTTTCTGGAATTCTTACATGGGACTACATCATTCCTGAGTTCATTTGCTAAGTGCCTGCCAATTCTTAGGAATTGAAAAAAAAACTATACTTGCATCACACAATGATGCATTTATTTGTACAATACCATTAGTCCAGAAAGAGGGTGACACCTAGCCCGCTCAAGTCAAGAAAGAATACACCAGTGGAATCAGAAATTATCACAGCATATGTAAAACATGTGAGGGGGTAACTTATAGTGAAGAGGCCGTTCACTATCATATTCAGACACCTGTAAAAAAATAGAAACAGGAGGAAAACATCCTATTGATTTATCTGGAATTCACACATCCATATGATTTTTGCTTTGTTGTTTTCAGTATTACTTTTGTCAGTCCTGGAGCTATGTTGCTAACAATTTCAAGTGAGATTTTGTGATACAATGAATGTGAATACTGCCAGATATTCTTCTACTCAGTGTCTTTCATTCTGAAGTGAAAAAGAAAAACACCTACTTCTTTTAGAGCATGGATAAAATTAAATCAGATTTTTCATACCAAAGGAATTCAAAGACATTGGCTCTGCACTTGTTGAATTAATTTCAGATCACTTGACTTTATCCCCTTTCAAACAAAGCTATGAAACACCACAGTGATAGACAAGATTTGTAAGTAGTGTTTGCAAACATTTTCTCTCTGCTTGTGAATCTCTTTCAAGAATTAAGCAAAGCATTGGACTGCATGACAAAGTGTCTGTGATTAAGAGCAGTGTTTTTAACACTCCACTGGCAAAGCAATCTCCTTTATTATTTGGCTTATTTTACAAAAGCACTAACCTTGGGGGCAGATCCAGTGTATCACAGAACTTCAGTAGGCTTTGCTCAGTTTCTAGCATCACTGGATTTTATCATAATGTATTTGATGTTCAAGCTCATGCTACTACACCATAATACACATTCTTTCTGTAAAGGTCCTGTTCTGAATTTAACTGACTTAACCAGAATATATTTTAAGGAGGCACAAAGAAAGAATTCCTGAAAGTCTTATTAACAACATAAAAGATTTAATATATATATCAATAACTTATGTAATACTCATGTTTAACTTTTCAAATACTAATTTGAAAATATCCTTCTTCACTTTTAGCCTGAGTAGTGAAAAGGATTATCTTGGGCAATAATGGGAAGATATTCATCAGACCTCTTAGAGATAAGAAATGTCTTTTTATTCTTTCTTTGATTGTGTACTTTGTAAATAGAGGTTCTGGGAGATTAGGAGCAGATCTGTAAAGTGTAACAGTTAGTCATGAGGATTTGACATTCATACTACATACCATGCAAGGGAAGAAATTCTGTTACAAACCAGCAGTGCATGCTGTGAGATGCACATCAAGATTAGCATCTCAGCAGATAACTGACCTGTCTTCTAGTGAACAAACTTATAAAGCAAGCTGTCAATCACAGTTCAAAATCTTGTCTAAAAATGTTTAAAAATGTTTCATGCAGAAATAATCTCGTGATGAGAGAATGCATTAAAAAAGCAATAAAATGAAGACAAAGAATAACGGAAAACTTCAAGATTTGGGAAAGCTGGCCTCTTATCCATTCAGAATGAGTCTTCTGATACCAGTTTCAAAATGGAGAAAGATATTTTCACAACACTATTCAGAAACCAAGTCCTAGCAAAAATACTGAAACCAAATTAAATCACTGATGATTCATAACTGTCCTCCACTAGACAGTGTAGCTTGCAACTAAAAAGTAACTAGAATTACTGCTTAGTAATATCTGAATTGTTTCTAATAACCCCTTGGCCTTAGGTAAATGACACTACTAATATACTTTTTTTAAACTCTCATAGCATCCATGTTTTTTAATGGACTTTGTGCAGCAGGAATAGAGGCTTTAGAGTCAAATAAAGAAGAAATTAATGGATATGTTGTGGTTGCTGGATGCAAAAACACCTATTAGAAAGATAGTAAGTTCATATAATGATATCTGAAGAGGAATTATATTTCCTCCTTTAGAAGAAGTTAGAATATACCTATTCTCCTTTGAAAATAACTGTAGTGCATATGCTGAAGAAATGTTCAAAGCAAATAGCTGTTTTTTGATGTTTTGCAGACTCACCTGAGATGCTCGATGTGAGAAGGAAAGTCTGTGCTGTACAGGGGGGTTTCCATCTGCAGCCACTTCAATCATGCAGTAACCTTCAGGACTGCCCACAGGCAACACATAGCTGTAAGGAAACAGAAGATCCCATTGCTGCTTATACTGTTGGTCACGGAGTATTCAAACCTCACATGGCAGAGGTAAGGTGAAAGAGATATTCATACTTCCGTAAAGCATGAAAATCTTTGGACACTACTAATTTCAGTTTCATAGCTATTGAATTACCCAGGAGACAAAATATGCAAGTTTCAGCAACTAACATCCCTCTTCTGTTTCCTTTCTTGCTATTCTTGACTAGTGTTTGAAATATATACAGAGAAAAGAAGAAAAAAATCTTTAAATATTTGAGTATTGATAAATTTTAAGTGCTAACTGTGGTTGACATACAATGTCCCTAGTATAGAGGATTGTCAGACAAGTGACATCAACATTGAATGATGCTGAACAGCCTGGGTTGAAATTTCTTTTTCCTGACCTACAGAGGGAATATAAATGGAATAAGAAATGAAAGGCTGCATACCTCTGAGCAGAAAAATTACACTGCGAGGCAGTTATCACTACTTGGAAACTGTGTTAGTGCAAACTCTGGTACTGAGCCTCAGAGATAAAGAAGAATGTAAGATTAAGGGAATTTGTGTAGTAAATACTACTGGAAGTTCAATAAAACACGGAGAATTTCAGCCAAATCACCATAATTAGGTTTCTGGGGTACAGCTTCTAACAACAACGTTACATTTTTATGTAATATTTCACAAATGCTACACAACAAACTTTAAAAAAGTTTCTGAAAAAAAATTAACATATTATATGGACTACCAAATTTTCTGTTTCTTTTATCTGAATGAATGGTAAAGGACAGTAATAGGAATCTCAGAAATTGTTTTTTGTTGGGATAGATGAATTTTTATCTTATGCAATACACATATGAAAGAGTTAAAATATTTTAAAGCCCATTATGATCTGTACATTTGAAGCATTACTAATCATAGAAATTACTTCAGCATTGATAAGGACAAATTTACTCCTGGAGAAAACACATCAAGATGTACCATAGTCTCAAATGGTACCTTTTTATATATCACCACCTGGTGATTTATTCCAGGTTATGCCTTGAGTTTTGTGCCTCTGCTTCTGTTTCTAAAATCTTACTATTTCATCCTTCTCTCTATAGATTCATTATGAAATCCCAGTTTTCACCTCTGAAGTTGCTGGGAACATTGTATTTACATAAATGGATAGAATATTGTATAGTATAGGACCCAATGAATATTTAGAAATTCACTGCAGTGATTTCTGAGTGAGTAGCACAAAACCAGTGCATTTACTCACTCACCTTATAGCCAGAACATCCACATCAGCAGCTGATGCTTACATATTAATAAATCCCACCTTTCCAATGGTTATATCACTGCTGGTTCACAGCTAAATCAATCAATACTAATTCATTGACTTTTCACTGTACTCCAATGCGTGGGATTGAAATGTGCTAAATTATTTCTACCTTGTAAGTATGCAAAATATTTCTTATTTTTGAATCTTTCTTTAAAAATATGAGATATTTGAATGGCATTTTCTATTATCACCCTCTGAAATGTGATCTAGACCCCTGGACTATTTAAATGAGTTTGAAAAACATTCATTTTTATTTATAATTTTTGGCGAAAAAGAGTCCTGTTGTTAAGGTATTTTTCAATTGCATTCCTTCTTGAAAAGTCTAAAGTTAGCATAATATTTTGATTTTAAATATAGGGAAGTAGAAGCAGTACCTGCTGTTTTGAAGACCATCTGATTTGCACAATTTCATTATAAATAATGAATTCAGTAAACAGATGTTTCTCCTTAATAAACAGTGGATATATTGACAGATAGTTGGTGATTTTCTTTTAGGTACTTGAAATAAGGACAATTTTTGAGAAAATGCTTCCACTGTTCTGTTTTCCAACCAATTCTTGAAATATAAAATATTCTTTGAATTTAATTTATTATTCCTACTCATATTTCTGTTGCTGGGAATTGTCTCAGTAAGTCAGAGTGTATAAAGATAACTTTCTCAGATAATAGAAAATCAGGTCATTTAAGATTCTCTCTTGGGGGAAACAAACTCATAGCGTTTCCTGGATGCTTTCTACTCTGAGTGGATACTGTAGTAGAGACCTAACACACTCATATCAAAGCCCACCCTCTGCCCCTGCCTTGTCCCTTCTTTTCATAAAGATTTCTGAAGTCTGCATGTTTCTTTTTCTAAATAACCTCTTATACCCTATGTTACAATGGTCCAGCCCAAAAAGAACAAAAGTTTAAGTGAAATGGCACAATTAATTAATAGGAATGCTCATCTAATGAAAAATAAAAGAACATTGAGGTCTGTGTCAGTGTGACCATCTTCAAGCAATTAGCCATCCATTCAGCATAATAAACTTCCATTGCAAATGCCTGGTGTACACACATTCTCACTGTTTTCCACACATAATTTGTATTATTTTGGTCCTTTAGTGTAGGAAAAAAGGGGAAGATTAAACATAGGTGCAACTAAAATAAGCCTTAGAGACTGTTTAATACTGACAAGTTCTTCACTTTAGGAATCTTTATTTAGAAAAGCCCAAGTATCATAAATTCATTTAGATAATAACACAGTCATCCCTACTCAGGCATACCTGGTAATCCATTCTATCTTTAAATAAATATATGAGGAAAAAAGAAGAAAATCCAAATAAAACCTCTCAGTATCCATAAACAACAGCTTATTATACAGTGATTTTGATCATTAGATCATAAGTTCATAAAGGACATAGAGGTGTTTTGCTTTTTTCTAATATGCAGCAATGAAATTTCAAAGAGGAGAACAGATTTGTTTGATGTCTGCCAACAGATTTGTGACTGAGTCATGAGAATAAAAGCAGAGGCTACAAGCAGAAACCTACTGCCCTGTATTCTGGAGTGCATGTTAAGAATGCACTCCATGAATACTATCACTGTTTTCTTCAGCATTTGCTTCTTTCTCTGTAAAGATTTCCAATGAATTAATACTTGGAATTTTTCTCTGTCTTGTCACAGGAAGGAAAACCTGTCATTTGAAATGTGAACAAAATGGATATTTTTCATGCTTATGTTACCACAGAATTAGGACTCTCTGAATTTGCTAGATTACTTAAATATGCCTAGAATAGCTTTTAGAAAGAGACAGAGCATGGAAAATTACAGTCCAAAAGACAGATTTCTTAGAATATTATAAAAATATGAAAAAATGGCAATTAGACCACAAATGCTGTCTCAGTCTTTATTATAGCATTTAAACCCAGAAAGTGCTGCAACATAGACACATGCAAAATATAATAATATTACGTTTTTAAAACAATGGTGGAAAAAAGAAGGGACTTGAAATTTCTGTCACAGAAATTACTTGAACTCAAATACCATCAATGTTGCTCTATAACCTGGTTATAGTTTTCTTATAATCTATGTTTAAATCTGTCTTAATCTTGCAATTGAATAAATGCAGTTGTATTATTTCATGCACCTCACAGAAGATTGAAATCCATTAGAAAAGAGAAAATGAAACTGATGATTTATTCTCTTGACATTTTTCTTTATTTTTCTAATTAACCTCATATTATGAGATACTGACCTCACATTAAGAACACCTGAGATGAAAGTGGCTAATCACTGACATCTTTACATTTTGAAGTATTTTTAGTTCAGTGGTGCTTTTTCACTCGTTTAGATGCTGAAGGCATTCCAGTCCATCTGCCTTGCATCTCAGTGGCCTATTCTGGCTGCACTTAAAGCCAGCATATTTTTCCCTCCAGAGACAGTGACAGGAGAGAATGCAACACAATTCCTATTGCAGTATAATTTTGTCAGGCAGTTGAATTGTAATTCATTCATATAACACTCATAATGATATAAAAAGGATTCACAGGGAAGTAAAGAATTGGGTGTGTGAGAAGCAGTTATAGGAAATGTGTATATGTGGAGGACATATGGGTAAGGTTATGCACAGTAATCTTAACAGGTCTGGAGCCATGTGAAGCCCAGCCTGTTCCTGGAGATGCTAAGATATAGGCCTCATGAATTCAAATATTTATTTCCACAAATTTGAAATGAGAAGATGTTCAGCCTTCCTATTTGCTCTAGGCTTAGAAAATAATGATTTTTTTTCATAGTTGCTGTGGATTTTATATAAAGTTAAGAACAAGAATCACAAAGGATTTACTATTTTTTTTGCAAAAGACTCATGAATCTCAACAAGTGCAAAACAGTGGTTATAGACTGTGTCATTAATAGTTGCATGTTGATTAATTATGTGCATGAACACTGGATTTCTAACAAAGTGCAATGTGTACCTCACACACTCATGACACAAATGTGGATATTAGGTATTGGATTACTTAAGTCTGAAACTGGTAGTCAAATAAATCCTCTTAAGATACCCAAGATTGGGGCACCTCTAAATCTGGTATGATCTTGCTCAAGTGAATGTTTTAGCTTAAATTATCATAGATTTCTCCAATTGGAAATAAAATCCTACCTTTCTCCTTTTCTAGCTAGTCACCAGGTGGCACTAAAGGAGCACAGTAGAAAGCATGAATGCAAAATCCCCACTAATGTCTCTTCTAATAATCGGAAAGACTGACTTAAGCTCTAATTGATAGCATGATGGCTTCAGCTTCCAGTTATATCAAGGGAAACATAGTAAAGTATCTTGAACTGATTACATATTTGACAATACGGATGAGAATAGGTCCAGAGACTGGAACTTCTGGAAGACTTTTAACTGTTTTTATGCATTATAACTATGCAATGTAATCATGTAAAAATGGTGCATTCATGGTTATGTAAACATACTTAAGAAAGTTAAGTTTATATCAATTATATTTTCTATATAATGCTGAAGGTGCAGCCATATTTCTAACAGATTAAGGAGAAGTATAGCAAAATTAAAGTGTCATGTCAGCAGGTATAAATAACTCCAAGCATTATAAAGAGAACTTTTGTTTTTATCCAAGCTAAATAATCATGGTAAAACTGTTTCTGAACAAAGACCTCACACTGCTATCAGTGCAGGGTTTCTGGTCTGCTGAAAAATTATTAGAAACAAGCAACATCACTGTCCATTTTATAATGCCACAGTCGGAGGACTACAATTAGAACTAGTTATTTTTCTCCCTACAATCTGAAAAATGCTAGCCCAGCTTAACAGTTCAACATAGGAAAAAAATCCCCACAAAAATCCCCTTACTAAAAAAGTATTGATATTAAAGACATAAAATAAAAGGGTCCTGCAAAACACTGAAATAGCAGCTTCATTTACATCCTTGATTTACCAGAGCAGTTGTCAAGGGAACAACTAACCAACTGTCAAGTATTACAGGTGATTTTTCAAGAATGGTGATTTTACTTTTGACTGAGCATATTCAATTCACAAGCATGAAAATATGTACTCTGCCTTGCAGTTTTAATAATCTCTTCATACTTTTCCAATATTCTTGCACTTACTACCTTTTATCCCCTTAAAATATATATTTCTTAAAAGCCAATTGCTTTAAAAACCATACCTTCACTTCCCAAAAATTATCTTTGGCATACTTCTTCCATGGAAATGTTATCATGTCTCTTTATCATCTTCTATTTCAGTAAGGTCAAATTTTGGTATTTCTTACCAACTTCAATTGCAGCTCTCAGAAGTGACAATTATAAAAATGAATGCCGCATTTTATGTCTGACATTTTATTTGAAATCAATGAAACATATTTCATAACCCCCAGCAATTCAACATCAATTTTCAGGTTTTCTAGTTGCTGCAAAGTGACCAAATAGTAAAAGTGTTCAGAGAGGGAAAGAGAAAAAGAGACCAAGGAGAAGAGTAGATGAAAACAAGGTAGATTGAAAACCCCAAATTACTTTGACTCCTGAAGTGTCTTGCAGGAGTCCCTTGATGGCCATTTCTTTAGGAATAATAAAACAAACCACACACAAAAAGAGGTGTGCGATCTTTGGGAATACATTAGGGAATTATAAACTCCAGCTGACCCTGAAATTTTTTGAAATTTGCTGCTGCAGCCGTACGTACATAAATCTCTGGGCCCTGGTGGGACTCATCCCAGAGTACTGAAAGATATGGCCAGTGTCATCACAGGATGTCTCATTAGTTGTCAATGATCTTGGGAGTCTGGAGAAGCCCCAGTTGACTGGAAGCTGGCAAATATTGTTCCAGTTTTCAAGCAGGGAAAGAAGGAAGGCCCTGTAAATTGCAGACCTGTCACTCACTTCAGTGATAGAATTAGGGAGGAGCTTATTCTGGGAATGATTGTTAAGCATCTGAAAGACAACACCCTCACTGGCCACAGATAGCATGAGTTCATGAGGAAAAGGTGTTGCTTAACCAACTTAATCTCCTTTTAGCACTAGGTCAGCCACCAAGAAAAGAGAGTAGATGTGGTGCATTTGGATTATAGGAAAGTTTTCAGTACTATTTCCCAGAGTATCCTTCTGGATAAAATGTACAGAGCACAGAGAAATCCATAACACATTGGCTGAGCAGTTGGCTCAGAGAGGTATTAAATGGGTTTGCATCAGGCTGGCAGCCAGTTGCCAGTGGGCTCCTCAGGGCTCAGTTTTAGGGCCAGTGTTCTTCAACATTTTTTATAAAAGATTTGGACACAGAAATAAATACACATTAAAGTGAATTTGCTGATGACACCAAACTAGAAGGAGTTGTGGACTCCTTCAGGGGCAAGAGGCTTTACAGAGAGATTGGGCTAGACCAGAGAGCTGGGCAAGCATCCACCATATGAAATTTAACAAGACCAAGTGCCAGAGTCTTCACCTGGAATTGTGGTTATATATACAAACTGGGGGATGAGAGGCTGGAGAACCACTCTGTATGAGAGAAATCTGAGGGTTTGAGTTCATTGCAAGTCAAATATGAGCCACCTGTGTGCTCTGGCAGCCAAAGGGGACAACTTGGGTGCATTAGGCACAGCATCATGAGCCAGCTGAGGGAAGTGATTGTCTCACTCTACACTGTAGTAGAGCAGATGCATCTCAAGTACTGCATGCAGTTTTGAGGGGTCTCAGTAAAAGAAGGCTGCAAAGTATTACAATGTGCTCGAAGGAGATTGACTAAGGTGGTGGAAGGCCTCGATGGCAAGACTTAAAAGGAGTGTCTGAGGTCACTTGGTTTGTTCATCTCGGAGAAAAGAAAGCTGAAGAGTGATCTCATTTTCAAGGGAAGCAGTGTAATGGGAGATCCTGCTCTCTCTCTGGTGACCAGCAATAGGCCATGAGAAAATGGAATGAGCTGAGCTGCATCAAGGGAAGTTCAGATAGAACATTAGGAAAAGTTACTTCACTGAGAGGGTGGTCAGTCACTGGAACAGGTTCCCCAGGGGTGTGGTCATGGCACCAAAGTGTCAGAGTTCAAGGAGCATCTGGATGATGCTCTTAAGTGTGTGGTTTAATTTTAAGTAGTTTTGTAAGGAGCAGGGATCTGGAATGAATAATCCTTAGGGGGCCCTTGCAATCTGAGGAAGTTGAACAATATCTTTGTATCATAGAATCATAGATTCATAGATTGAATTAGGTTGAAAATGACCTTACAGATCATCTAAATCCAATCTCACTGCCACGGCCCTTCCAGTAGACCAGGTTGCTCAAAACACCATTCAACCTGGCCTTGAACACTTCTACAGATGGGGCATCCATGACTTGTCTGGGCATCCTCTTCCAGTGCCTCACCACAGTCATAGTGAAGAATTTTTACCTTGTATCTAATCTACACCAGCCTTCTTTCAGATTGAAGCCATTCTCCCTTGTCCTGTCACTCACTACATGTGCTTATAAAAAAGAACCTCTTTTCTCTTTTTGCTGTGGGGGTACTAGTAGAATTGAAGAAAATAAGGAAAACAAATACCCTTGACCTTCCCAAAGACTACTTACTTTGCACAGAAGATGCAATTTCTTTGCTTAATGTTGTTATACAGTTTTTTTCATACATTATACAGAATCTAAAAAAAACCCCAAACCCAATGTTTTTGTGTAAGCATACTAGTAGCTGAAAATGGTAATACCTATATTAGGTGAAACAGATACTGTTTATGTTATGTTCTACTTAGCTCGGTTTATGCTTCATTTACTCCAGCTCTGCTAGTCCAACAGTCAAGTTTATGATCCTTTAGTAGACTGGCTAATGGGACTCTTTCTAATGCATATATTGCCAAGCATACTACAGGCAGCATACACCCAAGGATCATTTATTTCAATGGAATGCATTTCTTCAACATATATATTTTATGAATCATGACTTTAAAGATATGTGTTCCCAGAAAGGATCTTTAAAGAAAAGTATAAATTCTGCTTTTAATCATATCTTTGAAATTCCATTGACTTCATGGGGACTTCACTGGTGTAAGCACAATACATCACTGTGCTGTGACAACCAACTGATAGACTGTGACACCTCCATTTCACACATGCAAGAATGGGAATAACATAAAGATACTGGAATAATTAGCACTAACACTTAGGCAGAGTTTTGAAGTTACAACAAAATTGAACTTTTATTATAATCATTACCATAGTCATTATTGCTGTTCGTGATCATGACAGTATTGGAAGAACAGATTGTTACAAAATTGATCCTGGCAGAATGCACAAAGTCCTACAAAAACCTTGTGCTCTAATTTGAGTTTCAGGAAAACAAGTTTGTATATAGAAGGATACAGAATGTATACTGTACTTGTATTTATGTCTGTTAGATCATAAGGCTTCATAATGCATATTGTGGGCTTTTTTTGTCTATTAGATGGATTCATTGAGATTTCATTGCTGATAAATACCACGTGTTTCTAAACCCAGTAATCCACCTTCAAGACTGAATACAGTTGCTTTCTCCTGCTTCTGACTGCATTGCCTCAAGTTCATGTACCAACTGGGTATTTGCTGCACCTGAACAAGGCTGTTTAATTTTTGTTATGGTTACCTTTACCTTCTCTTTGAGTCTACATGATATCAAAGAGAAAGACTTCTATTCTTCTATTCTTTGGCGCTACAGAGATGAACACTTCTTAGGGAAGGTGCTTGTGGTCTTTTGCACAGCTAATTCTTACCCTGTACTCTCCCTTCTCTAATTCACTGATTTTTAATATAGATGTAATTGCATTCAAGCAATGTTATTAAAAATTATGTAATGTCAGAAAAGAAAGCTGGCCTTCCTCTTTCAGTAAAAAGCCTCCAGCTAAAGCTTATGCAACAGCTAGTACAAAATATGTAAGACATGAAAATTCGCCTATAATCTTCACTGAAAGAATATGCTGGTGTGAAAATAGAAAACCTCTTTTTATGAAGAGTCATTAGATAATAAGTTTTGGACAGTTCTTCCCTTAAATGGAGATGAAATCTTTTCAGCAAACAAAATGGCTATGCTGACCTATTACCTCAAAAGTAATACGCCTTTGTCTCTGAGAAATGGGAAAAATTGTCTAGGGGTAATAGGTGATACTAAGGAATTAATTTCAATAAAGCCAAAATAGTTTCCAAGTGCAATGATGCAATATGACACTGAGGAAGACTGGAAGAAGTTGGAAGACTTCTGCTAAATAATAAATAAAACTTGATTGCATGGAACATATGAATGCTAATTACAAGAGTACCCTAAAAAAGTACCCTAAAAAGACCAACTCAGAGGTCTTCTAGTCTCAAGTGAAATGTGACCACTATCAAACCACTCTAACCACTATCAAGCATTTCCTTCTCTTTAAGCACAAGATCACTTGTAGGTAGAGTGATTTTGAACACACTGAAAAGGATCATGTGTTTGGATTGTGTTTCTGCTTGAGAAAACATTAATATCAGTAGAAGCAGAGTATAACTTCATATAAGAAATACTCAAGTATTACCTCTTGGTGAGCCACTAAACACTGTTGTAAGCCTGGGGAAACTATGAAAAGAGCTCTTGATAAAACTTCAAATTTCAAAACCTGTCTACATTCTTAAAACTATTTTTATGCCATTTATCTACCTGTCAGGTAACTGAATCTCATGGATATGAATAGGTGCAAATAAAGAGAAATAACAGAACACTTTATGTGCATTTAGAAGCAATGTTCTCATGTGAAGTGATATGAGATACAAAGTTTGAAGAAAAGACACATATATACACATATTTCTGACAACAACCAATGTTTAAGAATTTTTCTTATGCATACACGATTTATGTATGCATAAGTTGTGCTTTTTAGAATTATTAAACCAGAACTAAAGAGAAGAATAAAGGAAAATAACATATCCAAACACCATATTTTGAGGGGGGTAAGTTCCCCTCAAGACATCAAGAAAAAAATGGTAAAATCATACAAATGCTGAGAGTTCAATTATCCTAACACCTCACCAAGAAAATACCACAAAAAAGCATAAAAAGTGTTTGAAGAGAGACATAGTGGGCAGTCTTCAAATTACATCTCCCCTTCCCCGAGGAGGGCTATCACTCCCAGAGCAGAGAGACTCTTCTGGAGCTAGCAACATCTGTGCACTGGAGCACAGGAATTAATTATTATGTTTAACCATCTTCAGATACAGTCTTCCGTCTATTGTCTTACATAAGTCTGATCCTATGAATGAAAATTAGGAAGCCACTTGACATGTGAATAAAGCTCTATCAATGCAGTGCTGTACAGATAATTGCAATACTACAATGATCTCCTATTGAGGATCTTTTCTTACCTATTACAGACAGAAGAAATACAATGATCAGTAACATATATTACTTCTACCAGGCAGCACTAACTAATTTTCTTTTGCATACTCTGATGGTCCAAAAAGAACTGTTACCTCCCCTCTGCATGGGAGAACGAAGTGAAAAATAGGTTAAGCAATGTGGTTAATGAGAAAGTGACTCTTCAATTTGAACACCAAGAGAAGGAGCAATTTGTACACTAGTACAGGAAATCCTGGGTAGACTGGAGAATGAAGACCTTCTATTACCAACTAGTGCAAATCCTGAGGTAGTGGCTGATATTAATACTCAGGACCAAGAGACATCCTGCTGTATGTCAGTTTTACACATATAAGTATCAATAGAAAAAAAAAGTATTTTGCTTTCAGACTCTTTAAGACTCATGTCTTCTAATCCTTTGTAACTTTAAGCCTTTGGACATTGGAGCTACTGTCACATTTCTCTAATTATGACTTAGGCAAACTTTATGTACCAGCTTCTCATAGTGATATTCATACAGCCTGTTCTTGGTCCCTTCTGGTGACATTCTCAGAAGCATCCCAGTAGGAAAAAAGAAATAGGCAGACACTTAATCTCTCTTATAATTCAGCCACAACTGCTGAAACAACTATATCCTCTGCTCAACTCTCCCATAATCGTTTATGAATGCCTAATTCAGCTGAACCACATTAAGATCAACTGTAAATATGGCAAGAGAAAGTGAGGCAGAGCATACATAGGTGAAGGTAACTTCTTAAAACAGGACATTTACTTCTCCACTGTATTGCTTAAGAATAGAAGGTACAAACATGTTATTGCCAAATAAAAGTTTTCTATTTATGACAAGAATTATCACTAACGTATTATTTGTGTTAAGCATTACTTATGCTGTCACAAGCAAAGGGCCATGGAAACTGCAGAGAAGAGTAATGAACCATTTGTAACCCAGATAAAACTGGAAAGGAATAATTGATCTTTCATATTAAGCCATAACACCACTTAAGAGACTTATCTCTTCACCTCCAATCTTTACCAACTTTGTGTCTCCCCCTTTGACACCATCATAAGATAGAAAGTAAGGCCTTGCCATCATAATCCCTTCAGGTCCTCTTCAGTACAGGTAAGAATAACTGATTTTGGAGAAATGAGAGGCATCATTGCCAAAAGTGCTGGTCATGTTACAAATCTACTTTCACAAAGCATGAACAACTCACCTGAAGTCAATAACACAAGGCAGAAACATTAAATAACACCCCCCCTTGCCAGACTTAAGATTTATTGATTTGTGAAGCCTAATGGCCACAAAATATAACCAGTTCATTACATAAAAAAAACCCAAAACATTGGTTTTTGACAGATGCTTATTGCTTTGAACACACAAAGGAACAGAACAGAGCAGACTTCTGATTTCAGAATACATTCATAAATACAGAATCACACAGAACTTGAAGCTTACTCTTGTAATCTAAACTGATTAAAGTTCTGTACTCATCTTTGTCTGGACCAGACTCATTAAGTGTTTTGTTGCAGTCTGCTTTTGATAACACATATGCTGTGTTTTCCCCCATCAGAACAAAAGTATGAGCTTTAGAACTGCTCTGTCAAAGAAATTAAGATTCTTATAATAATTTCATGTGGATTTTGTACTTGAACCTATCTAAATCAAGGCATCCAACATGAACAGCCAAGAACATTTTGCTAAGCTATAAACAACTATTTTTAAAGAAAAAAGAGACTGCTTTATGATGGTATGTTTATACACATTTTAACTGCAATCTTAAACATACATGAATGTACAGGATGCTTATTGCCTATTTGAATATCAGAAGGCATAATATAGTTCATAATGTCATTTAGATGTGCTTCAGCAGAACCTACCTAAATAGGCAGATGTATATTTCCTAGTGTATTAGAAATGTCTCTCCTACTTTTTTTGTTCACTTTGTTTAGTGATATATTTGAGCTGAAATGTATTATTTGGAAAATGAATACTGCACAAGATTCATAAATATAATCTGCAAAAAAGCAAGGTAAATATAATACATTTAGTTTGTAGATGTAAATGTGTATTCACAGACCATCTTTTAGGAATTTTTTTTTGGTTTTTTTAAGCAAGATAGATTACTTTCATCAGATTGTAGAAGCAAAAAGTATGAGGCATTCATGGAAAAAAAGCAATCTTCTATGATGTGAAATGGGCCACATTTCTTCATGGATAGTCAAAATTTTACATAGGCCTTTCAACAAGATTAAATTTTATGAATGTAAGTCATTAAGAAAATTGTGGAAGTGTAAACAAGCACCACAATGCCTGTTGCTGTGGATGTAAAATCAGGTTTTGCTTACAGATGAGGTTCTTAATTTCTTGATTTTGATGTCCAATTTTCCACTTATATATTACAAATGCAGCTACACACATATTGCATTTGGAAATATTAGAAATTATTTCACTACAAAACTACCCTGTGATTAACTATTTCATTTCAGAGAGATGCCTGGTTGTATAAAAACCTAAAATTAACAAATCACAGGTAAGTAAAAGTATTGTCTGATTTATTTTTTCACCATTTTCTTCCTCTCCTTTTCTATCTAATTTGGTTATACACTGCATGGAATCACTGAATGGGCGGGGTTAGAAGGGGCCACTGGAGGTCATCTGTTCCAACCTCCCTGCTGCAGCAGGGTTCCCTAGAGCATGTTTCTTGTGTTTGCACCTGGATAGCTTTTGAGTATCTCCAAAGAAGGACAAAATGCCCACAGTCTCCCTGGGCACTCTGTTCCAGTGCTCAGCTATCCAATCCTTGCAGCAAAGAAGCTCTTCTCCATGTCAGATGGAACTTCCCGTGTTCCAGGTCCTGGCCGTTGCCTCTTGCTGCCTTCTGTATGTTTGTATTTATGATAAAACCTGAACGCTTCATAACTATCCCTTAACAAAGGTTATTTTATGGGGTTTGTTTGTGTGTTTGTTTTTTACTGCAATAGGTAAGAGTATCGGGCTCTAGAAAAATGGATGGCAGCAGGATCATATCATAGGTGTCTTTTGGTTCAGTGGATTCAATATTCAACAGTAGTTGAGTTCCATCAAATAGATTGTAAAACAAGAAATATTGCTTTAGAATGAAATAAAGAGAGTTGTCTTTCATTTCAAATCACTCTTTAAACCTTCAAGCACCAAAATACCAAGAACAAACCAAGCTTATTAAAAAATGATCAAACTAAATACATCAACACATCCCAGCCTATAGATCAGATACTTGCAAGGTTTGGAGAACAAACTTGTCCTTCAAATTTAAATAGAAAAGAAAAAGGGGAATAATTTAAGAAAATTGTGTATAGCAAAACCATTTCTAATGTGTTCAGAAGAGCATTCATGGGCTATACTTCAGACATGCCTCCTAGGCAAACCCTAGAAGGTCATGCTGGAAGATTCTTTTTCTCTGAAGGACCCAGTGAGAAACTTCATTATTTCTCTGGCTCACACTAAGCACTAAGGGATGTCATGGGTAACTGACTGCCAGATAGACAATGCAATACTCACCAACATATTTTCTGCCCACTTAGCTGATCTTGATATGAGGGTGTTAGGAGAGCTTTGAAAGGAACGTTCTATCTGAACGGCAGTGTATTTTAGGAAAGAGCTTTACCTATCCAACATAAATTATTTTTAGAAATTATTTTAGTCTTCATCTATGTACCTCAGAACCCTGTGATCAATAATGAATTTTATAATAAAAGGATCTCTGTAACTCTTGTATCACAGGGAAAGACCTAAAGGAGATGAACAGACTTGCCCAAGATGTTGTCTGGAGAATGCCAAATATGTAAGATAATGAGTGCAGGTTCTGTGATTGTCATTCTTTTATTGATCTCATGTGAAGTTGCTAGAAATTAGGATGAATTAATCTAAACAGAAATTGATTTTAAAGAACATACCCATCACACTTATTAAATTGCAGCAGCCAAATAGTTGCCTGTTTTCAGTCAATATTAAGTGATTTGCTTAATGATGAACCTGGAAAACTTCACCAGCTATGCATCTGCTGTTCATTTGTGTGCCAGAGGAAGACAGCTGGCAGGAAGATAGGGTGAGCAGGATTAGGTCACCTAATTCTACACTGTTTTCATTAAACAACTATTGCACTGTTTTTCCAAATTAAAAAACAAAACCAAAACCAAAAACCAAAAAAAACCACCCAAAACCAAACCAAACCAAAACAAAAAACCCCACAAAAATAAAAACAAAACTCAAAACCCCAAAACCAAAACAAAAACAAGCAAACAAACAAACAAGAAACCAAACAAAGCAAGCAAGTAAACAAACAAAACCCCCAACCAAAATAGGCTGGTGTTTGGTCAGGAAGGAAGAAAAAACCCCATACACCTGTGCATGACATATGAAAGGCAGGATACCTGCTGATGGTTCAACTATAATATGTGCTGCACATAATTAGGTAAGCAGAATAAATTGTGTGGGGAATCAGTTATGGAAAATCTACTTCGCAAGAACTTATTTTTTTATTTTCCCTGTCTTCCTTTTATCATCCTTTCTTGTTCAGGAAGGGTTGAGGGAGCAAAGGAAGTCCTGTGTTCATCCTCTATTGTCACTGCTGAATATTGATGCAAAAGTTTGGGCATTTTGGGAAGAAACAGACCTTATTTGGCTTGAATCAGATACAAACTACACTGACATAAGAAGAGAACATTATTATTTCTAGAGGGAAAACTGAAAAGGAAAGAGGAAAAAGCTTATTAAGCAAAGTATTGAATTCTCATCTTTGATCAAGTGAACATTTTGGAATCTTCTACCAATGCTAATGATTTAAGGCACTGCCTTTTTATAGGACACATTCTTTGGAGCCCATAGAAAACCATCCTCAGCTATCTGGGATTAAAATGAGCAGGGATAGTCTCAGCTACTGACATGTAAAATATTTCAATAATTCAATATGCAGTTTGGAAGAATAAAATATTTGAATTTTTGTCCGCTTTTTGTTTAAAGGTATGCAATGATAGTTTAAAATTATAGAATATGTACATAAAGTTTTCCCACTTATTAGGCAATGTAATTTATTTCATCATTTGAAGATGCAGGAGTACTATGCTGTGAAAGTTGCAGGTCACAAAACATGGTTTCATGTTTAGCTCAAGAACTTGTGTAAGGTGAGATGAGATATATATTAGCATCTTGCAGCTCATCTTGAATTTAAACTGAACAATTCTTCGCGACTTCATTTCCCACCCAATGTAGCTGTAAATGTTTTGGCCCTTTGGTTGTCTCAGTACTCAACCTTTGGTGTACTTAACTGTCTTCCAGCTCATAACTGAGAAAAATGGCAGCAGATTTTTAGTAGTTTAAAAGAAAAAGTACAAAAGGAAAAACCACAAAATATCATAGCAAGACTTCTAAATGAGAGCAAAAATGCATGTTCAGCATTCACTACTATAATACTCCATGACCAAGGAGATAAAAGCTACCAAAAAATCTCACAACCTTGTTGCCAACCTGTCAGAAAACATAATCAGCTATAATAAAAATTGTATGGACAAATTGTGTAATTACTTTAAATTACAAAGCAATGATATAAACTAATTATGACAGTGTTGGATACATTAAATAATGTTTCTCTTTCTCTTTGCATTAACTCCTCAGAGTAAGAATGAGAGGAATTTCCAAGATCTCAGCCTCTCTTTGGATCCAACTGCCATAGCTGCTTGAGTGGTAAAATATTTCATATTTAATCTACTGTTAACAAGGGGCAGTTTTAGTCAATATGAAACCACCTTGTGTTGCTACCAAAAAGAATGGTGCCCAATTGAAGAACTTTTTCAGGGAGTGTAATTAGTGATCTGACCTGACTAAAAAAAAAAACCTACCAAATCCCTCAAAAGATAACTTTTTCATCAGATAAGCAGAACTTTTACAGCAGTTCACAACTAATCAAACCAAGTTAATCACTCTTCTATTTAATTGCCTGCTTAGGAAGACTAACATTATCTTCCTGAACAAAGAGGACTTTAATAAGAGATATTAATTCCAAAAGCTGTAAGATGCTGACCAGCGTAAAACTCATGAGAAAATAACACAGTACAGATGTATATTGTCTGAAAATACCTTATGTGAAATGTAATATATGCAATAATAGAGGGCCATTTACTATTCAATATGAATGAATGTTATTGTATTGGAAGGTGTGAATACCTTAATACTATAGGATTACTTTTTAGCATTCTGAGACTCTTTGCAATTTTTATTTGAGACAAAGGAAATGGCCATACTGACAGGGTTTCTTTATCATTAAACAGAGACTTTCACAATTATTAAATATGGTTTTTTTCTGGAAAAAATAGAAAAGCAAGAAAGAAAACCCCAAAAATGAAACCCAAAAACTTTCTGGTTAAATTTGAAGGTTAAAGTGTTTAAAAGGAAACAGATGAAATTATATGGGCTTTAGAAAGTATTCATAGTCCCCGGAGTGGACACTGAGTACTTAGCAAGACCAACAATATCACATCAACCCCAGTATCACCACACTGAGTTCTAAAATTGAAAAATAGGGATGTACATTTCGCATAGGCTGCTGCTGAAATTATTTTCTGCATCAAGCAATCAGCAAATTCCACTCACATGCTAACTTGACCCTTTTTTCCCTCATATATCCCCACCTTAAATTTCCAGTAAAACTGCTTGTGTGCCTGCTTCTCCACATAAGAACTGAAGAAATGTCATTTAAAAAGCAGTAAAAGTTCCAGATTCACTACCTCCATGAAATACATGAAGAAATCTTGAAAGATTGCAGGTTTAAGTATTTTATTGAAATAAATCCATTAAAAAAAAGCAATGTGTTCTTTTCTGTTAAAAGTGAAGGAAAAACTCAGTCTTAATAATCAATACCTCCCTCTTTGGCTGGTTGAGGATGTGTACTCTTCAGCCAAGGAAAAAATTGGTCAGAACATACCTTGGTTTATGTCAGGCACAGACTGGTGTTTAGTTTTGTGTTTTTCACAACATTTGCTGTTGAGCAAAACTTATACCTGCCCCAGAAGGCAGGCAAGCATAATCCTGTTATTTTCCAGATGGATGAACAAAAGAGGTTGTAGAAGATTGTTTCTGACAGTGTTGGGAACAAAACCCAGGGGCCAAACCACATGTCAGATTTACATAAAATGTATTCAAATCAAGAGAAAATGCATTTTCTGAAGGTGTTTTGAACGGCTGCTGAGTAATTTAGTAGCAACACAGCATGCTGCACTGTAGCTCTCACATTCACATCTTTCATTACTATTGGTCTGCTAGGTGCTGGCAGCTTTGACAAGGCAATGTGAACCGTAGGGGGGATGAAACAATTTCTGTGACAATGCATAGATCCCTAGCTCCCGGCGTTCTCACTAAAACCCCTCAGTGCAGTAGAAGTCACATCCACCATTGCTACAAACAGCAGAGCAGTGCTGCAAATTGCATGGAAGCTGCAGAAGAAAAGCCAGAGAGACACATATCCCAAGGCACAGGTGAGAGCTGGTGTGATATAAACACCATTTGCCCAAACAGGGAAATGTACAGCAAACATGTGATACTGCACTTGAGCAAAGCCTCCAGAAAAGGCAGTCCACAACTGGAAGAATAATTTTTTTTAATGTACTCCAAACCTCTAACAGTGACATGTCCATTTAATATAGTTCATTTTAAGTGTAAGCTCAAAAGCAGACTTGGCATTACATAATGTTTTGCTATTTTATATCAAAGCACAGATAATCTGTGAGACAGTTACTTTATCTGGAAATACTCTCTAATGCAGCAGATATTTTTCACACCGCTGGAAAGGCCATAGCACCAGCAGTGTGAGACAATAATTACTCTTCTATGTTCACTGTATGCTAACACTCACCATGTGACTGCAAGAATTCTCCAATATACTCATATTTACATTGTGTTGAACAACAGAATACAGCCTTATCCAACACAAGACAGCACTACTTATAATTCAAATTAACAGAAGACGTCATGTATCTGTTACAAAATTTTGCCTGCACGATTACACATGGAAGGAATGCAGGAAAATAATGTTCAGTATCACTTCCCTGTTCCTTCTGTGGGTGAGTTGACCTCAATCAGCTGCCAGCTGCTCACCCAGCTGCTCTCTCTCCCCGCCCTCTCAACATGACAGAGGGTGTGGGGAAGCACGATGACAAAATTCTTGGGCCAAGATAAAGACAGGGAGATCACTTACCAATTATCATCACAGGACTCACAGGGGGAAAATTTATTTAATTTATTGGCCATTAAATAGGTTTGGATGGTAAGAAACAAAGAGAAAAATTAACCCCCTGCTCCCTAACCCCCTTTTTTCCAGGCTCAACTTAGCTCCATTCCCAACTTCTGTATCTCCTCCACACAAACAGGGCAGAAGGATGATGGGAAGTACAGCTCAGTCTATAAGAGCTCCTTTCTGCTGCTCCTTGCCTCTCACACCTTCCCCCTCGTCCAGTGTGGGATCTCTGTGGGTCCCAGTTCTTTCAGGAAATACCCACCTCCTGCAGCCCCCACTGGCACTGCCTGGGCACCTACACTCTGTGCATCTCCTTTCTACAACCTCTGTAGCACTTTGCTAAAATATTAAATAATCAAGTAATGGTCAAAAAATGACAAAGCATCTTTGGATGAAGCTGATCACAGATGTAACAGCAGCATCACTAACTCCACAGAAAATAGATCAACAAAGGTAAAGAGCAAGGGACAGGAGGTAAGGGGTACAAAATGGTGAGCAAGCAGAGAAGAAAGTTTCCCAGACACTTTACAGTCCAAGAAAAAGCCAGGTTAATGTGTACTTCAAAGAACGAACTAAAGATAGTGGCAATCAAAGTGGTGGAGAGATAAATGAAAAAACTTCTCCCACTTGAATTATTGATACCAAAATATAAATTCCTTATGGAATTGGGACACTTCATTTAAAGGAAGAGAAATAATTTCCTTCCTATGATGTGTTCCGCAAATGAGCTTCTTGCAGACTCTCAGAAAGATGCAGTGGATGTTTCTATCCCTCTCTCAGAAAGATGAGGTTGACATCTCTCTCTTTTTTCCTCTCTCTCTTTCACAACTATTGAGGAGGACTATTTAATGAATGTGTGTGTGAATTTTACTGAATATTCTCTTTAATCAAGTGACTCAATTTCCAGCACCAAATTTTGTTACTGCTGGTATGCAGAACTAGGCCTAAACCAGCTATTCTTTAAACAAAGAGCTGTCTGATGTCCTGTTTTGTTCTTTCTTCTCTGCCTATGTGAAAACTATATATTAAAAATCTACCTGAAATTTATTTAGAAAGCAAGAATTTAGAAAAAATAAATTATAGCTATTACAATTAAATAATAACTATCTCTATTTCTTCTTTCCCTAAGCCCCCATGAAAAAGGTTATCCAATGAACTATATGAAACAGCAATCCCCAGGACACCTGATGTCTTGTGAAAATTTCTGGTCACAGAGATGGACTGAGTATAGTGAAAAATACAGATCATGTATCAGAAGTTCAATGTCACATTTTAAAAATTCTTTGCCCCAGAAAATTTAGTCTTTTAAATATGTTTTGGAGATAGGTAAATAGTATTCCCACTTTAGAGTTGTGTGAACTAAGCAACAAGCTAAGATTAAGCAAACTTTTGAAAGCATATTGAAAATTTGCTGCTGAGCTAGGAGCTGGTCACCTAGACCAAGAAGAACTGCTGTCTTCTCAGCAAACAGGAGAAAATTCAGCATAATCCCACAGCAGGCTGGACTGCACAACTTCACTGCCTGTTTCGTTGTTTGTGGAGCTCTGCCTTCTGACTCCTCTGTGCTTATTGGTGCTCAGGGGATGAATCAAAGGGAGCCAAACTGCCTTGTTGAGAGATAGATACATTTTCTTGCCCTTCCCTCTACCACTGCTTTTTTGGACATTCATACACAGGCTGGCTGACTACTGGTTTTTATTTTCTACTGATTTTCAATACCTACAGAGCAAATAGTACTTCCTATTGCTCTCAGCTAAGGCAAACCTGAGAGAATTGCCAATTGTTACAAGCACACTGAACCAATTTTATTTCTGTATTGATCTTCCACATACAGAACAACAGGTTGGAGGAAGAAAATTAAAAAACTGCTTGCTCTTCACAGTTTTATTTTGTTGTTCAGCTCTTCAGAACTCTCAAATACAACAGTGTAAACTACCATCTCGCTTAGGAAGAAGACAACACAGCACCTTCATAAGATATTTGACTCTAATGCTATTGTTCCATGTGCTGTGCCAAACCAACAGAAAGTAAACTGCTGTCTGAAAAGTCCTCTGTGTAAATCATTGGGTGACCAGACATAGATGATGAATTTTAGGGAATTTATATACATTAGAGATTAAAAAATGAAATATTGAAATGATAAAAATATTTAACAATGTATTCTATTACCTTGAATTTTATTATTCTGTTATTCCTTCTGTAATCCAGTGACTCCTTTTTTTTCCTTCATGTCAATGATATCTGCACTGTTTCATGCATAATGCCCAGTGGCCCTTCAGCAGTGCTGAAATCCCCTCATTCTAGCCTGTATGCGAAACAACTGTTATTCCTTCCAAGCAGATCAGAAGGGCCATGCATCCCACTTCCTCCCTGGAGCAGTGGGAGTAGCCAAATATTTTGAAATCTTTGCTTTTTCACCCAGCCTGACTCAGACACAAGAAGATGGAAAAGTGAATCATATGAGATCACTGTCAATGTAGAGAAACCACAGTGAGTAAGCAATCACATCAGCAGTACCTGGAATGCAATGCTTATTCAACACAGAAAAAACAAGACTGTGTACCAGTCTGCACCATTAAAGCAGTGTCTCATTTAATACAGAAAGGGAGGGTTCTAAAGAGCTTAGCAAATTTTGGAAGTTTAGGTTAAATGCAGTTTAGAATTTTCATGGTATAATAAAAAATCTCTTACATGTGATTTATCTGCAACAATACCGAAGGGCAAATAATATAATTTTCAAAGCAGATGTATCCAGAAAATGGGAATTGGGTTATACAGACTATTAGAACTTTATTCTTCCTATTTTTCTTGCAGAAACTCAGAGATTCTTTGGATATTGGGATTTTAAAATTATAACACATAGCCAAATCTAAAAGTACAAGATGAAGAAATTCATTATGCTTTATAAGGTATACTTCAATTCTGGTGAATTCACAACTCACCGTCTTTAGAAGTCCGGATAAATTATGGCATAAAGATTCAGTAAAATCTCATAGATAAATAACTGCTGTTAACAGCATCACTCACTAAGAAAGTAATAAATAATTACTGCAATTGTCAACAGCACATTGAAACTGTTTCTTTAATGTGATTATTAATCTTACAACTTCCTTTGGAAAATGAATTTTTCTGGTTATTCTGAAAATTACACTAGCTATTATTTTGTCATGTTTGATAAAAGGGTCTGATAAACAGTGAGGTTTTAGAATTTTCTGAATTATACAACACTTTAGTCATGCTTTTGAAAGTTATAGCATGAAAACCTAACAATCTATTCACATATCTAATTACCAACATATCTGTAATATGCTTAACAATGAAATAATCAACATACATTGGAGATTACCATGGTCATTAAACATCTGGTTGTGTTTAAAAATGTTAAAATTGATATGACAAGGTTTTTAAGAATTCCTCATAAGTTCTTTTCATTTTACCACTTCTGTAGGAAAAAATACAAAGTAAATATAATGTCTTGAACCACTTGGTTCAAGTGGACTTTTTAAAAATCAAACACTGGAATCAATGAAATTCAGAGGACAAGTATGAGGGGTACGACTGAAGTGTTTGGCTTATCCTAGGAAAAAATGGACATAATAAAAACATTGCTCCAACCCAATACTATCAACCTTCATTATTATTTTCAAGTCTGGTCCTCCACATTAGAGAGAGAGAATGGCGGGAGAACAATATAATAGTTGGGCAGGAATGCACCTTAAACACAGGAGAGATCAAAAATCCTTTCCATTCTACCACTAGTCTCTATAGGCACTCTCACTGGGACAGTCAGTACATAAAATATAAAGTTGGACTCATGTCAAAATGACCACTGACACGACAGAATTTTCCTCAGAAGTATGAAATTGTTTTGCTCTCCATCATAAAACTTTTTTTTATATTTCTTGCAAATTATTGGAAAGTTAAATATTCAAGTCTGTGTGGTGAATGAATGATTGATTAGTCTGCATAGCTGTGAGCCAGTTATGCCCATCAGCATCTTTTAGGATGAATTAATTCATCCTACAATGGTAAACACAATCCAAAATAAAATACTGTCAAGGTTAGTGCATTTTTTCTGTGCTGCTTGATTTTGCTTTATTATGCTAAATTGAGCTCACTAATAAATACAAATACCCTTTAGCAACATTGGTAATTAAAATGAAATATGTTACATTCTTAAAACAGGTAATATGGTTAAAAATTAAAGCTATCCTTTTTCCTATAGGAAATATAGTCATCTCTAGCATCTCTTATTCTATCAATTAAAAAGTTTAAATTCTGGTAGATACTTTCAGGAATAGAGATTAAATTATGCTTTCTTATTTTTTTCAGGCTATTGAAATGTAAACAGCAATTCAAATGTCAATTTTAAGTTCATGATTGGAGCATCTATTTGATGCATCTATGCTAAAGTCAGCATTTGCCCCAAACAGAATTTAATTTAACAGAATGCTTGATTTAGCATAACATTTAAATACATAAGATTTCCAACAAAATTTAATTTTTCAAATTCTGTGTTCAACAGATTGGAGGGTGTGCCTTGCTAACAGGACTTTCCAAATAATACTTTCCAGTATTATTTTCTCTGATACTAGAGACATTTATGAAATATATTTATTTTATCATTAAGATGTAACAATAACAAAATCCTGAGTTTTACGTAGGTTTGAAGCTGCAGTAATTGTAACAGAAAAAAGGGTTTATCAATGGGATAAAAGATTGTGAGAAACAAATAAAGAGTATTTTGCAAACCAATTTTTCTACTTTTTCAGCTTGTTTACCATTTAACACTGACCACTCAGGGAGGTAACCCAAAGACAAACTGTCAGTTTTCAGCTGAGTGTCAAAAATTGCAAGTGAGCAATAAGTGTCTGAGTACTGCATTAATTTTTAAATTTTGCCATAAATCCATGTACTTATACAAACTCCTTTAGATTAATACCCCACTTGAAAGTAGGTGAGGTTAGATGGAGTAAATACGACTCATCAGCATTTTTCTTAAATAATGTAAGTAATCAACAGCCTCATATTTTTTCAAAGCTTTCTCTTTGAAATATGGTAAACATACATTGTTTTTCCTTGTTGCTTCTTTGGTTCCAGGTAGGTCATAGCACTCCAGCTGTGACTCAGAGCTCAGTTCAGTATGGAGCTCTGGATGCCTGATGCTACTCCGTATTATTGAACTGCTAATACAGTTCACACTCTAACATTTATATAGATATGAACAGCTTTGAAAAAGACTGAAGAAGACTCACACCTAGCAAAAGAACCTCAAACCTTCTTTAATACATTGGTTTTGGTCAGTAGTTTTAGCTTTTGGAATACAGGTTTTGTTGGAGCTCAAATGACATTTAATGCAACTCTGTAATTTGTCCATAAGAAAACACAGCAGATATCTCTTATTTTGTGACATAGCCTTTTCATCTGAGATAAATGACACACTATGAATTGGAAGATGAAAATATTATGACATCATATAATGAGAACTGGTCTGTGGTGAACCACTTTGCAATAAACCATCCAAAACCAGTTCAGGATTTTTTTGTGTACCTCCTTACAGACACAGTGTGAGATGAAAAAACAAGACCTTGACTTATTATAAACATGATTTAGCAGCAACCATAGCATTAATGTGTTACTAACCTAACCCTCATACTGAATGCAAAACACAGCACTATGCCAGGTACTGAGAAGAAAACTCTACCCCTGCTAAAACCAGGACAGCCAGCTTGAGCAAGAATGTTGGAAGGACCTCCAGAGGGCCTTTCCAGCCTAAAGAATCACTTTGTCCTTCTGTGTTCTTGGGTCATTCCTCTAAGGGCAGTTAATGCAAGAAAATCTAGCATAAAGCCAGAGCATGAAGGGTACAGGAAGTCAAACATCTGTTCTTCAAGTCAGCAGCTAATGAGCTTGAACAGCTATAGCAGTTGGTTTGTTGGCTTTGACAGACCACTGATGAAATATTGCATACTGCTGATGAATGAAGGAAAAGTTTCAGAAAGTGGCTTATGTTTCTAAACACACTGAATGTTCTGTTCATACACAAAAGCTGAAATTGAAACGAACACAAAAGGTAACCTTTTCTATATTCTTTATGAGAATCCATTTTCTTATTCCAGATAACATGCCATGTGGCATGATTTAACTAGCTGATTCCAATGTTCCAAATTTTTGTTTTAAATTTTAATTACATATACAAGATTTGTATTCATTAGCTTGATTTAATGCATCTCTTACGGGACTATTTTTAAGGCTAAATAGTTGTAGTGATTACTTGTGTAAAACTCTAACAGCTCGATTAATAAAGCTGGGATTAAGGCTTTCAGAGAACAAGCAATACATAGGTGTACAGGGCAAAAGCATTCCTACTTTATAGTGGCAAATATGCTGATTTTATTAAATTTTGAATTGCTATAGAAGATGCAGTAAACATAAATTCATGCAGTTGTATATACATCCTTCTAGAAGTAATAAAAATTTTTCTTCAAAATTGATTAAATACAATTAATATCCTCTAGCATTTCCAGTTCTATGCAACACAACATGGGTACAATTCATCTACATGCTGACTTAAAATACGAAATTAAGATATAGGCTGTGTAAAATATCCCTTTTTAAAACCACATCTGAATGTTTTTTCCTTAACAATTTTATAAATTAATAAAATAAAAATTCTTAAATCTATCCCAGACTGCTTTCACTGTTAATCTTCAAATAATTTTAAAAGATGAGGTGTGATGACAGAGATATTGCACGTAGTTGTCATTTACCAAATCACCTTTCCATTTCCATTCATCACATAATTAATTATGTTGGAAATCAGTATGGCATGTATGAAACCTAGGCTACACTATGTACTTGCTGAGATACAAAACCTGCTGCTCAGACGTTTCCAAATCATCAAAAAAAATCCTATATTTCTAGGTAACTGGTAATGTTGGAAGCAATAGCAAGACATCAGATAACTGAGTTCAGGGTTTTTTGGTTTATTGATTTAATGTAATTTTAAGTAATACTTTCACACTACGCAGGATACTCAACACCTGTAAATAACAATAAAAATATGCACTAATATGAAAACCTATATATCTCTGAAATAATGAAATGAAATGAAATAGATGGACACCATGACTGAAAATGAGACAACATATCATATGGATTGTGATTTACATATTTTTTTAGAAACACATTTTCAGAATTCACATGCATGAAAAGCTTTGTAGAATAGTTCAAGCAACGATTTTCTTTCTCTGTGGAAGGGGAGGAAGTAGAAGCGTAGGAAAAATCACGGACACTGATAATATAATCAATGTAACTAGTACTTAGTACATTACACCTTGCCAAAGTTTCCATGTGGAGGTACAAAAACATGCTGAGGACTTTCGCAGTTCAGAATGTGCCATCTGCTTTTGAAGCTGGAAGACCAAATAATAAACTTCAGCAGCTTCTGTACCACTGCATGGTCTAGGTGATAGTTGGCCAAATTAACTGGATAATGTATTTAACAAATAAATCCTTTTAAGGACAGCTAAAGGTGCCCTTCTCAGCCATGAGTAAATGCTCACATCCATACTACTGATTAAAGTGTGACAGAAAACTGGAAACAACTGCTTTCAATATGTTCACTTGGAAGATATTTGAAATGTAAATGTACATAATAACATTATATAGCTCTGTGGGGATGGGTACTATGTTCAGTAAATTCCAGGGTAAAATTCTGAAAGTTCTGCAGGTACATAAGATTGAAGAGTGATGTTGTCACATACAGGGAAGATTTTAATTAATGCTTGCTTGGAATCTCCTAAATGGAAAAGGACCCGCTGTATCACATCACTGTGCAGAACAGACAAAAATATCATTTAGAGACAGGAATCTAAGATGTCTAAAAAACATCAGTACTCATAATCTAAAAGTGACAGTCCACCTTACTATCTAGATAAATCAAAATCCTGATGACTTGAGTATTTCAATCTCTTTGTTAAATTTACCTTTTTTCAACCACTGAATTGAAAAAACATCATTTGCCCCCATGACAGTAATATCACTTTAACCACAAAGTAGAGCAAATTTTACATCAGGCAAATGCATTTCAAAACCTACTCATGGAATGAAATGTGTTTGGATTAATGTTCTTTGAATAACTTTAAAGAACAAATCCATAAAACCAATCCAAACTACATTTCAAGTATGTGCTCAAAGCTTTAACTGAAAAAAACAATACATTCTCAATCATGAAATCATAAAAAATTACACTCAAATGAATGCACGTTTTCAAACCAGTAATCAAATCATCCTAAAATAAACAGAAATAGAAACACAAATGAAACTGCATTGAAACAGGTTTCTATTTTCTTTAGACAAGGCAAAAAAAGTAAGCAATCAGAGCTTTATTGACTTTCTTCTATAAAGCTGCCATTTCACAAGTATCATAAAGACAATGACTGAACATTTAAAACTCATTTAATCTTCATCAGGTTTGAGAAAATGGCCATATCTAAGGAAACTAATCATACAGTTAAAAGAAAGCAGTAGCTCTAAACTATGGGAATGTATTAGTTTCTTGCACATGTGGATTAAAAAGAATAAGTTTGAAGAGGAGAAAATCTGTTTCTATAGATATTGGATGTGTTAGTTGTGGTGTTTAACCACTGCAGTCGTAGTTGCATCCAAAACCAGAATAACTGTTAAATGTGATCTTCCAAACTAATTCAAAATCAAATGTAGCAAATGTTTTGTTGCCCTGTTGGAGAGCTTTGAAACAGTAACAAAAAATGATCATTTATTCTACTCTTTGACTCTTTTCCTGCACTATAGGGAAAAAACCCCACACAATTTTGCAGGTAAAGCATACAGATAGAATTATCTATCTCCAGCAGCCTCTGAGAACACAAATCAACAGTTTGTCATGGATTCATATTTTATATCTTATGATTCAAGAGCTTGGGAGGGTACAACTCTCTTGTCAAGTTTGCTTTTTCCTTTGACAGAGGTTAAGGATGACTGCTGAAGGATTACAATTTTATTGCTGCTTGGTGAAGGATATACTGCTCTCTCTACATTTTAGAAGGACTCACAAGAATAATCTCAAGTCATTTTGAAGGCCAAGCCCATAAACTCAAATTCATGTAAATCCCTACTAGTCACAGTCTACAATCACACCTTGCAAGTTATTTAGGATGCCACTGCTTCAAAGATAGCAGTATAAAATTCTAGTAAACAAAGGAAATGTGTAAATTGAACTGATAGTATTTTTTAGTGTAACAACAAGAAGAATGAGGCCATAAATACAGAGGTGTTAATATTAAGGTAGAAAAAGAAGGAAATAAAATTTTCAGTGTGAACTTGAACTTCATACCTTGAATAAATTTTTAAATTTTCATTTAGCTGCATTTGTAGCTACAATATTATTAGGCTTTGAAATCTGTATGGCATTTTAATGGCTTAAATGTATGAAGCAAAGACAACGCTACCACAGCTGATGCAGTGCAGACAATTATCTGACCAATGGCTCATACAAGAGAAGACTCTGGGATTAAAAACCAAACTTAGAATAGTTTATTTGTATTGAGCTGTATAACTCTATCGAGTATTTTCGGAGTGAAAAAAATATCTGCTAGATGAAAAGGAGGGGAAGTGATATGCTTTTCTCTGTAAATTTTATGTGCTTTTACAATCTGTACAAAAATCCTAAAATAAATACACTGCCAGCTAATAAGATTTGAATGTATGCTATGTGACTTTGTTCCATTAATACTAGATGTTAATACAAAGCATAAAAGGAAAAAATCCTTGTTTTAAATGTAGAAAAAAAGTAATGTAGAGACCTGTGGATGAAAAGAAATAGAAGATAGAAATGAAACAGTTTCTTAAATGGCAGCTCCTATTAGCTTTCTGTATATTGAAAAAAGGATTTATATTCTAACAAATTTGTTTCTAAAAGAAGTGGTAAAGCAGATGGGTTAAGCATACAATCTAAGAAAATAGGCTGATATGCTGAACATTTTCTTCTCCCCTTATCAATCTACTCTATATAATGAGAACAACAAACCTCTGTCATTTCAGAATTGATCGACATTTACATCACAGAGAAACAGCTCAGAAGAAAAACACAAAAACATTCAGATTTTGCTTTGATTTTTATTTTTTGATAGTAAAAGGCAATTTTGAGAAGCCTAACATGCATGTTTCATGGTAACTTTCGCAGCAGTCTCCTTCACATACCATCCTCTAACAGCAAAAATAGTCCTAGCTAAGGCTTCCTTTAATTTCATAATTTGTGCATTACATTCTCTCACTGCACAAATGTTTACAGTTTGGGTGAAGCAATTAATACTTAATAATACTTAAATAATGTAAAAAATATTATCTTAATCACAGTAATATGATATTTTATATGGGTCAGAATGATTTCTAAACATTTCTGAAGTAAAGATTGAATACTTTACCATTATTTAACCTTACTAGTGTAAATATAACAAAAACCCCTATATTATTTCTGTTTTACTTCTTACCTAGCTTGCACACATGAAATTCCATGACTGGAAAAGAGTTAATTCATTACCAAAGCATGATATCAATATTCATCTCAAAATTATAAATGAACCATTTTGAGAACTATCATTTGTACAAGATGAAAAATGACAGCAGTGATTAGCCTCTTGTATAACCCTGATAGTACAGTGGCAAATGTAGATATGACAATTTTATAATTGTATTTGTTTGGATAGGGCTTTTAAAATCACCAAGTACACCCTGTAATGTAAGATGTTGTTAGCATGCCCATTTTTAATTTATCTTAAGCAATATATTAGTCTTATATTTAGCACTAAAATGTGATGAAAAATATAATTTATTCAATGTGTTAATTAATAAGCATAAATATGAGACCCCCGTTTGTAATTTCAAAAATTATGTTTAAACTGTTTCAGTTCTAAAACTGAAATAATCTGTATCTGTAAATGTATCTGAACTTTGAAGATTTTGAATGATTCATAAGTTCTCCAAAGGACTGAAGTAATCTGTGTGAACTAAAATGTATTTTCAATCAAGGAGAATTGAAATTGAATTATATTTTCAACTTTATAAAAAAGGTTTCCAAATTTGCTTTCCAATTTGACTTGCCCTTTTATTGTCCAAAAAAAGAATGAAATTACATTTCATTGCTCAATATAGATGACTAAAACTCTTTTAGTGTAACCCAGTTCTTACCTTACTGTAATAGGGACGAGCATACCCTTGCTGACAGATTGGTTCAGGGATACAGTCAGAATGTTCTGAGAGTTTCCACAGCCTAATCGAACTGTTGGTCTTCCCTCCACAAGATACAAGTGAAGAAACTGCTCTCCAAAATTTCTTTCACCAGCTTTGAAAACAAAAATGGAGACAGTCACACTTTTGAAAGTGTAGGACCTTGCACAAATAAATCGCACAACTGGAACACCATCATCAGACATGATGCTATGTCACCTTGGGGACCCTTCTGCCCATACACAGGACTCTTCCTGAGTGACTGTGAGGAAAAAAATCAGACTGTAAATATCTGTATTTAGCTGATGACAGTTAAAAGTAAAAGAAAATAACTAAAAGACAGAATTTACTTAATACTATCGGAGTGGCATCGATCTTACAGACATCTTACATTAACTGAACTTCTCTCTATATCCAGCAGTATCATTAAGGCAACGAAGGTGACAATAAAAATATTCACATTCATTCAGCTTTTCAAATAAATTATAGAAAACAAAAATTATAAGAGGACAGCTCTTATAATAGATTTAAAGATTATGAAAAATTCACCTTTCCCAATTAATGATGTATTTCAGACTTGAGGAGAAGAAAAATTATTTACAAAACATCAAACATACTGTTACTTGAACTCTTAAAAATAAGAATGAACAATATGCTTAAGTTCACTTGCACTAAATAGTGTATTATACATTGTAAAAATTACAGCAAAATACTTAAGTGATGAATGATACAAGGCTCTTCTAAAAAAAAAGGACTGACACCTACAGTTTCAAATGCTATTGGGTGAATTTGCCCTTTGAATTTAACTGTATTTACTTTTTATAAAAGGTATGACAGTTCCAATTTTTGGAATCTGTTTACAATTTTTATTCACCTTTAAGACAAATAGTTAAAATGTTAATCTGTTTATTTCACTGTATTTTACTATGTTTAACTGAAGAAAAAAAGACTCACTAACTGGGTCAGGAAACTGAAAATACTGCATGTATTTTTTGATGTACCACTGCCTCTGAATAGGAGACCCTTGGGTGCTGGCATGGGTGTTAGACAGGGAGAAATATCACGCTAGCATTTGGGGAACTCTCATCTGTGGAGTGCCTGGGTTTGGGTGTGTGAGCCTCGAGTGACTCTGCCCATAAATCATGAGCAGGAGTCCCCCAGAGTGGGTCAGAAGGGCTGGGATCAGGGTAGGGTTTCAGCTGCTGATTAGGAGCTCCCATGCTGCAGGGGAGCCACAGGTCAGAACATCCTTTATTATTTTTATTCAGAAAGATAAAACGCATAAGGGCATTATTGGCACTTAAAAAACATAATAATTTGTAAAAAAAAAAAAAAAGAACTTTATTTTGGAGGACAAAACAAAAAGCAAAAAATGATCTTTGAGCTCAGAGAGACAACAACAGTGCTTGCAACTGCCTGATCATTTCCTTTAGTATAGTTCCTAGCAGAAACAGTTCACAATGTAAACTCCTTCCTTGAGAGCAGCTTTCTAGTCAACATTGCATTTCTTCAGTCTGTTACAAATCCTGATGACCTACTGAAGTCTTTTATGCTTAGACATATTTTGTATTCTGAATACCTAATTAACTGCAAAGCTATTTTAATTTGACTGGACTTCATGCCTTTGGCTTTTACAATTTCCTTCTTCAATAGCCCGATAATTCTCTTTAAAAATATCTTGCACTATTGCACTGTTTTTAACCATCATATAACTGATATATGCATATATTGTACTACTTGTTTCCTAGTCTTCTCCCCTCCCTGCACATGCCATTCCTGGCATTTCCAGTTTCTACCAGTAAGTAGATCTGTAAGTCACATTGATTAAGAGAGAATGAAGTGGATGTATATGTGCATGTATATAACATGTCTTGAAAAAGTGAAGTTACAGATAAACAGCTTGTTTTCCTTTTCCTGGTCACTCTGTCTGTCTATTCACATTGCCCTCTAGTAAAAGCTTGGAAAAAAGTCCTCATTATTACCAGTAAAGTAAAAAATCTGGGACAGCTCTCTCAAAGGCAGCATTACTTCTTGAAACTTCAGTGAGTGTTGCTGCTTGAACTTCAGTCTAGGGAGCACTTTTAAATCACACTTACCGGTGACTAACGGCATTCTTCACATTATTTGCTAGGTGGTATGAAATTCTTTGAAAGGACAGTCCTTTAAATCTTTCTGCAGTGAACATGAGGAGTCAGAGAATTTTGTTCTGGCAATGTGAAAGAGCATATACTACCTAGTGCATATGATGGAAGTTACCTTCATAGGAAAAGCTTGAGTCATAAGCAAACCAGACAGGTTCTGGGAAGTGACAGAGATCAGGAAATATCTGAGTTAAAAACCTTGTTGGATATTAGGGGTAAATCATCTTGACCTTAGTAGAGATTATGTGAGGGTTCCAGCAAAAGAATCTCAGCAATCATCCTTTCACAGGAAACTGTGAGCTGGAAGGTTATTTTTGTACATCAGTATGTCAACAAGCAAATGGCCATTGAGCTTAAATGATTGCTTATCTAAAAGACAGATTTGAAGACCCATTAAAATATGGGATTAGCTTTATTAAGAAAGAAAATATATTTTGACACAGGAAGGATACTGTGAAATGCTCTACATGAAAATGCCAGCTGAAGTAAGAGACAAAAAGGCTACAACTGAAATGTCTGAATGGCCTCTATTTAGTTTCTTAAGGGTAAGGACAATATGGGAAGATCTGGGGAACAGAGCTTCTGAGAAAAAAGGAAATAATTTATGAGCCCAGCTTATGAAAAGGGAGCTGTTGTCCTTAAGGAATGCTATAAACATGGGCTGTGATATCTGAAATCCAATTGTCAGAAGTTATAGGCTACCATACATAGCAGAAGCTAAACAATCTACCCTTGAAGGGATTGTGAGCTGCATTTTGCTGACTCTCTTAAAAGTGAAAATGATGAAGTAAAACTTTACAACTGTATCAGGTTTTTATGATCCCTAGCAATTTATTTTGCTTTGTGGCTAAATATCACAATTTGCTTTGATGTCTTGATGAAATTTAATCATGCTAAGAAATAAAATAATTAAGGAATAGAATAGAAATTTTATGAATGCATTCTGTAGTCAACAAATAAATCTTCTCAAATGGTAATTGTCACATTCTATCAACAATTTAAACATAACATAACAGCAAAAATTCCAGAGAGTTTTAGTCCATTTACTGTTAACACTCTTTAATGTATGTATTTCTTGAATACATACTGAAATAATTAGGGAAAATGTCATTATTAAGAATGTAAATGCATTTTTGTTTGGAATCAGACAGATCTATGTATAGGAATTTTCTATAAATCACACATAGACTTCTATGACATCCTACCTCTTTCCCCTTTTTTTTTAACAGAAAACCTATTTTTGAAAGCCTCTACAAGTCCTTAGTACTTGTTAATTTCAACTAAACATTGATAAAATTCTTGCTAATAAAGGCATCAAATAAGATTTTTTTAAACAACGGTATGGTATGATTCACTAAAGTGACATTCCTAGCACATGTAATGGTTCTCATCTTCTGCCTATTGGTTAGCCTATAAGCAAGCTTATTTGCTGTATTCTCTATATTTATTTTATTTGTCTTATATATATTTGCATATATATAATTGCACTAACTGCTAAAAGGTATTAAAATAATGCATTGATATTTCAGTGTTCTGTTCTTTTTATTTAAAGGCATGTTGACATGGAAAAGTGAAGAAGGCACAGATCTTTTTTGTTCTTCACTGGCTAATGTACAAGGTAAAGACAGATGCAAGTTTCAATCCTTTTATATTATCCTTATGATTTTGACTTAAATAGTCTTCTTATGCACACTTTCTGACTCAAATTCATTTATGTATCAGTAGTATCTTGTCTGAGACTTCTCCCTGTAATTAAATGTCTACTAATTATCTGCCAGAAAAACAGACGTAACCTCACCACCACCTGGTAAAAACAGGTGTGTTTGTAAAATGTGTAATCTGAAGTTGAATTAATTTAAAAAAAACTAATCAGAAATGTGTAACAATTTGCTAGTAAACTACATCTGAAAGAAGTAGATCACTGTAATGATTTTTCTATTTTAAAAAGTTATTTTGACAAATAGAAAGGTTTTTTCTTTATGAATGTGTGAAGCTAATTGTAGCCATAATTATTAAACCGTTGCTAACATGCATAAATTAACAGAATCTGAAAATGTTGGGAACATTAACCCTTAGAAGTGTGGGGTTCTTGTACCTAGTGAGTGCAATAGCCTCAATTGGCTTTCTGCTGATGATTCCTTCCTTGGATGTTTGATGGTCACACAGCTTCAAAAAAGTAGAGTAAAGGCAGGAGTTGTATTACTATTAAAAGCAGAAGAGCTGACAGCAGCAGCTTCTCTTTTGCAGTAGTTAGAAGTGAAAATGAAAGACAGAGCAGGGAGAAAAAATGGGGATGAAGAAAATACAGAGAAAGCATGTGAGGGAACTCACATAGGACATTAATTTGACGGAAGAGTGTACAGAAATAATTAAAAAATTCTCAATTATCTGTATACGCACATGGAGTCCATTCATAAAACATTGGAAAGATTTTTATTTACACATTTATATAATTTTTTATTTTACATTCACGTAAAACCAAAGAAGAATATTGATCTGAACTATTATAAGAAACATTTGTAATATTTGGAAAGTAATCTAATTACCAGGGAGACACAGAACAAAAAAAAGAAAGAGTAAAAACAAGGAAAAGTAATTGGTGTTATAGAAGGAGGGACAGAGATCGTTAAAGTGGAAATGAAAAGCAAAGATCTATCTAATGTTTAACACAGTATCAGAATTCTAAAAGAATTCTGATAATAAGACACTGAAAGTAATGGATGACTTGTCAGAATTTGTCAGAATTCTTGTAGAATTCTGATAAGTCATCCATTACTTTCTGTGTCTGTGTTCCACAGCCAGGCAGAGATCCAAAGTTTTCCTTATTTACTTATCTATTTATTTAGCTTAACAGAAAACTAACCTTAATAGAAGCCCTACTGGTCATTAAAAGAGGGGAATATTTCAAATCAGTCAAAATTCCATTTTAGGGGTAACACAGGGAATGAAAATGCAAGTATGACATGGTACTGAGAACCTGTGAAGAAAAGGTGAGTTTTAACTCTGAGAAAATATACAAAAATTATCCTGAGTTCCTAGAGCTACCCCAACTCAATTTTAGGGTGAGAACTGAACTCGTACCACTAATCCTGATCCACACTGAAGTGGAAGTTGCAGTGAACTGAAAATGCTCCAAATGATTTTGTCTTTTTGGACTAAATCTATCAAATAATCATATTTTTCTAGCTCTTCTTGGGAAGAAATCACCTCACTTTCCATGTTTTCCATTTGCAAGAAATTGCAAGATAAAATATATAATGAAATACTCAACTGGCAGAGAAGACTATTTTTTCTTGCTGACTAGTGAAAAGTGTACTTCTGTCTCAGAAGTTTATGCTATATATTGAGGAATGAAATATGCAGGCAAGAAGCAACTTTTTTATGTAGTATTAACAGGCATACATCCAAGTCTGCATGAATACTCTCTGGGGATCACAAAAGAATTCTCTGAAGTGTGAAATCACAGTAAGTACTTCAAAATATGGCAAAACTGCAGAACCTAAGATAGTTCTATAAATCAAGAATTTGGAACCAAGATCACAATTACAAAAAGCGAGACTCAATCCAACTACAGAGAAGTTGCTTCTCTATAAGTTGCTCAAAACTTCTTCAACATTTGTATTTTAAAGCTGTAAAACTTACAGTAAAGTCATATGCTGTACAACTCAAAGTCATACGCTTACTGTGTTCTTTCTCGTCAGGATGCAGCATTTTCTCTTGTAAGTTAAGTTTTGCTCAATGAGTCATAAATTAAAGAACTTTCCAGAGGAACACAAGGAACAATGGTTCAAATTTTATAATGCAGTATGCATTAGAATACCAAAAGGCTTCTGCTGCATTTTAATGACTCATTTTGCTGTTGAAGAGGAAATGCCAGCTGATGTACACTAAAGTTAATAAGGACCTGAAGGAGCTAAAACTGATACTTAGCTTCAAGTATCTTTGGTACTCACTGTAAAGAATTGTGCCATTTAGAGCAGTTGTTTTCACTGTCAAGTACAGAGTCGTCAGATTGCTTGTTTCCTGCCCAGATGCAGTCCTGGTATCAGATACAGATGTCAGAGAAGGTAGCTCCAAATAAGAATTTCCAGTGAAGGATGGAAAAAACAGTGCTATGTCTGAAATGAACAACAAAAAGCTAATATTATTAATTTATTACGAAATAAAGTAATAAAATGCAGGCACTTTAGAGAGATCAATTTTTTTATACCTGTGAGTAGCATCATCAACTATATTATTTGCTGAGCACATATATAAATTTCTTTAATTTCAAACATTCAAATCAAATACACAGAAAATGAAAAAGTTCTAGCATCTGCCTATTATCAGAAGTGAAAAGACCGTTATAGGAGGTGCAAGTAAAAAAGACTAAAAAGACTGTTACAAATTTTCTTCTTTACAGATGTGTCAGTTCAAAACTTTTGTCCTTTGACATCTCTGTGGAGTACTTTTATTTCTAGATGGGAAACACAGTTTTTCTTCATTTTCAGAATACGCAAATTTGTGGGGTTTGAAATTATAGAGAGAATGCCATTGGGCAGAACACGCATTTTTCCACTACACTAGTCTGGAAATGAATAATTGTTAAGAGAAAACTTTTTAAGTGTGAAGGCTTAACATTTACAATGTTTATTGCATCCATTACTTTAGTCATTATGGCTTTTGGTTTTTTTTACCCTTTAGACATGATAACAGTATCATGAATGCAAGAAAAAATAAGCTAAAACTAAGTGAGGTTAGGCAGAATGTCTTCCCAATGCCTTAAGAAACCTATTTAAGCAAAATACCTTGAAGATTTCCCAGACTGATCACCAGGGATATGAATAAGGAATAAGCATAAAAAATATATTTTGAGTTCAGGTAATATTTTTGCAAAGAAATTTTTAGTTTAATGAACTAAAACTATACAATGGATCTGTGAATGATGATTAAACACGGGCATGACTAGCACTTAAAAAAAATGTATTCACTTTATTAATTTTTTGTTTGTTTGTGAATCTGACCACTGTTTATCCTCTGCTGTTTTTATTTGACTTAATAAAAAAGGACAAAAGGAAAGGCCTAGCTAAATAAGCATATGTGGAAGGACAGTCATTAAAAAACACCACACCCTGACATCAAAAGAAAAACAGCAATGACTAGTTATGTTTCTAAATCATAGGTCTGGAAAAGTCAGGATTGTTGGAGAAAGTGGAAAAAGATATGAGATGAAAAAAAGGTCAGTGGCATTGCAAATCAGAAGCAGACCTACGTGATTATGAGGGTTTTTTGCCTAATTAAATTCATACTTTCAAGAGAAACAGGACTAGGAGGTATAGCAGTGTAGTGCAGGGCCACAAACAGGATTAAGGGCTGGGTTCTCTTTCACATGAGGAAAGGCTGAGAGAGCCAGGACTCCTAAGGCTGCAGAATAAAAAGCTCAGGTGGATCTTAACACCTGTCTGTAAATACATGGGGATGGAGAAGAGGGAGCCAAACTTCTCTCAGCAGTGCACTTGATACAATGGGAACAAATCAAAACCCAAGAAATTACACCTGAAGACATGGAAACTCTGTTTCACTGTGAGGGTGGTCAAACATTGGCCTAGGTTACCCAGAGGGGTTTGTCAGGTCTAAGTTCCTGGAGATTCTCAAAACCAGTCTGGGCATGGTTGTGACAAACCTGTTCTAGGTGATCCTGCTCTGCTTGAGAAGGGGGTTGGACTTGATGGTCTCAAGATGATGATCCCTTCCATCCTCAAAAAATTGGTGATTCTGTTATCCTTCACAGGGAGGTTCTGTGCACTCAACCTTAATAATTATTCTTGAAGTGCAGTGCCTTTAGAAATCACAGCGTAGTTCAGTACTCACAATGTAGTGGTACACTGAGCAACAAAGCTATTAAAATGTCTTTTATTGGGTAGTTAAAAAAACCCCAACTAGTCAATTTGGAGAGCAACTGTCCAAAATTTATATCCTAAGTTAAAATTCATCTGTGAAGTTTCTTTCAGGTAGGCGAAAGGAAGGGGGAGAAGAATGAGGAGGGGAAGAGATCGTGGTATATCTGGGCAATCTTGAAAGGAAGGACAATCTCATTACTCCTTTAGGAAGGAGAGCTCCCTTCAAAGGAAGGATCTCCCCTATAGATTTAAAACTTTCCAGGGGATCCAGCAGCTTGCATCCAAAGAAGTCTTTGCATTGATGTACAGGCAAAACTACTGAGAAAAGATTCTATTTCAACAGTCCTGTCTACATCTGCAGTGCTGTGCCCAGAGCAGCCTAGCTTCCATCACCAGTGCTGTGAAGTCGTCTCAGAAATCAGCAGAAGAGACACAGCAAATACAGCAACTGCATCAGAAACAAATGCATACCTGGCAAAAAAAGCCATCCAGAAATGCCAAGATGCAGAGCACATCCTCTTCCCTATGGTGTGCAAGCTATTAGCCTGCTGATCCTTAACAGTCATTTTCTGCCCTAAAGCTGTACAACAGCTGCAATCTGTTGCAAGTCCAAAACATCAGTAAAGAGGTCATTGAGAGCACAGGGATTAGTCTTCTGCTTGGATGAAGGGTCTAAGTGGGACAAAACAGATTGAGTCTGTGTATTAAGAATCTAAAACCTATGTCTGTGATGCAATACACAGAACACTATGGGCAAAGCTGCCAGTCTGGACAAAATTTTTCCACTTCTCTCATTCTAGTAAACTCTTAATTAGCAGAAATTAAAGTCCCATGAAGCACTGACCATGGCTGCACACTGGTAGGATTCATGAATCAGATCCAAAGAAGGGCATTGGCTGAACTACAATGAACTAATTCTCTACCACATTATGACAGTATTTTAGTACTGCTTCCTAGCAATATTTACAATTCTTCATATTTTAAGATGATTGCTGGCCATAAATAATTTAGTATTTAATATATTTCACAGGACAGGCTAACAAGAAGAACCTAATTCCACCCTGGGTCCACTATCTGACACTGTCACCTCTGTCCATTATCACAAGGACTCTCTTCCACTGAGGCAATGGTCTCCAAGTGAGTACATGCAACCTAAAGGGTTCTCAAAACAATTAACTAGAATGCAGGAAGAAATACAAACTTTCTTACATTTTAAGGGTAAAAAAGATTACAAATAATTCAAAAGAAAAAATTTGTAAGACAGACCACAGACTAAATTGCAGGTGAAAACCCACAGAGTTGGGTCTGAATTACCTGACAAACACATATTACTAAGAATTATACTTTAAAAATTTAACAGAAGAGTCAAATTTTCTACTGAAATAAATAGATTAGCTGGGATATTATTTATGACAATTTTCACAGTAACACAGTACAACAAGTAAAAGTTGAGAAACACCAACAAGTTTCTGTTATGTCCCTACCTGATTTCGTCTTAGTCAGAAAATAAAGAGGAGTAAGGGGAAGGATATAGTTTTCTACTGCTACTAAAATGGGATCAATCTGTTTCCACTCCTACCTCTTATTTTCCCTTCGCATTCTTCACTTTTTATTACAAGACTGGCTTATCTTGAATTTGATTTAATTCTGTTGAATTATTTTTAAAATCTATTTTTCAGTCCTGAAGATATTAAGAGTCATCAACTGCACCAACCATCACTAAATAAATTCAAATGAGAACCAAGAAAGACTTTAACATCACAAAATCCTAGAAAGAGAAGAAATGCATTCATCTTCTGGTAGGAAAATCATGCCAAACATCTGACTAAGCTTGTCTACAATCTACAGGGTAGGTAATTTCATTGAACGTCCCTGGTCCTCTTTAACAATTAAAGTAAATAGGTAATCCTAGGATGTGATTATCCTCACCCAATCATGACTTAATCTGCCTATTTCTCTCTATTTGCTATAAAAGGACTTGAGAGTCAATAGTTTAGGTGTAAACATGTATGCCAGCAATATCTGAAGGCAGATGAATAATTCTCATTCTTCTTGCTTATGCATCAGAGATAGACAACCTGCAGAAGGATTTTCTTTAGGCAAAACCAAATTAGTACAGTAGTTTTGAGTTGAAATGTTAAAGATGTGAACTGAACAGGATATCAGAATATTTAGTCAGGGGATTAAACCCTGAATTTGCTTTTTGTATCTTTCAATTACAATGGTAAACATCCTCTGAAATCTATGGACAGATTCTGTGCTTGTTACTCTTTTCCATCACTCAGAGAATGCAATAGAAGCACAGGTGATAAAAACTTTTACAAGAAGTGCAGCAAACCTTTTCCGTATTATCAAGAATGGAGGTGTTCCCAGCAGGCAGAAAGTCAGTTAAGAATCAATACCAAGGGTCTGATGAATACATGATCTGTTCTATCCATGTCATTCTCACAGAATATCCCGGGCAACCAGATTTAAACACCTTAGAGTAATGCATTCTTTTATCTTATGTTCATGGTGTGAAGAAAATCAAAGTGAAATAAATATGATTCAGAAAATTCCTAGGGATTATGTCTGGTACACATGAAATCTGACTTGGCTGTTTCATAAAGCATCACACGCACCCACACCAGTACAGAAATACAGTAACCATTTCCTATAAAATAATTGATTAGCTGAGTTCAGCTGTTTCAAGACAATAAAATATGAAACAAAATAAATCTTACCCTTGCTGCTTTCATTCATTTGTCTCAATGCACAAAAGTCTCCTGCCTGCTGTAACTGAACTTGAACATAACAAAGCACAAAATCCTTAAAAAATAAAATGCACAAGTCTTCCACTATCAGGCCAGCCTGATGCCTTTTTGATAATGCTCTCTGCTGCCAACTGGGAGGTCTGAAATCAGATCACTGACTTAATCTCTTACTTTGCAGACTGCTAGGGCCTTTGAATGGCAGAAAGACAGTACATTTAATTGTGAAGGCTCAAGAGAAAAGCACTAAGGGCAATGGGTCATATAAGCAATCCTTAGAGCAGGACATCAATTCATTTTCATTGAAAGAAACTGCCATACAGGTGGAACAATAATAGAAGAAAAGACTTCAAAAAAATTAGGAAAATAAAGCAGAAGATATTCAGCAAGCATGCATCTGCAAAGGTACAATGAAACACAGAACAGAAATAGGGATGATCAAAGGGATGGCATTGCTTCCAGATGGAGAAACAGAACAGGCCTATTCAACATGCAGAGGAAAATGTGAGTAAGAAATGACAGCTCCATGTCTTGGAACACAGCAGGTAAGGGAATTCAATTACTCAATTATCATTACTATCAGGTCACAGGCTTGCATAACAAAAGGAAATTCTTATTAACTTTTTGCAGAATGTTTGGGGCAATTTATTGCCAAAAGCTATTATGTAGGTCAAGAGTATATAAAAATAATGAAAAATAAGAACAATACAAGAACAAGGGAAACTAATCCACCAGACTAGCAAATACAATGGAACCACAGGTCAGGAAACCTTAGTCTCGTTGATTGGTGCAACCTGAAGTAATGCACTTGGGAAAAAATCTCTGTTGTCCTGTTTTATATATCCTTTTTAAAGAGTGACTGTTTTTTCTCTGAGACAGGATATTGAGCTAGATGCCCTCCTGGCTTGATCTGGCTTATGATTTTTATGTGACTTGTTCTGCTCTGTGTACCACTACTAAGACTGCATGACAGAAACTAAGAGAGATGCAGACCATTTAACATAAAGGAAAGTAATGATTCCCTAGATATCTGAAGCATATAGCAACTGTCATCACCTAGTGCCTAGAGTTACCCATCTCCTTTGACAGCTGTATTTCAATAAGCAGATCAACTCAATGCAAATATGTTATTACATTTATTGCAAGAAAAAAAATTGTTGATAGTTTTGGCATTCCTTAAGTACAAAGAATTTGAAGAGTTAGCTGCATGTCTGAAAAAACAAGATCATAGTAAATCAGTTTGATGTCAACATGCTTTGTGAAAAAGCACGAAACAAAGACATAAACAAAGAAACAAAACAAAGAAATAAATATTTTCATATTCCTATTTTGTAGCTCACACAATATTCCTCTTCCAATCTCACATTTTAGGAAGGAGGAATAATTTTTTTTCCCTATACCTTCAGTTGTTTTACATCAGCAAATTTATAACTGCATTCATTTATAGAAGAAGAGAATTTAGTCAACTACTGTGTCTGTGTGAAAGGATGAAAATTTCTTGTCTCAGAATAAGAAGAATTTTATTCAGTTAATGGGCAAGAAACATTATAAATGTCCAGATGAGATGTGCTGTGTAATTATTAAGTTCTGTAAATTTTTCTGGATGTTGGATAGACATGAAAAGTCCAGATGGGTCAGCAACTACAACAGACTGACATGAAAAAGAAAAAAAATTATTAATTCATATTCAACTCAAGATTTTGTGAAAATAGAAATGACACCTCCACATAAAGATAAAAAGTAGTGTAGATGTTTTGTGTTGAAAAAAATCCCAAACAATCTAGCTATTGTTAGCCCAAATCCACAAACAGAATTAGCCTCTTACTGCCTGTTTTTTCATAGTTTTGAAAACAACACAACAAGTGATTTGTCTTTTTCTGTTTTATTAGTTTCATCTCCAAAATTTATTACTTTTCTCCTAAGTGCATTGGATTTTGAAGCGGAAAGAATGTTCTTAATTGATACTTGTACCTAATCAGATGTGTTTTACCACCTGCATTCAAAATGATACATAAGTGCTTCTCTTTTCCTGAATTTGACATGGAGGAAATTGGGAAGCTATTATCTAATATTTTTTCAAGCTGAATATATTTGACAGGAAATATGATCATCCTGCAAAAACACCAGAGTTTTATCTATTTTTAAAAAGCACCCCATCTAGGAGGGAAATGAATGTCCTTTATATCTTAATTTAAATATTTTTATCTTTTCCAATTATGGGAAAAAAGTATAAGACAGGCTCTTAATATGAAACCATAATTTAAACAGAAGCTGTCATATTGCATGGCTATATTTGGTGCTGAAATGCTGGGTGCTTTGAAGGTCGCTGTGACACATATTATGGAAAAATTTAATGAAGCAAGACTTGTAAAAATCTTTTGAAGCTCCCTCAATAATATATTTGTTCTGTAAAATAGCACAGAAGATCTACTTGAACATGAGCTTTCACAGTTTTGATTCACATCTAATGAACTGGTAAAAGAAGAAAATGAAATAAGTATTGGTTTTCAGTGGGAAAAGAGGCAGCTGTCATAATATTTTTGAAAACTCATACTTTTCATAACAAGTTGATGTACTAGATATCATCATTGTAATGACCACTTTTTGGTTCCACAAATGAGTGGGTCAAATAGCTTAACTTTCTATTGGTTTCCAGTGAGTCTCAGCTAAATATGTACATGTTTTATTTGTATGTTGTAATTCTTATGCTTATCAAAATTCCAAGGTCTTTTTTGTTTTATTTTATGGTGTATCAATGTGTTTTCAGCCACTTTAATTTTATCTCTGCCATCTAAGTTTAATTTTATTCTCTGCAATGGTGCTTGAACACATAAACAAACATATCCCAAAGGATCTTAGAAATACTTGAACAGTAATTGGCTATAAAGGTTTAATTTGGAAAAATATTCAGATTTTTCTCAGTGTGTGTCATACTTAGTCAGTTGAAGAGGAAACTTCCATCTGGATAACATTGCAGACTAATTTGTCATATGGTTGCCACTAGATATTAGATGAGCAATATTAAAAGTGAAATGCAAGCTGTAGTTTCAAGAACACTAAATTTAATATGCTCATGTAAATAGCACAGTTTATGTATTGCTACATTGTGTATGCAACAGGTTTTTACTACTTTCCTGGGAGATTTTGATAAGACTTTCCTATTATTATTTAGCTATGTAGGTACATAATTTAAAAACTGCGTAAGTCTAATCTGGGTTCTAAACTGAGCTTGTTTTCACAGGTTCAGAGCGCAAAAAAAAAATGGGAATGTGACAGCAATTTTTTCTCCATCTCTTAATTATATTAACATCTTGCTATGGCTTCCTTTGGGAATCGTGTAGCTAACTCAAGGGCTTGGTGGGAAAAAAATCAACAAATAACAGGCACAAAAAGGATACCTAAGGGTTAAAGTCATTAAAAAAATTAAGTTAGTATCAGAGCATGGATTAGAAAAACAGATATTTCACTCTGTTTGCTCTTTCCTTTGAGGATTCAAACCCAAGTAATTTTCTGCCCCCAGTTTTGCTAATGCATTTTTTTTAATTTTTAGCCTAAAATGCAAAATATATAAAATGGAGAACTATCTATATAGACAACTTGCCTATTCCTTTCCTTTATTTCCTAACATTTATCACTGTTAGATGGGTTAGGAATTATAAAGCTAGAAGTATCACTTACATATAATGATCACTTTAAACTCTGCAACAGATGCAATGTTGGTCTTAGAAAAGTATTTTCCAATTGATTTTTATTATATTTACTGTGTTAATATTTAACAATAAGGAAATAATAATAACAAATTGGAATTGTAGTAACTTTGATTGTTTTCTTGGCAATTACAAGACAGTAATTGGGGGAAGAATGTTCATTTACAAATATTTGTTTGCTTAATCCCAACAGCACTAATTTCAAAGTATTTTAGTTGGGCTCAGCGTTGAGGGCACACAAACCAGTTCAGTCACATGAAATTGCTAAAGAATACTACAATCAAGTAAGAAAACTTATCTGGATTAAAATAATGAGGTGGCCAATTGAAAAGGAATTAACTTCCATAATTCCTAATTTTTTAGCAGACTTATTCAACCAAATTGTAATATTCTGACATCTTAGGTTTTATCTTGGCTATAGTCTTTAACTGTAGAATCCTCATTCTCCCACTTCCAAAGCATAACTGGTAGAAGTTCCAGATGAGATGGATGTTCAGAATTAAAGCTCTCAGTTCATCTGCTTGCTTTTCTTCCATTGATTTGATGTGAGAGTGTTAGCAAACCTTTACTGCGGGTGTAGGTGAAACAAGGAGAGAACCTCTTCAATATATCTGTACATTGCCTTTGTGCCAACTCTGGCATGGATTTTTAGACAGGGCTTTGAGCAACCTGTTCTACTTAAAAATATTGCTGCTTTTTTTAGGGGGAGTTCAACCAGGCTTATACGCGACTCTTCAACCCAAACCACTTGCTGATTGTATGATTTTATTAAAGCAGAAGTGACGGAGCAGTAGACAAGACACTGACTGCCTTCCCATAGTTGCTGCCTCTTGGGCCAGTGCAATCCTTCCTGAGGAGGAAGGGGCAGACTGCTTTCCTGAGGAACAGAGCAAGCTCCATTTGGAGACAAAAGAAGCCCACAGCATGGCTGTAAACACAGCATTCCCAATGCCTTTTCCCCCCCTTTCCATTCTTCTTGACCAAAAATGCGTGCCCAAATTGATTCCCAAAGGTAATAAAAGGCCTGTGAAGAAAGCCACCAGTTTTGAACAGATCTTTTTGCAGCCTTTTTCTCCTTAGAGAGCAGATCTTACTTTTGTCTATACAGGGGGTTAGGTTAGTGGTTTCTGTTCCATGCAGGATAATTTTAGGCAAAGATTTCTTTCACATGTTGGGGCTCTATCTGAAAGAGCAACAAAACAGCCCTTCAACTCTAGCTTTACTTGGGAATCTGAAAAGTGGTTGCTGCAGACTAAAACATCTTATTTCAAAATCACTTCTGGTACTCTTTTTCCACTTGGTGCAGAATATCACATGCCTATTGATTTCATCACATGCCAAAATCTTCCTTTTGTTTAACTGTACAGAATTAGATTTTAGCACTACTATTACCCACTTTGCATTGGTGTAAGTAGATCTACTCTAGCAGGTTGTTGAACTTAAATGAATAGCAAGGTGGTCAGTGAAAGGACAGAGATAATTTTATCCTACAGAAAAGTATCTGCACACAAAATATTTCCTTTTCTCTGTGGCTTACTGCAGACTTAAAATACATTAATTTCAAGATAAGACTTCTGCTTGATAACAATTCAAGTCCAGGTGTCCAAGTGACAACACTAGAATATAGTTTGGAAAATGCACTGATAGAAATGACACAAATGATGGAAAGCAAATGACAAGTTATTTTCCAGCATTTGCCAATAGTTGAGAAACAATTTCTTGTGTACATGGATATTCCTATAAGGAAACGACTCCAGGAGCTGAATAATCATGTCTTACAGGCAACAAGACAAATACAGAAATATTTTTCATGGACTGAAGTAATCCTTGTTCCTCAACACCATGTAAAAGAGAATTTCTTAAGCAAGGTATGAAGCAGCAGTAGATCTCAAGTATACCTAGCTTCATTATGAAAAACACAAAAGTACTATTAAAAACTGCCTGATTTTTCTGTTGTTTTATTAATGAGCTGAGGAATTAATCTTGTGGTATCTTATTTTCAAATAAATATCTATTTTAAAATAGTGTGTCATGTTCTGTCATAGATCTTCAACATGAGTATTTCTTTCATGGATATCAATGATTTTTTTATGTAGTGGGATGATCTTCACTTTCTTTTTAGGGAGAAAAAGTGATAATTTTAGGAGTTTTCTGCTATGAGACAGAAAACTGTCTGTTGAACAGCTGAGTAGCAATTACAAAAAAAACCCCAGCACTGCCAAGCTGATACGGAACTCTTTGTGGAACAGACAATGAACTTAAAATTTAAGATTTTAATGTAATATGAACTCAGGACAGTCTTCCCTGCAACTTGATAATGAAAAGGATGGGAGATAAATAATCATTATTTTATAAGATTTAGGAAATTCTACATATTTTGGAAGTGGGGCCAAAGTAAACTAAGCATATATTTGAAAAATGGATGACCCATTCTGCTGCTTTGCCAAAATTCTCTTCCTCACTTTAGTACAAATGTCTGTGGATGGTCTGAGAAAAAAGCCTATTATAATAATGTGCACCAGCACACTTCGCTGCTGGTGAATATAACAGCTGAACTCACAGGTCAGAAGCATGTTTTAGATAAGAGATGCTTAAGTACTGATTTTATACCATGTGAAGGAATTGCGCTCCCAGCTAGAAGGACAACTGACTATCAAAAGAAAAGGAGAAATGACAATTACATTTAAAACATGACTTTTAAAAAGTCCTCAGACAGGCTTTCACCCCTCACACCCATCCTAAAAAGTGACCTACACTGGGCTGTCCTCCTGTTTCCGCAATAATCCAACACAGAGCAGGAAGACTTCGGAGTCTGTGCTGTCCACTAAATAAAACTCCTTACTTAGTATCCAGAAATCTGCAAATGCCCTGGTCTCCAGGTCTGAGGAAGGAAACTCTACACTTCTGGACACCCACCAGATCATCCAGGAGTTTACAGATTAAGGTCCACTTGCTCCAGAGACTAATGAATTTCTGCAAGAAATTCATTGGGTATTATTCCTTATTTCTGAAGAACCACCTGTCTCAAGTTTGCAAAAGCCTTGGTGAGTTTTTTATTGTAATAATCTCAAAGTACTAGGTCCCATCTAATTTTGGTTTTATTGTTCCAAATTGAAATTAGAAGAAAAAACCCAAACTCCTAAATTTTTTCTCCACAGTTGAAGAATGTATTTCTCCAGCGAAGCTTAAAAACTATCCATGGAACACATTGTGAAAATACTAACTTTTTTACTTGTAGATTTTTATTTTTTTCTGCTTTATTTATTACTTTGTCACACTGCACATTTTTATATATGCTGCTTCCATCAACCAGGAGCAGATAAAATAGTCTATATTTTTTTTTCATTCTTGTCTTAAAAATGGAAATTTTCAGGCCAAAAGTTTAGATAGGAAATACAGGCATAAATCCATCCAGTACATTGCAATATTAAAGAGAGAATGGAATATTTTAATACAAATATTAAAGAGAGAATGGAACCAACCATAAGAATTTATATTAAATATATTCATTTACTTTCCATATTTAGACAGAAATGCTTTAGAAGTTTATTGTTATAAGTTATTTGATTAGGACATCTTTCCACATAGCAGCTTCTCAAGGATATCCTTGATGTATTAGAATAAGGAAACAGATGAAAGTAATGCCCTCCTTTTCAAAGTAAACACTTCTGATGGTCTTCTCTTCCATCCATGATGAGTCCAGAACATATATTCTCAACCATTCCAAAACTGAGCGATTAATACTTCACCTCAGGTTTGATATCAATTTCAAATATAGCTTCAATAGGCTTTCTGTTAGCTGCCTACTAAGGCAGACAGAAATATGTGAGGCAAGATGTTCATCAGGATTGTGTGATACCAGAAACCCCAAAGTGCTGGAGCTAGAAAGTCTGCTGCCCTCACTATTGGATAGCTAAAATCCCTTCTAGGTTCTCAGCTGGTATATTTCTGTTTCTGACCTTTGAGCTGCTGACAAAGGACATTAAACACAAGAGGGCTGGTCAGCAATTTTTTTTAAATTCAAAAGCACTGATGTCTACATTGCAGCAGGAGTTTATTAGAAGAAAACTAAGTTTGAAACTCAAATACTTCTAAGTATGTAATACAGTATAACTGGCATCTAGCAAAATAAACCTACAGTCTGATGTACTGATAGCAAAATAACCAATCTTTTACAGATAGCTATTTTTTACTTTGTTCCATTTATCACTGGTCTATGGCTGATACCTTTTAAATGGCAGTTTATCTACCCTTTTACACTAACTTATTTCCATTACTTAAGACATTGGGGCATACTATCAAAATATAAAAAGAGTAAATTGCCTTTTGTATAGCTAAAATTAACCAATAATCTGGAACAGAATTAATTGTTGAATAAGCCAGTCTTTTGCTGCATTAATTATAATGTCAAGAGCTACTCAATGAAGTTCAGTACTTTTCTTGTTGTCGTTACTTATTAAGTTTTTTTTCAGTTTTAAATCTCAGAGATTCCACAGTAAATTTCAATGGCATGACTGCACTGTTTTTAGTTGTGATAGAAGCATAGCTGTGTGGTACTATATTTTGGTTTTGTGACGAAAACAGTATTCCTCACTTCTACTTCCATTTCTCTTCCCCATCCCACTGGGAGGGAGGGAACAGTTGTACTGGATTGAGCTGCCTCCTGGGCTCCTTAAACCACAACAATGTTCTAGAAAAAATACTTTCAGGCCCTCTAGAATGCATTGCAATGTAGGTTGTTGTCATTTTATAGAAACCAACTATCAATAATTCTGAAGAGAGGGTAAAGCTCCTTGCTCAGCCTTGGATACCAAAAATAATATCTGGGAAGTATACATCTGCCTAGAGTAATAAGGCTGAAAAGCAAACTTTCAAAATCTTCATTGACTGGTAAACACAAGAATTTCTAAAAATGTCTGAAATGTCTGAGGTAACAGAATTTAAAACAAGAATTTCTAGATTAGAATTAATTGACATATCACTCTCTTGACAGTCCTTTTTGTATACCAATTTTTTTTTTCCTCCAACAAAATCTAAAAAGTCATTGAGAATGACAGGTCTGGCAAAATGCAATGTGAGGTATTGAAAAGGAGAAATAAAGGAGGCAGATAATATTTCTGAGGGCCATTATTAAAAAAAATAAACCACAACATTTTAAATGCATCACTGGTGCAAGCCAAGAATAGCTAGAAGTTGCACCAAGAATTTACTATAGTCAATTTTTTTCACAAGCATAGTTCAAGTAAAACTTTTAATTCTTTGCCTCCAAAAACTATGGATCTGAGCTGTGCAGAGAGGAGCCTCTCCTAGGCTCTGCTCTTATAATACAAAGCACAGTTACTAACAATTCCTTTCTGACAGGACATGGTACCTTAGGATGGGAAATCTTATTTAAAGTCATTGGCAGGACTAGAATTAAGTTTCTTTTTGAGAGCTATCTGCACTACTGTAATATCCATTTTCTGTAATTTTTTTCCCAATCTAATAAGCAATTATAAAATAACCTTACAATGTCACAGCTCTGCCACTAATGTCACACAATATAATGGTTCTCTGGTACATGAAAAAAAACCTACATGAAAGCAGAGAATAAAACAATACTGCAATCATATTTACTGCTACTTTTAAATACACATTCCCCCTCTGCCTTACTAATATCTGCTAGGCTATAAATAGTAATGTAGGAAACTACTTATTTTTCTAATCATAGATTAAAAATTGGTATGAGAGGAAGAAACAAGGTTTAAATGAACTATCATTCGGCATAGCTCAGATGCAGCTTAGAACAGTAGCAGTGCTGATTATTCTTTTGGAATAAACACAATCCCAAGACACACTGAAAGGGTAATAAAATCAAAATATGCTCAGAAGAGCATGTCCCAGCATAAGGAACCCCTGCCCTTTCAACTTGTGGTATCTAATTATTAAAAAAAGTACATTTTGCATTTTAGCGCTGTTTGAGTTTTCATCTTTGAATCTATGTTTCACATGTAGTAACACCTCAGATATTTTCTCCCTAACAGTCTCAGTGCTGATGGATTTCGTATTGGAAAATGTAATTGCTTTTCTGGATTTTACATTCATTTTGTAACAAGCCTACTAAAAAGTACCACAATGGGTGAACTGCAGGTAAATGATCCAACACAACTTTAATCTAATTTATCTGCTAAATCACTTTAATTAGTTTTGGACTGTCAGCTATTACTTCCAGATTTTCAAAACAGAAAGATGAATGAAAACACTTATTTAAAAAAAAAAATACTCCTACGCACTTTCCTCGAGTCAAATAGCCTCCCACAAAGTAAAAAAAAAACAGTGGAAAAAAACCTCATGCCATTAGTATAGCACTTTCATTTTATAACTTGGATATAAGGCACAAAATAACTAACACCTGTCATTTTGTAAAATGCTTTTCACCTTTATTATCGAATGTCTAGTAGAGAGTGAGCAGTCTTGTTTAGACTGATTGAAATTCATGTTTATTTTAATGCATGCTTATAAAATTTGAAATTTGCCATTTGGCTTTTTTTTTACTGTGCTTACCTATGTCAGACTCAGTAGTATAAATCCAAAACAAAGAGTCTGTAAAGCAATGTATGATAGTGACTACTACCACTAAGTGTGGGCAACCATTTTTAATAATATAAAATATCACAAAAATAAACTTATTCACTTTTCATATGTTGGGCCAAAAGAATGAAAACTTGGGGTTTTTTTCTTTATTGCACAGCATGTAAATAAAAAATAAATGTTTAAAACCTCATTATATAGTGCATGTTACTTTGTTTCTGAGCAGCAAATGTTTTGAAAGTAGTTTCATGATGATTATAAAGAACAAATTGTGTGAAATAAGTGAACACTTTCAAAATTATATCCGAATATAAAATGAATTTTAAAATCATGCTGGCATTGCTAAGAGCACGCAGTAGTGGTCTTGATGAGAGACCATGTTGGCTTTGCTAGACTTGTTTAAAACTGTAGAAGAGGAACAAGGGAGAAAATAATAACATGAACATAGATGAGCACCTTACCCAACCACTTAAGTCCTACAAGCTGACATAATTGCTTTTTAATCTGTGAGAAGTTTTCATATATATTAGGAACTGTGTGGCCTCCTTTGGCAATAAATGAATTTATCTGCTACTATGACATACAACTCTGCCATGAAACAGAAAGTGTGGTGACTAAACTGAAACTACTGCTGTAAAATGCACTGCCTGATCTTCAATTAAATTCTCATACTAACATAAGGAGTTATCTGGAGCCAAAACCCGTTGATCCTTCTTTGCTTATGTGTCAAGGAGATAAAAACCCAAAGTCCTGATCAACAAACAAAGTTAATAATTTTTTCTCTTCAGTTAGAGAAGAAATCCTTCTGTTTTCCTAGGAGGGGTGGGAACCAGCCACTGCAGATCATAGATTAAAGCTCTGCTAAGAGAAACATCAGAAATGGGATTGCCAAATGGAGAATTATGAAAGAGGGATCTGAAATTTTGTGGCTAGAAATAGCCAAGGTGTAACAGAGGTGTAACTTGCATATGAGCTGAATTGAAATCATGGTGTCAAAAGAAGTTGCACAGCCACAGCCTAACTCAGGGTTCTTTTTATGAAGCGGCTGAGTGGATGTCACAGTGAAGACAGAAACATGGCAAGTACATAGTGATTCTTCTGAAAAGTATTCTGCCAGCCTTCAATGATTTGCAACTAGTGGACTTTATGAGACAAAGGTTTGTCTTCTGCATTTAATGTCTTCTAAGAAACCTTTATCTCATGAATTTATACGTGTTGCTCTTTGAGCCTATGTGTAAGGAGTCGACCCTGGCTGGTTGCCCGACACCCACTGAAGCCTCTCTATCACTCCCCTCTGCAGCTGGACAGGGGAGAGAAAATGTAACAGAGGGTTCATGAGTGGAGATAACAACAGAGAGTGATCACTCACCAAACACTGGCATGGGCTAAACAGGCCTATGAGATAATTAGAGATACTAATAGACTATGACAAAAAAAAAAAAAATCAGATCAAAGCAGGATAATCAGAAGTAAAATAAGACTTTAAAAATGACTTCCCAGCTCTAACTCTTCCCCCTACAGTGGTTCAGGGAGACAGGGAATGGGGGTTATGGTCAGTTCATCACAAGATGCTCCTGCTGCTGCTCAGGGAGAGGAATCCTTCTCCTGCTCCAATGTAGTGTCCCTCCCACAGGCAACAGTGTTCTACAAGCTTCTGCCACATGGGTCACTCTTCCATGGGATGCAGCTCTTCAAGGACAGGCTGCACCAGTGTGGATATCCCATGGAGTCACAAGTCCCACTAGGAAACCTGCTCCAGCATGGGCTTCACTCTCCACAGGTCCACAGGTCCCAGCCACGAGCCTGCTCCAGCTCAGGCCTCCCATGGGGTCACAGCCTCCTCCCAGGCACCCACCTGCTCCAGTGTGGGGCTCCTCCCTGGGCTGCAGGTGGATCTCTGCATCCCCCTGGCCCTCCATGGGCTGCAGGGACACAGCTGCCTCACCAGGGGCTGCACCAGGGGCTGCAGGGGAATCTCAGCTCTGACACCTGGAGCACCTCCTGCCCCTCCTTCTGCACTGACCTTGGAGTCTGCAGAGCTGTTCCTCTCACATATTCTCACCCCACTCTCCTCTGGCCACAATTACATCTGAGCAATAACCTTTTTTTTCTTCTTAAATATGTTATCATAGAGGCATTACCATAATTTCTAATCGGCCAGCCTTTGCCAACAGCATGTCTGTCTTGGCTAGATGACATTGGCTCTGCTGGACATGGAGGAAGCTTCTGGCAGCTTCTCACAGAAGTCTCCCCTGTAACCCCCCTTCTAGCCATGCAAACCTAACACATCCCACCCATCACCTCTGTGAATCACATATATAAGAATTATCAGCAAAAAGCCACATTCACCAGAGAGCCTACACTCATATCAAGAAAACTAACCAAACAAAGCAAGACAAAAATTTCACATACAAAAGCAAAATAACATAATCACAGCACTTAATGAAAATGGACAATTTACACAAAATCCACCCCTTGTCCCTTTGGTGCTGTTACTCAGATGTCATGTCACTCACACCATGATGTAACTTTTAGTATCTACAATTTCCTACAAATAAAAAGTCCCACTACTTAATGTCACTACATGAAGAATATAAGCAGAAGAATCTCAAATAATTTCAGTTAGGCTGAGGGTTCCTTTCCTCTCTGAACACAGTGTCTTTGAAACAGCAAAACAACCCAAACCTGTGGGAAAATATGAATTCCATTAAATAGTTCTTTGGACACTTTCTAGCAGACAAGACATTAGTTCCAGTACTGATTTTTTTTCCTGAAAACATTCATATTTATCTTCAGAATCTGAAAATTCAAAAAACCTATTATAACTCTCAGCACATTTGCTGAGGATAATGAGAGAAAGAAAAAAAATTCTACTGCTGCCAATTGCAAATTAAAAAAAGTCTTAATGGCTAAGAAGTATATAGGCATAGCAAAAATTAACAAACTACCATTTCTAATGTCAAAATAAATAAAAGACAGTATCATCTGCTATGAAACTGGTTTCTACCAGCATAAATTTACAGTCAGAACTTAGAAAAGCCCTGAAGCCTCAGTTATTTCTTCACAGAGTATGCATTCTGATGTCATGGGAGAAATTCCTGGTCAAAACTCTCATATTCATCCAGACACATCTACTCTTCATCTCTCTATCTGTAAATGAAATTTAATTCATGCCCCAATTAATTGCATTTTTATTCTTCTCAATAACATTACCATCTAATGAAAGAATTGAAGTTTAAGAAACTAATCTGAAAAAAGAATATCAGAGGATATACATAGAGAGATTAAGAATTTATTAATTTTACAATGACAGAAGGAAAATCTTTTTCCAAATGAGCTACAATATTAGAAGTATTGGAAATGCTGATATTATATTCATGCTCATTTATGAATTAGATGTAGTAGCTTAAATTGTTACTGTTCTTCAACTGCTCATTACTATGCCCTCAAATAAGATCTAATCATATGAATGGTGATTCCTTTTAGTACATTTCAGTGCACAGTAAAACTTGTTAATTTAAATCATACAAATGAGAGCATTGCAGAATCAACTTTTATCACCATGGATTACAATAATATCCTAAATTAGGATAAATTAGAAGAAAAATTAGACAGTAGACTTACAGTGTACCAAGTCTTTGAAAAATATCTAAAAATATGTCATTTACTTCATGCATTCAATTTTGTGCTTCCAAAAGCTAAATAAGCATTCAGTCTTTTAGAAAACAGAAAATTTTGGAGATTTAAAATTTTATACAAACCATTAAATAAATATTGCCTTGGGCAGGCATGTGGAGACTGTGGACTTCTAAAGAACCAGATGCCCTTGATAGCTTCATTAGCCCCAAATAAGAATAATGATAATAACCCCTAACAGACACTCAGCAGAAACTTCTATGGTATTTGTGTCCTGTTCTAACTTAATTTATGCTTTTTCTTCATTATATTATATTTTATATTATTACAATCCAATGACTATCATTGCTAAACTTAGTTTTTTATGGGTTCTTACTTTCTCATGCATAAGGTATTTTGGAATGATCCTGATCAGAATTTTTCATAAAAAAAACCCCGTCAAACACTTAAATATGATGAGGTTTGCACTGGTTATATTTCAGATAACCAAAAGGGTACTATATTTATGTGAGTGTACTGTCACATAAAATAACAGGAATAAATTGCAACTCTTTTTTTTCCAGGATTCTGTCCTTTACAAAGAAATGTTAGTAGCATCACTTTGTGTGAAAAAGTTTCTGTCATCGTTATGGGACAGCTGATGTTGCAGTTCAACCTCTACAGGTATGACATTGAATATTGATGCAAATTGACCATTAAAATTTGGTATAATAAATTTCGTACCAGACTGATTCTATTTTCTTACTTCTACCTTACACAAAAAGATGGGATAGATATCGTATAATGAAATCAGTAGGGCATTATTTCACATTTACTAAAATACAGTTTCAGTTGTTCAACACTTTGTTAAATGAAAAAAACCTGAAAATTTTTACCATGTATATCTGACTCTGTCCAAAAGATGTTTCTAGAATGCTAGGATTTAGCTGTAGTGATTTACAGGGAAACAAGGGAACTAACATTCTCAAACTAAGTCTGGCTGGACTCAATTGGCTTTTATTCCTCAGAAGTAATAATCATCATCCACACTTAGAATCATAAAATGGCTGGCGTTGGAAGGCACGTTTGAGGATCCATCTAGTTCAATATTCATCACTTGTGTGAGAATTTTTGAGGAATGTCCAGAAAATTGACATTTCCATGTTGTATATATGAGGCAGCTGGGAAGTAGCATGGACAATACCATACATTCATGCTTCAGGGAGGTAGGGCTCTGGTTGCCACACACTCACAGCACCAGGAACTGCCCAATCTCAAGCTGCTTATGCACATCAACTAACCATGTAAAACATGGCACTGGGGACATCATTGAGCTTTCAATGATCTTCATAAGAATAAAGAAAAAAATTGTGATGCTATCTAATTTATGATTCAGTGTCAGTATCACATCATAACAAGTTGTACTATGAATAATTTTAAATCCAGTTAGCTTGGAGGCAGATTTGCCATGTGCTAGAGATAAATGCTTTAAATGTTATTGTCAGTAATTGACTAGGATGCTAGTATTGATGGTGCCCCTGTTAAAAGCGTTCTGCTCACTCACAAAGAGGCAGGACACTTACAGTTTTGCTATATGAAACTTCAATCCTGAAAAACAGCCTGCCATTGCAAAGGATAAATAAATTTTAAGAAGGATCGGTTTCTTAAATATCATCACAATTACTTTCCTCTCCATTTTTAAAGAAATCCACTAAGTACACCAATTTCACTATTAACAGTGAAGCCCAGATTTCTGTCATATAAATATATGAATGTGACAGAGAAGTAGTAGTTAGGACTGGAATTTGCTGTTTGGCTTGCAGACAGACACTGCCAAAAGCTATTGAAGGTACACTTAAAACTCCTAATAGATTTTCTTTTAATTTTTTTGTCTTTTTTTTGACCTAGATGTTTGATCAACTTGTGTGACAGTTATATTAGGCTGCATTTTGTCAGCAAAATTAGCTAGTTACAAATAGATAGGTTAACATCAACAGAACAAAACCTGTGTTTGTTCCTGAAGAAGAGTATATATTTTGATCAGTACTCTTTTCAAATTATTGATAGATCCCCTGAAATGGAACCTAACACCTAAGTACACAAGCAGTAGAAAATGTGTTGGTAAATTCAAAGTGTTCATCACCGTAAATAAAATATACTTTACCCCACCAAATAAATAAAAATTGCATTGTAAGGCAGAACTGATGATACAGAATACTGAAAACAAGTGGAAATAGAATAGAACAGTATGGAAAAGCAAAAGACAGCAACTGGTTCTGTCGCTGTGCATTCTTTTAAAGGATAGATTTAATGGATATTCCATACATATCGCTTTATCACTTTGTAAGTGTTCACGGGTAAATCATAGGCCAGATACATAAATAATGAAAACAATATGGCAATTTATATATGAAACATATGCAAATGATGACAAACACTGAGGTGCCTTATGACTGCCAGCAGGTTTTGAGATGCACTCTGCATAGTAGTATTTTTCTCTCTTGTTCAAGTGAGAGACTTTTCTACATATTAACAGCAGTTGGGGAAGGAAGTTCATTTTCTGCAAAGTTTTTATGATTAAGCAATGGCAACAGAAGGCACATCACAAAATCAGTTACAGCATATTTCATGGTGCATCATTTACTGGCAGATGAGGCAGTTTCCTCCTTGAGTGGAAATCTAAGGCTGGGGTTCTACTGCAATAAGTTCTTTTAATAGACATTCTGTCAAAAAAATTATCCACAAAGTGACCAAAGCAAAAGTGCACTAAGTTTTGCATCACAAAAATGGGACATTTAGTGAGAGAACGTTTAAAAATATTACTGTATCGTATTCCCCAAAGAGTTCAAGTGAAAAAATTGCTTGCCAAGGTTCATTTGATGGCTGTGAGTCCTAAAAGAGTCACCACAATTTTGTCAGAATCAGCAAATCTTTCATCTGCATGATGGTATAACCTGATATATCCACATCTTACACTAGAGATCCCTTCATTAGTGATGGACCTGTATTTTATTCTTTAACCATCTGTTTCCAACTGTTCAGAACATACTCTAAAATGTACCTGTGCAGACAGAGTGAAAATTTTCTTCAAACAAGCAATATTATAGTCTGTGTTCTTCTTACCTGAAAGCAATTTGGAAATGCTGGTGAGACAATGGATTCCTTTATGAAGTCAAGCACAGCCAGCTAACTTTGGCATATTTGTAAGGTGAAATGTCACAGAAACTTTATGAAAAATGACCTATGCCCATGAGTGAAAAATGGCACAACCACTGGAGAGAGAACAGTGATCCACAGGGGTTGAAAGACTTCGGTTTTGCTTGGGCTTCACTACCAAGTGACGATTGGCACTGACAATAAGTCAAAATTTCCCAGCAGCAGCTGCATCACCATGGGATAATCTAAACCTGCTGTATTTGGCAGCCTAGGCTAGAGTGACAACAAGGAGTGACAACAAAAGTAAAGGGAAATGCAATTGGGGAAAGTGATTTTAAAAGTAAGGTAACATTTAAGAATCTTGTTATATAAAGTGGTGATAAAGCACTTGGAGATTATCCCTTTTTGCTTTTTGCGATAAATTAAAAACTTCAATTTTTATCTGAAATGTAAGAGTTGTCCCTTACATGAACCTCAAATATGTTCACACCTTTCTTTATCTTTTAATCATTCTGTACATCTCAAGTCTTTAAAGTGTATCTGACAACAAAAAAAATCTTGTTTTCCTGCATCTTTGCTTCTATTGAGTGTTACATTAAAGTAATAATGAAAAAGTTCTATTGTTTTTGCCTTAGGCTGATGTTGCAGCCTCAGTGAAATGAGGGCTCATTATAAAATTTCCTGGTTTATTATTTTTAGTGTTAAAGTAATCTAAATAATGCCAGTGTGAAATATATGCAGACCTGGGCTAAACAAAATCCAATGAAATATGACAGTTAAGACTTACATATGAGTTTACCATTTCAGCATCATGAAACAATAGACAATTTCCAAATAATCCTCTTAAAGAAGAATAACCTTCCTAATATAGTGGAAAAGCAGTGTTCCAGCTCAAGTGCTTACACTCATGAAGAGCAGTGAGTCCTGTATATCAGGGCAGTCAGGAAAGCTACACCTTCAGCAATGGCCCAATGGACTCAAACATAACACACTACTGTTTGGATAACAATTACAACTCAGTTCTTGGTTTTAGCTTTGAGTTTAACTCTCCATTGGACAGATTAAATCCTGTTGACTCTCAAAAACCCCATCCTGTTGCTCAGTGCTAAAGGCAGCTTAATTCTTGTGGAGAATCCTCCAGAGTGAGAGGTGGGGAGCAGCTGCCTGCCACCATCTGCCTTGGGAACTTGGCTCAGTCAGAGCCAGGTATTCCCTCTCTGTTTCTGTGACTGAGAGAAGTTCTGCTCTGGTCACTGAGGGACAAAGAGCTTTGGGACTCTGTCTGCTGGGAATGCTGCCCTGACCTGTCCTGCCTCCTTTCCAAACTTTATTGCCCAGATGCCACCACCACACCAGTACTGCTGCCAAGGGGCCAGGGCTTTCTGTGAGGAGCATTTACTCTGATCGCCTGGGTCCTTTCTCAGGCTGTTCCAACTCCCCCACCACGGGCAGGGAGGCTGGTCCCTCATTAGTGCTAAGGACAGATCTGCACTAGCAGTGCTCCTGTGTCTGCGTCCATTTGGTCTCCACATGTCAGTTCAGCCTCAGATGCTTTTATATCCCAATTTACTGGTTGTTTATAGTGCTCCCAAGGAAAGGCAACTAGAAAAGGACCTACTAACAATTATAAAGTGATTGCTTATACTGCACTGATTGTATCAAATTCTAACAAAATTAAGTTCCTTACAAAGTATGTTTTCAGCAAAGTCCATGACCAGTGTAGCATCACTACAGATGTTCTGCTTTGGTGCAAAACCAGATTCGCACTCAGCTCTCTCCATGGTACAAGCTTGACTGTAGCTTTAATGGACTGCATAGATACATGCTGTATGTAATATTGTCAAATGAATTATTTTTACTTAAGGAATAATAATTTAGAATCATACCAATATTTTCAGTGTTTGAGCCTGGTTTTTAAGTCTTGATTTGGACCTGCATCCCATTCTGTTTCTGGTTTTCTCTGCAGTTGTCTCACAACTGCCTTCCCTCAGGCTGTTCAGCAGAAGCACAGTTTCAATGACAGAAGATGCTGGTCTAAATCTTAGCAATCAAAGTCTAACATCTTCTGGAGAAGTGTTCAGTGTCCTGCACTGTTACAGCTAAAGTACATTTACAGTTTCTGTGTTTTCAGATTTGAAAAGAGTATGTATAGACAGATGGGTAAATAAACAACTTTACTCACACTTTTTTGAGTTACAATGTCCATGAAAAATAACCCTGTGGTGATTTAAGACTGAGCACCTTCATATTTCCTAAATTCCTTTAGTGTCTTGATAGTCTTATAAAAAATATTTCCACTTCTTTTGTATACCTCTAGGGTACAAACACAGGTGAATCCTTTCTGCCAGAGGCAAGCAATGACAAAGGTATCCAAGCAGTTAAGCAAGCAAACATGCTTTTAGTATATTAGAACAGCTACTTCAGAAATCTCCTCAGTTTTAAGGATTTTAAAATTGTATTATTTCCTGGATTTGCAATGCCTGCACAACAAAGAATGAAGAAGAGAAGGAAAGAACTGTACTATCTGCTGTCCCTTTTGGATGGGCGCTGATCCATTCAGAAAACTGGCTCTGCACAGTGCTGCATGAGCCAGAACCACTAAGTTTACAGAGGCTCCAGAACAACTGAGACTGAAGTTTTGGTGATACAGTGAAATAGGAAGGGGATAACTGATGAGATCAATTACTGAATATTTCTACTAGTAGGTAGGACAGTGGCCTGACAGGCACATAACTGACTACAGATGGCTTGGAGTGCAGTATAGTGAATAAAGTACCTATGCAGCTTTGCAGAGGTAGAATAGATACACAAAAACACAATGTACATTCTTAATTAATTGAAACCTGTCTTTGGCACTGCATGAGCAGTAGGAGTAAAATATACACAAGCTATCACTCAGTGAGGAGCATATTTTTCATATATTGGAGGAGTAGAAAATACTGGAAAACTCATGCTATTGTTATAATAATCCAAGCCATTGAATTTTTAATGGTTTAAGCCATTTGGGTTTTTAATAAAACTAAAGCCATTCTCTTGAAATCTGATAAAAATAGCTAATGTAAAATACATCACTAATTCTAATTATCACGAGACTATGAGAAAAAATAATCAGTGCCTGTAGCTGCAACCCCTTCCCTAAACTATCAAAATTAAGCTATTTAATCATGAATGAAATTGAAGGCTCCTCCAGAGTTTTGGTTTAGTCTTTTTTTAATTAAGGTAGCAGGCTTAAAGGTTTCTGTTTGCATTAGTGAAGACTTAGCTTAATATCACAAATACAATCCTAAATATCAGAAAAGCAGAGGATATTCAAGCCTGAGAAACTAAATCTGTGGGACCTCACTGCTTCTTTGAAACTGCACTGAGAAATTTGACAACATTAGTTAAAGTTGCTGGTAGGTTCAAAGTAAGAAGAGAAGAAAATCATCCACCCTCTAGAGCTCACTTTCACTATTACAGCTTTGCAAAGAGGGGTTAGATTGAGTAACTGCATATGGTCAATATTTATATATATATTATATATAGTCATGCCTAAAATTGAGTTACCATGGCTTGTATTGTGTGGGATTGTGCTACCACAGGTTTCTACCCATCATACGGAAGCACAGGTTTTATAGATGAACTAATTAGAACTGAAGTGTTTGAAAATATTATTGTTGCTATTTTCTAGACCCCTCTGTTGAGAAAGCTCAGTACAACATTGCACAAGAGCCTACTTTAAATGCAAAGCTTTGTGAGGAAAACAAAAGAGCATGCTTAGGAGTGATGCAATTCTTTTATGGTACATTTTGTCATATTAGAAAGTCCGTGGATCTAAGCAAAGTAAGCAAGTATTGTCTGCAACTTTACACTAGTGTTTGACTAAATATTACCCATCCAGCAGTTCAGGCTAAGTATTGCTATGACAAATTATATATTTGATCCAAAAGAAGGAAGCACTTAATTTTTGCACTGTTTGAACTAGGAAGTATGTAAAGCTGTCAGTGATTTGAGGACAGGATGTTCATGGGGAGACAGTATAGGAATGTATGCCTAAAGGTTCAGCAATAATTTGTTACATGCTTAAAAATTTCATCATATGGTTTCTGTAACTGTTTGCTACATCGGTACAGCTATTGATATCTTGTGTCATAGAAAGATGCAAATAATAGTTATATTAAAAAGATGAAAGTTCATGCATACTGGGGAAAAGTGATCCAATAATTTTTAAAATATGCTTTTTCAACCCTCGTTTATTATTTGTTTCCTGAATCCTTCACACCTTGAAATACAAAGACTTGAAATATTCTTCTTGCTAAATGAGTCTTATTAGGAAAGTGATTAATGTAGGAAAGAAGTTGCAGTACATTGCAAGGTTAGTTTGATCAATTGGTAGAGCAAGCACAGTCTTCTAGCCAATTTTATAGGCTGAAGATAAAGAGAGACATTTTTCTTTTAAACTTACAGACTATAGTCTCACTGGATATCAGCCACAAGCGATAAGTCGTGTGGCCACTCACAAACACCTCATCTTAATTAGTAGAAGAGACACCAACACACATCACACATCTTCACTCTATGTTCCCTTGGTTCTAACTTAAAAGCAGTGCAACTCCAAAGCCTGTAAAGATCTCTTCTTTCATATGTAAACAGTCTGAAAGACAAATACTTCTTTACTTCTAAAAAGCCAGGAAAATGTGCTGTCTGGTTAAAAGCTAGTCTTCTCCCATTTTGCTCTTTTTTTAGAAGAGAAAGTTTCCTTCCTGTCAGGATACATAGCACTGCACATCAAATAAAAGTATAATTAAAAGGACAGTGGCAGTAGCGACAGCTTAGCTACTTACCCTGCTGTCAAGTTTTACTTTATCTTCAAACTGCTGTACTTACAAAATTGCTGGAAAAACTGCATTACTTTACCTGCTAGTGAGTAATGTTTGCAGTGTTTTAGTCATCCCATCCTCATGCATCTTTTTTTTGCCTGGCACTTTGGTTAAAATAAAACTCTCCTATATGGTTTTCCAATGCAACTTTCCATTTTTACTAGTCTTTTTAAAGGGCATACTCTCCGAGGTAATAGTTTTAAGTGATTTACTTAGTGTTAGACCAGGGGGAAGAAATCCCTGTGTTCCCTAGAGCAGCCACACATTTAATCAAATATAACTCATAAATCACATTTACAACTTTCAGAACTCAATCAATAAGATACTTTATAGTCTGTAAAAAAATTATCTGGAAAGTAGTAGAAGTACAAGAGGGATGTTAGTGAGGGACCACACACATCTAGGCTCTGCACACTGCCTGTCTTTAGGGACTAAACTGCCAATTTTAACAATGACTGATTTGTCCCAAAACTCTAATGCATTTATAAGCAATGCATAGTTGGCTGATAATGAAGCATTCCAGGAGGCCATAATCAATAGTACCTAAGCAGAATAAGTTTACTGTTCCACTTTACCCTAGTTTGGTGACTATTATTAATACTTTTCTCATCAAACTTTAGTTAAGGACTTTTGTTCTCTTGGGCAGAAGTTTTCATGGCTTTTCTCTGAAGCAATCTTCAAGTAAGTCACAGAATACCAAGGACTTCTCAATGCTAATTCAGTTACATGTCTTCCTGAAGTTTAATTTGCATATTTAATATAGCAAATTCTTCATCAAGTGTTTAATTTGTATACATAATACTGAACAGTCTCCTGTAGCAAAAATTACCCTGTTACACAGTACTTCATCTAGGACTGATACATAAGTCAAAAGCAAGTTCTGTAAATTACTGCTCTAATATCTGCATAACTTCAATTATATAGTAGATAACTTTCTCATAATTTCTGGACCATGCATTAGAAAAAAAGAAATTAATCACCTCATATTAGATGCTTCAAAATGTGTTGCCTGTTTGTATATTCCCCTAATGACTCAAACATAGTGTGTATATTTTGTATGAACATTTACTTGAACTTTTTTTCATGCAAGAGACACCACAAAATTGTTGTACTCCATGCTAAGAGAAAAAAACCCAGTGAAATAGTATCTCAACCTTTTGAAGATCTAATGACAGCAGCTTTCATGAAATATAAACAGATGCCTGCAGCTGTTGTATCAATATTCAAACTGAACACATACTCCAGTGATACCAGAGTGGTGGCTAAGAGACTGAAGTGACAGACTACTCAATAGCAAGTTTTCATTCAGATGGAAATGATCTTATCAGACTGAGTTCAGACAGCTTTGCCCTTCATTCCTTTTTGAGACATCTGCAGAAAGTACTGGCAAATATCTGGATCATTTCAGTTTTTGAAACCAGAAGACTAGAACAAAACAGAATATGTGAGAGCTGTTACAGAATATGTGAGAGCTGTTACCAGCTCTTACAACACAGACAGAAAAAAAAAATCAGGAAATAGTACTGATACATTAAGACTTTGCATTAGAATGTATTTCCATTATTACTGTCAACAACTTACATGGCAATTTTTTGTAAAGATAAATGACAAGAAAAGTGCAATCATAGCTCAGAAATCTATTTTCTAGCCAAACTGCAAGTGACTTTTAGTGTTAGGTCTATGAGGGATCATGTTGTCACTCATTTAAGACACTTCCATAGGCTGAAAATGTTAAAAGTTCCTAGTAGTGACTGGGTCTTTAATAAGTTTATATACTTAGCCTTTTAAATCAAAATTGCCAATAATTTTAATTTAAGAAAGAATGGGAGAAAGTTGTTTGACAAAACCAAATTTACAAATAGTGAAGTTGGTAACATCCAAACAATCTTTGAGCAAATTTAATGCCTAATTGCTCTATTTCAGTTTTAATAAGCTCTCTACAATGGAAGGTACAAAAACCTCACTGGAATCAGAAACCAATTGAGATATCTCTGTAAATAACATGAAAAGTAGCCTTCATACCGCATATCCTCTGGCTTTCTGATGGACATAAGTGAACCTGCTTGTGATGTTTGTAAAAGATCATCTATTTATAGAGCTGCTTTGTTTTGTGATTGATTGGAGATTCAAGTGGAATAGCAAAATGCCAAGGAGGGGAGCTGAATGGATTTGAACTCTAGAAAACAACCATTTGAATCCTGCATGCATCATGTTTTAAGAATAATCAGAGCCTAAATATGTACACATTTAAAGCTATGTCCAAGTCTTTAAAATATACGTTGTCATATGGAGCCTTTGATTTTCACTGATGGTATGAGGAGAGTATGCCTGCTAGTTTTCTACATGGTTTTCTGTAGACCTGATGTGTGAGTCAAAGGAAACATGATCTGGTTTGGGGTGATCAACTTCCAGGCAAAATCTCTCCTCATCCACATGGAGAATATAGCATATAATCAAATTACTGTATTTATTTATATACTATCATAATCAGAGTCCTCTGGCATGAAGTCATATATAAAAGTGTTGACAATAACAAATTTCTGGTATTCAGCAATTGGTACCAGCAATTGGATGGACATACAGAGGCCTGTCTGCACGATCTTATGCAGAAAAATACTGAGAAACTCAATTTCTATTCAAACTTGGCAGAGCATGAATCAGATCTGATCTACAAGGCATGATGCTGCACTAATGCACACAGATGGTAGTAATTCTGCCAAATGTGTGAATTCCTATGCTAATAAAATCACATTATTTATGATTTCTTCACACACTGCTTCAAGACAAGTGATTTTTCAGATAAAGTCAGGGCATGACCATCTGTCACTGATCATAAGCACATGCATAGAATGCAGCAATCATGCAGCATCTGGTCAAAGTATGATTCAAAAGGCTAATGAGGAAACATAATCTGGAATATGATATGAAAAAGTTATTATAAGTAAAGTTTTAAAAGTATCATAAACCAGACATATATTATAGCAAGTTAAGTAACACTAATAGTATGAGATCTCGATTTTCTTTCATTGTAAGAGTCTGAAATCTAAACCAAACCAGATAAACTCTGAATTTAGATTTCTCTCCAGAGAAATTACACATCAGAGCTTCTACAGGTTTCTAAAATGTTGAATATATGTTGTGTATCCAACTTGTAAGATGATGTTTTCTCTTGTGTAAGCCAATCACCAAGGAAGGATGCCCAAAGATAAAGGTTTTAAAAAATTATTTGTGCAATTGATTCCATTGAAACTGGAAGAAGGTGAACTTATGTAATTACTAGACAGGCATATTTTCAATTAATAACAAAAAGGATTGTTGACAAGAATGAATTATGGATACTTGATATATATGGAGAGTGCTAATATAGGAAAAATTATATTTATAAACTGTTCAGTGCAAATGAATCCTAAAGTTACTTTTTCCATTAATGTATTAAATTTTAAAATCCCCGAGGAAAGAAATTTTCTTCTGGGAAAATAAAGAAGGAAAAAAGTCACTGATGACATACATGTGACTGCTCCAGAGAACTACAGATAAACAAAACTAAAAGCTTGTGCTCTTTGAAAATACATAATGAATCAGATCTTCTGGTCTTAGGTACTGGGCAGTGGATTTAAAACTGTTGATCAGAAGTATCTGTGTCCACAAACTAATGTTTCTATTGACAGGCACTGTCAGAATGAGTGTGTGTGTGCTGATGGTTACGGACAGTTGGTTTGGACTACAAGAATGCTGATTCCCTCTCTGTGATCTGCTAATCCTTTGCAGGAAAAAATGGATTTAGAATTAATCTTTGTGAAATGTTACTGGTGTCAAATATGTTTTATTTGACAGATAACAGAACCTGTTAATCCACAGAGCTTCCTGCTCTTTATGATATTGTATTAGCTTTCAAAGGCAAGTGATTTGAATTATCAGACATCCCATGATTAGGAAAGGATGCAAATAAGGACCTCCTTGAGACAACCCTAGAAATTTGAAAAGCCATCTAGATAAAGAATGGACAAGTGAATTATTAATTAACAAGCAGAACCACATCAACACGATCCCACAAAAGAAAAACAACCAAAAAACAAACAAACAAAAAACCAAACCAAAACTAAAAAACCCAAAAAACAAAACTACAGACAAAAATGCAGGAAGAATTGCAGTGAGGGAACAGAATTCCAAGGTCTTAGAATGAGTCTGAGGCTAATTCAAGAATACAGGTTAACTTGATTTTTAGTCTCCTATGCTATTTAAAAATAAAGTTTCTGTGTCATGTACTGTATTTTTCAGATTACAATAGAAAATAAAATACATCCATAACTGGAAAATCAGTTATGACAGAGCATGCATTGAGCTGCTTCTAATGTCCTGACATAGTCTGCCTAAACTGCTCCTACGGATAGGTTTTTGCCCTATGAAATTACTTTAGGTTTACTTGGAGATAGAGGCAAGGATGCTTCTTTATCTGGTTTTTCTTTCTTTCCTCAAATACACTGTGTTGACTGAGAACCAGTTGCATTCTTTGATTTGTGACAGTTCATTTTGCCTTTCTTTCAGAATATTTGGCTTTGTTATTTCTTCCCTTATACTGAACATTGTCACTGCAAGTACCCCTTCTACTGCTAATATCAAACAATTGAACAGTTTGCTTCAGGAAGCTAGTTCTGCTAATTGTGCTAATACAGGACATCATCTATCTCCAACATTTATCTCTTTCAAGTCAAACTCTTTCTCATATAATCCAATTTCATGAGGGTATTTTTCTTTGCTACCTTTGGTTCAGCTTTATAATCCACTATGTACAGCCAAAGAAAGCTATTTTTGTGGTCTCTGAGTGATTCAGTTCATCTCAGAATATATGTACTCTTCCTTCTTAAATCCTTTCCCCCTTTCCTTTATCCTTACTGTAGCTCTGATGTGACATGTGCAGAGAGCATCAAGTTAAGTTGGGTGGTGGATTCTATTCTCTGCTGTATCATATATGTGATGGTCAAGTGGTCACAAAAACAAGGAAAATAAGCAACAAGCTCCTGCAGATTTCCAGAGAATGGCTTATGGAACCATCAGAACAACAAAAAGTACAGGCCATAGGTTTTATGGTCCAAGAGAGAATGAATAAAGCAGGGGGATGCTAGTGTCAAATTGTAACAAAAGTATTTGGATATACTTTCTGAAATAATGTGATAGCAGTGATCATATTCAGCTTTTTATTCAAATTCTCCAATTATTTTCTAGCATTGTCTCTAGGTGGTGTATATGTCAACAAAATTCCGATCCCAAATTTTCATGGAATTTTTTCCTTCTCCTTCACCATTTTTCCCATTAAAAAAAAAAAAAAATTTGAAGATCACAATGGCTGCTAGTTAAATTGAGCCCCTTGCTTGCTATGATAGCATCTTGGCTTTTATAAGCCAATGCTTTGCATGGTCACCCATTCATTCTTTCCACAAATAAAGAAAGAAACTCCATAGGTCAGTCTTCATTCAGTGATGATGACAGGGAAACATTCAAGGAACCTTAAGAAAAAAGTCTAAGTAGGACTTGGACTAAATATTACCAGTTCTGAAATTGCACCCAGATTTGTACCAAGAAATACTACTAAGAGTTACCTGAATTCAGGTTTTGTTTAGTAAGTAGAAAACAAACTACTCATTTTCAAAGTTACTTTAATTATCAATTATCAATAACCACAGAGAAAAAAACATTATGTGTCAATAGCACACAAAACCAAGAAGAATATTGAAGGAGTATTTAAAGTAAAAGCATCTTATCCACTAAGCATCCAGTAGCACATCAGTAGCAAAGAATCTCACTTTCACTTCTAGTCTCACCTCCATTCCCTGCTAAATGGGGTACACAACAATTCCACTGACCTGCCCTCCCCACCACAGGGACCACTCCAAACACCTGTAGCCACAACCACAGTGAACACCTTTATCACAGAATGCACCTCCTGCTGACTCATGCAAAATGAGCAGGTTAGTTCGGAGAAATGCTGCTCTAGGTGGGTCTGCATGGCCCAGACTGCTTCTGAAAGCAGTGTGGCAGCTGGTACACGACATGCTCACATATGCTTTGCTGCATCTGTAAAATTTATTTGATTTTTTACTAGTTACTTAAACTGGTCTGGACTGGAAATCAGAAATGTTTTCCACATAGCTGGATTAGAAAAAGTGATTCAAGTTTGTAACTGTGGCCACACACCAGGAAGGAGACTTCCACCTGAACGGAAGAATGGAAGAATCTACAAAAGAAGGAGTGACTCAGCTTTAGTACCTGGACTACTGTGTCTGCTTCTGGGTTCCTCAGCACAAGAAAGACCAGGAGCTACTGGAAAGGGTCCAGCAGCGGTCACAGAGATGATTGGGGTCTGGAGCATCTCTCTTATGAAGAGAGACTTCAAGAGCTGGGCCTGCTTAGTCCACAGAAGAAAAAACTGAGAGGGGACCCCATAAATACATATAAATATCTCAAATGCAGGTGGCAGGAGGATGGTGCCAGGCTCTTTACGGTTGTGTCTAGGGACAGGATGAGAAGAAATGACCATAAACTAAAACACAGGAAGCTTCATCTCAACATGAGGAAGAACTTTTCACTGAGAGTGGCAGAGCACTGTAACAGGCTGCCCAGGGAGGTCATGTAATCTCCTTCTCTGGCAACATTCAAAACCCACCTGAGTATGTTCCTGCGTCGCCTGCTCTAGGTGACCTTGCTTTGGCAGGAAGGTTGGACTGGATGATCTCCAGAGGTTCCTTCAAACCCTAAAGGTTCTGTAACTCTGTGGCAAAGAAATTGTCAAATAAAAGACAATAAAAATGTCCCTTTATTTATACTGGGGCTCGAAAAAAAGGAGATGCTGAGTCAGCTTCTTTTATTTCTGCTCACACTGCCCTGGGGAGGTTGGCAAGTCAAAAAGACTGTAAAAGCTACAACAAAAATGAGGGGGAATAAACAAAGAACAAATGGCGGCAGGAAAAGATACAAAAGAGTTATGAAGTTGAAATATAGAGATTCTTTTGTTTTCTATAAATATACATAATAGCATATAAATAGTTTACTGCTATTTGGGAGAACAAAGCCAGAAAACAGAAAAGGATATCATATAGTATTATGTGTTCTGTAACATAACAGTAAGGAAGAAAAAAGAAACAGTATTGGTCAGGGTCAGTAAGAAACATTTCTGGTTTCAAAAAACAATCTACTTTTAACGACATTTCCCAGTATTCTCATAGATGCTTTTGGCCTTTTTCTCCTTCACTTTTTGTTTTTTAGTAGACAGATATTGATTATAACTTTCTAAAAACTCATGAATCAAATATTTAGGGGAAAGACACTTTTTCCTAGGGGAACATCCTTTAGAGCAGAAAATGAAAATAGCCATGCTATGAGCAAAAAATCATGGCATAGATAAATGAAGATGTTGCCAGAACTTATAAAAACCTTAATGTCATGGAGAGTGACTAGGCCTTATTGATTATTACAAGTAAGCTTCATCACTACTCACAGAGTCCTGCATGTTTTTGGCAAGTTGTTCATGTGAAAAATAAGCTACAGCAATATAATAGGAAAGTATTAATCTACTGCTTCTAAACTGTAACAAAGCAGCAGGATTTCAAAGTTCTGCCACTGGAGCCAGAAGAAAGAATGAAGAATGTTGTGGATCTGGAAACGCAGCAAATATTTTTCACAGGCAACAGAAAATGCAAACAGGTGCAGGGGTTGGTAAAGCTCCATTTGAAATCTCCTTTTAGCAACTATGAAGTGGCAGGCATTCCCTGCTCTGAGACAGGATGATTAACACTGCAAGCTGAAAGAGTTTGTGGAAAAAGCAAATATAAAACAGTAATTTTCTTCCTCAGAGAGTTCTGAGCTTTTATTAGCATTCCTGTGACCAAGATTTTTTTTCTTTATCCTTTTAAGAGAACTTCAGCTGGATTAAGTACAATGCCAATGACTACTTTTCTTTATAACTGCTCATTTTATTTTCATTTTCTAGATTTGTATTTAAAAAATATTTTCATTGTTCAGCTGTCCTATCACACAACCTCACAAATCTGTCCTGCCTGCTGTTAAGTGCACAGTAGTTATTCCTTTATCCTGTTCCCCTCTCATTTTCTTAAATGTTATCAACATTTTAGCATATCTAACTGGGACCAAAGGCTTAATAACCTTTTTAACAGATCTAAAATCCTAAACAAACCAAAACCAAACAAACAAACAAAACCCCAGGATACCCCTTGAAACAGACACATTTTGAGCCAATATTTTGGATCAAAATGTTCAGTTCTGACAAAATTTATTGTTAGTTCCTTTAAATATTTAGCCTCCCAGCATCTCTGGATAAATTTTAGACCCACAAGCATCAGTGGCTGGATTATTCATGGGAATGTTCAGGCTTTAAATCTGGACTGACATTCTTTCTCTTATTCTTAGTGGTACTCAGGTTGGTCTCCAGAAAAACAAAAAATGGGAGACCGGTTCTGATCATCCAGAAATTAATTTCATATTCTCAATTCCTCTCTTGAGTCTCTCTGAATTTGACTTTAAAGGAGGAAAATTATGCAGTCTGCTGGATCTCAAAGAACAAAGAATGAAAGGTCCCTTCATACTCTATTTCTTAATGCATGGAAATTCTTGATTTTCTGCACCTTTTATCTACATTAATATTTTTTATGAGTGGTTGAAATGTTTTTATATCAAGGGAAGAATTAATTTAATAGGAGTTTCTGTAAAACTCCTGTATAAGAATCTCTAAACAGAGATGGCTGTGTAGTGATTCTACAATGCTTCTAGCTAGAGATTTGATGAAGTACATGTGTATTTAGTAAGAACATTCCAACCTTATGTGTTTTTTTCCTATTATAACAACAACTCCATAATTTATACCTCAGAATAACCTACAAAGAAAAAACATTTAAATTTTGCAACTGTGCCGCATAAAACCCAAAACTCAGTAGCATGCTCCCTTTAAGGCAAGAAAATGCACGTGAAGACATGGGTGTACAACAGGGTCTGGGCTTCTGCTGTCAAACTCTAAAATGGACTTAAAAAGCTTGTGGCTGTACACATTGTACACATTTTACTCATACAAATATTTGATTGAGTTTTGCTCTTTATTTTGCTGACATTCAACAGTTGCTAAAGCCAACTGTACAGATGAGTAAAAAGAAAAAGCCATTAATTTACAATTTCCATAAGATAATACTAAGAATAATGCCACAGGATGGAAAACAGCTTTAGCTGTCAGATGATTCTATAGTTTTCCATTTTGGTTAGTAGAAGCTAATCGGGCCCTTGTCTTTTTTTTTCTTGAGTTTATTTTTTCATATTTGTATATTTTCTATAGTATTCGATATACAAGTGTCTTTTACTATTTACTTATAATACTGTAGCTTTAATTTTGTCTTGTATAGGACTAAAAAATCTATTTAAGAAAATTCTTGATACAGAGAAATACAAGTCACATAGGAAAATTTTTTCATTTGTGGAAGTCATTGTTTGAACTACGAATCTAACAGAGTGTCTGTTTGGGCAATGTATAAATCCTTTTCTCTGTTTGGTGATGTATTCACTATTTTCAGTAATTCCACTAAAATACAGGGAGACTTTACATGCTGACAAGTTTTGAACCGTGTTCTGCACAGAACTGATTTACATCCATAGTATTTAAGTATATATCATGCTACTAGGAAATTCACCTTCTGAATCCCAGATTTCCTGGGTAACTAAAATGCTAAATCACTAAAATGCTTTTGCTGTATAATCACTTGCCTATTTTATCACCACAAACTGTTATTACAAAAACATTAAAAAAAGGACAAAGGTAGAAAGAAAACTAAGATTTTATTTTACATAAAATAAGTGGCTTCCTCAGAAGGAGGTTGGAGACTTGAGGAGCCTCATAATGGTAACTTCCTAACACCTATATTATGAATTTTCCTCATCTTTAAACACCAGCAGTTTAAGATTCTATGTAAATGCAGGCACCAGTGTTCCATGAAAATGCATAAAAAAGAATGTGTCAGGCACTCTTAATTAGAAATAACATGGGGTTTCATGCTTGAGTCAGAAATTTATGCATAGACCAGGAATCAACAAAGCCATTTTCTCTTTAGTCACATTATGTAAGTAGCCAGCATCCTCCCAAACTGGGCACTGGCCTTGGGAGGTGGCATGAAAGGATGGGCCAGGTGACATGGCTCTGAGCAGGACACTTTACTGAGGTCCCTAGAGAATCCTGATGTTCACTCTCTCAGCTAGCTGAAAGTTCCTGAGAGTGTTCTGGGACCAGAACCACAGCTTACACCCTGTGTGAAGGAATGAAAATCCCTCTGTTTTCAATCACAGCATTCTTGAAATCAAAATGTCAAGGTAGTAAAGCATACTGTTATCCTAACTCAGTACCACAGATGATTCCTAACTAACTATTAAATTAACCGTGATGTTGAAGAACACACAGTCTTCTATGTCTCTTTCTTACACAATAAAGCTCAAAAACATTATTTAATACCTCACCTGCTTTAATACACAGTATCTCCTGGGGAAAAACTCAAATGAGTCAAGCTCAGAAAATAAGCATTGCCAAACTGCCAGGGGAGACACAGGATTTTTGCAGATGACTTGATTATCAGCAAGTTAGCACAGCAGAACAAATGGCTTCAATTCAGGAGCTACTGAAAGCAGGTTTTCCCAGAAAATGCCATAAATGGAGAAATAAAGCAAGAAAAAAGCAAGTATTTGTCCCTTACATGACAATGACTACCTTCAAATGAAAAATTACTCAAAGGACTGGGACATTGCAGCCTAACATGTTGCAAGATTAGAAAGAACCAACTTTATATCGACATTTTCAAGTGGAAAATGAAGGGGCGAAAGCTTGTTCACTGCAAATTGTAAACTCACCATTATTTCATTTTCAGAATAGAGTTTGTTATGAAATTGTTACAATTCTCATAAAAATTATTATGACAAGAAAACATTCATCCACCCACATTAAACAAACTCAGGAGCCAAATGCTAGAAATGGTAAAATTTCATAGGTCTGGTCTATGTGATGAGGAGACATAGATTTTTCTACTGCTTTTATAAATTGTTTTTTCCAGAAATGCTAATTAATGCAAGTGCTTGTAGCAAAATGCTACACCTATCTCATTTTTAATAAAATCCAAATAAAAATAAGCAACTTTAAACCAAAACTTAAACCCAATACTTCTTATTTTGAATGGCTCATGACTGACTGTGAAGGGATGTGAATAACAGACAGAGGATGTACTAGCAAAGTGACAACTCTATAAGAATTTTCTATAATTATTAACTTTTTTAATCATAATCTCTCAAAACAGTTTATGCCCAACAGGCTCCATAATCTATTTCACAGAACAGACTTGTGAAATATATATTACAACTCTGTTAAATAAGGGAACCCTATAGCTCTACGGTATAGCATAGAACTCTATATTATATGCTATAGAAGTAGAATCTACAGCTGTTGTGGAGCTCATTGGTTGTGGGTATATGGCAGCTGCAATCATAAATAACTTTACAGACACTGGGACAGCAGTTTTTAAGACTTTGTTGGTGCTTTGAAGGGCTCTTTCTACATCTCAACAAACTCTTTCTGATTATCCTCCCCCTAGGTAAAATTAAGGTTTAATCACATATTTAGTCTTAGCAATCATAGAAAACTGTCACATCCTTTACAATTTCATTAAGTTCTCTGGAGGGATTTGAGATGAAAGTTGATTTTAAGTAATAAGCTTATATGAATGACCAAACAAGTAATGGAAGGGAGGGATCCTAAATCAGGGTCAGACGTAGTAGAATACCTGCATCCTGAACATAAATTCCATGAATCACAGAAGTTCCTTACACTCTTAAAATTAAATACATGTAAAGCTTACATGCTTCACTGAATCTGGGACATAATATCTAAATTAGATGAAGATGAAATATTAAGTGTCAGTATGAAAGCTCATACTGACACTTGTTTCTGAAAATGGCAAAATTCTACAAAAATATCCAAGAGGGTGTAAGAAGGATTAGTCTAAAATTGCTTCACCTCTTCCTTGTGAACTATTTTTCTTTTCCCTCAAAATCCTGTTTTCCTTTGATTTCAAAAACACTTCAGCAAATTAACCACATTAAAATAAAACTGATAGAACAAGATGTCATCGGATTAAAGATATTTCAGATATCTTGAAAAAGTCTCAATAATTTTGTAAACTAGGAACGAAAAAAGCAAGAGCCATAAGTTAAGTCCAGGTAACTGTGAAGCTAATATGATTACTAAAATCACAGACACAGGGTATTATAAAGTGTTGACAAGTCACACTTCACAAGGTTTGCATTGTCTGCTATCAATGTGCAAAATTATATCCTCAAGTGAAAGTGCAGAGAAGAAAATTAATTTATATAATTCCTTTTTGCATTGCTCACCCAAATAAAATTTCTGTTGAACTATATTGAATGGATCAGACTGTGGGAATGGCTAACTATTTCCTATGAAAATTGCTATAATCTCAACTAGTGTATCAAATCCAGCATACAAAGTTAACTACTGGCTAAATCCTTGATTGTTCTTTACTAACCTACTGTGTTCTTGATTTTCAACCCCACTTCCTAAAAAAAAAAAGTCTGAAGGGAAATCTTACTACATTTTTTTAAATCTAGTCCAAAAACTACAGAATTCTTTTGAAAGGTTTCCATACACAAATACCAATAGTGAGATATCAATAGGTATCTCACGAGTCTAGACATAAACTGAGGTTAATGACATCAAATTAATAACTCTGGGAATTTATAGAAATCTCTAAACACATTATTTTTTTCTGCTCATGGAGTCTTACCAGGTATGAATCATTTTGAAGGAGGACAAAATTAGTGAAAGAACCCTTGAACCCTGGAAAAACAGAGGTTTTGGGGTAACCACATCCCATTTTTTCTTTCTGGGTGCCTCAAACTGAAACCTGAATGTGGAGATGAAAGTGCAATTGTCTTTCCTCAACCTTTTTTGTATCATTTTTACTGGATCACTTTTCTTTTTGACAGAAAATGTCACAGACTTGTTTTAAATTATAAATAGATGGTATAAATGTTATTAAGGAGAGAAATAGTTCTACTGGAGACATGAGATTGTTCTAAATATGGCTGAAATAAAAGAAATTGGACCAACTACATTTCTTTTCAAAGCCAAAGACATAAAGACAAAACTCCCCATACTTGTCTGAGAAGAATTATGGTAGTCAATGACACAAGCTAGAAATGTTAAATTAGGAACAACATCTAGAAAAGCATCTGTAAAAGAAACTTCAAATGTTCAGGGTGATATTATCAAGTATTTCTCAACAAATCAGGAATTCAACAAGTGTATCCTGGGGAACAAATGTAGCAAAGTCTTTAGTATGACTGTTCCAACCTAAGTGCCTGCAACAGCCTTCCATTTTACTGCTATTTTTGCAGCTTTGTCAAAGGAGTTGACCTTTAAGTAATGTACAAAATATACACAGGCAACATATCAAATTCAACAGATTTTCTGGTTTTAACACATGACATTTAAATACACTTTTTATTGAACAATTTATAAAACTTTTACGTAATACTAAAAATTTTGGAGACTTGAAAATGTTAATCTTATAATTAACAGTCAAGGATATACCATCTTCACACATGCAAGACAGTGATATTCCAAACTATTGCTATGAACTTTCCAGTAATACACCACCATCTGCTTTCATGCTAAAGCAGAGCCATAGCAGTTTTTTCCACTTGTGAGGGAATTTCACAATGAAGCAGATAACACAGCTTAGCTAATAAAGAAAGAATGATACATTTAAAGTCGAAGTAAAAAAGCTTATTTATACAAAAGGAAAAAGAAGAATGGGCAGTGCAGAGTACACTATCTACCCTTCATACCCTATTGATAAAATCCTCACTTTCTATTGGATGAAAGCAGTCATGTAGCACTCACCACTGATTAATTTTATGTGACAAACATATTTTCTATGCTGCATTTTAATAAAGATTTAAAATACATCTTGTACTAACTTCTAATTTCCTATTAACTTTGGTAATTTGTAATTAAAAAAATAGAAAAATGGAAATACTGAAAGCAGTATTAAAGAGAACAGAGGCCTCAGATGGTTGCCCTTCCATGCTCTATACTAAATCTTCACTTTGGCCTTGGGTCTATAACCAGTGTTGATAGCTTCAGTTTCAATTTGGCAAATACACTAATTTGTATGTACACTTTTCTATTTCCTTAGAAAAATGGAGATAGACTTCCATTTTCCAAAACTGTAATTTAGAGATATTTCAGAGGTATCTGCTTAGAGTAAGTAGACAGTGTATTTAGATAAACTGCTGTGGTCTAATATATCCATAGGGACAATTATGAATTGAATGTATTTCTTGTAAAGGCAGAACAACCTGCTAGAGCTTACTAGTCAAGGAACAAATTATTAAAACCAAGAAATTGCATTTAATAACACTGATTAAGTTAAAACAGATAACTTCACTTGCTCTCCCTTTAGAAGGTGTTCTTATACACTGTAACAAAAATAGTTAGCAACCAACCAAGTGTATCTACCATAGCCATTTAATCAACAAATTCACCCATTCTAGTGAAGCTAAGATATCCACGGAGTGTTTGTATGTAAAACCCTGTGGCTGTAAAACCATGTGCACTGTTAATATGCCAGGTAAGTGTACGATAGGTTTCTTGCTGAAATTTAGTTAATGGTAGGTAAAAGGCAGATCACAAAGATGATTAATGAAAATATATTGCTGAAATTTATAGGTATACATAATAGCATGTTATAACAGATCACATTAAGATAAATAGAAATCATTAAGGAGTCAAGAGAAAAATTTCTTGACTGTCATAAAGTTTCTGTATTGCAAACATGACAATTTACTTTCTCCATCGGGAGGTCTATGGTAAATAATTATAAAACTATTGCTGATTCTCTTATCTCCTATAATTATGAGCTCTCTCTAGATTTCTTGGTGAACAGGTCTCTGAATATCAAAAGTTTATAATCATAGTTCACTTGGTCGAATTCTGGTTTCATTAGACTAAATTATCAATCTCATTGAAAATTTAGGATTAAATAAGATGCTGTAGTTACTTTTCAGCTACTAAATACAGGATCCATCAAGTCAAATTCTGATCTATCTAAAGATGCAATGTGACAGCATGAGCTCTGGGATGCAGCTGACCCAGTGAGCTCCCAGCCAATGAACATGTCAAATATGGCAGCCCTGACTCACCCAAGAGTACTAGCAAAAAGGAGGAGGCTGTTCCCTGTATTGAACAGGGGGCTTTAGAGGGTAAAAGCAGAGCTCTGTGAAAAGAGAACTTAATTCATCTACTCCACACAAAAAAAGAAAAAGAAACATTATTCTTCCAGTGCTGGAACTATTAAACAACCTATGTGGAAATATTAATCTCTGTTATTATCTCAACATCATGTAAGGTGCAGGAAAGCAAAAGGCATCTCTTCCACTTTTAGGAAAAAAAATAGATACATCGTGGAAACAGGGTGTTTGACCATTAAAAGGATTATATGGTTGTACAGCTGAGGTTATGTTCTCCAAAGGAGCTGCTTGTTTCAGGGTTTCTTTAAAGTTTCTATTCTGTTTTATTGAACGGAATGGTTACTGGTGTACCTTATGTAGAGTCAGTCCTAACCATCAGAGATTCGGTTACAACTGCAGCTTAATGCAAGAGTCCCCTGCTTTTCATTTGATCTTGGCGCAGTCATAATGCAGTCATATTTTCACACATGATTTTTGAAACAAAATCACAGAAAGAAAGAGAGAAGAAGTCCCCTTCATTTACACAACTAAAATAAACTTCCTTGTAAGACAAATTTCTTGGAAGTGTAGTTTGCAGTCAACTCTTTCCAATGTATGAATTCTGCTGGCCTGCACTGGCTTAGCTTCAAAGGAGAAAATTACTCAGAACACTGTATTTTTGAAAGAGCAACATAAAAACACTTTTTTCAATCAATGAAACAGAAGATACTACCCCTAAAATCTGGGGCACATGGAAGTACTCAGCACAGATAATATCATTCAAACACAGACCATGTCAGTTATCATCAAAAACATGAAACTATAGTGATGCCTTAAGTTTTAGCTGTCATATTTTTCAGATTCTGTGCTGCCTTGATGCATAACTCTGACTTCATATAAAGTGTTTGCAAGTTCCCTTCATAGGATAGTTAGACAAAACAATCCTTTTCCAGCCTGAGAACCAAGGACAGCCACTACAGCTTCAGGCCCAAAAAGTACAAACAGCAGCAAATTGAAGAGAGCAAACAGAGAGGATGGCACTTCATAACCTGAGGCTGTAATTGGACAATTAACTCCAATATGCTAATATGCTAATCGACGAAAACTTATAAAAGTGTGAAACCTTGTGACCAGTCGTCCATTGTGTGACCATTTTGGGTCCATCTTGAGTGTAGCCCTGGCCAGGCTCTTGTGCTGTGCAAGGTGTATCCTTTAAGGGCTTTTAATAAATATCTACTTTATTCTTTAACTCTGTACAGCCACTGCTCTAGGTCAGCCTCTCCAGGCATCAACAGAAGACACCTGGGGACTGACAGATCAGCTGGAAGGTCAGAAGAAAGCAGCAATCAGACACTGGTGGAAGGAACCAGTGGTGTGGAGTCCCACAGAGTGGTTATGCACACATACTGATATGGCCTATTATCACAGGATGTCTGTCAAATTCCTGCTTAAATTGAACATTGCCTACTCCTAGCATAACCCTTTGCAAAAAGTCAGAAAGCCCTCATCCAAAACAGCACAGATGATGCTGATAAAAAGGATGCCAACTGCATTCTTTGGAACTCAGAAGGAAATTCTGGCACATGAAATGTATGTAAATCAATAAAAAATTTTATTGAAATGTTGAAAATACTTCATTGAAGCACTAACTAACTATTTCATGTTTTATGGAAACACCCTTTTTTAGTTTCGTTACTTCATGTTGCAGTTTCCACATCTGCAGTGTATTGTAAGCAAGTGCAAAGAGTATGTCCAGAGACTAAATATGTAGAAAATATGGGATGCAATTTTAACAGTGAAAATTTGCAAATATATGATTTATTATAAACTTGAAAAGGCTACATGGTAAAATAGTCTCTGATATCTAAGCAACATGACTTTTTTTTTTTTGAGCTGACAGTCAGTGACTGCTCTCACATATAGGGAGTGCAATGACCTATTTTTAGACAGTAATACAATGTGATGCTAGCTCACATACACTAGCAGTCTGGCAAGGGCATTCTTAACTCTAGCTGATTTTACTTCATACTGTGGGAAGTTCATTAGGAGGATGATACAGTTATATAACCATATTCTAGACATTTTTTGGTTCTTTTCCTGTACATCAGTAGTGCCCTTTATGAGAATTATCTACTGCAATTCATAAACCACAGTACCTTAAAAGCTAAAACAGTTTTTGAAGCCAGCTATGAAATTTGGTTTAAAAAGAACTTTCTGAAAAGCAATAATGAAAAGCAATTACAATTACAAAACAGAAATATTGATCAGTTTGCCTTATAGCCTTGATTCATTTTACAAAGAAACCAAAATTACTAAAATAATTGTTTTCTTATTCAAATTCCAATTATGTTCATTTGATTGATCTGTGCTCTATGAGCACCAGTAGTAGAAGTATAAATGAGTTACAGAGAAAAAGAAAAGCTTTTTCAACAAAGGATCTGGCACAGTGATGGAAAAAACCCAGCCTGTAGAAATGGAAAACATAATCTTTTGAGGAAGTCAGCTTACTTCTGTCCCAGAAATAATACACTGAAAAACATACATTAAAACTGTGCACTACAATTTTGCACAAATAATGCAATGTTTTTCTCATTAACCTAAATTGCAACCCTTAGGAGTGTGCCTGACTCATATCACCTAATTTACACTGCAAATAAGTATTATTCTAGTCACCTCAATGAATTTGCTCCTCAGTTAACTAAAAGTAACTGGGATGAAAAGCAGAGAAATATGACAATCAATACCTCTTCCCCCTTTTCACCTCCAAAGCAAAATAAGACTTTCATTTCATAACTAACAGAGAAAAAATTAATCACCATTACCTTTTTCACAGAATCGCCCAGAGAAGTGCATTGGGCAGTCACACTGGAACGAGGTGGCCCCAGTAGGCAGAGAGAGAGGGTGACAAGTCCCTCCGTTATGGCACAGTCCTTCCTGGCACACAGATGGCAATGCAGGGGAAATCTGAGAGGGCACACCACGGTCAGGCAAGTGAGGCACATCAGAAGAAACTACAGGGAGTGCTGTTGATAGATGTGTGGGTACAGAGATTCTGAAAGGAGAGAGACAACACATCAAAACAAAAAAACCCTGTGAGATCTAATTTTAGTTACTGTACTTAAGCTTCAATTTATAATAGTTTGTTGTTTTTAAACAGAAATTCAGACTATACTTAAGAAAATATGAATACATAAGGAATTCCCATATCTAGTCCTCATCCAAAAAACTAGCAAAAACACAGTGAAGGTATTTTTTTCCTGTCAGGGAGCAAGGAATAGCCTTCATGCAAGAAGCACAGTTTTATGGGCTCTCAAAATTCATTTTTGGTGGATGTCAACAGCAGTAAAAAAATAAACACAGGCTTCACTTATTAAAGAACTTATTGCTTGAAGTTACCAAAACTTGTAAGGCAGTTCTATAAGAGACTTCCATACAGGTAGATGAAGCATGCATAGCAGAAGGGAAAAAGCTGTAGTACAGAAACACAGTATCTTTTAATTCACAGAAATATTGGGGAGAAAGGGGAAAGGTAAAGAAAAAGCGACTTTTTTTGGTTTAATATCACCTGTTTGTCAACTCTGTTTGAAAGAAGCCCATATATTGGCTCCTGCTGTGCTCTTTCCTTTCTCTTTGGCACCTACTCTTGTATCTTGTAGCTAAAAATTTTGCTTCACCATGTTCGAGACTTGTGAGTACGTCTTAAAAAGAAGCATTGGAAAGTGATGATGCACCAGTAGATTGCAACTGCAGAAAAAAGATAGGTGGGTATGCATTCAGTGTGACATTGCATTCACCATTCCATGCATCTGTTTAGTTTCTTGTTAAGTCTAGCTTTCAAATTTTTTATATATCCCACTTACATGAAAACTGATTTTAATAATTTACTTTTTTTAAGACATATTTTAGAAAGCACCAACAAACTTCATAATATTCTGAAAAAAAGTCTGCCCAACATAACACATCCCAGGTAAGTAAGTTTCTGTTAATTTCACTATTAAAAATCTACTTCTCTAAATTATCAATACAGCAAAAAAAAAAGGATACATGCCCACAGGCAGCTAGGAAAGAAAAGGAGGTGGACAGAGGAAGACGATAAATAATTCAGTGCAAAATAAATATCTAAGGGGACCCAAAGAAAGGCACAGTAACTGAGAGAGGACTGGAGCCTGGGAACAAATAAAAGGGACACAGGGTTTATGTGACAGTAAAGAGATGTGCAGAGTCGTAATAGTAAGGAAAACATCAGAATGGGATACTTAAGCAGGGATGCATCCAAAACACAAAATAGCCAAAATACAGACACTGTGGTGCTTAGCAATGAGGATTTCAAGGCAGCTATCTACTTTATATGAGAGAAAAGCATCCAAAAATATGGCAGTCATCAAGGTGGCTGACAATAAATCCTTTAAATATTTTTGAGGCAGAGCACTTGCTAACAAAAGGCTTGAAACTTTTAGAAATTAAGTGACTTACTGTGTATTTCCATTTAGATGAATTGAATAATAACATTTCCATTTATATAAATACAATGAAAATAACATAATTGCTGGATAATATAACAATACTTTTCTCCTAAGGGAAATAACTCTGTGAGCTTCATGTAGGCTATTCCATTCTGAGCAGCATTAAGGGTGCATTAACATGTGTTATCTTCTATCAGCAAGTGCGGCAAATCTTGTATTTGCTAACACAGCAAATTAAAAATGCTTAGTCACCTGCTGGGATTACAATCTCTGATTAAAAGTAAATAAACCAAAAATCTTGATTTTGTCACCAAGCATAACCTAAATGTTGTAGAAACTCTGAACTAATAGCAGGTTTACATAAAGATTTAGACATTTACAGGAGAAATTTATTGGGAGCAATTACTGGTATTTGTTGATTTTTCTGTTACTGCTGAAAAAAAAAATTAGTCCACAAAAACTATATAAAACCTGGGGAATTAACACAGTATAAACTAAGCTCTTACTAGTAGCTATTAGAGAGACCATTTTTCTAATGTCAGATAATCCTATTTGACCACTGCAAAATTTACTTCTCTGAACCTGGTCACAGCTACTGTCAGGGGTAAAATGCTGAACAAGAGGGAGAGCTGTCTGACTGGCAGGTGCATTCTTGTCTCTGCTGAAAGCACTGATTTCCAGCTGTGGATGTTTCACATCCCCTTTCTGATGGGAAGCTACCATTTTTCTCTAAAACAGAATCACAGCAGTGCGCTTTAAATGAAATTTTATGAGCGCAAGTAATGCAGCTTTTTTTCATTTTTTGGTTGACGTTCTAATCTGCAGAGGAGAAAGGAAAGCTACTTGGTAGGCTGATTTCTCCCCGGTTCATTTGCTAATTTTTCACAGGATGTCAGCCTTTGCAGTGTTGTTCTGGATGTTTTGCTTCTAGATGGTGCCTGACTGCGTTGGTGCCAGCACTGCTTCCAGGCTCCCCGCAGCTCCCTGCCTTACCACAAAAGCAGGGAAGGGTTTGCTGGAGCTGGTTAGTGGGGCAAACATCTGCAGCTGCGCTCACAAGCCGTTCAGGCTGCTGCTGTGAATAAGTAATGACCTCGGCTCAATGAATTTTAACTAAAACACTATTTGAATAAAGAGCTGGGAAGCATTTAAAGTAAAATAGTAATTGAGGTGTTGAAAGTTTTGACAAAGTGTAACAAAAATATATCAAGCAAAACTTGATTCACTGTTACTCTGCAACAAGGCCACAATTTTGTATTTGTTTTTATTCTTTTCAATTTCCCAGCCTGTCATTGCCTTTCAGGTCAATAATGCACACAAAGATCTTCTAGCTTGCTGCAAGCATCAACACATTGTTTTTAATCTTACAATGACCTCAGAAAGCTGAGTTTTAAAGGCCTGCAAGCTTGTGCTTCATAGCTGAGTGCACATAAACTTGAAATGCTTGTCTAAACATAGACATTAGCGCAATTTAAAGTCTTGTTTATTTTACATTACATTGTTTGCCATTCATGAGATGTATGATGAACTGAATGGCAGGAATATAGTACTTAGAGGTCATGTTCAACATTACGTTATTAAACTAAAAGCACACATACCCAGATCAGCTGTGCTTCCCTCTCCCATACACTCTCCTCTATCCTGTAAGAGCCTGAAACCATCAGTGTGTGAAGTTAGAGGCACTGCAGCTCAAAAAGCTAACACAGCCTCTGGGATGCCCTGCTCTGTGCTGACCTGGCAGTGAGGGGCTCAGCCTCGACAGGGCTGAGCTGTGTGCTGCCAGTTTAGCCCCTGCACCAGGGCCAGGAGAGTTGCTCAGCCTGAAGAAAGGAAGGCTCTGGGGATTCTGGTCAATTTGTAAAAATACCTGAGGGAGAAGGGAAGGAGAAAGAATGGAAGCAGATGTTTCTTGCTGGTGGCCAAGACACACAGCAATGGACACAAACTGAAATACAAAAAATTCCACCTAAATTTAAGAGAACTTTTTTTTTTTTTTTTCCCCAGGGTGATCTTTTTATATAATGGACTTCAAACTCAGACCTGCAAAGAGAGCAGACTTTTCCCCCAAGCAATTCATTATCAGGCTGATGGCAGATGTGTCTACACAAGCACTCTGACATTTCCCATGAAGCAGGTTGATGAGACAAGCAATGGCACGGGAGTCCCCATGATATGATAACATCTCCACTGCCTATATCTTCTGGTACTTATGCACTTAACATTTTATTACTGGAGTAATGGATTTAGCCTTATCTGATATGAGTGGGATAAGGCAGTTTGTATTTTTATCTTGTCAATGAAGTAGTTTGTGCTGGGAAGAAACTGCTTTTATTTGCAGTTTTCTTCAGTGTACATCTGCCATTTTTCTTAGGTTGTGACAGAATATTATTTTAAGTGAACATTTTAGAATTCGGAGCCAAAAGAAGGATTTTTCAAGAGCATTAGCATGCATGGTATAATATAATTTCAAAGTTTATGAAACTGAAAACAACTGCACTTCATGGAAATGTTGGTTTAAACAGGAATAAATACCTAGTACCTTCAATGTAATTTGGCAGGAATTAATAAAGCCCTTTACAGGCTGTTTATTTCACTGTTCACAACCATGTCAAGCAGAGTACTTTAAATGGCATCTCACTGATTTCAATGGATCCACAGAGCGGTGTATCTGTGCACTTACCCTCCTGGAGACACCATTTACATCACTCAACACAGTAATTGGGAAAACAATTCAAGAGCTTACCAGATATGGATTGTTTATACTCTGCAGTTGATATGTGAATCTGATTTCCTCACTCATGACAATTTTTGTTTTAGTTGGAAGTGCTGGGGGTCAGTTTTCTGAATGTAGATTATATATGCCTAGGAATATCTCTTAAAAAATTAAATTTTCAGTGTATGTTCCAGACTGTGAGCCCAGCTTCCTCCTCCTACAAGCCACATTTGGTAGCAGAACTCAGTGATACTGTAGTTGCAGCTTTCCATTACAAATGCACACCTGGAATAACATCATTATTTGCAACTGCTTTTGCACAAACAGAATCTCATTTAATGGTGCAAACTCAGCAATGCAAAAAATATGTTCAATATACAATGCAGTCAAGGATGTGAGAGTGAAATTAACAGATATAATGAAGCTGAGGAAAGCTCTGTTTACAAATATGAAGGAAAAATTTAAACTCCAGGATACATAGTGGGGCTAGATATAGGAAGAAATGTCAGTTACAGACAGATGAAAGCAGAAAGAGGAAAAGGAAATACATGTACTGAACCATATTCCTGTTGTTTCCTGCAAAGTAAATAGATTCCATGAACTTTGCAATGGATAAATAAGATATTGCAGCAACAATATGTTGAAATTTTAATTAAAAAAACCTTTCTAAACTAGACATTGAAGTGAGTGTTCATTAGATGATACTTGAAAAACACCCTTAGTCCATAAGTTTAGGACAATTGTTAAAACCATGGTTTTGCTAAAACTAAATAACTGAATTTCTGTACCAAATTCAGTCATGTTTTTACTTGGCTTGCTTGAAGAAATAAGAGAGCATTAAATCTTTCAGTTCTTCACACTGATCTTTACTTAAGCATAGAAGATCACATGTGCCAATGATCCAAACATTAACTCAAAAAAAAAAAAAAAAAAGAAGTCAAACTACTGAGCACTGAGTGGACCAGTGTGCAAATCTTACTCTTTCTGAAGTTAAAACAAATCTCAAATTTGTGTGAACTTCAGCTTTCTCTTTTACATTTAGTCAATAATCACAGTTGGAAAACCTCTTACCAGTTTCATCTTAGCTGCTATTTAGAAAAAGAGCACTTGAAAGGCCTAAGCACTGCATCTTTTTGTTGATTTCTGCAACTGCTTTTGTTTGTTAGAACTGGTGGTTTTGAAAGGAAATAAATACGTCCATTCTCTCTTTGAAGATTCTTTCAGCAGATGAAAAATGTTATTTTGTTTTTCAATATGACACTGTACTTTTCCTTCTGAAAAGGCTCTGTAAAATTAGAATATAAGCATTCTGTTTCAGTCGTAAATGGCTGACTAAATTGTACTGGATAAATTGAGTTCCTGTAACAGAGATGCTACGACAACTATCCCAAAAATCACAATTCCAGAATGGAGCCCCTACTGTTTACCAAAGATTCTATCTAAGTTCAAGCAGTTAATCTCCTCATTGATGCCATCTATAATTTAGACTCCAAAATTCATGATCTATCTATACGATATTATTGCACAATGTGTCTGTGAGGGATTAAGGAGGAGCACTTCTAGATGCTGAATATGCAATTGATTTCCTAAGCAATAATTCATTCAGGCAAGACTTCTGCATGGTAATTTTTGGGGCTATAGTAGCCAAACTTTGGTCTTTGCCCACAGTGAATATTCTCCAGATGGGTACTACCCTGCATTGACAAGAAAAAACCCTTAAATGCTTCAAGACATATGCCTAAAAAACAATTAACACAGTGGAAAAACACAAATCTGTACTCAGGTAAATATTCTAGCCCAAGGGATGGGGAACCATATGTGAACACTTATCCTTTGTCCGTTCAACCCAGTCAGTGCTTATTTCATGCGGGACAGAACAGACAAACAGACCGCTTTGGGGAGTTCTCACAGCACTTCTGGAAGCTGTTTATAATTCCACCAAGCTAAGGACGGAACCAAAGTAAAGAATCTGATAAACCAGAAGAGCGCTCTTATCACTGATCTGAGGAATAAAAACAGAAAGAAGGGATGTATCAATAGTGGACCTGTCTTTTACAGTCTCTTCTCAACTTCTGGGAATATTTAGGAGATATTGTTCTTTCTGAGACACTCCTGTAAAACAGAGGCATTCTCAGATCCTAACAAGTGTGAGAAGGACTCTTAACACAATCAAGATGCTTCCAGAAATGAATGGCAGGTTGGAAAATCAATGTACTCTGATTGCATTAGAGATAAAGTGCAGTTTTGAGAGTATATGCTTTGCTTTTAGAGGTCTCACAAAAGAATAGTTCAGGCCTTTAAACTATTTTTACAGATGAACTGCCTTATTTCTTTTAGGATTAGCTTCCCCATGTGCTGAAAATAGTTCTTACCAGCTTAAAAAAGTAGGGAAAATTGACATTTGTGGTATTCACTGGGATAGAGTTACAGTAGCAACTGTGGGTCTGTGTTTTGGATTCCTGCTGAGAACAGTGTTGGTAATAGAGAGATGTTTTAGTTGCTGACACACAGCGTTTGCACACAGTCAAGGCCTTTCCTGCTCCTCACCCCACGGCACCAGTGAGCAGGCTGGGAGTGTACAGCCTGATCCCGACTGCCCAAAGGGACACCCCATCACAGTCACCTCATTGTGCTGGGCCACAACCAGCCGATTGTGCTGGGTCACAATCAGCATATAAAGCTGGCTGAAGAAGAAGGAACATTTGGAGTGATGGCATTTGTCTTCCCAAGTCAGTGTTGCAAGTGATGGAGCAGTGCTTTCCTGGAGATAGCTGAGCCTCCACCTGCCTGTGGGAAGTGATGATTGAATTCCTGGTTTTGCTTTGCTTGTCCATGGCTTAGCTTTACCTATTGAACTGTCTTTATCTCCACAAGTTTTCTTACTTATACCTTCTGATTTTCTCCCCCTTCCCACCAGGGAGTGCTGAGCAAGTGGCTGAGTGGGGGTTAGTTCCTGGCTGGGGTTAAACCATGACATTTTATAAATGTTAATTAAGATTCCTGTATAGAAAGCATTTTTCTATTCAAGGACTCTGTTACTGGAGAGAAATAGGAATTTAAAAAAGCATTCTGTTTCACACACTATAAAAATTAACATACAAGTTGTCCTGAAAGCAAGAGGAGAATGACATGTAGAAATTATTAATACAGAAAGAGTTAAAAATGCAGAGTACTGTATCATCTAGTCTTTCTTCCAGACTTAATTTCTAATTATATCTTAATGCTTGAGAATGGCTGACATGCATAAACACAAACATCATTTATTCATCAGTAATTTGGCATTTAATTAAAATATTACTGCATTCTCATTGAATGCACAAGAAAGAGTGTGGTAAATATGACAGGACAAAAAATCTCTGTAATATTAAATGAGAGAATGAAAAAATACAGTATTTGAAACATCCTAAATAGAATTTTACAAGGTATTTTACAAAATAAGGAACTAAAATAATAGACTTCATGTAATTTTTTTCTGTGAGGAAGAAATGATTTTACAATCAATAAAATGCATGACAGGTGAGAGAGTAAACAACAGCCCATAGTTAAACTGGATATAAGGGTTTATTTAAGAACTGATGAGAACAGAGCTGTTACCCTAGTTGTTTCTCATGCACTCCCATGTGCCCTCAGTTCCCCCATGCACTGTTATGTTCACTGGGTTTCCACTTTCACTTCTAGCAGGGAGGTTGCTGGTGGTTTGGGAAGCTTGACTGGAGAGTCATGTTGATTCACAGTGAGCTGCTGTCTGTAGTAATTGGTCTTGACTGCTTCCAGCCATGGTCTCTGTGCATCCCCTGGTATTCATCTCCAGGCATTTCTCTTATCTTCCGTATCTTCCCCACTTCCAGGATCTTTCTTCCAGCCATGAGGTTGACCTTCTTTCCTGGCTACCCTCAAGTCATCTGGGACCTCAACTTTTAGCCAAAACTGATGATAAATGATGAGAGTGGCTGGTGAGCTCTTCTGTCACCACTCTCAGTGCCCTTGGGTGAATCCCATCTGGCCCATCAGACTTCAGAGTGTCTAAGTGGCTCAGCAGGTCACTAATTACTTCCTCCTGGATTGCAGGGGTCTATTCTGCCCCTACCAGCTCAGGCAGCTGGTTGCCCTGAGGATAACTGGTCTTTCTGTTAAAGAATGAGGTAAAGAAGGAGTTAAATACCTCAGACTTTTCCTCTTTCTAGGTGACAGTGTTCCCCTCCAAGGAAATGGAGACTTTTTTTTTCCTTTTGCTGCTAATGTATTTATGAAAACACTTTTTATTACCTTTCACAGCAGTGGCCAGATTGAATTCTAATGGAGCTTTTGCCTCTCTAATTTTCTCTCTACATGACCTAATGATATCCTTGTACTCTTTGTGAGTTTCCTGCCCCTTCTTCCAAAGTTCTTAAACTGTCTTTTTGTTCTAAGTTCCTGTGAAAGCTCCCTGTTCAGCCAGGCCACCCTTCCTCCTCACTAGCCCATCTCTTGGCACAAAAGGATAACCTCCTCTTTGTTATCAAAGAGGACCACTTTGTTATTAAATACTGTTTTCTAAGGGACTTTCTGAAATAGAGTACTGAAGAGGCATCCAAAGTCCCCCCTCTGTGAGTTCAAGGTAGAAGTTTAGTTGATCTCCTACCTTACATCACTGGGAATTTAAAACTTAACCATTTCATGGTTGCCCCAGATGGCCTCCGATCACCAATAGTCTCTCCGTGCAGAAATACAGTGTGAGATCAGCCTCCTAATTGATGCTTTTATCTCAAGTCACTTTAATAACTGCAGGCTTTAGGGTGTGCTACTATTGTTTGGTCCAGATATTGTCAAAGTGCACAACCACTTGCATTGATTGAAGGAGGAGGTGTCTGTTTAAGAATTAAAACGTTCAATTTTGGATATTCATATATGTGCCCTTTTATCTACTGGCTGCTATCGTTTACAATTTAATTTTTTTTTCCCCTACAGCACTATCATATTTTAGCATGTCTCAGTGTAAGATGCAATGTTGGTAGATGACTTTCCCTTCTTGAAATGACTGTAAGGGTACACTAAACAATCTTGTGTTCTTACTAGTGGGATTTTCCTAAAGGAAGACTGTTAAATGCTGGTATAAGTAATATTTATCTTTCATGCAATTGGAAAACTACTTGAATTTTGCCCCAAATGTGTTTTTGTAATAAACACTCTAATTTTATGTGAGAGTGAACAAATACTGCAACTATGATGTTGAGAGCACCAAGGAAAACCATCAATAACAAAGTAATCAAGAAGTTTGATACTTATGACCTCATGTTCAATCTCTTTTGGATTCCTAATTCTCCAAGGCATTAGAATGCCACCCAGTATAGTCCTTTTCCTTCTAAATATTTGAAGAAATTTCATCTGCAAATAAAACTCTAGGACAGAATTCACTTTGTCAAACATTATCTGCCTGAGAGATTTGAAACTTGACTGAGATGACCACTATGGTTCTCCCCATAGACAATCTATATGCAGAGAGGTATCTCCAGTTCATCACATTCTAAAAAAAGTAACCAACTTTCTCAATCGACTAGAGATGGTACTAAATAAAACAACTGTGATGAGTGAGGAAAATTTCCTACTTCTTCTCACTGCAGCACACTTAAAATCATTTGTGTTTTGATTATATAGCTGAAAAACATCCCAAACTACTTTTATGTATTGAAAACTCTTCCCAAAAGCATTTCCCATAAATCATATGCCTTTACAGCAGAGAATAGAGCTTACCTTACCTTTTTACAACCTAATCTTTCTAACATTTTAAGCAGCTTAAGTTTGCAATGAAGGAACTGCTGTTATTTTACACGTGTAACAGAATGTGACTCTAACCTAGGAAAATCTTAAAACATGGAATGATAGTAACAGGCAATATTATCAAGACTGAGAAGTTTTATTTTTCCCGTGAAGAACAGGAAGAAAAAATAACAGTCCACAAACAAGAATTAGGGAAGCTCCAGATGCCTTGTCAGCAGATTTCTGTCTTTCCTTCCAGTACGTGAGCAATATTCAAAACTGCACAGGAAATAAGATCAAGTGCAGCAGAACATGCCTCTGCTCTGCATTAAACTATTCACTTTTGATTAAGATTATGAATAATTAAGGAATACTTAAGGAGTTGAGTTACATTGATGTGGATTATTCGGCAGAAAAATGTCATAAATGGATTATTCACACCCTCCCATCTTCTTATCAACCCAAAGGTTGTAAGAGGGCAAGATCACAGCGAGATAGAAAACATAATGAACTAAAACTATGTTATATTGAAATTATCAGGTGATCATGCTGTTCCAGAGTAATACTGGAAATTTTAGATATTTTGCATCCATTGATCCTAACAGCTTTTGTTTATCTTAAGCACTACCTGAACCCAACTACAATGTCATTGATGGGTTGGGTACCTGGCTATGACTTGGCATTAGGCAACACCACTTGTAAAGCTATTTGTTCTTTCCAACTACAAAACAAGTCTCAAAACAAGAGTAAAAAACAAACCTGAGGAAAATCTGGGAGACTATTCTCAATGGCAGAGAACACTTCTCATTTTTACCTTCAAACTGAGTTATATTCTTCAGCCATTCTTTCTTGAGTAAGTTTAAATCATGAAGGGCAGCTATGTTTAAAGCATTGGTATTAGTCATTTAAGAGGGTCATGGTATCAAAGCAGGTCAGATTTAACAATATCAGCCAAATGCTCATCATTGTATCAGCAAAACAACCTTATGAATCAAGCAGTCAAAAGACGTAAGATGTATGTTTTGCTGACTTTCTTAATTAAAAAAAATACTTGCTTTCCTTGTGAAAAATTTAGACAACTCATTCAGTAATCAAGACATAAAATATCTAAGCTATATATTTAGATTACGAAAATAAAATGCACCAAGGCAAACCGATTGTACTTTGCCATTTGCAAAATGTTTAGGAGGGTTTAGGAGGTACAAATATACTTTTTAAAGTAAAAAATAGTAATTTTATTCAATTAATCCAACTTGATAAAAATCTGTCAAAGGTTGCAGGGCCATATTCCCAAATTAGAGAATTTACCTTAGTCTGTTTATATAAGAAAGTTATTCTGAGGGGAAAAATTATTTATTGTAAATAAAACTAATCTCACTTGCAACCAGAACTATCTCACCACTTAAGAGTTCTGAATGCTGCCAATGTTTTTTGATTGTTTTTAATTCAGTCAAGAATATTTTATATCTTCTGGTTTATGAAATGGATTTTTTAATTGATAAATTCTGGAAGCCAGTTACTGATGTCACACTTGTGTTTATAGTGCTCAGAAGAGATTTAATAATTTCCTGTCATTTCCATACCATACTAACTCAATTTTATAACATCAGTGAACTATGTTAGACAGTTAGTTCTAAGAAATTAATGCGTTTTCAATTGACTAATGTAATTTGGCTTCCAGCCTTCATCCTTACAGATGTAAAAATTTCACATATCTTGCTATTTAAATAAGAAGTTTTTTGGCAGTAAAGAAATGCCAAGTCACTTTTTTTTGTCAAGTAGGACCTTGTATGGGTTCTAGCAGTGCAGCATCATCTTCTATCTATCTCTTAATTTCAACACGGGTACAGAGAGGGAAAATGGAGAAATCTGGCTTCAGAAAACTGGTCAGAAGCACATATATCTCAAAAAATTAATGCACTGCATAGACAGGTGTTTTTTTAAAATTGATTTTATTTATGTTCATGTTTTCTTTTTGGCACTGTTGGCAATTTTAACAGCTCATGATTTTATGAACTGAAAACCTTCCTTGTCCTCATACATAGATAAATTACCTTAGATTCCTGCTATTGCCAAACATTGCTTTATTGAAACTTCAGAGTTTCATAAGAAATCTGCATACCCATAACTAATACTGTGTCTAGAAATTTGCCAATGACTTTAGAAATATGTGGGTAGGAGCTGAATGAGAGGAAACAAATTAAACTTATCTTTATATCATATACATAATTTTGAGCAAATTTTCAAAAATATACATGAAAATGTAAAAATACCTATAGTTTAGCATGATGAAGCAGCACTTCTCTATTCTCTGTATATTCTACACATTACAGAACTTGGTCTTCTGAAAGTCAGAATTTCTTTCTTTTTTATAACTATTCATTTTAAAGTTTACACATATATTCTCAATTTCTCATGCTTCTGATTTCTGCTTTTCATATGCCAGTGTATTTGAGCGTAAAAAAAGGGACTTTTCCTTCGCACAAATATATCAAGGTCTGTCTTGAGTTTTAAGCTACATTTCTGAAGAATTTCTTCTTTAGCCAAGAGCTGCAATTTCACTTTTAAAGAAGGAAGGAGAAAAAAGGAAAGGATACAACAGGATTTAAAGCTGTTCTTTTTCTGAATAGTTATTTCAACAGCGATCAATAGCGTTGGGGGTTTTTTAACTGTTATACCAGTGCTTTAAGGCTGCAGGGGGCACTGATGCACTGCTTATCTACAGTACTGCAGAGCAAGAGTCAGACAGGATATGATTAAACAGTCCTGCAGGTTACAGATTCAGAAAAAAACATATAAACTATTTATAATCAATTTAGGTCCTGAGAAATTAGGCAATTGTAAAATATTTATATGAGTTTTGGAGGGAAATTCATGTTTCTTTTACTGGTTAATATATTTGTTTTTCTGCTGCAGTCCAGTGGTTGTGGAGATAAGAATGTTTTCTTAACTTTACAACCAAGGTCCTTTGAAGGATGATACATCTTTCTAGTCTAGCATTACTTAATATTACAACTTTAAACAAACAAACCCTCTCCTGCACAGAAAATAAAATTTTGCTTAGTATCTCTCCAGAGAAGCCTATTTATTCACTGTAGGTAATAACTTCCTCATATATTAATCAGCCAATACATATACTACCTGATTCACCAAGTCACTTAGGTAAGAATTTATTGCAATAAGAAATAATTATATTTGTAAAGAAATAATTACATATTACTTCAATTTAGTTAATATTTTATGTTATAGAACCTAGGAGTGAGGGCATCGAAGATGCAGAGATTTCTTGATAATACGAATGTAAGACAATTTATGACTCAGCAACACACATCAGATATGCAGCCATATCTCATCATGTGCATTTATTCTTTACTGCTTATTCGTTCTTTAATTCCTTTCTGCACATAATCACTTTTTTTTTTTTAATGCAGATTACATTAGAATTCAATCTCTTCTGTTCTTTTCAGGTCTTAGCACTTCCTGCATTTACAACTGTACTAAGGTATGGCTGCTTAGAGAACCCTTTTTAGAAAGACATGAAGTATAATCTTAACAAAGCTACAAGAAGAAGCCACCACTTCAATTGCTAGTTTGCACCAATTATCATCATTTATACCCACAGTTATTTTGGAGGGTTATTATCAATTCAGACCTTCAGTTACAAATTTCAGCCATTGGTTCTAACATGCTGGTCTCTGCAGTGCTAAAGAAACCTACTCTGCATCCTGTGCTTGTCTTCATTAAAGAAGGGTGATACCTTTGTATACACCATAATCCCCACAGTCATCCTTCAGCAAAAACCTGACACACTGATTTACTCAAGTATCTTTCTGCATCCCTTTTTATAAAAAAATATCACCAATTTCTTTGAGGGTTTTTGAATTATATCTTTCATCTTTTATGGTTTCTAGGTTCTGCTGCATTGCACATCAGGACACAATGAAATACAGTACAACCAATATCACAATCAATAGTGTACACAGAGAGGAAATTGTTTTCCGCCTTTCTTGCTCACACACACAGAAATCACATTTATCATTTTGATCCAGAAGCTTACATTGAGTTGCTTGTCTAATTAGCTAAAAGTAACTCTTCAGGACATCACTCTCCCTTTGCAGTTTGGCCTGCTTAAAGTAATTCAGATATGAAGCTTTGTACAGAATGACTTTCAAAAAAGTTACTAATATTGTCTTTTTTCAGGCTTTTCAGCTAAATCTGCAATGTTTGAGCCATTTTAGATAAGCTTTATTTTAAGGACCTTTTATTAAGTTAATTGCATATTAATATATAAAATTTTGATTTATAGAATATAAGGGACATCTTTAAAAAAAAAACCCGTTTTAAAAATTTTGATTCTTGATTTTTTGACTTGAAACAAACCATTGTTATAAAAAGTGCTCTGCCAAAGAGAAGTTCAAATAGTCTTTTTAATTATGGAAAATGTACAAAATAGAGCAGTATTGTTTGTGATGGATTTTATTTTCAATAAATTCATACAAGGTTATATAATGATGACTGTTTCACTTTTAGCTTTGTTAAATGAGATTTTTCCAAAACCACAAATACTTCATAAGTAACAGAGTCCATGGTCTATTCACCAACACAGTGAAGGACATAGAATTGATACCAGCAGAATGCTGCCAGACAGAATAAAACTGAACTTCCAAACTTTTCTCTTGGCATTCTGGCTGTTAGCAGTTGAAAGTAACTCTGAAGATTTCTTATTACTTCTGTATGAAATTTAAAAGTCAAAGAGAAAGTATTATACCAATTCAAGTTTGCAGTAGGCAAATTATTTCTTTCAGTGTGACTTTCATTCTCACTGATTCTCTCTAATATGCCTCTCTTCACAATGCAGCCTGGTATAATACCAGGAGCAACTGCAGCTCCATTATGAGGCACTTTCTGCACATAACTCGGAAGTCATGGAAACCTGCTCCAAAGTTTAATTATTTCTGAGTATATAACAAAACACTCCTCCATTTCCAGGTTTCTGTAATTGGAATGACAGCAAATGCTGGCACTAAAGTGAAGTGTGACTGTAATTCAATAGAGAAAGCATGCAAGATAATTTCTTTTTCCATTTGATTGTTTTTAGACAATTCATCATCTTATATACTTAGCCTTTCTTAATCACTGCTTATAATAGATGCAAGACTAGATATATGGGGAAATATTCTTAAAGCAAAATTTTGTCAAACTATACATGCACCTATCTTTAAAACCAAGTTTTAAATGGGCAGAACACATTTTTTCTATTCTAAGAAAATAGAAGAAAAGGATTTTATTATTCACACACCTGTCTGGCTAGAAGCCCAAGTAATTATTTCAGAAAGCTACTGAACCCTACCATTTGATGTCTTCTGTCACTAAGATAACTTTTCTTAAGAATTGGGTAAAGTTTTCAAAGAGTATTTCAATGGCTATGACGTATAATGTTATTAATACTGTGAAAAACATATGTAGCAAAATTTTAAGAACTTTGAAAAATGGCTTTATATTTTGCTTCTGTGAATCTGCACAAGTTTTATGGGAAAGTTGGTATGTTCCCAACCTTTTTGTTTTAATTCTTGGAAATACCTTCTATTTTCACATTAATGATATTATTTTGTTTTAGGGGGAAGCTGTGCTGAAATCTAAAATGAAAAAGTTACATTAATTAATGAAAAAATATAAAAATATATTTAAAGATGATAAATCTTTAAAATATATTTTCTTGTGCTTTTCTATGCTTTTATATTTCAAAAGCTAATCATGTTCAAGCACAGGGCTTTTTTGGATGACAGAATTTCCAGGGAAGTATAGATACTAAAACAATTTGGCAAAAGGAAATGAACACTGTTGATAACCTAGAACAACCCAAATGTTGTAGCAATTTGTTGTGTTTCTGGAACTATGATCCTTGACAGAAAAACATTCTACTTTACTGCAGCTAAAAATACACAGCTGAAATCCAACACCTCTCCAACCATTAAATAACCACATAATCCATAGGTAAGAAAGGCTAAAAGATTGCCATAAGGCTTTTAAACTATCTCAGCAGCCCTCTAATTAGGATCAGTCCTGACAGTGAGGAAGCTCCAGGTATGGAGGATCCATTCACTGTGCTGTCCTATGGACTGCAATGCCTCCCAGAATTTCCCCATGCTGGTCCACTGAGCTCTGTCACATCCTTAACTCTCTTACCTCCTACGTAAGCACTTGTGATGACCCAGTGAACAGACATCTGACAGGCAATCTCTCTCACTTCCATGATTTGGGAATGTGCTTCCAATGGATACAACAGCTTTATACACCAAGCACACTTTATGGGGCTTTGGATCTACCACTCAATGTAAGCAGGCCATAGCAGACAGAGACTCTCGCTGTAACAGAAGTCTTTAACTCATATTTTTCCTTCCTAAAAGTTAGAATTGGAGTAATAGAAGGATTTTGGTTGGAGGAAATCTTAAAGACCAATTAGTTCCAGCTGTCCACTATCATTGGCCAGACCCTCCCACTAGACCAGGCAGCACAAAGTCTGATTAAACCTGGCCTTGAAAAGTTCCAGAGATGGGGCATCCACGGCTTCTATGGGCAACCTGTTCTAGTGCCTCACCACTCTCACAGAAAAGAATTTTTTTCTAACACCTAATTTTAATCTTTAATTTAAATCAGTTTAAAGCCAGTCCCTCTTATCTCTACATGCCCTAATAAAAAGTCCCTCCCCAGCCTTCTTGGAAGTACAATTCAAGTACTGGAGGCTCCAATTAGGTCTTCCCAAGGCCTTCCTTCTCCAGGCTAAACACTCCCAACTCTCTCAACCTGTCTGCACAGGAGAGGTGCTCCAGCTCTCTGATCAATGTAGTGGCCTCCTCTGGATTTGCTCAAATGGGTCCAGGTTGTTCTTGTGTTGGTCACCCCAGAGCTGGATGCAGTACTGTGAACAAATTTGGTTCTATACTATGAGTGTTCTGCTAAAAGCGACGCACAGTGGTCCCTCCCAGCCTCACCCATCCTGTGTTTCTGTGAATGTGTGATTTGTCACGAAGGCACCAGTTTATATGCAATGGTTTAGCATTTGAGGTGAAAGAAGCTTTATAAATTCCATTAGTAAATTTAGTAATCTAGAGTAAGAATCACCAGTAACTGGAGACACTGAATATTATATAAATGAACAAAAATAGATCCAAAGGTGTGACTGGAGTGCAAAAGCACTCCATCAATGGAACTTTTTTTAGTACATTAAATCAATACCTTCTAAAATAATGAAGTACATATGAGCAGTAGCAGAAAGACAATTTCATTAAAAAACAACTGAGTCTTGTTAACAAAAATATTTCCTTTTTCACAGCTGTGAAAGAGTGTTTTCCAAAATATTTAAATGAGATATTATTTAGTTTTAGTAACACACTGTCTCAGGCACTGTACGCATACATTGACATATATACTTGCAAGTGTCTCCTTGATAAAAGTGAAAGGAAAAAATGTATGGTATTCTTTAATACTTGTCTTTTTTGTTTCCATGCAAGTACCTGGCAATTCCAGCAGAAATCACAATCTCATTATTACTGTTCATTACAGACACAAACTAATGGACAGTAACTGCCACTGAATTCTGTTGACAGAATTAAGAAACAATTTTCTCTTGGTATAATGCATATGCATAAAGCTACAGAGGGATAATTAAGGTCAAGATAACCATCATCAAGTACTATTACTAATCTAAAAATAGAGTTTTCCTAAAGAAGATTAATAATAATTTTATGGTATGCTGATGACTGACAATCTTTTCTAGAAACAAGCAGAGAAATGTGATGTTTACAAACACACATTATCTCACCTGCATATATTTGACACATGGATTTATCTAATATCCATCAGAAACAATTTTTACAGAATACTTCAAAAGATTGAGATTAAGGGCTTCTATAACATTTTACAGTGATTTTGAGTATTTATAACAGTAGGAAAGATTACATATGTCACTTCTTTTTTTTCTTTCTTTTTTTTTCTTTTCTTTTTTTTTAACACCGAAGTCTGTCACAATAAAAGTCATTATCTAAACAGGAATGCCAAAAGAAGAAAAGGTAACAGAAGAATAGAATTCATATATGCACAGAGAGCAGAAAGGAAATTGTACAGAGCAGCAAAACTCACAAAGGAAAAGAAAATATTGCAAACAAATGCAAAAGATGAAGGAAATCAAGAAGGGCAAATCAAGTAAAGAGATGAAAATATATGAAAGCAACCCAGGCCCTGGAAAAGGAGTAAGAGGCAAACACAGAGAAGTTACCAGTGAGCAAAAGCAATAGTTGAGAGAGGGAAAACATAACAAAATAAATGCACAAAAAAGATCAAATTCTTATCATTCTCCATGTTAGAATTGTGCAGAAATGTTATTAATGTAATATCAAGCATCACGCATGTGGTGAATACAAATGAATGATATTTCTGAAGCTTTAACTTCAGTTCTGTATTTCAAAAACATTCAGTCCAATCTCCATGTTAACCAGAGAAAACTCATAAAACCTCTTGAATAAATAAAACTAAGTAGTGTCAGTATTCTTCATTTAATAATTTTCTTCTCTAATGATGGGCACTGCATATTCTTCTTTGTCCTTTTTGTTTTTTTATGTTTCAGAATTAAGCACATAACTTTAAACTCTTGAGGAGAAGATAAAAACGCATGCAATGTAAGTGAGATGCTGGGATGTAAGAATTTATCTGGTAGTCTCTCACATATAACAGAACCTCAATGCTTTTTATATGATCTTGCATTTATTAATAACATAAGATGTAAGTGGACAGAAGAGCTTAAGCTTGAAACTCTATGATTTCTCTTTTGATTTTGAGCTAGCTTGTATGTTTGATTGACATTAAATGATTCAGTTCAGGTGAATTCATATGAAGAAACTCTTCAAGCTGACTTGAGTCTTCTCTGGACTCTTAGGACGAGCTCTAGCATACAGGCTGTACCATTATAACCACTTTCCTTGGAAAGTGGAATGGTAACAGTAGGACTTTCACAACTGACTGAAAAATAACTTTCAGCAGATGAACTTTCCCCTTTTTAAAGTATGCAGTTCATTCCAAAGACAGAAGTCAAACACCTTCAGATGTTTTATAATATACTGAAAAATAGGAAGTTCCACAGTGGAAAAAATGCTTAGAAATTGCACAGGAGACAGACTTCACAAAGGTGTTGTGGTCTGTGGGGATTTCTGTAAAATATCACAGAAAACTACAGAATGTAAAAGGGAGTAGCCACACATGAGGAAAGGGATTTGTTAGAAGGTGCATGAGTGAGGGGAAAGTGGAACTGAGAGCTTACTGAAAACATGTAGAGCTCTCCAAAGTGTATTGCATAGCTCCTGAGAAAATTGCCATATATCAGGAAACTCATCAGTCCTCTTGATGGAATGGACCTTGGGTAATGCACTTTCAAGAGCCTCTATCAAAAATGCAAATAATAATCAGAGTTTTTGCTGAAATAAAGCTCAGCTTCAGCCTGGAAACACATATTAAGATATATGAATAAGAAATCAAAATATTTTAAAAAAATCTACCACAGTTCTGTCCAATAGACAGTAATGAAGAACTTAGCTTATTAGCTCCTCTCTGAGAGTCCAATTCACTACTGTACATTTGCATCCATCAGTAAGACTTCTCTTAGGAAAACAGTAAACAATATTTCTCTGTTTCATAGGTAAGATTTTTTTTTAATGAAAAAAACAGGGCTTGGATAGGTACAGGTATATATGTACATGTGTATGTATATGTATATGTATATATTTTCTGTGTGTGTGTTTGGAGCCTTTGAATTTAGTACACACGGTAAACTGTTACAGTAAACACTTACAGCAATATATAGCAGTCATAGTTCCCAGACACTAAAACAGAAATGAACTGCAGTAAAGACCAGCTTTTAATACTGGGACTCAAAACTTCATTTATATCTGTCATCTGAACTCTGTCTGGAATTGATAGTCATTTATCCTGCAAATCTATTCCAGTAACATTTTCTGAAACACCTGAAGAAGCTTTATATTGCATTAACACATCACAAGTATCTTCCTTCAGAAGAAGAAAAAAAAATAGAGATTTCATTTCCTAAAAAATGTTATATGAGATCCTTTATTTTCAATTGTCCCTCTCCTACTACTATTGGTTGTTCTATAATCTTTTTCAAAATTATCTATATATTCATAACTCTGAGACAGGTATAATTTAAAGAGAATCATAACATAAAATTTGACAAGATTTCCATAACTATATAGTCTAGCATAATTCTAGGAAACTCCCTATTGGAGGATTACCTTTACTAATTGATACGATTCCATTATAGCCTCTCTTGAAAGCCAAAGCTGCACAGCTCAGAGTACTTCATGGCTGCCAGTCTGCTCTCAGACAGTCAAACTCCCCCTGCCTATACCATTATTCTGCCATTTCCTGTTTCACTTTGGTTACATTGAATGGCAAAAAGTTCTGATGAGCCCTCAGGGCAGTACGTCCCTCCTACCTGCTCTCTGTCCCTGTGGTATCATGCAATAGTGCACTTATAAACACAATGCTTAAAAAATGATGCACATAAATAGCAGAAGGATCTGGGCCAGATTAACTGGGTTAAAGCCACATATCTGAAATCTCAGTGCTTCTGAGCATGCGCAGAAATCTTGCATTTTCCAGAATGATAAGGATTATTGCAAGTATTTGGTCTTTATTCATATCCAATTACCTGGTGCTGCCTGTATCAATAATCTTCTTGAATTTAGGCAGAATTTAACACCTGTTTCCAAAATGACATAGAAGTTAATTTCCATGATGCCCCCATTTCCAATTTAGTTCTACCAAGTTAAATAATTCTCTCTCCCTTGTGGTGTACAATGTTCACATTAAAATATAAGAATTTTTAAAGAATAAATAATATTCTTGCCATAAATATAGCATTTTAAACTGTAGATAGTCAGATATATATGCCAATGAAACTAATGTTATGGTGCAATTTTTTGCATTTCTTAATTCTGAACATTTTTTAAACAGTAATGTAAGGCTCTGAGATGAGGAACATGCAGTATATAATATCCTGTGAAAGGTTCTGTCTTGTCTTGATGTAGTGATTTCAATAGTTTTGAGAAGGTATATGAACTATCTCCAAAATACGTTTTTGAAAGCTCTCTATATCCCTTGCATGTATTAGATCATCCTTTTGGCATTTAAAAATAAAAATAGATCCAGTTAGAAAGATGGCAGAACACATTTGAGTAAATTTCAATCCTATGAAAAAATCATAAGCTTAAAATTTACTCACAAACCCATACATTTTAAGAAGTGTCAGCATGACCACAATAATGAAGTAATCCATGCAACTGGGGCGCCAACATGGACAAAACCCAGCCGGACAACTGAATGCCATTAGAGCATGCTAAATACTTAAAAGCAGGGCATTCAAAAGTATTATAAATCTACAAATAGGTGATGATAAGTAGAAGGTCAATTAAAGAAAAACTACCACAGTAAGAACAGAAACAGTGCCTCTGAGTGACAAGTACAGGGATGTTCTTGCAGAAGAAATTGGATTGCTTTGTCTGCCACACTGCAGAGGTCTCTGCTGCTGTTAGGCAGCTCCAACTGTAGCAATACTGCATCTGCAGAACCATGCAAATTCTGAAAATAAAATATAAGTTACACCATGTAATTTAGTAGTCACTGCTACTTGTATTTGCAAAGTATATAATCCATTATTGCCCTATTTAAACAACTTCCTTCAATCACTTTCTCCTTGCTTTTCAAAACAAATCCATCTTCCCCAGAAGCCTGTCTTGCAAAAGGGAAATGACAGCTGAGCTTCATAGGTGCTTTTAGGGAAGCAGACTACATTTAAAGGCTGATGATGTCAAGATGAGTGTGGGTTATACCTAAAGTGAAAAGCAAACCATGATGTTAGCTGCCAGGTGTGAGCAGCTATGAAATTTGTGTGTCACGGGGCACGAATGAGTAAAGAGAATGCTGCCAGGCTTCCAAGCAGTCCATTTCTATGGCTTTCCCTCCCCACCAGGGGAAATTCAGAAAAAAAATCAATTATCTGTCGAAATTAATCTGAATTTCAGCAGACTAAGTACAACAATTTCCATTGTTGAAATTCAGCTTTTCCCAGACAGGAATAACTGTGATTTGGACCAGGATGGTGCCAGGTCTGTGTGGACTGCATGGGGCTGGACACTGTTAGACTCATCTGCAGCCTTCTGAAGAAGCAGGGAGGTAAAAGGAACATGTTGCTTAGCATAGAGCATTGAGAAGGCCCATCATTCTTTCAACGACCTTTTATGTACAAGATAATATCCACCGTTCATCTATACAGAGTCATGTCATTTTACTCACCTAATCAGTAATATATGCACAATAAGTATTTGCAAGAAACAGTCCTAGACTGTAATCTCTAAGTTCTTATTCAAATAAACCAATCTTTAATGTCTGTATTATACAATATAAGCCATATTTGTATGCTAATTAACTATGAAGTGGAGTATCAGAATCAATACAAAATTCAATAAATCTTGGCACATAGTTCTATAGATTATAATATAACGGATAAACAGCATTCCATAATAATAAAAATTTAAAATGAACAAAGCTATTCTTCTACAAGCCACCTCTTTCAGGTCTATATCCCTCTCCATGTTATGTACACAGACTGGACAAAGCTGCTGTCATTTCTTTCTTTTGCTTGTTGAAAGCTATTGACACTTAATAGAATGGTTATATAAAGTGTTCAATAGGAAAAACTGTAAAAAAGAATAGTGTCAAAAAGCTCAAGGGTGTAAGCACTTGTATGAATGAGAGTATTATTAACAAGAATGAAAGAAACTAGAAAAGACAGTAACAGTCCTGATTTTTAAGTTATCCTGTTTTTTACCTAGTAGTTTAAAAACCAGAACCACCTCTTGCCTATGATTTAGGACATCAAAGCTCTAATGCATATGCAAAAAAGAGAAAAATTTCCTAATCTAGTAACCAGAGGAGAGAGCAGAGATGGTTTATGATATTTTTTTTCACCATGATTCTTAAAAGTTAATACCTGAATGAAAGACATGAAATAGCATCCTCACTTGCTTTCAACCTTATGAATTTCTGTTTTGCACAAAGGCATATTTTCACACACAAGACTACATGCCCTCATTTGGAAGGACACCACAGTTCTGACTAGGAAAATTTCTGATGAAATAATGTACAGATGACAAGAGAGGAGACACTGTTTCTTTGTTATTCAGGGGTTTATCACAACAGTGGCCAGGGTTTTCCTTTTCGTGAAGGATTTAGACCCACAACCATTTGCTAGATGTACTTAGAGAACATATTCCAGACAAAATGCTGTGGGGAACTTGAAGGGTGTGAAGATTTATTTCTTCATCAAGCTTGGACAAGGAGATGACACTCAGCTGCTGTTCTAAATAAAAATGGTGGCAAGTGTCTGCCAGGATAACAAATTGAATTTTGTGTTCAAAGTTTTACTGGCAAAAGCTTAGATGCCTGGGACTTGGGGCAGATAATTTATTAGACAGTGGGTTTACTGCTGTACTTTTGTAACTTTGAGTGGGATGTGTGCTCATTAAGAGGTTAGTGGTGGAGGTGAGTGCAGGGTTCAGATCTCACGGATCTTTAACTAATGGTATAGTGGGTTAACACCAGATTTCAAGGATAGTGTTTAAACAAGCACATGAACATTAATTGGCCTATTCTATAAATTTTAGGGAAAAAATCATATGTTAAAAGCCATATATAATGTCCTCCAGGAATCTAGGCCATGTACATCCTATGACTGAAATTATATTCTCTCCCAAAGGACTTCATTGTCTACAAATGCAATTCACCTCTGTTTTCCTTTGCTTTCCACTTTGCTATGTTCAAAACTATCATACTCCAGAACAGAATCCTAATGTATACCACTGCCCCTGTATGGTTTTTATTTCAATTATTGCATGACCAACAGCAATGTGAAAATGCAAAACTGAAATCAATTGAGGTTTTTAAGTGTATTCAGAAACAATGCTTTCCAGCATTTTTCACAATCTCTTGTAGAGCAAATGTGGCACCAGCTCATCCATATTTGTAACAAGATTAATGGAAGTCCCAACGTCACAAGTAAGACACAAACAGCATATCTCCCCACTTCCCAGTCCTGTATTTTCCTGCAGATCATTTTTCTTAGTACACTGTTTCAGCATTCAGGGTGTGACAACTCACTCCAAATAAGCTGTCAAGTTTAATTGAACTACTCTGAAAAAAAATAAAATCTTCCATTAAGAAAATGCTTTAAAAGCATAAAAGAAAGCAAGATATCTGTCTCTCTAGGGATTCTTGTCCTTTTTTTTTTTTCTGTAACCATTGCTGAAATTATCTAAAATGGTCACCCTGTGTAAGGAAGAAAGCAAAATCAGCACAAACAATTCCTTAGGATTTGGAAAGGCATAGAGGTCAGTTTACCTGCAATTGTCAACATTATTTCTTCCCACAGCACTAGAGAAGCTGAAAGGTCCGACATTATTGATTTCTATGACTTTTATACAGCCAGTGAAATTGTAGACAGGTCCAGAAACCTACAAAGGAAAAAATGCATACAGTTCTTTTGCTTGTTGACATTATGATCAAGGTATTTATTTTTCTATGGAGGAATACAAGTCATGGGGAATGGTAAACAGGAAAGATTTGAAATTTGTAAGTGTATTGTTTCCCTGCTTATAAGATTTCTAGTACCCTTAATCATGTTTCAAAGATGCCTAAGGACCTACTAAAAATGGGAATCACTGCAGGGGCATTGAAAACACAGAAACCAGTAAGTTGTTATGCACTGCCAAGGACCCATTTTTAACAATTAAGTCAGGTTTAGATAGTTGCAGAAAAAAAAATTCTTGAGGAACAACTTGCTGAAAGCATAATGGAAAGCATTAAATGTTTTTTAAAGCCCAACAGGAGCATTAAGCCTGCCAGAAAGGCTTTAGGGATAATAGACCAGCTAAGTGTAAAGGGAATGTTCAAAGAGACAAGGCTCTAGCAGGAAATGCAAATGACTCACCAAATCAAAATTTAATAAAGAGTAGTTCTGGGAGATTCCTGTGACTGAACCCCTTTTTAGTTTGGATACATCAGAGATCTGTCTTAAACTGAATTACTTCCAGAAAATGTTTTTTAAAAATACCACAAAAAATGAACATTGGCAAAAAAAGGAGAAAGATGTCATGTTTGTCTGGGATTCTTATGGGAATTTACTGTGGTCATCACTTAAAATGGAATCCAGACCATGGGAATGGTAGACATGGATTTTTGGGGAAGGGGGGGCTTAGGTTTTTGCTTTGTATGATTTTGAAAATGGGGACAAGACTAGGCCATGCAAGGACATATCTCAAACTACAGATCAGTAAGACCCAATTCCATTCAAGACAGTGATTATGAATTACACTGAAGAACAGAATTAACATACATGTAAATGAATGTAATGCACAGGGGAATAGTTGAGAGGGTTTCTGAAAAGAGAAATTGTAACTCACATGAGGAACACTGACTATGAGAAAAAGGATGCCTTGGCACATAATCTTTTATTTCCAAAGGACTTTAACCAGTTTCTGCATTAAGAGATTCTAAAGTAACTCAGTCTCCCTGGGATAACAAGGAAGGCCTTCAATAAATTAGAAGAATGGGTAAAACAGAAGCAGAAAAATTGTGAGCAAATGGTGAGGTTTCTCAATATGGAGAGTCCCTAGAAATTCTCTCTACAAGTCTGTATTAGGGTCTGTGGTCTTCAACACATTTAAGTGGCTCAATGTTTTCTGCACTACTCAGGATAGCAAAACCAAAATCCTGAGAAAAGGATTTCAGAATGTGCAAAAGTGTCACAATATGCAAAATTATAAGGCATGTAAGGATGATTATACATATGAGAATTTCTGAACAGAGTAACTGTATAGACCAGGGACCTTCAGTCAGGAAAACTCACTGTCAATGAGAGACAGAACAGAGCAGTGTGCAGATGAATAAAGAGCTTTTAGTTTCTCAAAATACAGAATCAAAAGGACATGAAACGACACAAATTAGTGCGAAGATGAAAGCAAGGTAAGGGGTTTGCTTTTCATACAACTCAAAATTAAATTGTGGAACTCTGCCATAGCATGTTGTGCATGGTACAAGTGTAAATGGGGTTAAAAATCAATCATATTAAAGGGAAGAAGAGCTGTCTCCCTCCCCACAGACAGATAGGCTGCACAAATACAATACAGTTGAAGCAAGGAGAATTGCTTTTCTCTGCACTGCTCAACCACTCTGGAGCATAACACAGCGTGCCATGCCATACACTATAAACAGAATGAACTGGCCTTCCAACCCATGGGAGGGCTCAAAGAGTTCACTAATAGTTTATTGTTTATTTCCTTAGCAGCAAAGGCTTACAGGAATGTAAGACTTTAAAAAAGATATGTTATAACAATGCAAAAATTTGGAAAGTTATGTAACCATCTATAAGGTGGCATTTAAAATCAACACAGTTCAAATGTGGCAAAGGGAAGATGTTTTCTCTGTGGAATAAACACAGAGGATTACAATGAAGCTTTCTGGAACTTAAAAATAAAAAAAAACCTTCAAGAACTGGATGTGAACACTCTCCTCCAAGTTAACATTGTACATTAAGAAAGCAATACAAGGGCTGGCAGAGGTTATTCATATGGATTACCGACAGTAGAACACTCTTTCTCTTCCTCATTTTCCAGCCACTCTGGCATGGAAATAAGTGTGATGGACTGCCAAGACAGACATACACTCAGCAGCCTGCTTTTGCTGCCAGCATTATAATAAAATATCCCAGATAATCTTCGAAGATGTCTTGCCCTAATAAGCTTCATGTTTTAATTTTTAAAAGAGATGCTTGTTATTTTTTTCCCAGCCTTTTGTAAGTAGTAAATAAAATAATTTTCAATTTAACAGGATGAAGGATCTGTTATAAATTTATTATGAACACAGACAGAAATGATTAGAGGATTCTGAGCTGGAAACTACAAACATTGTGATCAAGGTATTTATTTTATTATAATTTATTATCATATTATATAAAATTTATGTAATATTATTATTTTATATATTATATAAATATTATTAATTTATTATAATTTATAATTTATTATAACCTGTAAAATTGCACCTCCCCGAACGAACAATTGAACAGTGTTTTAATATTGGCTGCATAAATCAGCTTGTTAAAGCTGTGCTCCTTTTTTTCTCCCTGAGCCTCATACGACTGTCTCAGTCATACCATGCATGTTTTTCAACAAAAGTCCTCTTTCTCAGTATTGTAAAAATGAACAAACAAAATAGAAAACAAAAGAAATCAATAAATGCAAAGGGCAGATACAATACAATTTTATGATATCTACTGTGCCAAGTTAAGTTCATCCAAGATGCTGGTATAGGGAAAATTCACTATGTCAACCTATGGTCCATTTTGCACACTGAAGAACAAATTAGTTTGGAAACCAACATTTAGCTGCATATTTTCCCAAACACTCTATTGTATGAATATTTTAACAACCTGGTTTCCTTCCCCTCACTACTGGCTGGCTGCCTAATAATTTCTCTTAGATTGATATATGTGCATATTTTGAAGGCAATGCACTCCTGTAAATCAATCTTAAAATTATTACTTCTTTGTTTTTTACCTGTAACTACATTATAAATATTTTGGTCAAATAATTGCTTGCATTTGTTCTGCTATGCTGTCTCTACAAAAAAAATCAATATCTTAGAGATATACAGGAATAAGAGCTATTGATATATATAATCAGAAATAAGTGGCTTTTATTCTTCTACTATTGAGAACAGATACCTTTTGTGTTTAGCAGAATATTAAAATGTAGACTTCACATGTAGTTGAGTTACCTTCCGTTTGCAAAAATACATTAATATGCTGACAACAATACGCTGTAACACTTAAATTGCCTGAAAATGTCAGGGCCAGAGCAACACCAGAAATTTAGTTTAATAAAATTCACTATTCACAATCTATTAAGATATGTTTGACATATAGTAACCATGCTCTTTAAACGCCCTTTATACTTGACAAAAATGAGTATTGATACTTACCTTGTAGGAAAAGTTCACACATATATGCCAAATAATTTATTAACATCCCTTACTGACTAGTCCAAATTAAGCTGCTGCTAGATAGAATTAACCTAGAATGAGTTCCTAATGAAATGAACTTACATGCTGTCAATTCACTACAGATTCATAAATAATATAATGAATTTTTGTCTTATGATCTGAGCATTTATTTGAAAAGTATGATTAACTAGAAAGAAAACAAAGAATAGCACAATCTTTCCTCATTTGTGTCCAGTCAAGATAAATGTTATGTATCTTAAATATTCTCACTATAGATATTACAGTGTACCAGAACACACTATTTAGGAGTCATTCACATCTTTGTGGTTCCTGAAATATGTCTGATTTTGGAGTCTGATTAGTAGAACTCTCTTCAATAGACTACAAAACTTTTTAAATGCAATATTTCAAACTTAAATAAAATAACTCAGGTGCACAGTTTTGAATATTCTAATACAATTTTAACTTGTATTTATTAAAACCATGGTGAGCCATTTGGAAATTGATAACTCAGAAAGCACCTCAACTTAGACAACAGCTTCTCCAATTTTGTTTTCTGCTAGTGATTAGAGTCATATGAAACAGTCATAATGAACTCTGAAAATAAGCAAGCCATAATCTCACTTCTGTATTTTCTTTAAATTTGCCATGAAAATTTGGCTAACCATCTCAGTTATAACCTGCTTGAAGCCAACTGCAACTGAACTTCAATATCAATCCCACTAAAGAAAAATATGAAAATCAAAATAAATATTTAAAAAAACCAAATCAAACCAAACCAAACCAAACCAAACCAAACCAAACCAAACCAAAAAAAAACCCCATGTCTAAGTTCCATTGGTGGTTGTGGTGGTAATGCTTCCCCCTAAAGAAGAATTTGGAATTTGTTCTTTAAAGATGTCATTTTAAAACCCATTTTCCTCTCTTAGATACTGAATTACATACAGCAAAAAACAGAAATATACAGACTATCAAATTAGCAGTAAAACAATCAGAATGAGCTTAATCCAATAGGACAGCATTCTGCCTTTATATTTCACTTACTGAACACTGAAACTTGCCTGCATTCAAGGCAACATGCTATATATGGGACATGTACTTTGTTCAAGCCTAAAAGTTTTCAAGAATTTGTAAAAATCAACACTAGTGACTCAGACATCACCTTTCTGAAAAATGTTTCTTGCAGTCTTAATTTTTAAAAAATCAATTAATAAAACTTAAACCTAATTCGTTTTTACTCTGGTAGTTCAAGAAAAATGGACAAGGCTTGCCTGGTTTATTTATAGCTCCTAAGGAGAGAAAATGTACCTCATTTTGAGAAGTCCTGCTGAAGCAGACAGTGGCAAGGGAGTGTGTGTCTTTGATGAATCTATACTGCTCATTACTTCACTTCCTAATATTTACTTTTAATAACACTTTCCATACTCAGTTCAAATTTTAAATCACAAGCATTTTTATTGTTGGATAACGGAGTATAAGCCAAAGAGTTTAATGACATTTCAAAATGTGTAGGAAAATGAAAAGTAGTATTAGCTCTCAAACAAAAGTAATAAAAGAAAACACTTAAAATATGGGAGAAGGAATATTGCTTCAGGTGATGTCCTGGTACTAGTGTAGAAATGGGAAGGCAAAATGGGAATATGCCCTGGTAAAATTGCCTACATGCTATCATATCAATAAATTGGGTGAAACAAAAAGGAACTGAAATCTTCTCCATCCTGACTCGTACTAACTCTGAAATGAAATACCAAATAAACCTATACATAACACTGAAGTTTCATTCAATTCATATTTAAATATAATAGATGATTTTACACTGATATTGTGATTCTGAGCCAAGCATCCCAAAATAATTTTAATGAAATTATACTAGCTCAACAAAAAAGGAGATCAAGTGTTACGTGAAATCCAGATTTTTTCATCTACCTCTACTGAATCTTTTAAAGAATTTACCTTTATTACCTCAAATCTGCTTTTAGTATATCTGCCATGGATAGATAATCCTATCACTAGAATTTAATGAAACAAGAATGGTAAAGCATAACAATATAGGCAGAAGAAGGAGAGAAAATAAACCCCTAAACTGCTTAGTGTAGTAGAGGTATACATTTCTGCTCTTCATGTCTCATTTGTTCTAGCCACTGAAATCAGGGGGTATAAAAGTAGCAACCCTGACAGTTCTGCTATGGGAAACCAGCAAGTCAATAGCTCTTCCAGCCTCATGTGCTGTAGAGCAGGTAACTGAGGCTATCCTCTCTCCTTGGGTCTGAATTGGCAAACCATCTCCTGCACTGCTGTGCTTCACAGTGGAAACCAGATGGGTCATCTGCCAGACTCAGGGGCAACCAGCTCACCACACAACTGACATCTCATTCCTCTTGCACCATTTCTTCATCTAAATTGACTGGCAGTCTAAATCATGGCCATAAGAGCCTCACTGTAAATTTTCCATGATCCTGACAGTTCTAGCTCAGAATGGTTCATTAAACCACAAAGGATTAATTAAAATCAGTAAGTTTGAAAGATTCAAGAGTACTGAGAAATTCCCTTACCATTTTTATGAAAGTTCATCCTTGGCCAGGATCCTTATCTTTTAAACTTGCTCTTGGCTTTCACTGTAACAAGTGCAATGCTGCATTTCAGAAGGGATATGAAAACTCTGATGCGAGGAAGGATATTCCTAAGCTTTGTGGCTAGCAACATCTGTCCCTTTTGTAACAATTTCAGTGTTTATGCTTATAACCATAATGCATCTTTCACTTACTCAATTTGTTCTTGCAATTCTTAATAAATTCAACTACTGTTATTTATCTTTTCTCAATTCTCCCTGGTTAATGTGGTACAACATCTTGTCCCTGAGAAAGAAGGAAAATATATTGGCCTGAGAGGACTAGAAAATCTAGAGTGAAATTTGGAAAATGGACTTACCTTTCTCGGATAGTGCAGACTCTATCAAACTGCGGAAATCAGTTCATCTCCCTGCACTTCACCTTTGCAGAGTGACACTGAAGTCAACATTTTGAACACCATGCTAACACGTTACAGTGTTCCAGCACTTAGGGAGAGGTGTTCTGAGTCCATCACCATGAACTAGTTTTCAGTCCAAGTCATTCAGCTTCTCTAGTTCTGGTTCATGTCCAATCAATAGCCAATCACTCAAATCTACAAACATTTAACCCAAGAGATGTTTGTATTGAGCATATGTGTTTATATGCTGATAGATTTGGTGATTCTCATGGGTCATTTTCAAGTCAGGATATTCTATTTCTAAAGTGAGATTCAGTGTGAAACACTTGGTGAATTATAGATGTTGAGTTATGAAAAAGGGAAGAGTTCTAACAAGAAGCTGTACATCTGTCTGAGTAGAAGAGATAACACCTTATCTAAAAAGCAAGGGTGTCTTCAAAATGAAAATATTCCCATAAAATTGAAAATGTTCTCATAAAATAGGCTGCTCTTTAATGTATATATATGGTATATTATATTCAGAAAGGCCTAATTTCGTCAGACTCCTAAGAAAACTGAAGATTCTCTGCAGAAGAAGGGTGAGAAGAGAAAAATTTCTTCATGGTCTATGCTTTTCTTATATCATGCCAGTACACCTTTTAGAAACATATGCAACTGGTTTGTCTGGTTTTGTATATCTTAAATACATTTTTTTCCTAGCACAATTTCTTAAGACAAGAGGTGTTGCAAGATAAGAGTATTCCTCAACACTAGGTAAGGAATATATCTATCAGCTGGCACACTATGCCTTTCAACAAATGCCTTCACTTCCCCAGAATACTCCAGAGACTCCAACGAGGCATATATCAGGACCACGTGAGAAGTAGGGATTTACAGTGTTAGGAACATGGTAACAAGGAGAGCTGCCTGACATATAACAAAGATTTTAGGAGCATGTGAGCATTCCAAGGTTACCAAGGTGTTAGATACATGTATTTATGTGATCAGAGGTGTATCTGCAGTAGACAGATCACATAAAAACATTAACCATGATGTGCCAAGAAGGTAATGAATCTACAGACTTCCAAAATGCATTTAATTATCTTACTATAGTAAAATGATATGAATTGTTGTGTTCTAAACCAAATAAACTCTAACAATAACAAAAAAAAATTAAAATTTTGTTAATTTTTAATGAAAAAACTGACAGGTTACCACTCTCTTTTGTCTGCTCTGTCTTTCAGTTAGGTGTTACTGCCCTTGTGACAAATGTAGCAGAGCATGAAAGTGTATCTATAATTCATCATATTAACATAGATTTAGGTTAATGGCAGTTTAACTTGGCACAGCTGAGAAGTGGAAATATAATCTGGTGTTTTATATCTCTGAGGAAACAAAAACTTTCAGTAAGCAGTTGGATTTGGTTACCTAATTCTTTAGTTTATCTTGAATTTCTGTTTTGAGAGATGCAGTCCTGAGAGACCTATGACAATATGTGTTTACCTGGAGCTTTGAATTGTACTACCTACTCTCTGCCAAAGACTGGTGTTGATTTTTGTGGAGCATTTCCTTTTGCTCTAGCTCTAAATATATTTTTCCCTACCTTGACTTGTATACTATTCATATACTTGGCAAAAGACACACCTAATTTGAAAATCCTCATACTTAGCCTGTTTCATGCTTAGACTCCTTGCCTAAAGCATTTACAAATATTGTTTGGAATTTATAGTCCCAGGAAAACCATAGTAAATAAAAAAAATCAGGCTCACATGTAACTACCTTATGTACTATATGATCTAGAGGAGAAATCAAATGTTCTAAAACCTGGAAGTTTAAAGTAAGTTCTTCACTTATAAAAAAGAAAACACATATTAAAATAATAAAGCAGGCATGGCAGATTCTAAACTGCTCCTTTACTTGCTTCAACACAGATTCTGGAAGTGACTTCCATCCTCTCCCTAACATTTCTCTAAGCCTCAATGCTTACCTGTTTTACTCTTCTCAAAATGAAATCTCACCTCTTTCATTTTTACTATCAACATGGCTCAGGCTGTCATGCAGGACAAACACCTCAAGGTCAGCCACTTTCCCTTTCCAGAGATTCAATGCATTTGCATTTCTTCATTCAAATATATTCTTTCTTATTGAAAAAAAAAACTTTCCAAAAGTCAAAAAAAGTCAATGCTATTAAAACCCCTTTGAATGAGGTTAAAAAAAACCATGTTCATGCAATATGCATGCTACTAAGATAAAATTATTTAATTTTCTATTCAGTCTTCAGAAAGATTACAAGTGTCATTAATAACTGTATGAAGACCTAGTACTGAGAGTACTCAGAACCCTCCTTTCCACTATTCTGCAGCCAGTGAGGCTTCTACTGCCACATCAAAGTGCATCTGACCATGTGAAATAATTCATATTTCTTCTCCTATGATTCACTTAGAAACAGAAATATTAGGTGAGGGTAAAGAGCCATCTTCAGCAGGCACTGAACCTGTATCCTACATCTCCATAGCAGCAACCAATACAGGACGCTAGGAAAAAGAGCAGTAAAGATCACACCATTGCTGAGGTTGGAAGGCATCTCTGGTAGGTTGCTTCATCCAACCCCCTACTGAAGAAGTGTCACCTAGAGTCAATTGCTTGGGATCAAGTCCAGACAGGTTTTTAATATCTCCATGAATGGAAACTCCCATACCAATCAGAGTTGTGCCAGTGCTCAGATACCCTCACAGTGGAAAAGTTCTGATATTCAGATGATACCTCCTGTGCTTCATCTTGTGCCCATTGCCTCTGGTTCTGCCACTTGGCACTGCTGAAAAGAACCTGGCTTTGCCCTTTTTGCAGCCTTTCTTCAGATGTTTGTAGAACATTTGTGAGTTTTCCTCCAGACCTTTCTCTGGGCTGAATAGTCCTGGTTCTCTCAGCCTTTCCTAACAGGGGAGATGTTCCAGTTCCCTAACCAACCTTGTGACCATGTGCTGGTGTCTCTCCTGGAGCTCCATGTCTCTCTTGTATTGAGGAGCCCAGAACTGGACACAGCACTCCAGATGTGGCCTCAGCAGGGCTGAGCATGGGATAAAGATCCCCTCCCTTAACCTGCCAGCAGTTCTTCTCCTAATGCAGCTCAGGATACCTCTGGGCTCACTAATGCCAAAGATCATTAGCTTATGTGAATAGTCAAGATATTCCTATTATTTCAGGTTTACATTGGCATTTAATCTTATAACTAACTTGTGTTACTTTTAAAATACATTTTATATATGTCCTTTGTTTTAATTTTACCTCTCTTATTTTCTTCCCATACTATTCAGCCCATGCTGTAAACAATTGTCTGTAAAGCAGCATTCTGTAACCTGGTATAAGAATCTGTATAATGAGATGTGACACAACCACTTATAACTTTTTTCTGTTACTATTATCCACAGAGAAAACAGCTTGCTGTATTTCTATATATGGTTCTCAGAAATTTGTAATCACAAACACAGTAAAGTAAGTAAAATCCAGGTAGAGATTTTTTAAACCACAGAAGAGAGAGACAGGCATCAATAGAGTAATTTATCTTTACTCATTTTTGCTTTCAAAAAAATTACCCTTAATAATGATAAAATTGGAAATTAAAGATTTTGTGCTAATGTTCCCCACAGTTCCATTTCATTAAATGATTCTTCCTCCTACTCTATTCTTTCATTTCCAAATCTATTCTTTCATTTCCAAATCTCATTTCATTTAGGTGAAAAAGCACAAAATAATAGTTGCATTTCCAATGTAGAACAGCTGCCAGTTCCTTTGTTCTGCTCTTTTTTTTATGTTGCACACCAAGAATCACAAATTTACAATGTGATCATCATGTTCCTCTCTTAATAATGACTCTTTATATTACAGCAGCTTTGTCAGCCTCTACCTTCAGAGCAGAGTGCATTTCCTGCTGGCTTGGCAAATGTGTTGTTTGACCACTGCTCAGGCTGAGATGCTCCCTGCATGCCCAATAGCTACATTCAGACGCTTAGTTTAGAGTGAAGCCATCAAGCAAACAGCACTGAAGGGCTTATTTGCCAGGGATCAGGAATGGCCTCCATTTACTGCAGTTTTCTATAAAATCTGCCTCTGCTACATTGTTTGCTATTGGGAAAAGGAATGAAACAACACAACAAAATGTCAAAGCTGTCAAGAAACACAAAGTCAATTTATTGTTACTGAAATAATGGAAACTGCTACGTAGAAGATCAATGAGAATGGGAGATCCTGTACTGAGAATGAATGCAGAGAGAGATTGCTGATATTATTAGAGTAGAATCTAGGCAAAATCACATAGCTGTGAGACTAACTTAGTATGCATAACAGGAAACCAAATGCTTTTGAAATTGGTAGTCTCTATTCCTCAACGAAAAGTTTGATGTCTTTCTATTCATCAACTAAACACTCAGCCTAAAAAATAAAAACCCACAAACCTTACACTGTAGATTGATAAATGTCAAGGACACTACAGAAACACTAATCACCCAGATTAACTCTGGAAGGAGCAAACAGGAATCACCATAATTTAAACAGAGTCTAGACAAACAAAATTAAATCTTCAGTGATGGTTTTCTTTTTTGGAAGGAAAAACCACAAAATTAAGGAGATCAGATAAAGAACTGAAAACATCAAAGATGGAAGGTGTGAAATTTCCTTAATTAAAATTGCATGAGTGTCTGGCAACCACCTGCTGGAAGAGGGTACTGGAAATAATGAATACACAGAAACTCACACACAAGGAAACAGCAAAAAGAATATAATATATATTGGAAGTAGAAAACATAAAGAATACAATATATATTGGAAGTAGAAAGCATAAAGATTAAACAAAACTTATCAAAAACTCAAACTGAGCTGGACCTTACACAAGTTTCAAACACATGGAGGAAAGAAGAGTGACAGACTACAAATCAGAAACAGGGCCAAGTTACAAATACTGCAGCTGCACTAAAACCCTTTGTCTTATTAAGACTGGATAAACAGTGCTAAAACTTCCAGGGTCAGGGTTTTCCTAGACAGTTGTGTATCAGTGTGATTTTGTAATAGGCTGCATATCTCATTTGCTGCTATTTAAAATTAGCATTATGGTCCCTTAAGCATAAAAATTACACTGTTAGAAGGATAAAATAAGGCTGGTTTCCATAATGAGCCAAAGAGTGGGCTCTGATTAAAAAATATAAAAAGTTTCTGGGTCACAACCCAGATGGAAGACAATAGGCATCACAGGAAACTAGCAGACTGCAGCTTCAGCAGAGAAACTGAAACTACTCTTAGGAGAAAAGAGCAGAGAATCTGGGCTCAGAGATAATGAAGAAGAAAATAGGATCAAAGAAGATGCAAATTCACTAAATTTCACAAAGGAAGTGAGAAACTAAAAACCCACCTGCAAGATCATGGTGGATAGGTGATGCTTGTCTAGTCATTTTTCTTCCACTTTGTCTGAGTTCATTCTAAGCTTTTATTATGAAGATGTCAAATGTTCTACTTTCTATACTATTCTACCAAAACTTGGGATGTTACTTATTTTGAAGACTTTTTGTCTTTGGTTAAACAAAACCAGGCAGAACATACCCAGATAACTTCCCGCAATTTAGGTCAGATCAAGAGGCTATCAACTGTGAGGGTATTTATGCATCCCTGTGTTAAGATTCCAAAAGAAAACCCCAGATTTCAACATTCATTTCAGTCGATGATTAGGAAAGTTATATAACCTCATATGACTATTGTCATATAAAATATGTTAAGAAGACTTTCTTCTGGCTATCCTAGTATTTCTTTATAAAGAGGTTATTAGTTCCTTGCAGAAGGAATGCTTCTTTACCAGCTAGTCAGGCAGGGCTCTCACTTCTGGAAATACCTTTAGCACACTGAGTAGTCAGGCCTACAAATTACCAATGACACCTAACAAAAGTATAAGAGAAAATACTGTGTGCAATTCTTTGTGAGCACGACACAAATTAGCCACAGACGTCCCTCTGAGGTGGCAGTGCAGTTGAGGGAATATAGTGGGTAGAGCCCATCTGGAATATAAGATCCCTCCACTCTCTTGCTCCCATCCCCCATCAGGATGACACAGAGAAGAAGGGAAAAAGTGAGCAAACTGGTGAGTTGTCATGAAGACAGTTTAGCAAATGAAGAAAAAAACCGATACAAAAGCAATCACCACCAGCAGGCAGGTGCCCAGCTAGTCCCCGAGCAACAGCTACTTTGGAAAAACCTCTTCCCATTTTATTGCTGAGTGTGATGTCACATGGTATGGGATACCCTGTTGGTCACCCAGGATCAGCTGTCTCAGCTGTGTCTCTTCCTAGGCTCTTGACCACACCATGTCTATTCACTGAGGGGTAAGAGCAAGGAACAGAAGGAATTGATGCTGTGTAAACAGTGTTCAGCAACAGCCAAATCTTCCCTACATTAGCGACACTGCTTGGGTCACCAGTCTGTAACACAGCACCTACAAGCTGCTGTGAAGAAAATTAGCTGCATCCCAGTCAGATCCAGTAGGGAGAATTAATACATATTGACACATTGCATTTATCATATAAAATTTCACAGATAAATTATAATGGAGTTGATGCAATGCTTACTGTGAGTCATTGCATAAAAATACAATTGCCACTAAAGAGGTTAGAGAGATGCAAAGTCATACAAATGCTAGTATAAATGGTGACAGAGGTACCAGAATACTGTAAAAAAACTGCTGTGAGAGCAAAGATTTTTTCAAAATTGTTAACAGTTCAGGAGGCACTACATGGTTATGGAAAATTAAGTAAACTACCTTAATGTACCTCATAGCAACATGGATGTTTTTGGTAACTGAGTTTGTATTTATCAGAAATGGCAACAATTTGCTTCACTTCCCATGCAAAGCACAGAAGTTTAATTGGTAAAAGTAATTTTCAATGGGATTTAGCAGCAAATTGTCTTTTTTTTTTCTGAAGAGAAACTCATGGATTTGCATTTTAATGGGATGAAGTTATATACCCAAAGCTTCATGTTTGTGGCATAAACCTCTCTGCTGCTGAAAGAAGTTTGAGAAAAATCACACATACATAAAACAGAAACAGATGAATATTCAGATCAGTTTTTATCTATTAAAATGTGATAAGACTTTTGCATAGCATGTTTTTTTCCTCATATAGATTGAGTATTGTGGTTAGATTGCTACAGGTGATGCCTCAAAATTTACCTTTATCAAAAAAACAAGTTAACAGATGAGTAAATTGATAGTTAAGGACGATCAGCTCTTGATTTTTGCTGTGTGTTGTGGAGAATGCATAAAGAAACTCAAGGCAATATTTGTGCAGTCTCATTAATTGCATAAAGAACCAGCCTTCAAGAAATCAACCTACAGTTACAAATATAGAATGAAAGAGTGGGTGACAAATCAAGGGAACTGTTGCTTGAAACTGCTGATTATTTGGGTAATCACTGCATTAGTTGCCTGACTAGTACATACATGCTGTCAAATATATCTCTGCCTTGTCAAATGTCTGGTTTCTCCTGAAGCTGAAAGGGTCCTGACTAAACTACATGGAATTAATTGCTCTTGCACGCACCCTTTAGGTTTACACCAGCAGGTTGTATCACCTCAAGAACTAAGGATGATTACAGGCCGTGACCTGGTGTCTGCTGGTACACGGTCAACACAACGACCTTTTCCAAGAGGTAAATCCTAGCTCTTTGTTCTTCTTCATTAGCTATAGCGAGTGTAGTGGCCACTATCCATGGCCCTTAGATATAATTCTACCTTGAAAAAGAGACTGAAAGGAAGGGGCAAACAAGACCAATAAGCCACACAAAATTTATGTGTGAAAGCCTTTCTTTAGGACGAAAGTGTGCCTGTATACATTTTCAGTACCAGCAGATAGTCTGCCATCAAGCTTGTTACATAAGATCCCAGAGTACACTTATTCAAAGGATGATTACAGCCTTTCTGCCCAGGCGTTGGGACTCTGCTTAGAAACAGTGTAATGTTGAAGTCAGTGTCTGGAAGGAGCTCAAAGTGTTCAGATGGATGTCTGGGATCAAGAACTGAAGAGCATTGCTGCATTAAATCACTTCACCATAGTTTAAGCTTTAAGTTTTGCTGGAATGGACTGATACGAAACACATCCTCTAAGGGCTCATGAAAGTTGTCTGCTACCTGCTCAAGCCTTACTTCTTAACATCAACCAGACCTGCTGAAACTTTGAAGAAGGATCTCAAAGAGTCACACAGAGAAATTAATGAAATGCCAACCTCACAGATCATGCCATCTATTGAGATGCGTTTCTTCTGGAAAAACAGTGATTATTTGTTTTTGTTGTTTGCATATGAGGTCATAAACCTATACCTACAACTCTCGAAGGTATATTCATTTTGAATTGCATCAACTTTTAAGACATCGATGTGAAGGCATAGCTCCTTCAAGCACTACAGATCCTGTGTAGCAGCCTGCTTGAACGTGCTGTCCACCCCATAATGCTTCCTGCTGCCAATTTCAAGGTAACAATCATCATTTTAAAAAGAGCTTCAGACTGGATATGAATGATAGGCAAGCAAAGGTGAAGTACCTGACATGTTTCCTGAGAAGGTCTTATGCACATACACACTTCCACATTTCCAGGAAAATCAGGAAATATGGGAACATGAGAGGCTATTGGATAAAAAAGGCTGAATATGCTCAGCAGAAAAAGTCATCCCAAAGGTCTGTAACTGCCCTGGATTTTGCACACTGAATAGGAAGAAGAGACAAATGGTTAATGTAACTAAGGGAACCACAGCTGTCAAAGAGAGAAAGTATCAAAAAGACACTGAGGGTTTTATCCCAGGACAACTGCCATATCAGCGCACACATCAAGATAAGGTATTAAGGAAATGTCTTGCCAACAAAAATGAGCTGTAGCTATTGCCAGGAACCTGTGGTAATGTGCAGGGACTGTGGAATAATGAAGTGGCAACATCAACCAAAATTTGAAGACCTTAACATCTGATCAACCTGGCATCTATGGGAAAATTAAAGTCCTCACAGATGAAAGACAAAAACTGATCTTGCAGGCCTGCCAATATCATTCAAAGAAAAATGATCACCTGGATTTGAATATTCAAATTCATAAAAGCTACCTGCATGCAAGTTCAAAACAATGTTATCCCTTTTTAAAATGTTCTTCAAAATAAGGAAATAATCTCCACAGACACAGAATAATATCTTTGTATATCATCAAATCATATTTTTGCATATCACTGAAACAGCATCTTTTTTCTGATAAAGTTAGGGTACTTTTGCATAGGGTCCCTGTGAGAGTTGATGAGAAAAGGCCTGGGATGATATGACAGGAAGGCTTTAAAAACCCAAAAGAACTGTTACAGTTCTTTCAGTCTTTTCTTACATGAGAGATGTTCCAACACCTTGATAATATTTCTTTCTACTGGAGATGCTGCAGTAGGTTCAGTTGTTTCTTTTATTGGACAGGTACAGAATGGGTCCCATTAATTCATATACAAGCTCACCAGTAGTGAATAGAGAGGATGAATCCCCACCCATGCACTGTGAGGATGCCTAACTGGCTCACAGACAGCTTGCTGCCCACCAGAAATCCTAGGTTCTCCTTTGCCAAGCTGTGCTCCAGTCAGTTGACACCACAATGTGCTTGCACATGGGATTATAATTCCTCAGTTGCAGGATTTTGCAATACCCCTTTTTGAAGTTCATGAGATTTCTGTCAGCCCATTTCTCCAGTCTGTTGAGGTTCCTTGGATGGCAGCACAGCCCTCTGGAGAATTAGCCACTTTCCAGTTTTGAATCAATCTTAGAATCTTGCTGAGGGTGCATTCTGTTCCATCATCAGGTCACTAATGAAGAAGCTGAACAGTATTGGACCCACTAGTAAATTCTGGAGCACCTCACTAGTTACTGACCTCCAACCAGACTTTGCATCACTGATCACAGCACTCCAAGCCAGTTCATTCAGATTTTTTTTAAGCCACCTCACTGTGAACTTCTATATACACTTGTACTTTGTCAGTTTTTCCTATGATGTCATAGGAGACAGTGTCAAAAATTTTACTGAAGTTGTAGAAAGCATCACTGTTCCCCCTTATCCACCAAGCGAGTTACCTAACTGCAGACACTGTGGGGCTGGTCAAGTATGATTTCCTCTTTTAAATCCATGTCAATAACTTCTAGTTACGTTCTTGACCTCCATGTGCTTGTTTCCAGGAGGATTTGCTGCATCACCTTCCCAGTGTCTGAGGTGAGATTGTCTAACCTATAGTTTTGCAGATCTTCCTTCTTGCCCTTCTCAAAGATGATGATATTTGCTCTCTTCCAGTCTTCAGGAACCTCTCCTAATTGCCATGATCATTCAAAGATAATTACCAGTGACCTCACAATGGCATCAGACAGTTTTCTCAGCACTCCTGGGTGCAACCCATTAAACCTCAGAGACTTATATAAGACCAGTGTGTTTAAGGGATCTGTAACCAATCCTTCCCACAGAATCACAGAATTAACTAGGCTGGAACAGACTTTTGAGATCAAGTCCAATCTATGGCCTAATACCACCTTATGAATTAAATGATGGCATTAAGTGCCACATCCAGTCTGTTTTTAAACACCTCCAGGGATGGTGACTCTGGCAGTGTTAAGTATTTCTTGCTCCAGAGTTTCCCTCTGGTCTTAGGGACCTTCCATTCCTGAAGGCTGGTTTTATGGTGTCCTAGTTTTGGCCAGGACGGGGTTGATTTTTGCAAAAGCTGTGGGGGGCATGGCCAGGACCCTAATGTTATTCCATATCCACTCACATCATTACCAGGGGAGAGGGAAAGCAACTCTCTCTCATTTCCCAGAAGAGTGTTCCTTCAAGCTAAAAAAGCTTGTGGGGCAGAAAGCTCTGGTATTCGTTTATTGCTGAGCATTTCATCTCAGTGCAGTACATTGTAAGTGGTTGCAGACATTCTTGTGTTTTAAATTTTGACTGAGAGAAAGAGCTTGAACAGACTCCCTAAAGGTACTGGAATAGAAAAAACTTCTGGTATCACACAGGAATACATGACATGCACTTTTTATCAAACAAATTTTTTTTTACAGTATATCTATTTATCTGAACATGACCACCAGTTGCCTTTAGAAATTGAATTATATCATACTATTTTCCTTTAATTTATCTTCTGTTTCCCAAACTCTTATTTCCCTCTATAGGAAATATTAGTAAAAAAAAAAAGGAAATACTTCTTCCATATTAACAGAAATCTGAATTCAAATCTCTTATTAAATTCTCCAAATACAGAGTTTGTTTATATCCCTCTACCCCATATGTTTTCTAGAAATTATCTCAAGAGAACAAGAGAGAGAAATTTTCAGTGATGCCTTGGTATCAGTCTTTTAATTTGCTGAGGTTGCTACATGGTTAGCTTCAAGCATTTAGTACACACAAGTCTGAGTTCAGGCACTGAAATTATGAAATAATTAAAATGCTTTTGAGAAAAATACTTCCACAAAGCCAGATTCTGAGGGGATTTCAGTGAGAGTGGCACAACCATCATCATTTAAGATCAGCAAAAGATCTGCAATGATTTTTTTTTTCTTTCTTTCAGACTCAGAATCTTCAGGAGTTTGATTTTCCCATGCACACAGAGATCTGGTTATTTCTAGCTGCATAAAAGACCTTCTAGAGGACACAATTAAAGCTATGCATATCAAAATCTCACATAAACAAGAAAAAGAAATAAACTATTTGGCTCAGCATAGTGATTCTGCTGAGAGTTTTGGAGCACAAACTCATTGCTCTTAATGTTCTGATCCAGCGTGGCTGCTCTTAGCCAAAGCCCATTGCACAGATGGCCCTGGGCCATGAACTTCTTAAAGTTCACTGGCTTCTTTTCTGCAAAAATATAGTGTAGCTATAATATCACCAGTTTGAGTGATTTGTAGATCTGTAATAAGTATAATGATCTTGGCATTTTAGCATTATTTAATGAGAGTGAATTACATTTTTAATCTTGGTTATAGTAGCCAGTTTATATTGTGGACTGCTGATACATATGTGGAATGCAAATGCTTTTTTTAATGTAGAGACGTTGATATTAATAAGATTTTTGCACTTTTTTGAAGCACAGCCTTGTCAAAGTGATTCAATATTTATAACCTTAAGTATCTCTTTTAATTTGATGCAGAAGATAATCAGGGAAGAAAAAACCTTGATTTCTTACCCACAATATTTTCTGGTCTGTGGACTGAACACAGTGAAGGATATTTCTTGCTTTCTCATTTGAGTTTGTTTTTTATGGTGTTAGGAGACTTTACTGAGAAGTTTACTACACATTTTTTTAATATAATACCAGTATTGGCATTATATAATAATATAATATTAAATGCATGCATATGTACATACATGTGTATATTGCATAAGTGAAATTATAACTTTGCTAAACCAACTCTAGTGAAATTTAAAATAGAAGCAGTAAAAATATCACAGCATACAGCTGGAGAAATATATATTTTTACAATCAATAAGTCTGATATTATAAACTTCAAAAATACTTATCTTAATATCTTCCTAATAAAATATGAAATGCAACCTATAACTAATAAAATCACTGAAATTAACATAACTTTTCAATATAGACTTATCAAGAAGCATTCAGAAAATAGTACTGAAAATCTTTATACTTACTTTTATGTCACCCATTCTATATTTTTAATATTATAAATTTGGAATATATTAGACATACTAGAAATATTTATTGTATATTTAGATTAATAGTCCAGTTTTAGATTTTACAATAACTAGCAAAATTCAAGATTTCTGTGATCTGTAAAGCTGTTCTCGTTTAAGAATCACACAGTACTAATAATGATCTTCAGCAAGAATTCAAACTTGTTTCAAGTAGATAAATTAGTAATGAATTATCCAAAACACTTACATGAACACACCCAGATATAATAAAAATAATTAACAAATCCATAAAAGGACTATAAGCATACTGAATAACCTAATTAGAAAAAAACAAATAAAATGTGTCACTCTTCACTACAGTGCTCCCTGTGCATGCCTCTTTCCTATAAGTTAATATCTCAAATGCTGCAGTGTGCAAAATCATTGTCTGCAGCCTTTTCCACACAGATGGACTTGAATAACACAAGCCAGCAATCCTCTACTACAAGAATGTTTTAGCTTTCCCTTGATGGTGTCACTTCTCTGTATTGTTTAGCCTTGAAGACCTAACAAGAACACATTTCTAGATGGTAAAGGCTACTGGCACACCAGTAACAAAGAATCCTACAGGGCAGCATTGGATACTTTCAGCAAAATATCTGAAGTCTCATATCTATCTATTTTTCAATTAATGGATTAGGCAAGACTGTCTATTACGATTATATAGAAGACATAATTACAGTACATTGAAATTAGAATAAAACCGATTTGCCAATGTGATTCCATGACATTTTTCTCTTTACCTGCAAAAACCTTTTTAAAAAATAAAAAAATTCACATTCAAAATATAGATGACAGAACTAAATATGTTACAGAAATTGTAATAAGAACATTTGTGTAAAAACATCTCTCTCTCTGCCAAATCACTAAACCAGTATTTATTTTCAAAAGAAAAGTAACTGCCTATGGAAAAATACCTGGGTTCTAAAAAAGGAGAAAAAGCAGTAAAACAGTAAGAATATGATAAGAATTTTGATGGTAGAAATATAAACACTGGCATGTTATGATGCAAGAGTAAAAATCAAGGAAGGTGTAGGCTGCACCAGAAAAAGGCAATATAATAAAAGTTGTCAAACAAATATATACAAACTGGCACAAATAATTTTTCACTAAAATTTCAGGCAAAATGAAAAATATTATATTAGAGCTATATTATATATCGCCAAGGTGATGATAGTATTTGTTAAATTCTATAGCAGGTTAGAAGGGGTAAGGCAGAAAAGACAGTAATAACAGAGTTTAATTACTTCAAGCAGTCTGGTAAGAAATCATGACAAAATATGCTGAAGGGACTACATTTTTAGATGCTGTAAATAATGGCTTCTTGGAGCCATTAGAGAAACTATGAGAGATATAACTCTAGGCAAATAATATATTTCAATATTTCAAAATATAATAACTAAAAAAAAACCCCAAAACATTAAAAAAAACCCTGACTATAATATAACTCAACCTCTATGTTCTCCTGGGAGGAAATCACACTGAAAAAGCTACCAGAAGGTTTAACTACATCAGGACAAGGTTATTAAGGACATAAAAAAATAGAAAGCTCAATGGGTAAAATGCTTGCAGGTTACAGAAGAACTCTTCTATCGAGTTCAGTAACTGCATATGATCAAGTAGAAAAAAATCAAGCATGACTTAAAAAAAAATAAAGCAAACAGAGAGATTGATTGTCAAAGTGCCAGAGTAAAGAAGACTATTAGTCAACACTTTTCCAGCCAAAATATGGGTAAAGGTTTAAAAGGGTAATATCTGGTAAATTAAATCTACTATTATGCATATATTGAAATGTTCTGGGTTATATTTTAATTTTGGCTGAAAAAAGTATTTAAGTATTTTAAAACCATAAAAAATCCTGGGCTGGAAGGAATCTCACAAGATCATCTGGTTCAACCTTACATGTAAAAGGGAGTTTAGATAAGATTATCTAACACCCTGTCCAATCACATATTGAAAATCTCCAGGGACAGAGACTCTATCATCTTCCTGGGGAAGTTGTTCTATGTTCATCAAAACTTTCTAATATGTGAAAGCTAGGAAGCCTGGAATTGTGCAAAAATGTTATATAACTTTTTAATTAAATTATGTTTAGTAACAATATAGAGAAAAGTGGCAAATATGACACCGGCATTTCAAAAGGGAATATGAAAGGCCAAATTGATTGACGCAAACTAAAACCCAGCAAATCTATATTCAGAAGAAAATTCCTGAGTGTTGTATTGAAGAATGTAAGTAGGAAAAACATAGGATAATATCACAAAAAGAATCTAAAATTTTGTTTAAGGAAGTTATGTTTCCCCAATTATTAATATGCCTTGAACACGTCAACGGTCCTACATAAGAGGGTCACCCAAAAACTTAGCCAACTTAATTTCCAAAGATGTTCTGACATTGTTCCCAAGAAAAAGTTCTTTAAGAAAATTAGTAATTGTGGGAAGAGTGTTTCTTAGGTGGGTGGTAAACAAACTAAATAAAAGACAAAAATTACCAATACCAGTTGAGTTTTCACACTGGTTAGATGCAACAAATATTGCCCACTGAGTCTTATGCGGTTAAACATAATCACAAATTATCTGACTATGTAAGAAAACGTTCTGATCAAAACAAACTATTCAGCACAGGCAAAATAGCTCTCCAGTCAAGAGATAGGAACCCTGACTTCAGAGTAATGCTTAATTATATAAGAACAGAGCCTTACCATGACTTATCAATCTAAAGAAGAACAAATATCAGAATATGTGATAGTAGCCAATGAAACATTGATATGTAGAAGTATTTTTGATGATGTGACAAATATTTATTTAGTATATAAAAGTGCATAAATATTTACAATATCTTGAGTAACAGTAAGTAGTGCTTTTAATTAAGATAAGCATTCAGGTGATGCAAAGACAGAGTCAAAGCATATCCTAAGTAGGACATTAGAAAGTAAATACATGTCAGGATCTAAGGCTGTCGTGCCAAGATTCAAAAAGAAGGCAGATTCTCCTCAGGATGCAAAATGCATTTCAAATCAACAAACACCCTGAAAGAGCCTTTCTGAATATTGTAAATCACAAACCTGACAACAGAGCAGACTTAGAAGATGTATAATATGTGTAGGGAAAGCCAAGTTAAAAGGCAGAGGCATAAATATAAGGACAAAAAATTTCATCCCTTTTTTTGAAAAATAAAGATTCTGGAATTGATGCAAACAGGAACAACTCACAATTTCAGAAATGTAGCTCTAAAACCACAATGAGATTCTGGATAAAAGAGTCAACAATGTTAATTTTCATTTTCTGTACCACAGCAGAATCTTAAACTCTACTGCATAGCTACTACAAACTGAACACCTATATTTCACTATATCTAGAAGGAAGACTAATGCTTGGCAACTGGTTTTCTCTTAGTCTATCATGAGCTAGATCCTAAACCGATGGATCAGATAATTCTTTAAATTATATAAAAGATGAAATATTCTTTGGAAAAATCCTAGGCAGACTTATGATCTAATAAAAAAAAAACAAAAACAAAAAATCTATAACCACTCTGCCTAAAAATTATTTAACATAATATTTTTAATAGTTAAATATGGAAATTTCAGATATGCTGTGGAACAACAGGAAATGTATGGACATTCAAGAACTGCTCCTCTAAGATTTCAAACTCCCCATTCTTGCTTACACCACTATAGCAAACAGTTGCAGCCATGGAAAAGTCTAGCATGCCTTGCAATCCTGTGACAGATTGGATGTTCTTCCCTTTGTTGGCTTCCTCAGAATCTTAGGCTGAACACTGCAGCCCAGGGAGCATTAATTGGGTCAGGACCACTGTAATTTGCTCACATCCAACGATTACTGTAGCAGGATGCTAAAGAATCATGTACATATTATATTATTATAAATTACAGCGTGAAAGCTGCTGTCAGAGCCCAAGATTTATCAGATAAAGCGAATGCCAGATAATCAAATCTAAAGCACTGTGCACAGATTGCACTAAATTCTCCCACTGCTTTGCAATGCTCTGGCACGGGAAATGGATCATAAACTGTTTCTAACTAGACAGTTACAGAGGGGTTACTGTTGTGTTAGTCTATGGACGCACAGCAGCTGTAGCATACAGCAAATTGCTTTTGGATCATTCTAAATTAAGGGTCTAATTCTGTATTTTGTAACACCTGTTTCACATTGTCCATTTCTTCATCAATGCCACTGAATTCTGTAGGTGAATTATTAAAAGAGAAAGAAAGTAACTTTGCATGCTTTAGCAGTTGGTTATTAAAATGTTTAAAACATTTTTATCTACATATGTATATACCTGAGAATATCTTAAAACTGGGCAGTACATATGATTGTGATATGACATTATCTCTTTTTCACAGAAAAACAATATGTGTTCTTACATATGCATAGTGTATTTTACACATTTGTATTTGAAGTACAAGCCTGTTAGACTACTGTGTCTAAGTCTTTAGGTATATAATGATTTCCACCTCACTTTCAACGTTAACATACTGTGATCTATGATCCTGAGCATATCACTCAATTATCTGTTGCCATTTCCCCATTGGTAACATATTGATGTCCACATATGTATTTGCACACCTTCCCCTTAATCACTTATTTTTATTTAGAAGTTTGCTCTCCTGGTACAGAAGCTTCCTTTCCTTCTAAAACTTCCCTGTTTTAACACTTGCAAGGTTTAATTATAGAGAATGGCTTGAGTTGAAAAGGAGTATGAAGCTATAATGACATTTCACATTCTCAATACTAAAATACTATTAAGTCTAGAAATATAAATTACTGGAATAATTATAGCAGCAGAAATAACAGTATTACTGCAATCAACTGCTACTGCTGTAGATATTTGAAAACAATATTCAATTTCCCTTTGAGTGTACCCATCTTCTCTGCAGAGAAAAAGCTATTGTAAACAATTAACAATACTAAAACTAGCATGAAAATAATTATTCTGAAACATGTCTTGCGATTTCAGAAACAATACCTCTTCTCAATTTCTTATCAGAAAAGGTTTTTTCTGTGTGTAATTTGGTTTCTCTTCCTTCCTTTGGATTTTTATGTCTTAAAAAACAGTGATCATAAATAGGTTTAAAACCTCAATGCTTTAAAAAGATGATGCTATTTAACTGTTCAAATTATTTTGCCATTTACCTGTGGCAAGTCTGAGCTATTCCCATCATATTCTTTATCAAAGAAATAGGACAGAATACAAAAATAAATAATAAGCTAAGCTGGCACAGAACTGAAGAGGATTTTATTCACTGTAGTGAGGCAACAGGACAAGATGTCTGCAAGCCAGCTATTTAGAGTTTAGCTTTCCTTCTGACTGCTTATCAATGGCTTCTTAGACTGTCAGATAACTCCACTAAATTTTGCAAAGGACAGTTTACAGAGTCATAAAACCAATTTCTTGCTGTGCATGAAACAGATTGCAGTACTCGAACTTGGATGAATTCATTCAAGGTGTTTCAGTGCATATATCTGTTACCTTGATTTCTACCTACATCTTCAAATCCTCCAGACTTCATACCAAGCCAAATACTTTTTCCACCTTTGGCCTGTGGATAGCTAAGAGAACTGTAGATGTGTAGGAGGAAGAAGCGGCAGAGACAAACTGTTATGGTGTGACTATAACCCCCATTTTCCATCCTCCTGTGCCACTTAGAGGTAGGAGACAGAGTTGGGAGTGAAGCAGTCTGGGACATGAAGTAAAGATTGTCCACTGCCCTCCCCTTGCCCAGAGAGCCAGTTTTCTCAACAGGGAATGTAAGCAATACTGGTCAGGCAGAGTCTTCCTTTAGTAAATCCGTGCTGGTGGTTCCCAAGGACGTGCTTGTCCTTCATTTGTTTCTGTATTAGTACCAGGAACATAGTGGTACCATTGACCTCACTGGCTCATGGTTACCCATCTTCCATTTTTAAGATGAACATAACATCACATTTGTCTTTTTCCACTGTCATCAGGGGCTTCCTCTGATTGCTCTAGGCTTTCAGTGGGAATGGAAAGTGGCCTAGTGATAACATCAGCCAGGGGTGCATGCTTATAAGTGTCTCTCTGAATTTGTGGTACTTTATGTCTGGTTTAGTTAAGTAGTCCATAACTTTATCCTGCTCTAGTGTTTCTCACCATCAATCACAGGCACTAGGACTGAGATCTGGGAGGTCTGAGATCTTCTGAACACTGAAGAAATCTACTGAATATTATGACATTGGTTTCCCAGATGTTCTTTTAAATGCATCACTGCTTGAGGGTAAGGCTCTGATCTCCTGAAGAGACTGTGGCAGAAATGAGAGAAATCAGTAGAATTGTTGTACCTTGCCTTACAGAGTGCTAAGTGCACTCTGACTCTAAGGAATACCAAATAATAAGCATACAGAAAACAAGAAAAAATATGTGGAAAGAATGCATGGACATTTCAGAGCTGATTAGGAAAATGTATAGGAAATCATCAGAGGAGACAATATTTTACCCCGAGGGCTTTATAGGTAATCTCAAACTTCAATCAAAATGAAAGGCAGAGGAATCTATCCTAGAAATGAATCATTTAACAGGGGCCAATTCCCGTAATACATGACTCCCATGTCAACAGTTTCTGGTACTGACAGCTAAAAGCTCCTGTTAGTCAGAAACTGAAGAAGTCGGGTCTGAAGTCACTGTTCTCTGCAACTTCCACAATAATGGAAGGTAGGACAGCCAGAGCGAACAGCAGAGTGAACTAGTCCTATGAGAGAAGGAGCTAAAACAAGACAATGTATTATTAGGTGAATACTGCAGATATCACAAGGGTCATTATCAAACTTGACTCCAAGAGTGATCAGAGCACTTGTCAGAAAAAGCTGAGTCTCAGCTGGAGCAGAAACCTCCGTTGAAGCAAACTGCAGCATGAAGGTCAGAAACAGACCTACACTGTTTCAAGGATGAGGAACATTTTACAATAGAAGCCTGACTGCCTGGGTCTAAAGTGATGGAAAAGAAACTTTCTGGAGTGGTTTCCTACTGCTGGGGTTGAACAGCCCACATAAAGAGTACTTGGACAGGCAGTTCTCCATTTCCTGACAAAAGGGAAAAAACCTAGCCTTTATAGACTATATTTGTCTTGGACCCTACAGACTTTGACAGGGAAGCCAAGGAAAATTGAACTTCCCTGAAGCTAGAAAAACATAAAAAATAAGAAAAATGAGATACTAAGATCAAAGTAAATACAAAAATCACAAATATACAAAGAAAATTAAGTGAAATAAAGGCTGAGGTAACCTCAAACAGAAAGAGAGCTGCAAGAAAGCTCAGTGGAAAACTAGAGAAGCAACTGAGAGCAGAGGATATATTTTTGCCTTTTTGGGGAAGTCATAGGAACATGTGCTTTCCAAGTACTAATAGAGGTTAAGTATCACCAGCTTGAGCACTTTTACATGTCCCACAACTATTACCTAATTTAGATAACAATCATGAACCACAACATCTCACCTATTAATCCTGCACTAAGAATAGAATTGAACTGCAACATTCTCAAAGAAGGAAAGCTCATGCTGATATGACAATCCAACATATGCAGGTAAAATTTTTAGCAATTTAAACCATTGTGTTTAATTTCTATTTGAACTTCCCTAATGTAAATTTATTTTTCTGGATTTTATCAGGACTTTAGCTAGTAAAGAGCTAATTTTCTTCTCAAAATTCATTCTCATATACACATTATTACTATATCCCTCAAACAAATTGCCGGTTTACCTGCTCCAAAATACACTAATGTATTGAACTTTTCTAAGCCTTTGCTATAAATTCTTTGAGGTATCCTCCAAAAATTTCTTAGCTTCTAGAAGAAAGGTAATTTAAACATTGAAAATATAATTTTTATATATCTCATTGGTATGGATACATTTTTGTAATAAATAAAATTGTATATACAACTGAGGATAAAATATTCCAGATGAAGGTATAGTTTGTGTATGACCATTTGAATTAAGGGAAAAGTTGTATAACTATGAATACCACTTGATGTCTTCTTTTAATGTTAGTATGAGCTACTTAGAAGTACACTTTTTGTGAAATACTTTACAACCTAAAAAGCACTTATTCACAGGAACTTTTAAGTTGGATTTCAACAGTCTTGTCACATCATCGATTACTATGCAATTTATTATAAGGTGAAAGCAATCTAGAAATGCTAGACTACAGTAGTAGTATCAAAAACATGCTGGTGCTTGAAACTACTCTCTTTGCCTCATGATAAGATGACCTTCACTTACTGAAGAATGGAACAGAAATAAAAAGGTTAAATCAATTGCACAGGGTGATGCCTACCCTAAAGTATGGCTTAAAAAATGAAAACTGGACTACATGTGCCCAGTTTTTACAGTGCACTGGAGAAACAAAACCCCTGCATTCTAACTTTGCTCCAGTTATGGGGTGACACCAATCCAAAGATCCCTGTTTGGATAAATGAGACTTGCAGTGCACCATCTCAGTGCTAACAGTTTAATTTATTTCACAACATGGAAAACACAAACACTCGAAGATACTCTTTATTATGCAAGGATGAACATTTTTACATTCTGGAAGCACATTTGAGAATGAGACAAGAGAGTTAAATAGTCCAGGTAGCAGCATGGGTTGGCTTTGGATAAGCCACAGTCAGAGACCAACTTGGAGCTATGTAACTAGTGAGGTCACCAACACCTTAAGTCAAAAATTTAATTAAACAATTTGTACAGAGCTCTAACAATAGCCCCTTAGATGCTGAGGTACATTCCATACTTAGACAAACCTGACAAGATGTAGAAGGCTGAACCAGCTGCACTGGGAGCTGTGTTGCACAGGGGCCATGATGCTGGAAGCTGGCCTAAGTGTGCCCTGGGTGTGTGGCGCCAGTCTCAAATGAATTAGAGGGCCTGGGGCTTTGATCTGTGTTAGCATGAGTTAGAAGCAGTTTGAGTGTCATAAACTGGAATAGAAATTGCTAACTACACTCATCCTTTGAAAGAAAAAATATTGGAAATCACTTAAGTGATGTGTATCTGTTATTGTGACTACTCTACCCCAAAATCCTCCGTAAGAACAACTGAGTAATGATCTGCTTGTCTCCAACTCTCTGCATGACTCTGTGGGTATTCTTCTTCCCTAACTCTCTACAAGCCCCACTGCACATTACTGCTTATCTCTGCATACATGGTTACCTGAGCTGTATACAGACCCCCACGAATTCAAGCTCCTGTGCTATCTCTCATTCATTAATGCAATTTCATAGGTTAGCTTTCTCTTGCCTGGTCCACTTTTACATACACCTGTCTGAGCCAGCACAGGATGCAGAGACTCCTCTGGGGTTTGGAAACCATTGCAGTTACACTTTCCACATCCTCATAGAACTAGCACCTCATATAACAGGTGCCTCCTTTAAATTTGATCATATGTGTTCCTCCACTCTGCTTACTCAAGACAAACACTCACCAAAGTCCCACACATGGGCAATACTCTACAAGGGACCATATTCGTCCCTTATATGTAACTCTGAAATTTTGCATGGTTTAAATCTCTTCAGTTATATCATATTCAACATAATAATACAAATTTTAAATAAAAATAAATAATAATAAATACCTGCTTTGCTGCATAAGGATGAGGCAAACCACCAACAAATATGGATCCTGTTTCAAGCCAATAAGAACTGGACCAGAAATTTCTAGTTATACTTGTATTTGAAGATAACTTCAGGATTGACATTTCTGCTTCACATGGTACCATGCCTTGCCTGCACAAATTCAGAAATAGGCACATTTTACCACCATATATTGTTTAATATTACTATCTGACAAATTAATTAGGTTGTTACTAAACCAACAAGAAAAGAAAATCAAATAAATAGATGTTTTGTATTATAGAACTATAAATGTAAAAGAAGCTGCTTAACAAGCTGTAAGTTGACTTGTCTTTGGGGTTTGAAATTCTATTAAAATAAAGCCATATTGTAAATCTGGGCAGTTTAATTGCTAAAAAAAGCCAAAGCACATAAATGACTGAATAAAAGAGTTAGAAAATTTTGAATAATAACAAGAAGACTTCTTAATTTGCAAAAAATACAGCAATTGAACTGAAATATTTTAAATAGCCCTCTTTCTCATCACACACACACAAATCACAAAAGCAATTTAAAACAAGCTGCATTTTAGAAAGTGCAGAGGTACTATAATAATCTGTATTACTTATCTTCAAAAGCATCATTCCTAAAGCTGAAATCAGTAATATTAGGCCCTGAAATTAAAATATATACATTCCCATTTCCCTCCCTCACTCACATACCCTCTTAAAAATGTTGCCAATAACAACATGCATAAATTGGCAACAACAAACAGAAGGTACCCAGCAAACAATTTGGTTTCTTTCAATTCTTTTAAATGATGTAAAGGTCATTTGCATTCCACTAACCAGCTGGCAGCAATAATTTTATCTTCATGTAAGAAAGCACAATAAGGAAATATCAGAACTAAACTAGTCTCTCATGGGGGAATTTCTTTTAGCCTATCCTTCTCTCTGTACATGAAACAAATCAGAGTTCTATCAGCTCTATATTTAAAGGTATCCAAGCGTCTTTGTAATATGGGTGCCACAAAAAAATCTATGTGAAAATAGCACATACAAAAAGCCCCTAAAAAAACCAAACAAAAAACCCCACCAAAATCACAAACCAACAACTCACAGCTCTATAAAAGCAATTTGGGTAGGATGCAGTAGGTATTGTATGAATTCAGTTTATTTCTGACAATGCAAAACAAAATTTGAAATTTCTTACAAAAAAGAGCAATAAAAGCTTTCTTAATTATATTCTGTCATATGGTAATATATGGATTCTCACATGTAATTTCATAAAGTTGTCTATGTGTTTTAGCAGACATCGTGGGGAGCTAACATTAGTAACATTTGCAAACAGTTCTCTATGTTTTCCATGTAATTCTGTTCTGAGATACTTTCAGAACAATATGCAAACATGGTGATACATAATTACAGAAAGGCCTATAAATATTTGTGTATGTAACATGGCCTCTCCATCCTAGGGCAAATAACTTCAGGTGAAGAATAAAAAATTTTGGTTTGTTGCTAAAATCAAGAATGAAAAAGATAAATTGGGGTTTTGATTCTGTGGACTGAAAACTAGTGTCTTAATGGATTGATTCAGGGGATTTTTTGTTCTCCCCTCAAATTTTTTTGAACTTGATAATAGCTAACATGAATGCAAAAAAGGACCCAAATGTATCTAGAACCAAGGAAAGAAATGTTTTTCCTACCATGTTTTTGGATATTATACGATGGCTGTATGTCTAAGAACACATACAAGGTTCTGTAACACACCATTTTCATTAATGACTTACAAAGGGAGTTTGCTGATAATGTAACTGCCACAATCATTCTCTGTAGCTCTATTTGCAATGGTCAAGAAATTTTTGCTGCTGTTTGAACCCAGTATGACATCTTGGATATATCATTCTACAGAAAAGAGTGGCAGTGAGATTTCAAACAAACAAAAAAAAAGAATTTGTAAATATCTAAAATTACTTCTTTTCCTGATAAAATGATATTGTAATCATGAATAAAAACATAATAAAAATATAGCAATATTTCAGAAATATTTAAAGCCAGACTTGTTTTAATGCAGTGCAATTTTTAAGATGGAGTGGAAGAGATTCAGGGAGGAACTGCCAGGCTTTTCCTTTTAACCTTTTGACTGATGTGCTAAGTGAAGTACAGCTGCTCAAACAACTTTTGTTTTTCTCTTAATTTATATTATATTATAGAAATATTATATTATAGAAATAACTATTTCTTCTACATGTTTTCAGATATTAACAGTGTAACTAGTTACATGACCATGTATGTACTTCTATCACACAAACACCATAATTGATGTTGTTCTTCCCACATTAGCTTTAGACATATTATTTAGCTTGGCCTTAATAGCTTATATGATTGATATGTGAAAGTATTTTTGTGTGCATATATTAAAAGAATATTTTGAAAATAATTCCCAGTATTTGGTTTCAGAAAACAAGTTAATGCAATTCAAAGCAGAGCTGCCTTTGCCCTAAGCTTGTTAGAATGTCAGCCATGCACCTCTGATTGTGTTTGATTGAATCTAGCAGGGTCTGGCCAAATTAGAATAATGACTTTAAACCATTGTTTAGCATTTGCTGATGATACAATCACTGGGTCACATATGCACTCTATGAAATTTCCATCAGGCTTTTAAAATACTTTTTCGACAATCAGCACATTGGGTGCTTTAAAGGTCAAGTAAGACGACAGGGCTTTTTGCATAATTATAAATGTGGAAATGCATACAGCAACTCTCAAGCACTTTTGCTGGGTAAGCTACCAGTAATTGTGCCTCAGTCCAAGCCAGCAGTAATAGTTCACAGTTTCCTCATTTGGAATCACACAAATGTGGTGATTAAATACTGGCCTATTAATTATAACCTGAAGATGAATTCTGTCTAAACAGTACTAAACCCACTGCTCAATGCCTCGCAGGTTGGAACGATGGAAAGGTCAGACAATAATTTGATAACTATTGATATAACAGTCCCTAAACATGGCAATGTCTGTATGAAATCCAAGTCCTTTTACATAATGTCTTTACCTTCTAACATTTTCAGTGATGATTAAAAGACATTTTTAGGATTATCATAAAAAAAAATAACAAAAACTAATGGTAGAAAAGGAGGAGGGAAAGGGGGATGTTCGGAAAAAGTATTTTGTCAGTCATGCTATGCAGCCTTGCTGGGAATAAAAATTCTTTTACCTTTTTTCTGATAGAAAAGGAAAATCTTTTGTTCTAGAAACAAGATTGAAACTTTCACCTGTCTCTAAAAATTTCACTTGAATGTGGCCATGCTAAACAGCAATAAATAATTCACTAATAACATTGAATTGTTTAGGTTGTAATATTAGCATTCTGTCTATTATACAAAAGCAACAAGATATTTAAAGCACCTATACCAAACATGAGCTGTGAACCACCAGAAGTAAAGAAGTTTTATTATAACATATCATAAAACAACCCCTAATTCCCCAATTGTACTGAAGACAATTTTTTTAAATGAAGCTGAGAACATATTTCACTTTAATTATACTTAGTTATTATTTATAGATTTATTAGCTTAAAAAAAGACAACTTGTTTTTCACTCAATAGTGGAGGTTTACATTTCCTGGTTTCATACACAAACTGTTCCTTGCAGTAGAATAATTATTTTTGTAAAATTTTGACAAAACAATAAACCTACTGTCACTACAATCAAGAGAAACTTTTTCTTAAGTCACACTTAAAAGGTTGCATCAATTTTTACCTAGCACTGGTTTTGAAATCTTTACAGCTTTTCAAAGGTGTTTGAGGCAACTTTAGGGATTGATCAACTGGACCGCTCTACTCCGAAAGTTTTGCAGGTTTCATTGTTGGAGGTTTACAAGGTCTGAATGAATAAAGCACTGAGCAACCTGTTCTGACCTTGGCTGGCCCTGCTTTGAGCAGGAGGTTGGGCTAAAGACTTCCTGAAGCCCTTTTTAGCCCAAAATACTGTGCAATTCTACAAACCTAAGACACCTTCCTCCAGCAGAGAAAACCCCAGAAATTCCATACTAATAACAGTTACAGAATAGGGCAGAATCTCTTATTACCTGCAGTAGATTTATCTAGATAGAATATATATCAGTTCACTCACAGTCATTACATTTTCACTCTGCAGTAAAATGCATAATTTTACAATGCTCTCATCTGTTGTACTGACTTTGCCCTACTGAGACACCAGGTAACACACATTTCCATGTTGTAGATAAACCCATTTGTAGCAGACATCCTTTTCACTAAAAATCCTTTGTTAGGATTTTTTCCCTTCTGAGGAGCTGAGGCCTCAGAGACAAGATGTAAACAGCGATTGTCTGCTGCTGTGGAATGCAACAGGTGGATCTGTGGTTGGTCTCGTGTGGATGTTTTGATTCATTGACCAGTCACGGCAGAGCTGGCTCTCTCTCTCGGTCAGAGCCAGCTGCTTTTGTTATCATTCTTTCTATTCTATTCTTAGCTTAGCTAGCTTTCTGAGATGAAACCTTTTCCTCTTTTTCTTTTTAGTGTAGTTATAATGTAATATATATATATCATAAAATAATAAATCAAGCCTTCTGAACATGGAGTCAACATTCTCGTCTCTTTCCTCAATCAAGAACCCTTGTGACCACTGTCACACCCATTAGTCAACATCTATTTATTCTCATTTCTCTGATAGCACATTTCCTGAGCCTGAAGCTGAGTTATTGGTCCAGTCTTACATTTAACTGTGATTTAACTAAATAAATAAGAACAATGAAACTAATGATGCAAATTTCTCTAATAATACAACAAAGGAAGGAAATTAACTTTGTTTCATATTCTAATAAATAAATAAATATAGTACCCCCTTTTCTTTTCACAGAAATTACACTTACACTACTACGCTAAAGTCCACAACTTGAGTTCAAATCCTGACATGGAATCATCCATATTTTTACAAAGTCATCACTGTTTCTGTTACAGTTACTATGGAAGTTACACATAATCTTCAATTCTGAAACTTACAAAATTCACTGGTTAGTGCAATTCAGGAATCATTTCAAACTCACCTGACCAAACTATTTTACCATAAAAATTTTTATAGACATGACCTCAGACCTGCTAGTTGGTCTCAGTTCAAAGACCAGCCTCCAGATTTTAGTGTAATTTACTACTTTAGCTATAGCTAAAGAAAAAAACAACTATCTATGCCTCTGGCCCTTTCTGTCTTTTCAGTTTCCTGCTTCTGGTTTCTTTCTGCTCACATCATACCAACCATAGATACTACTTAGAAATTAAACTTAGAAAACTATGCACTTACGTAAAGTTGAGGCAGATGTATCACTTAGGGAAAATCTTGGCTCAAATGAGAGCACTGTATTTAAGTATTCAGAGAGCAGGAAGTTTAGAGTTGGATTTAGACTTGGAACACTGTAATTTTAAGTGAATCTTACAGACTGTTTACAATAAAACAAATAGTTACATTGTGAGAATTGATATTTATATCAACTCTGCTGGCCAATGTTATTTCTGATCTCTATACCGTATCTGTGCTCTCCTTAATACAAGTTCTATGCCTACGACACGTGGCCAAAGCAGCCACAGAACACTGAACCCACTTTTAGTATCCATAAGTACCTTCTGATGTTCCATAGAAAATAATACAGAACAAAGCCTGATGTATTGCTACTGGCCTGTTATTAGAGTCCTATTTTACTGGTTTTATGTTTCTGCCCCTGCAATAAGCTGCTCCAGAAGATAATGCAGAAAACTGTAATTCTTATAAGTGACACTAATGATCTCTTTTGAGATCCAAAGCAAAAGAAAGTAGCTATGACAGAAACATTTCTAGCATTTTTTTAAATTAAACAACCTGAGGAAGAAAATTTCACAATACACGACAGAATTGTCACTCGCGTGATTCTAAATTTTAATGAATGTGTGCTTTAAGGTAGAGTTCTGAGAATATGTAGAATGTGATTTATACACAAGATGTAGCATGACTAAATAAGCTTTTATTTTCAAGAGGCTGTAAAACAACAGCTTGTATCAAACTAATTGGTGGTATGAAATCACTATTAACTGTTATTAGGATCAATTTAGTATAATTAAGTCCATTGCATTCAATGATATTACAAGGAAAAGGCAGTTGCTTATTCTCTGTTGATTCATAAGAAGTTTGTGAAAAATAGCCAGCCTGGAAAACTAAAAAATATGTGCAACATCTTAAATTTCCATTTCATAATGAGTTTTGATTTCAATTAAGATTTTTTTTAACATTGCATTGATGCAAAATAAAATAAAATTACTCAGTTGAAAAAAAGTCCCATAAGTTTTAAACATTTTTTTAGTAGAAGACTTGATCAGTGCAAGGTAGGGTTTTTTTCCTGTACTCAGACAGATATGTAAGCAGAAAGTCTACTTTCACTATTCTTAATTTATGGAAACTAAATGCAAGATACAAAAAATATTAATGCCCAGTTTCTCTGAAATAATTTCTAGGTTTTATCCATTTCCACTATTCCTTTCTCTGTGGAATCTTAGTTCTTGCTGAATGAATAAAGTAATTGCTGTAGTGACTTTAGAATAGCAAAAGGTATTCTGCCATGTCTGGCAATGCAGGACCAAGATCTTTCCTAACCGGTTCAAAAGGAATATCATCCTGTAGCAGCAGCACTATAACCCCATGATTGATAGCTGTCATAAATTGTTTCTGAAACAAAGTTAAATTGATAATTTTAAGAAGACAAACTTCAAGCTAACATTTTAAAGAAACTCTGAAGTTAGTGGAGGGCTGTGGGCTCCACCATATGCAGTAGATATGGATAGTCTCACTGGCACCTTATATAGCTACAGGTGTGGTTTGAATGGCACCTTAGGCAAAGGACCCTACATGTGCCCTGGAAACATGGGTCAGCAGGCAAACAAGGAAAGAAGAAGAATAAAGTGGTTTAAACATGGAAAAAACTACCAAGACTTTTGAGGTCAAAAGTGTCCCTTTAACATTCAGGCATTCTGAATTGTTTCCCTTTTGTTGGAGTAACTTATCCAAAAAGTCATGAGCCCCCTCTTTAAGGATAGACTTTATTCAGCACATAAGCTAACTAAATTCTTAAAAGATTATTTTTTTAATAATGAAAATGTAGCTTAATGTATGATTAAATAAAATCCTTGAAAGCAAATTTACTCTCTAACTTGAAATAAATTTTCTACTAGATATAATTGGTCCTAAACAAAATCTCATTTTTTTGTTTCTGCTTCGTCTTCTTTTTTTTCAGGATTTTCTGTCTGCGCTGTTGCTGCAGACTCTCTACAAGCTCCATCCTGCCCTTCAGAGGAAAAAAAAGCTTATTTGCTTTCAGAAGAGGTGCAGTCACCCTGCCTCCAGATAACTCTGACTGAAAGGGATTCATGTGGGATAAAGTAGAAAGCCAGCTTCCTTCTTGCTACGTAGGAGCTACAGTGTACAGAATTCACACGGCACTGTCTCAGTAAACAAGGCTGCTACACTGCCTGTACTGCTCTTTGCATATCCTGCTCTATTCAGAGGAGAAAAGGATTGCTTGCATCATCTTTCAAATATTCATGCTGCCTCATATCTGCTGCAGTACAATGACTTTAAAAAAAAAAGTATGTCTTCAGGTTTCTGGATGCAACGTGCAGTGCCTATCAGCATTTTTCTCCCACTACAGAGCCATCTAATTATTTTCATTTCTCCATTTTCTGGACATGTCTCAAATAACAGAGTGGCAAAAGGGCATATAGCAGACAAAAATATCTTTGAGGTGAGAGTGAATTACACCTTTTATATGTCTGCACTGCTGGCTCAGTCCTGAGCATTACCTCAATACCTGAGACATCGGGTTAGCAGGGTCAGAAGGGAATTTTTACCCACCTTTTATTTTCAGCTTTTTACTGAAATACTGGCTGGCGTTTGCCAGACAGAATGATCTGTATACATAAACCACCCAGCAATGCTGTGGGATTAGGAAGAGGTGACCACAGTAAAGTGTATCTTAGGAAAATATTTAATAGTAGGGCTTGATTTAAATGAAGTCTACATTTTTCATAGACTTCAAACAAAATATTGATAATTTCAAATATAGAAGTGGTCAAACTAGTGGTCTCTTCGTGGTCAAATAATGGTCTCTTCTGGCCTGAAAATTTAAACCCAAGAAATTTTAGAAATTTTAACTTAGATAAAAATGGTAGCTTATCTTACTTTATGCTGCTATGTTTAAATCACAATATACTTTCATCCATAGTGAGAAAAAGAAGTTTTATAAAATATTTTTTAAAACCTATGGGTTTTTTTCTCCACTAAGTTTCCTTTGTGGTAGGTAGTATATTTACTCCTTATTAATATGCATATATTGTATAAAATACATTGATATCATATGTGAAAACCTGAGTTCTTAAAATCACAAAATTGTTTTTTTTTTATTACAAAATCAAAGTTCTCAGTGCATTTAAGTGTATAAAAGGAAATACTAGATTGTGTGCATTATATATATTATGTCTGCTTTCCTAAAACCAAAATCCATTCAGAAATAGGATACTGGTACATTCTATTACTTTTTATAAGGGAAAAATATTTATAATATATTTAAAAAGTCAGCTGATAATATTATTACTTATTTTAAAAACAGAAATTTGAATTATTCTGGTAAGAAAATTTTGAATGTTCTGTGAAATTAATAATGTGAACAATAGAGTTACGAACTACTGTATAGATCACATGGGATAGAAAGGGATTTAAATACTCTTAAACAGACAACCAGCTAAAGACAGGTCCTGAGGAAAAGCCTCCAGCAAATACATAAATTGTTTAGACAATATCTCTAACAGATATGACACTTGGTGATATGCAGCAGTCAGTAAGAGAGGCAAGTTGTTTCTTTGCTTTTTGTGATAAAGATAGACAAAGAAAGGCAATTTCTAATATTAAAAAAAATTCTGAATCAAAAATAAAAATATACTTTTGTTTTTCACAATAAAGACGCTTCAAAGAACAGTAGAACCATTAGTGTTGTTGCAGTACAGTAGTTCTACTATTGAAGCTTAAGATGTTCTCTTATAAAAAACAGTTCAGCCTAACTGGTATTTTAAAAAGATCTAGGATTAATAGAATATGATTGCAGTGATACACTGTACTTGAAACTTATTTCAGGTATTTGTGCACAAAAATGATCTTCAGCTACAGAAATCTATGCTTATTCACAGAGGAAACTGGGTAAATATAGATTCATGGATGGTCTCTTTCCTTAATAATTGTTCAGCAGCAGATATAATAAATGCATTCTACTATTCAAGCTGTGTATGGATCAACCTTTGTATGGATCAGTTTTCTTATCTGTGTTTTTTTGTGAGATGCTGTTATTGCTCTCTAGCACCTACAGAGTCATTATTTCCACAGTGCTTTAAGTCATTAAAAAGAGAGAACTATCACAGATTAAAACAATAATTAAGGTTGGAAAAGACCTCTAAGGTTACCAGTCAAACCATTAACCTAATATTGCAAAGTTCATCACTAAACCAGGCCCCTAACTGCAATCCCTAAATTTAAAAAAAATACTTCCAGTTAAGGTCACACTTCTTTGGACAGCCTTTTCCAATGCTTAACAACCAATACTGTGAAGAAATTTTTCCTAATATCCAACCTAAACTTCCCCTTGTGCAACTTGAGGCCATTTTGTCTCATCTTGTTTCCTGTGAGAAGGTACTGACCTCCACTTGGCTAGAACCTCCTTCCAGGTATTTATAGACAGCAACATGGTGTCTCCTGAACCTCCTTTTCTTCCAGCTGAACAACCCCAGCTCCCAAATAGAAAGATACATTAAAGAACATTTAAGTTATGAACTATTTATGAGATATAGTAAAATAAAAAAAAATAGTCACAGGAGGGAATATTATTGGCTTGGTTCTTCCTCTACTAATCTGTGAAAGGACCAAAATCAAATTAACTCTCTCTAAATATACTGTGCACATTAGCAGAATGAACTGGAAAACACGTATGTTCTGACTGGAAAGATTTCAGAATTTTTCCTCTATTTAGTGTTTTCTGATTCTTATTTGGCTTTAGTTTCATAAATCAGAATCTCCTTTGATTCTGTTGCTTCAATCCAGCATAACCATTTCTGTGGCAGTTATGCTCTGCTAGCAGGCAGTAATAGTGTCATTGTGTAACAAATCTTCAGCCCCCAGAAATTAGTTGTCCACCTTTTGAGTTACTTGTGCCAATAGTCAACCTACGCTGTTACAAAATTAATATCTCTTTCCTTTCACAAGGATTTAATAATACCCTTTTTGGGGATACTGTTCATTTTTCCTGTTCATCTGTGTGATAGTTACCATATCTATTAAACGTTAAATTCCTTTATCTTTGTCCAAAATCCCCAAATCAAAATGAATAAAGAATCCTTTCAATTTTCTTCACACTTCATGATCAACTTATTCCTATTTTCCACTTTACCAATCCAGTTCTTGACATCAGTATCAATATTTCCAATGTTTTAATTATTTTCATTCCATATTAAATGAAAATGCCTGCATTTCTACACTATATTCTCAAACCTGTTTGTTTTCAGTGACTTGGCATCTCTGCAATGTATATTGGACATTAAGTAGCAGATATAACCTACTAAGGATTTAACATACAGTGAATTTAAGAAAATACAAATGTAATTTTATTACCAGTGTTAATACATCATAAATAAATTGAACTAAGTATAAAACCTGTACTTTATCCAAGTAAGTTTCACTGATCTGGGAGAAGTTTCAGACCATATAAAAATTAGAAATTATTAGATAAGTCAGCACATATATTTCATTCACCCCTAGTTTTACACTAGGCAGTTTAGGAGGGACTCAAAAAAAAGACCAACACAATCGTGGCTAAGAAGTATGTTTGTGAGGACCCTGTCAATGGCCAGTTTAGAGGTCCAGCAACTTCCTAAATCTTTTGTATTGGTAACAAATACAAAACAGGCTAAACCCTGCTGGATCCAAGTACTTAAACTTCTTGCAGCTGATGCAAGTCCACTGACAGCTTTCTTGAGAGACGAGAAGAAAATTAAAAGACCCTGAAGCTATTTTATATCAAGAATATATTTCTCACTGCATTTCATAAATATTGAATACAGCTCTCTAACTAAACAGCAGCAATTGGTAATAATATCTTTTGACTTATACTGCTTCTTGAGGATATGGACCATTAAGCATGTTTTCAATAAGTATATGACATTTACATGGTACATGAAACAACAGATGAGTGACTTCTTCACCCACATGCTGTCATGCTAAAAAATGAAGGTCAAAATTCTGCACCTTTGTGATAAAATAAAAATAGGAATCTACAATAAAAGTGAAATAAAAAGAATAAAAAAAAAAAAAAACAAAACAAAAAACCCCAGAGAAGCATCTGCAGGATTTGCTACCCACTTTATCTATCATATGCTTATCTTACCTGCCTAAAAGCCCTAGGGAAAATATGAGGTTTGTAGCATGTTGTGAAGGATAATAAATACAGGATACTTAGCACCATATGGATTATCTCAGACCCTCATAAAAAACTGTCAAAACCAAGCAATATAAAAGTTCCTGAATGAGCATATGTTGCATTTTGGCATGATTATAAAGATCTTTTTCTGACTAGAGGAATCAGAAAACTTTTACATCTCAAAAGCAAGACAATCAATCAGTAAAAGTCCTATAGGTTACTTGTGCAAAACTCAAATTAAAAACAATAGGAGTTAAAGTAGAGGAATAAAACACTCTTTGAAAAGCAATTGCCAGATTTTACAGTCAGTTTCCAATGGAGCACAACACCAGATTATAATCCTAATGATCTCGGACAATTAAAAAAATTCAAATATGATAAACTCATATTAAAGAATGAAGTTGTATTCATGACATCTATTGCATAATCAATTTATAAATGGACAAATTTGCTAAAGCAATTGACAATTATAATCTGAGACCTCAATTATAAAAAATACTTTTTTCATAACTGAGGAAACTATTTGTATCTGTACTGAAATGGAGAATACTGGGGCAAGAAAAGGCAAATTTCTAATATTGCTGCTGCAGTTTGGTTTGTTTCTGCAATACATATTATTTTATCAACTTGTTTTGATGACAAAGATTGAAGAAGAAAAAGCTAAAAGCAGTTAATGGAGGCAGTTTTATGAAGGCTAGAATGAGAAGATTGTGGTCTAACATCCCCAGCATTGCCTGTAAGAAAACCGTATCTTCACTATAAAACCAAACGTGTAAACCTTACAGTGCTTGAGTCTAACATTTTTTCTCTTCACGATATCCTGCAGTAATCCAATCCCTGTGGGATATTGCCATATCCATTTTGCACTGTAGCTCACTCACTTCCCTGGTAACACTCTTAAGAAAACCAAAACAATAGTCAGAAATGCGAGTGAAACAGCTGCAATAAAGCTTCATTAACAGGCTTAGTACACAACCACAGTAGTTTACACATGAAATGGAACTTTCAGGCACCGCTCTGACGCAAACCTCGGCAACATTGGTTTTAGCAGCCAATGCCACAAATTAGACCAATCTGATGCAAAAAGTTACATTCTAACCCAAATTATCCACAATATCCCAGATTTTGAAGCAAATACAGTCCTTACATTGTACCAAATTTATTAAATTATTACAGTATTTGTAGTCACAATATTCCATCATCAGGAAAAATGTACTTCAGCAATGCTGGTACTTTTCTTTCAGCATGAATATCATGATGAACCATGAGAACTTGATAAAAGACATTGTTTGACAGAAATATGCACATTTTTTGCAAACACTAGATAGTGTGTAATTTATTTTATTTTTGTGAGGAATTATTTCTGTGGGATAAAGGAAGCAGTAAAATGTTCTCCTGTAAGGAGAAAAGGGAGATACTATCACTATCTAATTTTCACTGTACTTAAACTTGTATTTAACAGCAGCCACTACTTTTAAGTCTACTTTCATTTAATATGATATTGTAGAGGCATCACACTCTTTGAAGATGGCTTATCTTCAGTAACTGAAATGCACTGCTTTTTCTTAATTGAAAAGACAAAATCCTTTCCATCACAGGACTACATCAAAAGAGCTCCAAAAAATTAAGATAACATTAAATAATTAGAATTAGCATTTTCTTTTAAAAAAATTATTGTTATTATCCACAATATCTGTTCATAATGCTTAACATATGCACAACAAAGAAAATCCCATGTGCATACCCGCTATGTTACAATATGCAGTATCTCCTACATTCCCATTTAACTTCACCAGTTTCCCAGATAGCATTGTTCAAAACTTAACATATTTATCTCACTGAAAATCAGTTCTAAGAAGATTAAATATTTGCAAGCCTCTAGAAAGTTGCTGAATAAGTTACAGAAATTTTTCACCAAAGTTATTTTATGCTGTATTACACTGCAGTTGATTAAATGAAATGTTAACTTTATAAAAGAATTAACTCATATTTCAAGACTGACTCTATCAAACTTAACTGTCAACAATATCTATTTAATTGTCAATATAGGAAAAAATGTAAAGCATATATATACAGGATATATACTTTATAATTAATTCAAGCACATGTGAAAATGCATGAGATGACAGTGAGAAGCAACTCCAAATCTTTCTGACATCTACATCACTAATATTTTGAATCTTAGAATCATAGAATCAGAGTTGTTTAGGTTGGAACAGATATTTAAAGCCATCAAATTCAACTGTTAAACCAGCACTGCCAAGTCCATCCAACACTAAACCCCAGTTCTAACTGCCATGTCTACATGATTTTTATATATCTCCAGTGATGGTGACTCAGCCACTTCCCTATACAGCCTCTTTCAGTGTTTTACAACTGTTTCTGTGAAGATTTTTTTCCAATATCCAACCTAAACCTCCCCTGGTGCAACTTGAGGCCATTTCCTCTTGTCTGATTTCTTGTTAGTCGAGAGAAGAGATTGACCCCCACCTCACTATAGCCTCCTTTCATGGAGTTGTAGGGGGGCTATGTCTCCTTTCAGCCTCTTCTTCTCCCAGCCAAACAGCCCCAGCCCCCTCAGCCACTTCTCATAAGCCTCACACAATTGGCCTTGACCCATTGATTCAGTCTGCCCAGATCCTTCTGCAGAGCTTTCTTGCCCTCCAGTGAACCAACACCCACACACAACTTGGTGTCATCTGCAGAATGTCATCTTAAAACAACTATTTCCAGAACTATTTCCATTCTTCTAAAGTGAGTAGAATGATTAATTATTAATTGCTCTGTAACTAGCCTGAATCTCATAAATGGCACGTATGCCTTCATTTTCAGCAGGAGAAATAAGCGTGGCCCATTTCCTGAGCTGTCCTGAAATAATTTCCTGCAAATGAAAGAAAGTTCCTTTCTTCTTTGTGCTCAAAAGGAAAAGCAAAATATAGAAATTAGGTTGGTTTTCTTTTGTCATGGGCTATCATCATGGGCTGATTTAGACACTCAAGCTTTTTTCTGCTTGATGGAGTAGGGGGAAAATGCAAAGAACAAGTGTATTCCCATCATGGTAATTAGTGCATCTCTGAGGGATGACAGTGACAGCACAGTTTGAATGCTTCAGTGCCAGGGGAAAGGCACTGTAGAGAGTTCCACATTACTGAGGGTTCAGGTATTCACGCTTTTGCTATTTTCAGGATCTTAAATCTTTCTTAAAATGAGCAACAAAGGAAATAACAAGTTAATTATAATGGATTTCAACTATCTAAGTAACTAGAAATTTTATGTCTCCACTTATCCCCTTTCTGTTCACTTGGGATTTGTCTTCTTTGGGATCCTCTCTTACTTGTATTTAATGGGCTTGCAGAGTACTTGAGTATTTAGTCTCTATTCATATAGAAGCTGCTTAATGATTTTATCATCTTTATATCTCTTCTCTAAAAACTATTTTCCACTTTAATTTCTCTGTTTTGGTATGGAGAGGGAGTCATAACCAGGAAATAAGCAGAACTCCGTATGTTATTAGATTTTAGAGAACTGCACTTTTATCAGTGTCATTGAGATGCTGTGTTCTATTTTTCCCTGGTCACAGAGGAGCTTACACTTGCTTTAGCTTCCATTAGCATGGCTTGGTTTATGCTGTTCCTTTTTGCGTGATAAGCACAACCACAGTGGATTACTGGCTTTTGCTCCTTGCGTTAATTTGTGTATGTTACTGAGCAGTCCCAGCCATCAGTGTGGTTTAACTTGCTGGAAAAAAATTATGGTAGAAATGGTAACTGAAATGCAGAAACAAACTTTGGTTCTCCTCACTGAATACTCACTGCCACATCTGAGGCAGCAGGTACAGTATAATGGATACAGACTCCATCATATTTCCCATGGAAGGAAGGGGAGACAGTCTTGCCCTGCAAAAGTTCTCCATTTAACAATGTTTGGACAGATATAGCTATAAAAGGCTTATTCCAGTGAAAAGTTTGTATTCCTTCTGCACTCCTCCACAAACTTTTTAAGGACTAACTTGCTCCTGAGAGACAAGCAGACAGCTAGCTTGCTTTCTTCTTGCTGGACAAGATGGCTGGACCTATTTTAAGCTACCTAATAGGAACTAGGCACCCAGAGAGGACACTAGGTGCCTAACTTTCCTATAAAGTGAACCCAAAACTTTCACTTCCAAGGCTGTGGATTCTATGTGCACAGATATTTAGTCATTAGATACATCTATGTACAAACTCCATGGAAAGCCTACTACCTACCTCATTTTCCTACCTCATTTTCTTTTCATTTTATTCTCCTTCAGTTTTATGTATTGTTGCTTTTACAGGAATAATATATCCTATTAGAATTGCAAGTCAGTGACAGCAATGAAAGTCATGGTGCTGCTTCTGCCTATCTATTTATTTTCCAAGATTTTTCTATAAATCACACTCTCATTGTTGGAAATTCAACTATTTCCTGGACTGAGTAGCTTGGATTTACTGTGCAGCATCTTCCCTGACTGAATGTTTATGTTTGCTACAGTAAATTACTTCAATAAGAATAAATTTTTTTCCACTAAGCACATCAGGGATGTGATGAGCACTGTCCAACTGTAGATTTAAACATTCTTTCCAAGGATGTGTTGTGGCCCAGACTACCAAAACATAATTTTACAGTACGTGTTCAGGTATCATAGTTAATCAGATATAATATCTGTGGGATTTACTAATGGTCCAGACTCTGTGATCTTTGATAAAAACAGAAAAGAGTAAACTTACCTAATTTGCACACTGTACCAGTATCCATCATCCACTCTAGCAGTGTTAGTGATGTTTTTGACTTCTGCTGCATCATCACATAAATACTGGTACTACAGAGTGGGAAAAGGTTATAATTACATTATTTCTAATAATTAAACAGTTTCAGGCACTGAAACTTGAATTTTAAAATGATAAATGGTTTAAAAAAAAACCCTGAAGGACGTCATGTGTATCAAGAAAAATAAATGTTTCATTGAAAGTTCTGGATAAGGAAGCCTATTGTACCAGAAATACACAAGTACACATATATGCTTCCTAATCTGCATGAAAATGCTTTAATCTTTGTGTATTGTACAATCAGATATTATGGGTCTGATTTGCAAAGAAGTCGACCATCTGCAACCCATCTGAAATTAACACTGGCCATGGGTGAATTTTACTTAACATTTTATGGCTTCCTTACACTTCCAAACATGTAATGTAGCGTGCAGGCTTGAGCATTTTGGAGCACCATTTAATTTCCTATACTAATGTGAACAAGCACTTGATTTCATGGTTTGTCTACTTGTAATTGTAGCTTGATTGTGAGCTTAGAACCATTTGTTCATTGGGCTTTAAATCCACATTTAATTGACCAGCTTTGTGAATGACTAAGTGAATTCAATTAGTTTTAACATGGCACACTGGGATCTCTGAATAGATTTGTGTCAATTAAAGTACTTTCATATTTTATGGTGCTTATGATATGTTAGAAAAATATTTTTCCGCATCATTACTTTACCATGAATACAAGTAAGATGAACTTAAAGCCATCACCATTTTCTAAACGTTGGATAACTTCCTGCCCGTGACTAATCTCATCTTTTTTTTTTTTCTGGACAAAGTCACAATATAATAAAAGACAAAAAATCACAATATAACAAAATAAAGTAAAAGGAAATTTTCTTCTTCTCTATTTATCTTCAGTTTATAAATCTGTTTAGTATGGTCATGGTCTTAAAACATGAAGGCAAATATAATACAAAATTCTGTTTCTAACAGACATTTCGCACTTTTTACAAAAGAATATATTACAGGTACTTTGGGAAAATTTTAGCAGGAAAATGGGAGATAAGTCATGAGAAAAGTAACTTTTAATATCTTTTTATAGCCTCTTTAGTATCTGCCATCTCTTAATAAAACTCTAGTATTACCTCTTCCTCAGAAAAGATGGAATAATTTGAGGAAGGTAAAGATATACCACGATAAACACTTTACTCTTTAAAGTTAATGAACAAATATATTCCTTGTTAGTCTGTGCACAAAAGCCAAATAATTTTTTTCCTGATCCTGTGGAACTGAGATTTAAATAATAGATGGAGTCAAAGATTTCTACTCATAGATACATGGTAAAAAAGACACTCTATTCCCTAACATGATAAATTTTCCTATGACAATTCATTCAATTTCTATGTCTATGCCTATGCCATAAGCCTTCCTTATGACAATTTTAATGAAGTTCCACATGAGAAATTTCAGTTAGTTTAGGTATAAAATACAATAACTTAACTTGTACCACATGTAAAGATAAAACCATATTTTTTGGTTTTGTGTTTTAATGTACACTCTTGTGAGTCATACTGACTATATTAGCCAAGAACTGGACAAAACAGAGAGCAAGTTTAACAACTATCTTCCTTAAAATACTGAAGATGTCAAGAATCTCCGTAGCTTTATTTACTATCTTCTACAGTAAGAAAATTAAAAAATATTAACATTTTTACAGATTCAACTTTTATTTACTTTTCCTTCAGTGGAAGATTTTGATGCCTTACCTGCAAGGTACCATTATTGATGATAAGTTGAATTAAAAAATGTCGCATTGTTTCTGGGCTCTGTTCAATATTTAGAAGAAGTCCATGAGGATCATAGGTCTTAAATTCCAGGTGGATGAAATTTTGCATGTTCAAATGTAAGCCTTGAAATTCCAGGTAAGAATCACCATAGTAGCGAGCATAACTAAAATCTGTGAATAGAATTTTGAGATATGTAAGAATACAAAGATATTTTTCTTCTTCACACGCTGCTTTCTTATTCTGGTAGTGGTAGCAAAGATACAGCATAATTGTTTACATCTTTCAAGGATTCATAAATGAATCTGAAAAATGATATTTGTTTTCTGCTGTCAAAGGTTAACACTGAGAGTTTATAAAACTAGACAATAAGGTTTTTGTCAAATTATATTAAGCAAGCTTATAGATCAATCCCTGAAAGACTAGGCTACAAAGATGAAAGAATTGGTACGTATCTAGCAGCTTTGGCTCAACATTTTCCTCAAAGTTAGGTGTTTTCATCAAACCTAGATGCAAGAACGAATGGGTTTGAAGTCTCTACAGAAGCTATGCAGTATCTAAAGGGAGGAAGACATTCTACAACCTAATTATGAAGTTGGCATCTTAATAATATATCAAATCTTTTCTGGTGCTAGGGTGAAAGATGAAAATTTCCCTTGGGTTTACATCCAACTTGTCTTATTTATCTATAAACCTCATGGCATTCAGCACCCTGTGCAGTACCTGGCAAGGGCAGATGCAACTCTTATTTAAATAGAAAAGGTATGTGAATACATGGGTTCAAGCCCACCAGGTGACACTTAAAAGGGGTTTCTCTGTATTTTTTATTTCTTCCTGTCCCCTTCTTTCTTCTCATTTTTCCTTTCCCTGCTCCTTTCCTCTACTTTTTCTGCTCCCTTCCCTTCCCTTCCCTTCCCTTCCCTTCCCTTCCCTTCCCTTCCCTTCCCTTCCCTTCCCTTCCCTTCCCTTCCCTTCCCTTCCCTCTTCCCTTCCCTTCCCTTCCCTTCCCTTCCTTCCCTTCCCTTCCTTCCCTTCCCTTCCCTTCCCTTCCTTCCTTCCTTCCTTCCCTTCCCCTTCCCTTCCCTCCCTCCCTTCCTTCCCTTCCCTCTTCCCTTCCCTTCCCTTCCCTTCCCTTCTCCCCTTCCCTGTTCCCTTCCCTTCCCTGTTCCCTTCCCTTCCCTTCCCTGTTCCCTTCCCTTCCCTGTTCCTTCCCTGTTCCCTCCCTTTTCTCTCCTCTCCATTCATTGCTCACTTTCCGTCATTTTTTCCCCTTTTTCTTTCCCTTATGGCATGTTTACAAGGGAGGAGACAAACACATAGGTACTTATTCATACACAGCTGCAGTCTTGTATTTTGTTTTTTTCATTTGCCAGTATTTAAATTGAGCTCACTACATTTGTCTGCTTGTAAAGACTAAAATATATGGGTTCTCTTCCATACTTGTAACATGAGGAGTTAAGTATTTTAATTTTTGTAGAAGCAGGTATATATGCTTTTGTCTCACAGCACACAATTATTTGTTTGATCAACTTCATGAGACTGATAAAAATTTAAAGAAATATTAACAATTCAGCCATCTTGTGAAAAATGTTGGTGCAACACTATCAACCCATATACAATACACAACACATAAGTGAATGATTCAATTTCCGTTTGGTCAAATTTCACTAAATCAACTCTACAGGGGTTTAGGATCTCTTTGAAGGTCACAGATCTCTTTTTATTTTCCAAAATAGGTAAAATATTAATCTCTTGTGACAACAACTCCAATAGCAAATGCCTCATTATATATGATTAAATTCTGCACAAAAATGATACTGGGATAAACCAAAAACTGTTGATGCTGAACTTTTGTGTTTCACTGTAAGGGTATGCTGAATTTTATCCTTTCACGACTTTGCATAAACATATTTACAAAGTCTGAGTCGCTGTGGTCAAATCTCAAACTAAGCTCTTAAGAAATTCTCAGTACTATATAGGAATTATCAAAATATGCATGCATACAATGCAGAATAACATAGATTAAAAATTCCAAGCAATACCAATCAATAACCAGTGCTGAAATAAAAGAGATTTTACAATTTTAAGCGTATTTAATCCTTAAAAACTCTTTTTTGAACTATAAGCTTGTAGGTGTAAATTTCAGAAAATTAAATTTAAAAGAAAGGCACAGAAAGCTTCTTACATTTTATGGACAGGACAATTTCTCAAATAAAAGGCTTTTGAGAATTATTGCCAATCCCTAACCCTTGTTTGTTTTCCTTCCTGAACAAGCCACTGAGCTCTAAATCTTTCTCTCATTCTGCTCGCCCTGAATTGCTCCTGAATAGATTTTGCTTATCCCAAGGAACCACTCAGTTATCCCCACACTCCTGAAAGTCTCATATCTAACCATCTCTTTTTCTTGATCCATTCAGGAGATCAGCTTGGCTAAGAGACAGCAGTTGTACACAACATCCCCTTCCTGTAGTCCTAAATCCTTCTGCTACCTTTCCAATATTTTGGAGGTGGGTTGTTTTTATTGTTGGGTTGTTTTTCTCTCCCACATTGTTCAGCGTATAATGAAGTCGACATGTGAGAACAGGTCAAAACTATGTCAGCTCTTCAGAGATTTGCTAACACAAGGCACTTGAGACCCTAGATCTCACAAAAGAGTAAAATCTGTAATCACAAGGAAAAAAAAAAAAAGGTAGTTGCAGGAAGAGTTTATTCACGATTCCCGAAACTGTAATTTAACTCTGAAAACTGAGGTCAGACTGAATTATCTACTGAAATTCAAGGAAAACCAAACAAGCATAAGCTAGTGGCATCTACCTTTAGCTTTCTATATGTAATTGTAGCAAGTGCTCAGAACACTACAGACAAAACTTGCTGCTATATTCTGACCAACATCCATTTAATTTTATCTTCATATGGCAACATGCGATGATGCCTTGCAAGACAACACACGCCACTACTCAACGGATTTGAGGCCAGTTTGGCTGCTTCTGGGAAATACATTCATGCTGCTAAACAGAAAACTTCTTAAACAAATCATCTGCAGTAAAATTGCTGCAATTGCTCCTGTCCACAAATATGGAAAGAATTAATGAGAGAAAGCACTGAAGAATATTTAGCAGGCTCCAGCTTTCTGTAAAATCCATAAAAATACTACTTCAATAACAAACAGGCTACATACCTTCCCACAACAGCTATTAACATAAACTGCTGGTGTGGATTTACTTATTAAGATTCGCACATTGTTTGTAACAGTACACAATTTCTTTTTATAGAACATAAGCTTTGCTTATAATCCTTCTACTGCACTTAGATGCAGTTTTTTCATTTGACCTCTGGAGCTGGCATCCTAGATTGCTTTTTGTCCTGACGGAGAGGACTCATCCCCAAAGCCTTTACAACAAAAAAAAAGAGAAAAATTGAAACCATATCTTATCTTTCCCTAAGAATGCCTAACACTTGCTTTCCTAAGAAACAGACAAGCCCTTTGGTCTATAAAATCCTCTCAGCTTTATCTTGCTCCCCTGTGCACATCCAGCTCTCCATGGTTTTGTGTTTACTAGACTTCATATGAATGTTAAATGTCTGAATGTTAAAAAATTTGAGATTTAGCTATAATAGTAAGCAGATACACAGGCAGGTCTGAAACCCAGCTGACAGGCAAGCTTCATTAACTCTTGCCACTCCCTACTGGTTTTCTCTATTCCAGTGAGTATCAGCTGCATCAGCTTCAGAATGGAGGCCTGCAAATTTAAAAAATTTTGAGAGTTACACAATTTTAAGTCTTTGTTTATAAAGGCAGGTAGAGAGAGATAATAAAAACTTTTTAGATGTTCACAAGCATGCACTCCTGGTGATCGAGCTTTTGCCTCTACATATTCTATGTAAAATGTAACCCCAGGAGTTTGCATGGACTCAGGCACAAAGAGGATTAAAATAATTCTCTTCTTTCTTCTGCAATTCTTTTTGTTATGTTACACCTGGGAACAAAATCCTCCCAGTCAAGCTATTGGTCTTGCCTTTTTCACAGGCATATATTTCACATCTTTTGTTATTCTTTTAATTAGAACTATCTTACAACATTCAAATAGAGGGCATTATTGCCTATGGAAAGGACCTGTCATGAAAAAAATCATAACAATTCATTTGCTATTTGAAATTTTATTTATTTTTATTAAGAAGGAACACATTTCTTAATAGCAGAAAACGGTCGTCATAAAAACCACTTATGTTTGTTTAAAACCAGATAATGCCGAAAGAAAAAAAAAAGTAGAAAAGCAAAACAAGAAAGTCAGAGCAAGGACTGTTTCACAGGGCTGTTTGCAGACCCCACGGGCCCAGCTGATGACTTCCAATGGACATCCATGTCCCAGGTTTACATAAGGAGCAGTGCCTCCCCTGGGACAGCTTGTCAGCTTCCTCCATACAAATTGCCACGGCTTCCTCAGCCAGGGTGTGCTCCTGGCCCACCACACTGGGCACCCAGCCCTGCCAGCACCTCCTGTGAGCCTGGCTGGCATGATCCAGGACCCTGCCCTTCCAATGGCTACAGTGATGGATGGTCATGCTATTGTCTGCACAGTCGCCTCCCACTCCTCGCTGCTACTTGTGGTGAGGTCTCTCTGTGGGCTCTGGCAGCAGCTCTGTGTTGTCTGGAGACAGAGTTGTAGGGACAGAGAAGGCAGCTGCCACCATCAGGCATAATTTTGCACAATCACGTGTGGAGAAGAAGCTGAGCCAGACACAGAAAGGGTCAGAGGCCACAACCCCGCAGGCAGGGTGGGTGGGCTGTTGAGACAGGAGAGGCTGGAAACATATGGTGGACCAGAGGACATGCAGCTACCCAAGGCATTGCTGAAGGCAAACAAGGTTCTTCAAGAGACCTTCAGAGGCAGCTCGGCTCAGAGCTGGTGGAAATTGCTGGCTTGAAACATCTCAGGCACGTGTGTGGGGAAAGGGACAGGTCAGGTCTTGCCCTGGCAAGGCGCTGCCCTGCTCCACACACCCTGCACCCCCAGGGGCTGGATACCAGCAGTGGGGCCAAACCCTGGCATGTGGGAGGCAATGCTCCACACTCCAACCCTGGAGCCCCTAACCCAGCTCCCGAGTGGCAAAATCACCAGAAGTCCCTCCTAAGGGAAGGGCCCAGGAAAGCTCTGGCTGGGTGTGTAAACCAGAGCACAAGGCACACACAGGTCTTGACCCTACATCCTCTTGGAATTTCTCTCAGGTGAACACCACTGGAACCAGAAGTGTTATCTGTATTTGTTCTTTTCTAGATCTCTTCTCTCTTTCTTCTAATTCCTTCTTCTCAAAGTTTGAATAAATTAAAGTCAGATGGGTTGGAGTTTGCTAAGTGGAATGGGCTTAGAGTTTACTAAATTAATGCTTTGTGAAATGCTTTATGTTGATTTAATGTTGCTCTAACATTAAAAAGTTCCCAGATTTTCTGAAGTTTGACAGTAAAGTTTTTATTTGTTTGCCCTCTTGAGAATATCTTGTCAGTGTTTCTCCCTTGCATCTAACTCAAGCTGCAGAAAATAATGTTAAATCCTTTTAAAAGACGTATTGAGTGAGCTCTGGTGCCTTACACCAAACCCACCTGATGTCCTCAGAGGCTTGTCTGTCAGCTTCACTGTCAGAGCAAGGATCTGGGATTCGACACAGGGACCAGCAGGCTTGCCCAGCTCACAGATGTTTAACCCTTGTTACTCTTCCCTATGGGCCCCAATAACACTGCAAGAGTAGCCCAATGCACCAAGAGTGACTGCAGAGCTCTCGGTGTGGGAGGAAGGCATGGGGGGCCCTTCAGTCCTGCTGTTGAACAAGAAGTCTTACAAGGAGGTTATTGTGCCTCCAGGCAGGCTCTTCGTAGATATTAATGACAGAGGGATAAGAGAAAATATACTTAAATTGAAACAGGTATCTTACCACAGAAGAAACATACTTACCGTCCTAACTACAAAGGATTAATCGTCCTATTAATTTTTTAATTTCACAGAATATAAAAGCACAGTTAATTGGGAAATATTAGTCTTATGATGCTTTTTTTTTGTTACCACTTTTAGAAATTTCTGTTTCAGGTAGCCTATGCATGTAGGAGTGGGGTTTGGTTTTTTTCACTCTCAATGTGCTTAAAGCACCTCAGCTTTCATTTTCTTTACACCTGTTTTCTCTCAAAAAATCTAATTTCTTTGAAGTTTCATTTTTAATGAGTCATTTCAATCACTCTCTTTTGCATGTAAAATAAGTTCAATCTTCCCAGCAAGTCCTGAAAGACAGCCACAGCAAAATAATCCATGCATTTTACTCTTTACTCCCTTAAATACAATACTCTACTTCATATTTGTAACCATTTAAAGGGGTTTTGTTTATTTTCAAATGAGTCTCATTTGCTTCCATACATTTCATTTAGTCTTTTCAGCTGAAACACCTTAAAGGCAGAGCAGAACAATGTTCTCCAACCATTATTTCTATTTACAGTTGCAAAGCTATTTCACTGCAATGTGCTTCACCTTTGGTTCCACACAACCAACCCACAATTACAGTGAATCCATGTTTTATTCTGTCACAGAAGTCTGTGCTGCATGACTAGCAGAGAGTTATAGTTATGTTTTTCTCTCAAAGATGAAATGTTCTCTAATGTGGCGTGTTAGACAACAATAAAATGTGGTTAACACCCTGAACAGTTGCCAGTGCAGCCCACAAGTAGCTTTCAAGCAAAGAAAAACAAGTTATGAATAAACGCCCTTCACTGTTGCTTTTTCAAGCTTACACATAGCCAGGGATTTCAGTAGCCTTTGAAACTCTTCTGAAAGAAAAACATGAGCTGAAAGAAAGAAAAATAGGAGGTCTGTTTTAGAGCTCCTATTACTTCACAAGATCTTCACTACTAGCCTAAATCACACACACACACACACACTCAGAAACACATACGTAGAATTCAGGTGTCTTAAAGGTATGGAACATCAGACCCTAAATCCCAGGGAGCTCCTTCTATTTCCCTGAAGTTATTACACATCTCTCCTTTCCTCACACATGTGTCAATCATGTCTGTTGATCCAAGTTTTGATTCTTAACTCCTACATGTCCAACAGGCAGTCTGTAATGTTTTTGAGTGAGGTCTGTACTCACCTTTGCTCCTCACTCCATGAAAGGTACTCCATGAAGTAGGCTGCATTTTCTATTAATTTTCAGTTTTTCCCTCATTCTATTCAGGAGTTACAGTTAGAAACAACAAGAAAACTATACATATAATTTTTTTACACAGCAAATTTTTTCAGATTTTTTAAAATAAAAATGCTGACTGCAAAGAACTGAAAATATCTTCCTTGAACTCAGGAAAAAGGGGGCAGAGTCTTCTAGCAAGAATCTGTCGCAGACATCTTTTTCATTAAAAATCCTTTCTTAGGATTTTTCCTGCTGAAGCTGAGAAGTTTCAGCAACAAGAGGCAAACAATAATTATCTGCTGCTGTGGAATGCAACAGGTGGATCCGTGATTGGTGTCCTGTGGATGTTTGGATCCGGTGACCACTCACAGCAGAGCTGGCTCCTGCTCGGAGCCAGCTGCCTTTGTTATCATTCTTTCTTTTCTATTCTTAGCTTAGCTAGCTTCTGGAAACCTTTCCTTCCTTTTCTTTTTAGTATAGTTATAATGTAATATATATAATAAAATAATAAATCAAGCCTCCTGAACATGGAGCCAACATGCTTGTCTCCTCCCTCAATCAAGAACCCTTGTGACCACTGTCACAAGAATCCATTTGAATTATAGTAGGGACCTGGAATGCAATTAGTGCAGGAAATTGTTTTATTATGGTCAGAAACTTATTAATACTTTCTAAAGCAGGATTCCGTTTCCTGGTGAAGTGTAGATTTTAAATTCAAATCTACTGCCTATATCTATTAATTGCAGTAATAGCTTAGTGAGATTAACTGGTACTTGCTTGACTGCTGCCTGCTAGTCCCAGAGGGGATTTTTTGCCATGTGGGCTAGCTCATCAATATACAGATATATAGATAATGGAAAGATGTGTTTATGTTCATGGCAGTCAGAAGGGAATAGAAGAAATTCTCTCTGAAGGCATAAAACATACATATATATATATATATATATATACAAATCAGGAAAAACATCAGCAGCATGTGGTTCTGCTTCAGTTGAAGACTGTGGGTTTTTTTATTTTTTAAATGTACTAGAAGAGACGCAGAGAGGATCAACTAGTATTACTGCATAAATCAGGAGCAGCTCTTACCTCGGGGATAATTTGGCTTGCTCTCAGCAGAACTTCACAAGCCTTGCTAAAATCTTTCCCCCACTGCTCTTTCTTACAAAGCACTGGCATCTGGCACACAGCCAGCACCAAGCCCAGTGCCACTGCCTACATGTTGATAACCCCCATGGCTAGAAAGCATTAGAGCCACCACTGTGAGAAAAGCAGTTCTATCCAAAGGGAACCAAGTTTTTTGCCCTTTACTCATAAACCAATATGCTGTTTTTCAGTCTCTTACAACTAGACTTTGAACAAACAGAACTGAACTATTTTTAGCATATAATAACTGTTTTAAAGATCACAACAATATTAATGGTCAAAGCAAGAAGAGTTCATAATGTGAATTTAAGATATCCTTTATAGTATCCTTTATAACTCCCTATTCCAAAGGGAGTTATCTTCCCATTATTCAGAATAACAACAATTCATGTAAAAAGCAAGATAATCATTGTGAGAACTGCACACTTAAAGCAGAACTTTTTAAGCCTAAGATAAAAATAAATAAATAAATCACTAATCATCTCTTAACCCCAATAGGAAGTCCATAATATAAGCAAGATTATTTCCTGATTGGAAAATAAGCAAAAAAAAAAACAAAAAACAACCCACTGTGAAATCCAGAAAAAGACAATATTTATGTCTGGCCAAATCCACTGGTAGAAGAAACAGATTTCTTAAAATTTGTTTCATGGCATTCTGTTTTTCTATTGTAGTCAAAATATCACCATTAGGAAGGTGCATGGACTACGATGTCACGCTGGTTTTTTAAGATTTTTCTGGGCCTTCTGATAGGGACATTCTTGTGGTGAACTTTTTCAGACACTTTCTGTAAATAACTGATTGTTTTGTCTTCTTTTATGGAGGAGGAGAAAGTTGATGGACTGTTGGTTTGACCAGTGTCATTGGAGAGGTGTCCCTATCACCCTCCAATCCACTGTCACTTTTGGAAAACTATAAATGTTGGAGTCAGGGAAATAAACTTCCTCTTCCTTCCTTCACCTGAAGAACAGTGGTGTGCTTGCATTCTTTCGTGTCCGATAGAGACACTACCCAACCATGGGTATTGCTTTAAAGTGACACAAACAATAATATTGCCTATTCTGTGCATTTGGTTGAGGATGCATGCATGGTATCTAGCACGAGTATAATGGAACTCTCTGTGAATAATTTGTTCTTGTTCCAGATCCAAATATTTAAATACCCAGTATTTTGATTTAGCAATTCAGCTTGAATTTGCTTAAGATTATGCAGCTATGGGAGAAGTGAAATTCAGGTGATTTATTGGCAAGTATTTTCAGGAGTGTACTTCTTCCTCTTGAAGGTTATTATATAAACTGTCATGAAGGCCTTAGATTCAAGTCATGTTTATCGTGAAAACCACCTCTATCAGTGATGTCACTGATGAAATACTGTAGCAAGATGGCAATCTAAGGTTTGTGAACTAGCTGTTCTTGTTGTTTGTAATTTATAGTAATTACTTTTACCTACTAATTGTGCACATGCCCCACTAAATTGACAACAAAGTTTCATCTGTTCTGCATTTGTAAGTAACTATTGTATTTACCACAGTTGTGATTTTGCATAAGCTCCTAACTGCCTGGTGAGTTGCAGTTAAATTGGTCAAGGGCATATTTCTGTCTTCAGGTTGCATTGTTTTGGTCACACCTTTGTATGACATTTCTCAGGCTGCTGGCACATGGGCAGGCTGATATCAGCTGCACAATCTGTCTTCATCTTGGACACACAAAGCCTGAAAACATTCTCAACTGAAGCTGTGCTTTCAGATATGAATAGTATGCACAGTATTTCCAAATCAAGCTGTCTTTTACAAATTGGGATGACACTCATGACCCTGGACAGCAAAGCTATGGTGCTCTGAAATAATACTTAATTCATCCTTCTGGTGAAGTTGTGACTATTATCTTGCATATAGTGCTGTGTTCCGTATTTCCGTATCCCCCACTTTCCTTTCCCCCAGTTAGACAGTGCAAATATGCAGCTGTCCTATGAAAGAAACACCAAAGCCTCAATTAAGAGTCTGGCAAGCATTATTTTTGCTTCCTTCATCTTAAATAATGCATTAGAAGCCTGCAGTCTTCTAATGCATTCTTATTCTAATGCACTGTTTTTTTACTTAACTTCTTCTAATTAAGACCTGCATGCACATAAAGCATCAACAAAACCCCTCAGCAAATGTTAAACACATGAATCATTCATGGTATTAACTTCTTCAATGATGTCCAATAAAGGAGGCAAAAGATAGATGCATATGACATGTTATTTTCTATTTCACTGTCTGAACCCCGGGGGTCTAGGATCTGCTAATGTGTATGAGAACTATGAAAACAAACATTGCCATGAATATTAAAGAATACAAGTAAGAAGTGAATCATTAATAACATACCACACCAATATTCCAACATATAAAAATCAGTGAATGTTTTGAAGATCACACAAAAAAAACTTTGATTGAAAACAGGATCAGAAAATTTAGTAGATACAATTTATGACACCTAACCTTGTAGACAAACCCAAACTCAAAACTTCAAAGAGATGGTTTATAAACTGTAGATATAACACACAATACTGGCTGTTCCCCCTCTCTGTTTTGTATGTGATTTAGTCCCTTGAAACATACACATGCAAAATTCTTTTTTGGTATCTTTTTGATATAGGAACTGACAGTCAAAAGGATGGGGAAGGTTTAGAATAATAGTGCTGCTTAGGTAATTTATTTCAAGATATGCATTTGAAGTAATTTATATGCTGAAAAATTCAACCTTACATTTGGTGTCCTAATGTAAGCACTGCAGAATAATTTCCCCTGTGTAGAAGAACTTACTGTGTAAAAGAAGGCCTTCACACAAATTTTCTATAGCACAGATTCTATATGAATCATGACAACAAAATTAAGTGTGCAGATGCATCACCTTCCAAAATAACTACATGTATGGAATTTGTTGGTGAAAATGAAAAATTAGTAGCTTCTTGTTGCTTCAGAGCAAATATCTGGGTTTGTATAATGCTCAACTAGTATCTTTGGTTAAATGCAGATTGGACCCTGAAGTAACTACACCATGGTTGAGATAGAGGCTTTCTAAATGAGAATTTGTGGAAAGATCTCCACTTTTTATCCTAAGATCAAGTTAAACACAAAACTGACTGCAAATCTAAATGAGGGGACATGACTGAAAGCTAGATGACTTTAAAAATGCTGCCTAGATAGCAATCAGGGCTGCAAAACAAATAAATTACCCATGCACCTTTATCTGTGATGAAAAAAAAAGCAAATAGGTAAAGATGTCTGTTATCAAGATGACAGACAACATGGCAAAACCAAGATGTTTTGCTTCTGAAGAAGCCATGCAAAATACATCATATTCAACTGTGTTAAGAAGGCATATACTCTACATGAAGTTTTCCTGTGTGCTCAAAAACTAAGATGACAACATCAAATGCTGGAAACACCGATCAAATTTAGAATATATTCAAAGGCACCGCAAAGAAAATGGCGGTGGAAGATAAAAGGCAGTAGAAGATAAAACTCCCTCAGGGTTGTAAGCTAATGGACAAGCTAGGAATATATTGTGTAGTGGTTTTGGTTAAACTGGGCAGAAACACCAATTAAGTGTAGTGGTTTTGATTTACCAATCTCTGTTTCCCAGCCAACGCACCAATTACTGTGGCGGGTGCAGCACTGGCCAAATGCCAGCACACCCACTAGAATTATTTACTCATTTTCTGCTGCAAGATAAGGATTAGGGGGAGAGTAAAGCAGGCTCAAATTTTTAGAGGATATAAAGAAAACTTTATTAACAGAACTAGAAGAAAATTAATAAGAAATCAGAATAAACCTTCCAAACACTTCTCCTCCCCGACACTTTTCTTTCTTTTTCCCACTGACAAAATAAAGAGAAAAATTTGGTGTTTTCAGTCAGTTCACCACTTTTAAAATATGTTCCTATCTTATTGCAAAAGTTCCATGCCTTCTTGCTGATTTCTCATAAGCATCTCCTCACAGCACTGACCCCTTCTTCACAGCACAGCCAACAAACTCCAGCTAGCCCACTCTTTTATAGCACTCATCCTCATTGGACACAGCTGTGGTCTATTAAGGACAGGTCTGTTCCTAATCTTTGGTGATTAGTACACCTACAACTCCTCAGATGTGAGATTACCTTCTGCACTATTCTCTTACATTCTATCCCTCCACAAAAATAATCTTTCTTCAGTCCACTTAGGGAGAGGAATCTCTCCTGCCATGCCATGGAGACTTTTCCACAAGAAACTGTTCTCTTGTGGTTTTAATTTTCATTAATAGCAGTTGCCCAGAAATCTGCAACCATGAAGTCCCTCCCACAATTTTGGAGTTTTCCCTTAACTAACACCATGGCTCATTTCAGCTTATTGGAGTACAATTTTAAGGATGAGCTGTTTTAGTATAGAAACAAAAACTTCTTTTATCTCTGGGAACAGAGGTTTTCTTGTTTCATTCCTGAAGCAAGGTTTCTCATTTCTCTCGTATCTCTCTGTTCAAGCTTCTCACTGGATCACAGCTACTTCAACATCTGCTTGCTTCAACAGGGGTGCCTCTGCTCATAGCTGTGGTTAGAATGCTACATGCCCCCAGTGCATTCCATGAATTACAGGGAAAAAACCGAAGTCTGATATATCAATTATACCTTCACCATAGCTTTACAAGAGAATTTCAGCCCAAGACTAAGATATCGCCTCATTCTCCTTCCATCTGGGATTTGACTCCTTCTTCACTGACCTTGGTGTCTCCATGTTTTTTTTCTTTACATGTCTTCATCCTTCCCTTTTTCTCTCACTTGAGAGAGGACCGATGTCTGCAAGTTTCATTTGTGCACAGAGAGAGTCAATATCTTGCCTGGGCCTGTGGATGGTTATGTGATCTCTGCTGGGCAGCGGCAGCAGCCGCTCTGGCTGCATGGCTGTTTAACAGCCCCTGCCAGTTCAATTTCAGCCGCGGGGCTGCAGGGCTGCCTCAGTTCTCAGCCGCATGGTTCTCCCGCTGCACCAGCAGGCTGGCTCAGCGGCTCGCGGCCAGAGTGGAGCCTGGTTTGGCTCCATCCAAAGCTGAGTGGAGCTGGCCTGGGCCGCTGGCCATGGCTGGTGAAATAAATACGGATGGGAGACTTTTCTCCTTTTTAATGCCTTTATTAACAATCATCAGCTCGGGTGGGGAGAACCGACCGACAGGTCCGTGCTCACGCTGCCGCTGCTCCCAGGACTGATTCGCAGGAGGAGGAATAGTGCAGCTTTGTCCACTGGTCTGTGGGCAGAGCTGGGGGTTCCGTCCTCACAAGAGCATTGGGAAATCCCTTGCTTATCGGTTTGACATTTGAGGTCCTCTGTCTAGCCGGCATCTTTTAGGTTAGGGTGAGGTGTAAAAAGGCCTTGGTGGATACTAGGTTCTGTTCCTCACTTCTAGTCATCACTTTGATTTGTCAGTTTTGTGTTGGCTCGTTGTCTTTGGGGTTTTTGGCTAGGTTTGGTGAAGGGTCTCTCCCGTTGCACACTGGATCCAATGTCATTTGCATGTCAACTCGATATCCCTTCCCCTTCACTGTCTGAGTGTTATCCTCTAGGAAGCAGCAGGGTGTCACTCGACAAAAGGAGGAATTCTTAACCATCAAGGACAGGTAGTTAATGAAAACAACTGGTGATTACAATAACAAACAGTTGGAACTCCACCCTGGCAGCAACTGGCCCAACCTGTTAACTCTGCAACCTTTTAAAAAAATGGGCAGCTGTCCTACTCATAACAGCTGGAGCTCAGTGGGCTGAGCCGAGCTGGCCGTGTGGAGGAGCAAGTGTGGTCTGGTCCCGCCGGCGCTGCAGCAGAGCAGGGCCTGGCCCCACATGGCCCAGCCTGGCCAGCACCCAGTTACCTTCAAAGGCAGGAAGCTTTCATTATAAAATACAAATTAATTTAAAATATGAAAAAGCACCTGTTTCTCTGCTTAGATTTAGCCCTGACTTTTACCAGAGGTATAGCAAGACTCTGCTAATGTCCTTATGAATCAGAGTAGTTGTCTTCCTCTGTTCTAGTATGTGGATTTAGACCACATTGTCATCCTGTTCAGTCAACGGACAGGAATTCCCATTTCACTCAAAGCCAAAAAAACTTTCAGAATGAACAGAAGGAAAGTCTTCTAAAAGAATGGAAAGAAAACTGCAAAGCTGCCACTGGTAAAATAGTCTAGATCACCATCTTATCTTGGTCACTTGGGAAATTACTTATGTCAATATGGAAATTGTCTTGCCCTAGCAGAGAGCAGGAATTTTTGTTTAGTTCTATAAATCTCTGTGCCTGCAATAGCAACACCACTTAAACTGTGGTCTGCTTTAGAAAGTCCCTTTACTGCTGTGAGTTTGAAAGGACTAGATCTCTATAACTTTCGGTCATGTATTTCCTAATATGCCTTCATCCTTTAAATATAAAAATTGGATAACATGAAACTGGGTACAGAGGAATCGCTGTTTAAAATTTATGTTTCATAATTTTGTATAATTTTCTGATGATGACTGTTTATATTATTGAAATTATATAAAGTAGGAGTAAATCCAGTATATTTTTACATCTTGTGCATAGCACTAAAACCAGTCTCCATATTTATATTCTAACAAAGAAAAAACTTTGTAAATGAGGTGAATGTAAAACACGAACTAATTTGCTTTAGACATCTCCAATATCCATGAAATGTAAACAATCAAGACAGAAATACTAGAGGAAGGACCAAGGTACAAAAACATAATTTGTATAGGAGCTGGAAATAATCTAATTTCACAGTCAAGCCTTTGCAAAATTCTTAGCTATTACTTTTCTGCTATTTGGTCTTCTGAATAATCTGACAATATGCCAAGTACTTCCACCTAAATGTATTTGTTAACTTTCTCAGAAGTTTAAAATTCACCTCTGGTAAGCCCATGGTTTACATGGTCTATATAAAATACAATTCAAGAAAAACAGGATTGTCCCCAACGCCTCTGAGTAAAGATTACTCAGGAAAATCAAAATACATACACTCACTTATACTTAAATACCACATAGCAAGAATCACTGAGAATTTCTTGACAAACAATGAATTCTGTTTTGATTAAAAAAAAAGCCAAAAACCTTAAAAAATTGATTATTTGGGAGCTAGAGCATCCAAATTTAATTTCTTCTGAAAGTTTGATGGGAATTGACAGCAGATATTAATAACAAAAGAAAAACCCTTATTTACACCAAATAAAATTTGGAAAAAATGTTTATTATAATTTTGGATACAATGAAATTTTATTCATCCGACTGTATTTAAAATTTTCTTCCAAATCATAGTTAGATTAATTAGGAATGTGAGGCACATTAAATGCAGGCAATTGAAACAAGTAATTTCAGACACACAAAATGTAAAAACTAAGAATAGCTGCATCTGATAGCTATTTGTATGATATGATTTTCACCAAAAATATTAATGTGGAAATCACTTCATTAAAGACAAGCACTAGTATTTAAGATTCATTGTTTTCAATTTCTAATATGTCCAAAGTAACAAAATGGCGGTGATACATTTTATATTAACAGGAACAGGTGCTATGCACACTTTGGAGAGGAACAGATAATAATGAAAACCAGAAAGACCCTGAATAACAAAAGCTTTGTCCTGAAAATTGATATTAGCTCAGCACAAAGAAATTTCAAGTATAATCTATTGTATGGCGGTATACAATGCATGTATTACTTAGGATGGTGTTTAAAGTGTTAGAGAAATATTGATTCTAATTGGTGATGCCATTCATTGTGTCTTCATTAATTGTTTTGTAAAGCTCCTTTGTTTCTTTCTCTTTATAAGATGGGAAATTTATAGTCAATTTGGTTACCTTGAAATTCAAGCTAGCTAATAATGACTATGAAGTAAATTTCTTTATATTTAGTACTATAAATAAATACTGGAAAAATATATTTATTATTACAATGTTGGAAAACATATTGAAATACTCTCCCACAGTTATAAAGAAAAATTAAGCATCTAGCTCGTGTCATTTATAGCCCAATCCTAAATTATTATTTTTCAATTTAATACTTTTAAATTAATTGTTGCTTTGTGAACCAAAACATCAAAAATTCATCTTATGTCTTTCAAATGTTCAAATTCAATGTTTTACATGAATGTAAAATCTCAGTATTACCAATTTCTAGTATTAAAAACTTCATTCTCATGAACAAAACTCCATGGTTTATGTTTCCATGAGGTTCATTATGAACCTTTTCCTTCAGCATAGTTTCAAATTTTATTAACTTTCTAAGGAGAGTACCAAAAATGACCTGATATTTATAACTTGACTGTTTTCAGTTAAGTCTAATGAAAATCAGCTTCTCACTGTACAGGAAATGTGTTAACACAGCTCTAAAACGGCACACTGAGCTTTCTCTGAGGACTTAGAATTGTCTCTCTTATTTAAAGTACAAAGCAGACTTCTCATCCCTTAGGAGCACAATGCTAAGCCTCCTGAAGGAATTAAAAGTATTTCCCTTACATGTAGCAGACATATTGAATCCATGACAATTCACAAACATTTACAAGCAAGGCAGAGCCATACATATTACAAAACCCTCTGCCTGGAGAAGTTTAACCTGCAGCTCCCATCTTCCTTAGGCATGTCACGGATCATGTACATGTCTCAATAATGCCATTCAGCAGAAGTGAATGCAAAATCCACTGGGACGGAGAAAAGGAGGGAGATGTCCAAGACATCTCACTATGGCCTAGTGAATAAGGCTGTCACCTGGCTAGAAACCTCAGAATTGTAACAGGATGTTGACTATAACTGTACCACCTATACAGAGAAGAATGGGATTTAGGTCATCTTTAATACTAAGAAAATCTATGTTATAAAAGGAATGCATAATTTTTGGATGCAGACTGAGAAAACATTTGTAAGAATCAAGAGGAGATATATTTACAAATGAAGTGTGTGAAAGGCAATGGTCATTTATATCATTTGCATTATGCCTAGAAAATAAAAACCAAAGAAATAGCATGGCTTTAGTGGCATAGACCTCTTCCTTAGTCTGACAAAAAAAAAAAAAATAAAAGCAGGTATACAATGCTTCAAATAATCAAAACTACTGTAAAAATACCGATCTAAAATTTGTTTGCTAAATAAAGAATATCCTTTTGTTTCCTTATATAATTCAGGGAATTACTGATTAAACAGCATCTCCTCTAGAGTGATCATGACCAAATCTCTACACTGTGTCCTTCTGCCCCTCAAAATTCGACCAAGAAATATGCAGTAATTGTGACATTAAGCATTTTGAAGAAATAAACCAAAACAAAATGTTCCTTCTGAAAATGAAGCAGGAACCTATCCAACGCTAGATAATAGCAACCAGGGAAGGCTGTAGCTGGGATGCTTAGCCCTCCTCAGCTGCCAGGTATCAGATTAAGGATTGCATGCAGATCTGTCCACCTGGATGCTGAAGGCCAGAATTTTATCCTGGGTGTTGACATACACAATTGCCCTTTCAAAGAACTAAACAGGGATCATTATTCTCTTTTATAGCAGTTCCACAAAGGTAGTGGTAGTGACACTGTTCATCTTTTATGCTACAAAGCAATTATTATACTGTTCAGCCAGCAGGAGACCCAGGTTAATTTTTTTCTAGGTCTGGGACTCAATATCTCTGTCCTCTATGTATTAGCAAATGTTCCAGCTAGTAGATAGAAAGCCAGCCCAGAGGGTATTTTGTCCCTCAGAGTGGCAAAATTCATGAGAAATGTATGTGAGGAGGAAAGTATAGATTTTGTAGCCTTAGATGAGGGCACTTATCTGAGAGAAGGGAGACATAGGATGACTCAGATTTGCTTTATGGTGGATGAGGAGAGAGGAACTTCTCTAACATGATTTGCCTGAATAATTTGCCTGAATGCATTTCTCGAGATGGATCACATCCTAAAAACATCTATTTCTCTGCATAGAGACAGTCTAATGTCAGACTCCAGATCCTGCCATAGGCAAAAGAGAAAACAGCACTTAACGTGGGGACTAGACATCAGTGTTTTAAAGGTCTCATACCATATGCTGTGTAATTAATATGGAAATGCTGTATTAACATTAAGATTATTATGTAATAAAGTTTTCCTGTTATCTGTCCTTTTTCTTAGCTGCTATGCTCATCCTTCCTATGTCCTGCTGTGTCCTATGGTTGACACTTCAGTCTTCCTCAGGAGTGATGGGGGTGAGAGGTTGCAGGGGGTCACAGTCAGCTGTCAACATCCTCAGGTCTTCCCCAGAAAAACTGTCACATTTCTTTGTCCTCAAGCTTGGTCACTGCTTTGGGTTCTTTTTAAATGCTTCCCTGTGACAGCCCTTTTCCTTCTCCCAGATTTCTCCAACCTTACAGTCGCCTGCAGCCCCACACCAGCCCCATGCACACAAAGGGCTGCGCATTGTCAGGCAGCAAGGAAGGTGGGGGTGTCAGCCCTTCTCCAGTGGGGCCACCACAGGGCTGGAGCTGAAGCTGGAGCAGGGGAGGCAGCAGCCACTGCCCCCAGCACAGGGGTTAAACCAACAACACCCAGATCAGACCAGAGCGAGTCTAAATCCCTGAATTGCCAGGACAGGGTAGACAGCATATTTACTGGGCTGCACTGACTACCTAGATCCCATATGGATAACATCATTAATCTCCAAGGTAAATCATGACGATGACTAAAGTCTTGCTAAGGACTATAGACTCTAAATGATCTCTTAAATGATCGAATGTAAGATGAACAGTATCTCTTCCAAATTTTGTCAGCAAAGCTGACTTTTCTGATTTGATTAATAGTTACCTTAAATGTCCTTGAAAGCCAGGGAGAGTAAAAAAAGGAGCTGCCTGGGGCAATGTTGGCCCTAAAACTGGTAAAAAACATACAACTGCAAGGTTCTGAGAAGTATCTATTCACTCATGCAGAACAAGAGAAGCTCAGCTGAATGAAATATTGACCTTCATCTTCCCTCACAGTTCCTCCAAATCACCTGATCTCTCAGAGAAAGAAGCTTCAAATTCAAGAGATGACCTCAAATCTAATGAACTTAAGAATCAAGTACTACAGTTTTCTAGATAAAATAAAGTAAGTTGTACTACTGATTTTCTGGACACTGAAGTAAGAATGCAATGCTCAGTTTGTCTCATATATTCATTCAATACATTCCTCCAGATTTTATATCACTGATTCGCTCACCTCATTCTTTGCTGTTTATTTAAAACTCACCTGAAGCACTAAATTGTGTAGTTGATTTTTGATTAGTGAAAATTCTGTTTTTTCTGCTCAGCTGAAGGACAGAAGGGATACCACATCAGGATTTTACTCATCACTGAATTGTTTCTAGTCCTAGTTTCTATGCTAACCCAGAGAGTAATAATATATGGTAAAATTTTATCCACTGGTGATTCCAAACAGAAGCCTCTGATATTACTTAACCAGTAATATTATAATTTCATATTCTATGAAAAATAATCTCTTACAGCCAAGTTCCTTGCACCCTTTCTTCTGCTGAGCAAGTCCTTAAGATTTTAGGAAATTGAATGAACAATTTTTTCAAAGCCTTAAGAGACTGTTTACTTTTCACTCATCAGAATCAAATGGAGTGTGTCAAGAAACTTCACTCTAATAAATATATACATTCTAAAATTGCTAATAATGCCAAGGTAGCAACAAAGGTCGCTTCACTCCTGGAAAATATTCTAGTACATGTTCAGTTTCATCTACAGATTATTAAGGAAAAGCTGTTTTAAGGTTGATTCCAAGCTAGCAGATTCCAAGAAACCACATATTTCATATTTTAACTACACTGGGTTCAATGTTGCAAATTTTCTTTCAGATTTATCAAATCAGTCACAAGAACTCCTCAGAGGTTTGAGTATGACAAGTTCGAAATTTTAGCTGCGTTTTGATCTCAGGTATGATTTCTAGTGGAATCCTAGTCTAAATAAAAACACTGTCTGATTTACCAGTGTCCCATTAGTTTGTGTAGGTTAACATATCTACTTTTCTACCATCAAAAGTAGCAGCCTTCAATAACTGTTTAGTGTTGACTTTATGTATTTTACATCCTGTAAAGGGGAAGGGTTACATACCAAACTAACTTTATAGAATTTTTCTCTATCCTCATCTATTGCTTAGTTCCTGACAGAAAGATAGTGTCTCAAAAATTTCATACACATAATACTTTAACAACATTCAATTTTGTCATAGAAGCCTTTCATTCATGCCTTCTCTTGCTCTTAGGACTTCTTTCACACAGATTTTTCAATATAGATTATCTGTAATGCTAAGAAAAACCATGATGATGAACTACATTGAAGCTGATGAATTTTCTCACAATTAATTTTAAGACAAGAAAAAAGAAAAGCAGTAGTAGTTCATATTGAATACATGTAACGAAATGGCTGTGGTTGCTTGGCAACCAGGATCAGATTTATGGGAGAATAATAAATACCTACAGCAAGCTGTAGAGATTTTCCTGTAACACAAAGATGTAGTTGAAATTTCTTGACAGGTTCATTTACACACCATGCAAGTTTTGTCTGTGCGTCTTTTAGTGATGAAAAGTTTGAATTTACCTGTTTAGATTACTGATAGTGTTGTATTCACTTTATTTCTTCTTCTCAATCTCTAATGGCAAACAAGCAACCTCCAGGTGAATCTGTTGAGCAGATTTTATGTCCAGCTTCCTATATTACTTCGAATGTTTTTTGGAGCATTTTAATTTGCTCATTCAAGAGGTAACTAACTTTGGGCCACGGCTGCTGGGGAGACTTTTTCACAATGGTGTCTCTTAACCATGGTAGTGTAAATGCTTCTGTTTGCTTTTCCAGCACATTTCAGACATTGATGTGAAAAATATACCCTAGGCCAAAACTCTGTTTTCTGCACTGTGAGGACCAAAGGCCATTGCAAGCTCCAGACTTGGAGAGCTGCAGAGAACTATAGACAAGACCTGCATCATTATTAAACTAAACCAAGATGTGAACTCACCTTTAGTATGAATGGCTGGGATACTCTGTGCCTGGTCTATGTGGCACACATTTTGGTAGCCTTTGCTCTCCTCAGCATGAAAGGGTCCTGAGCTTGTCTACTGCAGAATTTAATGGGAGTGGTAGACAGTACTTAAGCAATATCTATAGCTGCTCTCCATGAACAGCAGCATGCCCTTAAAGAGCTGAATCAAGAATACTGTGAACTGAAACTTTCTCCTGACCTAGCACTTCATCGTTAGCATAGACACAACTTTTCTTGTAAAGTGAACTACTTCAGAGTTTTGGAAAAAGAAAAAAAAATTGTGTTCAGCAAAAAACACAATAAATTCACTTGGAATAACTGCAAAGATGCTCCACTGCCTCCTTTGTTCCCGATGATGCAGCTGATGTGCTGGTGTGCTGGTAAAGTATTCTCTTGCCTGAAGTAGCAGTAGATAATTTCATGACAGATTAACCTTATAGCTGCTGTTGGCTTTGTCAGGTGTGATGCAATTATTCTTACATTTAAAGGTATGAACTTCACTCAATATGTGGAGGGATTTTCTTTAAAGAAAACTGAACTCCTTCTAAACTAAGTTCACTTCATCAGTACAATGGAAGCTCAACATACGAAGGTTAAAAAAAAAAGCAATCTTGGTGCAAAATGACCACTTTTTTTGAGGGTCATTTCCGTAATCAAGTGTAGCCAACTCAGAGCCAATGTCTATCATAAAGTCTTTCTTCAGTTTTATCATTATTCAGAGCCAGCAAGGGTGATAAACCTACCACAGTACTCTGGTACCTGTAGGTAAATGCTAACTTTATTTTTGCTTTGTTTACAGAAGACTGCTGTTTCTATAAATGCATTGTTCTCTCACAGTTTTCAATGTTCCCTTTCAACTTTTACTTTTAAGCTACTGTCTAAGGTTCAGATTGCTGTGTTTTCAAGAAAGATCTTTAAAAAGGAATGAGAATATGGCACCACAATCATGAGAAGAGGAAAATTCATTTAAAACCTACAGCTATAACTTTAAGAGAATTTCCTCAGCAAGTTAATACTTACATCCTGTAGACAGGTTATCTAATGATAAAGGACAACAGTTTAAATAACACACTTCTTCCTCTTAGACACTAAGGCAAAACTCAGTAACTTACAAGACTAAAGATTGTTCAAAGGAATTTAAACCAGACACAAAAGTGTAATACACTTCAGAATAAGCAAGACAGTGTTTTATTATCTTTTTTTTTTCCACCTGACTACAGTGGATGAGTAAATCTAAGGTAATGTCATTTGATTTAACTGTCCGTGGAGAATAGTATGAAAATAAAGGAAGCCATAAAAGAGTAAGCAAAAGTTTAAGTTTTCTAGTTATTCTGACACATACCCATATCCCCCGCATTTCACTAGTACGTGAGTAAGATTCTGGTAGTTACGCTGCAACACAGACCTTTCTTTCCTGTTTAATACTCTTACAGCAAAACTGTTTTCCATTAATGGGCACATACAGATTGTGAGAAATTCCTTATGGCTGTTTACAAGAATAAAACTATTGATGGGACTGCAAAGGGAAATTCAGAATTAGTTTCTATGTACTAATTCCAAATAATGCACTTAGTTTTTATTATCTCCCTGGAGTTCACTCTACCTTTGGTTCCTCATTTAACATGATATCACTGAGCTGTAATACACTTCCACATATGAGAGGTTCAGCAATTTAACTGTTTTAGTGGTCTTAAAGTGATTATACCTATAATGCAGAACTAGAAAAAGCCTTTTGATGCTTAAAACCTATAAACCTGTCGTTGTAGATCACAGAAAATCTATTATAGCAGTGAATACTTTCTGCTTCAAATTGAGATGAGCAGGCAAGCCTTTTATGGCAATTTGAGAGGCATTTAATGGAGTGAATTGCTATTCAGAAGCTTTTTATACATGTATTAAGTCCAATATAATACCTGAGCTTAAGAAGGTGACAAACATTAGCTAATAATTCTGTCACTTCTTAGGTTGTACCAAGTGTTAAGGAAAATTGTATTGGAAGACTTAGCAGAAAATAAAACAAAATGTACAATAGCTACCACACGTCATTTTAAAACATCACACTTAAATGACATATTAGAACATTACAGACCATGTCAAAAAAGGCAAAGAACTGTTGTAAAGGACGCCGGTTAACTTTGGATTGATGGAGGTGGCACCTGACCAGAACAGCAAGAACAGATTGACTGGATCTCCTACATCAGCTGAAGAAGGAAGGCTTACAAGGCCATGAGCCCTTTTTACTCATTGCCAGTAGTGTAAGGGGTGCAAATTCTATTTCACGCAATAAATGAGATTGATTCATAGCAAACTCTAATACAATTATACATGTAAATTGCATGTCAGTAACTGAAAGTACACCTGTCAGTTTATCTCTACCCACTACCTTCAAAATTCACTCTAAAATACACCAAATGTATTTTTTAAAAAGTGATATTTCCCTGCATAATTTTAAATGTGTAGTTAGCAAAAAAATAACAGTTCTTAATTAACTTAACAGATCAGCATATCAGGTATCTATTAATAGTTCTGAAAGAGCTGTTAGTTATGCTGTAGTTGCCATGGTTTTTCAAGGCATTGCACTTGGTGGAGGTTCTACTTTTGGCTATTACATTTGTTGGAAATGTGGTGAAACACTCTTTAAAATGGCAGAGTCCACTGGGCCTTGAGGTCACCTCACTTGACAGAGATTTCACAAGCTCTGAGAGCATTTTCAAAATAGATAAATATATTAGGGATAGGCTCCAGTTCAAGATGTAAATGCCTAAATGAAACTACAGACATTCTAAATTCTCACCATAATCAGTATCATTGTTGTGCTAATAATGAAGGGGTGGGACCATCGTTGGGCTAAGAATGATTTATTGCTCAGATAAACATCAGTCTCAGAGGCTGTGAGATTTTATAGGAGCAAGCAGTGGGCCATAGCTCAAGAGTAGTCACAAGTTGCTTTGTAATAAGGAAATATATAACTTTCTAACTCAATAGAAAGTTGCTATAAGGTTTATTTTGCTTTTCTGACCTATCACCTTACTTAATTTTGCTGCACTGCTGATACTTTTATCTAATGGGCTTCTGTCTCAGGTCTACACATATGCTTCTATTATAACTTCTAAACTCTAAACTTTATACAACCACAGCCTTACTTTATAGACTCTTCACCATCTTATCAATACAGTTTCTTACTTAAGGCATATTTTTACTTACAAGTATGAAACATAAGTTTATTATTTTTCTATTTAATATATGTGAATTGTATTTTTACATCAATCTAAGCTTCTTCCAAAGCTACAAATCAAACTCTTCAGTGTCTGTAGAATTTTCTATTTTATTCTAATTCCCACAAATCAGTACCAACCACATTTCAGTCACCTGAAACTGTTAGCAGTACCCTCATTTACCTTTCAAAATTGAACTGAATCTCAGTTCATGAATGGCAGTCTATAAATTATTTCCTTGTATTCCTAGACATCCTATGAAAAATAGCAGAGGCCACTTAGTTTAGGCCTTAAGTATAATTAAATACAAAACTGAAAATCCTTTAAGCAGAATCCTTTTTTCTATTTGGAATGCCTTGATTAAATGTTGATTGTGCAATATGTGATCTCTGTTGATATACACAAGGCTACCCTATATATAGGTTTTTAGAATAGAGAAATGAAAACCACAAGCATCTCAGTGAAGAGATATCTATGGAATTGAGAGCTGTCACCCTTCCTAGATATTCTGTAGTAATTCCTGGAGTTGAAATGGAAAACAGATTAAATCTCAGTATAGGAGGTCTACAACTCTCATGCAAATGGATTGGCTATGCACAGTGCATCATGACTATAGCATCAAGAATGTCACTGATGTTTTAGAGCTACACAGCGCACTGAATCATTGTCTCTACTTATGACTTTCAGCTAAAATTGCAAATCATACCAGGGTCTTGTAAGAATACTTAGATCTGGGAAACAGAAAATAAAGAGAAGATATTTCATTTCTGGGACATTCAAATCCAACCTGATATTTATGGTAGAAAATTTTCCAGCTTCCATTTTCAACCCCCTATTTCTGAACCTTTCTCATCAGAAATGTTCTTGAGATAGACACATAATACAGAAAGGCTGAATTCTACTTGGGAGTCTTTCATTTCTATACTTGGTTAATCTCAGTGATGATGTACCATTAAAATTCAGCATTTGTAATAACTGACATCTCAGGCTATCACTGTTCCCCCCTGGGTGTTTTCCTCAGTAACACACCCAAGCCAGGTCTATCATATTTTCATACAATCTAACCCAGAATGTGTTCAGAATTTTCCATTTACATTGAAGAATGTCAGCAGTGTTCTAAGATATCATAGGCTCATTATCTTGTCTTACTAGATCTCTGACATTCAGGAATAAATTCAGGAATAAATCTGTTCGATCAATCTACTTTAGTTGTTAGACTACTGTAGTAGTTAAGTATTAGTTGACTATTTGCATAAATACATAGGACTAAATCAAACATATAGAACTAAAAAACTAAGTGCCATTAAATCCAAAAAATTTCTTCAGCTTAAAGAAAAGCTTCATGAACCGGAGCTACTCACAATTAGACAGGAGTGGCATACAGAACTAATATTCAGTCAACTGTCCTGGTTTCTGCATGGGTCATGTGGCTCAGCAATTTCATTTCATCCAGGCACAAACTTGTTCTGTCTTAGTGAACAACTGTCAGCCTTAGTAAATATGTGCTAAATATTCAGGGATAAGTAAATGTGACGTCATGGAAGACTGTGTGCAAAATAGCATCAGAGAGATGAAACTACAACCCAAGATGAACATAGCCAGAGAAGAAAATTAACTTTATTAAGGTGGCATTAGTTGAGGAGTTTTCTGTTCTCAGTGTTAAGCAAGCTGAAGCAGGACTCTGCTATAGAGACAGACACAACAATTTGTTCGCGTGTAAAAAGGGATACTCAAAGAATGAATGGCTGGAAAAACCCCACAACTGATAATTACAATGCAATCCACATCCCATAGGCTTGCACTCCCCTTCTCACTTTGGCTAACACTGTTTTCTGGCCCCCTTTTTTTTTTCAGTTTTACAAGGCAAATTGTCCTTTACAACACCGAATAAGTTTGTAGAAAGCATGCAGGCAAAAGACCCCTGACATAACTAATTAATATCAGTGTTATAGAATATATTGCTTCAGGAGGTGAATTGGAAGATTGATTGAAAAAGTGTTACAGCAAGCTCGTAGAACTCCATCATGATATAGTGTTGAAAACAACAATAAAGCACTGCTGCCAGTAGGCTGTTTACACATCTCAGGTGCCATAAGAAACGTGTAAGTGGAGAGGTCTCATAGTTGCAAACTGTAATATTTTCCTATCCAAGCCCTATTGGTGGGGATAAAATTAAATCTAAACTCTCCTCGATTGCTTAAACCATGATGTTTCAATAATCATATTAGTCAGTAAATTGAAATACTTAGAAGCAACAGGTTGTGTTGATTATAATTGTAATAGCAGCAGCTTTCCTTTATTCATCACATTGCATTTTGAATACCAATCTTTTGATAGACACTCATCTGCATGTATCAGAAAAACTAGAAAAATAAATCATAATTTTGCAGTTGAGCAAAGGAAAAAAAAATCAGCTGGGCTACCTCCCACAATATTAATGACCTGAAAAAAGAATATGTTGCAAAACTATCCTCACATGTACACAACCTTTATTTGTATTAGACAAAGATGATTTTCTTGTGGAAATTAAGTAAAGTTTTAAACATGGTCATTATGATCACCATAAGTTGTGAGGAAAAGCAAAGTTTTTGCAGTGAAGAAAGATGAGGAAATCAAATTCTGTCATTGATATGCCCATATTTTTTTGTTGAACCTGAAGGATTTCTGCAAAGAATGATGTGCACATCCACAGGAGGGAAAAAAAAATCCATTTTACTTTAGTGTGATTGTCCAGCTGAGTAGGACCTTTTTCCTGACAACAGCATGCTTTAAAGCCATGTTGCCAAATGTCAGGTTATTTTCATGACCAAGACACAGAGTGAGGAACTGAAAAACCATACTGTTCTGTGAGAGACTGAAATGTTGATGCTTAATGACCTCAGACTCCATTTGTGGAGGCAGCAGGGTGCTTTTCTGAGGCCAGGTTTGCACTGCCCAAGATGAGGAGGTGAATTTTTGGGTGTGTAGCAGCAGTTGGTGGGTGACCCCTCTGGGGTCATGACAGAGGGGTCAACACCCACCAACAAAGGCGACAAGACAGGCTTTGATGCAGATAAGCAGCAGATTCTGTGAGATGGGTGGGATAGTGCCTTTTATCCTGCCACCTGTTCTCCCTCACACCCCATTCCCCTCCTTGGGGAAGGAAGATTACACTCACACAGAACATTCACATTCGCATGGAGGCCTGACATTGTTCATCCCTTCTAATGGGACATAACTGCCTCACCTGAGCTGACCTGAGAGGCAGCTGTCATGTCTTAGAAGGTGTCATAACCCATAAAAGACCCCCAGACTCATTTCTGAAGCCTCCCACCAGAGGACTTGAAGCTCCTTCCCTCAAGGGTGGTACCTGGGAGTTCCCACCGAGCCTGAGTGTGTATTAACCCCTTGAATTCTGTATTTCATGGGCTTCCTCTACCCTCCATAGATGAAGACCACAACCTTCGCATTGACAAGACTGTGACCATCACTTTTCAACAATCAAGTCTTATCACAGATCCATGGGTGGTAGTATTTTTTACTCTTATCCTTTCTTGCTCTTTTTTCCTCTCATACATTTTCTGAAGTATTATTTTTATGTGTTTATGTTGCTATCTTAATATAGATATAATAACCAAAATGGCTACATACCTGATTTCTGTTGTACCCAAATTATTCTAAATTAAACCCTATATATATATATATATATATATATATATATATATATATATATATATTTACAAACACAATCATTCAGTGTCCTTTCACTCTAATCTTCCCCAAGGAATCTATTAACAGCCTGTGTTACTCTCACCTTCTGGGGCTGGTTGGAACACCAGATGCAGCTGGAACTAAAGCAAGCAACTAAAGAAGTCAAAATATATTGGAGAGGGATTTAGGAAGAGGAGAAAATGTATCCTCTTCTACAGTGTATCCTGTTTAAAGGTTTTTGGGTTTTTTTTTTCATTTTTTTATATAAAAATCCCTACAACCAATCAAATAAACAACAAAACAAATTTCTGTAGAGATCAGTGTTATGATTTATCTTTTACTAAACACTTCATTATGGAATCTCTACTTCTAGTCTGACTCTTAGCAATTTTTGTCTTCTACTTAAACATTCAAAACCTCAACATATATAAATCCATTCCCTCAGCTAAATGCTTGAATTATTGCATCCCCATCTTTCCATGGTTTACAGAAACCCACAAATCACAGCTCTATCTAGTCTGGCCCCTCCCCACCCTTATGCAACTGTGTCCTGATTACAACAAACTGTAAAAATCCCAAAGACCTGCTTAGGAATCCAGTGACTTATCCAGCCCCTGGTTTCTCACCAAGATTATAGATTTACCCACCATCTGTAAGTCTTGCAAAATGACAGATTTTTCCAAGTTTGAGTCTGCAAGATTTTCCCAAAGAAATTTCTATTCCTATTTTTCCCTGCTACAGGCTTTTTCTCTTTCCTAAGCCTGACCAGTTCAGGAATTTTTTGCTTGACTGTAGCTGTATCACAGCTCAGGAGACAATGAGGCAGGAGACATTACAGATGCACATAAATCCTATGATTGTATCCTTGAGGGAAGAAATGATAGCAATCACATGAGAGGCACTACATTTTACATCTTTCTTAAATTCAGCAAACCCTGCGGAGGAGTTAAACACAGGTAGTTTCAGCATTCTTCATCTAACTTTCAACTGAAATAACTCTGGAAAGAGGAGCATGTTGTTCAGAGGGAATGCTGTATGCTTAAGGAAGCCCCTGCAATCACTGTAACATCAAAAAAGGTTTGTATCTCCAGAAGCATACCCTTTACATACCCACACCGGGTTAGGCATGCCTGCCTTGGAAAACTCAGGCCACTCTTGACAACGAAGATGAACTGAACTGATGTTAACCTCAACATCCCACTTTTTTACATCTTATTTATGGCACAAGGTCAGATCACTTGCTTCCCTTGCTTTTGCAAGGTGACAAAGGCTGACTGCTGGGAGAATCTATTCTGCCTGACAAGTCACTGGAACTCACTAATGGATTATAGAAAGCACTGTGAAAACCAAGAGTATATCAGAGAAATCTAAGTAGGGCTTATGTTAAGGGTATGAAAATTTGCAATAAGAACATCATTTCCTTTTCAATCGTGGTGGGAAAACTTAACAAATCACCATGGGTGATGCTTTTTTCAAGAAAAAATACAGAAATAATTTGTAAAATTTCTTGAGAAAAGTTCTGGATTTGTTTTTGTTTGTTATACCCTCTAGTTTTAAAAGGAAGATCTTATAGGAAAGGTAAGACATAACTAAATGCATCTCAAAGCCTAATTACATTTAAAATCTATTTACATTTTTAAAAGTTAAGTTTCTGTGAATAAATAAATAAGATCAAATCCTTTGTAATGCAAAATGGTCTTTTAACAGCCAACTTAATCTGGAGATGAAATAAGCATCAGCAGAGAAACAAATCGTTGCATAAAGGATCAGAATTCATATAGTAATCAGGTTACAAAAGACAACTGATGCAATCAAATGTAATAAATGAACATAAATAAAAAGAGTGAAAATGAAGAGTAAGCATGGTTTAGCATTAAGTAAATAGTTAATAAAATGCAACACAATAATGTAAAGCTATTGGAATTCAGCTATTGGAATTTATAAGCAAAACATGGCTATTCTGGTATCAGTTTTTCTGATACTAACAGGACACCTGAAGAGGACATGGAGGTAAATTTACTTGTAAATTGCATTTAAAAAGAGTGTACTCTCTAATTTATCTTTACGTGTCTAACCTAAAAGCTTAAAAATTTAATATAATTTAGTTTTAAACCTTTGCTATTTTATCTAGACTAAAATAAAATAATAACATTTTGAATGCATAATATGCAAGTGTATGCTACACATATACTTTCACATTGTGGAAACAATATACGTTAAATTTCATTAATCTCAAAACAGATTTATTAACTCTACAGTCATTTGTAAGCATTTTTCTATACTAAGTCTTTCTATAGAATATATATATATTACCCACACACACACATATACACATATATTTCCACTATAATATATCACAGGGTTTATGCAGAGCTGACACATGCACATACATAAGTGCCTCTAGCATAATAACAAGCTGATTTTACCTAAAAAGTCAGAATTTTGGAGTACATTTTGTTGGTTGTTTTGAATGTAAAGGCATGATTTTTCACTTTGCTATTACAAAAATTATTGGATACATAACTAATACACTCTTTACAGCAGTACAGCTCTGAATGTTTTGGGATTAATATGCCAAATATGTATCATTCCCACAGAATACCTGGCTGGGGGTACCACAATGTAAAGCACCCTAGTACACTTTGCTTCTCTTGGAGCCTGAAAATCTTCTAATGCTTTTATAACAGACCAGGAATAATTTCATTTGGAATGAATTTCATTAATTGTGAAATTTTATTAAATGATCTGAATAGTTATTAATTTTTCATCTGGAAAATAATAACAAAAAAGTGGATATATAATTTTCAGCCTTATTTCCAAGCAAAAGGCTTGGGTTTCTTTAAGATATAATATTAGGTACAGCATTATTTGGTTTGGAATGCACATCTTGCTCAATTTAGTACTCATATGCATAGAAAACTTAATTTCTCCTTTTCTTAATGCTTATTACTTTCTTTCAAATTTGGCTCAAATATCCTCATTATAAAGTACTTATGTGAAATCTCCTCACACATATATAGAAGGCAACAAGGCATACTCAAAGCCTTGCCCTGACCAGGAGTACAGCGCAAACAGAGGTCAAATTTTGGAACCCTGTTCAAAAGAACACTCAGAAAATGAGAGTACCATGAGCCTCAGCATGTGCCATGAACAACTGTCAGCAAAACAGTAGCAGAAACTACTGGAAAGGTGCATCACAACAGTATTCTACAGTCATTTGATTGATGGGCTGTGCCAAAATCTGTCTATGAAAACACCACATACACCCCTTGCCATCTCAGTGATTAGAGAAGTAACCTATAATAAATTCAAAGATGAGAGGGAAACATTTTTACGTGGATGCAGAGGACCTGAGGTGCAACAGTTTTGTGTTTGTTCCAAAGTGCTGGCTAGAGCCCAGTGCTGACAGTGGCCAAGCTGTGGACTCCTGAGCTCAGTAACGCCTGCTCATCACAGCAGGAGAGAGGCATCTCAGTTAACAGTGCATCTGTGTATGTGCACTATGTTTTCATTTTTCTGTCCCCTTACTAAACCCAGCGTCTAAGTGGCATGCTGTGGTGTTCCCTTCTTCTCTCCTTATGGCAAAAAGGTTCCATGTTTTCTGTCTCTCAAAGGTGGGAGAAAATAACTATTTAACTATGAAAAACCCAAAGGAATTAAGAACAGGAACTGATTTACTTCAGTCTTCTTGTGCTGTATCCGATATAAGCTCCCACAAAGCAAGAATCATTAAGAATATGATGTTCTGAAAACTTCCGGACATCCTGAAAGTTAGGGACAGAAAATGTCTCTGTTCTCTTCCTGGAGTAAACAAAGGTCTGGGGAGATTTTGCTGAGGCTTTTCAATGCTTAAAGGGGGTTTCTAAGAAAAACAGAGACAAACTTTTTGTAGCAATTGGACAAGGGGTAATGGTTTAAAACTAAAAGAGGGCAGATTCAGACTAGATACAATGAAGAAATTGTTTCACAAGGACAGTGGTGAAACACTGTACCATGTTTCCTGGAGAAGTGGTAAATGCCCCGCCACTGAAAACACTCAAAATCAGGTTGAATGGAGCTCTAAGTAACTCCTGATCTAGTGGAAGATGTCCCTGCTCATTGCAAGGAGGCTGGACCTTTAAAGAGTACTTCCAAATCAGACTGTCTATTACTGATTCTATGACTCTATTCTGTTAAGAACTCAGCACTGTGACTTCAATAATGGAACCAGGTATCACATGTATCACAGCCATCAGTACAAGAAATACTGATTTCCTCTACATCTCCTTTGGAACAGTACTTACAAGAATATCAGAAGAAGATTTAAAAGATATAAAAGAAGATCAGAAAGGTTTTTTATAGGTAGTGCTTTCCTTCCAAGCACTTTCTTTTGATAAAGAGATATGCAGTAACAAGTTACTGTATTGTATGTTCCTACTACCAGATCTCAAAGCCCTTTGCTGGCAAGATCTAATATATTAGGCACACATTGCACAGATGGAGAAATGGACACATGCTAAAATTACTTTTATGAAGTCAACACATCAGAAGCAGGAACTGAAAACAGAAACAAGGCAAAAACTATAGATGTTTTCAATGAAAAATGATTGATATTGTCTTTTCTGAGAACCTTACTAAGGCAGCTGAATTACTGGCTTGTACACTGTAGGATTTCACTTGACAGTCCTCAGATATCATCATTTGTATGAGGATCCATTCATCTACTCTTTTCCCTATGAAGCATGACACATCTAAGAGTGCATTCAATCACACCCCTACCCCAGCCACCAATACAACCCATGAGACCCAGACCAGAATTTTTTTAAATGAATCAAATAAAAAAAAAGTCTGTGCTGCCAGACACCATGAATTTATACTTATTACCTGCACAATTCTTGTGGAATAGACTGTTTTGCATAGTTTTTCTCTTTTTCTAATACATCTTTATGCAAATCTAATTTCTGCATGGGTTGTTAAAAATGTCTAGAATAAAAGTTATCAATTATTGAAGCATGCACTTATACTTTTTATTAAAAAAGAAACAAATAAAAAAAACCCCTTCAAAACTTTTTAATGTTTTTTTTTTTGTAAATTATATAAAAAAGAAAATACCATGAGTGTAATTTTCTCAATTTAGATATTGAATATGCATGAAAAACCAGTAAAAGTAGGATTATTCATGTTTGTTAGTAGGAAGGGGTTTCTGGCTAAAATAAATTAATGCAAACATTAAAAATATGCAGCTAATGCATAAACAGTGCTTAAAGACAAGCCTACCAGTAAAGTAATGCACATTAATCAGGGGTTAGTGAAAAGAATTAGAATTGAGTGAATCCTACATGGTCTTATTAATGAATCTGTTGATTACCATTCAGGATCATAAGAAATCTTCTGAATTAGTAATGATTTAAAATTTTTACCCCTAATAAACAGCTAAAACACAGAATTGGCTGTCAAATGAACTTTAATGTCTGTCTTTTAAGTTTCTTCTCCATATAAACTGCAGCTGAAGAGAGAGTGAAGTTATAACACTGAACTAAAAAATAATCAAGAACTAATTAACAATTCCTCTGGTAGGTCTGCTGTGCTACAGTATAACAAAATTAAAAATAAAGCAAATGTGTTCACAGGTAGGATTTTCCCCTGGAAAATATATGTGTAATTTATATTCTTGTGGGGTAAAGGTAAATTTGTAATTCTGTGAAGGAATAAAATGGTTAATAATATTAAATTATTTAACACAGCAACAAATGAGCTTTCTATAACTTATGAGAAAATATTAGTATCTAAAATGAAAGAGGACTGGGGAGAATGGAAGCAGCTAAAACAACAAACACTTTTCTCAAATTACTCAAGTATCTGCCACATTAATTTTTTCATTACTTCTCAGCTGCTCAAATCCTGCAGCTGAGGTGGACTCTACAGCTGTATCTGCACTCCCCAGGCGGCATATCATGTCCAGTAAACAAAATATAGGAAGATCCTGTGGGCGTCCAATAATATCAGCCTCAGGAACAGCTATTTTGAAATTGAGATTCTGTCATTATAAGGAAAAGCTCCTGTGCATTTCATATTCTCCTTATCAGTTATTTCTACCCATACCTTTTAATAATATGTTCTTTGAATTGTAAATGTCATGAAAATCACAGGCATTTATCATCTCAAGAAGAAAAGAGTAAAAGAATGAGAACATAGACAAAGCTTTTTAATATCAAATGTCTTAACTGCCAGGCCCCCTTTCTCCTGAAGGGAAGAAGGAAGGAGAAATGTTAGCATACACTAACATCTATATATAGTTTGGAGTTTGTATTGATGGTTAACAGCAAGCATAAGAAATGAAGCTTTAAATAGGTTGCCGGGAGTCCACAGGCATCATAATGTATCAGAAATTTGTCATCTGTCATCAAATTTAGCAGCTGGCTACTGTAACATCTTTAGACCAGCGATAAAGGGTGCCATTAGTCCCTCCTGCTAACGTTATTCTCATGGATCCTGGTGTTTCGTGGAAGAAAGGTTTGTAGTAACTTTTCATATGTATGAAAACATGCTCAGCATTATTAATTGGTCCTGACACAAGCAGTATTTTTGCTGTATACAATTGAGCAAAAAGCCTTACTCAGTGCAAAGCTTTCATCAAATTATCTACCAGTAAAAGCTGACAAACTGATTGAAAGTGTCAGTGAAAGGGGGAGGTGATATATAACAACACAATTTTCATTGCACAAAGTGATATTTTTAGCCTTTGCAATTTGTATTGAAACTCATTATTCTTCTCCATTATGGGTAAAGGGGAAACTCTGTAAGTGCCCAAGTCTGTGACTTCTCTAATTTTAAATCTAGCTCAAATGACTGTTTTCCAGAGGGAGATGACTAAATGATATACAGCCACTCACCAGGCATTTGTCTCCTGCTCACATTTAGGGAAAGCTATCAAGAATTAAACTCTGTGCAGCCATTACACTGGTAGGGATATTAAAGCTGGGACTGTGCTACATTAGATGCAACATAATGAAGGATGTTTCATTGCAGTCAGTCTAGAATTGATGTCACAGGACAAATGCCTGTGTCACAAACACAGAGAGCTACAGCACCATAATTAGGTACCTGCACTTGGTTGAACATTTCTTGGCACAACATAATCACTTGCCATCCCTTTAGCCTCCTTTTGGGAATCCAAACAGGCTGATTTTTCTTTTCTTTTTTTTTTTAATAAAAGCAGGATTTTATTGAACTGCCTGACATACCTGTGCATGAAATGATTTAACAATACTCATAATATGCACACAGATGAGAAAACTATACTAGCAGCTGATGGGGAACATGTGAAACCATTTGAGAAGCATAATAATTTTTTTTGGTTTTTTTTTTTTTTTTTTGTGAGTTAAAGTAGCCAAGTGGTAAATTCAAACCACTAAAATCAAATCACTCACAGAATCACAGAACATCCTGAATTAAAAGGAACCCACAAGGATAATTGAAGTACAAATTCTGTTCCTGCACAGGAGAGCTCCAAGAATCCCACCATGTGCCTGCATGTGTTGTCCAAATACTTCTTGAACTCTGTCAGGCTTGCTGTGGTGACCACTTCCCTGGGAGTCTGTTCCAGTGCCCAGCCACCCTCTGGGTGAAACACCTTTTTCTAACATCCAACCCAAACCTCTCCTGACACGACTCTAGGCCACTCCCTTGGATCCTGTCACTGGTCACCAGAGAGAAGATATTAATGCCTGCCTCATATGCCTTCCCCTCTAGGCCCTTCCCATTTTCATATCCCTCATTTGGACATAGACTATTTACTAACCTTTTGTTAGTTTGAGGGGTTATTTTACTGATTATTATATTTATTATTAGTATTGTTATTTTTTATATCTGTGTGCTAGAAACAAATTCAAATCAAGGAATTTCAAACAAGTATTTTCATGAAAATATATTTCCTGTTGTACAGGCAATGAAGCACATCTATGATTTCTCTATTTAACAAGAAATATCTAGGTATAGATATTTCAGATGCCTTCAATTTAAAATAAACAATATTGTTTTAAAAATTAAAAAATTATTTCACAGTAATTTTAATTAATTCCTTTTTTATTTCAGAGTCAGTTATTTGAAGTATTTACATTAAAGCCACATTATAGTAAGACTGCAGTGAAACAAAGAAAGTAACAGTTTTGACTCTGCAGCACTTTTCAGGGAATAATCCCCTAAAGCCACATGGCCACAGAGGATAAAGAAACATCTAATCCAAGTTTACACAGAAATCAAGTCCTGTACCTGACTTTTAGTTCAGTGAACTTTTTGCTAGACTGTGCATTAAAAAATTTTCAGGCCTCGCTTAGAAGCAAGAAATATTAAAGGTCTTCCCCCATGTATAGCTCTATGCGTTCCTTCAGCAAAACCTGTATTTCTGTCTGAAGTTCCTCATTCCAATGCCAAGTGAACTGAGATATGTCTGTTATTCAACTGCAAAAACAAAAATATTTTTGTGGGAAATGCAGTAAGGGAAAAAATAAGCTTGCTACTTTCTCTCCTCTAGCTTTTTCTATATTTCAAGATTGAGACAATTCAGAAACAGCATATACAGACTAAAGTTAGTAGCACACACAAAACACATTCAGTAATTATAAGAAAGAAAATAAAACAAAGGTATAAGTTACAATAGAAGGAAACTGCAGCAAATTCTTTAGAAACCAATAAATTCCCATTAGAAGCCAGAAATTGTTTGAGGAAGGAACAGAATCACCTTTCTTCTTTCTCCAGGGTGAGAGTATTATCCAAAATTGTCATTGAAAACTTGCACTTGGTAAGTATGAATTTGAAAACATGTGTTTTCCACTGATGATCTAGAGTCTAGATGGAATCTTTACAGACCCTTTTGTAACACCTGCTCAATGATAACAGCATCATTTGATAATTTCATAGGAATATTGGAACTCAAATGTTTGTCTCCTGGTTCTGTACATAGGTAGACCATATATACATAAAAACCTCCCCAAAACACTGAATACTAGGACAAAATCTAAGACTGTGTAACTCCTTATCTTGCCGAGACAGGACTGAAAGTCCCTTCAGTCACCTAGTGACTGAAGTCCACATGATGGGGATCAACAACTCTACCTCTGGAATTGCAAAACATAGTTTATAGTCTTGCAAGCCAGATATTCACCATGCTTTACTTCTGTAGAAAAAAATCCAAAACACTGAATAATGAAATGGAAATTTTGTTTAGATTATTGTACCATTCCAGGAAGCAGTTAGTGGGAAAATCCAAATCCCTTTTGGCTTCCTCTCCCTATTCTCAGTCCATTGGCAGCATTAAACTCAAAAGAGCTTTGCAGCACCTGTCACCCCAGCAGGCACTTGTGGCCCTTAGAAGAGCTCTGGCCTCAGTCACACTGAGGGGAGTGACTGGAGTAATGGGTTGTTGGTTGCCTCTATCCCTGTTCTGTGCTCATCCTCAAAACACAGTCAGCTAAATGCAGACATGAAATATTTAAAGCTGTTTAGAACTTCATGGAAATTTTATACCACATATACAAGTTCTCTAGCAGTAGTCTGGGATCATCTAAAACCTGTAAGTGGACTTGAGTAGTATGGAATTACATTAAATATTTGGGTTAAAGATCATCTTAACCCATTGTAACAGAGTGACTTAAATGTAATAGAATAAATAAAGACTCCAGAACAGTATAAGTTCAAGATTTTAACAAAATCTACAGCACATTATTATTATTATTATTATTATTGGTTTTTTTATTATTATTATTATTTAGATAAATCATTTGCTCAAAGCATTGCCATTTAGAAGAATGTATTATTTTGTAACGCATTAACAAAATTGCCTCTTAAAAATTCTGAGTTGAGCAAGTATGTTTGCTAAGATACTAGTATGAGAGATGGAGAAGCAGCACACCAGATCCACCCATATTGACTGCATTTAGTATTTCCAAGTGTTTTTACCAGCAAAAAGAAAAAAGCTTTTGCAGAATGCTGAAAATCAGTGGCAGCACTTAGTTTTTTTCTTATTTCATAGTGTATATTATTATTCTAGTCCTGCCTAAAGCATCATACAAGTTGTACTTGCCATTTTATTAAGGTTGATTAAAAAAGGAAAAAAAAACTGAGACAGGGTAGGTATATTTCAAACCGAGATGGCTAAATTATCTTGTAAATTCTGTGACTAGTGGTACACAAGTGTTCAAAAGTTCGTAAGAAAATTATTTCCTTGGTGGAAAGAGATCAGGATCTGAAAGTCAACTTGACACCTAATCAAGAAAAAGAACAAAATCACTAGTAATAAAGTTTCTGCAGGTCAAGCATTTCCTTGGGCAACTTCTATGGAAGCTGACTATTCCCAAAATAGACTTTAAATTACATCTTTACAATTCTATTATCTTTAGTATGGTAGAATTTGAGGATGCAATTTGATGAGAAATCTGTTTGATAAAAGACCTTGCAAATAAAATGGTGTTCTGATGACTATAAACAAAATAGTGTTGATTATAAAACATCAGAGACCAATTCATTAAAAGTGTGCCAGTAATGTACATGAGAGCATATAAACAAGTAAACATAAAAGCAAGTTCAATGACTTTTTTAATTACAGTCATTTCAGGACTGAATTATGTATTGAGGGAAAAGAAGGGCTTTGTATTTTTTTTTCTCTTGTTTGTCCTTTGCCCCAGGTACTGGGCATATATTGCTCAAAAATATTGTTACTTATCATTGGTAGACATTCTTCTGATTGAGAGCTACAAGGTACAGACACAGAGGGTTACAATATGGGATGTTTTTTAACCATCAGCATGTTTTAATGAGAACAGGAGCCTAATCTTAAAAAAGAGGATTGAACAAACAAAAGCAGGGAATTCTTAGTGCCATTTTCTGGTTTCATGTACCTGTAGATAGGGATGAACATGAAGGAAGAATTGGTAGACAACCAAAAAAAACCCAAGCCACAGCTAATTAAGATAAAAGAATGAGGTGTGCAAAAATGAAAGACTGCTGCCAAAGAACTGTAGATAAAATATTTCCCCATTAATATAAAAAGAAAATGAGACCAGTGACAGGAGGAAAAAAAAGTAAGAAGATAAGAAAACAAGTAAGAAAACTAATGTATGTCTGGAACAAGAAGGAAGTCAGTTGAAAAGATTAATAACACAATGGCAACAGAGTGTCAAAGACAAACTTTCTAGGGCAAGTGGCAGTGCGGAAGTATTTGTTCACTACCTTGGAATCCTCTGGCAGAAATTGCTATGCATCCTTTAAGAGATCTTCCTTCTATCACTGGGTTCATTGAAAAAGCAGTTAGTATATTGGTTTTGTTATCTCTGTCTCTGGACAGTTTGCTGTTAAGACATTCTCAGTGAACTCTCAATGAAAATGAAAACTTTTAAAATTGGAAAAGATTAATTAATGTTAACTTCTGAATTATTTTTTCCAATTTTTATTTACCATACATGTTTTAGGGATTTGATTGACAGTACTATTCTAAAATTCAGAAATTCCGTATTAACTCCAAAGACTATTTTGATCATCTTAGGAACTTATTGTTTTGCTTATAGAACTAAAACTACACAATCAAATGTGTTTCTCAGTACAAATTTGCTTATTCTGTCCAAAGCTAAGAAACTGTTGATGTATTCTATCTATCTATCTATCTATCTATCTATCTATCTATCTATCTATCTATCTATCTATCTATCTATCTATCTATCTGTCTGTCTGTCTGTCTGTCTGTCTATCTATCTATCTATCTCAAATCATGCTAGTACATGGATAAAGTTAATGGATACATTCAAATTTCCAGGCTGAACAAATTAACCACAATATAAACCTTTAGCACAAAAGATGAAGGTATAAGAGTATAAGGATTGCCAAAAGAGACTTCTTATAGAGAAAATTGAATAGAAGCTTTAAAAAATGAGTCAGATTAAGTATGAAGACCTTCCTTGGAAGATTCTATATGTTCAGCTGAAATTCTCTTAGGCTTAAGATCTGAGAAGAGGTATGTAAAGGCATCCAATACATGCAAAGAATTTTCTTTACCTGGTGACAGCCCCATCTTGGTCTGATTTTTTCTGGTTCATGAAAGCCTTTTTTTTTCTTCTGTATTTATGCAGTAACTTTACTATGAGCTTCAGCAAAGTATAAGATGATATCTTTTCCTCTTTTCCTTTTGTGAGAGTTTTGATTAGGATTTTGTTGTTACGCTTTATATACAGCTCATTCACTCTGTTGCTCTCTTCTGATAACACACTGTGTATTTAGTTTTTCCCAAAATAATTTTTATAATCATCTTAAGAAAATAAATTTTTTCTCTGTATGTATGACTCTTAGAAGGATAACGCATGAAACAGAAAATTTTAATATTCAGAAATGCATGCTAGGTTGAAAGAAAAAAGATACCTAAGACACCTATTTCTATGTAAGCTTATTTTAAAGCAACCCTGCCAGATGTGGAACACTGCCTTGGATTCAGTGTATCTTATAATGAAACTTCAAATTACTCAGAGACAAGTTAGAGATGTTAAAATTAGCATACAAAGATCTCAGTACCATGTCCACAGCTGTAGACTTAATCTCTCCAGAGTGACTCAGGTAACAGCACATAAAGCAAGAGCAAGAGCAAAGGACACAAGATACTAGAACCTCACTACCCTGAATTATCAAACCTCAAACTGCTTAAAATTTTGTGTCACTTTGATAAGGACAGGATTTAATTATTCAGTAAGAGACAGAGGAAGCCATTCTGTTTTACAGAGAATTGAGTACTTCAGCCAGAACAGTACAGAAGAATCCAAACCGGCACAATTTCCTGTTTCACCAGACTGCAGTGATTTCACTGGAGTTTCTTGTCAAATATCTATAGATATAGATCTGCAGAGGTTCATACATTTAGTCTCTGCAAGATTTTATCCAGCCATTTTCCACACATGGGTAGCTGCTGATGACTGAAGGAGATTCTGTGACTGTCACTATCCTATTTATAACTTTATGTCTATTATTAGTTTCTATTATGCATCAAGATACACATTTCATATAGCCTGACAAGCTTCTCAGAGTTGTATGGATGCATGCCTTAGAATTTTTTTTTTTTGTTGCTTAGATTCCTTTTACTAATCTTCTGGGTTCTTTCAAAGGACCAGATTCACATAAAGATGCAATCATCTAATCATTTGACATGATACTCTTTAATGTTTACCTTTCTGGTTCCTGGCACAGAAACCAAATTCTCTTTGCAGGTAAATGCTTTACAAGTACCCCAAGCCAATCAACAGAAGAATCACAATAGGCACTGAGGAGAATCAGTGCAAAATTCATTTCCTGTCTCATTTTGTCTGAGTCATGAAGCAGTGACCTGAGAGAGAACACTGGAAAATCACTGTGATTCATTTTTTATTCAGCATTTAAACCTTAGCTGAGGAATTTCTAACAGATTAAAATATAATTCGTTTTAATCTGTAGAGAAAAAAGGTTCTTAGCAAAAGAAATTCAAAATAGAATTTGGAGTAGCTGACAGAAAAGGTTCTGGTTTTAAAGCCCTCAATACAACCTGCTGAGATCACATACTGGAGAACCATTTACCTACTCCCTACTTAATATATTTTTTTGAATTTTAGAATTAAATATTAAGTATAAGTTCCTGTGAGAGCACAGAAGCACCTAGCTGTATATGGCTGTACTGATGAGATATTTACTAGGACTACTTCTTTCTTTGAAGAAATCCCAGTTTGCCAGTCATCTCCCTTAAGATGAGCACTCTCTTATAAATAGTTCCAAACTGTATTTATAACTTTTTTATTCATAGCATTGGAGCATGTTTTCTTTGACCTTTCTGCAAATTCGAATTGCAAGCACCAGTTTCTGTTCCAATTTTACATCTCTCTTGTGTAGATACAGTTTCGTTCCATACCTATCCCCCACCCCAAGAATATGACTGACAAACAGTTTAACAGGAATTGTTCTTGAAAATTCTGATATGGCTTTTAGGTTGCTGATTGCAGCTGCCCGAAAAGACTTTGCAGCTGTGGTAGAACAGAGAAGCTACTGACATTCAGAGACCAGGAAACTGCAGGAACCAGCAATGACAGATTGTCAGCATGGTGCCATTTCTCATGTAACCAGCTATTGGGATCATATCATTTGAACAGAAAGCCTTCAGTTGATAGGTCACTGTATTTTCAGAATTTCCAAATAACAAAAGCCATTACAGAGAGCTTAAGAATGGTGTATGTGTTGATTTTTGGTTTTTGTTTTTTGGGGATTTTTACTACAATGTGCATTAGAAGCCTAAAAAGTAACGGCCAACACATTTTTTAATAACCACCACATTCCAAGAGTGCTTTCCTCTCCTAAAACAAAGAGGGAAACACATTTTATTGTCACAGGAGGGTATAAAGCTGTCTATAAGCCACACATCACCAAAACTGTAAGTTATGTACACTGCTTATAGCTCTATCTTTACCTTTTACTGTGATTGACTGCTCCTCTCTTTTACCAGCACATCTTTTAAAAACATTTCTATTGATCAAACTTTGCCTTCCCTTTCCCTCTTCTAATGAAATGTCAGACTTCTGCTCTTTTTTTCAATTTCTCTCTGATCACCATTGTCTCCTACTACATCACACTTATGAAATTTTTGCCCCTGTGCTTCTTGCGTATAAAATAGATTTATATTCTATTTGTTTATACTGTGATGGTGCTGTTTTACTGATATTAAATTCTTTACTGGATCTAATGCTTGAACAAAGGTCCATGTTTGCACTAAAGTTCTTTCCACGAAGACCATGAGGTGTCAGGCATCAAAAATGTTCTGAAAACTGATGAACTGTAATTGGTAGGATAACCAGAATGTACAGGTACTTTTGATTTACTGCTGCTGAATGTCAACTCTATCTGTCAGATTGCTTCCTGAAGAAAGGGATCAGTGTCTTCCTCAATGTACTTGGTAGTTATTTTGTTCTTTTTAAGAACAGCAGCGCTCGATGCACTGTAGCTGCTACCCACTTTTCATATATTGCTTAGAGTTTATGAAAGCAGATTTCAGTCTTTGTGAGCTGAGAGTGACTTCAGAAGCTTGAAGTTATCACCCAGAGCTAGAAAGAGAGTAGCCAACTTTGGCTGAGCCCGAAGACTCAGATCTTACTGGTGTGCTCTAAACTGTGAATGCAAAACTGACTGTACCCAAGGGAGTAGGTGAAGAGGAATCTTGGAATCATTACTTTTCTACAGTGAGATGAGGACTAGCCATGAACTGTTAAAGTGCTCAGTGCCAAATCTCTGGTACAAAAAGAAACCCAATACAAGTTTCTCATCAACTTGAAGAAGAGCAGCACTGAAAAGTGGACCATTTTGGAAAAGCCAACATTGAAACACTTCTAGGGATGATCCAACATCTGATTCATGACTGGAGGACATACATAAAACACAACAGGGCTGTGACTTAGTATGTTCCTGCTTTAGTGTCTGCCAGTGGCTAGACATTGTTCAACACTAGCTGTATTTCTCTCTTTTTCAAAGAAGCTGGAAATGCTATCATTACCTCCCACAGCTTCACTTGTGTTCTGGTTTGAACCTTTTCTCTTGGAACTTTGATCTATGTGGATGTGGAAGAGGGGAAAGAGGCAAAAACATTCTCTCTAGTTTTGTTTTTTAGAGCAAGAAATCAGTTGCCCTAATTGAAACCTCTCATCCTATTTAAAGACTGCTTTTAAACAAACTGTATGTGTAAATATTTGCATCAATACTGATTATGTCTGTCTTTGTATTCTGAGAGCTTAGATTTAAATCTCACTCTTCCTAGGACATTGTTTTTCTCAAAATAATCTCATGTCTATCCTGCCTCTAATGAAGACCTGGAAATGATGCAGAGAGTCACTGAAAATAATGGTCTGATCATGAGAGCAAAGGATCAGGAGTCTTGACTGAGAAGAACGTGACCCTGACAAAGAGAGGTTGATAAATTGCATAATGCCTACCTCTGTGTCCTTCTGGAGGCAAGAAAAGAAAAATAATTTTCTACACATGTGAACACATATAATTTACCTAGATTTATAATAGGAATTATGATTAAGGAGAAATTTGATCATAAACAGTGGCATAAAACAGTAAAACCTGGCATAAAACAATTACTAAATATATTCCCACAGTGAATTGTAATTTATAAAGTGCAGTGAAAGTCACAGTGACAAAAATAACAATGAACTTTCACTTTATTCTAAGATCAGATGCCCACTATGACTCTTCAGCCTTCATGGTAAAAGCTAAAATAACTCCCTTAAACCACAGCGCTACATTTACCTCTTCAGTTTTAGCAAAGGCTTACGTTTCTGAGCTGATGCCTATTACACCAAATGAACTGAAATTAATGTAGAAGGCTTTTGCAATATTGACTTACAGAACAAGACAAAGAAACAGAAAGGTCTCACTAGGCTCATGTACTGGTGATGTCCCAGTGCTGTGAATACTCAGTGGTCTGGTCCAGCATCTCATAGATTGGCAGTATAGAACTGGGAAAACAACACAGAAGGATGAACCCCTTCTTACTAAATAGAGTAGGAATAATGGAAGAATAGTAGGAGAAAGGTCTAGAAAGCTATGGGTGACATTAAAAATGTTATTAATGCATTCACCATTTGCCAACAGAAAAAAAAAGGGCATCATTTTAAATCTGTATCTGCTAATCAAGGAAAACTAGCAGGAAACGTACTAGTTTGTTTTAATTTCTACATTTTTGAATATTTCCAGTCAATATCTGCCGTTCTATTCTCCCAGGATAGGACTTGCTATGGTAGATATTAAAAATTGTCTTTGGGAAGATGAGAGATGAACTTTAGGTTCAGTGTTAAATCTAAATGCTTGAGCAGTGCTTATTAATTGTCCTGAGCCCATAAAGAAGTAGATTCATTTTCTCATTTTTTTTAATGCACTTGAAATGTAAAGATTATAAACTGCATTGAAAAGTGGTACAGAGAAAAAAATTAACAATAAATCAGTTTTTCTCACTTGTGCAATCAAGAATCTGCAGCTACTTTCTTCACAAGCAATACTGCACTTTTATTAAAGTAATTTTCTCGAAACAGAACCTGTGCACTCTTTAAGATGAAGAAATGCTGTCATATAACCACCACTGCACAGAAAAGCCACAATTCCAAAGGGTGAAAGGAAAAAAAACTACTGAAGAAATAATTGGAATCTGCACAGTGATGGACAAAGACCAGTATATTAGGTACATATCTGAAAATTTTACCTCCAAGAGTGTAGATGTAGCATATGCTCAGATGAACATCACTCCTGGGGCATCCTTTCTTTTGCATAAGCTTTACCACAACAGCCATGCAGTTGTCATTAGGAACTGCTCCCACTCCTTATGGATTGTTCATGCTGATGATGCTGTTAGCATTGACTAGAACATGCTCTGGTCATGGACAGGTGCTGCCCACTAACTGGTTAAGCTGTGTATGTGCATTTTATTGTGCACATATATTTACATATACAATATACATATTGATGCTCTCTAATGCAAAAAAAAGATACAACTGCTAGGTTGAAGAAGGGGTGAGTGGAGGGGTGGGAAATGAGGTGATAAGAATGCCATTGGAATTTTCTCCCCAGGAATACCCACCATAATGACACCATCACGATTTGCAGGAAGATGGACATGAGAGTGACAGCACAAGAACATGGGAAACATACCTACCACCAGCAGCACACTGCTGGCCCACAGTCAGCTTGCAGACATCCAGGTTCTTCTCAGCAGAGCTGCAGCCCAGCCTGTTTTCCTGTTACAGGCTTTAACAAAAATTTAATTTCACTGTTTCTATTTTACATACACCAGCACACTAAGTGGAGTGGGAGCACTACTTCTTCCTAAGTGCGTGCTTCTTTTGACTTCTGCACAACCTTGTATTCTAACTCCCTCCTGACTAATCTAGCTACCTCTGTGTAAAACACAACCAGTTTCATTTACACAGCCCTGCCTTTCTCTGTAATTTCGGTGTTTATAGCAAAACCTCCTCAAGTTTAAGTTTTAGCATTACTTGTATGGTTATAAGTTTGCTCCTCACAATTGAATCCCTTTTTCAAAGAAGAAGGTCACTTGGTTTGGTCAGCCTAGAGAAGAGGAGCCTGAGGGGAGACCTCATTGTGCTCTTCAACACCTTCGTGAGCAGAAGCAGAGGGGCAAATCCCATCACTTTACTCTTGTAACCAGTGACAAGAGTCAAGGAAACAGCATGAAGCTGAGTCAGGGGAGGTTTGGGCTGGATATCAGGAAAAGGTTTTTCACCCAGAGGGTGGTTGGGCACTGGAACAGGCTTCATAGGGAAGTGGTCACAGCAGCAAGCCTGACAGAGTTCCAGAAGTGCTTGGACAACTCTTAGACACATAGTGTGATTCTTGGGTGTTGTGCACAGGGCCAGGAACTGGACTTGATGATCCTGATGGGTCCCTTCCATCTTGGCATATTCTCTGATTCCATGATTTCTGGAAATCTCACTTTTCAGACATTCCTGGACATGTAAAACCACCTAGAACTCAAATATGAAGCAGACCTACCACACTATTTACAACACAAAATTATTCTGTCTTTTAAGCTGTAACAACAGTTGTTAAAACCATTTTTTCACTCTGACTACATGTAATACTATCACCTCACTTACAAAATCAGCAGAGCTTAGCAACCTCTTTTAATATAGCTTATGCTAGTCTTCTGCATAATATCCCACAGATGCTTGGAGAGCTTATCCTCTGAGAAGGGCACTTCTTTAGTACACTAGTCAAATCCTGAATAAATATTCTCTACTTACAGTCAAGAGTAATGATCTCCTCTGCCACAGGAAAGAGGCATAAGAAATTTTAACAATTTGTGTACATTGATTCCATTTCTACTGTTTACATTTGTAACCAGAAAATTGTTGATTGGGCCACTGCAACTGTAGTTTTTCAGATGTTGTTCAGTATCACTGTGACACATCTTTCTGTATAAATGTTATTCTCTGTTGTAGAAAACAGAAGGTAGCTGATGGCTACAAAACATTCAGGACATTATGTAACATTATGTCCTCTGCCTGCATGGAACCATATCTAACTTTCCAGAGATAATCAAAGCCACAGATTCCTCAAACTTCCCTCACCTCTTCCAGGGCCTAAGCAGTAGCATGGCTATTCTCCAACATGTTAAGCTTTGAAGTATATTTTTAAAAATATGGTAGCATGTACTTTGAAAAAAATAATGATGAACTGCTAACTATCACTCAGATTTACAGAGTTGTTAAATGCATTATATGAAACTGATTTTAAGAAGTTTGGAAAGTTCTCCTAAATACATTTCTACTTGTATTCCTTAGCTAATACTGTTGGAAATAGACATCTCCCCCCAGCCTCCCTCCTTTTTCAAATGCAGTAACTAAAGTAAAGAACAAATTAGGTTTCAGAATTTTGGATCTATGAAGCATTCTTACACAGGCAGACTAGCAAATTTATGTAGGTTTCAAAATCCTTTTCATATCAGATGCCATAAATTATTACATTTTAGTTGAGGCCTATTTAGATTGTAAAGATATTGAGCTCTACCAGGGTGATGAATATCATCTCATATAGATTGAAAGAATAGTAAGAACTAGAGTTGCTTGAGTATTTCATTTCTAATTCATTCTTATATTGTGAAATGGGAGAAAAAGAATGGTACTGCTGGCAATCACAATTTCTGCTTTAAGCAACCAAGAAATGACAGCATTCACAGAATGTGATACTTGAGCTATTAAAAGGGAGGTTTGTTTCTCTCTACCCTTGTAAAAAATAATGAAAAAATGAAACCAGTATATATTAAAGGGTTTTCTGTGTTGTTTTCCATTAAAAGATAGATGCTACCTGGAAATTAGGTCAAGTTAAAAAATCACAAACAATAAAAAAGCCTTTGAAACTTCATGTTCTTTTTATAGAATTTTACTGTGTTTGCCAAAAATAAAATTTATTGTCACTTAAGATTGACATAATCCTAATTCTTTCTCATTTCAGTGAGTAAGTCTGAAATATGAATAACTAAACCTCTCTGGAAATATGCAAGCAATTCAAATGTAAAACAAAAAACCTAAATCTAAACCTACTGGGCAGCGTAAAGTAGATATTGGCAACTGATTGGCTGAACATTTTCATGCAATCCTGTTGTCTCTGTTAAATTGAAAATTACACAAGTAGCACTCTCAAAATATTATTTAAAAATTAACTCAATTGTTAATGGCCTATTCAAGTGCAATAACTAATTTTTTTTTCAAACACTAAGAATATGAGTGGATTTTTTCTTTGTTTAGATGTTTGGACAAATGGTAGATCATCCTCTATATACAAATATACAAACAGAATCTGAATATTTATACAAATATTCCTGGGTCATATAATATCTACTGAATTTTCCTAAAGCCAATGGATGATAAAAAATAAGATATGAAGGTGCTTTCTGCTGGATCTCAAGGTTACAGGATAAATATCAACGTTTCATAGCTCTGCAATTAACTGCTGTGTAGGGATTTTAGGATTTTGTTGACTTTTTTAAAGTTGTTGACAATAAATTTCAACCTCAGTTTTATATGGTACTTTACACAGAGTTACACTTTGAAGCATTATTGCACAAAGAAAAGAATGGCATTCACATTCTGATGCTAAAATGTACTTCAAAATGAAAGCCAATTCAGCTGACTCGTGAAGGAGAACCACTTGTTTATTTGCCACAGGGGTACAGGTTCATCAATATCCGAAATTACATGATGTTAACATACTCTATACTGTGAATAAATTGATTAACTTTTGATCAGAAAGTTGTAGCAGAAGACAGATTCAGAGAGAGACTCAGAGACAAGGGATAGAAACACTGAATAAATAAGTGAGGAAGGGGGTGGTCTAAAAAGCCCAGACTACCCTTCCTTTCCCTGCCAACATACCTTTCTTTACCTCCATCGTATCTGCCCCCAAAACCCGCTCATTCACTCAATCTAATTAATAGGTCTGTGCGTGGACAAAGCACTCAATACTTCTCCTTGACTTCAAAAATACCACTGAGAACATCCACTTGAGAAAATATATTGGCTCAACTCATAGCTTGTTATAAGTCAAAACACTATCTAATATCTCATATTTTTCACTCTGCAAGATCCCAAGAGCACTTAAATTTCTATATTTTGGAGTATTTTCCCTAGTGATTGCTTACATGAATAGCTTTTTTTAAGTCAGTGAACATTTATCCTATTTCCCTGACATTCAGTTTGTCTCCTTTCCCTCTCCACCTTCAAAAGAGTTTAACCAAAGTTTACTGTGCTCAAAGACAGGTTCTTTAATGTAGAGATTAACTTAGTGATGACAGAGGCTTCATCTTCTTTGTTCATAGTTTATCCTTAGAGGGATGACTCCCAACAGCAAAGAGGAAATGTCCATAAGCTTTTGCCCTTCTACTGCACTACTAATGAGCAGAAACACTGCAAGGAAGGAGGAGAATGGTCCTTCCTTCAAAGTAAACCCACCCCATTGGGATAAACACAGCAAGATTTACTACCAGAGAAGAGTTTGCAACAACAAGGAGTGAGAGGTATCTGAGAAGACACCTGGTTTATGTTAAGACACTGTGAGTTTTCCCACATGGCCCTAGTTTACCCATGAATATTTTTTTTCCACAAATAAAGACTAACAAAATTCAACCCTGTGAAAAAAAAAAATTACTAAGAATTTGGGCATTCATGAAACATTAACGATATGGCAAATACAGAGTAAAGAAGTATTGCAAGCACAGAGCTTCATAAGAAGCTTTCAACAACTCCCAGCAAAAAAATAATTTCTTCTTAAAATGTAGGTTTATATAGCGGGTATTCACTGCCATATAAAGATGCTGTATTTTCAAAGCCTAAACCAGTATTTCTATGTTGAGCAAAATGATCCATGATCTTAGAGGTCTTTTATAAACAAAATGATTCTACATTTCTGTGGTTTCACTTAAATTATAATATCAATGTAAAATTACATTTGAGACAAATTCAGATTATTTTTTACCTTTCTGGTAGGCAACAAACTTTATTGGAACATCAAGAAATATAGCATAGTGATGATTAGGGTTTACTACACTTTTCCCCAGCATACCCAAAGCCAGTATCATGAACTACTGCTATCTTCTCCCTATAAGAGATTTAGTAATCATCCTCTTTTACTGTGTGGACATGGAACTATTTACATTCTGAGCATTTTCACATTGACACGTATTTAAGGGGTGAAACAGAGGAATTATTTTGAAGATGTCTGGGTTTCAAATGCTCATGCATACAGCTAATTAGCCATTAGTTGCATTTTAGCCCACTTATCAACAACCTTAAACTATCAAAACCTACTTCTGCTGTCTGTTGATGATTAGATTATAAGAATATTTCCCACCTATCCTATGAGAGATGTGAAACTGCTGTAGCAGCTGTAGCACAGAATACACAGTCAGCTCCCTTGTCAAGTCAGACAATAGTAAATATTTCAGAGTAATGCTCTTTAGAAGTTTACAAAGAAAGATTAGAGTTGGCACTACAGTCTGGTGACTAAGTCTAGGGAAGAGAAGACAGAGAGAGGATCTCACTAAAGTGTATAAATATCTCAAAGGCGGATGCCAAGAGGATGGCACCAGACTTTTTTTGTGGTGCCCAGTGACAGAATGAGGAGCAACAGCCATAAATTAAAACACAAGAAGCTCCACCTCAACACGAGTAAGGCCTTCTTCTCACTGAGGGTGGCACAGCACTGAAACAGGCTGCCCATAGAGGTCAGGGAATTTCCCTCTGTGGAGACACTCAAAATCCACCTGGTTGTGTTCGTCACTTGCTCTAGGTGACCCTGCCTTGGCAGTGGGATTGGACTGTATGATCTCCAGAGATCCCTTCCAGCCCTAATGATTCTGTGAATCTATGATTCTGTGACAAGCAGACACATTATGAAATAAACATAAACGGGAAATCAGTAACTTTTCAAATACAAAATAGACCAGAAAAATCCTGGAAGAGTGGGAACACAAGACTCTTTTTTGTTAGGTGTGGATAGTTTGTTGGCTCTTTTTAAGAGCTACATTTGCTTATCATTTTCCGAAGTGATTTCAGTAGAAATCCTCAAACCCTGAAGAACAGGCTTGTGTTTGACTGAATAAGCCCTTTTCATCTACAGTTCTGTAACCACCCTGAGGGAGTTCAAAATGCTCATAATGATTTATATAACAAGGTTTACTCACCTCAGTTGTCAAGGACAATTTCAGAACAAATACTGAAACCAGCATAGCTAGTGTAACTTTCAAACCTGACACTGATGATTTTGTCTTATTCCTTATTTTTTTCAAAAAAGCCTAACTGGCATATTAAATTTGTGACTTTAACTGACCAAACATATCAAAAATTTGTATGTGGTGCTATTGTTTCATTTTCCTTGCCTTACTTAACTCTCTGTATTCCCTTTCCACTAGGCTAACCAGGATTTTCTGCAGGGAAAGAGAATATAAGCTTTTTTTGACATTAACTGTATCTCAACAGCTGTCAAGACTTAGGACAAGTACTACATTCTTGCTGTCACAAGGAAGCCAAAATTTTAAGCTCTGTTTCTCTAAAAAGATCAAATTTTTAGAAAAGGAAAATAAAATAAGTCCCAGGTTTCGTGACACACTTTTCAGTTTCTTAATCATTGTATTGGTTAAGAGCAAGACTCCTGGAACACTTGTTCCAAGTTTTTGCAAAAAATATCTCTTGCCTAGAAACTTCTGCTCCAGGGGCTGTGGGAGAGAAGAAATCAACTTGTGAAACAATAAAGCCATATGCCCTGCTATGTGAAAATTCTCATTTCAGACGTTATCTCTAGGAATAGACATCAACTGACTTTATGCTTTCTTTGAACTACTCATGGAAAAAAAAAAAAAGGTAGGGGAGAGTATTATATAATCAATTGTTCACAGCAGTGTTGCAAGGATCTTAAAGGAAGCGAGTAACAGGCTTTCAAACAAGTCTTTAAAGCAGAAGCAAAACTATAAAACTATTAATGTTACTGTAAAAGGGACAGACTATGTTGGCATGTCAAGGTAAAATTAATCAACTACTGAATTGCACTTGGACAAGCCCAAAATGGTTTGTTTTTATTGTTTTGCTTTATACTGATTTATGACAACCAACCAAGATTTTTGTCATAATGAGGAAGAAACTCCAAATTTTATCACAAGAAGCGTGGCAACTGTTTGAGTTCAGGAGTTTTCATTCTCCAGAAGTCCTTTAAATGAATGTTTATAAAAAGGCAAGAACAGACCAAACATACAAATCTCTCTGCTAGTCTCCTATTATTCTTCAGCTCTGATACAGCTTTGATGCCTTTTACACTAATAAATTTGATCTTCTCTGATCAGTCAGTATTCTATTCCATCTCTATAAACAGAGATGGGAAGACAGAAACTTCAAGGAAGATACAAACACTTATACTATATCTTTGATACTATAGAATATTCAATTAATTTTCTTAGTAGTTTCTAACACTTGATTTGGGTTTTTTTTTAATGATTACTCTATGCTGAGTTGACACTTTATATAAATATCAGGCATGAACTCCGAAAACTGTTCCTTAGTCTGTCACTGTAAAACAAGCCAGGATTTTTTAATCTTTCTTCTGTACCTGTAGTACCATTACAAACATTTGTTCAACTTCATTATGTCATTTCATAGTACAATCCCACAGTATCCTATAACTCTTTCTACTAATCTAGTAATCAGTTCTTCAACTGATCACCTTGATTTTCTCAGTAACTAGTTTTTTTCCACTGATTATTCCATTTTCAAGGCATTAAAAATCTTACTGGCTTATAGAGTTTCACAACTGATCTTCAGCTACAATAAACATTTACTGTTTTACTGTTTCCTACACTTTAGCTGTTCCCTTTCCTTAAAAATCTGTTTTATGGGACTCAGCAGCAGACTACTGAAAATTTAGAAAGCTTCCATCAATCCATTATTCACACAGCAGCTAACTCTTCCAAATCTGCCAAGAAGTTTTAGGGTAGAACTTCTCTTAAAATAAACCCAAGCCAGACATGTTGATTGCTCCTAACTAGGCAATATTTAGCTGTGTGTTCACCAATTCTATTCTTAAGTATTTTTTCTATTACCTTACCTGATACAGGAGGACATCAGTTTTATGGCTTATAGCTTCCTGGAGGTATCCTAAAACCTTTTCTGTCATCACAGTTAGTGTCTCGCCTGAAACTGACTTGTCATTGAACGTATCAAAAATTTCTAATGCTCATTTTCTCTGTTTATTCAACTATCACTCATATAGTTTATTTTCCAAAAATGGATTTTTTTAACACTCACATGCACTGAAGGAATCCAACCTAAATGTTTCCTCAGTTTCTTGTACGTGAAGACAGAATAAAGTGCAAAAAGATGTAAAGTTTTTCTGTAATGTCCCCGGCTTCTCAATTTTTTTTAATCAACCTTGCTCACTGACACCCTGCTCTTGAAATACAGAGGAAAAATGTGTTAATAGATAAGACACATTGTGCTAGTTGTTCTTCAAAGCCTTTTTGATCTGCCTTGTATTTTTGTTTAGACTAACAGTTTCAGAATTTATCATCTTTAATTTTCTTCATTTAGACAATACTTAGACATACTAGTTTTCTGTAGCACTTTTTGGAGTCCATTTCTAAGTACTCCATAATGACAGATAATCTCTATCATGGCTGCTTTAGATCTGTAAAAAAAGAGCACTAAATATTCAGAGAGGAGGGCACACCCAATTTTCTAGTTCTGTGACTAGAACAGCCAGAACAGACTACTGGTTTCCATTTCTGCTTCCAGAGCTGTTTACCACAAATCATAAACATATTTTAAATGCAAATGCGAATGAGATAAAAAAGCATGGCCAGCAAAGCCTTAGCTGATGAGGCTCTATTCTCCTTCCTTCCCTGGCATATTCCAGCATGTTGCACTGCATAGGAGTTCCTAAATGCTTGTATTCTTTTTAAGTGCAAATTTATACCTTGACTGTCTGTGATACTTGATATCTGCTAAGTGAAGTGACAGGAGATTAAATCAACACCATGAGGCATCACAGTTGGTGTGCCTTATAAACAATAAAACATCAAGCAGACTTTAGCTAATTTGGAGACTGCGCTTTGATCATACTGAGCAAAAGAAAGTCATAAGGAACCTAACAAATAAGTTATAGATCCTGGGAAAAAAAAACCAAAACCCCTCTCTCACTAAATTCCTTGCTTTGCAAATACTTGAAAGATGTCTGTGCTTTACTTTAATTTCATAGTTAAGTGGCTTTCTTATATTATTCAATAAATATGCCTTATATTACACTTAAGGTTTCTTAAACCATATTTCTTTTTCTGCATTAGAAAACAGAAAGTAAGCAAATTAGAAAATTATCCTGATGACAACTTCGACTGTGAAGGAATTGGTACCACCATTGCAGAACCACTGGCTAACTGCACTTTTCAGCTCAGATATTATACACACTTGTTTGCAAACATTTTCAGACTCAGTAAGAATTCAGGAAAAAAGGCAAGGTTTTGTTAATTGGAACTCTCTAAAAAAATTCTGAGACAGTGTTTTTAAACTATGCTTGTGTTACATCATTGCCAGCAATTAAGAAAATCTATACATTGCTACTATTTGATATTTTTTTTCTGTTAAATTTAAGTGTTGAAGCATGAAGGATTAGCAATAAATTCAGTAATGAGGGCTGGTATCTTGCCTAGGAAAAAAAAAAGTTATGGATGCTTCTTGTTAAGTAAACTGTCTGTGCCTCCAGGAGCCACTCTGTCAGTCACGCTCGCACACCTGAGCAACGACTGGGGCCCCTTGGCAGCTACCCCCCCACACTCACACAGCCACACCAGGCTTCTGAGCTGGCTCAAACCCAGGTTCCCACAGCACAGTCTCGGATGAACCAATCCTTAAAATAATTTAATCTTGGTCCAGTAACTAAATAACAGACAACCAGCTTGAGCTGGTCCCTCTGAGGATAAGCCTCAAACAAAGGACCTCCATTACTTTTATCCTCCGACTGTCCAAGCATAGGAAAGTCTGGAACCCTCAGCTCCTGCAGTGTCTCTGAGTGTCTGTATCCCTGGCCAGGCCACAGGTCCCCAGCCCCTTTGCTGGGCAAAGGGTCAGCGATTCCTGACCTCTCACCTCAGGCTCATTGTCCCAGAGCTCAACCTGTGGCTGCTGCTGCAGCTGCCCACCAAGATACTGGCACTGAATGCATCCCTCAACACTTCTCATCAGGACATTCTTCCTTTTCTTAAGCAAACTCAAAAGTGAAAACAGCTCAGAATGAATTATAGTTTGGCTATGTAGTGTTTTTATAATCAGCTTCATAAACAACCTACAATCATATTTTCAGGGGCAATGTCTCCTCTCCTTCTGTTTCATACATTGTCAGAAAAGAATAATTTCCTAGCATTGTGGTTGGTGTATTCAGAGAGTCAATATCGAGGTCATGAAAGGCAAAAGGGCCAAATGAAAAACCAAGAACTCACAGAAGAGCTAGACCATTCTAATGCAAGAAGTAAGGACCTAAAAAACCCTGTATCACCAATATTTGCAATTATCTTGTATAGATTTAAGTGGGAAAAGCAGAATTTCTAGTTTGATACCATGACATAATGACATTGTCAATAGATTTTGCTAACTGACATATAAATCCTTATTCAGAAAAAAGCAAAGAAAACTTTAGGGCCATCCAGGTAAGAGATGTATATGTGTTTGATAACAATCTAGAGAAATTTTTTTCAAAGAATAATGCTAAAATCTCATCCAAATTTCACTAAGAACTCCAGGACTACAATATCATTTTTAACTACTGTAACATATGAAATCTATCGTCTTGCCAAAAAAAGAGTTTGAAATTCTAATAAGTATTTTCTTGATGGGCCTATCATATTTTTTTGTCTTTATAATGCAAATATTGGGAGACCAAAGGTTATCATGCAAGAAAAGTAATTACTGATCAGTCCTGTCTCTAGACACAGCAATTTTAGAATATGTGGTATGTGTCACTTGCAGCGATCTGTAAGATCAGATGTTTCATTCAGTTGTAGACTCAGGTTGTATATTTGGACTTTAATTGAATGGAGTTTAATATTCTAATAAACAATAATTTTGCTAATGAATAAAATAAAAGCCAATGTGATTAATTAATTTAAATACTACTGTAACTTTCTGAGAAAGGGCAGGAAACTTTCTATTTGATTACTACATTGTGGGAAGTTTCTTCACTTGATTTTAATTTTACATTTAGAAGCATGCGCTATCTGCCTAAGAAAAGCCTGTTAATCTAATTTCAAGTAAAATGTCAAGATACTAAAAGCAAAAGGAATAGGGAAAGTCCCACAGTATTCAAAGGCAGTTTATTCTGAAACAACACTCAATGTAACTCCTTATTTTTCTCCATCTCATTTCAAAATTTTTATTTCACAGTCTCTGAAATTCTGACTGGGATCTGAAGGTGGAAAAAAGAAGTTGAGTTCTGATTAAACATTTAAGAATCTGCTAGTTTTAAGACCTTTAAAGGCAGTACTGCAAACTAAGGCAGTGGGAATGGCTGTACCCACACAATAACTTTCTGTGTTGATGAGTAGAACTCTATGCAGTTTGTTACACCAGCAGAAATCAATGTCCTTTACAGATAGAACAGAAGCATAATTTCTAACAAAATCTGACCTTAAAAATAACATTTATGAAACTCACATATTATAATTGCAAATATAAAGTTACCACGTGTAAATATTTTCCAAATGGAAAATGCTATTTAAAAGTTTAGTTAGTATTTATTTATATTTAAGTTTAAACCTTATGGTTATGCATCTGAATTTAAACGAATCAAAAACTGACAAATATTAAAGTACATTAGAATATTTTTTCCCCTTGAAACACTGTGCTGTTTTTCTTTTGAGCCTGCTGGGACTTTCAATTATGAAATCAAATCTCACCTTATCATCTGTCATCTCCAGGGAAACAAAAACATGTTGACCTTACCTCCCACTGCTTAGAAGGATGAGTCATTTCTTTGCTTCATTTCCACAGATGAAATGCACCTGCGTAAGCAGATGCTTATATTTTATAGGCTAATGCTGTATTATGCCCAACAAATTACAATCCCAGAGATTACCCTATGCATTAGGCAAACACTTCAGTACTTGAGGAATTGCTATTGCTTTTCTTGTCACTCTTACTGTGTTTTTTCCTAACACAAATCTTAATTAGTTACCAGTAATAACCTAATCAAGCTTGTATCACAGTTGCATCATAAAGACATTTTAACTGATTGATAAGTGAAAGCTGCATATAATAGTCGTAGCCTGTAGTACTACAAAGCCATAGTAGTTTTTAATATGAGGCATTATCTAGAAGAAAAGGTTTAGAAAAAAATTTTCAGTAGTTTTATAATGAACATGTTGATTATGGGTGGACACTTTGCAATCTCGTCAAGGTAATGTTTTATTAGTACAACTAAAGTTATTTTACTGCAGTAAATGCTGGTATTGAGATGTTTTCATTTGAAATTAGTAAAGAGCAATGATTAACCATTCATTACAAATGTAGTGGATTAAGCTTTAATAGCTCTAAAACATACAGAACAATGTTTATTGTGCTGGAGATCAGTGAAGTGGTTATTTAAACAGCCTTTACAAATTAAGTCTGAGAATATCTGTATCATTTGTATGACCTACACTTGCTTACTCTGCAAATGGGGCACGATACTTTCAACAGTTGCTATAGCAATAACAGTAATGACTTTTAAGTAGTAAAGAAGGTGCTTCAGTAAAAATCACTTGAAATAACCTTATCTAATGATAACTCACTGAAACTTTATTTGCTCCTTTTTCCTAATTAAAAAAAATACATTTTATAAAGGCAATTTTTAGTTAACTACACTAAAGCCCTGAAAAAATGTATATGAGTGATATATAATATAAACAAAGAAAGTATCTACATTTTTAGAAAGAAAAACTCATAAAGCCTACAAAGATTTTAAAATTGGTGTAACAAAACATATACAGCTAGCTGAGGGCAACTTGCATACAGTAAAATCAAGTTCATGACCAGAAGCGTTACACCCATCAGCAAATACTTGTTGGACTGTACACAGAATTTGCTGTCCTATGAAATGTATACCTACAGAAACATGGATATTTATAGATATTTATAGGCAGTCTTATAACACTGAGGAGTAAAAAAAAAAGCTGTGCCTTTCAGATGAAAATTCTGCTAATGACATTGAAGCACTATCTCATTATTAACATTGGAGCTCAAGTGAAAATTGTTTATATTTGGTGTTATGGATATGTTCCAGAACACAACAGGCACAGACAACCAAAACAAGAAACCTAAATATAAAATTAAAAATGCCGCAAATTGATGAGTGCAATACCAGCCGCATGTGGATACACCAATAAACTTTTTACTGTTACTATATGGGAGACTCTCAGAAAAAAAAAGTCACTCTTGGAGTATTATTTATTTACTAGATGGGAACTGGCAAGTTTAAAAGTATATTATAAATAATCAGAGCAATTAAAAGAAGTACTCATTGTTTTACTTGTACCTTAATAAATATTTTTTTCATCTATTCAATGGAAGTCTCACTGATGCACACAGTTGTACCATTTATGTTCAAATCTAAGTAAATATTTTAGTGAAGTAACTGGTTACAAAGAAACATAATTCTAAAATTTACGAGAATTAAGTACAACATTATTTACAGTTGAGAAAGAGCAGATTATAATATGTACATATTTTTCTCATTTCTGAGCCTTTACTGACTCTCATATTAGTAATGATGAAGTAGGTTCAAGCTAGCAGTTACTGACACAAATTTAGAAATGCATATTGTAGCCAATATTTTTTAGATGTCTGAAATATTTCATAATATGGTAAAGAAAGGAGGTTCTAGCTATCATAAGAAAACACACAAAGGACCAGAGCTGTTACTGCACTAAAGACATGGCCCTGTTTACATTTATTTTCTGTTCATTTCCAACATTCATTCTACACAGTTACACAGCACAAATTAGACTCAATGATTTAAGAACCAAAAAAAGAAAGATCTTCAAAATCCAGAAGAAATATAGAAGATATTGTAACCATAATTATAAAAGCTGAAAAGATAAAAAGAACTCTTTTCAGAAGTTGGGATGCTGGCATTTGCAATGTTTTCTAATACTTCAAAATCCATAAATGTGTTAAGATGCCCCAAAGCACAAATTCCATCTCAGAAGATGGAAAGCTGCAGCATTTCATTTTTTGAAAACCCAGAAATTTCTATGAGTTCCAAGATGTCCAAACAATGTGTTTGTTCAAGTGCTTCACTGTACTGCTGTGTCAGACATGTTAGTGTGCTTTTGAAGAGAACAGAAACAGAAAGGGCATGGCTTTAAACCAGAAGGGTGTCTACAGCCATTTCTTTCCCATGGTCTCAAAGACCTCTCCTGTGACTCCAGCAGTAATTTGGGGATGTAGGCTGAGAGTAGGCAGACAAACATAAACCCAAAGGTGACAAAGCAGACATAAAGGACATTGTGTCTCATTCTAAACCAAAATTCAATGCACAGTTTCTATGTCAGTAGTGCCAATTCCTGATCAGCCATACTAGCTCATGGAAGAATAACTGAAACAAATTATCCAACTGATAATCTAATAATACACTTTGCCTGTAGAAGCAGCTCAAGTAAAATACAGTGAATTTATACTGAAGTGCTCCATACTCAGTGTAGGTATAATTTTCACTGCATACTGTGGTTGGAGGGTTCAGGTGGTTTTTATTCCTTAACCAGGAGTTGGCAATTTTAATACATATAAAATGCAGTTAACAATCTAAATCTTAAACAAAAGTTTGAAGGCTGAATTTCTAACCAAGCAATTATTCTATTTTTATTTATGTGAGCTACTGAGGTTCATCGCCTGGACTATTGACCATATAGGAATGTAAATTCTGAAATTTTGCTAAGTCCTTGTCCTCACATATTGTTTTATACAATTCCTGAAGCTACCATCTTTAAGTGAATAGGAGATAAATAACAGAGTTTAACAGTTCTTTACTTGATCTTGAGAAAGTCTGTTCAATGTGGAAGAAAAATCCAGTGAGGTCACAGTGAAAAAAATCTCCCATAACTAAGGAATTTTGGATGAATCAGTATTATAGAACTTGGCTCTATTTTTCAGTCTTGAACAGGAACCTATCTTTCAATGTGATGGCTGTCCAGTAGTCTTAAATAAAAGCTGTAAGATTTAATGGTTCACAATTTTAGAGGTGGTCTGGATTATAACTTAGCACCAGAGCACCACTGATACTCTATTTCCTTTCTACATCTGAGGTTAAGGAAAAAGGCAGAATATAAAAGGCAAATGACTACTAGAGGAAAAAAAATAACATAGATAAAAGAATCAACTTAAGAAATAAGTAGAATAGATCTATCTGCTTCAATGAATGATATGGAAAAAAAATTAAATCCCTTCACTTCTTTCCCCCTACTGCCTCTTGATATATACCAATGTAAAAATAAGTATAGTAAATGAAGTCCATTTCTAATCCTGATAGTGAAATTCTTAGTTTATATTCTTTAATTTCGAAATTCAAGATTTTTAATTTCAAAGAACTAAAATTAATTCAATAGAAAATAAATCTATTTTGGCCTAAAAGAACCTGTGTTGTAACCACATTCATATAAACCTAGTCAGCAGGTGAAGCTTGTTTACCAGATGTCATACAAGCACAGCTAAAAGCTGCAGCTGAGTGTCTAAACAGGTACTGATTCTCTTCCAATTATTATATGCACTTATGGAGAGATAGGTGGGCTAATCAGATGCAATGCATCTTGGAAGAGTTCTATATTTTTGGAGGCTGATGGTCTTTCAGATTTGGAAGTCATGGTATTTCTAAAGGTCTGAAACATATTCTACTTATATGAAAAGGGTTTGCAGAAGCCACAAACATCAGAAAAACTGAAACTCCTGGTGCTAAGGTTAAATTTCAGAGGAAATACTAGAGCACTACATAATATGAAATTTGAAAAATGCCATTCAGAATAAGAAACGTGTAGCAGATTGACCAGTATCAGAGGCTTTTCTTCTCTCTTCAACAGAGAAGAGAATGTATACTGGATAGTTCTTATCCCTCAATTCAAACATAGATACTGACAGTCATGCTGAGGTTAATTCTTAAAAGAATGTTTAGATATCTTTTTATATTGAGGTGTATTAAAAAAAAATCTATTTTTACTTCCATTCCACTAGTAATTCTGTCTTTTGTTTAAAATTCCACTTCCCTCATAGTGCTTCTATTTTAAAGTATAAAAGCAATTAACTGCTGTCACCAATAAAAATAACTATTATTTTTACTAATATTTACAAAGATAAATATATTCAAAATAATTCATTAAAATGGATGTTTTTCAAGTGGTCTTTGGAATCCAGAGTTTCCAACTGGAAACTAGAAAATGTTGTCCTGGTTTTCAAGGAGGACCCTGGAAACTACAGGCCTGTCAGTCTCATTTCAATGCCCACTAAAATCATGGAAAATACAATTCTGGGGAGTATTGAAAAACACATGGAGGACAACACAGTCATCAGTCACAGCCAGCAGGGCCTCAGGAACAGGGAGTCCCACTTATCAAACTTGATTTCCTTCTCCGACAGGGTAACTCACCTAGTTATCTAGGGAAGCCATTAGGGGTAATCTTTTTGGACTTCAGCACAGATTTTCATACTGTGCCTCACTGTATCCTTCTGGACCAAATGTCCAGCATTCAGCTGGATAATGTTGTTGTACTGTGGGTGAGAAATTGGCTCCAGGATTTAAAGACACAGTGTTACCTATGATAGAAGCACAGCACTGGAACAGAATTGCTGTTCTGTGTAAGGAAAATTATTCTTTCAGTCCTGTTTATATACTGAAAGACTGGATAGGAACTAATATTTTTAAAGTGACTACCTTCAGTATATTTTATCCCCCCTGCAAAGTTTCCTGACTTAATTATTGTGATACTAAATAAATTCTGAACAGTAAATAGTTCTACAAGGTCATTCTCAAATTATTCTTTTAGAGTTAATAGTGTAAAACCTGCTTATGATACACACAATGACTGAACTGACGTATGATTTAGTGTTTGTGACACTTTAAACTGCAGCATTTCTTTGGTATTTGAATATATGACAGTTTGCTAAAAAGCAAATCATGATCTAAGTAAGGATTAACAACCTTGCACCTGCCCAGCTTGGAAGAAAAAAAAGAACATTTACAATAAATCAGGCCAAGATAGGCTAAATAAGTTTTTTTTCTTTAGCCCACAAAACAGAAAATAATGACTGAAAAGCTGTAAGAACAAACTTTAGATGGAGAGCAGCCTTTTCCAGCACACAAGAACAATGAAATATTTTTCATTTGGTATATTCTTGATCTATTTAGATATGCAGAATAGGCATAGCCTTTCTCTTCTGCAAACAAGCACTTAGCAACTGCTTAGTTATACATAAATGGACAGTGTTAGGAACTGTAATTTAAAGGTATTTAAAGCATCTCTAATTTTTGAATCAGAACTAAGACGACAAAGACTTGAGAAAAATTGTTCCAGCTCCACATTGTATATTTACTAATAGTGAAAAATGTGTTTGTGCCTTTCTTTTCAAGAAGGAAAAAAAGAAAAGCTATATATGAAAAATTGCTGGGAGGCCAAAGCAAGTCACAGGGCAGCTTACTGTTAAGCAGGCACAATTATCTCAAGAGTATTGAGTAATCAGTTTAATCTTTGTGACATGTTGACCCATGTGACATCAAAAGAAAAAGTACTTTTGGCTTATGAAGTCATTTTATGTTTTCCATAACTGCATATAAAGATTTACTGGCTACCTGAAATAACACAACCCCTCTGGTCAAAGGTTTGAGGTGCAGAAGCCACTGTTGCTCACAATTCTACAAGGCTGTTAAAATTTGAGATAATGAGAAGGTAAAATGGTGAGGCAACATGGCACACTGTAGTAGGGATACTGCTTTACTTGTGAGAAGGTATTACCTCTTGCTTCTATCAGAGTAAATATGGAAATTTTTAAGACTCATACATTGGCAGATGCTGAGGAAGAGTACAGGTACTTTTTCTTCAGGCCAATAATATGTACTATTTCAAGTCTTGCTCCTAAACGTGTCACCCTGAATATCCTATCCCCTGTTACCTCACTGTGTATACATTTGTTTTGTCTTGTCCTTCCTGACCCTACAATATTCCCCATCCATCTACGTCATACAATTTTTCTGTTTTATCCTCCCCATCCTACAACTTGCTTCATTGCAAACACATATCACAGCATTTTGGAAGATTTGTTTTTTTCCCTTGTTTTATTTTCCACAGCACACTAACCTCTTTACATCTGTACACATATGACTGATCTGAGAACAAAACCAGGACTTATAGATAATGGTTGGCCAACAGTTCCTCTATCTTACTAATGTCCATGTAAGCAGAGGTCCCAACTGAAGGGAAAGAATTGTTTTCCTTTTTTTTTTTTTTTTTCTGAGCAGGAATTCACATTATTTAAATGTGAATTCCTGCTCAGGAATAAATGTGACTACAGGTCAGGTTTGCTAAGATTTTGAACAATGTTTTTCAATTACAGAACTAGAGACCTTGCACTATAATCCAGTAGTGCAACCCTCCTGTTGTGCTGCTCTTTTTGATTCAGATTCCAATTAATATCAGAGCTTACCACTGCCAGTGAGCAGTTACTTGTTCAAGGGAGTCATACAGGAATTTCTCCACTTCCTCAACTAAGATGAGGAAAAAGCTGAACTGATTGTGTTTACACTTTGAATGCTGCTAAATCATCCCTAAGGATTACTTAACTCCAGGGAATGTAACAGTTCCTCTGAGGAACAATCTGTGCATTTGGGATACTTTTCATATTATACCAAATAATAGGTTTTCCAAATAAATAATAAGAGAAAGACTTACTCAGAGGTTCTCATGACTCTAAAATCCCTTCTTATTTTAAACTTCAGAAGTTGATAACTATGATTTATTTTCAATATGTTCAAAATAAGGTTTAAGAGCAAAGCATAATTAATTCAATAACTGCTCCGAAATGTAAATGCAAAGTGTGAGCTACATGGAACACCTCATATCTTTTATTTGCTATTCTTCAAAGAAAAGCAATCCCAATTGATTTAGGCTCCTCAGAACCCGCTACACAAATGACATTTTAAGATTTTCAAAACAGTACACTTGCTATGCTGATGAATGTTAGCCCACATGTTATATATTTGGTTGGTTCAAAAATCTACAGTATAAATCAATCTTAACATAGAATCCTGATAGTATTCAAAAAATCAAGGAAAATCTTTTGAGTTACAAGAAAAAAAACTTCCCTAACCCAGAAATACTCGTACCAGTAAATGTATATTTTGTTGTTTTGTGTTTGTGTGTGTTTGTTTGTTTGTTTGTAATCATATGGAAGTTAACTATGCCTGTAGGAAGTTTCTTAGAGTAATATTTTTCAAACACAGAAGATGCTTTTGAATATTTCCCTGTTCCCAGAGTAGATGATGCTCATAGATCTCGCTGGCTTTGAAACTCCAAATGACAGGAGATACTGAGTGGCATAAATACTGTTCTCAAATTACTTCATACCTGAAACTCAACATCTGCTGTCATTGGCAGGTATGCCAAGAGTTTTATTCCCAATATCATGATTCTTTCTGCTTTAAAGTAGCTGGGAATATCGAGCACCACGAGCCTCTGAGCAGATGTAGAATGCATAGTCTAGAAGACATTTAGAACGCTTTTGATGATTAGAAAGCCGAAGATATTTGTCAGCTCAAAAGGTAATTTAAATTCATTTTGATACAGAAATCTAGAAAATGTCAAATTATGTATAGTTTCGAAATGAAAGTTTAATTTCTTAATTTTTTTTTCTTGTTGTGACAGCCATTTACATAGAATTCCCACAGATCTTCCTATTTACCTGGCTTGCTTAGAAGTCTGAGCACAAAGCAATCAGAGTAAAAAATACACTTAAAAGTTGCAGACTATCAAGCTGTTTTTGCCTGCAGAGCAGCAGGTTGCACTTAAGTAAAACCAGAAGTAGGCCAGGCTTGTGATTATTCTTCTAGGTCTTTATCAGAACTCTAGGGAAAATGACTTCTTGTGAAAGAGGTCTGGAAAATTACCAAGTTCAAGCTTCTAGCAGTTACAAATAAAGTGCAAATAATGGATCAGTGTTCAAAGCACTCACTTTGCATGAAATTCCATGCTAACCTACATAGCTAGTAACTTCACTATGTCAAAAGTAATTACCTTCTTGATGTGACAGATATAATAACGTGTTTAAAAACAGCATATGATTACAGATAGTGAGAACAGGGAAATTACAATGGAATGAATAGTAATATGTCTGGCCAAACTGATGAAAGACAAAGCTTAAAGGAATAATGAGAGTGATGACAAATCCAGTGAATATAACATAAACAATTCAATATGATAAAGACAGATTAGGAGGCAAAGGCATCACGTAGTTTCAACATTTTTCAGGAACCAAGTGTACCCTGCTGTAATTGAATAGAACTTGATTAAGGAGAAAGCTGAAAAAGCATTACATTATAAAGAAAAGCAGTGTGTAAAATCCAAAACCCTGAAATTTGCTTTATTCTAGGGGTGTTTAACCAATAATGTAATCAAAACTGGAATTTTTGCAGAGCAAGATTTTAAACAAAATAATACTGAACAGGAAGAACTTTGTAGTAATGCACCAATTTGACTATTAGTGATATGTTCAGACATATTTCCTGTTTTAGGCAGTCTTAAGGAAAGGAAAGTCTTAAAGGAAATAATGAAATATTGAACACAGGCAGTCACAGTAGGTGACTCAATAGGCGGATGAAAATCCACTTCAGTAAAGTATTTTTTTAATGAAAGTTTTTCTCCATAATTAATGGAAGTAAATCCAGCTAGCTGCTGCATAATAGCAGATGTGTTGTTAACATTCATGTCTGGTTCTGCTGGGTTTTGTCTTTCAAATGTCTTTGTGAGCTCTACAATGCACATACATTACAAAAACAGAATATTCAAAGCAATATTCAATTTCTTTGCCAAAACCAAAAGTACAAAGCAGCAGAATAGTACATATTAAGAAAAGGAGAAAAGTTTGCATCCTATCCCAGAACAGACATCTAAAGCAGATGGTGCAATTTTTCTTCATTTATTACAGTGATATAGTTTACACAGATTAATGAATGGATAGCTATAGGTAAGATGAATCCCACTCTTGGTGACTAACTAGATACTTGCATAGTAGTAAATTCTAAGAGTCTTTATAAACAATGTCTGAAGGGCAATTCTGTCCTAACCATTACATGGTACAACAGAATCTCAGGATAACTGAGGTTTGAAGGGACCACTGAAGTAGGGTCAGCTACAACAGGTTTCTCAGGATACTGTCCAGTTGAATTCTAAATATCTCCAAGGATGGAAACTGCAATCTCTCTGGACTTGTTTCAATGCTTGGCTGCCCTAAAAAAGAGAGAGAGAGAGAGAGAGAGAGACAGAGAGAGGAAGGAAGGAAGGAAGGAAGGAAGGAAGGAAGGAAGGAAGGAAGGAAGGAAGGAAGGAAGGAAGGAAGGAAGGAAGGAAGGAAGGAAGGAAGGAAGGAAGGAAGGAAGGAAGGAAGGAAGGAAGGAAGGAAGGAAGGAAGGAAGGAAGGAAGGAAGGAAGGAAGGAAGGAAGGAAGGAAGGAAGGAAGGAAGGAAGGAAGGAAGGAAGGAAGGAAGAGAGAGAGACAAAGAGAGAAAAGTTCCCTGCATTCAATTTATGTTAATGGTTGCTTATTGGGCAATTACTTGGTGGCAGAGCATGGGAAAGTGAAAAAGTCACACAGAATTTCACAGAGTGCTAACAGACATAAGGTTAAGAACTTAGGTCATCCCCTCTGGTCACATGAAAGCATTTCTATAATAATAAATATTTTTTTCCTAAGAATAAATGCATTTACAAAACATTATTTGCTGCAAGCAATATCATGGCAGTTGAAAAGCACACCTGGAGACCAGATCAAAAATACATTTTTCTGCAAGATACATCTCATCTCTCATAGCCCTTTACTAGAGATCCCTGCTACTCTAAGGTATCTTAGAACTTGCTGTAATGTATCTACTGATTGTCATATGAGAACAACTATTCTGAAATATATGAAAAGTATGTAGTTCCCATTTTTCAGAGACTGCAATTTATCTGAGTGGGTCATCAGTATTTTTTCTCAAGATTTAGTAATAAAGGTTATTAACAAATACACAAAATCTGTAATTATAGATGAGTACAACAGGTTTAACAGCTTGACACATTTCTTCCACTATGGATTATGTATTAAAGATTTTACTCATCCAAGAGCATTTCTCACTTAGCTTTTTAATAGTCTTATTTCTTCCAATAAAAAAGACATAGATTTACTTATGCATAAGGGCAGCTATTTACTTTTGGGGATGCATCGTTATTCCTTTTCTATTTTTTCCATTATAAAATCCAATCAAACTAACAAAACTCCCCAAAACAACAACTACAGCAGCAACAAAAAATGTAAATAATATTACTTTTAGGTCATATGATCGGGTGGAGATCCATAGTGGTATGCTCAGACAACTTGACCTCTTGACTACAGGCACAGTATCAGGAGGCAGTTCTGGCAGCATGGGTTTGATCGGTGTATTTATGTATGCGTACTGAGAATGAAATCTATTTAGACAAGCATTCACAAGAAAATAACTGTATTCTATACCCCACAAAAATGGTTTATTTGTCTTTTGGCACCTTTATACATATCTTTCCTGGTCTAGAAATACTTTTTCCCCCCTAAGTGCTTTAAATCAATGATATAAAGTCATTTTTTCTGACACAAGCCCTCAAGCAAAGAATGAAAAGCAAAAAAACCTCGCCTTGGCTTTATGGGTATTCATTCTCTTTTATATAAGTATAATATAAAAATGTAGACCAAACCAATCAATATTCGCTAATATTTAATTCCAGAATTCTTAGGTTTTCATGTGTCCTTTTAAATCCCTGAATTTATTTCTGAAATGTTGCAATGTTCTAAAAGTAGTACTTCTCTTAAAAAATGCAGCCATCATTTGTATCATTGTGAAATGAGAAATGGCATGTTAGTTGTACTACATACAAAAAAATTTACCTCAAGAGATATAAACTTTTCTCTGTACCTATTTTACATAAAAAAATGTTGATTATACTTCTATACTATATACTCATGTACTATAACCCGTACTATAATATTATAAATACATACACAAGAGGTAGAAATACCTCCTGAGTTTATATGCAAGTATGATGAAAGGAACACCTGAAATCCTGAAAAGATTATTATAGGGAGGTGAAACTTGAGTTGCTGATCTCCTGTCAGCATTGTAGCAGCCTCCAACCTGCTTCTCTACTGCTCGAGTAGCCTGTGTGGCAGAAGGTGAGGAATAGCCATCTGTGTCAGGTACAGCTGCAGGTGCCATATCAGCTGCTGCCTGGTGACAATAAATGTCTTCCAAGCACCTGGAACTTTGACAGGCACTTTTATCTTTGTATAAAAACACCCCACCACCTCAAAAAGGTTCTTTGAATAGGAATGAGGAACTCAACAGAACACCAGCTGATAAAGGCCAGAACCTACTCCACTGCAGATGTTCTGTGCAGTCCAGGTAACAGGGTAACTCATCAGCTCTTTATTAGGCACAGCAGCCATTTGTTTCAGTACAGTATAGCTAATATACTTGTATAAGGCAGAACTTGAAGCAGGATAACAGGTATGTAAAAATAAATGGTTCGTCATTAAAATTTTACAAATTTCGGTTTGCACAGATGTGACTTGTGCCAATAAAACTAAATAGGATATCTCATCATTAGGGGATTCAAACAATGACAACTTTTCAGAATCCATCAGTAATTTTATACCTGAAGGTTTTGTAGAAAGAAGATATACATAAGAGCACTTGAGCAGATTGTTTTTAACATATTTTAAGAGGCTCACTTACTTTTACAAATAGATGTGTTTTGAACTCAGAAGTACTGTTAACTATGTCAGTGAAAAGTAGTTCTTGAGATACCTTACTCAGCTGAATGTTTCAGAAGGTACCCGGATTTCATGAATGACAGATCTCCATGTCTGGATCATGCAGTTTTGTCTCCAGTAGTGGTTGAATTTCCTATGTTGTCAGATCTTTAACATTACCTAATCATTTCGTCAAGTTTATGTTTGTCTCTTTAAAGAACATAAGTGATGAAAATGATGATTATTAAGAGACAGTCTTGGAAGAAAAATAGTCAGACAATATCAATTGAAAAAGGGAAGATGAGTGTGTGATTCTTGTGAAGGAAAAGGCAGAACAAGCAGTTCAGTCAATCAATCACTCAATCAGTCAATCCCAAGAGAATTCTGTATACCAAAAACCAACATTCTCTGTAACTCATTTACCCCCCAAAAAAACCAAAACAAAATCGAAAAAAAACCAAACCAAACCAAAACCAAAAAAAACCCAAAAACCGAACAACCCCCGCCAACAACAAAACAGGATTCCACTTATTTTTTATACAAGTAATCCCTTTGAAGATGTATATAAGCAAAAAAATTCTGAAACTATTTGTAAAGAGAATGCCTTTGTAATACTATTTTTAGTAAAATGAAGAAGCCACAATAAAATGTTGCACTTCTGTTACTTTTGACTTTTTTTGAATGTTTTAAAATAACAGGATAGGCAAATTATGGCATCCCAAAACCATCACTACAAACAATTAGAATGGCAGAGGATTTGAGAGGTTTGTCCAATATGTATTTTAGTCTAAAAACATCTAAATGCACAGAAAAAGAAGCACTCAGAAAACATGTGACTTGGAAAAAAAGAATCAAAGTCCCCATGGAGTAAGGCAAATTATCTTTCTCTCCTGCTGACTAGCCAAGGAAGAAGGGAAGATTGGCATTAGAATCAGAGATTACTGAACACAATATGAGGCATATGAAATTGTACACTCTGGAAAACTGAAAACTCAGCTAAATGAAAGTGGAGTTTTCCTTATTGGATGTGAAAGATGGTGGGAAAAATTCTTTTGAGAAAAAAGAGTAATTTTGCAGTTACATATAAATGCAATTAAGAAAGGATGTTGCAGTAAATACAAGAAAAATAGAAGGCAATAAATGAAATTTTAAAAAATCTTAATAATTAAAATTAATATATTTCCAATATTCTTACCATTTTAGAAGCATTAACAAGGAAAGAAGTTTGATATATGCATTGTTCAGAAGCTCTTTCTACTCACCTTGGGACACTTCTCCTGCATGTAAATCAGGAGAGACATGTTTAGACCAAAGTTCCATAGACACAGCCAGAGCTGATGGAAGGTCATTGTCTAAAATTTCAGCAGGAAGCACTTCAGCCACTTCACTGAGAATTTTCTTGCTTTGGGGCATAGTAGGTAAACAGGTGACATTGTTTATTCCATCAACACAAAGAAACCCAGTGGAGCAGGACTGTATAAGACAATCATTGTAATTAAGCTCACAGCTTCGTCCCTGAAAGAGAGTTTTCGAAAAAAGGATATTTTTTGAAGACAATTTACATTTCATATTCTTTTGATTCTAAAATATTTTTGCTTATATTAAGCTGCTTACACTTTCAAAAGGAAATATCATGTGGAAAATATTCCTTAACTAATATAACAGTATACTTGCATATTTTAAATTTTAACTGAGTAACATTTTGACTCTGATTATCAAGAAAATAATTTCGCTACAGACTTGTAATTGCATAGTATCAAAGACAATATTGTTACCAGTATTAAAAACTGGTTAAATAATGATCTTCATATAGAATGTAGGTTTGAAAAATACTTTTTGCTGAGGACTTAACTGACTAAAAAAATCTATGGCTTGCTCTGACTTGCAAGCTAATGTTCTTTCCTTTTGTACACTGCAGCCCACTGTTTGTTGTCTGTTGTTACCAAATCTGCACACAGCTCCCTGTTAATACCTTGCATTCACAGATAGCGTTTAGAAAAGAAAAAATATAGTGGCAGTTTCAAATTGGACCAGGCATTCATTTCCTATTTTTTTATCAAGAGTAACAACTCATGGGAAGTCTGAAATATCCTCCCTAGTAATAAAGCAAAAATGATCATATTCAGTGGTCTGTAAAAAAGGCAAGGAATAATTATGTGAATTAAATGCATTCTTGAAGTGTGAAATAAATATATTCTGAAGTCAGGCCTGGGTTCATTTTATTTTCACTTCTGTTGCAATGAACTAATAGACTACGTGAAGGGAGACAGCTAACAGCTATCCTAGAAGGATACTACGTATTTGATAACTATTTAAAATATGTACATTTCATCCCTGAAGACATACATCTCTTACAACATATCATCAGGATATAATTTCTAACTGAATCTTTTCCTGCAACTGGAGCACATGTTAAAAAATCCAAGCCTTCTTTAGAGCTCAAAAAGCATGTATCCATTACACACTTTCCTTCAGACAAATACTTAAAAAGTCTTTCATGTCTATGTAGCTAACTATTTACACAGAACTTGGGACAACTTATATTTTATGAGATCTCTGTCAACTCTATTATATTAATTTATGATATTAAGAAACAATAGGAAGGACAAGAGAGAGAGAGGAAGAAATGTAGGCATGAAAACAAATTACTTTTTTTACAAGAAGTATAAATTATTCGGGGTTTAAAACAGAAGAGGTTAAATTGATGGGTTTTGAGTAATTTTGATACATTCATGTTTGTTTCAATCAACTTCTTAATTTGTCTTGGCAAGCAGACGAGCTATCTGGTAAATTCATGGCATCTTATAAAATCACTCACTGCGTCGGTATTCCAAAGCACAAAGAAAAAACAGGCCAATTAACATGTCAGTTCCCATGCATTTCCTTCTTGCTCTTTTCTAATTCCACACATAGAACAAATGATCAGTTTGAGCAGGCTCATAATCGTTCTTAATCCTATAAAACTTATGTTTCATTCTGACTTTCCTGTGACAGATTAGTACATTTTTATGACTACTACATTTAATGGCAAAGAGCATTTGATTACGATTTTATGACTCATAGAAACAAAGCAGATGTGGATAACCTCCAGTGTGCATGAAGGGTACATTAAGTAGCCATAGATAAATTTGATAGCACTGAAAGTGCCTGTAAATGTTTTAACAGTTTCCATACAGGGGGATGGAATCATTTAGCTTGTGCATATTTGTATTTTAAAGTAGGTATATATCTATAGATGGTTCCACTTAAAAAGTAAACACTTATTTCTTATACCACTGACTATGCTTTTGTTCTGAAAATTTATGAGAGATTTCACAATCTATGCTTTATGATCCATACTTTGGGTAACAGTACAGACACAGACTACAGAAGATTTACATACACACTGTAGCTGGAGTTCTTTGAATACTTATTTCTCTGTGAGTTTTGCTGTTTCCACTCCATACCTACTCATGCTTAGGAACCAGAACCCATTGGGACCTAAAAAATATACCTCTTGAGGTGTTTAGACCATAACTTCTTATCCTTGACACTGAAGATAGGTATATTAAAAATGTTTCTGTGTTTTCTTACTGTATTTTCTTACTGTTATATTCCTTCCCAAAGCATAGTGGAATTGGAGGCACTGAAGATGGAAAAATTAATAATGGAATAAAAAACAAAGATGATACATCTTAAATTTCAGCTGCTTCAAAGGCTTGTTACTTTTCCTTCTGCAAGGGCTTGCTTGTTCTGCAACATAATGTACAATTAATACCCAAGCTATGTACTAATAGAAAAACTGCCCCCATGGGTCAAATATCTATCTAGCTCCATCATCAGTGAGCTGTTAATGAATACTTTGGGAAGAAAATAGGAAGAAAACAAGCAGAGCTAGCATCTGGTAACTCACCAAATATACCATTCCAACTTTTGGCAATTAGTAAATCAAAGACTCCCTGGGCCAGGGTAACATTCAGAAGAGTAATTTGAATAGCAATTAATCTATCCTCCTTCTAACCCATTTTTGGGTTTATTTGTACTTCTGGTCTCTACAGCGTCGCACAACACTGACTTGTACCAATAAATTTTGCACTAATCGAAAAAATAATTTCTCTAAACAGATTTTAATCTTACTCTCTGGTGGTTTTATTTGGTATTCAGAAGTTTTTTTGTTTTTTGTGTTTTTTTTGTAAGCTATAAATGATACAAAAAATTGTGAACCTGATCTTCTCCATTACAATTGTTCATGTAAGATAAGCATGAATATTTAAGGAAAAAATAAGATTATTGTAACATAAGGATCAAACTGTTTTCCATATAAAAAGACTATGGCCTTCAAGTGATGTATCCTTCATCACTATTTGACATTGCTTTGAAAGCCAATCTGCTTTAGAAGAAAAAAAGGCAGCAGTTACCATGCTCTGTGGGAAGTATCAATGTTACCCTTACTACTCTGTAAAATCCACCTTTCAAAAATGGTATTAATTTTTATGAGATAGTTTTTTTCCTTCTCAGGATAGTTTGTCAGTAAATTTAGTCAGATTATTTGCATTGTTCAGATCTATTTTTACCTACCAAGCCCTTATGGTAAAATACAGACTTTACAATATTGTAGACAAAGAGTCACTGGAACAGGGAGAAATTCCTGGTTAATTCCTTGAAAAAAGCATAAGTCACTTCTGTAATTCCATTTAGTTCAAGAAGTATATCAACAATTCTGAGCAAGCTTAAAAAGTATTTTCTGTGCAATGTGAACAGCCAGATAAAAGGAAAGATAAGAAAGAATTTCAGCATCTCACCACAAATCCTGGCTTGCAAAAACAGGAATAACCAAAGCTGGGCTCCTTCTGAACACAGATACCATGTATGCAGGGGTTGGATATGCACTCATCAACATCCAACTCACAATGGAGACCTTCCCAGCCTGTCAGAAAACAAAAGCAAAGCAAACCCCAAAGCAAGACTCATTAAAATCTATATCCATTTACTGAGTGTAGTTGGAACAAAGGTATGGATAACTATCATCCATTCTCACATATATGGAGATATATATTATGGGATGAATATGAAATTTTTTGGGCTGTGGTTTCTCAGAGTAGAAAAAAATAAAGGAAAAAAGTTAAAAAGAGAAACTCTGAGATTACTGTACCAGATCAATGAGGAGGACATTTTCTGAGCAAATACTTTGTGTTTAAACACTATGAGATTCTGTCTTCTCACAGTTCATTAGTCAGATTACTGGATATTTTATTGATATACATTTCTTGCTAAAATCTCCTTTACAAGTAAGTGCACCATAAATCAGAGGCTAAATTCTCATCTTGAAGCTGTGTTTTAGGTCATGTAATTTAAGCCTGTCTCAAACTTGCTCCTTGTAGGCTAAGTTGAAATGTAATCCATCCATTTGTTTGTTAAATACAAACCCAGAACTCTGTAAAATATGGCTAGTTAATGAAGAGCACCGACTTTCTGCCATGATATTCCCACTTCCCATTACAGATTTGATTTTTCTCCATTTTACTATTTCTAAACAAGCTAACAAAGAAAACCCAACAGCCCCGCAAGTCCCCTAGCAGTCCTTGGCTGCTACAAATCTAGTTGTCACTGTTCAGACTTTGCCTCAGAGTATGCATCAAATGGATTCACCTGTTACATTCCAGTCTTGCTTTAGTTGTCCTAGTAGAAGAGCAGCCTGCCCAGTTAAAGACTTAACCATGAGCCTGCTATTAATTCCAGCAGCTGCTGTTGTTGCTTTTGTGCTGTCTGAGGTGCTCTTAGAACACAGTTTACATCTCTCCATGCTGCTTCTGCAACTGAACAGCCTGGAGCTGCAGGCACAGAACCTGAACATGCATCTGTTATTCTAAGGGTATGGGGCTGCTACTGCGACAATAGCTGACAAAATTCATGATCCATTACAAAATGCATTTGTCAGAGCTAAATCCATTCCCTTTCCTGGTATCACATGCTGTCACCACATGCTTTACTTTGTTCTCTGGAGGTTTTTGGAAGGCTGCAATCATCTGCCTTGTTCCTATTTCAGTCTTGGTATCATTCCTATTTCAGTCTTGGTATCATCCCTTTTCCATTTCATTAAATTACAACAGGGAATCTATTGAGGGGTCTATCAGACTATCTGCCCAGTTGTTTCCCATTGTTGCCTTTATAGACCAAAAAATCCCCAATCCCAGCTCCATATTTCTATAGGTGAAGCTAAGAAGAGAAATATAAAATCTATTATATGTGAACAGTCAAAGCCTGCAAAAAATGCCATTTTTTTCCCTAGGTATTTCTAGTTTTTCTCTCTGGATTATATTTTTTTTCTAATCCCTTTCTTCAGATGTGCAACTTTGAAAAAAGTTTCTCCTCTCAAAGGTTCCCCTGCCTCTCCAAATTCACCTCTTTTCAGAGCTGTAATCTTCTCATCTCTTAAGCCATTTTAGAGAGTCAAATAACACTGGAAAATATCATATTAATTAAAAAATCTCCCCAAGATATGTAAAAATTATGTATATACTTAGGGCATGTGTTTTTTATTCTGTGTTTTTACCTAATGGAAGAGTGATTTACAGATCTTTCACCCCTACTAGCACAAGGTATTATTAAAAGGAATATAAAAGAAAGTCAGCCATGCTTTGGTTGGGAGGTATTTAAAATGTGTTAGCTGTAAGAGTGAGTTCCAAAGCCCCAGAGAACTTTCTCCTCCTTATACCAAGAGTTTCCATGTTGCACAGAGACAGCACAGTTCTTAGCTGGTGAGCAATTTTTAAATGCCTATATTAAAATATCTTTGATGTATTATTTTAATAAGCTTTAAAAGCAAGGAAAAAAAATGGACTTGGCAATGTATTCTGTGTTAAGCACTTTAATGACTAAAAAATAATGTCTTTAAGTTTTTAAGTCATTAATATTGGTGGAGGGGGATATGGCCATATGCAGTACCAGGTGGATATGTAGTACTGAGGTTAGGCCATGACTCCAATTTTTTAAGATCAGAAAGATCTTTATTATCATGAATTCTGTATGAAAAAATTAAAAAAAAATTCATTGGTTCATGCATCAGAGCTATAGTGTTTTTCTGAATTATTAAGTACCTCTTTGACATTAAAAAAAGTTGCTAAAAAATGTTAAGCTGTAATCAACAGTCCTACTCATAATTAGCCTTTAGTAAACCAAAGATACTTAGATTTAAGTCTTATATGTTAGAAAATCATTCCTTATTATCAGTTAAACAAATTAATAAACTGCCTCATTAAATCTCATTACACACATGCATGTATTTGCTTCAGTAGCTTCCATACTTTTTTAATAAGATCTCTTACATATAGTTTCGTAAGCTGCATTAAGACACATTCAGAATGAAAAAAGTGCAAAATGTATTAATATACAATTTGCTATGTGCTTTTATTTAAATGTAGAACAAGAATGAGTAGAAAGACTCTAGAGAAGTGTAATATATATATGGTCACAACTTCAGGAGAGTTTGCTAACATGTTTTTGCTTGTAAATTGAAACCAACAACATGAACATATTTTGTCACAAAGTAACTAGATCAGATATATGGAGATAGCATGGGTTAACAGAATATTTATCATCTGGAATATATCTAAATTATCTCTAAAATAACCAGTAAGAAACCTTGTTCCAATACTATCACAGAAATCATTCAGCAGTGGAAGTGAGTAAAATAGTAAGTAGATTTAAACTGAAAAATTAAAGTTTCAGGAGCCAGGTACTGAAATATTTCTTAATTTAAGAGTAATTTATGGAGCAGGATGCTACTTATGTATAGGGATTAGAAATTCTACTTATGTTGAGAAATGGCTTCTTATTAGCTGACATGACAGGAGATTGTAAGTAGTCCTGAACAGATTAAATTTGTGATTGCATGACAATGCACACTGATTGTGACCTTTGCTTTTGTAAAATTTTAATACATATTTGTAAAATATTTTGATGAATAGTAAATCTCTTAGATTTTCATAAGCCACTAGACCTGTTTTAGTTGATCTCTGTCAGAATTAGGAAACAGTTCCCACTTTTTAAGCAAGTGCCTTTTTTTCATTCTATTTATAATGTTTAAAAAATTTTTCTCTTAATCCCAGCCAGCAGAATAAATTTGTAAGCTTGTATTGTAATACCAATAAGGTATGCCTTACAACATCAACACTAAGGATAATAATAAAAATGTTAAAGTCTTCAGAATTTCTTCTCAGTCAATCTCATTCTATAGGTAGTGAAATTATTTTGCTGTTCAACAGCGACTATTTGACAGCTTGGTCAGTAAGTTACATTAGTAAAGATCATAAACAATAAACCTGGCTCTAGACAATACTTCAGACTCCCTCAGTGAGCTGGCTTTACTTTGAAGGCTTTCTCATATGCTTACTGGAGTAGTTAATTCTCTTTGGATTTCATCCAAAAATCTTGGCAAAGAGATAACATTTTTGTACCTTATAGTTCATATAAAACTTACTAGTAACACTGATAATTCAAAACTATCATTATTTAAGATTCCTCTGTCATATGGCAGTTACCTTGTTGACATTTACAGGTGTATCCATTGATATGATCAGCACAGGTTGAGCCATGTAGACAAGGTGATGAATTACACTCATTAACTTCTATTTCACAAAATTGTCCAGAAAATCCAGCAAGACACCTGAAAATAACAACATTCCAAAGGGTTACACTATGCATAAACATCGTATAAAATAGACCTTGTGTGGAAACAATGTGTCTAAAATGTGTCCATTAACAAGACATCATATATTACTTTGTGTTTCAAGATATTTTACTGAAACACTTCATGTTGTGATACATGCTGATCTTTTATGGGTTTTATGATGGCAAAACCCATCCAAAAATTTCACATCTGGACCATAATCAAGCATAACAGTCCCAATTAGAGTGCACTGGTTCTACCAAGGTGAATACAAACCTTTCTTTATGTACTCTTGGGAGATTGTCTACTAAAATAATTTAGCTAAGTAACTGCAGCCTGTGTTTGAAAAACTGCCTGCTGACAACTGTGTACTATCAAATATAAACTACAGCATAAAAGCTAATCTTCAGGACCCAAACTTTAATTATTATTGTAGGTATAAAATATTCGTTTTCTTAAAAAAACTCTTCTGTATTTTTGTGGTTGTAAATTCTATGTGATAACTGATATCAAAGTCGATCCATATGATTTCAACATATAGCTTACAAGGCTTACAAGATCTTTAATGAAGTGCAAAAATCCTACTAATCTCATTTTTAAAACATGTCTTTGTGTATATGCACATAACTTTAGGATATATTCAAATATGCTCTAAAAACCAGGGTCCCATAATGGTATTAATAAAATTTACTCTTTTGAGATGTGTTGTACATGGATATATTTCACATGAGACAATGTTTTCAAAAACTCCTTTCAGTAACTGAGTCATGCACACCTTGTGTGTTGTCTTGGGTCTACTGAAAAGCATAAAGGTTTATGTCTCGCTTAAGAGGGAGATGAGTACATTGGCAAAGTACCTTTGGGTAAATCCAAGTAGCCATGTCACCTACTCCTCAAGGTGCTACACTGAGTGAATTCAACATATCCAGTTAGAATGAGGTACCTGCAGTGCCTACCTTAGCTTTCCAGACTGTGAAGCAAAAGAGGAGGATGGACCATGAAACACATGTGTGAGACACCTCCTGAAGGATTATTACACTTTGTATCAGGAATTATACTTTGGTTTATTTTTGCTGTGACTATTAGACTATGTTTGTTTTGTTTCATATGGAATACACTCTGGGTAATGACAATTTGGAATCTACCAAGAAAATAACAACAAAACAGATTTGTCAAAGTCTACATCAGCTGCAGATGACAGCTATGGCATACAGCTTGAAAAATAAACAAACTGAAGCACACACTTCTCTTTTTCAAATATCTGGTCATTATATATGAGAGAAAAAGCATGAAAAATGCACCTTAGTGAATGCGCCATAAGCCCACCTGTTTTTTGGTTGAAAAACATTTTAAAAAATTCACTGAGAAGATACAGTTTGGTCCTTTGATCCTACATGTAAATGTCAAAGCCCAGTAGTTAGAACACTACTTCACATACCCAACATAAATCACCCTAGCATTCTCCTATGCTCAGCGGAATAAGGAATACAGAGGATGATTTTGCTCATGGAAATCTTAAATAGTTTTCTTCATATACCTTTGTTTTTAGACTGTCTACTGAGCATATTAAAGAAAACAAAATTAAAAGATCAAAAATAAACAAATTGAAGGGAGAACATTTTCCCAGATATGAAAAGAATGGAGAGAATATTCTACAAGGGGGAAAATGCAACTAGACACGGGGAATACTATGCCAGTTTAAATTCAATTTAACTTTATGCTTTGGCGCAATTAGATGTATTTTATCTTAACAATAAAAAAGCATTTACAGAATAAACTGGAAAAAATGTACAATTATGTAAGATATCTGGACAGAACAACTGCATCTATGTGTATCTAATGTGTGTGAGCTTGATATTTTAGTCTGTAAAAGTCAAACATTGAAAAAAAGTCTTTTTAAGAACTCTCCTGTTGGCTGCTTGGATTGGGCACATTTTGATATGTGGTGTGTATACTTGCTGAGTAGTAGACACCAGTAAAGACTAGAACAGTCTTTACTGATCTTCTGTGGTCATAACTATTTGGAGTGAGAATGATTAGTGAAGCAGGTTGCTATAACTCCCACGGAGAATCAATAGTATGGAATCAGCTAGATATTGCAGGTTACAGCCTGGATGAACTCTGTGAAATTTCCTACTCAGAAAAGCTTGAGACTTCAGAGACTCAAGGCTCTACAAAGCCTTGAAACTTCAGAGATATAAACTATATAACTATGGGCCTAACTCATACTCTCACTGAGGTAGAAAAGTATATATACGTGTGTGTACATATAAAAGTTTGGCAAAATAACCTATTTTGTACTGCAAGCTTTCCAAATATTCATTAAATTTATAATACCATATAAAGTGATTATGGCACCACCAGAAATAGGAAAGTTTTGCAAATAGGACTTTGCTTTCAAACTGAAATTTAGATGCAAGTCTTAAACCCATGAAAGCACCTAGATATCCAGTATATCAAGTCTTACATATATCAATATATACAAGGTGCTGTTTTTCCAATGTCAGACAATCATTCAACTTACAGAATACTTTAGAATATTGGAAGCATTTAGCATACTGATGTGTTATATTTTTTTGGTAAAAACTGGAATATCACAGTATTCAGTTTGCCTCTGTTCAAAAAGCATGATGTGATATAAGAAATGCTTCATCACTGCAAAGACAGCCATGCTATTAACTAAATTATTCTGAGCAATTATGAAGCAACTAAAAGTAAGCTAAAACAACAGCTTAGTATCAGCAGCTTTCACAAATTTCCCAAAATTGCAATAAACTTTACACTTTATTAAGAGTTTTAATGAAGTTAACTTTTCTTAGGATTTGATAAGCACTCCAATAATTTCTTAGCCTTTTATTCACTCCCACCTTCCTTCATATCTACTCCTCTAAAAAAAAGTGGTTTTGTTCTGCCTTTGCACATTCTTACTTCCCTTCTGTCATTTCTTCTAGAACATTAGAAGGGGCAGAAACAGTAGAATTTAAATACAACTGATATTAGAAAGTTTAAGTAGGTATGAAATGCAGTTCTTTTTGCTATAAATAGAAGTAAACATATCTGAAACACTTTGGAACATATTTCTATGTGTTGTTTGGGATATGAACATTCTAAAAAAAAAACCAGAGGCTTTTAGATAGCTTTTATATGAAGGTATGATCACTGCAATTCTTGTATGTTGATTACCATCTGATAGAAAACAATGTATGCCTTTATAAATAAATAGATATCTATGTTTATCAGCAAATGGCTCCGAGGGCTTACCTAACAAAGTAAGTTTGTGCACTGGGAAGTCTGAGCTTTTAAACTTACAGAAGGATCAACATAAGATCAATAGTTTTGTTCTGAAAGGCAGCAAAAAAATAGTGCTCATTTGCTGTAAGAATAATGCATTCACAATTTATTTATGACCAGTTTTAGGGATGTTGACAAAGAACTTTCTCTTTTCTGTCATTCCTCGCAGATTTTTTTATCTCATATAAGATGCTGACGTACTGTGGTGCAAATATAATTCCTTTTATGTTGTGCCTTTATATCAATCATTATCAGGAGTAATTATCTTAATTTGAGCATATGCCAAAGCAACAGCTGAACAAAAGATTGAAAAGAGAGAATTAAATGAAGGATTTTGATCTATGACAATTCTTACTACAGTCACAGTAATTTTTTTTCTTTGTTAGTATACTTTCAGCCTCAGAGAAAATCTAAAAGAATCCAAACATCAGCCACATTTTTCTCTACAACACTGATTTATATCCTCTCGTTACTCACTACTCTTTGAGTCTGTTTTGTATCTCATCATTTGAGTCCATTTTTTAAACCTGTACCCTTTTCCTTCTCTCTCCCTCTCTTTCTTCATCTGCCTTGTGACCTTTTACAGCTTATTAATAATTTGTGTATCAGTGAGATATGAGGTTCAGAAAAAACATGGTTTCTACAACACAGAAGTTTATTAGGTTTATCTGGAGCAATGATTAACAGCAATTGTACTTGGAAGAGAATGTTTATGCTGTAACCTTTACCTGCTTATGTGACTCAGTCAACCTGGTAAAATCAATGAATTTTGTGAACCAGTCCACACGATGAAATTTTTTGGAGACATCAGTTTTTCTTTGTGAGTGTTAACCTTGATGATTTTCTTAATGTTTTGCTAATACCTCCAGGTTAGATAATCAGGATTTTGGGCAGAATAATAGATGAATGTGAAAAGCACATCTCCTGAGCAAATGCCTTAGCTAAAATTGTATTGTTAATGTGCAATCTCTTTTGACATTAGTCATGATTTTTTTTTCTAAATCTGCATTTTCTGTCCAAAATAAATCTATTTAACTGCTCTACTGTAACAGGCCAGATTTGTCACTGCAAATTTATACTGGGATTGCTATACATTATTAACAAGCTATGAAAAGTCACTGGCTAAATGTCATGGACACTGAGATATAGCAGCACCTTGGGATTCATATAGCAAACAGTTTAGTTTTAATCATCTTGGATCACAAGGTGCCTTGACATTTGCAAGGCAACTTTTTCCTTTTTAACTTCCAGCGGAATCACACCTCTATTATCTCAATCATAATTCTTAACTTCAAATGTGATAGAAAGTTTTACTGTCTAAATTAAAGAAGTGAAAAATCTATCAAACATGGACCTTATAATTCATTTAATCGATTCTCATATGCCAGCTTGGAAAGGAAAAAAGGAAGAGCAAGGAAAACCAGATAATTTAACCAGCTTCAGAATTATTAGAGACATTTCCTGTGAAATACATGACCCTTAGCACTACTGAGGCACGACCTTCATAAGAAGTATTAGCACTACAAACTTCTGCAGAACCTTTTTAATTTTAAAGAAAAAATAACTAAGAGCATCGATTAATTTTAAATATACCTACCATTATAACATGATTTCTTAAAGCTTTAAACTTTTGGCAGGGGGGAATTTTTCTAGAGTGATAAATAAAAAATTCAGTCTTTATCATACTTTACTCTCCAACAGCTAACCTTTTGGATAGTAAATTTCAATTTACTGGAAGCCAATGCATCATTTTTGTCCTTTTAAGTAGGGTCATTCACAGGCAAAATATAAAAAAACAAACATCATTTTATTAAGTGATTTTTTTCTCTCAAGATATACAAGAACAAACCAAAATCCTGGCCCTATCAACATTAGTTTGAAAAATGAAGTGTCTCATTTGAAAGTTACAATGTAATGTTCATAAAATTTTGAATGTTCGGATCTTTTTATTTCTTTCTAACTTAGTTGCTCCATGTGTGTTCTTTTTTCTTATCTTACACATCTGCCTGTCTATATTAACTCAATACACACATAAAAAAAATTGCCTCATAAATGAATATATATACCTGATGAAGTACTCTCATCAGGTTACGCAATAAATGACCACAACAACCCATTCCTCATTGTCCCTAAACCACCTGGGGAAAGGAGAAGGAAGTACAGGAGTTGGGAAAAAGGAGTGAACTTAAGCCTGTGAAAAAGACATTGATGGAAATTGGAGCAAAGATGGTCTAATTTTGGTTTGTTTTTTTTTTTTTCTCCTGAACATCCTATTCTATTTGAAATTGGCAATAAATTAAATTTTCCCCAAGTGAAGACTTTTAGCCAGTAGTTCCCTGTGGTTATTTAGACCTTGGAGTTTCTCCATCTTATTTTCTCTTCCCATCCTACTGAGAAGAAGGAGTGAAAGAGCAGCTGGGTGGCACTTGGTAACTAGCCAAGTTTAAGCCACTATACGGTTCTATGCTTTTCCAGTGATTTCTACATAAGTAGTGAAATTCTCCATTTATTTTCCTACCTCAATAACTAATTCTGTTTATGACAATTAAGAGAAGGCCTCTTCAGGGCTTGCCAGAACCTTGGTAAGGAACCTATCTCAGAAAACACTAATATAACATGAATTTGCTCATGAACTGATTTGTACTTAAGGTATATTCCGTAAAAACTGAAAAACCAAACAAAAACCTTAAGGCAGAATTATAAAATATAATTCTCAGGAATTATTTTGATTTGTTTTTTCTTCTATTTCTTACAATACTACAGTTGATTACCATAACATTGAACTTGTTCATATAAAATCTATTGGCAGTAGAATCTGTTATAGCATTCTTGTTTCATCTGTCAGGTTACTGAAACTTTTGCTGTATTTGTTACATTAAAAGTGAGATTAATAGCTATGGGCATGTTACTGTGAAGCTGATAGAATAGTCAGAGAGGAAGTTTTTATAATTATCTAATAATGGCCAAGCTCTTCATTGCTTTAGAATTAACTTTTATAGGCAAATCACTTCAACTGAGAAACCTTTTTTCAGATGTTCCACTATTCCAAGCTTTGCATCATGCATTTTAAACAACTTTCATCGTGAGCTTTACCATGGCCTTCAATGAACACAAAAAATGCTGGACAGTTCATATAATGAGCTTAGCTTAGTCACTGTCCCATGCAGGTTTTACTGGCTACAGATTTTGGGATTTTATCATATTACACTCAGATGCAGGAATTCCTTAAGAAACCCTGAAAAAAAGAAGGTATCACATGAAAGTAGATTATCTGCTGTGTGGTCATCCATCTAGTCTGAAGACTGTGGATGCTGCTGATGAAGCAGCAGACAACCCAATCAATGTGTATGATGTTAAATAAATACATAAATAAAGAAATATGTGCTCTACTGCTCTTGGAGTCTGAAAAATTGAGAGGAGAAAAAAGAACATTGACTTCTGTGTGCACATGTGTGCAAACTCTTAGTGATTTCTGGGATCCTATGTTCGATCAGCATGGATCTTTTTGGTACTGTGGTTTCACTAATGGGTTAAACTGATTGTCTTCCTAAGAAAAATGGCTCTGAGTTCAAAGTAATATGAGTCAGCTGCCTTATCACTAATACTACTGAAAATTTCTTCTCCTGATCTACTTTGAAGCGTGTTTCTATGGAGAGAACTTGAGAAAGCAGCCACTAAGGAATTTGCACAAATCTCTTTAGAGCTTTTCTCAGATTATTATCTCTAAAACCCTTCCCAAAGGTGATGCTGTGATTGTTAATTTTAGAACACTGACAATGAAGCTTTCCCCAAGCTACAAGTATAGCATATCATATTGCCTTTTTTATTTCCTTTTCCTCCTCTGTATTCTCCTTGGATGTGCTGTCTAGAATGAAGCAAATTTATTTACTCTGAAGAAAAATTTCCCATAGAATGGAGTAGAAATACATAATAGCTCTCCATGGTGGTCAGGAAATGTTTTTTCTCTTTTAAAGAATATTCAATAGTAATCAAAAAGAAAAAAATAGTATTAGCATGCTTGAGTATATATTTTGTTTTAAAGGGTATTCCACTTATTCATCTAAAGTTCTGTTCTTATCATATCAGAATCAGAGTCCCCACTACAGATCTATAATCTGAAATAACAAGAGGTGTATTTTTTTCTTTCTGTTGTCTTTCTTAGATTATGGGAGAAATCATTTAATTATTAATGTAATTTAGAGTGGTATGAAAATAGTTATTAGTGAAAAATTAATTTGTAAAGAGCAGCACCCTATATAGGCCAAGAATCCCAAGTTCAGATCTTGTAAACTTTCTGGTTCTGATGGTTCAGGAACTTGTCCATATTCATCATTAGTTTATATTGGATATCTTTGTAAAGGTAAAATGAATTTTAAAAGCGTAATTAATAGTGCCATTCTCTTGGAGAACTTCTCTTAGAACAGGAACAACAAACCACAAGGTTGGAACCTTATCCATATGATAACTTTTGACAGCCCCATATTTTCACTAACAATGAGAACTTATCATAGGCTTACAAGAGTGTCTGATTGGTTTAAATATATCAGACATTTGATATATAATTATAAATGTATAATTACCTATGATTTATACTCACAGGGGTAAATGTAAGAAAGAATGAACTGATACATCAACACTTTGTAAGAAATGAAGGAAACAGAAGAAATTTATCCTTTATCCCCTTGGAAAGGTGACCCTATCAGCATATTGAACTGGATATACTCTAGGGCAAGGCACCCTTCTTCACACAGCAGGAATGTTGCATGTAAACCCCTAAACAGATACAGATTGTTTAAACAGGATTGGAGTTGGAAGTTTTGCAACTTTTCAGCTTTTTTTTTCAACTTTCTTAATCTTTCTTCTTAACTTGTAAAAGAGTTAATTGAACAGAGAACTAATTATGTCTACAGAAAAAAAAAAGACCATGGAATCATAGGACAGTAAGGACTATTTTAAGAGCTTTATTCCTGACTATAATAATATAAGTGCAATGTGGACTACATAAAACTACTTTTTAACTACTCTGAACACACAGTGTTACCCTGGAAATGAAATTAAAATTAAAAAAAAATTAAATTAAAATAAAAATAAATAAATTAATTAATTTATGTCAAATTAGAGTCTTTATTCTCAAAGAATGTTTTGGGACAATCACAACAGATACTAAACATTTGCTAATAAAAAGTTCCATTCTTTCTAAGGTCATTCTCATTACAAGAGACGTTAAACTTTCTCAGTCCACTTGGATTCAGTCTTTATTTTCCCTATGAGAAAAGCAGATTTTTCTGCCAGTAAAAGCTCCCACTGTGCTTAACATGGACATTCTTATTAAGTGATAAATTATGTACTTGCTAAATCACAGTTGGTGGGGTGTGACAGAGTTAAAGGAAAGGTTAATCTGTGGAATATCAGCCTACAATGAATACAGTAAAATAACCAGAATGGCTAAGCCTTGATGAAAATATATTAGAGCTAAGACACTCCTTTCTTTATTTTATTAACCTACCCAGTTGGAAACTATATGCATTTCTTCACACACCAGTAGTGTGGGCAGAATTAAAGGAGGAGCAGGAACGTGTGTGTGTGTGTATGTGTGTGTGCTTGTGTCCTTTTAGAACTGATGAAAAGCCACCATTCAGCTGTTTGCTAAAATGATCCATATTTGCAGTGAGATTTCATATAGAGGAAAGCTAACATCTGGTCAATCCTTTTCTCAAACAGAATCTCTCTAAGCTTTTTATTAATAGTCCTTATACATAAAGAATAAGTTAAGATAGGTCCTTAGATGATGTAAACTCCTATAATATCAGTCTTGACATACCTCTCTTTCTATCCAGGCACTCATTCAAAATCCAGGATACAAAAAAGCCAGATTAATATCAGACACTATTTTCTTATTCCCCATTTACTTGTCCAATATTCTTGGTTTAAATTAGCTCCTGTGTGTGTGACTGTGTGTACATGCCTGTGTTGAGAAGCATACAAATTAAAATGAAAGATTTTAATTAACAGAGTTTACAAAATCAGTAAAGAGTTCACAAAATGCTACAGGAGAACAGGAGAAGGGAGCTGTTAATCACAGTTAATTCTTCTGTTATAAATGTTCTGTACCACTTTAGCTAAATTTTTAGGTACTATTTAAGACCTCTGCCCTTCCCAACTCTGATAATACAGATAAAACACTCATAGTGCAGAATTGTGAGCACCTCATTAGCAGCCTGCTACGTCTTGTCAAGACCAACCTCCCTACTCCCCATAGTTTATTGCTAGAATCCCCTGGGATCATATCACAGAGGCTGTCTCAGCTGATTCTTAGTGTTAATCATTTTGGCTGTGAATTGTTGAAAACCAAGTGAAGTGTAACAAATTCCATTTCAGCATATATTCTCAGTTTTTACAAATAATATCAACACAGTTTTTCCTGTGTCTCACTTTTGTAGTCCTTTAGTTCAGTAAATATGTTATTGCTGAACAAGAAACCACAGGGTTTCTTCTTACACTGCAAGGCTGTAGACTGAGGCTTATCAAGCCTGATTTGTCTGGTCTTGTCTTCTTGCCTGGAGCCTTGTTTTAGCTTTTTTTAGGTCTAGTAGAATCATATCTAATTTGTTTGAGTTTTGATTTTGATTGTAAAATGGTATCCTGATATGCCCTTTTTTATAATAATTCCAATATAGTTCAGATAATGATTACAAGTACTATTCCAGTGACTCTTTTTTGTGCATAGAATAAATTACGGGGTATTGTAGAACAAAGTACTGGATGACAGTTGAGATGATGCATTTGAAACTGGGTGAAAATGTCTTTAGGATAATAAAAGACGAAGTAATAAAAGACAAGCTTCCAACGTAAATAAAACACACTTACATTAAAAAATTCAGCTGTAACACAGAAAAGCAAAAGAAGCAAGTTATAAGACATGTTATAAAATGCTTAAAAGTGTCCCCTAGTATAAGCCCCTCAAGTACAAGAAAGAAGAAGCCCCCACTTCATTCCCTTGGCAAAGGCTTCAGGATGACAATGCACCATAACCCCTTCTCCCCGAATGAAACAAATGGAAGTATAAAGTTGGTAAGTTTCAAGCATTAAACTATTATTACCATGATTGAACTTCAGTATTTGGATAACTTGCATAGTAAGTTTTAGTGCTTCTGTAACTGAACTAATATTACATTTTTGGCAAGATTTATTATTCCAATTAGATCTACAGTAAATTTTTGAATTTACATACAAAGCATGTCTCTTGTCCAGTTGAGACACTGAAGTTTTAATATGACATAGTGATAGAGGCAAAAGGACTTAAAATATAATTGAACCTTCTTTCCCTCAGGTCTTTCTCATATCTGTAGTGCATTCTACACCTATGGGCTCTGCTGGGTGCTTCTAGTATTAAGCACTATGAAATTTGGAAAAACTGACAAAAACTAATCCCTTCCTAACACAGACTAACTTATAAAAGTGAAGCAATAATGTCACCTGGAAAAAATGCGACTTCACAGAATACCAGGTTGGAAACAACTTCAAGGATCATCTGATCCAAGATTTCTTGGCAAAACACTCTCTATACAAGATGCCTCAGCCCCCTGTCCAGTTGAATCTTAAAAGTATCCAATATTGTCCAATCCATCACTTCCCTGTCAAGATTATTCTGGTGGCTGATTGTTTCCATTGCAAAAAAATGTCCTCGTGTGTCCAACAAAAATCTCCTTAGGAGCAACTTGTACTCATGACCTCTCATCTTTTCCATGTGATTCCATGAAAAAAGAGTCACCACGTTCTTTGTAGCCACCCTTGGGATACTGGAACATGGTAATAAGGCCCTGTAAGCCTCTCACCTAAGCCTTTTTTTCTCAAAACTGACCATACCCCGTTCTCTTAGCCTTTCCTCATAAGGCAGGTTTACCAGTCCATGATCATGACTAATAAAAAACTGCTACTGTTTCTCTGGCTGATGTGAGAAACACTAAACTAGAAGTTTTCCCATAGTGGTGGTCAGGGGAGAAGGCTGCTGAGCAGCAAGAACAAACTGTGATACATAAAAAAATGCCTTTAATGACTAGGAAAAACTCATTTAAAATGAAACCTGTTCCTTTAGATTTCCCAAAAGCATGATGAGACAACATTGCAATCTGTCCAGATTACTAGCATCCACAGTGATTTCTGTGGTGCAGACATTTTAGGAGAGTATATAGCTTCATTTAATAGTAGTAGAGAACACTGTCAAGTCAGTTTATTTATCAGGGGACACATTTGACAGCCTTCAATGTAGTTAAAACTCTTAAAAACAGCATTTCCACAGAAAAAGTCAGAGCATCTTTGTGAAAGAATGGACAAAGCTACAATAGTTCTTGGAGAGCTAAAAACACAATAAAAGATATTAGTGGGAAAAGAAAGAACTGGGAAGAACCATCTTAGTGCAAACATTGATGTGTTATTTGTAAAGTACTTATTCCTTATTCCAGATGACTGTTGAAGAATCCTGTAGAACAATACTGCATGCTGCTTCTTGGAAAGATTTTATAGGTGTTAATGGGGATGAGGTAAGATTTTTAATTTTGATTTTTAAACTAAGACCTCCACACGATAACTAGAACCTTAGTTGATTTTCATCTTATACTGTATAATTGCAAGATCCTGCATAGAAACAAAAAAAAATCTCTAGACTTTGTAAATAATTTATACCTTCCATAACACGTGCACAGACATTAAAGCTCTTGATAAAAGCAGAAAGCTAAAACAGATATTAAGGATAAACACGAACATGTATTAAAACTGTTACTCTCAATTTCTAGTGTAGATGAAACAAAACATGTCACTTTTCCCCCCATATTTTCAAATCTGTCTTTTTTCTTAGCACAGGATATTTTCCTTCAGGACAAGTATCCCTATTACATAAGAGAAGGAAAAAATTGCATCTTACATTGTCTAGTATCTTAGAAATATTAGTGACTATCTGTGCTAAGTTACCAATGGTGCTGAAAACGGATCATGCCTAGATCCTAATTAAAGCTAAGAATTGGATTCATCTTCCCATTCCCACTCTCTCACCCTGAAATGGATGGAATGAGCATAATCATAAAGATAGTGTTACATAGTGCTCAGTTATAAACTGTATTTGTAACATTTTTTGTGGAAATAATGTGTTATCTGTCTTAATCTATCCCTTTTCACTACCATTGACATTTATGTTCTCCTGTCTACTTGAAGCACTCCAATTACAATGCAACTATTTTCCTATCTTCTTGGACTAAGTTGGAGGTTCTTTTCAAATCCTTATCTGCCTAAGTGCATTTCCAACCTTGATATCTGCCTTATCTGTTCAACTTTGTGCTTTCTACTTGTTAAACTCTGTTTAGAACATTTATACTCACTAAAGGTTTAATTCTTGCCATCTGTGGTGTGTAGTGCCTTGTGCTTATTTTTGTTTCCTAGCGTTTGGTTACTGGCTATAATGTTACAGGCGGGATTCAGTCACCTGCATAGAGATACCAAAGAGTCGTTTCAGCAATCTAATGTATTCCATCAGGCTTTCTGCTACATTTCCAGAAGTGCTTAGCTTTCCCAGAGGTCCCACACCATAGTTGCCACCCTCTGTGTGTCTCAGATTCAGAAGGAAAATTATAATTACACAACACCTACTGTCCTGCAATGAATGTGTTTTGTGCCTTTAACAGTTGAATACAGGCTCTATATTGACCTGGCACTGCAAGGTCTCAAGATTTGTCTCACTTGTTTGAGTCTGAACTGGATTTGCTTTGTTGGAGCATCTCTGCTGTTCTCAGTGACTGCTGGTTCCCCCCTTCCAGCTCCAGCTCTGGGGATGCCCCTCTGGGACAGGGTCATGCTCACTCCCCAAGTGACTGCCAGACAAATCACAGGCTTTTGTGTGTGAGTGGCTGCATTAAAGAACCCAAGTGGACCCAAACAATGAGAAGAAAGAAGCCCTTGACAGCAGCATCTGTGTTCTTCCTCACAGAGAAGTCATCAGCATCCTCGTGGCTTGTCACAGCCCACACCACATTTTGCATACGAAAGACTTTAAATGTCAGCCTTTATTGGAGAAACATTGGGAGTGTGAGTATAACACCAAATAAAAGGCCAGCTATTAAAAAGAATAAAAAAAGGAAATTATACAACAACTGTAATTTGATTTGCTAATGTGTTTTTTGGTATTAACTAGACAATTCAGGGCACCAGAGTGATAAAACTAGTTCATGGCTCCACTACATATTTTGTGTTCTTTTTCTAACCCAACACTGATTGCAAACCTTTCTAGACAATGAAATGATGCCCACAGGAAAGTTCCCATGCCTTCAGTCACTTCCATTGCACTCCACAGCTCAATCCCCAGTCCAAAATCACTGCTATACCTGACTTTATCTGATGAGTTGAAAAGCTTGAAGCTACTGTAACACCATCACTGCAGAAAGTGATATTGGAAGTTAAGACCTCATGATTAAGTACTCAGGAACAACAAACTGCATTTGCATCCAAAGATTTGATATAACTGATACCCTGTACTTTTATTCATTCTTTTCTGGCACTCACAGAGCTATCATAAATATCTGTTAAGAAAGTCACCAAACACCGCTTTTATTTATTTTATAGCTTCTTCAGGCCTTAGCCTCTTGACTCAGCCATGTCCTTGATCTGCAGTGCTCACAAAGGTGAGCCACTTCTCAGGCACACCGTGAGTTCTCAGAAGGGAGAAAAACATAGGGGTGACTTAGAATTCCCTGATAACATTCAGGAAAATGCTCTTTAAACACATCATGACCTTGTAATAAAATTTATTTTATGAGTAGCAAGTTTGATGTGTGTCTGTCCACTATAAAAATTGGCTGATGAGGAGTGAGTGGGGAAAAGACTTGGGAAAGAGGGGCACCCTCCCCTTCCCCACCAGCTGACCTACCAGGGAAAAGCTAAGAAGCAGGATCCCGCCTATCAGGTAGAGGTTTGGAGAAGCCATTAGCCATGGAAGGCCCTGGAAGCTGCCAAAAGGGGTGGATAACCACAGCTTGGATCCATGACTTGGATCCAGAGTAAGGGATAACCTGCCTCAGCAGTGTTGGAACTCTGCAGGGTAAGGAAAGGCTGGTGGATGAAACAGAAAAAAAAAAACCAAATGAGTCAACCTGGCCCCCAACTTCAGCTCTGAAAAATAAGCACAAAAAGAAGACAAAAAATTAAAATTAGTATAAATATCTCCCAGAAACAATTTGGGAGAAACACAAGAAAAAAAAAAAAGAAAAAAAAGAAAAGGCAAACAAAAAGTTTGCTGGGATAAATGCTATCTAAATAAGAAAATATCTACAAACTGCCTAGGAATGGGATGTCCACCCTAAAAGCTGTTCTCATAAAAGGGGAAAATACCTACACAAAGCTGCCAAAAAATTCCCTTTCTGCCCTTCTCCTGCACCTGGAAGCACTACCTGGATGTACCACCTGGAGAGTTAATGCCATGTGTTTGCACAAGTAGGGGTTGATGAAGGAGAAAACACCTTCCCAAAGCAGGACTGGAGGTGGAGGCCAAAGTGTTGAGTCCATGCTCCGGTGCAACCCCAGAGGAGTTTTGACCAGATGTCAACCAGAAATGTCCTGCTTTTTCCTCACTCTGTGCTGAGGCTTAGCTCAGTCAGTAGAGACTGAGAAAAGTTCAGATTCTGTAAAGATAACCAAAAACATAACCATTTTGGGGACATGTTTTGCCAGACGAGAACACTAACCTGCTTCTTCCTCCTTATGTCAGTGAATCAAATTACTGAAAACCATATGTCCAGCTCTGAACTCAAACCCTTTTTTTGCCATCCAAACCCCACACCAAACTTCAGTCTCTCCAAACCTTCTACAGTACATTTTTCAGTTGTGTAAAATAGGCCCCAGACACGTATTTTATTGTTTTCACTGACTCTGACACTATGCTGAGACATACAGAAAGTCCCAAATTGCTCCAACCTTTACAATGTTTATGCCTGCCTTACACTACTGTTCTCTTACTCCAGATGATTAGGAATGCTGGGACCTTGCACAACTAAGCTGATCTGCTCATTCTTTTGAAGTCAGTAACTGCTCACTAGATAGAAGTCATAAGTAATATGTTTCTCTTTGTGCCTCTTGCTGACAACAAGAAAAACATTAATTTAACTTCTTTGGCTGGATGTGAACTAAAGCCTTAAAAAGAAAATGACTTTGCTGCCATTGCCCTACAACTCTCAAAGAGAAATGAAATACTGCAGGGATTCTAGAGCAGCGACTTTTACAGAAGAGAATAATTTCAGATACAATGTGCCAAGCCATAAAAAAATACTAGTTCAGCTTTTATGCATATTATGTCTCCTTTGACCCTGTTCAATTCTTAAAAGGATACATATATTTACAGGACTTAACAAACGCTTTGCTTCAATCTGATTTCTCTCTGGCAAAGAAACCACTATTGAAGTGTTACTTTTTCTTCCTATAGACTCAGAATCACACTACTGATAGATTTATTGCTGTCACTGTTATTATCATTTGTATGAATGTAACATCAAAATAGCCAGTTCACAATCTGTGAGTCTGTACACATGATAAGAGAAAATGCTAGCAGTATAAATAGATGAAGCCAGAGGAATGGGAGCACAGTCAAAGAGAAGTGAGATAATCAAGGTCGTGCCAAGTACAAGTGAGAAAGAACTGAGGTTTTATCCCCATAAAAATTCTGAAGCATTCCATATGGTCGCCTTTTTGAAAGTAACATAAACAAGTTGCCAAATTAGAACAATTTAAATTTAGGTTGTTATTCTACATAATGTAATGTAGCTCTAGCTTAATTTTTCCAGTGAATCTGTAGTGACTTCCTAATCTGATCTGATCTGACATAAACACAGAATAATCAGAGGTAATAATTAGTAATTGATTAATTCTGATGTTGGTGTATGATGATTTATATTATATTTCATAACAGTGCCTTACAGAATATTCAGCAGCAATGCAAATTAACCAACATTAGAAGATGGGACACTGTTGTATAAATGAACTTCTGCCTTTTTTTCAATTTTTTTTTTTTTACATATCTAGATAATAGCACAATAAACACTGAACTAAGTAATAATCGAGTATGTCTATTAAGATATGTAATCATTTCAGATTTTTACAACTGCTTTTTCATACTAATTATCAGGAAAAAATTAAGCCATTCCTTTTGTTTTCAGGTGCCTTTCTTAAAAATATTCCACAGATGGCATTTTTGACTAGTGCTCTGCAGTAATGATTTATAAAAGTTGCATAGAGGCCTATGAACCCCAATTAATATTTAAAGAATGCTTTCAGTGGCAGCAGGAAATGATCCATCTATGTCAATAGCAGAAAATAGCAGCAACAAAAGTTTCCTTGGGAGGTCTGCCCTTTTGAACACAGGGCAGTTCACATGTCTTGTAGAGAACTGTTCAATGGGTACCCCGGGTGCACACAGCGACTCGTCTTTTGTTTAGGCTTTATCCATCACACCTCAAATTTTCCATATATCTTCATTAAGTGCAATGTGGTTAACCTGAGTGATAGTTTGCACTCTCCTAACCTGAAGAAGAAATATCTCTAACTGCCCTAACTCCTGATTGTATTTGTATACCTGTAATCAAGTTTTGATAATAGCTTAGGTCTTTTACAAATTTAAACAGAGAGTATACATACACATTAAGATTTTCTGATTGAAGTAAAAACATAAACTGGGAGTTTGGCTTGACAAATATCTCTGCAATCACTGTTTTACATTTTTGGCTCTTCTAAGTCCAATGTCTCAGTTGAAAAAGACCCAACATTCATTTTTCTAAATGCAGGTGTCATTCTATATTGCTATACCTAAAAAGCAATCAACAAAAATTAATGTATATATAACATGGGGATAAAATAAATTTCTTGCTACAGTAGAATTCTGCTGTCAGTAATAAATGTTGATCTGTTAAAGACAGAAACTGAAAATAAATTTTAAAACGTGGAAGTTCATATTTTTCAGTGTTCCTTCTCTCTTTGAGGAAATAAAGTCTTATTCTTAAGTGTGTGCACACATAGGTTTGTAAGGTAGAATAAGTCCCTGCAGGTAGGGACTTACAGGCTTTTTCAGGTAAACATTCTAAAACAGGAAAGTGATGAAATCTTTCAAGAGCAATCACCTCCTTAAAAAAAAAAAACATAAGCAGAAACTATATATCTTTGTATACATTATTAATTCTCTTTCATTTTTAAATGCATGTATGCACTTACATCCATATAAACACCTGTGTGCATATTTAAACTGACTCTATACAAGGAAACTGATTTGCTATTACAAATGCTAACGTTTGCAGATGTCTGTTACAATTTTAGCACTATGTGTCAGAAGAACTGCATTTGAAAGAGTTTATTTTCTGTTCCGAGTGTTGACTTCTGAATGAATTACAAGTTAACATTCTATGCAGATTCTCCAGAAATTACTAAGAAAGCACCTCAAAAATTTGAATACCTGGACATATCCAGACCTTAAATCTTCTAAATTCATGAAACTTCTTTCTAGGGCAGGCACTTGATTCATGTATGCAAATGTCTGCAACTTGAAAAGTGCATGTGCATGTTTAAGCAATGTATTATTGCTGCGACCAGATGCTTTGATTTAAATTGAATGCTGGATTTCCATTTGCTTCTGAATGAAGAAGTTGCAGAAAACCAAGCAGCAGTTGTCTGAAAAGGCCAGGTAAAATGCAGCTGAGATGTAAATCAGCAGAGATATCAGTCTCAATCACCTTTGCATACACAAACAGGAGACACTACTGTGGTTTTATGACCAAAAAAAAATTCCATAGACAGTTGTGTTAAATCTAGTAGTTGTCAATTATAAAGTTGCAGATGTTTCAAAATCTGGTTACAACTGACAGACCTTTTGGTTTTAGGCCATTTATTTCAAGTGTGTTTAGAGATTTGCTAGAAAGCACAGTGTGCAAATCTGTATAATAAAAGTTCTGGGAAACTGCTCAGGGTATTAACTATAATCTCATAATTCAATTTTTTTTTCTGGGAAAACAAAACACTTGATGTGACACTCAAGTTTTCTACAAGGCCAGGCTTAGCAAAAAATAAATATTCTGTAGTCTTCCTTTTCAGATGGAAGATTGAAACATATGTATTTTGCATTTATCAGAAATTATTATTTCAGGGTTATAATATGCAAGAGTCATGATTGTATGTATAGGAAGAAAATAGTAATGAGAGTAGCATTATAATGTAAATAGATATATAAGGGTTCAAAAAAGAAAAAGGAGATATGGTTTAATTTACTAATTCACTAACACTTGTATTTCTATAACCTCAGTATCGCATTAAATCTTGGTAATAAATAAAATTTGCAAAGTAGTAAGTGTTACAAGTAGTTCTTTGTCAGAGAAGCTGTTTCCAGGTTTCTTTTCTTAAAAAAGAAAGAATGGGTGAGGAAACAAACTACTGTTTGGACCTGAAGAAATAGTGAACACGTGTATAAGAAAAGGCAAAAAGCCAGAACTGTAATCCCAGTATGAAATACGGATGCCCAAGGAAAAAATTAATTTCAGCACTCCTTAATAATATTTTGACCTATTAAATATATTAAATAAATACTTGTCATACTAGGAGTTGAATATATCTAGTTCTATGTTGCAATAGGTTAAAAAATTAATTTCAACATGATTCATAATACCTAATTACATTAACATTGAACTCTTTTTCTTTCTATCCAACCTTCTCTGTAAGCCCTGCAGACTAATATATTCTAAGCTCAGAGGGATTGCAGCCGTTATTTGTTTAGATTTGTGGAAAAAACCCAAATCCAAAGCAGATCACAAAACTGCCTCCAACAATTTATTTGTTAAGCCTATAAATCCTATAAATTTCTGTTTAAACAAATTGTGTACATAGAGCCTCATTTTTTTAAAATATCATAAGTTGAATCCACTGTTCTGCATTCAGCAGGCAGAAGGATCACTACTTCAAGAACCTGATCAAGCCTCACAGTTATAAACTATATCTGTTAGAAATTTCCTTTTTCTTTCAGCTGGTTTTCTTTATCACTTGTAGAATAATGTACACTTAAACATTTTTCTTCCATCTCAAAGAAGAAAAAAATACCATATATTATGTTTTAGAAATTATTTAAATAATTATGCCTTTTGTTTTAACTTGATTACTCATAGACTGTTCTGATCAGCTAATAATGTATTCTGCTCTGCTCAGATGTTTTATTCTGCTAGTAATGAAGATTCCCAAAGGAAGACAATCATCATTCAAGACTATATCCTCTTCTGAGCAAGGGTTAAGCCTAATTTACTTATTTTGCAGTGCTAATAGAAGTAACAGGCAAATAGATCAGTGTTTAAGTATTCAAGAGGCCATAAAGTTCTATTTTCAATGTTAAACTGTTTGCCAACTAACCTAGGTACAGAAAATAATTCCATTTGTTTCCTCTGACCTCGTGGATACTTTTGTGGGTATTCAGGAAAGGAGCATTTAGATCACTCATGACTGTGACTAGCAATTGAGGTGGTGATGATGATAGATTACTGAGGAGCTATCGAAATATGCTAAAACTTAGCTTTGCTTCTATTTTCATGGTATGTTCAATTCTGCTATACAGCAAGTACCTCACATCAATATTCAGAGAGAATGATGTGGCTATACATGTAAACATAGGGGTATATTCCTTTCTATGTAAACACATACACATATACATATATATATGTATACATGCACACATATACTCTGTATGTACACACAGGAACTGGAAAAGGTTAGCATAACAGAGAAATGTTCCACATATAATTTACTTGAAAGAAATATATAAAAATTTAAGAATAATGTATTATTAGATAAAATCTATTTCATTATCTGAAAAAAAATTGGCAAGTAGTGTTTTCCAAGCATTTTATTTTCATTTTGCATTTAAAATACCAGTGTAAAATAATTGCATTCATTGTATGAAATAATGAATCATTCTTCACTATGGTTTGTGAGTGTTGGTCTCTTCTCAAGGAAGAATCAGTGAGAAAAGAGGAATCAAGTTGTACAGGAGAGTTTTAAATTGAATATTAGTAAAAATTTCTTCACTGAAATGCTGGTCAAGTATTAGAACAGGCTGCCCAGGGAAGTGGTTGAGCCTCTGTCCCTGAACATATTTAAAGACAAGCAGATGTGGTACTTAGGGAGGTGGTTTAATAGGGGACTTGGCAGTACTGGGTTTGTGGTTGGACTCAATGACTAGGAAATAATGGTTTATTGGCTTAGGAAGGGAGAAACTTGTGAAGATTTATCCAGGATGACTTGACCAGCAAGGCCACTGTCATAACCACTGAAATTAAAAAGCAATGAGTAGTGAAAACAGTGGTCCCTAGGGCAACATGTTTGCAAACACACAATGCTGCAGTGATGGTTGAGCCTGAAACAGAGAGCTGCAGGTAAAGCCCAGATTGCCAGCCAGGACTGGTACCAGCCAGAAATGACTGTCCTGCTACTCCAGGTCCATGGTGCTGGGCACAGCCACACCGGAGGATCTGGAGCCTTGGTGAGTATGAATCTCTGTGTGTGTGTGTGTGTGTGTGTGTGTGTGTGTGTGTGTGTGTGTGTGTGTGTGCACTGTAGAATAGTAGAATAGGAGCTGCTGTACAATTGCTATACTCATCCCACAAGGTAAATTAATCTTTTGTGTTACTGAGGAGTGTGGTTCTGTTCTTGCAGTCACACCAGCCTTAATTCCTCTGTGACAATCTGTTTGGGTCAACACTACACCAACAATCAATACTAATCAAGAATGCAGTTTGCCTCTCTGATACAGCTTTAAATCAGTGTTAAACAAGGGTGCCTAGTAACAGAAGGTGTATGAACACTGGTAATTAACTTTTTTTTAAAAGCACAGCCTTATTACCAAACTGAGGAAGAAGCAACAAGTTTTTTATAAGGTTCAATATAGGTCAGAGTATCGATTATAGCATACAGAGTCTATAGCTCTTAAAGCTGTTAACTTTTTCTCTCAAAACAGATGATATAAAATTGTTATCTCTAAGATGTCTTTGCTGCTTTCACAAATTGAAGTATGCTTAATCCAGTACGTAGTGTATACTTGGTATTAATATATAAAGCTAGGATCTAAATTTAGCAAATATGTTTGGGTACCTAAGGCTCAAACTGTTGGCACGACGTGTGATCTGATAGGAAAAGAATTGAAGATCAAACCATTTGATTCTGAGGATCTCACATGCTGACTGTACATATTGCATTATTTTCTTCATTTTTTTAAACTTTAAATTAGTCATGATCTAGTCCTGTGGGCAAACCCATTGCATTCAGAGCTGTGGTTTTGGAACACATCTTCTGGTTTAGTTTTATCCAACTTAATCTTATTTGTGTACTTTGAGACAATTTTATGTATCAAAGCATAGTATATATCAAAGCATAGTCAATGAAAAGATATTAATTCAAAAATGCAATCTACATAAAGCAGAACATAATGTATGCCCTTTCTTATATCCCATAATATCTGATGAAGACCTAACCAGTACAATTAGTGAACCAGCTCAGAAAGACATACAGTTGACATACGTAGGGACTCATGTCCTTAGGGATATGAGTCAATGACCCACTGCTTTAGAGGCTGAAGACCCAGACTGCTACCAGGTCTGCCAGAGGTCTGTTAGGCTGTTGTGAAAGTTTTGGGTACCCTAGGGCATTTGCAATGGCATTTCTATGAATGCTGAGGCAACAGAGCCTGAACTAGACACTTGAGGTCCAGGTCTCCAGGGAGGGCTGATTTGCCTTTCCAGCTGCAGTGACTGCACTGCATTTCATTGACTACAGCAGCAGCATAGACAGCTGGCTGGATGTATGTTGTTTAGACCTAAACACAGGGACATGGAAATTTAAATGTATGTGCCTTATTCTGGATATAAACACAACTTTCTCCATTGCACACAAAAAGATACATCATCTGTAAGGGTGTCTTGCCACTTTCAGTACCAAACCCAACCTCATTAATACGGCAAGCTAATTTTTACTTGTACTCAAATGGCTGGTCTTTGCCAAGAGGTGGAGTGTTACTGCTAGAGTTATATGCCAGATTTCACAGACTGGTTTGTGTGGATGAGGCACTTTAGTCAGAGAGAGAGAAACAGATAACTTTCCCAGGCATCGTCCTGGGAAAAGCAGTGGGAATACTCAGAGAAGGAATTAAAACAATTCTTAAGTCTCTGCAGCTGGTGTTTGTGAACATGTGGAATGTGTTACACATGATGTTATGAAAAGATGTTGTTCTTAATGAACCAATGGTGTGACAGGTGTTATTAAGAACCAATCAGGTTCTGGGTGAAAGATCTTGCCTATAAAAAATGTGTGACGTCTAATAAAGTTTGCTCTTCTGCCTTCTGAGCATGGTGTTAAATGTCACTTTCTAGCAGCCATCCCTAACTCAATAGCAACAGGTTTGGAATGAAAGGGACCCTCAAGATCATCTTGTCCCAACACCCCTACTGTGGGCAGGAATACCACCCACTAGACTGGGTAACTCAGGGCACCATTCAATTTGGCCTCCAACACTTCCAGAGATGAGACATCCACACATGTACAGCTTCTCTGGGCAACCTGTTCCAGTGTCTCATTGCCCTCACAATGAATAATTTCTTTCTAATACCTAACCTAAACCTACACTCTTTCAGTTTAGAAAGAGTCACTACATGTTTGTCCTGTCGCTACATGTCCTTTAAAAAGTCCCTCTCCAGCTTTCTCGTAGGTACTGGAAGAGTTTTTGTTATTACTGCCTAGTCTATCAAAGCACAAAAAGGCTTTTTCTCCAGAGAAATCTGCCTGACTAAGAGACACCATATGAATGACAATAGGTTTTACAAAGCCAAGTTTGTGGCAGCCTCACTCTTAAGTTGATGCAGGAGTCTTACCAAAGCACAGGTCTTCAAATAAGCTGGGGGGGGGGGGGGTGTTGAAAGGCTGCGCTCAGCATCTTATAAGAAACACTTCAGATGGAAAGATGACATAATCTGTTCATAGCACCCGTGCTTAATCTCTAGGGGTCTGGGTTCAAACATAGAACATCAGTAATGGAATGAGATGTGATCCTGAACTAATCTGTAATTGAAATTCACTCACATTTGAAGCACTCACATTATAGAAGCACTTATTATACTTCGATAGAAGTAGGGCTTTATTTAAAAGCACTGCACCCATTAAATAATTTGGAAATAGAGAGTTATGGAATACTACTAAGCATCACAAGAAGTCACATAATATTAATCACTGGGAATGTTGATGTAGACCATTTGTGGAAAAATGTGTATATGATATAAAAACCCTATTCCTATGGATGCTTATTTCTAATGGTCTTATATAAAAACTTATGGCAAGAATAGTAAAAATAACACAATTTAAGCAGAAGTAGAAAAGTTCTAAATTATTTTTTTCTTTGAAAACATTTTTCCCTAGTTTTACATTAAATGATAATTCTTTCATTAAACTATTCTTTCTGTGAATTCTGTTTCTTAACTTCTGTGGTCCCATTTTTAATTATTCATTCTTCTATAACTATGTTTTAGTGTGCAGATATTTTAACTAATGCTGTAATCCTCTTTCTTAATGTCCTTTGTAATTTAAAGACCAAAATATGAGAAAGGAACTGGGTTTGGAATTGACTGAATAGAACATTGAAGAATGCTTAATTTCTAAATAGAAAGTAGAATAAAGGAATTTCATGTGACATACCTTGTGTCTAGGATTTGGCAACCAACTTGATATTTCATTGTCAGGATTGTCATGCCATCTACATGATGCGTCACAAAAGACAATAGGATATTCCATTTAGTTGTCTTGCATTTTCAACCAGACATTATTTTCCTGAAACTGAATGGGCTATTGAAGACATGTGCCTAAACATTTAAATAATTTCCCAGAAGACTGACCCTTAAGCATAGATTTATGATGTCCAAGGAAAATCAATATGGATTTCAGGTTCTTAAATTAAAAAAAAAAAACAACCTACCAACCAACCTCTGGAAAATGTAGTACACATATTATCTGTCACAATCTAGGAACAGTTCTCTGAGTGCATTTGAGTGCACAAGATTGTGATAACAGCAGTGACCTAAAACTGCTGAATCATAACTTATATTTAATGTCTGGGTAAAATAATGGAAACCTTAGTTTCTGTTGTAATGTGACAGGGATGTAAAGGGAGAACAAGTGGGAAAAGAAAACTTGTCAATGTGGCCCTTATGCTCAACTGCTTTCCAGACATCATGTTACACTGTACTATTGTTTGCCTTTCAGTGTGTGATCTGAGAAACTGACTGCAAACTGACATGTAAATCTTCATAGATGAACTTGCTTTTGAACCACCAAATAATTCTCTAAAGACTGTTCTAAGGCTGCCTGGGTCTATTTTTTGATGCTCTACTTTTGCAAAGCAGGTCTATACCCAAAGAATCATCCTGTGAGGTTTTCCTCAAACAAGCAGGTCACTGACTAGAGGATCAGGAGCTCTAATGTGCCACCTCTGTGATTTTGACAAAAAGTATCCTTTTAATCTAGTAAACATCAGTTTTTAGTCTGTACTGATGGCTAACCTACTCTCACAGAATTGACATCAAAATCTTGGACGGCCTAAAATATGCGTTACAGGCCAATACAGATTTTGCTTTCATATCCTTAAAGTGGAATTTTCTCAATTTCCCTTTTAAGTCACAGTGACTATTTTTTTGTATAGTTTTAAGCCACGCTTTTGGTTTGTGTATTTTTGTCCACAGCCTCTGTATTTTTCTATTTTCCTTTCTTCTTCTTTTTTTAAAGGATTGATGCCTTTAGAATTTTTTCTTGAAAGAACACGTGCCAAATGGGGAGTGGCATTCCCTTTTTACTAAGTATCAAGGGGGCAATCCAGTGTTGGGGAGTGGCATTCCCTTTTTACTAAGTATCAAGGGGGCAATCAGCTGTTCTGAACCACCTCCAGGAAGCACATACTTGATGTTGTTATCAAAAGTACTGTGTAGTGTGAACATTTCACCATCTCACTCTCCTTAAACAGACAGCAGTTTTATATGCCAGAAAACTTCTACATGGTAACTGCATTTAGTTTTGTTGCGTCATCATCAAAAAACCCTTCATAAGTAAGATACAACAGATTGCGTCTTCTTTGTAAATCCCACAAAAAAGTATTTAAAAAAATCAGTGGAAATATTTTTAAAAATTTCACATAACAGATTGACTCCACCAAAGACAATGATTTAAAATGAAATTTATTGATTTTTCTCTATTTGACTTCAAATTGCACCTGCCTGTGCAACATAAATATCATTCTTTGTACCTCACTCAACCAGTTCAGAAAGATATATGAAATACCGCTAGGATGGACCAAATTAGAACTATAATTACTCATCAACTCACTAATATCATACATACTTTATCCATTAGTTTCAATTATATTGTTCTTAAATAGAGTTTAAAAAACAGGTTTGGTTTTCTTCCTTGGCAGCCTATATGAGTAATAGAATATAGCAGTAATAAAACACTGTAGAAAATTCTGATAGGAAGAGACAGATAGCAGACCTTATTTGCCAGGTAGCCCATAATCCACGACTGAGCCTTTTTCATGGAAAGACAAATAAAAGTAAAACAATAAAGGAGTTAATATCATGTGAAAATAAATCTGTGTAGCTCTACAAAATATATTTTCTAACACAGTATATTGTGTCCTGTCAGACAGACTTTTATCAGCCCCTGTCTCACCAAAGACTCACAAGTGCTTTTACATTTATTCACTGGTTTTAAATGACATGTTTTTTCTTTCCTAGAAAAAGAATAGGAAAACAGGAAAATAATAAAATGTAAACATATAATCTGTCATTCTCTTCATACAGTTGGATTTTTTTACATATAACCCAAAATAAGTTACTTTGTCTTTTCTAAAGTATTTCAAGTTAGCAGCTAAATAATTCATAGATTTGTGATAACTAGTCTCCTTTATTTTCTTTTTAAAACTTCATCCTATTTCCAAATTCACCTATTATCCAAATTTTTTTCCCTTCTAAATACAATATTCCAACAGATTTCAGTTGCTAGGAATGATGAATCATGGATCTGCAAAAAAACCTCATGGTGGGCCAGAAGGGCACAAAGACAACTCTCAGCTATCTCATGATTTTAGAGTCTGAGTAGAAACTGAGTTTTTTCTCTATGCATTTTTGTAAAATGCTTGTCAGAGCTTAGAATTTAGTAACGTGAGATCAGTCAGACGTGAACTAAATTTTGCAGAAACAGCTGCCAGTAATGGAAATGCAGTTGAGGGTACATGTATTATTCCATATGTTCTTGGTGTTTGACCAGGTAGACACCTCAATATGAGCTTTGCGAAAGGTCACCATCTTGGATGTTCTCCAGGATACACTGGCATCCATTGTCAGTTGGCTGAGAAGCTAAATTTCACAGTCCATTAGTATGCTACATCTGGAGGTCTTTTTGTACATTCTACATAGCTATATTCCTTGCAGTCTACAGATGGGGCTAGAATAAAATAAAAGAGGGAAGACCCTTGTTTTTCAGAATATAAAACCAAGGACTAACAACCCACAGCCATCTTCATTTGGGACATAGGTACTGGTAAATATTTTAGCATCACAGAGACCAGGAAGAAATAGTGATTTTTAATTTAAAAAAAAACTCCAAACAAAGCAAAAAGGTTTAAACCCCCTCAGTATAGTCAGCAACTTAAAATAGTGTCAAGAACTTGAATAATATATAAAATTGAAATAATTCTGCTTTTGATTCACTGCTCTGGAGTCAGGTCACTATGTGGGTGCATAGTCTATTTGAATTCCTATGGAAAAGATAAAACCATTTCCACGTCAGTGCTGGAGCAGATTGTTCCTACTGGCTTGAGTGCGTATACTAACTATTTGAGACTAGTTTTTCCACTGACTAGTGGCAAGTGCCACTGAGCCCAAAGATTGAAAAACAACTCCAGTGTAGAGAACCAAATCCTTTCGAACTTATAGAACACATAGATTACAAATCTAACTCACTTTCTAAAGACACAGTTATTTTCCTTAACCTTTTAATAAAAAAAGTCTTGTTTGAGCAAAAGCAACCCCACCTAGTTTTATTCATACGTGGAAAATTTTCCAAAATCTACCCTAATTTTGTTTTTAAAAACATGATTGTGAAAACATAAGCCAGAAAATATGCCCTTTTGGTAAAAAATATTAATGATATCCCAGGCTGGATTAAGAGAATCTTTACCAGCATGTCAAGGGAGATGATCCTTACCCTCTTCTTAGGACCGATGAGGCCAAATTCTGAGTGCTGTTCTGGGCTCCCCAGCATAAGAGAGAAATGGACCTACTGGAGAGAATGCAGTGAAGGGCCACAAAGATGACAAAGGCACCAGAGCATCTCTCCTATGAGAAAAACCTAAGAGACCTGCAGCTGTACAGCCTGGAGAAGACAAGACTCAGAAGGAGATCTCATTAATGTCTACAAATACCTTTATGGAAGGCATGTAGAGGACAGACCCAGTCTCTTTTCAGCACTGCCCTGTGACAGTACCAGAGGCAATGGGCACAAGCTGTACACAGGTGGTTCTGCTTGAACATTGGAAAACATTTTTTCATTGTGAGAGTGATTGAACACTGGAACAGTTTATCCAGAGAAGTTGTGGAGTCTCCATCCATGGAGATATTCCAAATACATGTTTGTTCTGGTTCTGACAACCAGTTGTACGTGACACTGCCTGGGACGGGGTCATTGGAAAAGATAACCTCCAGAAGTCCCTTTCAAACAAGACATCCTGTGATTCTGTGAAACCACTACAGACAAAATGCTGTGTTCTGTATAGTAAAAATTACAACCCCAGTCTACAAGAAATAATGCTTTAGCTATTATAATAAAAAAAAAATCAAAAAAATTCTCACAAACAAACCCAAACAAAAAATCCCAACACACCAAACAATTCAGTGCCACTATATCAATCAAGGTAGGTAAAATACGTAAATACAATAGATATCTATCTATTTTACAGTAGGTAAAATACAAGTGCCGCCATTTCAAATCTAGCCCAGGGAGGTAAATGTACTGTATGAAGATGATTTTTTTTCTTTGAAGGCTCTATGTTTTGAAAGGCTATCATTCAGAGTCTTAATCAGTGTGAATCCATGTAATCCCCATTTTAAGGCATTTTTTCTTAGGTAATGTACAAGAAAAAGAGATTCAAACCAATACAGCACTGTTGTTATTCATATTTGTTTTGCAGATATGGTAGGCTGAATACCAGTTTGAAGGCTGAAACTGAAACTGACTCAACCAGGAGTAACATTGAGTACACAGCTTCACTTGAAACTTGTGCCAAAACAAAAAGTTGTTAAAATTAGTTTCTTTAATGAAAATAGATACATTCAATAGTAGATTAGAAGCAGGCAAATAAAGACTAAAAACCAGAAGGTATTTCAGTTGGTTCAGTGAGCTTCTCTATAAGCTAATAGAGAAAGAACAAAAATTATAGGATTATCATTTGAATCCTTAGCTTTATAAAGAAACATGCTACTGAGGGCAATAATCAAATGATCATGGTTTTTTTCAGTAATTTAATTCATGAAAAAAAATTCATACAAGATGCTTACTTTCTATGCACACTAGAAATTATTGAAAAAATATTGTAAAGCTTTTTTAAAGAGCAACTCAAAAAGTTCAGGATTTTGTAAAAGACAGCCTGTACTCAAAGTACCTTACAGGTACAGCACTGAAAGCATATTACAAACATGATGAAGAACAAAAAGGATCATGGGATAGATTATCAGAAGTCTCATTCCTACACTGTCTTTTATGAAGCTGAATGATTTGTAGTAAAATCTGTCTACCTCTTTGTGGATATTATGTCCTCAGTGTCTCGTAGAATATTTTCTTTCTTTGGTTTTGTCTCACCATTTGTTTCCTTTTGTTTCAGTTGCAGTAAGAAGGAAAACAGAGACTGGCTGTAGCAACATTATTGATGTTAAATATGTTTGAATTGATATCCATATAGACTGGTAGCTGTATGTTATGGAAAATGGACAAAGTTAAAACAATTTTCATGAGGCTTAAGATCTTCTCCCCAAGTAGTATTATGAGAGAATGATTTTTACATCTGCCACTAGATTTAACTCTGGTCTTAGTCTCATCAGAGAATAATTTAAGAAAATATCTGAACAAATAACAAGTTGAAAATAGCTATTACATACCTAGGGATACACTCAACCACTATAACACTATGAAATTGACAAAAAAAAAATTTAAAATAATTAATTTTCAAAAATGTGGCTTGTTCAAAATATGTAGCAGTTATTATCTATCTATTTCATACAAGTAAAATATCAACCTTAAAAATATAATAAGCCTGAGTTCTACCTGTTGGAAAGGAAAAAAAAAAACGTGAGAACCATAGCAACTGAAAGGGCAGCCTAGTAGTAAACCATTGATTTATTTCTGTATGTAAAATAATCCTGATGGAAAAGATTATCTTACTGTAAAGGTCTTATACTATACATAAGTAAATTTATCTCTAAAGATTAGACCTTCAAATAGAAAACTTTTTATAGTCACATTTACAATGTAAGGCTTGTTGACTATGCCCTGCTAAGTGAATGGAAAAGTAAGCACTGACTTGTACAGAAGCAGGATTAAGCTGTAGTACTTGAGGCAATATGTACCATTTCTGTGGGGATAATTCAAGTGGCACATTATTATAGCAGGGGGAAAACAAATTCTTCACTGAGCTTTGCTGTAGGCCTATGCGGTTCATTTAAATGTAGCTCAACTCCAGCTTTTATAATATATATTCCAAAAGTAAAGTAGGGCATCGGTTCAGAGTGAAGCTAAAATGTTTGTCATGTGAATTGTAAACAACAAGCAACAAGAAGAAAAATATAATGGAAGCAAAATCACACATCCCCACACTCCAGTCTTGCTACAAAAAATTAGTTTAAGCAGAAAAATCACTCACTTTAAACAATGGAGACTATCTGATAGAAACAGCACATATTAATACTGTCAGTGTGACAGATGGTTCTGCAGTACATAATAAAGTAAAAGACATTCTGATGAGAAAGAAGATGTATCTGATAATTTGCAAATCAGAATCCTGGCAGCACAGCAAGGGGAAGACAACTGAGTGCACTTTATGTTGGTGCATCTTTAATGCTTCACATTTCAAGACAATAAAGGAATGGAGGTGAATACAAGTACTTGGAGAACTGAAAGGAGAAACAAAAAGTATGTTTATCTGCTGTGAACAATATACACTGTAGCAGATTTTGATTTGAAAAAATAATTCTACATTTCTAAATAGCACCATATTATCTGTATGTGAGTATAGGTACGCATTGAAAATATTCTAATGAGTAACTTTATTCTAAGAAAAAATCTTTAAAGTTGATCAATTTAAAAAGTCAAAGGTTCCAAGTTAGGAACAAGTAAATTTAAAACGTGCTTAATGACAAGAATTTCTGTGTCTAGCAGTGTTGTTTTGACTTACAATGTATACAGAGGTGCTCAAGATTTTTTAATCAGTGTTTTCTCCAAAGGAAATCTCTTCCCCCAAAATTCCAGATAGACTTGAATTATATTTTCAGATATCTAGAAAAGGTTACAGTCAATATATATTTTTACTGCATATTATATATCCAGTATATATCTTCCTTCTCCAATGACAAATTTCAGGGTTTATTTCTTCAAAATATATATTAGCCAGTGACCTTTTTGAAGAAAAAATAATGCTATGTACAAAAAATTTTGTCTGTGACATATTTCCTGAAGTTATCAATTTGTACTAATATTTAGTAAATTTATGGAGCTCTGTTTATCGCAATTCTTTACAGACTAATCACTGAGACTCAAGAGAAACAGGCAATAATGAGTAATATTTTCTTAACATTTTTGACATCTTTATTGGCTTGTCTGTAGACCTACACAGGTATTTCATTATAAACATCTGCTATGGACATGGATGATGAAAAATGATCAGATCAAAGAATTTGGCTTTTATCCTGAAAAAAAAGAGGACAAAAAGGATCCGAGAAGTTCAGTGAAGTTTCTAAAATTTCTTAAGTTGTATGCATATATTCATGTATTAAAAATAATAAATCATTGCTGGCAGTTATACAACAATACAGAGGTAAAAAATGCATAACCTCAGAAGAAGACAGAAACAGCTGCTACTGAGTTTCTGAATGGTGTGTACAGCTCTCAGAAAGATTTATGTTGACATCTGAGACTGCGAATTTCCATTAGAGTCAGACATAGGGACACAACTCTCATTTACTCTCCATAAAAATGTATGAGTCCTGCTAAAGGCATTTCATGTATCATAAGGATATGGGATAAAGGTGCTCTGAGAATTACTGCTCACTTGACCATTTTATGATTACAAACTAATGGCAATTGTTAGGCTGTAAACTTGTAGTTACATTAAGTAATTTATAAGCTGAACCTTATGAAGTGCTGCTCTATCAAGCCTGACAAAAAGGTAGAGATGGTGTATCTCTACCCTTTGCGAAATATTCAAGTGAATATTTCAAGGAACCTGCACATGAAGTTATTAAGTTAAGCCTCTAGGATCCAGATCTCTATGCATGTATAGACACCAGAGGTGACCCTTGGACTTTTTGCGAAGACAAACACTTTTGTTGCAAGTATCTTCAGAAACATAGAGAAAAATGGATGGTGCTACAGTGTGTAATGTAAAATTATATAGAAATTTATTGGGTTTGTATGGGCAGGTTTTGTTAACCGTGGAGGTTACAGGGTTGGCTTCTGGGATTAGCTGTCGGAATCTTCCTCCGTGACTGGAAGAGCCAATCCCAGGCAGCTCCAATACTGCTATTGTCCAAGGCTGGCCAATTAGAAATGATGGTAATGCCTCTGTGAGAACATATTTAATATGGAAAAGAAGTTATTGTTCGGATATAATTGCGGCCAGAGAAGAGTGGGGTGAGAACATGGGAGAGGAACAGCTCTGCAGACTCCAAGGTCAGTGCAGAAGGAGGAGCAGGAGGTGCTCCAGGTGCCAGAGCTGAGATTCCCCTGCAGCGCCTGCTGCAGCCCATGGTGAGGCAGCTGTGCCCCTGCAGCACTTGTGGACAGGGATACAGAGACCCACCCACAGCCTGGGGAGGAGCCCCACGCAGGTGGATGCCTGAGAGGAGGCTGTGACCCTGTGAGAAGCCCATGCTGGAACAGGGTCTTGGCAGGGACCTGCGGAAAAGAGGAGCCCACACTGGAGTTGCCTGTCCCTGAAGGATTTCTTTCCATAGAAGAATGACCCACATTGCATCAGTTGGTGGAGAACTGTTGCCCATGAGATGGACTCACATTGGATAAGTTCATGGAGAGCTGTCCCATGGGAAGGACCCAATACTGGAGCAGGGGAAGAACTCCTCTCCCTGGTCAGCAGCAGAAATAACCCGTGATGAAATTACCATAACCCCCATTCCCTGCCTGCTGGCACCACCAAGGAAGGTGGTTGAGCTGAGAAGGAGGAAGCGGTGCAGAGAAGGTTTTTAAGGTTTTATGTTACTTCTCATTATCCTGCTCTGATTTTGTTGGCAATCAATTCAATTAGTATCTCTAATTTGAGTCTGGTTTGCCTGTGACGCTATTTGGTGAAGGATGTCTCCCAGTCCTTATCTCAACCTGTGAACCCTTGGTTAAGTTTTCTCTCCCCTGTCCATTTTTGAAGGGGAGTGATAGAGAGGCTTTGGTGGGTATCTGGCATCCAGCCAGAATCAACCCACTACAAGAAAGTAGACAGTAACTAGATTTAAGTGACTATGTTTTGAAGACAGTCTAGCGAGACAAGTGACATAAAGATACAATGGAAAGCCATTTTAAAGCAAGAGCCTGCTAATTCCATTTGACAACATGTAGAAGCTTGGTGGAACTACCTAAATTTAATTAATTTCTTCAAGTAATCTATTTTTAGGCAGAAGAGTTTTCAGAGCTAGGAATTAATACTCTAGGAAGTAAAAAATGCAATAAAAATGGCTACATACTGTCTGGAGTTTGCTTTAAAACTTTGCTGGAGTTTGTACAGACATCTGCTGGTTTTGCTTTGTTAATTTACTTCCTAGTGGCTGTTATGGTGCTATGTTTTGGATTATTGCTGAGCAGCTTGCATAGCCTCAGGGCCTTTTCTGTTTCTCCGACCACCCCACCAGGGCACAGGCTGAGGATGCACAAGCTGTTGGGAGAGGACACAGTTGGGACTGCTGCCCCAAACTGACCAAAGGGACATCCTGTACTGTCTGGCATCATGCTTAGCAATGACAGTTATGTGAAGAGGAAGAAACGGATATTTGGAGCGATGGTGTTTGTCTTCCCGTGTCATTGTTACATGTCTCGGATCCCTGCTTTCATCAATAAAACATCACAAGTAAGTACTTGCAACTCAGTCCCCACTTTCCACCAGAAGCACACACACAATTCTGGGGGAGATTTAATGATGATGGGGTGAAACATAGTTCAATTAAGGGTCAGGAAAGGTATTTAAATGGGCAGTTAGGAGTTAATGAACTGAAAAATTTCACAGATAATGAGCAATTCTGAGAGAAAGATACTCCAAAGTTATCTAATGAGATGGCTTAAACAATGAAAGTGATGGTACTACTTATGTGAGACTAAAAAAGATTTAAACTTAGAAATTGTGGGGAGAAAATAGAGAAAAGATAAGAAAAAAATAGAAATAAATCAGAATAAACTACTATGGTGGTACTTCCAAGGCATCCTTATACAGAGGAAATAAAGCAAGCTTTTAGCTTTGAAGATGTTCGTATAATTTATATTTTTTGTGAAAAACCTTGGGCTTAGGATACACAGCTGTGCTGAAAATCTGCAGCAAAGACAACAGAACAATTATTCACTTGATCTTCATTAGAGGAAAAAAGACTGCTCATATACATACAAATTTGCTGAAGACCGAGCAAATATAAGTTCTAAAGTAATGCAGGAGAAAAACTATAAGGAGATATCTCTCCAATATCTCACCAATATTTCTCAAATTAACTGAAAAGACGGGTTGTCACTCAGTTGTAGGCAGTGACATGTATGTGTGTTTTGACCTAGAAATATGGTTTGACTGCAGGAATATCACCCTACACTAACAATACATGGATATTCAACATTAATTTCAAAAAAGGAATTATTCTATTTCAAAGATTTATGAAGAAAAATATTTTTTATTCTGTAATTTAAAAAATGTGAATTTGGAAGAAGTACAACTGTATCCTAGATACAGATTAAACAGAATTATTTTGTCTTCAAATATATAAAGATAATAAAAGCAATCACTAGATTTGTGAAATAAACATGAAATATAAAGTAAAATTAAAATATATTGATTTTGTGCTTTATTTAGCTTTGAATATAAATTTAACATTTTAAACTTAAATTTAACATTTTAAACTTAAATTTAACATTTTAATTTCAGTCTTCTAAGGAATATCTTCTTTTAATATGTTAGGGCCAGCATTTCTTCCTTTTAATATTAGACATTAAGCTACTCTTTCAAAAACTTTTACCTGATACAAGAAGGTAGTCAGCAAGGAAATGCAAAAGGATGAACTGAATAATTTAGTCAATGAGAAATAAAGAATTATTCAAAGACAGAACCTGAAATTAAATGCATCTGTCCCCTTCTTCATGACATCTGTTTTTCAGAAATTGAAACTAAAAGAATGAAGGTAAGCTGTAGTTTTCCTCATTGCTACTTGGATAATTTGTTCAGTGGTGCCCTGTACTATCATATTCCCCTCAACACAATATTTGTAAATATAAAAACACTGGAAAAATACTCCAGGTATTTCAACAGCTTTTCTGGCCTTACAGCTTAATCCAGTGTTTCAAAGGTTTCTTTGTACCTATAAATGTTATCCTTAATAGCTAATGGTTTCTTTGGCTTTTATATTCCTGCAGAGGCAAATGAATTTTATAAGAGCTTAAGGTGGAGAGGAACTGGGACTGAACTAGCTGATCTTTTTTAGTCAACAAAACATAAGAACTAGAGTTCTCTTTGTTGACACTAGAAAATCCCTTGCTTTTGGTTTAGGGCAGTACTGTATCTTAGGGCAATTTATAATGAAAGGAAATATTTAATATTTAATATTAAAGTCATATCAACACATAAAAATATGTATTTGGAAATGGAAAATATTTTTTTCTGTTTCTCTCTTCTACAAATATATTTTGTTTTCTAATGTTTCTCTAATACTCCATAGAGTTGGGAAGAAACTAGAGTACAAAACTGTTCATGGGAGAGTGTAGGGAGAATTGTAAGGGGGCACAGTATGTAATCTTATCCCCCAGTGAGCTGCAGCTGGGGCCAATTAAGAACAAGTGGCATACACACCTGTAACCAATTAAGAACAAATAGCATAAAAGGGTGGAGTCAGAAGACTGCAAGAACCAGGAGAAGGCTGCTGCAAGGACCAGGAGAGTCCCAGGAGAAGATGGTGAGTTCCCCTGGAGCGGATGAATAATCCCAGAAGAGGGTAGACCCCGAGGGTAGACCCCAGGAGAGGTTGGAGAATCCCTGGAGAGGATGGACTCTGAAACTCCCAGAAGAGGGAGGAGAAACGACTCCGGGATTGAAAGACGGAGACAGAGGAGAATTTACAGAAGCGTTTCACTGCAGCCCACACGGACCTGGAGCTCAGTAAAGAGCCTGGGCTGTTCGACCTGGTCAGCATTAACGATGATTTAGAAAAGGCCTATTCTGAATTGACGGAGGTGCTGCTGGAGGAAATCAAGAAGACCGAAGAATCCAGGAAGTCCTGAGCTGGCCCTGCTTCGGCGTTTCAATTTTGCACATCATTCCCGAAGCACACAGCCAGAAGCATCTGCAGCTAATCCAGCAGCGATCCAATGAAGGATATTGCTGCTAAATTGCTACAGAGCCCTGGCATGTCCACAGGCTTCAGAGTCCATCCTCTTAGGATTCTCCAACCCTCTCCTGGGGTCTACCCTCTTCTGGGATTATTCATCCCCTCCAGGGGAACTCACCATCTTCTCCTGGGACTCTCCTGGTCCTTGCAGCAGCCTTCTCCTGGTTCTTGCAGTCTTCTGACTCCACCCTTTTATGCTATTTGTTCTTAATTGGTTACAGGTGTGTATGCCACTTGTTCTTAATTGGCCCCAGCTGCAGCTCACTGGGGGATAAGATTACATACTGTGCCCCCTTACAATTCTCCCTACAGGAGAGGCCATGAATAGAACAGCTGATACCAAGTTCTTCTGTTGAAAAACACCCTGTGTTACTATGAAAAGAATTACCAGAAGACAAAGAAGAAAATCTCCTTCAGTAACCAGTTAAAGGTAAGTAATGATTATGTACCTACTTGTTGCACCATTTTCAAACTGATCAAGAACACGCACAGTTAATTACACCATTATTCATTTTCTGCTCCCAACAAAAATGCCCCCAATAGCAATGAACATGTTGTTATTTATTAATAAAGTTTTTGAAAATGCAGCGATCTTAATTCCACAAATATAGTTCAAATATATATTTTTATCTTATTTGAAATATGTCGCATATCTGCTAATTTGCAGAGAAAATAAATGATTTTATCAATCAAAGGTAAATCTTTGGTCAAGTACAGATCCATTTAATAATTCACAAAGAAGCTTAGCTCAGGATACAGGTTACCAGTAACACAGGAGGTAAGAACAGGCAGATACTTACTGTGACAGATCTATGCTTAGAACCTATGTGGTTCACTTTTCTTCTAAGAGATTTATTAAATATTTGAACAAAGTACTGTGATGATCATTTGACCTGAGAAATTAATAACTGAATGGTCCTCCAAAGAGTTCTTAGTGAATAGACTTGCTTTTTAAAAATGAAACAGCAAAAAGATTTTCTTGAGCATTTGGTGATGCTATTCTGTCTACTGCTGTGACTGTTGGATACTGAAGCAGTACTTGGTTTTGTGGTTGCAGGTTTACCTGATCACCATGTAAATTAAAAGGGAAAAGAACTTCAGTGTTGCTGTGAGTCCTGAAAGCAAAGCTGCACAGTGGTATAAAAAGATGGGGATAACAATGAACATGATTTGAACTGCACAATCTTTAAAAGTGGAAATAACTTGTGACAAGATAAAATGCAGCTGGGCAAAACTCCATATGAATCCACATAGTACAAATGATCTCACATGAATTTTTAATAAAATTGACCATACACTTTGAAGAAAACATGGAAATCAGAAGTGTTAAAATTTCAGCAATACTTCTGTATTTGTATGTTTCTTTTGCTGCTTCCATTTTCTTGAAAAAATTGTTTCATAGTGTTACCAGTGATGATCCATGTCACAGAAAATGCCACAGTGGCAGTAACAAGGCCTATTCTAGCGGGAATATTCTTACTGTACTGATGGCTACTTCACACAGAAGGGAACTACTTAAATGTGAATGAATAAACATCAAAGACTAATAACACAGCAGGACTTGTTCTTTACACCACCTTGTGTAGTTAAAAACTGCTATTTCCTTATGCTAATCGTTTAATTCCATCTGTTGAAGTCCTGCCAGCCACATGTCTAACATAATGACAGAGTTTGTACTTCAGAGTGTCATTCACATGTCTACCATGCCTATGAATTTCTTCCCATGGATAATGCTATAATTGTATAAAATAAACTGTAATACATTTCAAAATGGTAGATGAAACATATCAATGGAGCAGCTATATCTTTTTAGGAGAAGTGACACAATATCTTAAAAAAAAAAAAAAAACAAACGAGGCCTGTGCCAGCTCTGCAGACAGTTAGAGCCAGGTGTCTCCTCCCCTCAGCAAGTAAAACTGCTCAGGCAACTCCCAAGTACTCCCAGTGCAACATATGCTGCTGCTGCAGGTGCTGCTTTGGCAGCATTGTGAGCTTAGCTCTTAAAAATGTTCTTGCTCAGTTATCATTTTTTTCAGATGGCCAACTTTCTTCCTGAGGAGAAAAACAAAGTGGTTGAGGCTGAACTCCAAATGTTTTGCTAGCATAGATTGAATGCAAGTGAGGGAGAAAAAAAATCACATTTCCAACCAACACAACTAGGGGGACAAAGATATCAGTGTCATTCAAGAAGGCAGTAAGTCTGGTGAAGGAAAAGTTTCTTTTGAAACTCTGGGGTATCTCTCCAGCTGAGGGCTTTATTGGTATGATTATCCTAAAACTTCTCACGGTCTCTTCAGCCATAATACATTAGGATTTTGTAAAACAAGAAAAGACAGCAGATATGTTCTTCCTTAACATTGAAGGCTAATTCTAATAAATGTTATTAAAGTCAGAATAACCTCTAATACCAAAATTGGTCAGTGTAAATGAAGATGTTGGTTTCTTTGATAACTTTATCATATATGTATATGACCATGTTTACAGAGTACACTCTTCCAGACTATCTGTACAGAATGGTGCAGATAGCTGATATTCTAAAGAGCAAAATGCCAGCTGCTCTGTATCCAAACCAAAGATTTAAAGAGGTGATTTAAACATCAGTAAACTTTTTAACATTTTCTTTCTTTATAAAAAAAAGGGAGAGGGATTTTTTTACCTGGGTAGATAGTGATAGGGCAGAGTTTTAGTTTACATGTTAGGAAGAAATGCTTTACTCAGAGGATAGTGAGATCTGGAACAGGCTACCCAGAAAAGTTGTGGATGCCCCATTCCTGGAGGAGTTCAAGGCTAGATCAGATAAGTCCCTGAGAAACCTGGTCTTGTGGGAGACATTGCTGCCCATGGTGGAGTTAGGGGAGTTGGAATAAGATGATCTTTAAGATTATTTTCAATGTGTCTTTTTTTTTTTAATGATTCTATGTTTTACTGCAAAGGGTGCTAAATTGAGAACATTACTTTATGAAGTTTATGTTTGCTTCTTGTAAAATTTGCTTAGAATTTCAAAATGAAAGTATATTTTCTTACAGATGTCTATGAGGTGGGATGGAACTCTCTTCTTCTCCTCCCTAAATATCTGTATACTCAGGCTCTGCTAGCAGGAAAAATTTGTCCCCCAAAGTTCAATAACGGGTCAAGTAATGTTTTGTTTTTTCTTCAATGACTTGGATGAAGGAATAGAGACTTCCTCAGCAAGCTCACTAATAACACAAAGCTGGGAGGATGGCTGAAACCCCAGAGGGTTGTGCAGACCTTCAGAAGGACTTTGACAAGCTGGAGATGGGCAAAGATCTATCTGAAACTCAACAGAGGCAAATGCAGGGTCCTGCACCTGGGCAGCTCCACACAAAAAAATTAGGATGAACTCTTTTTTTTGTGCGGTGACTGAGCACTGGAAATAAGTTGCCCAGAGAGGTTGTGAAGTCTCTCTCTGGAGATGTGTGCTCTCCACATGGATGGAGAGCTCTAGGATGACACTGCTTGAGCAGTAAGATTGGACCAGATGATCCTGTGTGACCCCCTCCAACCTGAACAATTCTGTGATTCACACCCTTTCATTCTAACCCCCATGATAATAAGTGAGGAGTAGATAGGCAGGAAGGGGTGGAAGATTTGACAATATATTAACTACTATTCCTGAGTCAGGGAGGTGAAAATATTCAGGCCACACCTAAAAAAGGATTTGTTCACCAAAGGACTCAGGATGCTTCCCTGTGTGAGGAGGAAAAAAATGGATCTGAATAGTAATAACTTATGTGGGCATAATAAAACCATCCCAGCATATTTTTCCTTATTTGTGCTAGCTTCTAAACTCAGACCGTGGCTGTGAGATGTATTTCCTGCAGCATTTTCTTACTATTTTCACAAGTTTGGATTAATTGCAAACTTTTGCTTTGCAAGTCTGTGTGTATCACAGAAGTCTCAATAGACTGATGCTGCTACATTTTAAACAAAGTGCTATATTGCACTTCCCATAGTTTTATTAATTGCTGTGCTTTCACTTTCAGTTCATGTTGTTTGTGAACAAGTACAAGGTTCAGAGTGTGGCCTATCCTTAATAACCTCAAAGATCTGCCTCTAGAAAATTCAGTGTGTAAAGAATCTAAGTTAATAAGATGTACAAATAGTAAATGATAGGGTAATGCATGAGAAAACTGTTGAGTGCAGAATAGATCTAATCACGGAGATACTAAGGAGATACTAAATGCTTCCAGAGAAGTACCCAATATTCAATAATGCTTATCTTGGCTGAAATTCAGTCTTTGATACCTTTTACAATAATATGATCGATCAGTGCTTGTAAGCCCTCAAGAAGTCTATTGAAGTGGCCTTGTCCTCTTGATTGGTGCTTTTTTCCTTTGGCTATTCAGTATATTGTGTGAAGGATACAAAGTCGAACTAACAGGAACTTCTTAAAGAAATACAAGGATCTACTTTGCTTGGGGGAAACATCAATTAAAACTGGAAACAGATGAATGAAAATTATAAGAGAAATTTATAAACTTTGCTATTATTTAAAAATGCAATATTGAATGTGTGTCATGTATATTGTGGTAACGTTAAATGATAATGGTAATGGTGTCAAAAACTTAACATTTAACATCCTCTTTCATGCTGCATATATCGTAGAATGATAGAATCGGAGAATGGCCTTGGTTGCAAGGGGCCTCAAAGATTTGCAATGCCCTGCCATGGACAGGGGTACCTTTCATTAGACCAGATTGCTCAGAGCTCCACCCAACCCGGCCTTAAACATTTCTGGGGATGAGGCACCCACAGTGTCTCCAGACAACCTGTTTCAGTGTCTTATGACTCTCACAGTAAAGGTTTTTTCCCTAATATCTACTTTAAATCTGCCCTCTTTTCAGTTTAAATCCATTTCCCCTTGTTCTGTCACTACACGTTCTTGTAAGAAGTCCCTCTCCAACTTTCTTGCAGGCTCCCTTCAGGTACTGAAAGGTCACAATTAGTTCACCCCAAAGCCTTCTCCTTTCCAGGCTGAACAATTCCAGCTCTCTAAGCCTCTCCCAATAGGAGGGGTTCTTCAACCCTCTGTTGGTGGGCTCCTCTCGATTCAGTGCAACAGGTTGATGTCCCTCCTGTGCTGGGGACCCCAGAGCTGGATGCAGCAGTCCATCTGGGGTCTCACAAGAGTGGAATAGAGGAGAAGAATCACCATGTCACACTATTTCAAAGTTATTATACATAAAATAAATAGTGACAGTAAATAGTGACATTGAAGAGCCATTAACATCTGCACTACCTTCACTTTATGCTGTTATATTTTAATGCAACTTCTTCAATGCCTACATTTTCAAAAATAAAATTCAGTAGCTCTGAATTGAAGACTATATATATTTTCTGAACAGCATGAAGATTTCTTGTGTATCTTCTGCCCACAGATTTATAGCAATGTACAGACGTCACTAGTCATCATTTGCTTCAGAAACAAAATTTATTTTTTCCATGTAAAGGCACATTATTTTTTTACTTCCAGTAATAAGGTTTGATATAATATTTTAAACATATATCTTAAACTCTGCTTATACAATATTTAGCACTGGAAATATGGATTATTAATTTATTTCTCCAGATAAAAACTATTTGTGTAACAAAGTAGTGTACATAAATATGCATGTATGTGTATACAAATATATACGTAGTCTTGCTGCTGGCAGTTTTCATAATGGGATTTTACTGTACGAATCAGGAAAAAAGGAGATGTCGGAAATAATACAGCAAAAGCAAATGCAGAATTCCTCCACTCCCTGCCAGCTATTGTTGGTCTCCTATTTGAAGGATGGATATAGCTTGGAGAGGATTTTCTTTATTGTTTTGAAGCAGCTGGCTCTGAATCTAAAGAAAACATCATGCTGAGCTACCAGGAGCTGCATTCATTCTCATTTGAAAGCAGGTCATGCATTCATCTTTGCTCTCAATTTCTGAATAATCTCTGCAATATGTGCCACACATGCTGCTTCAGCTCTCTGAAAAGACTCATACTGGTAGCATCCCTTTGCACACTGGTGGTCTGGGCTTGTCTTCCTTTTACTTCAGATGCTAAGTTTGCACACCTGCCACAATGAGGAAATTGCAAAGTCTGCCTATGTCCTTAACTGGTTGTTTTTTTTTTCCAGGTAGAAACACATAGCATTTCCCTCAAAAGAAAGGGAAAAAATAGTATAATCACTGCAAATTCTGTTATTGCTTTTCAAAAGGTATCCACAGATTGAAGCAAAACCAAGTGAACTGTCAGCATAATGCCCAACAACAGATTTAACAGTGTATTTTCATCTTCAACAGGAGCTTCATTACTGAAACTCAATCTGGGAAGCTATTTAGATCCTATCCCCAAAGGTGTCTATTGTTCTGTATCAGTCAGTGACATACACAAATTAGTGTCCAAAAAGCTCTCAAAATTAGGAAGCATTGATTTCTACTTTTAGGTCTTTTGTTTCTGTACTGTACATCAACCAAAGAGGAAAAAGAGAGTTAGCAGCAGCAAATGGTAATTTAGCTACATATGTTTGGTATATTGCACTCTATTCAATACAGCTGTAAAGAATAAGTTCAGGGAAGACAATGCAAATTGGAGGCCACTAAAACATTATACAGACTACTCCATTTTTCCCAATTTGATTGCATAACAATTACAACAGTGATAATTCATTAAGGTGGTATGATGCTATTATTTGATCTCTTCCACCAATAGCAATTCACTGTCTGTATATATAGTGCTTGTGACTGGACTAAAAGACAAAGCTCAGGTTACTGATTTTACCACTGTATCCAAGTAAAGCTTCTATTAAAATATTTAGAGATGATCCAGCTGGGTTTATAGTGTGGGAAATTAACCATTTCTAGGAATGTTAAGCATACTAGCTGTTGGAAGCAACCTGGAGAAAACTCAGAAGATGGAAACGGAGACAGTAAGACTAAACAAGTGCTTCTGGAAGACATACCTTGGAGCAGCCACTTTCCAAACACATCTACTTAACATTTCATGAAATAAGTGCCAGAGAAAAATCAAACAAACAAGCAAACAAAATCAACAAAAACAAACAGCAAAACCACAAACGAAAGCAAAACCACTCAAAAACTAGCAAAATAAGCATCGGATGCTTATTCTTCAGAATAACACAATGGATTCTTTTATGGGATCTTATAGCCAGTATTATCCATGAATCCAAAGAAAATAGTAACTGGTGAAATACACTTTTCCATTAGGAGGCATGCTACCATGATCATCTGAATTGCCTTCATTTGCTGTTCACTGACCAACAGGACAAGGGCAGATGAACAGTGCAGCTGCTGTAAAAGAACAATTGATACATTCGTGTGTAAGTTATTGCTACCATGTTTTATAAAGATTGTCAACTTTTAAAAAGTGTGTACCTGAAGTTTCCTAACTGCTTCAGTGTAAATGAAGGAATCAGCAATGAAAATAGATACTTCTCTATTGTGCTTTTATCAGTGGTCAGCTGCCCACAGTAAGTTAAGAAAAACAAAGATAATTTGTGAGGAAAATATAATGGCTGTTTTAGTACTTATAACAACATAGAAATTAAAGGTGTCAGTGTCCTTGGGTGGTTTATTAGCTGGAAGAAGAATAATACTATGTTTAACTTTAAGAAGAAAAAGTGGAATAGAAGACTGCACACTATAGGCCAATTATCTTTATCTCTGTCCCTGGAAAGGTCATGGGCAAGACTTCTTGGAACCCATTTCCAAACATATAAAGGACAGAAAGTTAATTAGGGGCATTTAACAGTTATGAGCTCCTTAGCTGCTCCTCATTGGACTTACTGCCTAGACCCTTTTTCCAGATTCTTTGGACAGGCTCCAGCACTTCACTGTCTTTTTTATCATCAGGGGCCTAAAACTGAACACAGAATTTAAGGTGCAACCTCACCAGAGGCAATGGCCCCTTCCGCAATCCTGCTGGCCATGCTGTTTCTGAAAGAAGTCAGGATGCCATTGGCCTTCTGGGCCACCTGGGCACACTGCTGGCTCGTGTTCAGCTGGCCATCAACCAGCACCTCCAGGTCCTTTTTCTCCAGGCAATTGATTCCTGTAACAACTGCAGTCACTGTTAAAGACTAAGGCAAAGAAGGCATCAAGTACCTCAGCTTTGTGTGCCTCGATTCCCACTGTTCCCCCCCTCATGTCCAATAATGTATGAAGATTCTCCTCATCCTTCCTTTTGTTGCTAATGTATTTATACAAATATTTTTTATGTCTCTAGGAAGATTAAGTTTTACTTGAGCTTTGGTGCTTCCAATTTTCTACCTGCATAACCTCACAGCATAGAAAATCATACAATGATTTGAGTTGGAAGAGAACACTGAAGATCATTTAGTTCCAACTGCCATGGACAGGGACACTTTTAACTAAACCAGGTACACATCCTTGTAAGTTTTCCTGAGTTGCCTGCCCCTACTTCTAAAGGTCACAAAAGGTCACAAACTCCTTTTTCTTTTCCTGAGTTCCAACCACAGATCTCTGTTGATCCAATGTGGTCTTCACCTCTGGCACATCTTTCAGCACATGCACAGTATGAGACAGTTTATCCATTTAATTAAGATTTTAAATAAAAAAGGAAAGTTTGCATTTCTTCAAAACAAGTGCAAACAATATTTGTTTCAAATATTGGCATTCATAGAATTTCTTCCACTGTCTGATTTTCCCCACCATCTAATTTCTCTTTTGTCATTCAACCATATTGTACTAGAAAAATTCTCAACAGTGCCTAATGTACCACATCTGGTAGCCTTCCCATTGAAAACAATTTCAGGAGACAAGCCTGTAAATTGTTGGGTTTACTCACCAGTAAGCTATAAATTTAATTTCTCAATTCAAACTGTTTTTTGTTTGCCAAACGTGGCAAGACTTAGAGTGAAAAACAGATGCTTCTCATTTTTTCCCCAGTGCCTTTAACTTCTCCAGACAATGTATGACAATGATACAACTAAGGCATTATAGGTTTATAGCAAGGTTTATAGCATACAGTTTTTTTAAAAGTTTACCATTCTAAGCTAACTTTACTGCTCGCAGTGCCAGTGTAGTGCCTAGAGTGCCATCTTAATTTCTTAATCTAGCTAGCTGCAGATATTTGAAACTGTTGAGAGATCTACAAAACATAATGCAGAAAAAGTGTTTTTACCAGCATGCAAGTAAGAGTGGGATAGAAAATTGGCTTGCACCTTACACTTGCACCTTTAATCTTTTCTGAACCTTGGATCAAACATCACAAAATAGATGGAAGAAATAAAAATAGGAGACAACTGTTTGCTGATGAAGAAAATAATCAAACATAGTCAAAGAATTGCTGATGACCGCAGTCTCTTCACTCTTTTCTGGGCCTCTGCACATGTTATTATTTTTAGTTTTTATTACCCTTTCCAAATCAGTGTAATATTTAGAATAAAAAAATAAATATTTTCATTCCAACAGACCACTGACAGTAAAGAACTATGTTTTATGCTCCTTACTTTCATAGCTTTGCAATTACTTACTGTTGGCCCTCTACATTTATTGGGTAAGCAAAGATGGCTGAGTCTGTTTCCTGAAGTCTTTCTGTTCTCTTTATTTTTTATTTGAGAGAAAACAGCAATTAAATTTCTTACTGTAAGGCCATCACAAGATTGTTGATGAGAAAATGAGAAAAGTAATAGGAATACTTAGTAGGAACCAAAGTACCTAGTAACTGAAGAACATATTCTGCAATGCTCACAGAGAAGAAGTCAGAACACCTGCAATCATACTCACTTTGGATAAACTGAGTTCTGGAAGAAATCAAAACAAGGAAAAGTATAAAGCAATACTCACAACCTACATAACACTGTTAGAGATTAACAGATGAACAATTTGTATTGGTAGACTTGTGAGGGAAATCTTAGAAATGTTTTGAAATTAGAAATTTAGCGGATACAGAAATGTTCATATTTAATGCAAAAATGTTTTAAAATAACCTTTATGAAGGATCTTGAACTTATTCTTCAGGGAAATCACTGCCTCCAACCAGTTAAAGTGAGACCTATTTGTGGTGGTAGATGAAGAGTTGGGGAGAAAAGTATTTTTCTACTGAATTCCTTAGGCATTCCTCTAAAATCAGTACAAGATCAGATAGAGAACAAAATGAGGCTGAGGTCTGATTAAATGGCAGTTCCTATGTTCCATTTTCTCTCCCCTAATTCTCTAACACAATAATGAGTACAGAGAACAATGTTTCAATATTAAACAAAAAGTTATTGAAAATTTTATCAACAATGAAAATAAACTATTACTTCACTTCTCAAACCCTGAGGAAGATTATTTTACAAAAGTTATTCATCTTGTTTCTAGCATTAGTGCATCCTAAGTTATGGTTACTTCAGCATGAAGTAATTCAGGTGTACAGAGTTGGAGAAAAAAATAAATCTGTAGCTGGTACTACCTAGTACTATGTACTACATTATTTTATGAAGAGAAATTATTATTCCCCTGGGTTGAGCTCCCAGGAAAAGCACCTAGTTCACCAGTGCAGATGAATAGAAACTGGGTGAACACTGATTTTTAGCTGTGTCCTATAGAACTGAAATTGAGGTTTTTCAGCATGAAGTCTTCAGGAAATAGCAAAGCATTTCAGGTAAATCCATAAAAAGAAAGAATGTGTAATTCCAGTTACATTAATATACACAGTTTATGACACTTAAGAGAAATTCTAATAGAATTACATTGTGTATTGAATTCAGGCATAAAACACAATGCCTTATATATATATATATATGTATTTAAATTTGGGTAAATATAAATAGTATTTGCAATTACTAAAGGGTTTTATGGTAAAAAGTATCTTTACAGTATTGCTACTCAGTTAGATGCACTTATTTATATTTATTCATAAATATAGAGTAAAATTCTAGGGTAGTAACTAAAAATATTCATGCATACTGGCATATACATGTGCTTGTAAAAATTTTTAGGGCTCCCCTGGAGACTAATTCTGAAATTTCCATTTTAAATGATGAACTTAAATGGAAAAAGCATTTTTATTATTATTATGGACTTTAAAATGACCAATTTACCTTGATAATACCCTCTTTTTTTCCTTTCTTTTTCCCTTGTCTATGCCTTTGCCCATCTCTACAAAGCATCAATCTATACATCTGAAAGACAATGGCAGCTTGCTCTTTAAGAGAAAAAAAATAAAATACGCCCTAAATTTTTTCAAACTCACTTCATTTTCTCACCTTTTAAAATGCAGGCTACAGTAAAATTAAATAGGCATAAGCCACCCTGCAACTTTTTCAATAAATGCACTTTAAAAAGCAAAATCAAAATAAATCATTCAATCCATCAAATAAAATCTGCAGAAATTCTGTTGTTTTAAGCAATCACCTGAAATTGACAGGCTTTAAAATTTTTTGTGCAACCAAGGTCAATGGACAAATTTAGAAGAAGCCTTTTTTATACAGACAAGCTGAAATGGTAATACTTCTATCTTGGTCTTAAAATAAGGAGTAATACTTTTCATTGTTTTTTATGTTTCTTGTAACAATTTTTGTTGTAAAAAGTGAACATATCTATCTAATTATTAAAAAATACCCTCAAGGATTCTAGAGTAAACTGTTGTCTTGTAGTCTGAGTTAGCAGACCTCATATGAAGCACAGCCCTTTTTCAAATTGAGGGCTGTCAGTCAAGATACAATTTACTCAAGGTAGTAAATTTCTTATGTTTCCAAAATGCCAGTAGGTTTGAACTCTGCAAAACAGTAAATAAGGGATTTTAAACAATAACATATTAAACATTGTCAACTGTCACATTATACGACTTGTTAATATAATGTAACCAAGTACAGTAATCTTAAAGTGATGCAAATTCTGATAGGTTTGTTGCAGCATAAATGCTCAGTCAGTTAACTCTTAGCAGTATATTTGTCATTTCTGTACATGTGCTTAGAATATACATTTTAGAAAGAAAAAAAAGAATGTCACAAATATCACAAAGTTTTGAAGATTAACAGCAAAAATATCAATAGTGACATGTCTTTGAACCACTTGTGTAACATGCTTTAGTCTTTCATATGGTATGCTGAATTAATAAAAAGCATAATATATTGTAAAGCACTGTGAAATTTTAAATCTTTTTCTAGGTCTTGGATTTTACTTAGGCATTCATGTTTTGGGTAAGTTTGAACTAAATATTCTCTGCGTATAACTAGAAAAAAATGAAATGTTCTGTTACAGGTACATTCTCACCTGCTCAGTCCCTTGCATAATGAGAATGTGAATATAATTCCCACTAGCTATTTTTATTTGGCTTCCATATCATAAAATCACAAAACAAAAACAAAAGCTACAACAAAAACAAAGCCAAAACCCCAAACCAATACATACATAGGGTAGAGGCATCCTGTTTCTTTTAAGGCAATGAATTTTTAAAAGGTTTGCTTAAAAAACAGAACATAGCAATTGGCAATAACTATTCAGATGTAAGATTTAAAACAGTTATATTCTGGGACTGGACAGATGGGTGATTTGTATTAGATTTGTGTTTTGCTTTTGGGTGTGCTCTTACTCCTGCTAGATTTTAGTGCCTCATTTCCAGACACTGCTGTCTGCATTTTTGTAGACAATGCTAATTCTCTAGCAGATTGCACTTTACTGTTGAATTTTAGAACAGTAAAACGATAAGGAGTGGATAATTTTAACTAGATTAGGTGCTGCCATTGTAAATATCACTGGTAAAATCTGAAAAAAGATAGAGCATACATTTATTAAAATAAATAAATACATATAGTCATGTTTGCCATATGTGTCTTAATGCCTTGCCTTTCTTAATGCTCCACTTTTACAACTTCTAGTCATTTTCAATTTTCTATATTTCCCTTTCCTTATTTAATTAGCTAAATATCACAGTGGGTCTCTAAAATTGTTCGATATGTTTGAATAGCAAAACATATAATCCACTTGAGTGACAGAATGAAAATATTAATCTACTTTTGCCCAGAAGCTCCAGGAGACAGGTATTCCATCAGGTATATTGTACACATTAAGCACCTTCCAATACATTATTTGTTAAGTTTACATGCTTATTCCAAATCCTGTGATCTTGACCTCCTGGTTAATTTGCTAATACAGGCACAACCCCTCTACAACAGATCTGTTGCCTCCTTATGGCTATGGTAGACTCCTTTACCCTTCATGCAACATCATACAAAAAGAGCAACATATAAATTCAATATTCTTCTCAAAGATATTTCTAAAGTAATTTTAAAAATTCACTTAGAGAACTACTTTTTTTTTTAATTACATGTTAACCATTTTATTACAGTTCTGTTTATGGTTCAAAGTGTAGGAGCATGTTAATAGTTATTAAATTTAGTTTATTAAAGTAATTTTTTATATTAGCAGCTATCAAATAAAGACTATGATGGACTTGTTCTTTTTTCCCTTTTATTCTTGTCATGTAAGTGAGAAAAATACAGGACAAATTGTGCAATTTTATTATACTATTTCATTTGATAGTGTTACAGCTAGTATTTTTCATATGAAGACACCAGCATTTGTCATTATAAAATGGATAAATAACTATTAATTATGATTAACATAATTTCCCATCCTTATTTATCTGGTGATAAGAATGAGATTTGATTAAATAGAAGTGTGATATAATGAAAACTAATGTATGCACATATTTATATGCATTTTTTATATATATATACATATACACATATGTAAAATAATGATACATACAGTAGTACAGACACGCATAGCATGCTAAATTTGCCTAACTATTCTCTATGAAAACTACATTTTAGTGATCAACCAGTTAATAATTCTGAAACATCTATATTCCCTTTCCTCACAGCACCAGTGAAAAGTTAGTTGCTGTTGTTATGGGAGGAATAGAGAAGGAGAAAAAACCATGCCATTGTATAAATCACAGGTAGCCCACAGCCTGGATACTGTGTGTACTTCTTGTCCTGTTGTGTTAGTAAAGGGAAAACAGTAATTAAAGAGCCTTGGAAAAGGGCAACAAGGATGACAAAAAGTTTGTGATGACTTCTGAAGGAGGAAGGACTGGGAACACAAGAAACCTTCACCCTTGAAAGGAAGAATCATAGAGCAATGTGTCAGTGGCCCACAAAAACAAGGAAAGCTTGGCTTGGAATCATCTTTTCATTCTCCTTTTCCACACTAGATATGGGATAAAGCTGGCAGCAGCAGTGGTTATAATTTTAAAAAAGGGAGATATTTTTCCATGCAACAGATGAGACGTGTGGGTCTGTTTGCTGTACCATATTGGCACGGAAGAGCTGATATGGGCAGGGATCTGTAGAGATTGCCTAGTCAAAGCCCCATCCTCAGAGGAAAAGTTTATATATGTTCAAGGGAAAATGGTGCAAGTAGACACTCACTGACTTTTACTGAACAAATCAAAACAGGCTCAGGAAAACCCCCATTTAAAAGAACATAAGAAAATACTGGAGGACAAATAACATGTGCACATTTCATTTTTTTTCCTGGCAATCCCCTTATGGCCACTCCTGGAAATAGCATACAGGGTTATATGGTTCTTCGATTGAATCCATACACACTTTATGTTGTTTTCACGTAGCCTAACACATACACACAATGCAAAAACTAAAATATTCATGCTTCACTAAGTGTAAAGAACTAGGCAGTCAATTATGAAATCAGCTAAATCCATCTTGTTATCTACATATAAATGGAGAGGCATCTGTTTTCATAGACGAAACAGAGCGTACTGCATATATATTCATAGCTCATACAAATGTGAGAACCTATTGTTTTACGACTTGCCAATTTTAAGAGATTCTAATGGCCCAGTGAAGTTGCTTTTTCCATATTAAAAAATGGCTTGCTTCTTACATTTATTTCAGCGTGCTGAGAACTTACAGGCATGGTGTGGGAGGATGGATTGAAGGAGAATAGTACTGAAGGCAATCTTACCCCTGAGGAGTTGCAGCTGTACTAATTACCAAAGAGTAGGAACAGGCCTGCCCTTTACAGGTCACAGCTATGTCCAATAAGGATGGGTGTTATAAAAGAGGATCAAGAGGAGAGTTGGAGATTGTTGGGTGGGCTGTGAGGAGTAGGGGTTAGGTGGTTGTGTAAAGGACAGGAAGGAGTTGGCTGGCTGTGCAGAAGGGAGAGAAAAGGAGTCAGTGTTGTAAGAACCTGCCTATGGGAACTCACAAAGAAAAGGTATGAAAGTTTTATAGTAAGATGGTAAACCGACGGTGACAGTTAGATTGGTGCCAAACACCAACAATTGGTAGCCTGTATGGGGATGAGTCCCAACAGCATAGCGCTGTGTAACACATATTCTGCAGCTTTGGTCAGACCTTGCAAGCTGTCTTTCACCATCTAAATGAAATGAAGCTCTTCAATTAGCAGTCTTCCACCAGAAGCATGTTTTTTCTGTTACCCAGCATACAAGACCTGAGAAAGCCTCAAAACAAATACTTTACTATTAAGTCGCTTTTTTGAGTTGATGGGGGCACAGAGCTGTGTAAATGTTCCCCATGTTAAGCTTTTTGAAATACAGGAGAACTTTTTGTACACTGCCTGGAGGTACAGTTGGCATGAACAACTCCAAAGAATAGCTCTATTTCCTTTGGGGTAAAAAACTAAATATACAGTACTGATAAATCACGTTTCTGCTTAAAAATACTTAACAAATCCTAAACAAGTTTGATTCTGAAAAAAAAAAATTGATACAGTTGCCTAGGTTGCCCTACAAGGCTGCACTTCTAGGGTCCCCCCACAACTGTTTGCTTCATACTAGTAGTATATTGCTTATCTTCTACAAGCGCTAAGACAAACTGTTCTACATTACCATTTCTTATCTTATATGCTGTCTGCATACCACAGAATAATATGTCTTCCAGACTTCAGTTTTTTGCTCATACAGCCTCTCCATGCTTGAATTGTTTTAATCGCTCTCCTAGATCCCTATTGAGGTCCTAGCTCATTATGAGGACTGCTGGTCCTTGCTCAAACAGATCAAGAAAATTAGAACACATTGGTACTTGAAATAAGATGCTCTAAAATCTAAACTCTGCTTCCTTAACAGTAGAATAAAAGAATAGATAGGTGGATATCATAATGAATGTTTAAAAATAATTGCACTTTATTTGGAGGAAATATAGAATAACATATTCCTATTTTAGACTTTTTTCTAAGATCTCATGAGCTGAAGGAAGAAAAAACTTGGCATCTTTTTGGTCACTAGTTCTGTCAATCAAATATTCACACTTACCTGTCTTGAATATAAAATAATCTTGTAAAGATGCTGCCAAAAAAGCTTCAGTTCTGAAAAAAATTATGTTGTCAAATATAATCCAAAAAATTGATTTAAAAAGTACCAGTCCTCCTTTGTGAATCAAAAGATAGGGTCAAACTTACTTGTAGTGCTACACATCTCTCACACCCACAAACAATAAATACATTAAATTATAACGATAATAATAAATTAAGAAAAAAAGATTGAAAAATAATTACATCAAAAGTTTCCTCATTTTCCCCTTAAAAACCCCACATTTACAAACCACATATGTTCTATAAAATGCTGAAAAAGTACAATGAAGCTATAATATTCACGAACATAATCTAGGGCAAGACCTGTCATAGGACTGTTGACATTATTTTCACCTGATCAGGCTGAAAGCACTACACATGTAGTCCTTCCAAGACACTATGACTTCTGAACCTAATCAGCAGGAAGTACTTGAAATGAGCATTTGAAAAAGGCCAATGCAAGAATTAGAGGGGAAGGAAGAATATTTTTTCTCATTATTGTGCTTATATTTTGAAATCCCAAGTTAAACAAAATAAATGGTCTGGGACCAAAAAATGCAAAAGTGGAGATGAGCCACCTGACGATTAAATACAATGAGAAATTTCAGAGTATTTTATGTAAACAGTTTTTCTTTCCCAGAAGACTTGGAACATTCCATGAAAAGGCTTTGGAATTCCTATTATGTATTCATTATATCAATCATATGAATATTGGATTGAATTGTCTTCTGAAAGGCCCCCTGAGCCCAATGTTATCTTTATTATTAATTTGCTGATTCGTATAGTGTTTATTGTTGTGGCAGCCAGAACTTTTAATTGAGAAGACTGAAATACAAAGGAAGGTAGGTGGGCATCCTTTCAGATGGCAATCTGTTTCCTGAAGCACTGATTCAGTGGCAATCTGCCCAGGATAGAACAGAATTACTACTCCCAGCATCCCTCTCATTTTCAATGAGTTTTTTATGTTTAAACCAGGGGTTTGAAGACAGAAAGATATTTCCGATAACACACAATTCAAGAACTATCTCAAAGGGTATTTTTCTTATTAATTTCTTAAGAAGCCTGTAGGGTTGTTCATGTAATTGATTCACACATAATTCAAGGAAAGTTGAAGTGTTCATGGCACTACTGAATAAAATGTCACATACATCATAGATGAAGCTGGCAGTGGTGCTTACAGTTAAGGCAGCCTGACACTTGCCCATTACTGGACCATTTTCTCTACTTCCTATTTTTTGATCTACTAGCTACAAAATTGAAACATCCCAAGACATATCTCCAAAACAAGAAGACTCTAAGCAATACTGGATTAAAGTTCTTTTGCTGCCCATTCCACAGTGTGTAACAGGCATTAAGACTCATTATTTATTTGAATGTTTGTATTGGTTTGCTAGAGTAGGAGATATTTCTCACTTCCTTTTTTTTTCCTCAATTCCACTTTTCTATCCTCCATATAACTCCTATCCTCCAGATTGTACATGAGCATTGTTCAGACTGCTTAGAACACGTGAATGGAAGGGTACAAAAGGAGTAGGTTTCATATTGTAACATTCACAGCACAGTAGCAAACCTGGCTTTATGATCTTTTTATGTTTCTTACTTCTATTTGTAGACAGTACTTGGAATTGTAGCACCTAATGAATGACAAGAAAGGGAATTATGCCTGTTTTCTAAAGCATATGAATATAGGAGAGGAAATCAGCTGAAAAAAGTCCTTTCCCTGGACCCCATCCGAAGAGACTTATATCAAATATGTCACTTCTTTTTGTGGCATCACAACCATATCTTACATCAACCTACCCTACTGTACTATTATAACGCCCATGAAAACCTTTGTAATCTTGGCAGCACTAAAAATTCAGATTATAATTCCTTTCAAGTTGCCTGAATCTGGCTCCATGAAGTCCTTCTGATGGTCAGTGCTGGGCTCAGAAGCAAGTGCAAGTACTTAAGTTTGAAAAAAGGAGCCTAGAGTGAAAATGAGCTAGGAAAGAAGAAACAGGAGAATGCACAGGATTGAATTTTCAAACTGGCCACAAAACAATAATGAGCAAAACAGGTTATGAGACACCTGAGTCCCAACAGAAGTCTTTGTGCAGGTAGTAGCCCATTGCAGAATCAAGAGATTGTGAATTACTTTAGCACGTATTGAAAGGTCTAAGCTAAATGATAATATTTTTTGAGTTGTCATGATATAAACACTATTTAATATCTTCATCAATGACACAGATTGTGGGATTAAGGGCATGCTCAGCCAGTTTGCCTATGACACCAAGCTGAGTGCTGCAGTTGATTCATTGGAGTAAGGTACTCAGAGGGATCTAGAATATATAAATTTATAGGAGTAGATCTCTAGTTTCTCTCTTAAGAATGTTTATAAAACAAGGTCTTAGTATTTAATATTTCTACAAATGTAGCAATTGAAAAGGGACTAAGATACTAAGATTTGACAGTCTATAAAGTAGCCTAATTTTAAAACCATATTAAAAGTACATAAGGTATAAAACTACATGCTTTTAGGAATAAGTCTAACAGCTGGAGAATAATGATGATGGATCTTAGGACGTTGTTTTGGATATGTGTCTGTGCACACATAGCATGTAAATTACCTGTCATCTAAATCTGATTACAAGTTCATTTTCTTTGAAACACACGAGTACATACATAACAATAACATAATAATTTTAAATATTTTAGGGTCACTTTATGTTAGACATTTCCACACATGATTCTGAAAAGCACTCGGAGCTAACTTTTCAGATATGAGAGTCTGATGTTAAGCAATGAATAGTTTAAGATAACAATATTTTTGACAACTAGATTGAGCACTAAATCCCTTTGAGTTCATATAATGCACATGGTATCAGTACTGCCCGAAATATTAAAAAATCAATGTGTATTAATTTAAGCAATTATATGACAGTACTCATACTAACCTGCAATGAAATGTTCTTCCAGGTCCATCAACACATACACCTCCATTGTAACAAAGAACTGAGTTCAGTGTGGACTCTCTGCAAACATCAACATCCACTTCACAAAACCTGCCAGTGTAGCCACTCAGGCAAACACAAACAAATGCATTGATGGCATCTTGACAAGAACCGCCATTAATGCAGGGAGCAGATTCACATTCCTGAGAAGAGAAATAATAATACAGTGATTACACACCTTTAAAACACATTAGTTACTCATTCAGCTCAACAAGTGCAAGAGACTGAATCTGGAGATCAGAAAAAGTATTGGACTTTTTTATTGTCTGATAAACAGAAGCCTCGAATTTGATACAATTTTTTGCTATACAGAGATCCTTTGATTACAGCTCACACTCACTATACTTGTTCCTACTCATTAATCGTGCAGAGATGCAAATATAGCTTTATATAAGCAGTCTTACAACCAAAAGTATGCGATTCCAATCATGACTAAATTTTTAAAACATGTTTTTGAGCCACAGTGTTACAATTATTCCTTCTAATTTTTTACATTAGGGCCTACTGCTGTAAAAGAAACACATTAGTAAGGCAATTATGGACAGAATAAAGAATTACTTATATAAATGAATGCACACAAGCCTGTTATCAAATGTTTTCTCATTATCAATTAATGCCTAATATTGCAAATAGCAACATGTTTATGTGTTCACATAATAACAATTTCCTCTGATAAGGTTAATGTAAAAATCATCAAATTTAAACCACACAAATTAGCAGCAAGTTAATATTTCTCCAGAATTACAGGAGAGTTTAGTTAGTGCAACAGACAGTGCAAGAAATATGTGTTTGTCCTTGATCACAGAAACCTACTTTTTACCTACATCCCAAAGGAATTGTATTTTGCAGCTGCAACCCAAATAGTCTGGCTAAATCCAGTATGTTAAATTTGTTTTCACACTCCTGTAACTTTAGAAGGTTTAATTCTTTAAGGATATCCAAGGGCACTCACATTTCCTGCAGGTAATACAGTAACTTTGACAGAATGTAAATGCAGATGTCCGTGGGGAATTGTGAGAAAACAACTTATTTTCCTATAAGCTCTCCAGCTGGCTGTATATAGGATGATTTATTAGTGAGCATTACATAAGCTAATTGAATTATATATCCCACAGGAAGATGGAGATAGCCCTACAGACTGCCAAAATTTGTGTCTAGGTTCTAGAAGTAATCTTTTGCTATATTAATTACTTTTTTTTTTTGGCAGACAGTAGTGTTCTTTTTTGTTTAAAAAATCTCAATTTTCAGTTCCAACTCTCTGATTTTTTTCTATTCCATTAACTTGTCCCATCTTCTTAATTTGTATTCACTTCTATTCCACACTACAAACCCAAAATTTATTTCTTCTCATTAGCAGAACAAATTAAATCTACATTAATTAATGGATTAAATTTTTACTTAATTATGATTCAAAATCCAAAATTCCAAAAAATACTGAAATCATCAAAGTATGGATAAATTCAAAGCTCAGCCTAAAGTTCACAACTTTGGTTCATTACACTATCACAGTTGTACCAAGTTTTGAACAACACAAAACCCTTTTATTTTCACCTGTGAAATGTGTTGTTCTTTTAAGATTTTACAGTAAGATAAATGTCAGAAAGTTTGTAGGAAAGAAATCACACCTATCACTTTCCAGTACATTCTGATGTGCTGCAGTTAAAAGTTTGTCATTACACTTGCAAAAAAGCAGAGTACACTATTACCAGAGCCATGCTAGTCTGTGCTGCTCTTAACTCGTGCAAGAAAACTGTCTCAGCATAAAGGCACAACTATGTTAAAAATGCCACAAATAACTTTATCCCAAAATTGATGAGCTACCACACTACCACCAAATGCTGTAGTTTTTAGTCTAAAGAACAAGAACATGAGATGACAAACTGAAGTTGTAAGACAACCATTACCAAGTTTTGCCTATCTTAGATCCCACCAGAGACTGATTTTACAGCATGGCATCAGAGAATATCTGGCTCTGCAGAAAATTCCCAGCTACCCTGATTATCTGAAGACAACTTCATTGAAACACCAATGCTGTTTTCATTTTGTCTTCCTTTATATAATAGGAGGTTGAATCTCAACTATGACCCCTAACCAGACAGCTGCCAAATTGGAGCAACAATAGGGACTTACTGTCCTAGAAACATTGCCTCTCTTCTTCAGTATAATAGGAGAAAAATATATTATGATTTTAACCTTTCCTTGCTTAGAAGTGGTCAGATAAGGAAAATTGCCTCTGAATAACTAAGAAAAATGAAAACTACAACAATAACATTCACAAAGATGGGTAATTTTAGCTTTTCCAAAACACAAATTTGTTGATATATAGGAGTGTCACAATTATCGACTTATTTCTATTTAAATTTGTAGCTTCTTATTTTCATGGGGTCTTTTCAATCTTTACTAAATTTGGAACTTTAATTTGAATGGGAATTTCAAAATGCATCATTTTTAAGCTTCAGAGACAAAATCTTGATCTGACAGCAAACTTCTTAAGAATTGGTGCAATTTCTACCAATAGTTTGCTATCAATAAATGTTTAGGAACAAAAAAAAAAAAAGAAAAAAAAAGAACCAAAGCCACCAAAGCCACACACACAAAAAACCCCAACCAACCAAAAATAAGCCACCACAAAGAAAATAATACCAAAATGAAATTCCTCCCAGAAGGCACAAAATTACTTTCAGCTCTGAGTTGGATTTCTCAGCAGAATTATTCCATTTAAAAAGCAGAGAACATGCTGAGACCTCCAGAGCCCACTGAGCAGTCATAACACTGAGAGGTTGAGAGGGCAATAACAGCAACAGCTTTGGCCCTCAAATTGTTTCCTTCCTCAGGACTTTCTACAAACATCCAGTACTCCTTTTAATTACTGTTCTCTCAGATTTCTTCATTTTTTTAAAGCCCCACTTTCATTTTTCGTTTCCTCTGAGAACACTGAAAGTCTAATTGTACACCACCCGGCCTCAGCGCCCTGCTGCGCTCTGGCCCAAGCAGCAGCACGCTGCTGCAGGCCTGGCACACGGCTTCGTTTGACACAAGAAATTGAGATAACTCAAGTTAAAAGAGCTGTTAAAATAGATTCATGCGGCAAGGTTTTGCTTGCAGTGGGTGGGGGGCCGCAGGGTGGCAGGGGGCACTCTGTGAGAGGAGGCCAGGCCTGCCCCAGCCAGACACAGCCAGCTCCAGCCAGATCCAACTGCGCACCACATGTGGGGTGTGGCTGAGCCCAAGGCTGGGGCAGCTGCAATGTGTTTACAAAGTGTATAAAAATGTGCAGAAAAGCTTGGAGACAGGAGTGAGGAAAAAGTGTGAAAAAAACCCTTGCAGTTTGAAAGGTCAGAGAAGAAGGACGGGGAGGCGTGTCCACCAGGGATCCCTGGGAAGATCCTCAAGAAGACCACTGGGAAACCGTTTGGCCTCTTCTAGCCCACCAAGGACCACATAGGAGCAGGTATCCGCACTGCTACACATGTGACCATCACACCACAGCAGGTAGATGTGCCCTGAAGGAGACTGCAGCCTGTGGGAGAGCCTGTGCTTGACCATGCTCCTGGCAGGAGCTGCAGCCCCTTGAGACGAGACTCTGCAGAAACATGTTTTCTGACAGGTCGGAAAGAAAGTCTTTTAGTTTTTCATGAACAGTAATTTAAATTATTCTTTCCTGGGCTGAGTGACAATAATCAGTGACCATGACCGATCTCCCAGTCCTTACCTTGACCCACAAGTTTCTCTTCTTATTTCCTCTCTCTCTCTCTTGATTAGGTGGAGGAGTGCAGGAGTGGCTGTGTGGATGTGTGGCAGCCAAAGGGAACTCACCATACCTGGGTATTCATAGGCTGTAACATTTTTTTTTCTGTCCTATCAGAGCAAATAACTTGTCCAAACAGAGCTGTGATGCCTAGCTTTCCTGTGGCCATCATTATCCTTTTTCCCTTTCTGCTTTGGTTGTTGCATTCAAGGGCAGCTTCAGTCAAACCTGGGCTACAGCCACACACAGACAAGTAAACCAGGACAGAAAACTGCTCCTAAGGCCTTATCTTCTCATCTTCTCATCTTCTTGTTCTGAAGGGTTTTGCTGCTTGCACTGTTACCAAAATATCCCAAAATGCTCCACCTTATTGACTTTAGTTGAGGTGCTCTGGTTATTACCAAGCCTTCCTCACACGCATAAGGGACGGCAGTACTCACACTTTTCAGCATACCAATGCTCCCCTTCCCAGCTCATCTTTCAAAACATAGATGGCTTTCATAAGCTCCAATGCAAAGAAAATAAATTATTTAATAAAATAAAAATTATGCAATCGTAATTATTTGTATAGAGTTTTTATCAACTGTTTACTAGTCTTACACACTTTATTCTCATCCAAATATCTTTTGAATTTTCTTACATCTGACCTCCTAGGAGTAAAGCAGGAGGAGTACCTTTCAGTAGGAGTTTCTTATTCTGAGTTTGTTGGCTTTTTTTCTGTGAAACATGGACTTTATTTTGACCTAACATGGAATCCTTTGAATTTATATGCTGTTAACAGGCAATGAACTTGGAAATGATTTTAAAATTATAATGGACATGCTATCAACACGAACTCTCATTGGAATGCTTTGGAAAAAATTGCTAATTCTACCCTTAAGTCTTCAGAGAGGGGAACTATGACTAACACTATGACTTACCAAGACAGATGATTATTTCTCTTTTTATGGTTAGTGGAAACTGAGACATTGTGCCAAGTTCTAGAATCTGTTACTACAAAGCGTGTGAAAAAATGTAAACTATAACATGATTTAGGTATTAGCTAAAATACTTCACAGTAAGTTAAAGCTAAGAAAAATAACACTTAACAGAATTTTTAGGATAGAATTTTTTTCAAAACAATTAATACATCATATATATAATTTTCACATGATGCTGCTGAAAACATAGTATATAAGGGTTAAAAATTATTAGACAAATTTATGGATTATAGATCTTTTTCTAGCTATTAAAAGCAATAATCAATGTGAGTTCTTTGCTATAAGAAGTTTCAGAATTCTTGATGGCTCTATGAGTGTTCTCAGGTTTACATAATCAACAAAAAAATTGAGAGAGAGATAATGGCAGTGCACAGTTATTTTCACAAGAACTATTATAAATTGAGTATTTAACTCCCAGAGATAGTTACTACAAAAATAACCACCAGGATTCCCCAAATCCAGATATATCCAGCAAGAGATAAGGTTCAACTTGACTACTGAGAATCAGTCACTATAAAACTGCTAAATGTTGATCTTCCACCTCATTATGTTTTAAAATAAAGGCTTGAGGCATCTCTAAAACATATGCTCCAGGCAAATAAAAGTTAAATACAAGTATTAATTTCCATGGAGATGTAAGTGAATGGAAAATACATACTTCTAACAGGAGAACAGAAGGGTGATTTTCTGGATTTATTTTTACTAAACTATGTTTACAACAAATATAAGTCCTTATTGATTTTTCTAGCATAGCAAGGCAATTTAAAAATCAAGGCAAAAAAATGAAAGAATATTAAGATTTCTAGTTAAGCAGCTCTTTTAAGGCTGTATTTTATTAAGAATTCTTAGTTCAAACAATGTCATACAAGATCCACTACATTTATTAGTGTGCAATAATTTATTATTTTTTCTCGGTGTTTCCTGTTCTCTGAATGTCATGGTGTCGTAAATCTTGTTCTTACTAGGAAGAAAATTACTGTCCCTTAAGAGAGTCCACCTTGGCATGGCACAGTTCACTGGTTCTTCTGGCAGGGAATTTTTCTGAAATCTGGACTCTTAACAAGTGACCTAGAAAGGCACTTTGCTCAAGGCATACTACTTCCATATCCAAATCTGTGGGTCCATACTGACATCTGTCTTTGGAAGTGAGGTCATTCTATCTAAGAAAGCCCAATTTTCTACGTATTTCATTCTATTATTTCCAAATTCACAATCCGTAGCTTCAAAAAGTTCTAAGGGAACACATTTTGGCCAACTAATAAAAATAGTAAAAATCCACTATTTTTCAAAACAATATGTCTGTTCAACATTGTTTCTTAAAAGAAAAAAAATCTAGTAGTGCATTTTGGAAGCTAGGATTTTTTAAAAATTTTCCAGCAGAAAGGACTATTTTCCATTACTCTGCCTTGGAAATGCTGATTAGAAATACAAAATTATTTCTAACTAATCTTTCAAATCTATTTCTATAAAAGAGATTCAACGCAAAAATTTGTAAAATGTAGACTTATTTTTATTTAAGTGAAGTTTTGCTGTGTATCAAAAAGGTAATTATAACGTGGAATAATTCTTTTGAGAACTAATTCAAATCCACTATAGTGATTGCAGGTGGAGGTAAGGGGAGAAAATAAAGGGATAAGAAAGGAATTTAAAGATATATATTGCACCACAAAAGAAAGATGCTTTCAAGAGGCATGCTTCCATTCACTTAATGATAGGACAACACTATTCTCAGGTCAAAATTGAAGGTTTTTTAATAAGCAAGAGTCATGTGGCTAAGGGTTTAGAATGATATAAAAAAATAAAGCATGAAAAGAGTAAAAAAGGCTGTAAATAAATGCTTTAGAAGCTAATTCATGCTTTAAAACAAAGTTTTTTTACATACAGAATATAGTATGCATATGGTTTTAATGCATGCTGAATCCAGATTTTGAAAAAATAGCGTAATTTTACAGTGTATATACTTTGGGTTAAATCTCAATAGTACTGATGCCATAGAAAAGTATGAGATTTATATTGAGACCTTTAGATGACTGGTCCAGATATATTTCTATTTGATGCTTAACAAAAGTATACATAAAGTGTATTTTTCTATTAAGTAAAATTATTACACTATTTTTTGCAGTTAATATAATAGTGTATCCATTTTGTTAAATTATTTACTTCCCAAAACTTTTTAACTTTTACTTTTGGTAGATTGAATATATATACAATATCTTGGGGACTGAACAGAGAAAACTTGGGTTCACCTTTCAGAAAGTTGGTTTTATCCAAAATAATGCAAAAGGAGTTCAAAATTACAAGAATGGGGTTTTTTGCCTTGAATTTTTTTTGTTATGAGCACAAGGAGAAGGTAAAAAATAATAAAAATAAATCTAATTTTGAGACAATAATAGAAAGCAGGGTCATATTGGATCAGACCAGTGCCCCGTCTGCCCCAGTATTCTGTCTATAATAGTGATGGAGGGAAAGCCACTTTAGCAAAATCTATGTCCCATGCATCCTCCCTTCAGCAAGCAGAACTGTCTAATCAGACATGATAAACTGTATTTCCCTGATTGACTCATTTATCATTCAATTATTAATCTGGCGTCTGTGACATGCCTAATTTTTCTTAACCTACTAAGACATGACCTGACTCCCTAGCCTTTGGGGCAGGAACTTCTAGGTGTTCTCTGCTTCCTCTGAAAGAAAGTAGTTTGGTTTCTTCCAGATACTTCTCTGTTTATTTTTATCATGTCCTCCCAAGTGTCTGTTCCTTACTACAGAATTTGGGGAAGTGATTTTCCTTTTATCTTCCTCTGCAGCAGTTTTCTAAATCTTAATTACATTTCCTTCCGATTTCCCCTCTTTAAAGGGAACAATTTCAGGCCTTTAAAGATCTCCTTATATGTAGGCTAGGCAGTTCATATAATATTTGTTACTCTCTGTAGCTTCTCTAACTCTCCTTAAGGTTCAAGGTCCAAAACTGTGCACAATAACCAATGTACGAGCCCACCTTGGTTTTATGTAGCAGGGAAATCATGTCCTCTGTTTTGTTCCTCATACTTTTCCTGATCATGCCCAGCATGATTTTTTGCTATGCTTTGCTGTGACTGTAGATTGGGACAATGACTTCAGAGAACTGTCAATAATTGTTCCAAATCTTTTTTCCTGAATTGTAACTGACAGTAGAATTCAGTTGTATGAGGCTATTTCTCCCTAGAATATTACTTTACACTGGAGCTTATCTGCCACATTTTCCCTCTTTCCATTCTGTGAGGTTGTTCTGGCATTTGTCAAATATAAAGAATTCACTAAATTTCTCTCAAACCCTGTTTGAGTGCATGTTTTGTACTTTCACCATCAAGCATTCCCACCTCTTCCCTGCTTCCAGACTTTGATAGATGTAAATAAATTTTTCTAAGTTAGAGTGCTCTTTAAAAGACACTTTCAAATTTTTGGTTTAGGTTTTTGAAGTTCCTGCCAACATTTGAATTAATATGTTCTGAAAACTTTTCTATTCTTTCCCTATGGGCAAGCTCTCCATTTACTAAAATGCCATTTTTTTCCTTGTGACAGTCTAAACTTTCCTTCTTAAGCCAGTGAGGAGCTTTGAACCACTTTGTGTTCTTCAGCTATAGCACATATTTTACCAGGGTTTTTAATATTATTTGTTAAATAGCTGTTAATATGCTTGTGGGCCTCACTTTTACAAAGTTTATTTTCCTGAAACTGAATATAATAATTTAATATTCCTGGGGTTTAGGATATACTCTGTTGCTAGAGTACCTGTGATGCAAGATCATACTATGATATCAGTTGATAGGATTTTCTCATGTCATAGATTATAAAAATGCCTGTCAGTTGAATGCCCTCAGAGGGTTTAGCATTTTGGGGGTGAAACTCCTCTTCAACATTCTTGTAGGTCTCACCCATTTTTTTGTTTCACCAATCTATATGATCTATTTTTCCTATTACTTTCTATTTAAAAGACTCTCTAATTCACTCTGACTGAAACTTCCTATGTCATGGCCAGATGTCTCTGAAGTATTACACACACTGAAATTGTCCTGTGGGTCTGTAATTACAGATATTGTGTTTTACAGAATAAAGTGGGTATCTCCCTTTCTTCCTACTCATAGATTTACCTATCTGCATCTTGTGCATAAACCACTTTTTTTTTTTGTGAAGTTAATATTAGTTTAGCTTATTTCAAGGAATTACTTACTTTACCAAATGCTTTTTAAACTAGTTAGCAATAGGTAAAAATACCCAGGAATGTGAAAAAGTCTCAGAGACACATGAAAAGCATCCACCTTATCTGAGGGTCTTTGTACATCCACCAATGTTGGCCATACCCATGTCTTTTGTGCAATCTGTCTGGTCCTGATAAATAAATATTTATTTGCTTGAAGTAGCCTCTGCATGTGCATAAACTGTGGTGCTTTTAATATGTAAAATTAGCTGATTTTCCTGATTTACACTTGGTTCTATCTTTTATGAAAACAGAGATAAAAGATCTGTAAAACCAGATAAAATAAAACAAATCTAGGATGCCGTCTGATCACAGCTTTCTATCAGATACAAGCCAAAACAGCAACAAACTGAATATTCTCCTGTGTAAACACTGAAAACAATTTTTGCTTATTTTTTGACAGGATGAGCCATCTTAACTGAGCATGGAAGAAGCACATCTGTTAATCATGTCTCATCCATCATAGCAAAGAAATAAAAAGCCAAAAAGAAGTAAGAAGCAATGTCTATTACTAACCATAATTGCTATTACTGCACATATTATTATTCTATATTTATCAAAGAGGAAAGACCAATTTTCCAATATGTACATTCATTTTATAATTTCAAAAATATGCAAATGTCAAAGTGAATTGTGTGTATTGAAATTGATTCATATAGTGCATATATTTTTACTATTACTTGTTTTTGTCTGAATTCCATAAATGAAAAAGCAATGAAAACTGTAGCAGATAGGGAAGTTCCAATATATACACTCCATAATTGATATGCAAAAGTTATAGACTATAACTACAAAGATATATAGTGCTTATTTTGTGCCTAAAAGTATTACACAATCAGAGAAAATTTCGAAGTGTATTTTCTTGAAGCTATATAGGCGAGGATGAAAAAATCCTGGGTAAAAAAGAAAAAATTCAGGGTGAAAAAGTAAAGAAAGAAGATCCAAGTATGCCTAGGGAAATACATATACACCCATAAATATTATTTTTAAACTGGTTATTTGAATCATCTTAGTTGCTGACCTTGTAATGACCACTAGCCATTCTCTCACTCTCCCTCCTCCTACATGACAAGGAAAGAAAAGAAGATGACAAATCTAGATTGATAAGGACAGAGTGATCACTTACCATTTACTGTAACAAATCAGACTTGACATTGGTAAAATAATAATATACGTTCAACTACAAATAGACCAGTGAGAAACAGAAAGAAAACATAAATCCACACTCCACTTCTTCCCAGGCTCATCTTGGCTCTATTTTAAAGTGTTCTACCTCCTCGTTTCACCCTGAAAGTTTTAGAAGGGGTAAGGAGAGAGGGACCTTTGTTCACACCAGCTCCTCTCTGCTGCTCCTTCTTTCTCCCACTTTTCTCCTGCTTCAGTGTGGGTCCTTTTTAGGTGCTGCAGGATGAAACTGCTCCTGCATGGGCTTCTCTCCATCTCTCTGTAGGCATCACAGTTCTTGCCTATAGCCTGCTCCTGTTGGGGCACTCTGTGTGCTGTAACACTCTCAGGCCATATTCACATGTTGCAGCATGGGGTCTTATGTGGGCTGCAGTGCAGATGTCTACTCTGGCATGGTTCTCTCCATGAACCACTGGCAAATATCTGCTCCACCATGATTCTCTTCAGGGGCTACAGCTCCAACAATCTCTGCTGCAGCATTTTGAGCTCCTCTGCCCTCTCCTTCTTCAATGACCTTGGATATTGCCTGATTGTTTCTCACAATTCTTTCTCTCCTCCCTCCTTTGTCTGCTGAACAATGTTTTCTGCTCTTAAATATGTTTCTACAAAGGTGCCATCATCTTAAGTGAGAGGCTTAACTCTTCCCTGTGGTTGGTTGGTTGGAGCTGACTCAAATGGGTTATTTCTACCATGGTGCAGTCCCTGGTCTGTTCTCACAAAAGCCACTCCTGCAGACCCCCTTCTAAACAGAATCTTGGCTCCTTCACCAGATGAAATTGCATAGCCAAACTACTCTAGAAAAAACCAAATACAGAGCATAAGCCTATTACGATTATTGTGATATGCATACCCCTACATAGTCAGAAAGCCTAGCTGATCACTGTAAGAGTTGCATAGGTATGATATATGTCTGAGCAGGATGAATGCAATGATAGAACCTTTAAAATATGACATTTGCAGCATAGTGTAATCTGGGAATCATACTGCATGCAAATTGAAAGCCTATCAGAAAATGAAGTTGTTACTCTGACAGACTTATCTGTCAAAGGTATATGTATATTGTTTCTCCTTATGAGTTTCTATCTATGCATATTCAAACATCTGGCTATGAAATATGATTATCTTTTGAAGATAATTTCATGATGTTGTCTACAGGTCATTTAATCTCTTGTTCTCTTCAAATGGAGAAAAGTGTAAATCATGGATGTTCAGCAGAAAATATTACCCAAGGGTATTCTGTATTACCATTTGCAATAGCTGATAAACATACAGATTTGCAATATCATATCTTATTGTATCATGATGGGCGTTCTGTAGAGCTGGATTACTTATTTTCTGGCTTTTTCTTTTTGTAAAAGAGTTTGGAAGCTAATATACCATCTAGAATTACACCTTATGTGAGATTTGGATTTTCAACAGAAAAATTGTGGACTATACTTCCTTTATGTAATATGACACATTTTTAGTTATTTAGTACTTTAAGCTGTAAATAAAAATTATGAAAAGTCCCTGCATTAATACATAAGTTAAAAAGAAGTTTTTGTAACATTTTGGAATGTTTTTTGATAATTCAGTAGCGCAATATTAGAACTCAGCCTGAAGGAAGGAAGATTCGTTCCAAACTTTCTCATGCCAGATTTTCTCATGAGGTCAAATGCATTTAAAAGGATCATATCCCAAGATCATATTAAACTCTGTTTGGCAGAAAACTTAAGAAAGTCTAAATCAATTCAATACTTTCTGCAAAGTGTAGTTAGTATTGTAAACTCTGTTCACTTGTTCTGCCAGATGTAGTCACCTTCTACAAATTGGTTTGCTGACCATGGAAATCTCCACAGCACAGACTTATATATATGGATCCCTTCTTGACCACAGCCATTCCCTGTGAGAACATAAAACTATTAATGAACTTCAGAGGACTAAGTGGGCAGTGCATTTAGTACCCTATGGTTTTACACCATAGAATTTTATTATTGCATAGTTTTTGAAAATTAAAGACAAGCCATGGCAACTTCCAGTGTAGAATGTTGTACCTTGAGGTTTACTATTCAAATATGCAGTTAAACTACAACAAATGAGACTCAAACGCACAAATTAGGTAATTATACTATTCATCCCAAACTGAGGGACAAATGATATTCAGGTAATGTCAGCTTAGCTTGCTGTGGCTTTCCAGATTTATCATTCACACTTCACCTTTAAACTTCTTTCGACATTTTTTAATGGTCTTTTCTAATGCACTGTCATGTAAGCAAAAAGTAATGCGCTTTTCAGAATGGATTTTAAACAACTGAATTTCTGTCATACATTTTCAATATACTGACTTCAGAGGTTAACTAAATAAAAATGAGTTTCAACAACATATTACCCTTTCCCCTATAATTAAAAAAACATTTTGAAAACATACATTAATATTTATCTCACATCTTGAGCTGGTCCATCCAGGTTCACAAGAGCATTGATACCCATCAATGAGATCTATGCATCTGAAATACAAAAGAGTGTTATTTAGCTCTTTACTTATTCAGTTCCAGATACAGCACTAGTAGTATCTATTCCATGCATTTAAAAATAGTGGTCTGATGTAACCTACTGTAATACATAGTATATAGTATTTTTCAATAGTTTTATAATGGATTCCAAATGTGCCTACCGTGGGTGCTGAGGCATTTTGTAAGGATTTTGATTGTCACATTAGGACACATCTTCTCATTTCAACTGTTGGCACGTAACAGCTAAAGATTTTCTCTTAAGTATATTAAACACTAATTAATCTCCACTTACTGAATACTAGTTATGGTAATGAACAAAAATGCAGGAGAAATTGAGATAATGTCACTATATTATATTAGATTAAGCAGGCAACATCTGTCATCTCTAAGTGTGCTTGTACTCTTACTTTATGGAAGAACATAATTAAAAGTATATTTATCAAACATCCCATATCATTAAGTCTTGAATATTGTTAGTTAGGTACATTATCATGGAGATAATAATAGTTAAATAAGAATAGGCACCTTCCGTGAAGACAAGGATTTGGCAAACATTCATTAACATTTATCTCGCAGTTTGTTCCGATGAAACCTCTCTTACAGTGACACTTGTAGGAACTGATGCCATCAATGCAGCTTCCATTGTTGAGGCAAGGAGAAGACATACATTCATCTATATTTACTTCACACCTATCACCTGTTTAAAAATCCAGAAAATGCAACTAAGTTTTAAATTTTAAACTCAAACCAACACTATATTTATTAATATCAATATTTCCACATAATTGCTTTTAGTTACATAGATTATTCATATCGTTCATTATATTCTTCAATAAAAAATATCCATCTGGAATTGCCTATAGTGTAAATACCAAAAGGATGGTTATATTGACATACATAATGAAAAATGACAAATATAAAGTGATGACATCTGATTGATATTTGATATTTGAGTGCTGCTTGAGAAGATTAAAAATTCAAGATACCAATTTATGAGAATTGAATAGTTTGAAAAGACAAAAAGGAAGAACGCAGAATTTTATGCAGCAATAAAGTTAAATATTTTCTACCTGGAAAAGAAAAACAAATGCATGATAAAAAAGCAATTGATTGCTGAGAGCATACTCAAAAATGGAAAATAATAATAAATTAGAATCCTATACTAATTTACACATGATATAGAAAAACGAAAAACAAAGTTGGTCTTTTGCCAGTAACTTAAAATTTTATATCTTTTTGAAAATAGAAAGAACTGAGAGAAAAGGAGAGATTTCCTTTCAGAATTGCTCAGTAGCACCTAGTTTCCTTGTTCAAGTCAATTTTGGTATCAAATATTATAAGACTATTGACAACTACTTGTGACCATTCCATGAGATTTCAGGATAGACAGATGTGAATCAAAAGATCAATTAATAGGTTTATCATTGGAATAACCAATAATTAAGCCAATTATGTGTATTAAAAAAATCTATAGCATAAATCTAAAAAATGAAAATTAACAAATAAACGTGAGAAATACTAAAAAACATGTTGCAGAGCATATTCCAGTTATAGAAAGAAAATAAATTATTTGTTAAATAATTTCTTACAAATCTAAAAGCATACTTAAAAATAGTAACTGACTGCAAAGTACAAGTACTCATTTTGTCACATTGACATTAATCTTGTGAAAGGCCTAACATCCTTTCAATATCATTTTAGCATTGTCTCATTCAGTCTGCTATGAATAAATAATCTGTTAAGAAAACTTTCTGTGAGTTGTGCACGGAAAACTAGGGCTGAAAAGGTCACTGAGCTTGTTTTTGTTGATTTTACCTTAAATAAGATTTATTATAACTTAGTGACTAATACCAGAGATTTAGATTTTCTATTTCTATTGTACTTTGTGTCAGTAATAGACTTATTTCAGGCAATTATTTCACCTATGTCAAGTCAAATTCAATTGGTGCTGATTGGACTGCAGTAAATTTGAAAGGTTGCCACCTATTTTGAAGTATCTTTTTCTTTGTTTAGAGAAAGTTTGATTTCCACTACAGAGAACTTTGCAATATAAGATTAGACCACAGGAAACAAAATAATTAAGACAATTAAAAACTTTAATTTCCTTGGTTTGAAACTTTGACAACATTTGTTTTCATTAAATATCAATTAGAGACCTTGGATACATATGCATGGCTCTTGAGAACTATATTTTCCCATTTATTTGAAAAGTGAATACAAGAACCAGAGGGATAAAATATAAAAATATCAGCTGTAGCTTGTACTGTTGTTTAGATATTTGAACTTTAGACTGGAGCATGATCTCTTTCTTCTCTTTATTTGAAGGAACATAATACTGATACTTTCTTATTCCCCTAGTCTTGGGCTCAGCTTGGATTTCTCTTTATATCTTTCCTGCTCTCAGGCTGCCAGCATTAGCCTGCGAGTGGTGCCCAGACACCCCAGCCCCTCAAAACCCCATGCACACAGAGGGCCATGGTTTGTCAGGCAGTGACAGGTGGGGGTGTCACCCCCCCTCCAGTGGGGCCACCCCAGAGCTGAAGCTGGAGCTCAGAGCAGCCACTGGCCCCAGCAGAGTGGTTAAACCAGTGACGTGATAGGCCATGGCAAGGCTGAGCCTTTGCACTGCTGGATCAGTGCACAGCTGGGGCATCCCCCTGCTGAAGGCAGAAATATTTACTGAAATTCAAAATGAAGAAATCAAGCCACACCTAAAGATACAGTAGTTAAGAATTTAGATTTAGTTGGTAGCTGAATAAACTTACAAAAATGGATATAGAACAAGATAAACCTGACACTGTGCAAGTAAGTCTATTAATTTGTGTCTGAATGTAGGAAACATCATAAGAAAATTAACATAGTAGTCAATATTTCCAGAGGAGGCAATATCACATTGCCACACTATAGCCAAACAAGCTGCAAATATCAATTCAATATCTGTGACTTCTTAATTTTGACCTTAAGAATACAGGATTTAGTGTGATCAATGACTTTGTTAAAACTGAGGAAAACTTTAAAAACTAAAAGATAACTGAAAACTTGTAAGTGAAAGACAAATTTCTAAGAAACAATGCATCTCTCATTTGAAGTAATGCAGTTCAATATGGAGAAAAGAATTGTATTGGTATGTTGCACTGAATATAATATGTATAAATTTCCTATATTAAACACACTCATATATCTTACAGATGAAAAATATGTTTTATCCAGTATAGTCATTGTTTATTATTTCAACATTGTGGTATAAAATGACATGTAAAATAAAATTGAAATAAGGCAAATTTGAATTATGCCTTTATGTTAAAGGCATAAAGAAAAAAATGTTCTGTCACCACTCTAAAGCAATGTAAGTATAGCTTTGTGTAAAAAAATGTTCATATTTAATTCCAAATCACTCTATAATATGAATGCCTCCAGGATACACTAATATTAATATGATATACCGATTAATATTTTTACTATTATCATTAGTAGTAGTAGTAGCAGTTTTGATTTTCTTCTCCATGAGGCATGTTTTATGTTGTATGTAATGGTCTTATTTAAAACAGTAGCATTTTTATGCATTTTTTTAGAGTCAGATGACAATAAAAGACAAAGTTTGCTGTTCAGCTAAAAATTCAACTTCTCTTTCTCTTCTTGGCATACAAGAAATCACATTTACTATGAGTAAAGCAATGCATTATTCTCATTAAAGTTTAAATACTCTATCAGATATAAGAACTGTTCTGTGTTTGGAGGTTTTCCAGACCCAACTGGACAAAGACTTGAGCATCCTGGTCTGACCCCATAGCTAAAACTGATCTCAGCAAGCAATTGGACTACAGGCCTCAGAAGGACCCTTCCAAATTGATTTATTCTGATTCAAGAATGAAATTCCCCCTGTACAGCTTGATCCAGTAACCTAGTCAATGACAAAATGCATAGAATCAGAAGTATGATGTGGGTACAAGGAAGCAGATGAAAATGCAACAGGAATGTGATGATGGTATATGAAAAATTACTTGTGACTAGAATATGTTTTATTATACCCTTGTAATTTTCTTACACTTTTTAATAAAAATCTGATCAAATTCAACCTCTCCCATATAAATCCAAAAAGATGCTATCATGGCCATATTTTTTTGGGAATAAGAAACTCATCTTTATAGGACATGTTTTAACATATAGCACGTTGCGTTCTGCAAAGTGAAACCATCTGTCAGCATTCATTGCTTTAGATATTTATTGCTGTGAGTGACTGCAACATCCACAGGTTCTTAAGTAATGAATTGCTTGTTTCTATCTTACTAGTTATATCTGATTAATTTGTTTCTTTCTTTCTATCCCCAGTTGTTGTGGGTTAGGAACCATATTCCCCAGTTCAGTGCTGCCAATAGAACTGCACTTCCTCTTCCCCTCCCCCCCTCCAACTGGAGGCACAAAAGGCAAAGATCAAGAGTTGAGACAAGAAAAATTTACTGGAAACAGCAATGAGATAAGGAAATTAACAATAACAACAATAGCAATAAAAAAATTAACAATTTACATGGAAAGCCCATGAAAATAAACAAATACTGGACGTTTTCCCCACCAGGTTTCCTTGACTGGAAGGACCCCCTCTCCCCAGAGGAGAGATTCCCTTTCCTCCTGCTCCCAACAATGGCCTGAAGTGGTATAGAATAGCATCCCAGCCTTCGTCATACCCCCTTCTAGCTACTGCAAAAATTAACCCTGTCCTGGCTAAAACCAGTCAAGAATTTTTCAGTCCACAGTAAAACAAAATGCAGCGTGAGAAATAGTTATTGAAATATTCTTATATAATTTAAAATATTTTATTTTCTAAATACTACAATAATTTAATATGAGAGATATTAAGTACATTTACAACTTCCACAAAGCTCAAAGAAATATCATGGAGTCACAGAAGAATAGACTGGCATTATGATATGTAGTGTTCCTTTGTGGTGTTCTCACATTAGAGCTGCTTAAATGTTTGTTTGTCTCAGTATTTGTAGCAGAGCAATTTGTGTGGAAATTGAGATTTCAATCCAAGAGTTTGCTAACTTAAAAAATAGAGACTCCTTCAAAGCATGCACAATGACATACTTAAATACATTCAAAGATCCCTCCAAAGTTACATTGGATGAAAAGTACAAAGACTGTCCTAGTTAGCAGTAATAGTTAGGGAACAACTCTAATAGCTCTGGAGCTCCTAGGAGTGTGTATGTCACTTATCATGATTTTAGCATGGCTTTGACACTCTCTCCCACAATACTCTTGTACACAAGTTAGGACTTTATAGGCTGGAAGGGTGGAAAACTAGATTAGTAAAAGGTTGGTTGTGGTGAATTGATCATATCAGGAGGCCTGTTAAAAAAGGAATATCCTCAATTCTACCACAAGGCTTAGAACACTGGAAGGCTTAAGCCTGATCTTTAGTCATCAAACCAGAAGAAAACTGCATGCCACAGATTATTCCATGGCTTTTGTCACAAGGTCCCCAACCCCACTGAGAAATAGGTCCATTTTTTTTGGGCCTTCCTTCTGCTCCCAAGGTATATAAAAGGCTTTCCTATGGCTTTCCACATTTTCCCTATTCTCAGCTCTAGTTTAGCTTTTCCTTTTCTAATTTCAATTCTACACACTTGGGCAATGACTTAATATTCCTCCTAAGCCCATGCTTGCTCCTTTCACTGAATGTGTGCTTCTTTGCATCTGAGCTCAGTCAGGTGTTTCTTATTCATCCTGTTGGCCATACCTTCTTGAACACTCTCTTCCATGAACAAGGAGGAACAGCAATGAAGCAAAGCTGCCACCAGACTAAGATTTAACTGTTTAAAGTATGTCCTAAGGCTCTGCTCAGTAGGCCATAAGTCACTTCAGAGGAAAAAGAATGTTTGTGTCCCGACCTTGGCTCCCAGGAGAGACAGTCCCAACTTGTCACTTCAAGCCAAATACTCAAAGAGATTAAACCTTATTGTCCTAGGTTCTTTCTGGCCTACGACATCTTTCCTGAATAGTGTTTAAGCTCAACAAGTCCAGCAAAAGTGTCCCCTCCTTTCCTCACAAATCAGAATACAGCACAGACATTATAGCACTTCTCAGAAAAACGCATAAAGCAAATTTGTGCCATTCTTAAGGTGTGTTCACCAAATCTAAAGTTTTTCTAAAGTTCCCCAAACTTATGTAAATACTCTAATAATAAAACTAAAAGACAGACACCACAAAATCTACACTAAGTACAGAAATGAAGATCTATCAGTCTGAATGTTGAATTTGTTCTCAGTGTGCCAGTCAGTTTTGACCTCTTTATGTGTAAGCTGCCTCTTGCTTTAATATCTCAAGGAGCATGCCATTAGATTCCTCCTATCTGACTAAACAAGTGGTCACTTCAGTGAGTAGTGTAGTTACTCTTCTTCCACTGGATATCAATAGCAAGACGTGCCACGAGGCTTGAGGAGTGCAGATGCAATCACTACCAGAGCTAACTGGCAGTACAAAGCTGTAAAAGCAGCTGGGAAGGTAAAAAAGACAAAGTAAACTTCTCTCCCTTTTAACTGATTAGATTTGGTGGGACTTTTATGTTAGGTGAACCTATTGTATGAAAAGTGGAGCAGTTTCCATTGTCACATAGATAAGATGAACAGCAGGGTCTGAGGCTGATGATAAGAAAGACTGGGCCTCAAAACTGATGTAAAAGATAAAATACAAGCTATTTAAGCCAAGATTTTGACTTCATTTAACATATAACTTAAGTACACACTTAGTCACTTCCAAATGTCATTTTGTACTCATCTCATAGGGAAGATAAGAAAGAGAGATCTGTGCTTAGCAGAGTAACTATTTAAAGCTAAGAAATAATTACTGCTCTGCAGAAATGACTGAAATCAGAGACTTCATGGTACTTAGTCATTTTTTGCCATCTTCTGGATGATAGCCAGTACTTGGCCATTTGAACGAGAATTTTGAATTTGTATAGCTCATTTTAACACACATTCTATTTTAGCCACTGAAATCTTATTTTTAATAATGACTGAAGGTGAGAAAGTGTTGATGGAGGAGCTGCAAGACACCTTCTGTGAGAAGAGACCAGGGATTGCCTCATGACAGACACAGTTCCCTCTTTTAGCTCATAACCATTCCCCTTTTTTATATCATTATGTGACATTTAAACAGTCCCTCTGGAGCTTTCTCACAGCACCCCTGTACATACTTGAAGGCTGCTATAAGGTCTCCCTGGTGCCTTCTCTTCTCCAGGCTTAGCAGCCCCAAGCTTTTTGGCCTGTCTCCACAGAAGAGGCGTTCCAATCCTCTCACCATTTTTTGTGACTCTCCTCTGGACTTATTCCAAAGGGTCTGTGTTGTTCTTATGCTGGGACACCTGAGCTAGACACAGGTGGGGGTTCACAGGAGCAAAGCAGAGAGGGAAAATCACCTCCCTCAACCTGCTGGCCACATTATTTTTGCTGCAGTCCACAATATGGGTGGCTTTCTGGGCTGCAAGTGCCGTGCTGACCTGACCTCCTTGTCGAACAACAGTTCCAGTTTGGGATTGTCCAGACCCACATGCAAGACCTTACACTTGGCCTTGTTGAGCTTCAGGAGGTTCCCACAGGTCCATCTCTCCAGTGTGGCAAGGGCCCTCTGGATGGCATTCCTTCCCTCCAAGTAAATCAGCTGAGCCACGCAGCTTGGTGTCATTGGCAAACTTACTGAGAGTGCACTCAATGTTACTTTCTATGTTGCTGGCCCATGAATTTTTTCATCTTTACTTTCTTTTCTTATTCTGTTGATGAAAGGGACTGAAAGAACAGCTGGATGATCAGCTGGCAGCAGGACAAGGTCAACCCAATGCATTTAAGGAAAACCCGAACACTTTAGTCTCTCAAAGAGATCTTAAAATTGTTTTCTTAGCCTCAAATAAAGAAAACCAGAAAGTAAAGTCTAAGGAATGATCAAGTCTTTCAATGAAGACAGTCACAATTTGGTAGAATATTTTCAAATTAGGTAATTAAAAATTAGCAAAGTTCTAGAGTCAAAAACTTGTATTCTTATTAAATCCATTTTACAGCAGAGGTGGTGACCCAGACACTTATGGTTTATACTTGAATATAAAATAAATTTTTCATTAACATGAAAATTATTTCATTTGAAGCATGTCTGAATCATCCAGGTTATATTTTGATGTAAGATTGTTCAGATGGCAAGATTTAGAAGAAGAGATTAACACCTCAGGCATTTAAGTGACTATCAGGGCAAGAGATTGCAGCACATTGTGTTTAAATACACATGTTATACTGAACATTTGAAGTGAAATTAATATCAGTGTTTTTGCTATTTTTTTAATACCAAACTCAGTGAAATATTGAGATATATATTTTTACTAATTTTATAGGAGTGCACATTCAGAATGTGTCAGATAGCTTTGCATCAATGAAGATATATCTGTACTCCTAGATCACATTTTGCTTCTAGTTTTAATTTGCTGGTTAAATTCCATTTCATTTATAATTCAACAAACAGTCATGAAAGTTCCACTTGTTTAAAGTGTATCTTCAGATTCCCTCACAAAGCCTATCAAGCCAAAATAATTGTTACATACTTTTTGGTGTCCTTAGATTATCAACAAATTTCCTGTATTTATAGTAACATTTACAAAATCAAAGGATTCTTAAAACATGTAGAGGGAAAAAAATTCCTAAGACATATTTCAAAGGCTATTTTAGTGTAAAGAGGACTATGGAAGCACAGTGTTTTCTTACTCAAAATATCTATCCTCCATGCACATTAAGTCTCATTACAAAGCAAAACGTTTAGTTGTTAGTTTCTTTAGATTTGAAGTATAAATTCAACAGTTATTGTTATAAGCACTAACATTCATAAGCACTAACATTGTTATAAGCACTAACTCCAGCCAACAAATAGCTGTCTAGACAAAACAGATTTTAGATTCAGTGACTCACAAGGCATCTCCCATTTTGTGTTTTTATATCTAACACTCTGGTACCACCAACCTACAAGCAACAAGCAGTAATAGCTATGATGTGAGTAAAGAGCTATTCTACTTTGGACTTTCAGAACTGCTTTATAAAATCACTTTACTTCTTATTTTGCTCTAGGAAATAAACAGTTTCTTACATGCCCAGATCACCAAAGTTTTATTTTCCAACGTATCCGGTGTAAGGATTTTAATCAGGGTGCATTAGTGATATTTAGAGCTTAGGAAGATCATTGTTGCTGCCAGTGAAATCGTGTCAGAATACACCTGTGCATTTTTACTCTGAAAGGTGATCACCTTTTTTAAGAGTCTATGTGATATGCAAAGCCTTAGATTTTATATTAGCAGTGTGGATAACAAACTATATTTTAATGGTTTAAAAATTATTTCTTAAGTGTTTTTTGTTAAAAATCTATTTAAAATGAAATAAACTTATGAACAATGTAAAATAAATCCAAAATAAGATAAATCCATGGAGAACTTAAAATTCTATTTTAAACTTAAATAACTCAAGAATTTAAAATAAAAGATACATTATATGCCAAAATTTTAGAGGCAACAGAGCAGAGATCAATGTCTAAAGACTGGCTTCTCTAAGACAGTAAATTACATGATGACCAGGAAAAACATTCAGAGTATCTAATAAAAGTTATTAATTTTAAAATAAGATTTAATAAACAATGAAATATATTAACATAATTTGGCCTAAACAATTAAATGTATTTTAATTTGTTTCCAGTTTCCATTCATTTATAAGCGTATAATATTTTAATAGTTGATGATTAAAGTTCTCAGTATATTAAGACTTTTTTTTAAATTTAACTGATCATTGGAAAAAATTCATGCTGTCATCTGTCTTTAAAGGGGTCTGGTCTTTGAAAGAAAAGTTCTTCCTAAATTACAGCTAATTGGAAAAAAAGAATCACAAAAAACCCCAGAACAAAACCCAACATCTTATCCTTTTTGCCTAAATATGTTAGGGAAACACTAAAGTCAAACTGATTTGTCAATAATGAAAAATCAAGACAAAAGCACACCTGCGGATTGCTTGTTCCTTTTAAAATTAGAATCTCCTAAGTGTTCATGTGCAGATGTCTTGTCTTTTATAAATATAACAGGGAATTCTTACAGAAACATGTACATAAACTTTAATACAGCTGTTTTAGAATTGGAAATTACATCTGCAGCACCACTGCCTAATGAACAGAAGTTTCTGTGACACCCAAGAAGTACTGCTTAGAACACAGGCCATCTGAAGAAAATATTGCAGGGGGAGGCTTGAAAAAATTTAGGCAGGAAAATTATATAGATTTTTTCATTTTTTTACTGAAATATCAAGAATAATTTTGAGCAACAGTGCACAAGTGATATGCAGACTTAGATTTGTGGTGAATGGAAGAAGGATATACAGCTATATAGAAATTCCCATAACTGTACTTGTTCTTTGTTCTGTGGAGAATTACATTCCTCTCACTTCAGTGGACGCAAATTGCATCCTTTTTTATCTTGTACTTTATGTGGCATTCATCACAGGCTGGGATAGATAGGAAAAACCACTTTATGAAGAAAAAATGCAGAAATTATTCAATTTAAGGAAACAACTGTAAATATTTCTGCAGTCATATGATCCCGTGTGTTTTCATGTTGCTTAAGATGGATCTATCAAAACATTGTGTATGAACTAGCTTAGCAGCACACTGGACATTTAAATAAAAGTCAACATAATTTTAGGGAAATTTTACTGAATCTCTACCCATTAAATATTTTTTCATGACTCTGTAAAAATTTAAAGATTAGCACTAAAGGCAATGGTGTCAATCAAACGGGTCAAAAGTCAAGGTGTTTCTATGGTTTTGTACAAATTAAAATGAGAAGGTGGCATATTCTTGTTTGCAAAATTTACTCTGTATCTATGGTAATAGTTTTTTTCCTGGCTGAATTAAAAAGAATACACATTAATTTTCTTTATGCTATACAATAACTCATTTCAACTGAATGTATGGGTGATTAAAGAAATTATAATTCAAGTCTTAATAATCTTGAGCTACTTCAGGAGAATTAGATAAAACTATTTTTAAGTTAGTATTGATTTATCCTCCAAAAGGGAGATTAATTTTTTTCTTGCTATAATATTAAAACCATGCAAAACCTGTGAAATAAGTTTCTTGGCTGAAAGAGTAGATCATACCTGTAAATCCACGTAGACAGAGACACTGATAGCCTCCAAGCCTGTTGATGCAGCTTCCTCCATGTAAACAAGGCAAAGTTTCACACTCATTTACGTCCATCTCACACAGAGACCCATAGTATCCAGGTGCACAGTTACAAATGAATCTTTAGAAAAGGAAAAATCTGGTATGTCAATGGAAGTAATAATGGGATCTATTGCAGCACTTTAAAGCCATATGAATCTCCTGATCCCAAGCTGGTGTCCCTAATCCTCATCTATATTAAAATGAAGAGAGTTTTCTCATTTCCACGTTTCTGAAGCAAAGAGGGTGATTTACTTTTTGTTAAATTAATAGAACAATTTGGCACAATAATTTTAACTGAAGATATAAGAAATTACTTAAGGGCTAATGATCTCCTGGCACAAGTCTCTGAATAACTTGTGGAGTGCTGTTGAACAAACACAGGGTTTGTAGCAATCTAATAAGATCAAATTTTTTCTATTCCAGTCTTTTTCCAAATTAAAAAAACCCAAAAACGTAAGGAGGAAAAGAGCAAGTTTTGCAGAAGACATTTTTCCTTCTATCTTTCTTTAAGATTACATAAGAAACAAAACCTGAGTCAGTAGCATTTGCTTACTCCATTTTAACTTGTTGTACGGTGAAGGTTCCATCCAAACTCATAATTAACATAAGGAAATCAGGGAAGCTTGTCATTTAGTACTGACTAACCTGTTTATGAGATCCAGGCAAGTTCCATTGTTCTTGCATGGTCTTGATAAGCATTCATTAACCTCCACTTCACATAGGGTCCCAGTAAAGCCATGTTGGCAGGAGCACCTAGCAAAAACAATGTCACTACATTACTTTTTAGGTCATTACAAAGATTCTGGAAACATATGGCAGATATTGAGAGGTATTAATTAAATAGTACCAAAATCATGTTTGCTTTTTACTGATAACTGCAAAAGGCAATACTTTAACAAGCAACAACAAGTAGAGTGTTTGAAGCCCTTGGTTATCATTAGTTGAAAGCCACAGGCTTCGCACTGACCCCACTGTGCAAGGGTTTACTTAGAATTTGCCTTGGCCTGAGCTACTTTTCTCTTGTTTTGACACCTGCCCTGCAGCCAGCTGACTGATGCCTCTCATGCTATAGCTTCAGCTCTGGAATAGCATCTATAGTGAGGGTGTGAGACACTGAGATGACCATGGTGTTACAAATAATAGCCTTTTGTGTTCCACTCCTGAAGGATGGGATGACATCCAGAGGGATGAAAACAACCTTGAGAGGTAGGCCCTTAGGAATTACATGAGATTTAACAAGACCAAGTGCAGGGTGCTGCAGATGGGTCAAAGCAACCCTGATATCCACACAGGCTGGGGAAGGAGCAGATTGAGAGTAGCCCTGCTGAGAAGGACTTGGGGGTGGTGGTGAGTGAGAGGCTCCAAGAAGGCTTGAGACTGAATACGAGAAAAAACCCACTGTGAATATCATAGTTCTCCTGACAAAGACTTCCAGATGCCAGTGACCTGCAATAAGACCCCCAGTTCTCGAAGAAGAAGATGATCACTGATCACAGGATGCACACAGACTTTGTAAGGGTAATAAAAGAGACATAATTGCAAGATTTCTTATATAACAGCTATAACTATATTCTTCATTAAGTTTTTCTATTGATTTCAACTCAGACTGTTTGTACTAGTGTAAGTGGACTAACAACAACTCTGCTTTTTTAAATTGGATGCTTGTGATTTTAGTTAGTCCTACAATAAATTCTTGGTGTCTTACTTATGGTGTGTATGTATTACTTTTTGCACACCAGAAGATTTAGACTATAATGTAATTGTCAAACACATTACAAACCCTGCCCCCCCTTCAGTGAAGGTCAGCAAACATTAGACATTCAGAGTACAAAAGGAAAAGCTAGATGATAAAAAAAACATGTATCATATCTGTCATTCAAGTAATTTTCCTGACCTGTAGTGGTTGACCCCATCCACACAGAGACCTCCATTCTGGCATGGATGGGAGATGCACTCATCACTGTTAACTTCACAGTAAGTCCCCTCAAATCCTGAAACACAGATTTTATTAATGGTGAATGAATGAACTCAACTACTTCACGTAAATTAAAAGGTCACAGATTCTCATGGGCATTTGGCTATCTGAGCCCAGGACTAACTCAGACAATGAAAGTGGCTGGCCTGGGAAACCTCAGCTGAACCCAAAGCTGTTTAAGAAAAGCCTGAGAGAAGCATCAGCAATGGCTACCTCTTCTCTTTGGGGCATTTTAGCTTCAGCTCTTTGTCCTTGGTATCTGACTGAGCTGTGTTGCAGCCATGGCCAATGCCTAGCTGTGTAGCATGCTGACTTTGGCCTACATACAGGCTCCCTGGCTTGCCCTTGGGTCTGCCCCATTCCTTGAAGCCTTGACTGGCCCCGTCTGCTGTTCCTGGACACAGCCACTGGTTCTGCCCTGCTGTGCCTCATTCACATACTGTCAGACTTGCAGCTGACTGCAGCTTCTGAAGGAGCCAGCCCTTACTGCTCACTGACCCTAAGATCAGAACTACAAGTAGAAGTAACCCTGAAAGAACTTTCTTCAACTATTTTTGTTCCTTAGCTTCAGCTAGTTGATTTCCAGGCAGTAAATGAAGTCTCAACATACTTTAATGAATTAGAGAGAGCAGATTTGGATAGAGCATCTGGATAAATATATTGGAGAAATGCAACCCATTTTAAAGGACAGAAAAGCTTTCTTGGAAGTGTGGGACAAAATCAGAAACTAAAAGCTAATTCAGTAATTAATATATTAGAGAGTAGTGGAAGTTAGAGGACCACATTTATTCAAAGCAGTCAGTAGCTGAGAAAAAAAACAACTGGTTTTATATTTAATGAAGACAAAATGTGATTAAGGTCTTATCTGCACAGTACATCACTTGCATAATACATTATATTTGCCTGTGTAAGTGTTCCAGAATATGTACTAAAATGAAATAAGACAGTTTTCAGTGATACATGAACCCTATTTTTGCTCTTAGACAGCATACTGCATCTTATAACATTTGCATAAATAGGTGTTCTCCTAAATGCATCCTTGTGGTGAAATTCTATACATACCCTGGAGAACCTATAGCTACTCAGTTGAATTTTGCACAGATTCAATGTATTTGTTTTCAATTGATGGAGAAATGAAACCATTGCAATGAGAAAACTATTTGCATTGTATGACATATGCGAGTGCTGATTGCAGGTTGTCTAAAGATCATAAATAGAGTTCACCCAAGTGATTTTGAACATCACTGGTATAGAAAAAATATATTGAAACAACTTTAAATTTAGCTATTGAAATTCAGCATATATTGCTATAAATATGGCAAAGGTTCTACTGAATTCTTTATTAAAACAATAACCAAAAATTGTCAACTTTACTTTTTTAAATACCCCAATAAGAATAATTTTTTTTGGTTATGTTTTGTATTTGTGGTTTTCAAAGTACCTAATGAAGGCAAGGAAATAATGAAAGACTGCTGTTAGAATAGTATGGCTTATTTTTATCTAGAGAAAATCTCGTCTGGAAGAAATAAGTGTCTTGGTCAGAGTTCCAAAGAAAGCTGTAGAAAGAAATCTTTGCTGGTACTCCAATATATGATCTAAACATGAGCCCACATCAAAGCAGTTGGTATTTTCTTCTTCTCCTCAGGATTATTTCTGTTCAATAACTTTTGGGCCTGACTGAAATGAGCTCTTAATATTTGCTGAAGGTTTCACAGCAATGTTACTATAAAGCTGGGAAAATAAAGCCTGGAACATTTCTCAAAATAGCCTTTCAATTATAGTCATTTATGTTGTTATGATGTTATTTTTTTTCCAGAAATTTCTTGAGCATGAAAGGATACCCTCATTTATTTTCCATCTGTATGTTTCACAAAATTAAAACCCAACAATAAAACCAAAACCAAATCAAAACAAGTCCAAAACAAAACAGCAAAAAAACCCAACCAATCCCCCCAAAAAACTGTAAAAGAATCGTCATAATACCAAGAAAAATTCTGTCTCAGTATTCTGTTTTGAAATATATCCCTCAGCACATAAAAAATTGTATTCTGAATGGTTTAGTTTATTATGTGCAAATGAGCCTGAACCAGAGTGAACCATCCAAATACTTTTCTTATCTGCGGCACATGTAATCTGCATCTTAATGATGCTGAACCTTCATCTATTCCTGCCTGTGCTTTGATTAAGGAAAAAAGAAAGATAAAAGAACTATAAATTAGTACACCACAGACCAAGTTAGGTACTAGGCCTGGTTGTGTGAGTAGGCAGAAGTCACTGACACACAAAATATTCAGTAGGTGTTTGATACATGCCATTCAGTGCCACTGAGTAAGAGCAGAAAAGTTGATAACACGTCTCTCTAACTCTGGTTTAATTAAGAAATTGGAGGGCATTAGTGAATGTAAGACACTAGGACTCATAGGACTATTTGTAGTCAACTTCCTCATCTGTAATCTCTCTTTTATTTGTGATGTTTGAAATTTCTAAAACTAAATTTGATTACTGAGTGGAAGGATGTCAATGGGCAGGGAAAATGGAACTTTACTGAAAAGGACACACTGAAGGTAAACCAATGTAACGTTATAAATAACTCACAGACATAGATAGATAGATATATATATATCTAGATATATATATAGCTATATATATAGATATATAGCTTTATAATGCTATTGCAATTAGTTTAAAACATTTGTGAATGTATTGAATACGTATAGATATATTTGAGGAAGTATCTCAGTAAGGTTAATTTTTGTAGTAACATCACATATTCGAGACTTTCAGAAATGAACAGAGATGAAAAACAACTGAAAATTATTACAGTTTCTTATTACAGTGTTAAAAAATAAAATCTTATTTCTCTCTATTTTTAATTGTTCAGGTGGCGTGAAAGTTATTTTAATGATATGAGGTCTAGGAACATCTGGATAGCTGTTACTTGAGATGAGACAGATGCTGTTTTTACTTCTGTTTCTCTGAAATATAGGAAATCCTGAATTTGTCAACTCTGTCTATGGGGCTTCTGGGAGTTGCAAAGTGATGGAATATGCATAATATAGAAGCTAAATATCTGCTGTCACATTTATGGTCATTTCCATCTCCTTATTCCATTGCAGAGAAATATTACAAAATTGACCTCTGCAGGTAACAGGATTCTAATGGGATTCTTTTGCCCTAATCTCTCTACTGTTTCGCTCATCAGAACAGTACCATAGATGTTTCTGTCCTTACCATGAACTATTTATGAACCAATATTTGCAAACAGCAGAGATATAATAGCAGTCCCATAATCATTAGTTCAGGTACTTAGGTTGTTCAGCATAACATAAGTAGGTACATGAATCAAAATCAGAGGTGTGTAAAATATTAGGCACTGTAAAAAGGCTATTTCCCTTTGTAAATTATGTATGCGCATGTCTGAAAAAGAAATTGGTACTGAAGGACTCAGAAATTTGACAATGGCAAACTCCAATTTGAACAACTTGCTTTTCATAATCTGTTTATTATTTCTGCTTGGTATTATAAATTTTGCAGATTATAATAATTTTCACTTAGCCTTGTTTCAGGCATTGGCTGAAAAATATTTTGCCTCGGTTCAAATTTCTAGCTGTAAGGTGCTATAGACCAAATAAAAATGATCACTAGCATCTAGAAAAAAGAGTAGGTGTCATGGGAAAGCTATTGACAGGAGACTGATAAAAGAGGAGAAAAAGTCCAGTGAAAATCTGTTTAAAACAAGGACTTCAAAAATTACCTTGAAACATAAAGAATGTATTGCTTTTAGAAAGGACAAAGAAAAAACAGAATGCATAATTCCAGTAAAAACTGTTGCTATTGTTTCTCCTTAGAGATGAGTCCTTTTTATAGATTTCCCTGAAACAATACACATAATTTCATTACACTCTAAAACTGATGGCTTTAACCTTAATCCCCACGCATAAACCAGTTTTTCAACTTCTCAGTTTCTAGCTTTATATTTTTAAAGCTGCAATGAGGATAAATAAGATGACAAATCTTTTGTGTACTTGCGTGCTGTAATGACAAATGTTGCTACCCCGCTGTTCTTTTTACTCCTCTCTAAAACTGTGTGCTTCCAAAAGCTGTGGAAGTAAAAAACAAAAACAAAAACAAACCCCAAAAATCAAACAAACCAAACAAACTACAAGAACAAAAAAACCCAAAAAACAAAAAACAAAAGAACAAAAAAACAAAAAAAAAAAAAAAAAAAAAAAAAAAAAAAAAAACCACCAAATCCAAAACCCCCCAACTTTACAGCAAAACCACAAGAGGCAACTGGTCAAGAATTCAGCCTGCCTACCACCTGAAAGATTTTTCCTAAGCTGCCTAAATAGTCGGCAGAGTGACATAAACATTTCTACAGCATTATCCATTTCACTTTATATGTCTACTTTTGTTTGAAATGAAGTATATCAGAAAATAACACCTCCTTAATGTAATACTGCGGACATCCACAATCCAGACATTTCCAGTTTATTTCTTTCAATAATACATACATTATTATATTGGTCCAATCTCCCTTCTACCATAACTCATTAAGATGCTACTGAGTTAACACAAATGCTAGCCAAATAATCCATATTTCTGAAAAGAGTAGGTAAAGCTTTGATATGAACTCTCTCTATATGTATGCAATACTTAATGTATAGTATGTAGCATTTCCTGATAATTTTTCTATCACAACCTAACATGTTTACGGAAAATTGTTTTCATTGTAATACGGAGGCTGCATGAACATCCTGAGGTTATCCTATCTGTATTACTTGGACTAATGAAGGAAATTCTACATCTAATTTTAAAGAGAGATTATCTTCTACTTTCTAAGAAGCAGGAATTCTAGGAACCGCTTAAATTCAGCAATCTTGGCCTTTTCTTTCTGTCTTTATGTCCGCAACAACTCTATCTGCCTTTTCTGCTAGCTTGGTTAGCTACTATATAGCTACTATAACAATAACTACTAATAGTTCTCATAAAAGAATAAATTGCAGTTAAAAAAAGTCTTATTAGAAAACACTAAATATTTTCTGGCCTGTATTTTATGGTTGCAAATTATTTTTTTATCTTGTTATTCTTTGCAATATTTATGTGCTTATAATTACACAGGTTTCACACTTTCTTAAAACTGTTATCTTTTATCTCCCATTTCATCGTTAATTAAACTTGTTCATCAGTTCCAGCAGAGAGCTGATCTTGCACTTAGTAGTTGTATGCCCTCTCATAGTTTTCCTTGGTTCTGAATACATTTTTTCAGTATTTTTTTTTCTTGGAACACAATTCTTAGAAAGCATCACTATTTTTACCAAAATGTCCTATCTCTCTTTCGGGTTGCATGGTCTAATGCCTAGACTCTTGTTTATTTACCCTCTATTTTACTTATATATGCGGTTGAATTTCTCTTTGGATCTTTCTCATGTAGACCTTCTGGGGAATTTATGAATAGTGGCCAAGACTCAGCTACAAATATTTCAACATTATTTAAATTATATAATCTTGCTTACATCTCCTGCCTTGCTTTTCTGTTACACTAAATTTTCAGTTCTATTATTAAGATTAATTCTAAGAATGGAGTTCTCTAATACTGGAAAGATATGTTGATAAATTAAGCAATAAAAATTCTGCTATTTGCCCTAAGTTTTGCATTCCTCCTGTTTTCTTTGCATTTTGCTGTGTTATTTAAGGAGATTCAGTGCTGGCTATATGATTAACAGTTCAAACCCCTATGTCCTCCCAACTGTCTTGATCAAACCCTTGCTTATCAATTACTGGCAAAGTATTTAAGAGGGGTTTTCTCTACACCTCTTGGGAAACTTGTTCTACAGCAGTGATTCCTAAGCTTTTGCAATAATGACTCTCCCTACAACATTTTTGCAATCTTAAATATACCATTTTGCAGTTGTAGAGATCATAACTTTTTAAACTGTTTAGCCTGCTTCTGTGGACAATTTGACTTAAAGTCATGGTCTAACACTGTTCTATGATATGAGAGCCCAGTTTTGTTACACAAATATTATAAGCTATCTCTTTGAAGGAAGAAAACCTCTGTATCTAGGGCAAACAGCTCAAGAGTAAGATTTACATTAACAGTATTTATAGAATTTTAAAACTCTTTATAGCAAAATCAGACGGCTATAGTTCCCCAATGTACATACGGGAATAAAGATGCAACTTTGTTTTATACTACAGCTAATCTTGACTTTATCATCTTCCCACCAATTTGCTGTGGTAATTCAGTCCTAAACTAACATCTTACATCAACTTTGATTCTGCCCAATTCATATTCCATCAGCTTTTATCTTCTCTGACCTAGCCAATGCATATTCTCTTTTTCTTCCAAATGTGTACCACTGTCAGTGGTATAATTTATGGTCCTGCTGTACCCATCTCAGATATGGTGTTCTACCATATGGTGCTCTCAGATAGTTGTTAAAATTTGGTAAGCACTGCTACATTTTGTGATTCCTGTTACACCAGACTCAACCTTTCTAATGACCGGACTGTTAGCTACTGGCAACTTTAATCCACATGCCATTTACTACTAAGTCAAGTGTTTTGGAGTAATCTACTTATGTTTTTGAAAAACAACTTTTCTTAAAGATGCTTCTCTAAGCAACTTGCATACCTCCCCAATGATCTTTGGGTTTTTTCCTCAGCAGTTTGTGGTAACATTTACCTTAATAGTAAAAAACCCAAGGTATTATATGCTCCTCATTCCTAGATATTATATCCATATCTTTGTGGCTTAATAAATGACAAATAATAGTATTGTCATGTAACACTGCAGTTATCTGCTAGCCTTTGTCCATAAGAGACCCCTACCTTTATAGGCATAACAGTGAAGACTTCAAAATCCTGCTCCAATTCCAGTTTCAGTAATTGCACTCCCCCACCACTTAACTTTTCTAACTTTTCAGTACAGTTGTTGATTAGTTAATGTGTTCTTCAATTCCTACATGGAAGTGTATAGCAATGTTCTGCACAGTTAAACTGTTGCTGTGTTCTACCTTAGCAGCTCTTGTACATTGAGGGTGAGATTGTGTCTTTTAAGCCATGGCCCAGGGAAGCTGTCAGCACCTGCTGTGATTTGGTTCCTTGTGCATACACGGAGAAACCCACTATATCCATTAAGCAAGGGAAGATTACTTCCCTGATGTGCCAGGCCTTCCTGACAGCTCAGCAGGAAAAGAAACAATTTCCAACTTGCTCCAATTTTTGTACTTTCACCAATTTGCATACATTTTTTCTAAATCTGCCTGTCTGTTTGTCAATTTAGTTTGTCTTTGCTGGCCAGGTGCATCTCTATCTCTATGTCATTGTAACAACTGACTGAGAAATACTGATTTTGAGTGCTGAATCTAAGCCACAATAGATTTAATAAGTATTGTAAAGTAAGAAATTAATAATAAGTAAACTGACAGCTATCTTTCCAGTCTTAACACAACTGATAAACCTTCTGCAATTCATAATGGTTTTAGGTTCTTTGAAACATATTCTTTTCCACTTACATTAAAGATAGTCACAAATTCAATATATATTTGCAATTTTCCAGAGCACAACAGAAAATGGAAGAAATTAACTATTCCAGTTCTCACCTGTTTTGCAAATGCACATTGGATTTCCATCTACTTGTGCCAAGCAGGTGGAATTGTTTATACATGGATTGTAAGGCAGCTCACAGGGACTGAAGCGCTGGTGGCAGAAGTCACCAGTATAAAATGGAGGACAAATGCAGACAAACTGCCCCGGCTTCACAGATTCAAAACAGGTGGCTCCATTCAAGCATGGTTCAGATTCACATTCATTTATATCTTCACTGCAGTCTGGCCCTGTCCACCCTGCTGTACATGTGCATCTGCAGGGGTGAAAAAAAAAAGAAAGAGAGCATTGACATGGCAGAATAAAAATTAACAGCTTGGCCCAATCACTTAATCACTTCCAACCCTTTCTATGTCAAAAAAACCAAAAAAATTAAAACAATATCAATACTACATTTCTGCAATTAGTTTTTCTTTTCCTGGCAATTGTATCATAATGCATTATGAATAAAATTTATATTCAGGTTATTATCCCAGAATTTATCTGAGGATAAATAAATAAAAGCAAAAGGACTTATTCTAAGTCACAGTATCACTTGGAGAACCATCTGGTTTAGGAAATGCAGATAGAATCATGTTTAGACCATTTTTAAGATGAAACAAGGACACAAATTATCAAACATGAAAAGTAAATTTTCTAAACGTTAAGGATTAGAAGGACATCTTTTCATATGTATGAAACTAGTAAGTACTCCAATGTTTGGGGTGAAATGCATCAGGTTGCATATCCAGTACGTTTAAGAAAGTAGGAATCATGAGGGATCCTAATTTCATTGTATTCTTTCTCTTTTTTGAATGCTTTTGTGATGATCTGGTAATGGTAATACAGGAGAAAAAAATTCGACCAAAATCTAAATTACATCTGAATGTAAGGAACCTATCTACATGAATTAGAGAAATATCTTTTGTTATTCACAATATACATAAGATGTGGCTCTGTAAATTCAAAGGAAACAATTTGCTAATGCTTCAAACATTGCAGAGCCAAATTTCTTCACTAGCTGCAATAAAACAGGCCTCTATGTGCTTTAGAAGTCATACGTTCCTGTTACTTTCACTGTAAATAAAGTTGAATTTAATTTCATTTTTGCAGATATTTGGCAGGACAAGATACAATATGAAAGATGAACTATTCCAGCTCTTGTCTACTTTGATCAATATTGATTTCAGGTATTAAATCATTCAAATATATCTTCATCATTATAATTTGATAAGAAAAAATGTTCTTAAATAACAAAAAGGTTGTTTAATGGAGAATCTGTTGTGTAGTTCTCTTTTGTAAGGCACAGGTATTTCTTGCCACAAGAAAGAAAAAATTCACCCCTTAAAAAAACCCAGTCTTTTCTTTCAGATTTTTTTGTGTTCTGGGATTTCTTTCAGATTTTTTTGTGTTATTTAGTTGTGGGATAACATCACCATGTCACATAAAAAGAAATGGATATTACAAAGGAATTTTATTTATACTTTTAAAGGCCTGAGTATTTTAGCATTAAGGATTTAAAAATCAGGTTACTGTATTTTTCTCATGTTAAAAACTAATACCCCTTGCTATCAAAAATCATTCAGACATTCTTAAAATAACTGACAAAAAATCACATTTCAGAACGCATAGTTTAAAATACTTAAAACATACTTTTGGAAATATGGTTAAAAACAATTTCTTTTTATTCTCTGCTTATGCATAACAAACATACCTGCTTTTGATATACATGGCAGAATGCATTTATTATCTAGAAGCAACATCCACTGAATAACTGCATGCCTGATTAGTGCTTTACTGAATTTTCTCTTAAGTAGTCAATATATAAAAGCATCAGACTCTTACAAATTAAGCATCTCCAAATGTCTCGTAGTGAACATAGGAGAACAGTGACCCAACAGATGTTAATTGTTTTGCAGCTGCTCTTTTTTTTGTTGACTTCTTTTATGAAGTTGTGAATAAATTACTACTGATGCAGTACTACAAATTGGTATGTAGCACTTGGCTATGCTCCATTTTTAGCTTAAAAAGCTCATTAAGTGGAGAGCCTTTCACTTTGTATTAGGAGAACATGGTTCAGTTCTGACCTGGTCCAACTTTATGGACATAACTGAAGTGCAGAGGAGCAAACATTAAACAAATTTCATTCCCTTTTTTCCCCTAATGAGTTTCATAACTGCCTTTGAGTTATCAAAACTGTTCTGTATGACTACAGGGAACACTAGGTCACTGAAACACAGCAGTTATCTACACTGCACAACTAGCCAGTCCTACCCTGGCTTCATGCCAGCTCCCAGCTGAGGTGCAACAGTCAATATTAATGCAAAGGAGCAATTAATAACAGAGCTTTTTGTACTCTTTTCTGGGTTATTAAAAAGTGTTACTGGAAACCTCATTAAATGTGAAAAAAAATAATAAAATACACAGAAGCATCTATCCTGAGGCCCAGTTTTAAGAATCAAGACAAAATTTTGTGTTAATGAGAACAGTAATTTAAAAAAAAAGGTAAGGAGGTGTTAGGACTATTAAAAGTGAATTATAAATTAAACTATTATAGCTGTTATTCTTGGAAACTAACTGATCAAAAGGCAAAAATCCAAACACTTTTTCAAAATGACTAATTTTTTTCACTTCATTACAAAAATAAAGATGATTTCTAGAATTCTCAGGAAGAAAAAAAGGCTGATATATGCTTTTAAGAGTCCATATAAAGATAGTCAAAGCTGAATTTCTTTCTATTGTCTTACCAATTTGCCAGCATCAGTATTTTTCTTTCCAAGAACCAAATCCAAATACACCCACTGATATTAGAAAACCAAATCATGACTCTTTTATGTAAACTATTAATTTTAATAATATAAACCCCATTAACTTCTTAGGTTGTGATATGTGTAGAATTCCTCCAACACATATGAATCAGCTTCCATAAGCATTATTTCTTTACTTTCCATACATCTCTCTATAAATTGAAAAACTTTCTATAGAAAAACAACAAAAAAGAATGGAAAATGAAAATACACAACCTATATTTATGATTTCATATTTTACCACCTATATTAACATTAAAGTCGGAATTAAAAATTGCAAGCTCTATTCATGAATTGTATCTAGAGAAGTAGTGCTAAAGTAATAGTTTCCTCTGTCTCCATATGATGAGTTAAGTATTAAATTTGGTTCTTACCTGCTTGAAAATCCCCTTTCTACTTCTCACATTCCAGTGAAATATAGGTGTCACCTGCCTTATATCCTACATTAAAGGTTTTAAGGAATTAAAAAACGGAATAGTTTTAAGAATACCTGAATTGTTGATTTTGGAAAAAAGTTTCTGAGGTTCATCTAGACTCCCCTGCTCAAAACAGGCACAACTAGAATTTTCTCAGATCTGTGTCCAGCCTGGTTTTGAGTATCTAAAAGATGGAGACTCCACAGCCTCTCTGGGAAATCTATTCCAGCACCTGACCACCCTCACATTACAAAAAAGGAGCATTTTTTTATCTTCATGTGGAATTTCATGTAGCTTGCCTTCTGCCCACTACATATTTTCCTGTCACCGGATACCCCTGAGAAGAGTCTGCCTCCCTTTTTCTTGCTCTTTTTTATTAATTTTACATATTGGCAGGAGCTTCTGTGGGCCAAAACCATTTTTGCAGCTCGCTAGCTGCAGAGGCAGTCTCTCCTCAATCTTAAGAGTTCTAAAGTGGCTGTCTGTCAATTAGAAAATCATATTGATGGGTTTATTCCAAACTAGCTCAGCTAGAAGCTCTGGAAAATGCCAAAGCTTAACAAAAGCACATGGTTTGACTCTTGGGGATGGTCCTGTTCAGGGGCAGGAACAGGACACCATGATCCTTGTTGGTCCCTTCCAACTCAGCATCTTCTGTGATAAGCAGTAATATAGATGAATATTCCAGAGTACAACACATTTCAGAATAAGCTATTTTTTTCTTTTACATCTCTTTCTTTATAGCAGAAAAATACAAGAAACTGGTCTTTTTAGTCTTCTGCATAGAAAACATTTCAGAAAGTATCAGTCAGAGCACTTTGCCACAGATAAAGGTGGTTTTGCAGAAAAAATTACAATATTTAAGAAACACCAGAACTGCTTTTTCCCTAGTGGTTCAGTCAAAGTAACAGGAAGCCTAAACTGAACCCTCAGCTACAGTGCGCCCATCATTCAACTGCCTCTTTGACAAATTCTTGATAAGAAATGGCAAGACATTCAGTGAAGTTTAGGTCAGCATGTTAGCCATACAATACATGCAACAATGGACCATTCTACAGTAAGGATTTATGCTGTTTAGTGCATTCAATCAAATCAACTAACAGCCTGAGAAACCACAGTACTCAGTGACAAATTTATTCCTTGTAATCTAGAGGCTATTGGATCATCTGAAGTAGAGAAATAAGAGCTTGCTTTCAATACATACATAGCTTGAAATTTAGTGCACCAACACACGCCACAAAGCTCCAAGGACATACACTTCCAGTCACCACAAAGGCTTCAAACACTCGTGTTTCTATCTCTTCCTTCCTTCTACAAACATGTTTTTTTTTCTTTCATACTGTGAAAGTTTATTATGTTCTTTGTTCCACAGACAGCTACCAGACCTCTTTCACCAGCTTCAACCTGAAAAAGCTGTCACAAGTTTATCGCTGAAGTTCTTGTGCTCCTAAATCCTAAAATACTGTAAGTTCTTTACTCTCATATGCCACCCCCTAAGATGATCTAAAATTTTCACCTACATCTCTCCTCCTCTTCCCTAAATTCATTTGAGCCTGCCTTTACAATCATTACCATAATTCATTCCCTACTTTATTCCTAGAGCTCTCCATTTGTAACCAATCAAATGTTTGTAACCAATCAATCCTATTAACTGATTAGAGAAAGCATTAACCTGGGCTGCAGTGCTTATGCTCTGATGGAATTAACAACCTTGAAGGATATAGGACAGCAGTGGAGTAGTCGGGACCCTGAATTTTAGGAAAGGAAACTTTCAGTCGATTAGCAGTTTAGGTTAGATTTCAGTATTTGGGTCCATGGGATCCCCTAGGAAACTGCCTTCAGGGAACAGGGATCTGAACAAAGCTGGCAGATCTTTAGAGCACACTTCCTGATTTCCCCATGTAAGAAATCAGGTAAAGAAGGTGAAAGACCAGCATGCCTTAGTAAGTATCTCCTGGGCAAACTGAAGTGCTAGAAGGAAATACACAGGCGAGGAATAAGTGACATCTACCCTGCAGAGAATATGGGATGTCATCTGGGTATGTAGTAGTGGCATTAAGAAAGCTAAGGCCCATTTGGAGCTTAATTTGGCAAGAGCTGCAAAGAATAGGAAGGGATTTACAGGTACGTTTGCCACAAAACTTAGGTTAAAGAAAATGTACTGCTGCAATAAATGAGACAGGGGAACCGGAGAGAGATAACTGAGATATTCAACATTTTTCTTGTTAATCTCATTTCCCAACTCTCTGAAGCTCATGCCAGGTACTGAGGGACTGAAGTCCTTCCCATCCTGGGAGAAGGTCAGGTTTGAGGAATCTGAATATACCTAAGTGCATGGAATTCCATGAGATGCACCCTAGAGGCCTAAGGGAACTGGCTGATGTACCTCTCTCCAAAGGATTAACCAGTAAGTAACCAAAGACCAATTTTTCCATCACAGAGTAAATTGATAGGTGAATGTAAATTGCTAAAATCATACATTAAAGAAAGTCCATCTGCCTTTATCTCCTGTTTGAATAAGGATATGAAGCTAAAATTAGGGGAAAAAAACCCATTGTTATCTTTGTCATACACACACATACCATTTTTTAATTTAACTGAGATATAGATACTGGCTTACAGGAAGTATATATGTCACCTGCAGTCTACAAATTGAATCTGAAGTGGTGGCTAAGAAAGCATAAATTAAGTACTTGGGGAATGGTACCAGGTAATAACAGACATGAATGGGTATTGACCCCAAACTGGAGAAAAATTATTTGTGAGGTCTATTGTTGAGAAGAGAGATAAAAAGATTAAGTTTCTGCTACTCTATTAATATTGTCAAAGGGTGTCTTTTGCATGTTTGATGCATACAGAAAACCTTCAAAGGGCTTATGTTGTTTTCATTCCCTTCCAGTTGAATTGCTTCAGACTTTTAATCATTTTTTTTTTTAATTTTAAAGATGTACTCTATTTGTTCTGTATACTTTCCTCCCATAATTCTCTGCTCATGTTCTTCCATTTGGTAACAGTAACTAAAATTTATTCCTGATATTCTGTGTATTCAGGAACATTACATTACAAAAAAACTCCAAAAAACTGTATTTTAGAGGAACAGATAGAGAAAGTTGTATATGCTTGTTTTCTATATATTTCTTCCTTAATTCTCTATTTGAACCGATGAGTTCACATAACCACAAGGTAACACTCAGCTCTATGAGACAGCAAGCTATATTTCAGCTTCTGCTTTAAGCTCTGTTTGAGCTGTAATGCACAGATTTCTGTTTCAGGAAACAGAATATTACATGCTACAAAGGGTATTTATACTTTCAACTCTTTTTTTTTTTTTTTTTCATGCTGCTGCTTTATTTTTTTCCATTTTCCTGAACCAGAATATAAGATATACCTTATATCAGGCTGGATGCAACTTTCAGGCTACTGGACCCCAGAGATGAGGTACACACTAATTTTCTTTTTGTATCAAACTCTTTCCTTATTTATCCCAATAACACCAATTCATCTTGTCTACAAGGCCGGATAAATTTATATTGTTATCTGTTTCAGCCAGTAAACATTAAAATAATTAAAAATCTCTAGTCAAACTGTCTCATTTGAATGAGCGTTTGTGCTTTAAAAGCACAAGTGCTGAATACTTTGAATACTTTTAATTAAGAAAGACAACAAAACAAGTAAAAACTGTAATAAGCAAAACAGAAGATTATTTCTGTCATGTGGGAGGATCACTTGGGTCATATGGCCCTGAACCAGAAAATAAAACATGTTTGGTATCAACAGTCTAGTTCATAGACCATTACCATGGGCAAAAAGATTGTTGGAGTTCCTTCCCATCAGTCTTGCCTACTTAAATTCCTATTTTAGAAGCAATAGAAATTAATTTTAAAATAAAAAAAATTACCTCCAATATTTGGGTGCATTTTTTTACTCTTGCTTTATAGTTTTGGTTACTATCTAAGGTGTTAGAAAAACTTTTTGCCATCTTCAAGTTTTTTAAAATAAATTATAATAATATCTACAAATACTGAATCATCCCTTAAAATTTAGGAACTTCCAAGCCCCAAACTTACCACGATGTACAAAAAGAGTATCGTAGTAATATGAAAATTTTGGAATGTAGTTTAGCAAGTTATCACACAACACAGGGTGAAGAGAAAGAAAAGTCTGTTTAAATTTGTGTCCTGTGTGTCAAACAATTTTCTGAGTAGCAGTATTAATTTCTTGAATTACTGCAGACCCCCACAGCGAATGTTTATGCATTTTGGCATGTGAAGCTGCTCTTTGAGTAACATTCTCTATTAACTAAACCCACATTAGACTTCCTTCTGTTCCTGACAAAATGCGAAGGGAAAATGACAGAAATGCCTTTTTATCTTACCATCTCTGGTCACTAACACCAAGAGCTGCATTATTTGCCAGTGTACCTTTCATCACTGGAACAACAACCAGTACAGCAGCAACAAGGTAATTCAAGATTTCACCATACAATCTGAGAGAAAGTATGTAATTTGCAGCCTTTTTAACAGGCAGCACCTCTCCAAAGATGTGACAAGGAGAAAACCCTAAATTTGTGAAAACTGAGCATCAGTAAATCAATGCTACTATAAACAGTAAGTAAATGATCTGCCTGCAATATCTTGGGTGGTACTGACTCACTTTGGTAGAGAAAAAAAGGGAAGTATTATTTCATTCTTTCAAGAATCAGAGGGAATCAGTTGTCATGTGACTTCCACGTTACAGCAAATTAATCTGTTAGATTGAGATGTTGAATAAATCAGCTATCAGTATGACACTCCATCTTTCAAGGATTTTGAATAAAAGGCTTCCTTCTCCCCAGTTGCCCGTTTGCTTGTGCTCCTCTCTGTTAATTTAATGCTGGTCTTTGATGGCAACTGGGTTTATTGCTGCACCTGTGGAAACTGGTACCTTCAGCACTATTTCCCCTTGGAAATCTCTTCCTCTACTCAAGATTGCTGTGCAAAGAGCCTAGTTGTTATGGAAAGCAGCTCAATGCCTTTCCTCGGTTTTTATTGCTCTGATACTTTCTGAGAGTTACAGGTAACTCTTACAGTATTTTAGTATTGATTTTGAGACAAGTCCTCTTTGACCCGAGAAATCTGAAAGGAAGAAAATTGCTGCACTGAAAAAGTAGGAGCTATCACCTGAATGCAGGTAACAGCTCCTCCAGGAGAAACATTTGTTAAATTTGAGAAGTTTAGCAATGCAGTTGTAGTTCTGTCAATTGACCTCAAAGCTTTTCACTCTTTATACAGAGATTACACTGATTGCAGAAAAGAAAAAATGAACTCTTTGGGTAGAGTGCTCACAGTGGAAGGGACTTTGGCTCAGGGGGAGCAAAAGAGAGCCTTTCTGGTCTGTTCCTTCCAACACAGGCAATCAAAAAAGGCCAAATAAAGGTGATTACAATCGCAATCTTTATTAGCAATAATTAGCATGGCAATATGAAGTGCTAGATAACATGCTCCAACTCTGCAATTTTATGAAGCACGAACAATACAAATCTAACTGTGAAGACAGATTACCTTGACATTTAGAGAATTGGACATGAGAAAAAATTTAACATAATGCGCAGCTGCGCGTGTCGCTGGGCCCGGCACGCTCCACAAAATGCGCGCCACAGCCTGGTTGGGCCAGCCGCGTGGCCACTTCAGCCTTCGCTCCGAGCGGGGAGTGACTGAGGCAAACGGCTGGCTAGGGGAGCTCCTTCACGGCACAGGTGAAGGACTGTGCCCCTTGGAAGGCAGGGAAGAGGCAGCTCGCTAGCAAAGGCAGTAAGGACAAGGCAGAGAGGCAGCAATTCGTCGCAGCAGAGAGAAAGGTATCCGTCAGGAGGGAGACTGCACCGACCTGCCGCTCATCCGCCCCCAGGGGCGAGCAGTTATAGATTTCCCAGAAGGGAGGAGCGCGTCACAGCAAACAAATCATATTACAGAACAGAATGATGAGCATGAGACAATAACAAATGAGGGAACAACATAGGAGGGACAACCCAGCCTGCACCAATCACCTTCTGCCCCGGGTAGAAGTTTCTGGGGCTGGGGAGTGGGCAGAAAAATGACAGGCAGGTGCGTTGCCAAAGTAACAGGGGAGGGGAAATCTAGATAATGAGAAAAACAAGGCGGGGATTATAGATGGACATGAAAATTGATACAAAAAGGCGGGAGTTACTAAGGAAACCTGTGATGGACAGATAACTGCATGAGGGAGCGTGTGCAGGGAGTCTGGAGTCTGGGACAGAACCATCTTATAAAATACTGGAACCATTTTGAGTAACAAAACTACAACTTATAAAACAGACTGTAATACAACTTAGAACACCACCACCACCCACCACAACAATAATGTGCACCAATCCAAAAGTCTGTGCAAATGACCTTGCATAATTATTTGAATGGATGAGCAAATAAATGTTTATCTCCTTCATATTGGAGTTTTTGAACTCTGCAAGTCATTTAAGCAAGAGATCTCTATCAGTCTGGGAGAGGAGTGGGGGACAACTGCTTCCAATAATCTATGGAAAATTTTTCAGAATTGTTGATTAATGTTTCTTAGGGTCTACTCAAGTTCCAAGGAAGAGAATCATAAAATATTTCTATGGCTCAGTCTGACACAAAGCACTATCTGATCCAAGAATAGAAGCAAGAGTATAAGAAAACATTTATTTGAACAAATGGACTAATATATTATTTCTCTTTTTTCCCCCTTTTTTCTTTTTATTTATTCCAAACATAGAAGACATTGAATACTTTATGCCTAGAACCAATTAGATGCCTATAAAAAAACTGATAACCAAGGATAGATATAGTATTTATTATGGTAGAATATATTAGGTCATCGTGACATCGCTTAACCATATATATATTTATATATTTGAAGAGAACTATTGAAACATTTTCAACACTCTGCAGCAGTCATGCTAACTTCAACATTATAACTCAGATTTTCAAAAGAGCCTGTAGAAAATAAAACTTGGAAAGGCTAGAGAGTGTCATAATTAATACTGGCAGTCTAGAAAATACTTTGTAAATAGATTAAGGAGCAGAGATGTCCCTGTTTTCATATTTGTTATTAGAATAAGAGAAAGAAAAGAAAAAAAGGATTTGCACAAACTGCCCTTCATTAATATGCCGAATTATAACCTTTTACCCCTCACCTAACAGTGCAAGAGGATTGTAACCTCAAAAAAATACCACAGGCAATAACATTTCATCTTTCAAGACTAAATTTACCAAAAATCACCTAACACAGATCTTGATTAGTTTAGCCAAAGAATATTTATAGTAGCAAACCCTCGAAAATTTTTTTCAAGGAGTGCTACAATTCTGAAGCATATAAATAGTAAAAAAAAAAAAAAAAAGAAAAATTAAGCATCTTCAAGCAAGGCAGTACTTCTCAAAGTTAGAAAAAACAGACAAGCAAACAAACAAATATATCTGCACTGCTCGAATACTGCAGTAACACATGAGGTAACTATTTTTCTACTGCAGATTCTGTTAAAAAACCCAAATTTGACTTGTCGTGTCCTGGCAAATAGCATTTAAAAAAAAATAGCTTTGTCCTTATAAAGATTATTGTTTTGATATAAGCTATAAAAGCAAACAACAAATATTATTTTTAGTGTGTCTCCAACAGTCAGTTATGTCTTTATCTACCTTTGATATCTACTGTTGTATAAACAATCCAACTTTCTTCTACGGGTGTCTCACTGAGTTATTTCAATAGGGCAAACCTATGAAAATTTTATGACTGTCCCTTCCAGACAGGGAATGAACAAGTCCAAGAGACCTACATATAACAATGCTTATGGATGCTCATAGAGAGCTGTGATTTTTTGTATTCATAGTCCCTTTTCTCCACCTGTGACCTTCAAAGATAAAGGCTCACTTCTATAACTCTGATAGATTCTTTTCATATATCCAAACTGGCATTTAGTAGAAGAAAATATGATGGTTACTGGTCCTGAATTAGTCTGCTTGATATTGCTGAAGAGTGAGCACTGTTTTATAGAGGACCTCTAACAGTGTACAGTCTGTAATTGCAGTCTAAACAAACTCCTATAATGCTTCTATTGATCTAACAGAGCACACACGGTGTAAATCCCAGACAAATCCAAAAAGAACAATTAACTAAAATTTTATTACCTATAGAAACTAGTGGTGGGGAAGCCAAAATTGATTTTCTAATTGTGTTTTGTATAGTTTACTTATACTAGAACTATTTAGTTTATAATTTTTACATGTGTACATGTGTTTCATATTATATTGTCATATACAAGCAATTATTTCTAAAATGCAACTGTTTTATCTAACTCATAATTTTTCAAAGTTGTTTTTTTTCTAAATATACAATAATGCTCTTCTCCAAAACCAATTTTTTAGTTCCCATCCCATTCTAATTTTTTTTAAGATATTGTGACTTTTATTCTCTGAAAATAATTCTCTACTTCAAAAGAAAATGCCTCATAATTGAAGATGAAACTTTGGTATTCTTTTGGCTGTGAAGTCATTTCAAGACAAAATAAATAGATGTAATGTCTTGACATTAAAACCGACACATTTAATTTACAAAAATTTTCACCTTTGACCACTTCAGAATTGCTTTAAGAACGTAGGAAAAAGAAACAATGCCTATGAAACCAATGAAAACTCTCCCAAGAAGTGAAGCATAGATTTTACTAATGACCTCTCAAGTCAAAGGAAAAAGTACTGTTTGTATAGTAATGAGAAAGACATCTACACCCTGTCCTTTTATGTGGAACTGTTTATTACTGATTCTCCATGGTTCAAAAGGATATAATGCCAGCAGCAATGCCCATAATCCTTGAAAAAATTTGTTCCTTTGTACATGTATTAGACATTGCTGATGCATGAAATATCTAATCTGTAGCTAACAAAGACAGATGGTTTTCCCATTTGTTTCTAATGAGTAATTTTTAAAGTGTCAGCAGCATTTTTGTTTATTTGCTTGTATAAACTTCCTAATTTATTAAGGTTTTCCAAATTAAAAACTTGCATGTTCTTTAAGGGAGCAGTTAAATGAAGGGCAAAAGAACAAGCAGGAATGAGTCTATTATGAATCATGTGCAATAGAAGCATTATAATATTAGGATTAGAAATAATGAGGTAGTGAAATCTATCTTGAAAATTTTTTCAGACATTCTTTTTGTGCATTGCCTATCTTATTTCTATCCATTCTATTTTTAATTCTCACCATCCCATGACATCTCATCCAAGATTACTATGTGGTGGCAGCATTTTTGTTATTGAACAAAACTGTAGCTACAAAAGACAAGCCATTGAATTTCAGTTTTAGTGTCATTGCTACATAATGTGATGAGAGGATGAATTATGTTGAATATGGTCTTTGTGTCCAGCAATTCATCATGTTTTGTCTATGGAGGTGCTATGGTAGCATCTGAAGTCTTGCTAAGGTGAAGGGAAACAGTCCTCTCATTATCTGTCAAACCAGTCATCTCATTGAATGCTATCATCAGGAAGGCTTTCCACTTTGTGAAAACATTCTCTTTAGCACCTTCTTTTCCATCACGTGTGTGGAAACAGTTTCAAGGGTTATTTGCTCCATCATCTTTCCAGGGACCAGGGTAAGGTTAACTTGTCCACAGTTGCCCAGATCCTCCTTCTTGCCTTTCTTGAAAGTAACAGTCATTTTCTCCATTCCTAGCCTTCTTTTTTCTTCCTGTTTCCATTCCATTCTCTGACATATTTCCATAACCTTTCTTCTGATCCTTAAAAACCTCTCCTTGTCACCCAGATTTTTTAGACATTATCAAGAGCAGCGTCACAAGGTCTTGAGCCATTACCCTCAGAACTCAGGATATGTCCTATCAGGAGCCTGCATCTGAGAGTCTCCCAGTGTTTGCCATCACTCATCCTTCCTTCTGGTGCTGCCTTGTGACTCAGGTTAAGCTGATTGAGATGCTTCACTGGACAGAGCTTCTAGTTCATCCTCTGCTACCATGTCATGAGCCTACTCTGTAGTGGCAGAGCTCAGATAGGACAGGAACCCTCATCCTGCTGTCGAGGTTACAAGCTCCTAGCCTTCATTGTAACTGAAGTCTCCATTTCCAAAATCATATGCAAAGGCTCTTCCTGGTTCTCCTTCACTGTGTCTGGGAGTTCAGGTTCTTGTAATTGTAGGGTCTTGGAGAATATGATATTGTCCCCCATCTCAGCTTCACAGACTGCCTCCTGAAGCTCCTTTGCTTGGCAATGCAGATCCTCCTCCAGCATACAAGGGCTTCCTCCCTTGTATGCTGGACAAGGCAAGGATACTATCTTCTGATCCCAGCCTCAATAAGAGGTTCCAGACATTTCTGCAGCTCCAGGCCTACAGAGCTGCATCCTCCCTGAGGAGCTCAGTCTGGTTTGAAGTCTCTATTGGGCTGATCTAGTTACTCCTGTGGATGGTCAGTGACAGTGCCCTGCAGCACCTCGCTACCTAAGTACACAGTGTCCTCAGTGGAATTTCTACCCTTCTACTCTGTTGGCTGTGCTCTGGGCTTGGCAGTCACATACACTCTTTCTAGCGTTCGCTGAAAGCATGCTTGGCTGTCCTTAATGTGGAGTCAGCTGGAAACAAAAAGCTTCAAGTCCCCATAAATCAAGGAAAGTTGGCAACAAAGCTTGTGGGACACTGCTGCAGCTTGTTAGCAGTCACAGCCTTCTGTAGCTATCCCTTCTGGGGAGCACCAGGCACCCTGAAGCTCTTCAAAGTTTCACAGTAGTCCTCTGATGACCCCAGGGGTTCCCAGGAAGCTTAGCATATCACAAGCTAGAGCCCATAAACTGCTGTACAAACTGCTTTGTTTGTTAGCTCTGCTCATGTATTATTAGTACATTATTTGCAATGGAAGTGTTTAACTGCCCTACAGCAATGATAAATTTGAGTAACTTATATTGCATTTCATATACTCTCAAAGCTATGCTTGAGGTACTTATTATTTTAGAAACTGGTTTAAATTCCCTCAATTTAACCTGTGAGTTCATCAAATGATCATTTTGCATCTCTGGGTATTTGTAAACAAAATACATTATAAGAAAATTACTGAAAATCTATCCCCTAATGATTAAATATGCGAGGTGGAACAATGCTACTGTTCAGGAAGAAAAAGTTGATAAGCTAATTTTGGAGGGGGGGAAGGTATTTTCCAGGTACTTACCGTGTTTTGTTTCAAATTTTAATATTTCATAGGGATTTTGAAAAAAATGTTCTTGTTCTTTGAGAAGATTGTTGAATTATGGCTAAAATATGCCCTGAGGAGTGCAGAATGTCAGTGACTGTTAAATAATGCTGAGGTGGCACAGCAATATTTTCTTTTTTTGCTAAAGGCAATACAAACCCTAAAGCTCATTTCACTGCAGTATAACAAGAAGCACACTACACAATTTGAGTTGTTAGCAGTATTACCACAGAAGAGCTATAAAACACTTCCAATCTTTAGAGGAAACACTTGTTTATGCTTTCACACATTTCTTTGGCGAATTCATTAGTAAATTTCCTGATTGTCTATATAAATAATTTAAAGATGATTTTGAGTAAGAAATATGTACATAACTTGGTACTAGGATGAAGGGAAAAAACCCTACAAATCTGAATGAAAGATAAGTCAGAAGTGCAACAGACAAATGTTTTGGTAAATGTCTCTATAGCAGGAGAGGAAGAGCTGGCCAAAGAATCCTGAACAAATGACACATAAGAGTTGCTGCTTGCAATAAGATACTTAAGAATTTGGCATCTGGGATCATTGAATAACAAGGTGATACCCATCTATGGGAAAAGCTGCTTCTTGCTTTTGGGGGCAAAAAAGTTAAGGAAGGGTATAGCAGTAGTTAAAAGGAATGTGAGTAAAAACAGAAGGCACACTGAACACAGCATTAAAATGATAATCATATCATGGCTTCCTTTAGAATTCCATGATAGTTTAAAACTCATTCATTTAGAGATGAACATATCTTTCAAATGCACTGTGTGAATAAGCATGCTTTTACTTATAGATCTTTCAGATATTTACACATCCCAAATTTAGGAATCACCTGCTTCCACAACCCAAAATAAATTCTTTCCAGAAGGGGAAAAAAAGTAGCAAAACAGTATGCTAGTTTTCTGTAACAGTACTGTAATTTAAGTATGCATGAGACCGAATAAATCCTAATGACTTAAAACTGGTCTTTTTTTGGTGAGCTTAGCACAGGTTGCACTAACAGAAAACCATTTTATTATTCTGAAAAGATGTGGCTTAAAATGTTAAGTACAAAGAGGGAAGCAATAGGGCAAGATGTTGTACTTGGAAATGTACTGAGAAAGTAACAAGGAGGCAGGATATGTCTAACTCTGGTTGACAGCATGGTTATCCAAATTGTCAGCTGGCATAAATCATTATCTAAGTAAAGACAAAGAAGAATGATCATGGCATGGTTACTAATTGAAGAAGCATTGCTAAAGAAGACTAGCACAGTTTGAGATGAGTTCTGAAATCATGCAAAATAGCCTCTTCTACAAGCACAAATTATTCTTTCAGCTGGAATACAAAGGGAGATAGGGAAACTATGGCCTCCTACAGGACAGGATAAAGTACAGAAGAGTTTAAATGGAGAGAATTTAAATACAGACAATTGTTTTTGCACACATTAGCAGTAATTTCTCAGAAGTGCTTAAGGAACTTGAGCCTCAAATTTTAAGGTGACGTTGGCAGTTACCAACTTTTGTCCTTGCAGAACTTAGTAGGAAGGAGACCTTTCAGTATTTTATAACACAGCCAGGTGTATGATATCCATAACTGTGAAGGGGTAAATGGAGGCCTGTGATATTTTCCTTTTGCATGTTTTCTTACATCCTGTTGCACAAACAGGATGAAGGAAAGCATGCAATAAGGAAAATATCAAGGATAAGAATGAGCAGGCAGGAAAAATGTCTGTTTCCAAAACAAAACAAACAAAAAAACCAAACAAAATAGCAAAGGGTCTTGATTGCAAAAATAAAATATCAACAGTGGATAAGATAGCATGAAGAATTGGACTTCAGTTTACACTGAGATAATAAAAAGATGTCTTAGTGGATGGATTCAAGTGCTGACAAGGATAACATTTCTGTACTCAACTGAAGCAAACACTGAATCTTTCATAAAACATAAAAGATAGATAAATCACATAAGAAAATATACTTAGGTAGGTCTAATTTCCTATTTCATCAGGAGAAGTACATTTGCATGTCATAAACAGAAAAACAGCAGCAAGGCACCATTTTATTCTTTATAAAAAACTTAACAGGAATTGACAAAATGAATTTGTGGATTCCAATATGAATATACAGAAAGAACTGAGTACTTTGGAAAGACACTTGATTAATTCTCCAAGTTCTAACATCATAATGATTACAGACAAGTTCCAAACTATTCTAAATCATTAGAAACTCAAGGTCATTCATAAAATTATGTTTACTGTTATTTGGCAAGAGAGTTCAATAGAATTTCACTCAAAATTTGGTAACAGTAAAGGAGACACAGGGGCTTTAATTGGGGTTTAATTAGGGCTAAACCTCAGAATTATTGATACAATAGAGGAGAAATAAGGAATTCAGCTGATACTAGATAAATCTGTCCATAAATGTTCAGAGCCGTAGTTTGAGATTTCATGTTATCATGAGAATTAAAATCACATGGCTCTGGAAATATATGCATGAAATATATGTATGAATTTTTTCTAAATTAATTTATTTGCCATATGTCATGAGCCAAACTGAAAACTGAGAAGGAAGAGAAAGATATTTCTCATTTTATCAGCTGAATATAAATTAAGTCAAGTTAAAGGGGACATATTAGAAGCTATTCACATCCAAAAAATCAAGCTTGACTACTGGTTCAGAATCTTTCTTATCTGATTTTTTTAAAAATGAAAATATGCATCTGAGAAGGCCTTATTTTGCTTTTTATTTTCCTATTGGGATGTGATTTACTTTTCTGCGATGGAATCCATAAAGAAAGATACTCGTGTGACAGATTTGTTGATACTTCAGTTTTGCCAGATGGTTTTCATTTCAAGATTCAACAATGAATAGCCACAGATAAAGAAAATCAACTCCAAAGTGAAGTTTTAAATTAGTAATTATGTTTTGAATAATTATTGTTTTATCACACATTTGAATTTGGTAGCAAAATGTTTCATTTTCATTATATTCACTTTCTTTCTATACAAAAAATATTTTTAAGCTGTTGCACAATAAATTACTTAGATTTTAAGTAACTGATGGTCTCAGCTGGGCTTGCAAATATTTATGGAAAAGTAAACTAATGAAGATTATCAAGGCATAAAAGGAAGTGAAATTTATTATCCCTTACATTAATTTAAGTTGCAAGAGGTATCAAGTACCAGTCACGGTGTGGCAAATTTCAAAGAAATTCAGAATATTCTGAGTATTGCTGCCAGCACCTCAACTTACAGCAGGAAAATAAACAGTGCCAAAACATGGCCACAGGCAAGAAAACTTCATTGCCTATCACTGATGAATCCTCAGATCACTTGCTGGCCTGACTTTGATCCAGAATAATGCCTATCCAAAACAATGCCTGGGCACAGATCAAGAACTGCAATGATCTTTTCTGTTAGGCAACTATAATCCAGTTATCCTGTTCTAAAAGCTACATTTAAGTTTAAAGGCATGACTGGATTTCCTCAGGTTCAGGTATCAGTTACTGCCAATACTTACCTGCCATAACACAAACACTTTGCCTTGTTGATGTAGCTTTTAACAGAAAAGTATTAGTAAAGGCAAAAAAGGAAAAAAACAAAAAACCAACACAGTTTTTAAATTAAGAGTAATTATGATCTTTTAGCATCTCTGAATACAAACAAGGACAGCTCTAATGATTGAAGTGAAATTGCTTTGTAATATATAAATAAAGCATTGAGCTATACTAATTTTCCTTGGTATTGCCAAGTCTCAGAGTCACTTTCAACTCTAGGTATCTTTGAAGATGTTGTTTTGTTTGGTGTAACCTGCCCCTTGTATATGATGATTCAATGGTATGTCTAATTTTCCTGTTCTGTTATGTCAACTAGGACAAATAGCTTTGAGAAAAAATATGCCTGGTGCTTACACTTCAAACCAATTTTCTTGTCAATATTTTCTGTAACAGTTCTGTATTTGCAAAATCCAGAAAAGTACTTCTTGAGCATTTTTATTCTCAATAAAAAATAGGAAGTCCTTGGATTTGTGCATAAGTTGTTGACCCAGCTATGAGTAAAATTAGAAGAAGCCCTGTTACCTTCTGCAATACATATAATGCTTTCTGGCTGGAAAAATTGGGAAAATGAAAGGACAGGTAAGGATTCATGGCTGCAAAATATCCATTCACCTAGAATTGTTCTTGAGGGTGGTAGACTACAAAGAACTAAAAATATGAGAAAAATAAGAACCACAACAATTAAAATATTTAACTTTTTTTTTTACATTCCATCAGGCTTTAAAAAGTGGAAAAATAGCAATTAAAGAGATTTTAACAGGTTTTCTCAACATTGCTCTACTTTCTGTTATTAGAATAAAAATATGCTACCAAACTAAGAAGTTTTATACCACATAAAAATATAGCTCTAAGATATCACAAATCATTATATATATATATAATGTTATTTGACTTAGTTATGTTTAGCTATTTGGGAAATCATTTCTCCATTGTCAACTGTGGTTAGTTTTCTTTCTGATTATTGTCTGTATTACCAGGAATATAATCACTGTACAACAGCTAGACTATGTACCATGTACAGTTATTACACTCAACTGTGTCCATTAAGAATTTACGTGACTCTTTTAGTATTGACATCATAATATAAACAAACCCTGGCTTCATGGAGCAGAAACTGATTACTAGATTGTTTATGGGATCTTAATCCTCACACTACTGAAATAAAATAATTTTTGAACCATAAATGCATGCATGAAATAAAGATTAGGGTTTAAGTTAAAAAAATATGGTTAGCATCACATCCTCATTCTTTGTCTGAGGGGATATAAATTTTAGTTAAATTACTCTTTTGGTGGAATTTTAAGCCACAAGATGGCAGCAATGATATAACCTCCTCATCCAACTGCCCACTACCACTGCTTTTAATAATCTCTTGTGTTGAGAGGGCAAATATGACAGAAAGAGAAACTATATTTTCTTTGACAAAATTAATTTCCAAACTTAGTTAATAAATATTTTTAAAATAATACTTTTTTCTTTTCCTTTATTTTTAATTTTACATATACCATTTAGTATATCTGCTGGCTTCACATGAAAGTACAGTGAAGCACAATGTCCATGACACAAGTCCTTTGCCCATTTGTGTAATAACATTTCCTTCCCAAGCAGGGAAACAAAATAATGGCTGGATGCATAAGCCTGGCCTTCCTGGAACACGACCATATGGTGAGGAGGTGCAACGCTTACCGATAGCTGTTGAAAAGGTCCGTGCAGGTGCCATTGTTTCTACAAGGCTCTGAATTGCATTCATTTGATTCCTTTTCACAAAATCTTCCTTCCCATCCAGGCAAGCAATCACACTGGTATCTCTGTAATACATTTAGTAAAATAAACAATCTGTTACTCTTCGCATTTTGATGTAATTACAAAAGTATTATTACTCGTTGTTGGAAGACATTAACAGACGGCAAAACAACTTTAGGAGTTTTTTAAAACCTGAGTACATAAATAAATTGCCACAGCATGCTGGTGAAATGTGTAATGTACCAGCATTGTGGCATCTACAGGTGTTTAGAGACTGCAAATAAGTAGATTTTTTGTTATTGAAATTTGGAAACAGACAGAGACAATTACATTTCAAAGATATATGGACTATGATCTTCACATAAAAAGCAAAGGGGTTTTATTTAATTTTCTAATACACTTAAAAATATAATAAATCAAGAGTCAGAACTCTGAAGGGAGTCCAGATTGAACAGTTGACTCAGACCTTTCTGTAATGACACTCTTACACTCTCCTGACCAATTAAAAGCTTGAAATATTTTATTGGAGCAAAGATAACAAAAAAAGAAAGGAAAATAACAATTTAAAGTCACACTCAGTATGATTGTCCTGGAGTGTGGAACAACTCCACTGATACCAATACTTCAAATGAAGTTATTTATATGTATATTCTATCATATCTGGTCAAATCAATTTTTGCACCAACCAACATATACATAATATATTTGTGATTTATATTTTCTCAAGCTGCATTCTTCTTGTTTTGTGCTAACATTGATGAACATTGCTGTTATGTTTGCTTGGGACACACCTATGATTTCTGTGACACGGATGTTCTAAATTCACTGAGAAAAACTTTAAAAGTCAGGAAATAAAATGGAAGAGTATCTTTCTGACTTAAGGTAGGGCATGGAACATGGGCAGATAAAACCAAGTTTTGTGGGAATGTTGGTCTGCTGAAGGATAAGGAAGGCTTTTCAGAGGGATCTGGACAGGTTGGATCGACGGGCCAAGACCAGCTGTGTGAGGTTCAACAAGGCCAAGTGTTCGTTCCTGCCCTTGGGCCCAGGCAGTGCCATGGGCTGGGGTAAGAGTGGCTGGAAAGCTGCCCTATGGAAAAGGACCTGGGGGGGGGTGGTGGTTAACAGCAGCTGAACATGACCAGTGTGTGCCCAGGTGGCCAAGAAGGCTGGTGGCATCCTGGCCTGTATCAGCAATAGTGTGGCCAGCAGGACCAGGGCAGGGATTATCACTCTGTACTTGGCAGTGGTGAGGCCACACCTGGAGTGCTGTATCCAGTTCTGGGCCTCTCACTACATGAAGGATATTGAGGTGCTAGACTGATTTCAGAGAGGGACAACAAAGCTGGTGAAGGGTCTGGAAAATGAGTCCTAGAGGGACTGGATGAAGGAGCAGGGGTTGTTTGGTATGCAGGAGAGGAGGCTAAGGGGAGACCTTATGTATCTCTACTACCACTTGAAAGGAGGTTGTAGCAAGATAAGGATCAGTCTCTTCTCCCTGGTTAGAAGCTACAAAACATGAAGAAATGGCCTGAAGTTGCACCAGGGAGGTTTAGGTTGTATACTAGGAAAAATTTATTCGCTGAAAGAATAGTCAAGCTTTGGAAGAGAGTGCTTTGGGAAGTGGTTGAGTTATCATCTTGTAAGTGTTCAAAAAACACGTGGATGTGGCACATGGGGACATGGTTTGGTGGTGAACATGGCGGTGCTACATTGATAGTTGCGCTTGGTGATCTTAGAATTTTTCCAATATTAATAATTTTATGATAGAAGGCAGAAAGATTTTGTTCTTTTAAAATGTAATACAGAGAGATGAACTTGGAAAGAAAATAATTTGCTGTGAATTGTGCCAAAAAAAGAAGAAACCATACATTTGAGACAAATTACATTACTAGTCCACAGGTTGGTGTTTCCTATTACATATTGACCCTGAGATTAGCTCAGTTGTTTACAGCATGGTGCTAATAACACCAAGGTTCTATTTCCTTATAGGCTATTAGCTTTGGGGTTGGATTTGATGATCCTTGTATGCCCCTTTCAACTCAGAATATTCTGTGATCTGTGATAATAGCCACATCCAAATATCTCAGTTCTCTGCATATTTATCTGTGTCACATGGGAAAAAATTCACACTACTAATCCATACCCATAAGTAACCATCAAACACTTCTTAAAAACTGTTCTATTGTCAGGTTAGGTTTTCACTAGGAATGTGAGATAACAACGTGTTTCCAAAAAACTCTTCAAGAAATGGATTACAAAATGAGAAGTGAAAGGAGGCTTGCCAACAGTTTTGTTTAGAAAGCAGCAGTATTTTTTCTAGTCCCACTAAAATTATCTGTCAATCAAATGCTGAAATTCTGTTCTTTGCAGATTTTTCATTACATGGGGATTGTCACATCAAATACAAAACCTCACTCACATTTATGTATATCAGGCATTTGTGCAAAAAAAGCTAAAAATTCTTACACAATATTTCATCTCAGTAGTTTTGCAGTAGTTGAAAGTGCAATGTTAAAATAAACAATATGTAAGCAGATAAAAAGGGTTTTTACAGATACAAGTCTTTACAGAGAAGGACCTGAGAGGTCTGGTGGACCCCAAGTTGGACAAGAGTCAGCAGTACGCCCTGGTGGCCAAAAAGAGCAAGAGCATCCTGGGCTGCTTTGGGAGGAATGCTGTCAGCAGGCTGAGAGAGGTGATCCTTCCCTCTACTCAGTTCCGGGGAGGCCACACCTTAAGTGCTGCGTCAGTTGTGGGTTGCCCAGCGCAAGAGAGATATGAAGCTACTGGAAAGAGTTCAGCTAGTAACATTACTAAGAGAGTGACACATCTCTCAGATGAGAAAAGGCTGAGAGAGCTGGGATGGCAGTCAGGGCACAGCTTACACCAAGAACATGAAATGACAAGAAACTGCATAATAGAAAGCATGTGGGGGATCAAGCAAGAGACTGAAGGAATAGGATTTGATACCTCTTTATATGTTGTTCCCCTTTATTTACTGTAACTATGTATTACTATCCATTGGAGACAGGTCAAAATAAACGGCACCTTTAAGTTCCTGCAAGTTGTCTCTTGTTTGTCCTCTAAAGAACACAATACATGCATCAATAACACTATAATTATTCCTTGTACATAGCTCTTCCTTGTACAATATGGAGCACAGTATGCTTAAGAAGAGTGGATTTTACCAGCTAGGGTAAAAAATTTCTGATCCCTTGCACACATATCCAGAAGTACATATGCATGTGAGCTTGTCTTAATGCAATTTACGTTGTGTGCTGTAAGAAAGTGCCATTTAAGAGCAATTGCATATTTCCCCTTCCCAAAACTGTAAATGAAGAATTAATCATTTCCTTAAGCCATAGTCAATGGTACTTCACTAGGAAATGGCAGCTGAACATCTGGTAAACAGAAACTGCAATGAAAAATGTTCATTACACTCAGCAAAGATCTAAATTATGAACAAGTCAAGCCTGTCCTGTGTATATCTAGGTTGATAGATATTTTTACCATACAGATATATACTCCAGATATGTTTTCCATGTCTAGAGAATAAAACTGAATTAATTTAATTTTTAAAGATATCCATGGAGTTGGAGAATTTTTGGGGGGATTTTAAAGTGTTTAACTCACAGAAAGAACAAGAAATACCTCACCTGGAAACAAACACACAAAAGGAAACATAGAAACATCCCTTTATTCTGTGTGTTTCAAGTTCTTCTGCCAGACCATTTCTTGGGGGGCAACCCTTTATCCATTAAGGCCAACAAGATGAACCTATTGTACGAGTACTTCTCATTGGCACGTAATTGGAGATGTACTCCAGCCTCTATAGAAAACTCATCACAAAACTCTTCTCTGTCAGAATCAGGACTTTTTTTCCTATAGAAAACCTTCATGACACTTCATTTTGTTAGTGCTAACAGCAGTTCATTTAACCTTGTGAAATAAATGTGAACATAAAAACGTAAGCGTCTGTGAAATCATATTTGAAATTGCTCTAAACCATATTGAGATCCTAACCATATTTATGCAGCCTTTTTTAATTTAAGGGTCTTTTCTGGGTTGCTACTTTAGGGCTCTACTTTTAAGTTATTATTGATTTAACTATTTGTATAATCATACATATCTACTGACAAAATGAGATTGCTATTTGTCATTGTGGCATTGTTTTCATTGTGTAAGTTTATTTGCATTTATACCCTAAATAAGCAAGCTTGTTTAAAAACAAAATAAAACAGAACAGAACAAAACCAGGATATCTGTTCATCTTCATTTGGTTTAACACTTACTTTTATTTTTACTACAGAAGCCTGAGCTAAAACAAGACCTATGCCAAGTGAAGTCCCAGCAAATACACTACTTTTCTGTCTTCTGATAATGAATTATTTACCTTTTCTTCACAGGTTGTGGGAAGAGTGAATGTATTAACCATGCTGCTCCACAAATTAAGGAAATTTGACTTCTGACACAAAGAAAATCTGCAATTAGCTCTGTTGTTGATGCTCTAGAAGACATACATGGCTTGCTCTAATATTAGTTAATAACTCTGTAATGATCAGATTGCTTAACTCATAGCAAAGAAACACCTCTGGGGTTGAGGTTTGCTATATGGTTATTAATACTGATGTTAATTGGAATAACGACTATAATAAGTGATACAAAAGAATAAGGTGGGAAAAAGTGTGAAACATGGATACAAAAGTGATGAAAAATTACAATAAAAATATAATTTCTAAACAGTAATACAAGTGATTGGTTCCAATAAGGCTACTATTTAAAAATCACCAAAATTTTTACTGAATCTTATTATTAGAATCACTAACTGATGTATTTTTATCTATTACTTTATTAAAAAATAAGACTTTATTTTACTCTAGCTATGTAAGTTACAAAGCCTATATGGTGTTTTGTATTAAGCACTTAACATTGTGAAATAGTAGGATAAATAACTTAATATTAAGTACTAACTATTGACAGAAGTTTAGGTAGCATTAGGTAATGTTAGGTATTTTTAAAGACTTCTAAATCCTCTATTTTTATTTATATATTTTTTCCTATACAGTTATATTGTAAAGATGCTGAGCAGTATATTTATTTGTTCTTCCAAACTACTTATATCTTTTGTAACCTAAATTACTCTAGATTAGATATCATCTGATATAATGGATAAACCAGGTTTTCTTTAATTCAAATTTCAAGCAAGGCTTACAGGAGAAAGAAAGAACATTTTTAATTTGCTCATCTCTCTAAGATTTTAAATAATGAATAAGTTAAATTACCAAGAAAGCATATTTAAAACAGCTGGTACTAGTAAAATTAAGTAAGTTGTAATGAGTTTTTGCTTTACATTATAATAATTATTTTTATATTAAAAACATTTAATAAGTTTATGCAAAAAAGTAATATTTTCATCATATTTGAATAGCACACCATTAGAAAAGAGAATCTTGCATTTTCATTCAGTGCAACTTCTGGCTTAAAATATGGCTGGCATCTAGACATGCTGTGTATTTATAACTCTAAGTGAACTCTACTGTAATTTGTAACCACAAAAAAATTATCCTAAATGGGAACACTTGTTATTTGCACTGCAGGTCTCTATACACAACCATTTGATAGAATGGTGCTTTGTTAAAAACCACATAATTATTGCTGCATTTGATAGTGATAATTTTAAAATGACACTTTTTGTTAAAAGTGAAAGTTTCACTCTCTCCAAATTTAATCACAGCTAATGCTAATAACCGGCTTCTCTTAAAATTATTTTAGATTTCATGTTACATTTAACATGCAAGTAAATTCTGGCCTATACCTTTAAAATTTAATCAGTTATTTCCATCACTGCTCAAACAAGACAGACAGTTCTCAAAGTCCCGTTTAAATCTTGTTGGGGTTGATTTTCTGTGTGGAGATTCACTCATAACATGCTGAGGCATGCAAACATGCAACATGTCTTTTACTAGTATTGGCACAGATAATCCATTTGACTATAGACAATGTTAAACACTATGTATGTATTATTTTTGGAGAAAAAAAAGGGAAAATACTCAATAACAAATCCAAATCTCTGTTAATTTATGCTTTTTAGTAAATTCAAAATGTTATTTTATGAGATGCTACAAGAAATATGGACATAGAAGATGATAAAAGGTATTTAAGAACAATCATTAATAAAAATAAATGTTACAGTCAATGTGTTTTAAAAGCTGCTGATATGAATAAGGAAAGATTTTTCTAAGGAAAGATGAAGGATTTTAGGGAAAAAATAAGATTTGGTACTGATCCAATCCATCAATAATTTTATGACAACAAATCAAAGTCAGTTGGAGACCTAATTAATAATAGGTGATAAGTCTTTTTTTGTCTTTGCTTCCTGACTGCTGCCATTTATTCTGTTTATAGCTTTCTTTTGTTTCTCTCCTAGAGAGCTTACTAGGAAATGTGCCAATCAAATCATCATCAACATGACAGGTTCTGAACAGTACAGGAAAACTAATGGAAAGCAACAGCCTTAGGTTGTTTGTGCAAAATAAACCAAATAACTAATCCAGCTAGTGACAGACATTTGAGTATCAGCCTTTGGTCGGTGTATCTGGGTTGATGTTTAGCTCAATTGTTCAATGACTACAGAAAGGTCATGGACACATTCCTGTTAAACCAAAGTACTGACAGGAACTTGAATCCCCTAAAATCTTGTCCAAAGCTTTCAGTTTGCTATTAGATCTCAGGTAACAGGAGAGCTGTGGGAATTAACTGTGATATTCCAAAGGAATAGTCCAAGTACTGACCAACAGAAATAACATCTTGCTTTTGAATTACAAACCTGGTGTTGCAGCTGGTAACTTTTTAAATAAAGTAAGAAAATGCAGAAGATCAGCTAATGGTTTCCATAAAACAAAGCTATCTCCTCTCTTAACATAACAGCTCATTCAAATTCAGATCTTAAGTGTGCAGCCATTATCACATCAGTAGACTTCAGTCACCACAAAGTGACATTTTTGCCAACCTCTGGCTCGAAAGTAGGGGAAAGTTGAAGAAACAGAGTTCTCCAAAAATACTTCAAACTAAATATCCTTAGAAGCATCCAGAGATTCAAAATATTATTTGATGTCAAGTCTCCTCTTCTGAACTTTCACTCATCACTACTTTAAATTTATAGAACATTTCATTATCATACATTACAAGAAAGTAATTTGGAAGAATGAGAACGTGTATCCCCATTCACCCGAATTTGCAACTTTTGTGGCTTGGCTGCGCTTGTTTTCAGAGATATGCCATCATTCTTTACTTTTTAAATTAAAGCAATAAGCACAGAGGTTTAAAATATAGTGAAAACTTTCCCATGTATTTACCTCATACTTCTAGACATTTGCTAATGCCCAGGTAATGTGCCTGTCTTTGTGAGAAATTTCAGCATCTTTTCTATCAAGAGTTTTGCCATTCTGAGCCCCGTGTCACAGCTCCTGGAAAGACATTGTGTACCTGGAACGAGACAGGTTGGGTTTCCCAAAACAGAAATTCCAGTGTCCTCAGATTCTGAGGCACTAGACACAGCCCAGTTTTCTAGCATTTACTCCAAGACCAAAGGGAAAAATAGTGTTTCGGATGTTTGATACATGTTCTCTGTATTGGAAACTAAATCTCAGCACTCTTGGTTCATACACTAAAAACTGTTCAGTCTGTTTATCAGGGTTACCTACCGATAGCTGCATCCACAAATGAAAAATTCATAGCAGCTTCTGATTGCAAGGGAATTTCTGTATTACTTATGATCTCAGAATGGCTTTTTATGAGAATCAATACTTTCTGGGAAAAGCACAAATTCTGTCCAACAGTCTAATTTAGTTGTTGCATAACACAATTTAGAAATAAGTCACAAAAGTCAAGTACAAGCACTCTTTTGAAATCCAAATTATTTAATTGAAAAATCAATGAGAGTCTACTTTTGAGGTTTTTTCTTAAAACTATACTTCACTTAAAAAATTTAGAAATATGTTGTTGGACAGGAAGTAAAAGAGATGTATTTTATTTTCTCAAGGGTTACCACCATTTTAAACATGCAATTTCCTACAAGGAAAAGAGAGAGAGAGAGAAAAGGGAACTGTAAAAATAGAAACAAACTAGATAAACTGAGGGATAAGAGCATTACCAGCCCTCCTCATTTTTCTAAAACTATACCAGTCTCAGGTTTTCCCTCTCTGCTTTAGAATGTCTTTGTTGTACTTTGTCTTGAAAATCAGAACATGATTTTAAGAGCACCAGCTAAAGATTTTAGTAATGTGTTTCTCCTTTTCCTGAAAATTACAGGTTAATTATAGATTTTTCAGCATACTAAAGGACTGTTAAGAAGAGATTTCCATTATGAAACATTTGTACAGGTAGGAGAAAAGGGAATAGTATTCTTATAATAAAATCCTAACTTAATACTTCACATTCAAATGTTAAGAGGTGTTTTCTCCTCTTTCTCTATTTTCTTAATACAGAGTTAAAATTAATTTTAGTATTATTTTGGATGAGACAATAAAATATCAATCATTTATGCAGTAAGTTAACTATCCTGTGAGCTTAGGGAAGTAATACTTTAAGAAATTATTACTTTGGATTTTATGGTTCAATCTGTATTTGGAATGGTAGAGGTTAACCACTCTTTACCTGTTAGCTCATATTTCATGTGAGAGAAAAAAAGGCTTTTCTCTCTGATAGCAGGAAATTTAAAGACTTTCATTCTAATCTTGTAAGGCTGTAAAAATATTTAATCTTAGCTATAACTTTTTCTGTCTCATTTCCACTCCCTGGGAGAGCTTGATCTTATTAAGGGCAATCTTTTGCAATTTGTATTTTTCTGGCCTTCCTGGAGTTTCCCTCTTATTACTTTAATGAAGTTCTATTTCTGGATATTGAAGGTGCTTGCCTACAAGACTTCAGGAAGCTCACACTTTTTAATGGTGTTGCAAACACTGTACCCACTAGCTCTATTTATTAAATCTATTACAATTTATGATGGTGGTGCAAAGTCAGAGCTTTTCTTCATGCTTCAGATTTCAGCAGCATACTGATGGGATCAGCAACTCATCAATCAGCCACACAAAAAGATAATTTGTGACTGACATTTTCATACAAATATGATATACTATTTTTCTTTTCCTATTGGTGTGATTGCAATTGTGTCATTATTAGACCACTGATACTCTCTTTCTCTCTTCTCTCTCTTCTCCCCTCTCTCTTCTCTCTTTCTCCCTCCTTCTCTGCATCCCTAAAGATGTAGCATGTTCTTCTACTCATGGAATTCTACCCAGGTCCTGGCAGGAACTGGATGAAGGGTAGGATTTGTGCAGCCATTGCATCTAAGGGGGTGATTCTGAAGGATATTATAAGCCAACAAGATTAAAAAAACAAAACAAAACAAAACAAAACAAAACAAAGAAAACTGAAAAACAAACCCCAAATTTGAAGTGCAAACCTAATAGAAATGTGAGGAGACAGTGGTAGATCCTGGAGGGATAAACTGAATCAGAGAGATTTAAACAGGGGAAAGCATTAGAAAAATAGGATAGGTAAGACAGATAGGAAATTGAAGATTCAAAGCAGCAAGAGCATGAAGGGACATAAACTCTGACTAAACAATCTTTATTAGCATTTTTAGATCTTTATCAAATCTGATTTTGATCATCTTCTTTTAATGGGTTAAAGTAAGAATTGAGGAATGCTGTGGATCAATGTGTTTCCTGCAGGCTGAAAGAAAAAGACTGCAACAGCACTGTGAGAACTGGATGTAGATCACCACAGGGTATTTTCTACTGGCCATCTCAGGCATATAAATATATGACCATGGTTTGTCAAGACTTATATGCAAGATCCCTACTCTTCTTTTGTCGTCTACGGTGTCATTTGTTTTTTATTTTGTCCTGAGGTACAACAATTCTATGTGAAATAATATTAAAATGCTAATATCTGAAAAATCAAAACACATGCATGCATTTAAATATTCGAGAGCATCCAAAGGAGGACAAGGAAGATGGTGAAGGACCTTGAGGGGAAGCCTCATGAGGTGTGTCTGAGGTCACTTGGTTTGTTCAGTCTGGAGAAGAGGAGACTGAAGGGAGACCTCATCACAGTTGCAACTTCTTTATGAGGGGAAGAGGAGGGGCAGGCACTGACTGATCTCTGCTCTGTGGTGACAGCGACAGGACCTGAGGGAATGGCCTAAAGTTATGTCAGGGAAGGTTTGGGTTGGACATTAGGAAAAAACTCTTTTGCCAGACAGTGGAGAGGCTGGAACTGGCTCCCCAGGGAAACAGAGACAGCACTAAGTCTGACAGAGTTCAAGTGTCTGGACAATGCTCTTGAGCACAGGGTGTGACTCTCTGGGACAGTGCTCTGAAATGCCAGGAGTTGGACTTGATGGTCCTTGTGGAGCCCTTTCGACTCAGCCTATTCTGTGATTCTGTGATTTACACCTCCGTGTGGTTTAATAAAGAAAGAAATTAATTCTCTCAGTGCAGTCTCAAATAAAAGTTATCCAAAGAATGCATTGTCATTAAATGTTATTCTCACAAATTACTTATTTTTCAGGAATTCCTCAACATTTTTCACCATTTGCAAACATAATAACTGATGCCAGTGTCCTCTTTTTATAAAACTTTGGTACAAAGTACTTGCTGAAACTCATTCCACTTGTTTGTAACTATATGGTTTCAAAATAATGTTGTGAAATCATGCCTTGAGTTTTAGCTTTTATATTTTTCAGATTCTGTGCTGCTTTAGTGTGTAGTTCTGAGCTTCATATTAAGGGTTGGTAAACTCTGTGAAGAGTCACAGAGTAGGGAGACAAAACAGTTCCTTCTCTAGCTGGGGACCAAGGACAACCAATCCAAATTCCAGGTCCAAGAGCATAAAAAATGGTGGATTGAAGAGAGATAAACAAGAAGGATGGGACTTCATGGGCTAAAGCTATACTTGGACAATTAACTCCAATATGCCAATAGACCAAGACTTATAAAAGTGTGAGACCTTGTGACTGATCTCCCATTTTGTGACCATTTTGAGTCATCTTGGGTGTAGCCCTGGTCAGGCTCTTGTGCTGCCCAAGGTGTATCCATTAAGGCCTTTTAATAAATATCTTCTTTAGTTTTTAACTCCATCTAGCCTCTGTTCTAGGTCAGCCTTCACAAGGCATCAGTTACTGGTGGGAAATCAGGCATCAGAATCAGAGAAAGAATGAGACACAGGGGACCTTTCTGCATGTGCAGCATAACTTTTCTTAAAATATTTTATTAAAGATATTAAGATACAAAAATGCAAAGATTTACCTGTATTCTAAATAAACAACATTTAAAATTCTTTTTACTTTTTATATATCTCACTAAATTATAGGTTCAACTATTTCACTTTGACCATAAGCCCAGAAGAATGTAAAAATCTAAGTTGAAGCGACAGCAAAAAATTTTATTTTTGATATTAAATCAATACTATTCTAGGTGTAGGTTGTTTTTTTTTCTTTATCTTTTTCTTAACTTTAACTGAAAACTTTAGTATAATATTTTTTAAAGTGTAGTATCAAAGTTAACTTAGTGGGAAAAAATTGAACCAGTTTCTTAGAACCAGTTGATTTACAAAGGAAGTGCCTGGTAGTATAATTGTTAAAATACAAACGTAAATAAGTTATTTATCTCTGATTAAATGGTTGTTTCTGAAAAGGGTATTAAAATGTAGAAAATATTACTGCTTTAAAACACTGGACATTAGAAGTTACTCTAAAAATTAATTATTTCAAGCATTGTCCCTGCTCTTTTTTCACTCACATAATATGTGCATGTTGGAAAGATAATACTGCTGAAGAAAACACAGCAGAGCTCTCTCAAATTCTATACATCTAGAAATCATGAGGTGATTCATAAGAAGTGCACCAGAACATCTTGCTGTTTTGGTATTTCATTAAGCATGCATACCCTGAACAAGAATAAAGAATATTTGTTTACTAATATATATGGAAAAAACCAGTACAAGCACTCTTCTGGATTAGCTGCCACAATTGTACTCAATAATAGATGAAGAAGGAGGTTTCAATTTTCTAAGACAAACAGGATGGTGCTTATTGAGAATACAAACCCTTAATTCATAATGAGTAGTATATCTAAAACATGAAGATGAGAAGCCAACTGGGACTTTTATGTAAAAAGAAAAAGGTAAGAAAATGTTTGGAATGACCATTCCATTAGAAAGAAATTTCAGGATAATAAAAAGTACTTAAGTAATGAAGCTGGTGAAGGGTCTGGAGCAAAATTCTCATGAGGACTGGTTGTTTATACTGGAGACATAAAGGCTCAGGGGGACCTTATCACCCCCTGGCACTACCTGACAGCACGGTTAACAATGTGGGAATGGGTGTCTTCTCCTAAGTTACATGTGACAGGAAATGAGGAAATGGCCTCAGGTTGCACAAGGGAAGCTTTTGATGAGATTTTAGGGGAAAAAATCATGGAAAAGGTTATCAAGCAGGGGAATAGGCTGTCCGGAGAGTAGCTGAGTCACCATCCCCGGAGGTACTTAAAAGTTGTGTAGATGTGGCACTGAAGGACATGGTTTAGTAGAGGACTTGGCACAGCTGGATTAACAGTTGGACTTGAACTTGGACATTTCTACCGTAGCTGATTCCACGACTCTAACCATGGCCCGGAGACATTCCCAAAATATAATTTCACAGCTATAACCACGTAAGCATTGTTGTGACTTTTACATTTCTGGAGAATGATGTTTCCTTAGTGTCTTAGTTTGGATGGGATAGGGTTAATTTTCTTCCTAGTAACTGGTACAGTTCTGTGTTTTGGATTCAGGATGAGAATAACATGGATAGCATTTTAGTTGTCGCTGAGCAGAGCTGACAGTAAGTCAAGAACTTTTCATCTTCTCATGCTCTCCTGCTACTGAGTAGGCTGGGGGGCACAAAGCTGTAAGAGGACTGACCCTGATTGACCTGATTTACCAAAGGGCAGCAGTGATGCCATGCACAACATACAAAAATGGTGAAAAACTGGCCAGGGGTCTACTGCTTGGGTAGTAGCGCAGGCTACTGGGCATCAGTTGGTTGGTGCTGAGCAATTGGTTTCATTTGCATCACTTGTCTTCCTTGGATTTAACATCTCTTTCTCTCTTAATGATTTAATTTCAATCATTAAACTTTTCTCAGCCCCCAAGTTTTCTTTCTTTTAGCCCTCCAATTTTCTCCCCTGCCCCACCAAGATGTGGAGTGAGCAAGCAACTCTCCAGTGCTTAATTGCTGTCTGGGGTTAAACCTTGACATAGAAATTAAATCTGCAGTGCATTTTTCTCTCAGCTACATGTTAGAGACAAAAAGAGATAAAAAAGACATTCTGATATACTCTTGCTAAATAAAGGCTGTGTTCTGTGTTTGATGTGTTCTGCTTATCTGACAGCTTAGAAACTGAAGGAAATTTTGGGGTTGAGAATCAACAGCATCATAAGAAAAAAATTATACATATGACAGTAGCAATGAAATAATTGGGGCAATTAAAAAAAATAAAAATTTAGACAGCTATTGTAAGGAGGAGATATATTCAGTAAAGACAGGGGAGAAAAGCCTAAGACTGTAAAAGTCTGGATTTTCTTAGCATCCATGACATTCAATGCACTTCAACTGGATCAAAACTGGTATTATATCAAACAACTCTTGTGTATTAAATACCCAGTTTTAAAATCAATTTCTGAATATTTTTTTTCCCTGATATGCATTTTTTGAGCTTTTTTTTTGTCTAAAACCAAATTTAGTCTAAATTTCTATCATGCTAAGTAAGTGGGAGTGGAGATGGAGACTCCAGAAACTCCACCTAAACTGGTGGGGTCTTGGTGCACCTCTTGATTAATACTTCTAATGCTGAAAGCCATGATTAGTATTAAAATTTCTCCCAAATATTTTTTTTTTTTTTTTTTATTTTCTTTTTTTTTTTCAAAGGGATGTTTTTGCTAAAAATCACACTAAAAACTTGAAAAACTTGCTTCTTTTGCACAGTTCCTTTCTCTCCCTTTGGTCAGTTGCAATTCAACATTACATAGAACAAACCTAAGATTCTTTTAACCTCCCTTAATGAAAGGCACACAGTTACTAATAGAAATAGTATAGATTTTTCTATTGACAGAGGTTTAGTGGAGAAAAACTGAGAGCCTGGAAGGTAGGAAAACAAACTGGGAATACAGCCAAAACCAACAGAAATAATATAGAACTGGGAACTTGGAAGCTACAGATGTACATAATGAAGGCTGAGGAGAAAAATCTGAGTTTCTACAGGGTAGCAGGTACTGTGAGAAGATGTACTTGGCCTACTGTTCATAATTACAGTTACTAATAATGCTGACATATTTAAAACATGCAAAAAACACTGTCTGAATTATTGTTCATTCCTCAAGCATGAAACAAGTATCACAACCTGACTAAAAAGCATATGTCCACAGCCAGAGGAGACTGGGAATGCTGCCTAGGTAATAAAATGAAAATGCCAGACTCTTTGATATGCCTTTTGTGTCTTTCCCCTGTGGGTACACATGCAGAATGTGCATTTTTGTTCTCTATAGCACTGGGACTTTTGATTGCAGATGCTTTTCAGTTTTGGATGTATTCAGAAATCATTTAGTGACAGTCATCCCAGATGTATAACTAAGCAGCAAGTGGCAACAGAGTAAATCAGAAAGCGTATTACGTTTTTCTCTGCTGTACAAAATACATTGTTTTTCCTAACAAAAGACAAAAAAAAAAAGACTAAACAAAAAAATCCACCACCCCCTACTCCCTCATGCCCAAATCAGCTCAATAAATGAAACTCAGTCTCTTACACTATATTTGTATTTCAGAATGAGCTTATTTTAAGAGGAAGTTTGATATTTCTGAGCTTATTTTTAAAAATACTGCATATATTTTATTAGAGTTTGCAAACATTAAAATTGGAAATTATCTGATAATATTAATCTTACATGAGAAATTTCTAACAGTTTTGTGGACTCTAAAATAGTTCTACAAAATCTGTGAGGTGCAGATTCTTGTTTTGGAGGACATTTCAGATACAGCCTACGCACTCATAAACTGAAAGAAGCCAGACCAGTTTGAAAACTTTTGCAATCCTCCACCAGTGATCTTTTTCTTTTATCTTCATTGTTTCTATATCCCAGTGATTGCATTTGGGCAAGGTTCTTGAGCACTACTCAGCACCTCAAGGAACACATATCAAGAAACAAAATATCTTTGTAGTACTCAGAATTAAGGAACTATTAACTCCTTGCTAGGCTTGTATTTCATATCTCTAACTAAACTACATCAAGACAGATGTTACACTGAGATATAAGTCAAGCTTATCATGTGGTGAACCTACCTAAAGCATCTAGGCACTCACCTCTCAGAGAAAATGGCATGGTAATTTCTATGGTATCTGTCAGTGCAGTGCTAACAACTAGCTGGTTCCTTCATGGCTCAGTTCAGTTCAATAGTTACCTCTGCCAACAGGCAGATTGCCAGTAAGTACAGCCTAAATTGAGTTTCTGACATCTTTTAGGGCTTGGGACAATATGCAGAGTTTATTCAAAACACAAATGCTGGTTTTCATTGAAATGGTATGACATGCACTGTTATAGACCAGTAAGAGTTAAACTCTTTCAATCACTTGGCACATTTTGTCTGGTTGTGTTAAATGGATCACTGATTTTCCAGTGGGCACAAAACCAGACAAACATATGGACAACATTTATAGGCAATCAGTACATTTACACTTAATTTGAGTATCTCAGCTGACTAATGAGGGGCAGACTTAAAGCCAGAGATTTCCAAGCTGTTGTCCATACTGAGATCACAAACTGCTGTTTCAGAAGACTTGCCCTTTATGAATCTGTTGGCCAAAAAATTTAAAATCGACCATGTGTTCATATGCTTCTTGTTGTCACGGTTCTTATGGTTCTGACTCATTAGTGTTTTAGTTTACCCAAGGACTAAGCTTTGGACATGAATTTCTCATTGGTCCTCAATTAAATGTGCTTTGTCATACAGTGGTCTCAGTGCACACAAATCCAATCACTTTTGAAAGCAACTGAAACAGAAAATGTGCCCACCTAATGCTCTCCATAAGTCCAAAAAATAGCAAGTTTCTCCCTCCAAACAAGTATATAGTTTGCAACCAGCTCTTAATACTCAATTTTTCACTCTGGGATTATCTATATTGCTTGCTAATGTAGTATTACACTTAATTCAGGTAATACCCTTTATTCAGTAATACCCTTAATTCAGATATACTATAAATATGAGTGAAAAAGACAGAATTTTTCCTTTTTGAGTTTTGGAATCTGAAATGGGTTTGGATTTATGATGCCTTGTGCTCTGATCAACACATACTATGTTTACACACAATGTCCCCACTGTGACTATATGCTTTCAGTGAAGTACCTACATAACTAAATTTACAGATCCATTTACAGAACATTTTTTGTTTAAGTAAGAAAAGCATAGAAATGTGACCTTAAGTCACATATAATCTAGTGACTAGTAACTAAAAGTCCGATTCTATCCTCACACAAGTCAGTCTTAAACGTTTTTACTCTAAGATTGTACCACAAGCACTTGAGCTTCCTATCCTTGTATACTCATTTGCACCCAAGTCAAACAGTTGTTAAATAAAATACTGCTGCATTTTCTAATGGAGGTATTTTAGTGTCACTTTCTGCTGACGTAATTTTCTCCACCTAAGTGATTTCAACAAGAGTGAACCACCTTTTTATCAATTCTCAATGTAAAATATTTCAGCAATGCAATTCTAGGACTCTATTTTTGGTTTTTTCTACAGCTGTAAACCATTCCCATAAAGATTTATATCACTGTTGTGAAAGGTATATATATATATATTAAATTGTAGGTGATTTGATGAGATACGGGTATCAAGTTTCTGTATTGGAAAATCATACATAAGTAGACACTGGAAAGGACCTCTGGAGATTTCCCTGTTCCATTTCCAGTTCCCCTGTTCCATTGCCCTGTCTACAGCAGGGTCAACTATAACAGGCTGCTCACAACCTCATCCAGTTGAGTTTTTGATAAATCCAAGGATGGATAGCTCAATTCGAGGCAACCTATTTCAGAGTTACCTTTATAGTAAAAAATGTTTTCTTTACATTTTAATGGACCTGGCATTATTTCAGTTTGTGGCCTTTGCCTATTTGACTGGGGACCACTATGGACTGAGAAAAGTCTGGCTCTGTCTTCTTTACTTGCTGGGGTACTGCAGGGGTTAATGTATTGGCACCTCTGATGGGCACAGTCAGACTAATTTCTCAGAAAAATTGTGACAGTTTTCTTCATGACTCTGTCCTCTTGGCACCTCCTTTTTTTTTGTGTAAAGAGAGAAGCGGGCCCTCTGCAGTCCTAACATGTTTATCAGAAGGTCTCTAAATCACTTGCACCCTTTGCTTGACAACTGAGTCTGTCACTTCTTCACTTGATTTTAGTTGGCCAATCTGTTGTCAAAGATACTTCTGTCCCTTTTGATCAACTCAATCCCACATCTTCCTAGCCTCAATCCTGTGGGAAAGTTCCATGGTCCTGGAAGATAAAACTCTGTTATCAATACCAGTTATGTAAGCAGTTGTTGACCAGCAGGATTTATCCACACTCTCTCAAGCACTTCCTCTCATTGTCAGGATTGTAAAGAAAAAACATTGGAGCAACTGTGTCCCTCATCATGCTTCTGGAGACATGGAGTCACCTGTGGTGTGTTCCAGGTCTGCTCTGGCCATATCATTAGTACCTACATGGAAGAGCAGCAAGAGATGATAGTCCCAGGGCTGGAAAAGCCTTGTTAGTCTCACCACGGCATCCCAAATCCAAGCCCTTGGAAAGCAGCAATCCTACTTAAACAACAGGTAGCATTGGCAGATGGGGGCCTTCATCCCCAGCATGGAGTCCCCCTGTGCTGCCACTTGCTGTTCTCTGTTGTGCTGCTGAATGCTTCAGGCTCAGCTGGTTTGGACACTTTTTTGGCATAACTCCCAGTCCCTCATCTGCTACAAGGACAGTGAACCTATTCCACATACTCATTAAAAAAAATACATCATGAAATTCATAAATTCTTTTCATGTTTTGTTGCTTCTTAGTTTCACCTCAGAGGGAGTGCTGATGAAATTATCTTATTTTTTTTTCTTGATTTGTTTTTGGGTTTGGTTGTTTGTTTGCTTTTTCATTATTCCCACTACAGAAGGCCTAGCAATTCCTGAATAAAAATCGTGGCAATAATTGGCATTTCCTCAGTTAGAAAAAAAAAAAGGAAAAAAACAAAAGGGGACAAAACATAGGTGGAATGCAAGGAATTACTTCATGTCACCTCTGTATCTCAGTCATTCTTGTTCTCCAGACACTCAGTGGTTCCACTGAGCATGTGTGAATGAATGAAAACCAAACATGAAATTCAGAATTTTTCCCAGGGAAATTGCAGTGGTATTTATACTTCAGACCACATTATAGATATTTGTTAACAAAGCAAGTCTACATTAATGTGGTGAAGCTTTTGTTTAAAATAATCTGCTTTGTGTATAAAAAGAAACATATTTCTGTACAAATTAAGCTCAAAACCAGTACTAGACTGAAATATGAGAAATACAGTGTCTGATTAGAACAGAATTAATCTGGATAAAAATACATTTTATTGAGACATCCAGGGGGTGCTGGCTGGTATTAAAGCTGTACTGAAACAAACATAGTAAAGCATTTATGCAATATATCAAGCCTTTGCCTTAGCATAAAAGTTTCATGAATTTTTAAAAATATGACTAGAGAAACCCTAAATAAGCTTTCTTTTTTTACAACAGATCCTAAAGGTGATGAAGATGCCTAACTATTTTAGAGCCTTGGCATCATGTCTCAAAGAAGAAAATGCATATGTAATTAGTGCTTCAGAAAGCTTCTAGTTAACCACTAGTTCTGACAGGTGTATGTGCAGGTGTGTGCCTACTTAGGGCTCTAATAGCCCTTACAAAACGTGTTTGAAGGCAGGACTTGAAGTAATGTGGAAGAGTAATGAGGAAATATTCAAAGCCTATCATGATTATTTTGAAAGGAAATTTTGGTCAAGAGTTTTGATTTCAGTCCAACCACATATGACATAATCTTGCATTTTCACAATTCCATAATAGACCTGCAGAAATCAATTAATATGATTGCTCACTAAATGAATTAAATGTTTTCACAGTGCTTTCAGAGTCAATTCTCCTGTAAAAGAATAAACTATTAGAATAATCTTGAAAATTACTTTCTTTGGGAAATATCTCAGCATATTTCAGAATTTTGTTATGCAAAAAAACAGATTCTATACAAACACATTATACCTTTAATATAATTTAACTTTTTTTTTTTTCTCTGAAAGAGGTTAGCTAAGCAACAGAAACAAGAGCAACTGACTCTTACAACAAGTAAGTCAGTGCCTAGTAGTACAAGACCTGGTAAATTGTCACAGATGTTCTTCAGCTCCCTCTTTTCCATTGTCATAAGTGAAAAAGGAAAGGGGTCAAATGATAATAAACAAACAAACAAATAAATAATACTGCAAGATATGGACCCTGGGCAGGGTCATCTTCTAGATCAGGTTGTTTCCAGGGACGGGGCATCCATAGCTTCTCTGAGCAACCTGTTCCTGTGACTCATCACACTCACAGTAAAAAATTTTTAGTCTGAATCCTTGGAACAGAATATTAAAATCTAAAGGAGGACAGATTGGAGAACTCTAAAATAACTAAAAGAAATGGGATAACAAGTCTTTCTCTGGGCTATTTTCTTTTCCAAGTGCTATGTAATTTTCCCAAGCCTGAAGAGGATAGCAGCTAAAGAGACCTAATGGAACTAGAAAATGACCTCCTGGTCTTTGGATGACAAACATTAATACATAACTTGTCAGTTGTACATGTTTTTTGTGAATTATTTCACTGTTTTTTTTATACAAACAGAAATAAGAGACTGTTCTTTATTCCTGCAGAACTTATTTTATTGTGAAAGAGGTACCATACTGTAATTCATAATTGATGGAGTGGGAGTAACATTCACATTTTCTCTAGAAAAGTGAACAGGTGCAAAGCTTTTTAATATACTTTAAGCAAAAGAAAACACCCTTGGTGCTATATGGATAATTCATTTCATATTTAATTAATTCTTTCAGTTAATTATTGTGTGTTGTGTTGCAAGGATATATACGTGGGAAGCTTTCAGGGAGTGACTGAGCACCTATGGATTTCACCATTTAACTTGTTTCAGAGTAATTTCCTTGTGGACCCACACCTTTCTCTCTAAGTCTGCTAAGTACATGCCATTACATAATTCTCTGCAGCTAAATGTCCTTTTTTAGAATTCCCTTCCTTATGAATCAATGACATTTTTGTAGTTTCAAGTCTCTGTAATACCACTGCCAGTCTTTTAATGCCTTCAAAGGTACAAACTCTTAATTTCCCACCTCAAGCGTAACATTAGTCTCCATAGAGTGCACAAATCAAATTTTGGGTTATGCTTTCCACAAATAGGCCACAATTCTCCAGATTCCTCCTTATGTTGTGAAGTGCTTCACCTCTTTCCCTGCTGTCACTGATTTTGTGTGTCCAGCCTCCTCACTGTGGGTAAAACTTAAAGCACACTCTCTGGTGCTACCTTCCTGTATCTTTACCACATTGATTTGCCTTCTGTTCACAAGTCTCATTGGAAAGCCAATCTTTAACTTCCTCTTAATATCCATTTCCTCCACTCTGTGACAGTTTTATTTATTCTGTAGAGTGTTTAAAATTCAGTTTATGAAAAAGATAATAGAAGGCTTTCCCTCCTATGGTATTTAGTGGTATTGTTGGTTGAAGTTACAAATTTTTATATATATCTGCATCTTCTTTCAAAAATATCAAATTAAAACATGTTAAAATAATGCCATAAATAAAACAAATAAATGGAAATATGATACTTGTTTGCCAAAGTCATTTTTCAATTAGATGAGTAAAGCATAAATATCATAATCACTCTATCCAGGTAATGTATAATACCACAGATCAATACCAAGGACATTATCCTAAGTCAGTAAATCAATAGTTAATTTTGTGTATTCCAATGTCTCTGACTCAACTGGACTTCTTAGAGCATAAAGGAGTACACCAAATAATGACTAAGTTTTCAGACTTTTTACTGTTCTATTCAATATAGTACAAGGCAGAGGAGGCAGGCATTTCAATAGATCCTTTTATTGAAGGAGTATGAAGAGACTGTTCCTTTTTTTTTCGCTAAATATATATGGAAGATTAAATATTTCAGAGATAGAGAGTAAAATCTTTCGGGCAGCACAGTGAGTTGTATCAGCAGCAAAACTTTGCAGAAGAACTGTTGCAGTTGCTAGTTTTTGGGTGAACTACAGCTGCTGTATAGCTCTTTTCTAGGATGCATAATTGGCAATATGAAAATTATTTGTCCTGCATTCACAGTTTCACCACATGGGTACTCACAATGAGGTCAATGTATAAGTTTAAGTCACGTAGAAGTCAGTTTGAATTCATATGGCCTGGGAACCATTAAGAGCTTATCATTCGTTATGTACACCAGATGCCATTCGTGGTATGTGGTCTGACTTTAATTAAGTTGAGGTTTCAGACCAACTTCTGTGGCAGTGCTTGTTTGCTTTGTTTAAAGCTTAGAGAATTTCCACTCCCATGGAAATCTAGAAAGTTCATTGATGCAGACCTATCTGCAGACCTTTTATTTCCTTTCAAATGTCAGATAACCTGCTCTCATCATCTAGGAAGATGATCCTCCTGAAGCACTTAGAGTGCTTCTCGATGTTTTAAAATAAGTTATAGGCTTTAGAGATCATTATTATTCTTTTCTCTGTTTAGCATAAAGCACAAAAAATTCAGTTTTACAAGGAAATTAAGTGTAGTGTACCAATTGAGGAAATTGTTTTTAGTTAGTCCAAAGACCTGACTAATTTCTTTTTGGGTAACTTAAGCTGTTAACAGTTAGCTACCATGTACTTTATTCCTCAATGCCAGAGTTCTTTTCAAATCTATTTCACAATTTATGCAATGAGCTAACCCACTTGTTCTTGAAATTTAAACTATCTGTCAACTCTATTTTTTTTAATAACAAAATATAATAATAATCTCTCTCCACCCTTCACATAAACCTTCCATACAACCCAGAACATAAGTTCCTAAAACACCTGAATTACATGATTTCACTTTGTTATATGTACTTTTTTTTCTCCCTTATCAATTTAAAAACAGAAACCAAACAAGAAAATATTTCTTCTACCAGTTCGAATTAGCATTATTGTCCGTTGTTTTATTGGAAAGCTCATTTCCATAACATTAAATGTTATTGAAAGGAAAATAATTGCCTTTAAATTCAAAAGGATAGAGAGTTAATGACAAGAAGGACATGGAACTGCATGCAAGTATTATCATATAACTATAATTTTACCTACAGTTTATTTTCTTTACTTTACTATGTGGTAAGTACAGAGAAATAATAGCTTCCAGAAACAAAGCTCTAAAAGAAACATCTATTATAATTTTCTGCATGAGTCTCCACATACAATAAAGTGACAGGATTTGCATTATAATTTGACATACAGAACAACACAAGCAAAAACTGAATTCAGAGCTACTGTTAAGATATTATTTTCTTTTCTTTTTTTTTAAATGCAAATACCCCAATATAATGTTTTGTGTTATATAGACTGTATACATGATCTGATCTTATATAAATCATTAGGGACAACATATCTTTTTGTCCCCCAAAAATACCTTGAATTAATTATTTTAGCTTTTTAAAGAAGAATTTGAAAATTACTCTGGTGAAACTCTACCATAAGGTAGCCATTATTCAGATGCAGGCTGGGCATCAGTGATCACACGGAAGGTGTGAGCCATTGCCTTTGAATCACAGGATTTGTTTTATTAGTTTTTCCTCCTTTCTCCTTTGCTTTTTAAACTATCTCAACCCACCATTTTTCTTCTGTTTGCTCTTTTTCTATTGTCTTCACTATCCCATAGAAAAGACAGAGTGAGTTAGTGGCTGTGTGGTCATTAGCTGGCAGCTGGATCAACCCCTCACGAGTGTAATTTCTTGTGCCTGCTCTTTCTGAGGCATTGCTAAGATAACACTGTTATCTAATTTCAAGGCTCTGTATTATACCACATTACCAACACCAAAAATGAAGGATACGTATTGCAAGTGTCATTCTGACAATGGTAATTCATCCTTACCTTGAAAAAATGCATCAAAGGTATTTGAGCTGCTTGACTGTAGAATGAAGCTTCTATAAGCGTAGCTGATTAATTATTCCCAAGCCACCAGAGGGTCTGACTGACAGTGGCTTGTTCTGTCATATAATATCTTGCTGGTATATAACTCTTGGAGAACTGGAATTTTCAGATGCAGTAGAAAATCAGAATCTCCTTATGCTGATGTAGTTGTGTGATTAAACTTTGTATTTCATCTACCCTGATCTCCCACCAGAGAAGGCTTAGACTGGGTATTAGGAAAAATGTCTTCATTAAAATGGTGCCAAGCATTAGAACAGGCTGCCTAGGGAAGAGATTCAGCCACCAATGACTCAAGGTATTTACCAGGTGTGTATGTGTGGCGTTCGGGGACACAGCTGAGAGATGAACTTGGCGGCGTTAGGCTTACAGATAGTTGAAGATCTTTTTCAAAGTAAATTATTCTGTGATTCATCCCACAGTCCAGTTGTTTAATGCCACCCCCCACCTGGAGAGCCAAGGTGTAAAGTCTGTGAAATATATGTTGCAAATAGAGCACATATTGGAATCCTTTCTCACATTCAGATCTTTGGTCTTTGACTTGTGTAATAAGGCTGCTGTAATATAACTTTGAAAGAAAATGGTATTTGACGCAGAAATTATGAAACTCCTGAGATCTCCATCTGTTTTAAATTTTCCTTTATTATGCTTCACTTACTTCCTATCATCCAATTTTTTACCTTTTAGAGGGTGAAGAGAGCCTGTATTGTTAAAAATTAATTTTCTAGACGATTGTTAATCCATTATCTGTTATTTTACAGCTGCTGAAAAAGAAGGGATGAGTCTTCTTCCATTTTTATGAATATACGTTAATTCATTAATCCTCTTCCTGTTGATCACTGAGGAATCTTGATGTATAAACATAATATTATTTGGAAAAATTTTGGTACACTTTGATCATGAACACAATAAGAAGGACATAGTATGTGAACTAATATAGTCACATGTAACTGAATAATGCAATCACTTAGTGAACAAGTGTTTTAGGTCCCTTTCGCGATTCAACTTAAAAGACGATCCACATGAAAGTTATTTCAGAAATGTACATAATAAATGTTAGTTTAAGTAAGCCTACTCTGGAGAAGACTAGAGAAGGAGAAATTTAAATATTGAATAGAAATGAATTATTATTACTATAGCAAAATAATACCAGAAATTCACAATTTATTTTCAAAATAACTTATTTTCTACTTAGCAAAATGCATTCTGGCTGCAGGGGGCGGGGGGCTTGAGAGTGAAATTTTCTTGCTCTTAAAAATGCCAAAGAACAATCCTGTAATGAAAAAAAAATACTGAAAATTTTGAATGTGTATTAGCCAACATCAAAATGAATCCTTTCACATAAATGGTTGCTGTAATATTGACAACATAGGGGAAAACTTTTGAAAATGCCTGAAAAGGATCAAACACAGAGTTTAATATGACACCTTGTGTTAAGTTTCTACAGCATTTATTTTCTGTAGATACTAACTCTAACCACATTGATGTTTTGAATGTCATGCTTTCTCAGAAACAGTAGTTTGAATGGATCTCACTGATTTGCTGTGCTGTGTTCCATTTAAAACAAAATTGCATAAGTCTGTGACAAACAAGGTGAGAAATATATAGGAACTACAGAACAAAAATAAACACAAATAAGTCAAGGAAAAACAATGGATGAAAGACATGTGAAGAAAAAAATAAAACAGCATTTGAAATTGCAGTGAGTTACTATTCTTTTTCATGCTAAATTTTGCCCAAATGATTAATTTTTCCTGGATCAATATTTCAATTCATTTGGTGAAGCATAGCCAAAATTCTCAAGGGGTAAAATAGATTAATTTTATCAAAAATCTGTATTTTTCTCCACAAACTGTAGTCTCCATATCACGCACTTGATTTTGTCGAAGGTGTTGACTAGTCCTTGGAACATGTTAAAAAACCTCCTCCAAAATATTGTACAGTAAGAAAAATCTATGGAAATTAGAGAATTCAAGAAAATTCTTTTGAAGCAGCTAAGTTTGGTTCAAGTTTAGGAAATAGTTACAATTGCTGGTTACCCTCAGGATTTGTCAGAACAAAATGCAGTTTCTTTATGCATGTACTAAGACAAGCAAGCAAGCAAAAACAACCAACCAACCACAAAAAAAGAAAATCAACCAAAGAAACCAAGCAAGGAAAGCCCCCAAAACCCACACCTCTCATACACTTCAGGGTTCCTGAAATTGCAAACACTTTCAGCAATAGTGTAGCAGCCAGTGGCACCTACAGGGTTGTTCAGTTCGCCCAAAGTGAAGATTCAAATGGTGGAAAGCTGAACTGTGGATTGTGCTGCCTACATCCTCAGTGATCTTTGATTGGTGATTAGTTGTTTAGTTCATTCCATATATAGTCACCTAAATTTAAGCTTCATAATATAAGTTGAATTCTACATTTATCAGTTTAGTGTTCTCACAAATGTGCTGGTAGAAACTAGAATAAGAAAGAAAAAAAGCTATCCTTTCTTCCACTTTTTTTGATTTTTTAAACTGGTAATTTCTCTGACAGCCTGAATGCTTCTTAAGGAAAATATTCTTACTGTATGATCTTAGTGTCTCAGCTGAGTACGATGAAAACAAATTGCTTCTTGACAGATTCCTGGAAGGAGTGACAGAGAACATGGGCCACCTCTGGTGTTGAAGTTTATGCCATGTGAATCTCTGTCATCTTTCCTCTCATGGAGGAATCAGGTGATAGAATGATTTTATTTCTAAGACATGTTATTTTTAACACACTTCATATCTCTGAAACAAATATATCTGTGTAATTTTGAAAATAAATGCTGAAGTACTTGAAGTAAATCAGTTTTCTTGGGGAAGATACTTTTTAAGTCCCTTTGAAACCAGTGCAATTGGTGTAAATGAGTATTCCTGCCACTTATAATGAGGTCACAAATACACCTAGCAGAAAATTTTCTGTGCCTTTTGAATTCCCTACATAACCACATTGACCTAGTAACTGCTTTTAAATGATAAAAACATTCCTCTTTCCCACTGCCTATAAAATTACAAATAAACAAAAATACCAGTGTCTGGAAAGTAAGATTATAAAGCCCTTGATATGTGGATGTATGGATCAAGAGGACATTTCAAACTCAGAAAAATATTGCTTTAGGTTTTAGAATGATAACTTAAAAATCATTTTAATTTTAAAAAAATTGCTAGATTGCTACTCACCAGATGTAGATCAACACATGTAGAATTGTGTTCACAAGCGTTGACTATGCAGTCATCAATGTCTTGGTCACATTTCAACCCTGCATATCCTGGGTTGCACAAACAATAGAAGCCATCGACAACTGCAACAGAGATTGAACTTTAGTACTAAGAGTCATAACAACTGAATGTAGTAAATTTACTAAGTTCCAGTTAAATAGTATCTGGAAAAGATTATGACCAGGTTTACTTAAATGGTGTGGACATGTTAAAAAAATTGGAATAAATAAAATGTCATCTCAAAATACCTTTTAAATATGGAAGCAGATTCATGTACTGAAATATTTACACAATGGAAATATTTTTATTCAAGAGTTAAATGAAATCAATGAGTTAAAAAGTGATGTTATAAGTAATGAGCAATTTTCTATCACAAAACAATCACAAAATACATAACATTCTATCTTTAAAATGATATCAAAATAAGATATGGCAGGTAAACAATGTTTGGTTTACTGGTTGCTTTTAATGTAGTTATTGCTATTGTAAGGAATGCCTCATATTATACCCCTATATTAAGAGAAAACATACTTGAGTTGAATTTTTCTATGATTCTTGTTAAGAATAACAAGATAATCATAAGAATTCTGTCTCTTTTTCATCATTAGTAATCCAAATGGTGAAGAATCTTTAGAGTGCTTCATCCATATATGGAGTTCATGACAGAAGGAATCACATTTCTTGCAGGCCTGCATTTATTTTAACCTCAAAGGTGTCCCTGGGTTCTTCATTATCTCTAAGATTTACCATAGAATCTATTATACCATCATGTCTGTACACACAGCTGCTACTCTATTCATTAAATGCTTTTAGTCCTTCAGCACAGGAGCATTATTCATATGCTAAAAGCTTCCCAACTTCCTTAGGATTCCAGCTTTCTGCAGCCAGTGCACATAGGGTAGAGGAACTCAAATGTCCGTATGACAAAACTCAAGCCAGAGCACACAAGGACAATCTGTTCCCCCAAAAACTAGCACTTTGTCAGCATGAAGAAATTTAATACAGCTCATCCAAATTCCAGTTCAAAAATATCTCTAAACCAATGTCGACTGCATAGACAACATCTGTAAATGTAATAGGAGATAGTCTTTGCTAGATAGAAGATGAAGTCATTCACCTTATTATAGATAAGGAAAGACAGACTTTTTAAGGTATTTTATTGAAACTGATTTTTATTTTTATTTTTATTTTAACCAGGAGAGTTTTAGACGATGATAAATTTAGTAATTTGGGCTCAGTTCTTTAAGATCTCATCTGAAACCAGTAGGCTGATTAGGTCTTCTGCAATTTTTTCTAAAAAAATATACATTTCATGGAAGTTCTTAAATCATTATTTTTTTTTTTAAAGGATGTGAGGAAAAAGGACAGAGATGTAGAAGCAGACAAACATGGTTACTCAGTGCTTAAAGTGTGGACCCTATGTGGAAAAGTTGAGCAGGCTTGCTTAGTATTAGACCTTTGGGGAAGTGTTCATAGTGAGAGGGCTATTTGACAATAACTTCAAGGATACTTGCACAAATGACAGAACTGAAATCCCCTACTAGTGCTAGGAGGTATTATGAGGCAATGGACAAAAGTTGCAGCTTGGGAGATTTGGATGGGACTGGAAGAGTGTGAGAATTGCCAAAGTAGGTAATCGGTGGAACGCACTGTAAGAATCCGTGTCTCTTGGGCTGTTGTTTGAGTCCACTCCGGCTAGCTATGGACCCTGGCCCACACGGTCTTACATGGACGAAAGCAAAAGATGAGAAATACTCTTCTCCATGTGGGAACGAGTGTCCTGTTTATTGGCTTGGGAAGAGACACTTCAGGTTCTGGCTACCTTCCAGGTGGAAAAGAGGGCGTGACATTCTTTCAGGGGACCTCTTCCCCCGCCCCCATCCCCTCAGGACCGCAGCCAATGGGATACCGTTGAGGAGGGGCGAGGGGAGGGGTAACCAGGGGCCAGACCACCGGGGGTGTAGCAGAGAGGTGGATGAGGTAAAGACCATGTGACGGGAGAAGAGAAATAACAATCTACGTGACATAAAATACTCAGTACAAATTTCCAATCACCCAGTGCAAAACAACAACTAAATAAACTATTTAGCGCAATACAACAATACACTGTCCCAAAGAGTTTGTGAAATTTCTGTCCCTCTTTGAAGGCTTTCAAAACTCAGATAGAAAAACCCCTGAACTGACCTGTTCTATCACTGTTAAATAGTCTAGCTTAGTACGGCGTTGACTACATGACCTTCAGATGTTTTTCAGCTTTCCAGTCAGCATTTTAAGATCCTCTGAAGATTACTACTATTTCTTTTTAGTTTTTTTTTCTTTTTAACAAGTATAGAAAGTGTCAGGTAGATATCAAGAGCCCTATAAAACTTTCAAATAAGTACTCTATACTAAACTTGGCCTGCCAATACAGACAGAATATAGTAGGGTAATCAAGTTGCTTTTAAAACCCTTCAGTACATCTTGCAATGAAGGAGTAAGTTACACAGTTACATGCAGAAGGTAAACAGGTACACACTTTTACATTAGTTTAAAATTAAACAGAATTTTTTCACTTATTAGAATTATGACATATAATACCTAAGTGCTCCATGAGCTCTTTTTCAGCACCTGAATATTCTCTCCTTAAAATGCGCAATGTAAGATGTTTTTGGTTAATTTAGGTATCAAAGGAGACAGCACAAATCTCATTAAAATTTCTCATTAGCTACAATTCTGACCCCCTGAACAAAAACACCAGTGCCTGGAGTTGAGGCATTTTGGCAAAAATAATCCTTCTGGTACAGGCTGTGAAGCTTCAGACAAGCTAAATTTCAGTAAATTATCCACTGTTCTCCCCAGAGCAGCTCAGCAGCTACAGACACTTCAAGAGAAAGACTACCCTACATTAAAGTGAGTAACCAGACTGAACTCACTGTCATAGCAGTATCCATGGAGGCAAGGGTTAGAGCTGCACTCATTGACATTGATCTCACAGCGTGGACCTGCAAAGCCCTTCACACACTGGCAGTGGAATCCAAGGGGGAAAACGTCCAAATTCATTTCTTCTATGCACACAGCTCCATTCTCACAGGGATTGCTGGCCTCACAAGGCCTAAACTCACAGTTCAAACCTGAAAAAGAAAACGGCAAAGCTGTCAGTGTTAAACTAATGAATATATCCCTGCAGCTGCTATCTATTATGAGCTTTATTTTCTTTATAACTCTGGTTAAAATTGAGTAGGAGGGTCTCAGAGGTACATCTATGTATATTACCATGCAGAAACATCTATTTTCTTGGTATCATTAAAAAAAAAAGACAATTTATATTTTGTTTATATTACTTTATATGATACAATACATTTTAAAATCTAATAGCTATCTCACAGGTTTTGATAGATAGGTATTCTTCCATCTTTTCTCTTAACCCTTGTGCTTTGAACAGCTCAAAAATGAATTTTTTTAGAATGTATTTAAAAACAGTATATGAATTTTGATTGAAGCTTGCTGCTATTTTGTCTTGATAACCTGTTCTCACAACTACCATGTGAATTGTTCATACATTAACCTACAATAGTGAACATGAATTAAATATATGTAATATTGTATAATACTTCTGTTTACCATCCATGACTGAACACAAGTTATTTTACTGAAAATATGCACTTATTTAATCATGAGTGAAGGCCTCCTTTATTTATAAAAATTCCTTACAATAGAAAATCTCACACAGTCCCATTGTACTCTTTCCTTACTAACACTCTTATATAGCAGATTATGTACATTTATTTGGCCTACCCAAAGAATTGTGTGATTGTGGATCTTGGGTCACAAATGCCCTCATCTAAATCTTTAATTTACAATAATTAGATAAAAAGAGATTTAAAGGTCCTATAAATCGAGGCCTTAATTTTTTAGAACATAAAAAACTGTTTCATGTTTTCCAGTGCTGATAATGGAAATGAGGGTGGCAGAGACAACTGATATCAAATGGGTTTAGGTTTGTAAATCTGCCTGCATTTTCAGTCAGTGCTGCTGAAGGCAAGTCTGTTCTTTCAGGCTTACTTTCCGACAGTGCTTAGTGACTCTCAGGGCTGTAAAAAACTGTACACAAGCCCCTCTGAATCCCTCTGAAGCCTCTCCATTACTACTAAAGCTGTGTCTATCCCATGCTTTCTAGTGGATCTTCCAAGTGTTTCCTGTGCTCCAAGCCTTCTGCACTTCACCAGTGCCCTTGCTTCCACTGTGGTTGTCCAGCCATTCCTTTCTGCAGCAGTTTCTCTCCATCCCAAAAACCTCAGACAGGCTGTAACCTTAATCCAGTGATGGGCAGTGTCATGGACAAAATAGAAGCAACTTGAAGAAAACTGATTGAATTAACTGCCAATTAAAAGTAGCACAGGATTGTAAACAGCAAACACAAGGATAAAACCACCTTTCTCCACCCCTCTTTTCTTCCCAAATTCAACCTCACTCCTTCGCTTCAGACTCCTCTACCTCCTCCTTACCCATGAATAGCATAGGGGGATGGGGAATGGGAGCTGTGGTTAGTCCATGACAGCTCTTTGACCCTGACACTTCTGGCTGTGCCAGTACAGACCCCCCACAGGCCACAGCTCCTGCCAGAAGCCTTCATAATAATGAAACAAACACTGTCCAAAATGTCAGCAGGATTGTAGGTGAGCTGACTGCTTACTGTAAGATGGTCATTTAAGGGCTGAATTCTAAATGCTTTTAATAACAAGTACAATAAGTAGGAACAGAACTTAGGTTAAAAAAAATCCAACAACCCCTTGACCCCAGTAATGATCCTGACAAAAGAGGAAAAAGCAACACAAGTTGTTCCCTGTCTTTATGCTTATGATCTCTCTGATGCAGGATGATCCTGCTAAAGACAGCCAGCACTTTCAGATCTGGAATTCATGAAATTGCACAGCAAAAGAAGCCATATGGCTCATTGAGATTTTGCCCTCAAGTTTCCATATTTATATCACAACAGCTTGACATGAGTGAAAACCCTGCTGATTCCTAAAGTGGAATAACACAAATAAGCTTAACACATGGCTCACAATCCTAAATGGAAATGACAGATGATCCAGTAATGCAGTTCTTAATTTTCTTTACCTGGAGAGGAAGCTTTACCTTTGCATCTACCTTCTGTGCACTTCCTTTTCTCTTTACACTCATTCAGGACCCCATTTATCTGTTTTTCAGCTGCTTGAGTTCCTGCACATTGGAAAGAACTGTGCTTTGAGGGAATGGTCTTTTAAGATAAATCAGTGGGCTCAAGACAAATCCTTTTTCCCTTCAGTGCAATCTCTAATGGGAGCTTGCCAAACAGATTTCTGAGCTAATGAAAACCAGCTCACTGAAGTTTGGAATCATTATTATGCTACTTGAATTTTGCATTTCTCTCAAGATTATGAACTCTATCATCTCACTGCCATTATTGCCAGAGCTGTTTCCTACCTTTACATCCCAAACTTCCTCCTGCTTATTCACAAATATAGAATACAGATAAATATCTCCCCTAGTTTTCTTACCCTGCAGTTGCTTAAAAAAATTTCAGTATGATCAATTATTTGTGTCTTTCCACATTGTCTTTTCAGCAGAAGTCAGTGTGGTAATATCCCAAGGAGAGCTAATGTTCCTAAGTATTTTTTCCTGTTTCCTAAAGATGACTTCATAAACTTTTTTTGATCAAGCTATCTGTAGAAGAAATGTGTACATTTCTTTAAATGGTTGCCATTCCACTCTGCTTGATCTACTTGAGTGATATGTCAATGAAGTTTTGCCTGTGACATTAATCAGATGTTAACCCCCAGGATGCTTATCTTCCTGGGATAGTTCTGGGATAACTCTATCTGGGCCCCCACAGTTTGTGCCCCTGCTGGTGGAGTCCCCTAGTCACCTTTGATATGCTCTGGGTATCTGCTGGAATTGTCATCGGTACTGTCATGGACAAGCAGCAAAAGCAAGGAAGCTCTGGTAATCAGCCAAACTCTGGTAATCTCTTCCCCATATTAAGATCTCTGACATGGAAATAAACCTCATCCAAGATCACGTCTGGTCACCTGGTACCACTCTCCCTCAGAGAACTGTGTTATCTGTCAACCATTGCTTTGTTTTAGTGGTAGTGGTGAGGATGCATGTGTCACACTCAGACAGCTTACTTGGCTTTCCAGATAAAACCCCTTATCCAAGTAACCAGAAGGAATCCTCTTCCGGCCTGCACAGCTACAGAGTCTCTTTCTCCCCATGCCTGAGTGTATCCTCTTCCTACCCTGATCTTCTCCTCCCATCCTGCTGCTGTGGATATCAGGCTTTCTCCCTTCAGGGAGCCTAAGAAAAATTTATTCACCTTTCTTTTTGTAATCACTGCTCCCGTGTAGCCTATTCTTATTCACCAGGCCCTTCCCCTGGCCGCATGGAAACTAAACCAGGGTGCATGGAGAGGAGCTCACTCTCCTCCTTCCTCCCATGGTGTTCTGCAAACAGGAGCATGAATCTTCCTCAAGGTAGCTCCCCAGAAGGGTATGAATTTCAGTGAAATTTGAGTAGATTTGAAATTACACCAAAACTATTTCCTGACAAAAAATAGATTTTCCCCCTTTTTAAGGATTTAGGGAAAACAAATTTCTTCTTTCATTATAATTATAATAGAGTGAAAAAAAAAATTAACCTGAAATTTATAAAGAATGGTAAATGAAAATATGGCCATAAAGAAGTTTACCAAATCAGGCTAAGCCACATAGAATGATGTTAGTTGCTATTAATATTATAATCTTTTTAGTGCCTTGTTTCAAACAATATTCACCACCCTTTAATTAGATAGTCAATATCTTTTTCTCCCACCCAGCTTTCATGCATAACATTGCATGAAAAATCTTTTTGTCTGCTACTTTCAGAAATGGTAAAAGTTTTATTCCCATTCTAACTGGATGATTGGTAAAACAAAAGGATAAAAAAAATAATAAGGCTCTGTCCATCTCACTCAGTTCTTCTCCCTGAATCAATTAGTTTTTTAACTATCAGTCTTGAGAGTAATAAGACTATTCCCTTACTCAGAGAATCACAACTGTTGATATTATCTTAATAAATTTTTGTTAAGTAATTAATTATTAATGCTAATCAATACAAGAAGCAAGAAAACAAGAAAATAAAAGTGGATGAGTTAATGTAGAATTTTTTTTGAAAATGCATATTCACACAAAAATTAAAGGTGGATGGGAGTAAGTTGGATAGGAGTAGGCAGTAGCAGTTGCACACTTGCAAAACAAGTTCACTTGCTGCTGTTGCTCTCATACCAGCATTTTTTACAAAGCTGTAAAAAGGATGTATAATTAAGGATAAATAAAAGAGCAAACAGGCTGTAAGTTAATTTTTAAAATAAAAATAGCTTAATCTTAAAGCAGTTTTTATGTTTTAAGCATTTTCTCTCTCTTCTAAATATTTGTTAAAGAATTTCTGTACAAATATTTTTGTACAAATGTTTTACTGTAGCTGATTGATTTCAATACATCTATTTTGTTCTAAACACAAAACTTCTCACTTGATCTGAAAAGTTTGTGAAACAGCAGGTCCATGATTGTTGACAGAAAGGAATGCTATGCCAAGAAAACAGTTTATAAACTGTCTTCTCTCCCTGATGTATCAGAATTTTTAAATTCAGAGTAAAGAGGTAATGTTCATTAAACAGTTTAATGAAAAAAAAGAGAATGTCCAACAGATGAAATGTGAAAGAATCCATCACAGAAGTTCATTAATTAATTAATAAGTTCAGGTAGTCTTCACAACTCTGCTTATTTCCTTTAGACAGATTTAATCTTTTCGCTTGTTTAATTCTTGGCTACATTTTATTGATTGCAATAATAGATTGTCTTTAATGGGCAACTAAAGATGTCTCTATTAGAATAAACTTGAACAAACCTCAGAAGTATATGCACAAATAATTAAATTAAACAGCCAGCTGAAGGACAATTTCCTTTACAGTTGCACACTATATTACAGTAAGTATTATACATATTTATCTACATTTAAGCATATACTAATAACATATAGTACGCTTGCCTGTGAGCATACTGTATATCGAAACATTAATAGTTTATTTGGAAAAGAGTCTCTTTTTTTGTTTAGGAGTAAGAAGCATATTGCATGTTTAGAAATTTCATTCAGCTGGTATTAATGAGTTTCCTTTTCTATTGTATTTTCTTATAATACTTCTAGGGTAGAATTTCTAAATACCATAAATGGACACTGAAAAAAGATTTTATTTTGCTGAAATAGACTGTCCTTTTAAGGCTCTTGCTAAAAGTCAAAAGCCTAATTAATAAAAATTACATAGAAAATAAATTGCCTGATATAAAATTCTATTTCTTTATGTGAAACTATTGATATTTATTTGTTTTATTTGCTCAGCATAAAGGTGTACATGAAATGTTTTGATGTGCAGTATTGAAGTTTCCTATAATCAAAAGTGACATCTCTTCAATGTTGTCATTTTTTAGGAAAATATTCTAATAAATAAAACATTTGCTACTAACATTTTATGGAATGAAATCTGACAGCAGTTTTCAAATTCAGCATTTTGCTGTAAAAGTATGGCCTGCAAAATGCATCTCATTTCAGACTGATGGTACAATTATGACAATATAGTGAAATAAAATATCTACCAGAAAAACAAGTGTGTCATTTGGATGGCAATTTCCTAAATTATAACAAGAAGTCTGGTAATGGTGTTAAATGCGCATTCATGAGGACAAGAAACTTTCAAGAACTAGCAAGCAGGTAGCAGCACCAGCACTGTGGTTTTGTGGTCACAACATTACTGCAATGGCAATGTTTCAGACCTTTTTAACTTACCTTTAAACAACAGAGCTGAAAGACTCTTCTAACACTGAAATTAATCACTACTCTTTTCGAAGACAAATTAGACAAATTGAATTCTTTACAATAAAAATAAAAATATATTTAGTTATGGGAAATAAAGTGTTCAAAGGCGCTAAAAGTTATGTAAAGACATCCCTGCCCCCAGTCTATATGAAACTTACTGGTTTTCCCAAGATTATCCTTTTAAAATGAGAGGATACAAAAACTTTAATTCAAAAGTTATTTGATCACTTCAGAGAAATATGTGGTTTTGTTTTCATCACCTTTACACAGCTCAGTAGCTCTTGTTCCCAAAGGCTTTCATAGACTGGCCATAGAATCCCAGGAACACTAATGAGCAAGAAGTTCGATATCTAAAATCTGAGTTCCTTGCAACTGTAAATATTAAATGTCTTATTGTTAAAGATAAAATTGTCTCTACTAAAAGTTCAAAACTTTGAGGAGCTTAGACGTACCTCTAAGCTTGCCATTATTTTAAAAACTGCCTGCTTGCCTTGATCTGCTATGGGACATAAGAAAACATTTCCACAACTGAGATGATTAAAGGCTAATAAAAGTAAATAAAAATCCCCAAAAGTACCCTGAAAATGGGTAGGAAATAGAAAAATAAGTGAAGCATGCATATTTTTATATTACTTGAAATTAAACTGAGTATTATAATATTTTAAAAACTTAACAAGTGTTTTCTTATGCTTCAAGTTTATAGGAAATCCATTCTTTTCTTTGGAATCCAAATTATACTTTCCATTAAAGGAATTGCTTTGAGATTCTGTGTATAAACAATGAAAAGACATTTTCTCTGAAATCCATACTAATTGAAAATCATATACTTTTTTATTTTTAATGGAAGAATATTTGAAGAAAAAATACTTAGCACTTTTCAAGTAAAAATACATTTTCTTAATTATATATGATAATGCAGAGCATGCAACAGTGCTAAAATAGAGTATGAGAAAGACCCACATCACAAATTTTAGAATGAAGGTCACACAGAGATGTATATATTATTGCTCCATACCTGTATAAATTTCTGTAAAAATAGAAGAAAGCAGAAGTTGAATATATTATTTAGATGCAGTTTTTTCTTCAAAATATGCAAGCTTATAATGTATAAACCATGAAGATATATCTGTATCCACTTTTGTGAATTTCACATTTCACATAAAAACATGCTTCACTCTTTCTCAGAAATCAAAAGAATTCCACAAAGGAAAACAATTAGTAAAAATCTATTTCAGACTGAAATATATGGGAATGCTTTTCTTTTCATTATTTATTTTATCTGCAGTAGCATTCAACTGAAATTAATATTAGGTGTGGAAAACTTACAGAAATCTTATATCAAACTTATGTTTTCCTTATGACTTAGGACTTGTGGATGTCAATAATGAATTGCAATAATAGCTGCCTTTAGTTCTGATGGTCAAACTCTTTGCTCCAAGATCACATTTTCATTTTCTTAAAATTCGAGTGATTAGACAGATATTATTTATAGCATTTGATACCAAGATTATAATTTTATTACTTTTAGTTTCTGTATTGGCAGATGACCCTATGCCATAAATAGGCTCACTATGTAGAAAAATGAAGCTAAAAACATTTGCATTAATAGTCAAAAAACCCCTCTGAAATTCAGTAAACTGATCTTTGAGGAGCAGCAATGCCTTCATAATTTGCAGGGCAGCCCTGGAAAAGGTAACCATGTTTTAAGCCTTTAAAAATGGTGATTTGCACATACTTTCTGGAAAAATAAGGGCCAGATTTCCATTTGCAATGAATCGAACTTGTATCATCTCCATAACTTAAATCTGCTTTCCAAATAGAGATCTTGAACACCATTCTCACAGAATGACTGAGGAAATTCAAACCCCTTAACAGTTGTAGGTGACTGGATTTACACATGAAGTATTCCCAGATTACTCATGGCTGTACAGGCTTAGAGAATTTTTCTTGTGGATCAAGATGTGTCCCAAGTTGCAAACTAAAAGCAGAGCTGAAACTGCAGCACTTACCTTGCTGGATATGTATGGACAGAGTTAAGCAAGCATGATTTTTAGAGATGCCTTTGTGTTCTCAGTGCTGTTCTGAAAGGCCACAGCTCTCCTACAGACCTTGGCATAACTGCCAGACCCTTGTGGATATCTAACATACCCAAATGCCCCTAAATAGATACTAGAAATGGCTAGGAAAAAGGCTTTCTCTCTGAATTGTTTCATTTTGGAGACAGAAGCAGATGAGAGTATTCATTTAGATGACAGCTTTTAGGAACAATACAAAATGGAATAGAAATATCAGAAAAAAATTCCAAAATCCTGCAGTGACTTCATAAATGAGCCAAAAGCAAGTCCCAGCTCATACTTATTTCCATTCAGGCATTACATATCCTTTATTGTTCAAAGGCAATGCATGTTTTCTTGGTAATATAGCCCAAATATGGACACTCTGCTTCTCTTCCCTCAGAAAGCTCCTATGTGATGCAGACTGCCCTTCATGTATCTATGCATCAGTTTCATTTTTTCCCCTTAATAAAATTTTATTTGGCTGTTCAGTGTCAAGAGAGTGGCAAAACAAGATAAAACCTGATGTTGAACAGAGTATAGTGGTTTATGGTCTAACACACAGTTATGCTAGTAAGAGCCAGAGGTCTTGCAAACCTGCCTGTTTGCATGGGGCTTGGCACAGGAAAGACTGAGGTTTGGCCTATGAGACTGGAAAAGTAATTGCTCCATTATCTCTACTCCAGCTTTTTGCCTTCATGAGCACTTACGTTTCTTACTTATTATCTGTTTTGTAATTAGCTGTTCTCATAGTAGAGTGTCCTGTGATGAAATCTTCATTATTACTCTTGTTTTTTGATAGACTTAAGCTTTTTCTTTCTGCTGAGTTGCCTTTCTTACTAGTTTACTTTCTTTTGCAACATGTTTGATGGTCAATTACCATTTTTGCTTTGATCTTAATTGGAACACATTTGGAGACGTGTCATTAAGGCTGCAAGAAATAAGTAGACATTTCCTCAGAACTGAATTTCAATTTTCCTCTACAATTGCGTATATTTGGTTTAAAAGGTCATACCTATTAGCAACATCCAGACAAAATACATACAGTGCAGTTTTTTAAATGAGTCATGTAAATAATTTGGATCAAACAATAAAAATCTTTGCTCCATTTATTAAAAACAAGTTACTAAACAACTGGCTGTTTTTCTTTTTTTTTTAAAAAAAAAAAAATCATGCCAACTCTCATAGGACTATCACATATTCAATATACAGTCTCTAATTGAAACTAGAATTTTAATGCTTTCTTCCTTCCTGAGCTTTCTTTGGGAAGAGCAGATTACTGACTCAGTCCATGTCTCACAGAAATACTGTTAGCTTCACCTTTGCCTTAAATACAAGTGTAGAAAACGGAGGAAATTTGCAGTCCTGGTGTGGGACTGCAAGATCTGCTCTTAGTTATCAATAATAGCAAAGAAGAAAAAACCAGCCTTTTAAATTTTACTTTATCCTCTGTAAAAATGAGCTGGTCTAGAAACTGTAGTGAGATCATTCACCTTGTGCATGATAAGAATGCTGAAAAGCAGCTTGCCTGATACAGGGGCAAACTCGCTCTGCTACATTCTCAGTGAGATCTGTTGTCTAACAGTTGTGAGTAACTTCGTTGATGTGGCTTAAAAATGTTGGCATTTCAAAGCTCTGAACAATAAGGTTCCATAAATTACTATGAACTTGACAGTTAAAAGAATATTTGAGTATCCTCAATGTTCTTACAAAACACTAAAACCACCAATAAAAAACAGCATGGATAGGAATATAGACAAAGCTATAGCTTTATTAATTGCAGTGGTTTTGAATATATTTGAATTTTTAATGGGACATCTCAGTGTTTTCTGACAGAGCTATGGGAGCTTTCATTCTACCTTCTGTGAAGTTGTTAGGACCCCTAAATAAGATACAGCCTCATCATGTTTCTCACTCTTTCTGCTCTCTGCCCAAGGACTTAACATCAATTCTCTAATAACTGTGATTGATTTATAGAAAGACTTCAATTTTAGAATCAATATCATAATAGAAAAGTTAGTATAATAGCTTCCCAGCTAGGACACTCTAATGGAATCAAACTCTTAATAATATTAAGAATATTAAAATATTTTATTTTTCTAGCATCCAAATTAAGTTTATCTTCCTTCCTTCTCCCAGTTCCAGTTGCTTGTCAGCAGCAAAAGCAACAGCTTGCTCTCCTCTGTTTCTGAAGAACTTCAGAATGTCCACTGACAAAAAATTTCTGATATACACGACTATCACTTTTGTACTTCATTTATGACGCAAAACAGGTGGAAGTGGAGTAATTTCTGAAATGTATATTTTCAGGTACTAATATATTACAACCAAGCAGAAGCAACTGTACCAGACATATTAAGGATAAGCCTTATATGTAAAGAACATCACATTGCAGTGTATTTAAGTGGCAGCACAGCCATTTCAGCTTTAAAGCATGAGGTGTGATAATGACTTGTACTAAACATCTTAGTGGCAGAACACTGCTGAAAGCCAACAGAAACAAAGAACTGGACTTTTATAAGTGCATTGTCATGTTTGATTAATTAAAACACATTCACAAACACATACAGTACTTCTGCCATAGGTAGCTATTATAAATGGCAAAAGCATATTATGCAGACCTAGATGCCATATTTTTTCTCTGTTTACCTTAGTCACAGCACAGGCTCAGAGGGGCTCAGTAACTTTTAGGATTTCTGTGGTATTACACAGGAATCTCTTTCTCTTACCAGATTAATAACATAATAAGGTATGGATTTTCTTCTGTTAGTCAAATCTTGAGCTTCTCCAAATCAAGGTCAAAAGAATTATGATGTAAAAGTACAGGGAATATTAAGTTCATTATTGTGTACCATATCAGGACCACAGGTAAAACTTAATAATTTTGGAAAACAGAAAATCAATTTTCAACTCCACGAGGACAAGGAACTTGGCTGAAATAGGATGAAAATACTTCAGCTATCATATTTAGTAATTAGAACATTATTAGATGTTGACAAGGTTGTTATATCATATCTGAAAGTCTTATAGATTCATTCAGTTTTCTCTTGAATTACGCATAGGTGGACTGCTAGTACCCTCCAGCTGTTAGTCTGAACATTTGGAAAGTCAAAGGTAGTAATTTCAGGGACAAAAATTCCAATGAAATACTAGAATTTATAGAAAGACCATGATCTACACTGCCTGGGAGGAAATCTTCTCTCAGGGGAACACTGGTAGAGAGGAATGCATTAGTTTTGTTAGGGTTACACCAGGAGCATCAGAAGATATAACTCTCCATTCACATTATGAAAATTGGATTTTCTAAAAAAAGAGTTGGTGCCCACAGGAGAAGTAGAACTTCATTCACATATCAGACTTGTAGAGTTAAGTGATGAAAAATTTAGCTATATATCACTGCCCAAGTATCAATTTTCTTAGAAGCCTTTGATGACTTCCATTATTCTATGCAACCCAATGGAATGAGTTAAAAGCATTTTTTCTAAGCAGACAAATCTGTGCTTTGAAAAAACCAAACAAAGAAACCCACTGCTCCTCCCAAGAAAAATACCCGAAACTGTGAGTACACAGTAATACCTTAATTAAATTTCTGATTAATTTTCATATTTATACAAAACTTTTATTAAAGTTTTTAAAATATAAAAGTATCAATTCAGGATATTATAAAGTTTGCCACACGTAAAAAATGAATAGCAGCTATCTTGCACTCAGAAGACTTGAAATGGGAAGAAAGCAAAAATTTGCTTAAAAATCATGAGGAAATGAAGGGAAGAAAAAAGAAAAAAATCAAAACTTTCTGGTCAAAATCTTCCTTGTTAAAATAAACAAATAAAAATAGTCAAGGAAATAAAACCAAAAGCAAGATAAATGTATGTAAACCAGTTTCTATATATAGAATCAATTACTAGCTTAATCTGACAATCTTTTGTATGAATGCACACAAATGCCCAAATCATGCTCTGAATCATCATTCCTTATTTCCACATTCTATATAGTGGGCATCTACTGTACATCTCCTGATCAACGGGTACATGTTCCTGATTTATGTTCCTAATAAAAGTGCATGCCCTTCAAGTCAGATTTTGTGATGGAACAATCAAATCATTGCAATATTCTATGGATATATATCTTCAGATTGCTTTCCAAGTAAATGACAGCATTCATAATACAGCATTTATTGTTTTCCACTAAGAATATCAGAAGCAAGAAAATCTATGAAAATACTCAAAACCAAAACAGTGCTCCTATATAATTTTTGCCATTAACATTATGCATGTACTTTCTTAATCAAGCGATTCTGTAATCTGTAATTAGTGCACACAAAGCTGTTCATTAAAATGCCCTGAATATATCCAGACAATTAGAAAACATAGTTTAACTAGACATTATGTTGGCTTACTGTGAATCTGTTAAAGGCTACATTTACAGCAGTTTAGCACTAAATAAACAGATGGTGTGAGACAGGGGTAGCGTTTTCATATAAACCTAATCTACTTTTATTTATACACATATAAATCTAGACAAAATCAGTATAAGAGTTTGATATTGGGAGGTGTTGACTAAAGCTGTAAAGAAGTAAACAGCCTCAGACATCCAGTACCAAAAATATTATCATAGAATGGAGTCATAGAATCATTTAGGTTTGACCTAAATGACCTTCAAGGTCATTGAGTCCAACCTCTGACCAATCACCACCTTGTCAATTAAACCACAGCACCAAGTGCCATTTCCAGTCTTTTCTTGAACACCCCCTGGGATGGCAATATTGGTACTTCCCTGAACAGCCTATCCAATGCTCAATCACCCTTTCAGTGAAAACATTCTTCTGGTGTTAAACCTGAACCTTTCCTCCTTCATCTCTTGTCCTGTTGATGTCTGCTTGGGAGAAGAGGCCAACCCCCACCTTGGTACAATCTCCTTTCAGGAAGTTGTAGAGAGTGATATGATCACCCCTGAGCCTCCTCCTCTGCAAGCTAAGCAACCTCAGCTCCCTTAGCCCCTCCTGGTATGACTTACGCTCCAGAACCTTCACCTGCTCTGTTGCCCTCATGTGCACACACTCCAGCCCCTCAGTGTCTTTCTTGCAGTGAGGGGCCAAGAACTGGACACGGGATTTGAGGTGCGGCCTGCCAGTGCCAAGTACAGAGGGACAATCCCTGTCCTGGTCCTGCTCGCCACACTATTGCTGGCACAGGCCAGGATTTCACTGCCCTTCTTAGCCACCTGGGCACACACTGGCTCATGTTCAAACTCTGTCTACCTCAGGTTCTCTTCTGCTGGGCAGCTTTCCAGCCACTCTACCCACAGCCTGTAGGGACAAATAGGGTTTCTGTGTAGAACCCTTCACTTTGTCTTATTGAACTTCATAACACTGACCTTGGCATACTGAACCAGCCTGTCTTGATCCCTCTGGAAGTTAGCCTTTCTAACTTCCAACAGATCAACAATCCCACCCAATTTGGTGTCATCTGCAAAGTGATTGAGGGTGCCTTTGGGCCCTTCACAAAGATCATTCACAAAGATACTAAACAGGACTGGACCCAATATTGAGTCCTGGGCAGCCCCACTAGTGACTGGCAATCACATGGATGTGACTCCATACACCACCACTCTCTGAGCCTGGCCATCCAGCCAGTTCTTAGCTCAGTGAAGAGTGGGCCTGTCTTAGCCATGGATTACCAGCTTCTCCACAAGTATGCTCTTGGAGACAGTATCAAAGGCTTTGACAAAGTACAGGTAGAAAACATCCACAGCCCTGACGTCACTCACCAGGTGGGTCATCTGGTTAAAAAAGATCAGGCTGGTCAAGCAGGACCTGTCTATCCTAAACCCACACATCTGGGCCTGATCCCCTGGTTGTCCTGTATGTGTCATGGGATCACACTCAAGATAATCTGTTCCATAACCTTGCCAGATACCAAGGCCAGACTGACAAGCCTGTAGTTCCCCAAACCCTCCTTCCAACCCATCCTGTGAATAAGCATCACACTGGTCAACCTCCAGTCATTTTTGACCTTCCCAGTTAGCCAGAACTGATGACAAATGATGGACAGTGTCTTGCTGAGCTCTTCTGGCAGTTCCTCAGTACCCTCAGGTGGATCCCATCTGGCCTTACAGACTTGTGAGTGTCTCAGTGGCACAGCAGGTCATTAACTACTTCCTCCTATAATGTTCTCAGAGGATCTCAGTTACATTTTATGAGTCTTGCCAGCAGGACTTGCCTTTTCCATAAAGCATATGAGACACTGCTAGTCTGTTGACGGATGACTACAGAAAGGGTGACTTTCTGAATTTTTAGTTACTTACTTAAATATCTAAATGAATACCAAAATCTGCTGGAAATCGAGTTCCTTTTGCAAGATGTACTCAAGAGACCAGTATTTCTAACCATGTACTGAAAATTATTTTACATCTTCCTGCACAGAGGCAATTCTGATAATGCAGTATTCATTTACTTGTTACTGTACTGGATTTTATTCAGTAGAACATAAATTAAAACTAACAAAAATGACAATCTAAATTTTGACCATTAATTAAAATAATAAGAACAAGCATGAGTGTTTGTTCATGAGCTCATGAAAATGAATTTTATTCAGCCATCTTCCCTATAGGGGAAAAGTCCTGCTGTCTCAACATACCAGGAAAATTGTCTTTTAATGATTGTTCTGGAATCCTAAGTAAATATCATTATATTGAACTGCTAGAGGAAAAATGTGTTTATATTTAATTTACAAATCAATAGGTGCTTTTAATTGAGACTATCACTTGAACTATATTTGCTCAAGAACACCACACAATTTGTTTCTTTAAATTATTTCAGCAGTAAGTGTTTAAATTTTACTGAAGATTTTATTTATATGAAAAATTTATATGAAAATTGTCACAATAACTTTGCAATTTAAGTGTATTTCTTTTAAAAGCATCATAAGAAATAATCACACAGTTTCTGGATTCCAAGATAGCTATAAATTGCTTTCTAAAAATGATAAAATAATGTAGAGAATGCCAATAGAATTAGAGAGAAAACTGTGTAGAAAATCAACCATTCTTTGTGATGGCATCTTAATGGGTACAGACCTCCTATTACCTACATAAGCAATTTTATTCTGTTAACAAACTGATTTTGAAGTATCAATTTTGTTTAATAAAGAAACACACCTAGCAGATGTATAAACAATGTTCCCTTTACCTTAGTTGAAGCTGAAGGCGTATATATGGCTGGTCACATTGAAAGCTTTGTTTGGGGAAGTGAAGGATTATTAATGCTGTGGGAACACTGAAATGCATTTAAACAAGTGATAGAAATGCCTTATAAAGTTAATTATATTTGCTTTCCCCTCTCCCTTAGTGTTCATTACCTTTAAACGGAGCCACACATTGGCAGAAATAATTACCAGGTTGGTCAATGCAGGTGGCTCCATTCTTGCAGGGAAATGAAGCACATTCATCTATATCTGTTTCACATCTTGCACCTTTGAAAAGATGAAAGTTTTGAACACTTACTAAAAAATAAGGTGCCAATTTACCTAAAAATTAATTTGCACCATAAAAATCTCAAGCAACTTGTGAAGATAAGCTAATGTACATCAGCCAAACAAACAGCCACACTACTAATTTCAACATCTATTTTGTTCTTATAACCACAAATACATACCAACTTATTTCTGAGTTTCTAAATGCTAACTAGTCTTCCTTAAGTGTGCAAGCTTTGAAGGCCTTTTTAAATGCAGACTAATTTATCTTGTGCTATGAGGTTTACAGATGCAGTCAGTGTTCCAGTTAGTTGGAATGCAAATTAAACATTAGACCAGGGCAGATAAAGAGAAATGACAATAAAACACAAGCAAATTAGTCAATAATGTCTTATTGGATGTTTTGTGGACTACCTGGCTGTGAAAAAAAAGGTTTGCTATGAAAACAACTCACCAGTAAAACCAGATAGACAGACACATTTGTAGCCACCAATAAGGTCTGCACATGATGCATTATGAAGACAAGGAGAAGACTGACATTCATTTATATTTGCTTCACAAGTTGTACCTATGAATATAGAATCAAGGAAAGGGGAAAGAAGTTATTCCATGGCACCTTTAGGTAAGGACCAACATTTATTTTAACTGAATATAACTCACATATCAGAATCTATTTGACACCCTTTTAATATTCAGATCTGGGTGTTTATGACAGATTTTCATCTTCTGAATGCTTAATTTGTTCACTAATTTTTCAAAAATGTTAAAAGTACAGTAATCAAACAGTTAACTAAGGCTTAAAGCAGAAAATTTTCTTATTATATAAATATAGAAGAACAGAAACCTTATTACAGTAGTATAATAGACAGCATTGCAGTGGTGTGAGAGGAAATGCTTATTATGTTCATGATAAGGCAAAAGACGTACTCCCAAAAAACTATGAAAAAGAAATCTGTTATAGACAAAAAGAAAATTTATTCCAATGTAGACTATAAAAAACCTACATAACTACTCAAAGTATAAAAATACTCCATTGCTAATATTTTTCAGTGAACCAAATTCTTTATCATTTGAAGAATAATTGAAAAATTGCATCAATTGCATGATTTGGCAAGTTAAAAGCATATAAAGAAATAAAAATGCAAGTGATAATTCTTCTGAATAGATGAGTGGTAGAAATTACTATTTTGCACTGCGACATTTGAATTATGGATTGATTTGTATTTTAATGATTAAATATCCATGATGTTTTAAAAATGAAGCTTTAAAAAGAAAATGGATACCCTTTAAATTCCTGATCTAAGCTGAAAGCATAGCTGCAGCTATTAATGCACCCACTTATCAAAGCTAATAAATTTTTCATATAAATTGTACAAATATGACAAAATCTAAACCTTTACCACACAGTTGGATTTTTTCTCAATTCGAGGATATTAAAGCTTCGAAATATTTTAAAAGCTTGCAGAAAAAAGTATCTCCAATTTTCAGAATTCACTGAACACCAGATCCATTTTCAACAGCCAAGACACCAGTTAGCAGAAAACACCTAGTTGCGTGCTATCATGAAAAGAAAATGGGTAATTTAGTCAAGATATGCTTCTTCTAAGTGACATGTTTATGACTTCATATGACGCCCATATGTGAATACATGCATATCATCTGATATGTTAAAAAAATTGTGTAAATCTCTGAGTACGTTTACAAAGTTATCGTTCTTTGGATTTTTTTTTTACCTTCAAATCCATCCTGACAGATGCAACTGAAGGCATCCAGGTGATCAACACAAGTAGCTCCATTGTGGCAAGGGTCACTAAGACACTCATCCACTTCAATCTCACAGTTATGACCTGAAAATAAGTGGAGGATTAATTTCATTAGAACATGCCACGGGTGAATCATCAGCACAGGCAGCAACAACAAAATGAAATAACTGAGCTTAGTTACAGGGAGCTTTTAACAATGAACCATATATTGTCTTTGGGGAATTTATTTCTTTTTGATTAAAGGAAAAAAGCAGCATGAATATAATGTTAAACAAAAATTTTATAGATTCCTCAGAAATGTAAACAAAAACTTGCATATTTTCATATTTTAAGGGCAAGAAAGCCTTGAGTTTTCATAAAACATTGCAAATGTAAATATGGTTTCCAAGGAAAAAAAATAAAATAATATGATCTTTCTCCATTGTATTTTTTTCCATTAATGTATTAATTTGTGGCTTCGTTTTAAAGATCAGAACAGCAAGTTAAGAGGTATGCAGTCTTCTCAAAATCTCAATTCCTCTGGTTCTCTGTGTCCTCCTTGACTATTGAGGGAGATTTTAGTGTCATCCTATTCCTGCTTTTGGAGCCCTCTCAACATCCGTGGAGTTAGACAGGATGGATCTGGGTAGCACAGCTGATCTGCCACTCAGGGAATTCCTACTGCCCTTGATTATTTCACCATATAGTTGATCAAAAATATCTGTATATGTATCTAGAAAGATTTTTTTTCTTTTACACTGGTATCTGAAAATACCATGTCAGTGTGCTGACATAGACAAAATAATTTTAATCTAATCAGTGTAATGACAATGGTCTGCAGGGTAGATGCAAACATGAGTACTTAAACCTGCCCAGGACCTTGGATGTATGTTTGGCAGTTGAGACCTTGTTAGTGCAGCCTTATTATTACAGAAAGCACAATGGAGTTAAATTAAGGCCAACTTGTGTATGGCTGGGAGTTTAAATCACATCAGTGTAAGACAAACACCATGTCTAAAATAGTATAAAGAGTAATTGGAGTGGAAATAGTCCCTTGTAGCCAGTATTTTTTACAGCTGAATACTTTTACTCAGCCAAGTACTTTTGTGTGTCAGGAAACAAAAGATGCAAAAGATGTTTCTGCCTGAATCAGAGGCACACTGCTAAATTATCTATTGCTACTTTTGAACAAACTTCTATTCTCTGGTTTAGGACTAACTGAAACATGTTAAACAGCACTTCTATGAACTTACCTATAAATCCAGGTGCACAAAAACAGAGATAGCCACCCACAGTGTCTTTACAGATGCTGGAGGCCCCACATGGTTGTGATAGGCAGGCAGCAACATTAGCTTCACATAACTCACCAGTAAAACCTGTTGAAAAATAGAGTAACAGAAGACTTAAGAAATTTATTAAAGTTAATCTGAGAAAACAGACAAGTGATAGACCAATTAAATGTGTACTGTTATGTTTTAAAATATTATTTAGAATAGCGTAAAATATTCAAATTTCCTTGAAAGTTTCAGTTTCATATACAAAACAATTCTAAATGGAACAAAGTCATAATTATAAAGTCAATGATAAAGCTGTACTTCAAATTATAATAAAAACCCTTCAAAATACAATGGGCATCAAGGAAATAATAATCATTTTCATTGATGACAGAACTTTTGTTTTTGAACATACACAATAAATAGTTGCAAGAAAATATTCTTTGTTAGACTGATTCTTTTTCAAACCACATTAATATATTTAACTATGTGATATAAAACAGTTGCAAAATCAATCCATATGTGTGGAGTTAGTATCCAAATGCTGAATATAAACACAAAGTTTCAAATTTTAGACATTTTGGTTTGGTCATAAAAACTTAGTGAGCTAACGCATAAGAAGTACAGTTTTCTGGTCTCCTATTAGCTGAACACTTAAAAATTTTCTAAATATTTTTAGTGCAACAAAGATCAAAATAGACTAGACCAATTTATTATAATTTAACAAGTGCAGCATGAAAAGCCACTAAAGACTTAAACCAGAGATTTGATTCAGTGAGTTAAATATAATGAATTCCGGTGTCTTACAAACTTAGATGCTAAGTCTGGCTGAAGATCTGAACTTCACATTTAATTTAAAAATATATTTATAAAGCAATGCCATGCTTCAGCAGCATAGGTATTGCCATGACAGTTTCCAGTGTACCATTGAGGTTCCTCATATTTGACATTGTGTTAGTCAAATTTTTAGACAACGAGGAAGACTCTTGGGTCAAAGATGTTCAAATAAATCTGCATTCCTACTGTATGCCATGATAGCTTTCAAAACTAAACATAACCTAGTTTTAATGGTGTTTATTAAGTGCAGTTGACGATAATAAATAATTACAAAATTTCCTAAGTTCAGTATTGTGTGGACCTAGTCTTTAAACTAGAGGAAATGGAAACCCTGTTCTTAAGGCATGACTGA